>NC_132893.1:16921781-19321781 GCF_030463535.1 Salminus brasiliensis | reverse complement strand
CATTTCGCAGTGACAAGTGCAGAGAGCAGAAAGCTTTGACCTACATTTCAGGAACCAAGCAATTTAAGACAGATTAGCTCTCGGCAAAGCAAAAACCTCGACTCAGCGGCCTTGAACCTTCAATGCTTCCCTAAAGGCTCCAATCAAGTACAAATACAGTAAAATAGCCATGTGGATCACCACTCATTTTAAGGCCAACATACAGTAAGGAAAAAGCAAGTGTTCATGTAGCACCGCTTGTCTGCAAAACTGGAAAACTGTTGCTATAAGATCAGATCAGCAAAGAGCCCAACCCAGACCTAATCTACCAAAGGAATTGCCCCTGAAAAAGAAAAAAAAAAAATCCTTCAGGATCAGAGAACCCTCCATAGCTTCCTAAAAAGTCTTTCCACGTCCACAGCTTTTAAGTACCCAGAGCTTTTTTTTTTAATCCAGACAAGCAGTAAATGAAATGCATACTGTGTGACGACTGAGTATCGACAACAATTACAATACAATGGTACATATGTCACAATTTTGAGAAAGCCAAACCTGGGAGAGTGAGTGGGGGCCAGGCTAAAAGCTGGCAATGAGTTCTGTAGCCTTCTAACCACACACTGTACATTCATTCATTCATTCATTCATGGCATTTAGCGGACGCTCTTATCCAGAACGACTTACAAGGTTACTCATATTACAGAGGTGGGCCAATGTAGTGTTGGGAGTTTTGCCCCAGGACTCTCATCGGTGTAGCGCAGAATAGTCACCCAGACCGGCAATTAAACGCCAGGCTCCCACAGAACTACGTTACTGGTGTTAAGTTGGAATACGAGCTACAGATGTCCGTGTAGCACTTCAACAAACGGTGTGAATAACTACAGAAGGAGTAAATCTGTTTTCCACAGTTATGGTGAAGCATTTGCGCTATTATAGATGTATCGGCCACTACTGTAAACGATAGACGTCGCTGTCTGCTCACAGATTCGAGCTTGCCTCCGAAAGAGAGCGGACAAGAGAGCAGAATAGCGCAGCTAGAAAAAATACACACAACTAAACTCAATTAGCAATATTGAGGTCCATGTGCTGTCCATATATTGTGTGATATATAGTCGATAATGTAATTATTCTGACAGGCCTCGAGAGGACACCACAAGAAGACAGCAACACTATCCGGCAAGACTCAGGAATAATTTTACTACACTATAATTTGTGGGTTGCTGTTCTGTAAACCAGCCAGTGCATTTTTCCAATGAAGCCATAAACCTTTTCCATAAAATAAAAAAAAAAACATTTCATTCTGAGGCAAAATTACAGGGTGCTAAATAGGCCTGGTGAATGACACCTGACCATTTTTCACCCCAGCCAAAGTCACATACTGTTTAATCTAGTTCTTTTACAGGCTCGACACCAGTCTGTAGTATGTGCTGAGCTGCCCCACACTGACTACTTGCTGCTGATACAAGTCCATGCTTGGTTGAGTGCTGGTGCCTGCCTACCCTCTGCATCAGGCTTTGTCCCGCTGTGTTCCTCCTACCCATTAAAATTTTTCCTTCTTACTCAGAGATGCCCTGTTCCTACTGTTCTGTCTTGGTACTGCCAGACCTGGCTCTTCACTACCCTGCTGTCCTGCTCTGTATCCTCACATTGATTCATTCTCGCCTCATTGCATAGCTGTGCACATACATATTTTGTCAATTTTATTCTAGTTGTTCTGTCATTTGCTGTGCTATCTGGTGTCGGCCAGAGGAGGACGCGTTCCCCTTTAGAGTCTTGGCTCCTCTCAAGGTTTCTTCCTTTTGATCTGAGGGAGATTCTCCTTGCCACTGTCACCCTTGGCTTGCCCTCCCTTGGATCTGGTTCTCTGTAAAGCTGCTTCATGGCACCCTTTGTTGTGAAAAGCGCTACATAATTAAAACTGAACTGAATTGAGCTATTCATACGTTGAAGTAAAACCTAAAATGCTCGATAAACACATCTTTGGCACGTTTATTATTTAACTGTAGTTTTAGCACAGCTCTGTATTGCACGCATCTATCCAACCTTGTCAGATCAGCGAGAGGGCCGTTGAGGAGAAGGATGGGGACAGGCTCTGACTTTCACTGGCAGCTCGCAGTGAGGCAGCGTGTGACTCAGCCACATGAACAAGCAGAGGCAAATAAAGGAGTGCACAGAGCTCCCTAATGTGTCTCCACGTGACTCATCGGGCTGGGTATTAACATCGGTGGGCCAGGATTTCGGAAAGCACCCGCTTCGCTGCTCCAAAATGAACGGCTGGCTGCAACGGGATGAACTCCAGTTCAGTAACCGACTCCAGTACCACAATCCTCTCTAATATTAAATTTTCTCTTTAATATGAACCTGATTTAGGGGCACCGGGCTTTTCTTTGGCAGTGCCTTTACCGAAGTTTACTGGAGAACATCCTTACTAGAGAACAGCTGAAGAAGCCATCTGAAAGGGTACAAAGAGAGCTGGGCCAACTGGAAGTCAAATGAAGGTGTGAACGGCTGCAGCTACATGGCCTGTGGTGATGACTATAGCTGCCTCGTCAACTCTCTCACCATTGGGTCTACTAAGCTCAACATGCCCCAGCCTGGAGAGGCTGTTGGACGATGTGGTAAAGCTTTTATCCTCAGGCCGGAGGAAACGACCCTTAATGAATTCACACTTACTGAAAGCCGATGAGAGAGCGGCAGGCTGGCACATAACAAAAAGGCGCCGCCACTGACCGCCAGGGCAGGGACAGCTAGCAGGATCCAGGGAGCTCTCACAGCCCTCGCCCAATACCTTTATGAGCTCTCTGTTTACTCAGCCTAACTAAACTGACGCATCCCTCGCCGAATGTAAACAGAGATACATTGGAATTCTCAGCGGCCCGTTTCGGCCCCCTACGCCAAACAGCAGCCTGTTAACGCAAATAAATGGACACTCCCACAAGAGCTTAAGCTTAACTATCCCAAGCAATACAACCCTATCTCTAGGTCCTACTTGAATATTAACTTGATTTACGCACCCCTGCCTAAAGCATGTGACGCCACTGTGGAGGAACAAGGCGTCAGCTTAGTTAATGAAAGGGACGTCAGCTGATAGGGAACAAAAGTGAGAAGAGCCGGCAAAGAGGTTTGAATATCAGGTGCTGAAGCAATCTGCACTGTTCTCAGAGAATTGCTGCCATTAACGCAAAACGATTACCTGTAGTTCGTTCGTTAGTTAATAGTGTTTTAACGACAGTACAGCAGAGGCAGTTTCGTTGGATGCCGTCATGGGAAGGGTCAGATACAGAGTTTTGTCCTGCAATCGATAGGTCAGCGTTCCAGCTTCGGTTCGGGTGAAGAGGCCCTTTATGGCTGGTGCTAGAGCGCATTCGGTTAATAAATGCTTGACTGTAGGATGTGTAGGATGTCTTAATAGAGGGGAGCGTGCTAACTTTGTATATCCAACACGGCCACAAATAACTGTATACTAAAGTCCGGGCCTGCCTCCATGTCCACTTTAAAACAACTAGGTTTCATGAACCAGTCAAACTCCATTGAAGAAAATGAAATGGCCCAATCGAATGTGGCGTTTTCCAAGGGAAACAGGTCACATAAAGAGGAAGACACGTTTCCGATTGGGGCCAACTGGAAGTCAAATGAAGGTGTGAACGGCTGCAGCTACATGGCCTGTGGTGATGACCATAGCTGCCTCGTCAACTCTCTCACCATTGGGTCTACTAAGCTCAACATGCCCCAGCCTGGAGAGGCTGTTGGACGATGTGGTGAAGCTTTTATCCTCAGGCCGGAGGAAACGACCCTTAATGAATTCACACTTACTGAAAGCCGATGAGAGAGCGGCTCCCCTCTATTATGTCTTAATAGAGGGGAGCGTGCTAACTTTGTATATCCAACACGGCCACAAATAACCGTATACTAAAGTCCGGGCCTGCCTCCATGTCCACTTTAAAACAACTAGGTTTCATGAACCAGTCAAACTCCATTGAAGAAAATGAAATGGCCCAATCGAATGGGGCGTTTTCCAAGCGAAACAGGTCACATAAAGAGGAAGACACGTTTCTGATTGACGATTTGGATCATCTGTCAATGTTCTCATCAAACACCAGGCAACAGATTCTCTTCTACAGACATGCAGTAAACTGCTGCTCGCTCTCTGTGGGTAGGAATCATCCTTAAAGCTGCTCAATGCCCTGTGTGCTCCACCTTGCAGGGCACTATTAGAGGACCTGGAACGTAGCTAGCTACCTCTTGACTAATGAGAAGTCTCAAGATAGTAAACCTGAGCTTTCCCATCAAAACAGGTTGCATAAAGCAAGCAAACACACAGATGGTTGCTCTATCTGTCCACTGAGCGAGGATCAGCAAGGCCCAAACGAGGGCAGGTGTCAGGAAACCCCAGAGGAGCTCTAAACGGAAAAAGACACGTATTAACTGGTATGTGTTCAGAAATGTTGATTAAAAAAGAAGAAGAAGATGAAGAAGAAGGAGAAGGAGAAGGAAAGATGAAGAGAAGGTCGAGCAGCACTGAACTGACAGCCTAACCACAGTCACCAGAGGTGCGCCAGGTGTACGCAGGTTATGGCTCTGAGCCTTTGCCCATTAACCAGCACACAAACCACCTCATCCTCAGCTTCTACAGGGCTTCTCCAACCAGCTACACCATCAACTTACTTCTGGAATATATACAGACGAGGAATGCTAGCTACAAGCTGAGGGTATAACACACGTCCCTTCGCTACTATTTTGAGATAAACAGCAGATAAACCCCAATGACCGCATATTGAAGCTGCTGTGTATCGCTACAGCATCCACGAACCACTGTGGCAACCGTGGCCCTCTCCATTAAATCGCTATCCGTGCACCAGGCTGCTCAAGCTAGCCAGCTGACAAACCACACACACGAGCGCGCGCGCGCGCTCACACACACACAACCACCGTATCCCCACAGTCCTTCGCTTAAAGACACACACACACACACACATACACACACCGAAAGCCCGAATATTGTTCACTTATCGTCGTCAACTAAACGCTTACACGGCGTGAATACAACGGTAAATTGCTCTTACCTGTGCGTTCCCTATTCTAGGATTAGCTAGCGGACTAGTTCGAGCCAGTTCATGCGCAGGCTTACGCTGACAGACCAAAAAGGAGCCTGGAAATGATAGCTAACAAAAACGCTGCAGTCAGAAACGTGGGGCTTTATCACGACCGCTCTCTTCCCATCTTCGCTCGGTTCCTCGGTTTCTAGCGGTTTGTTTGTGTCAGAAAAGCAAATCCCCCCCCGGCAGCCCAAACGCCTAGCGGTGAGGACGACCGACGGTTCGTCGTGGACAGCGTGGAATACGCAGGGTACCGCTACGCAACTTGCGTAAACAAAGCGGCCATGTTGGGAAGGGCAACCAAGAGAGGGCGGCTTTTGTTTTTAAACCTACCCGTTTTCCGTCCCCGGAGTCCGGCATGGGGGGGCGGGGCTTGCGCGGAATACGGGTAGGAAAAAGGAACGTCGGGGAGCTTTAGGCATACACCTGTTACCGTAGATCTCCTGTTTAATATCGCTGTTTTTATTAAAAACTGCCGCGTCAATCTGATCGTTTAGTGAAGTGAAAAACCCCACTAAAAGTATCTTTATAGAGAATGGTGGTATAGAGAAATAAATAAAAAAAAATAAAATAAAATAAAAAATAAATAAATGTATATGTATACACAGACACATACATATTCATATACATATTAATTTGTATATATATATATATATATATATATATATATATATATAAAACGTAGTGAAATCATTAGTGAAAGCCCCTAAACGCTAACTACAAGCTAACACTTGCCTACCAGGGGAAGCACCCTGCATTCGCACACAGCGGTCAGACCAGGCCAGGCCCTACTAGAATCTCTCATTGCAATATGACCATGCACCATGTCGACTGGACACCAATAGGAGCCCGAGAACAGAGCAACATGATCTACTAAGTTATTATAATAAAATTATAATCATAATTTTTGTTACATGCCTAAAAACAATGCCAGGCTAGTCTATGCAGCTACCGTGGGCCGCCACAGGGCCATAAACCAGCCAATAAAAGCAGAGCTCATCATTTTCCCCCCTCCCAAGCCCACCTTGAAAGGAAAGTCTTCATGTTATTCTCGTGTTAAAATGTAGAACTACTAAACAAAAGCATTCTTTGGCACCTTTAACGTAAAGTGTTGTGCATTTTGATAGCCCCACCACTTAGCGCCTGTGTTGGTACCAATGATAATGTGACTAAAACATGTAGGCTATGCTAAAGGAGCTGCTTGCTAAGAGAAAAACTCATTAGGCCATCGTCCTAAAACCCTGTCGTGGATCCACAGTATTTCCTCCAAAGGGGTGCTAATACCTCTTTCAACTTTCTCAACTCATTAAACATGGGGAACTGTTGTGCTGTAATCAAGCCACACTTTCCTTCGATACGTTCCTGCTTAAATACGTCTCATTATCTTAATATATAAGCAACAGCTCAAGCATAGGCAGACTCCAGCCACCCAGTAGCGCTTTTAACAAGCGGTCTTAACACTTGGCCTTACTCAGGGAATCCCAGACGCCATCTTAAGGGCAGCTTCATTACTACACAGGCTCCAAGCCCTGGTCCTGGAGTGCCCACTGCTCTGAACATTGTAGTTCCTCTTACACATCTGCTCTCTGACTCTAAGCGGGTTTCCAGGACCACTGCTGGGAATCATCACATTACTGGATTAGTCCAAGTAAAGGTAAAGGTAAAGGTGCACGTATTTGTCACTGTACAGTGTACACTGTACAGCGAAATGTGTCCTCCGCATTTAACCCATCTGGTAGTGAACACACACTCACACACACACATGTGTTAGGGGCAGTGAGTACACACACACACCCAGAGCGGTGGGCAGCCAACTCCAGCGCCCGGGGAGCAGAGAGGGTAAAGAGCCTTGCTCAAGGGCCCAAGAAGGTTATTAGCCATCAAAGGAGAAAGGACTCAAGATTAGGACCAGGTTTAGGAAACCCTGGTCAAATGACACCTTCTGTTCAGTTACTAGTCATGTAAATAAAAAAATTAAAAATTTTCATGTAAAAAAGACTTGACATTTTTGTAAGTTCAAGTTAGGGCTGGGCGATATGGTAAAAATACTATATTACATATGCATGTAATACTTATCACAATGCATGTAATCACAGACTAAATACATGAGTAGAGACAAGACTCTACTAAATACTTTTCAGAGACTCTCCTGTACTGAGTACAATGATTTATATTCAACATCTGCTGCTCTTCGTCTAATTAAACCAGTCTTAAACCAGTCTAATTACACTGTTAGTAATGAAACCTGCAGCTGGTCAGTGTTTATTAATCACTAACAATATCCTCGATCCACAAAAATCATTTTTCTGGACTCAGGAGTGCTTGCTCTAAGCGGTCGAGAAGTGTTAAAGCTGTTTTCGAGCCCAGGAGCAGCCCAGAGAAGTCATCTCTGGTCTCCTGAAATTGATGGTGTAGAAGCTATCCATTCACAGCACCACATGTGGGCTTTCGTGATTGGTTAATTTCATCACGTTACTGCTTAGTGTTGCTAAAAACCTTCTCCTCCAAGACCGGCACCACGTTTGCAGGTGTTCCTGCATGGTTAAAGGCCAGAGTGAGTCCAGAAATTGCTGTTCTTCACTGCTTGAGAGTTTGTATACATGTAAAATAATGAAGACAACTAAACAAATGAACCTAGATTCTACAAATGTGTGCGGAAGGTGATGTTCAAAATCGTTCCACGTGTTCGAATGGAAATCTTCTGTGTGAAACCACTGACAAGAAGCCCCTCCCCCAAACAAGCCTAGAATCAGTCTGGGGTCCGGACTGTGTAGTTGTGTAGTCCGGACCTGAGATGCTGACACTATGGCCTGAGGATGGCCAGTTCGAATTCCAGGGCATGCTCCTTCGCCATCAGCAGCCGGAGCCTGAGAGAGCACTATTGGCCATGCTTTCTCTGGATGGGTAGATGACTTGCTTGTATAGCATGTCTTTCCAAAGCACAGGAATGTTTAGCTTGCATGTACTGTATATATTTAGTATTATTTACATGTGGACTTTTTAAAGATCTCATAATTTAAGCACCAAGAATACATTTCTTAAGCAGTTTTCACAAAGATTCTAACATCGACCAGTGTTTTCTTATTTAGGATTTGTTCAATATACGAGCACATTGAGATCCATCAATAAGAGCAATTTGAAATAAGATTTTTTAGGAAGATGTGGGTGAATGATGGCCAATATTTATTTTTTATTTTTAAAATTAAATTTTTAATATTAAATGTTAAATTTGGCACAACTTCAACTACAAAAGGATGACTTCTAAGGTATGTTGGTAAAGGCATGTTAAATAAGGTATGTTAAAAAATACAATGAACTGAAACAGTACCATGGACTTTCTGAACTACAAGCATACGCTTTACTATCCTTACTTACAATGTGATTAAGCTTCATCCGTTATTGCAGAGGGTTATTTGTCAAAAATGCATTGCATATATCTGATTTGTGTGTGAATTGCTTGCTTATGAATGTACTTGATACGACAGCAGTTATATGCATTCTGTGTTTATGTTTTTCTTTGTTGGGTGTTTGTACACTTTAAATCCATGTTTTAGCCAAATTCCAATTTCATTCATTCAATTAATTTAAATTGAAACTAGGAAACAGAAAGAACTGAGGTCAAGAAAGAAAACGTTCCACATTGTGCTCAATACCATTGCAGTCTACCTCTCTAAGCCCCATTCTTATTTTGGATCTTTGATCAGTAGATGGCAGTGCACTGTAAAGCAAAGCTGGTGTACTCTTCTTTTTAGGGTACGGTTTATACTCATCATGATGGTTTACTTTTGGAGTGCTTGGTTTAATATATTTAAGATACCTGCCCTCATGCCCTGCACTTTTCAAAATGTTGCATCTGTCTACAGTGTCTCCCAAGACAGGAAACATCTGCCTCACCCAAACAGTGAATGTTAGTGTGTTTATGATACTGGTCAATGCTGACGCAGGTTGATGATGAGAAATTGCCTAAATTCATTTACTGATTCTGGCATTTTACTGTTATTTAGTAAACAAAATTGTTCACCCATATATAGCCTGAAGCTAATGAGAGAGCAGCAGGGATCTATTTCAGTCACAGCTTGTTGTTTCGGGGTGAGAAAATGATTCAGTTAATGAAAAATCCAAAAAAATGACCAAACTGAGACAAGCTTACTGCAAGCTTACTGAACCTGCAGAATTTAAGGCCATGTAAGTGAAAACTCCTCCAAACAAGAACTCAAAGGACTCTTATCTGGCTACAAAAAGCATTTACATGCTGATGGCTCAAGCTAGCCAGAGAAGAAGAGATTTAGAAGAAAAGAAAAAAGAGAAGAAGAGATTTAATGAACCCCTTAAACGGCCTATGGGCCGCCGGCGGGCCAAAGGCGTTATGACAAGCTTTGATTACCAATTAAATACTAGCAAATTCTGGAAGCCGACACACCGCCTGTAAAAAAAGCTGGATAAAGCAGGATAATGGTCCGAACCTCAACAGGCCCAAGCTGAAGGCTTTCGCCATGGCCCTCAATCCCCCAACCTAAATATCACTGACCATCTGTGTATAGACCTCAAAAAGAGCAGTGCATGCAAGACGGCCCAAGGATTTCTTTTCACCCAAATAGTGAGCATAATCTAGTAGTGAAAACTGGTCAGTGGGCCAATCTGAAATGAAAACTGAGCACAAAAAGTGCAGGTTTCAGGCAGTTGTCAGACAACTGCTCATTTTAATTCTACGGTCTACCTTAAATGATGCAATGGCTACACTCTGGCGCTTGTAGCTAGCTAGCTACATGTCCGGTACTGCATCACCATTTACGGTGGAATGGAAATTCGTATAAGAAGCCAACATCTGCCATAAATGTAGGGTAGCCTCCAATATGTGCTTTGCTACTCACCTCCATCCACTCTGCAGTCTGTACAGACCATGCCAACTCTGGGAGGTTCTTTTACAAGTTCGGACTGGTGTACTTGGTAGTTATCGACTCGTGAGTACAAACTCTCATTTTGGGGCAGCGAATCTTCATCTTTTAGGTGACACAAGGCATGTGTGTTTAGGGGTTTTGGGTTTTGTTTAGGTTTGGTTTTGTCTAGCAACAAGCTGACGTCATGTAATGGATGATGCCTAGTTGCTTAGTGTGCAAAACTCAATAGAGAAATGTGAGACAGCCAGTCGACTGGCTAAGACTGCTGCCCTGTAGTGTACGAATCCCACTGAATTCTGCAGAGTATTACAGTGATACAGAAACCCAAGATGAGTTTCATTGCTCTGAGATGTGCGTTGTGCGTGCTATACATACACACACACACACACACCACTATGTGTAAATCGTGATTGCCTAACACAGAATTGAGGACAGCATGTGTTTGGAGAGGAATCTGGCAATGTCACACTGTCTTGACAGAGCACTTCCTATGAGCAATACACACAATCAGAGAAGTGCTGTGAAAGCAGAAAACCCTCTAATCCTGGGTGAGCTTCTTCTTTCGCTTATTCAGGCTTAAGGAAAGTGACACACAAAAACAACCTGGCACCTCTGACCCCTGTCCTTACTCACAGGCCGCAAATGACTCCCTTTAATGTCTGAAGAAGGAGCTGCCGTGGGCTACGCTGACTCTCGCTGACTGACTCATACATTTCCAGAAATCTGCTCATAACTAGAATCCTGCTCCATACACGCACCCAAACAGAACAACGTATTCTTTCATAGCTGCCATCAAACACATCCTGCAGCGTGAAGGCATTCCATTTCACTTCAAAGTGGACATTAATGGTGTGAAACTAAGAAACGCTGGGAAAAACATGCTCATAAAGGCATGAGCAGAGGAGGTAAGTCAGGTATGTGCAGGGCTCAGAGGTGGGTAATAACTATGGTTGCATTTTACATGGTTAGTCAATTATACATCCTCAAATAACAGACATATGGAGCAATTAAACAAAACTGGACCGTTTCAGGCCTGTGGCTCAGCAGTATGTATGTCTGAAGGAGGAAGAACGAGGCATACGCTGAAAGAAAAACCTTGCCTACAGTACAGTAAAAAATGGTGGTTGCTCAGTGATGCTCTGGGGCTGAGGCTTCCTTTGGCACTGGGAACCTGCAGTGTATGCAGGCAAGATGGATTCAGTCAAGTATCAGCAAATCCTTGACGAAAATGTCATGCCCTCTTTGAGGAAGCTGAAGCTTGATTGCATTGGGCCTTGCAGAAGGACAGTGATCCCTAAACATACCTCAAAGTCCACTAAGGGTTGGCTTCAGAAGAAGTCCTGGAAGATTCTGGAATGACCGTCACAGTCACCTGACTTGATTTGGAGAAAGTGGGTGCAGCACACAAACCCAAGAATATTAGTGAACTGGTGGCCATAGCCAATGAGCAATAGGCTACGAGTCTTCAGAAACGCTGCCAGAAGCTGGTGTCTGGCAGTGCATCACATTTGCTGCAGGTCATAACAGCAGAAGGGTGCCCTACAAAGTACTAAACACGCTTGTCATTAAGAGGTTGAGGGATTTTGAGACTGCAATCGTCATTAAAAGTAGGGGTTTAAATAATTTTAAATAATTTTGAGAACAACAATAGCCAGAACAAGCCAAAAAATCACAGTTTCTGTGCATTTAAAATATGTTTTTTAAACAGTTCTCTGACCTGCAGTTTAGAGTATTTAGCCTCTCCCCATTCATAGATATCGGACCCCGATCACACCCCTTGCTTGATTTGTGCTGAGCATGTGCACACATGTTCATTGCAAACTGACCAGGAATACAAATTGGGTCGCCAGTAGCAATCTGTGTTGCCCACAGATGATCACAGATGGCATTTGGATGTGACAGTCGTGTCCTCTTAGGCAGGAGGGTGGTTCAATGTAGATTGGCTTACATTAGCTAGCCAGCAAGACACCTGCTCCACATTGTAGGGAGGGGACCTTGCACAATAATGTGAGGGATATTTTAGCAGCCCAACTTTGTCTTGTTTGTCTGTCAATGTTTTGTCTGCACAGTTTGCTGTGCAGGTTAAGTCAAAAAGCTGAGGATGTCCTAATGCGAGCTGATGCAGCTGGCTCTCATTTTAAGGCAGATGAAGAAGCAGTCGAGGCTGGCCACCCTGGCTGAACACTGGCTAAACATGCTCTCTCAGTGCTAGTGTAAGCATGCTAGCCAGTGAGGAGTAGAGAGGTCAAATTAGCGGGCGAGGGCAGCACTACCACTGTTGATTCAGCGCTGTCGCAACCCAATCCTTGCCTGGTCAGTTCGCACTGCGTTTAAAAGCCACACACTGAAGTTTAGCACCTTTTTACATGGAGACAAGTCCCTGAATGGTAAATTGCTGCATTAGCACTTTCTGTTTCTAAACTGCCATTTTTTACCCCTCTGAAATATAAATTTTAAACAAGTAATTTGAAACAAAGCTGAAACTTTTTTAAATGTGCAGAAACTCAAACAATAAACGCTGTTCTTTCAGTCTTATTAGATCTTATTTGAGATAAGATAGAAAAAGTAAAACCTATAAAAAGTGGAACACTATAAATATCAAGATTTATAGCCATATGTCCAGTATTTAAGTCAGAGTTAGGTACTCGGCGGTACTCTGTACTCAGTATCGGCAGATACTAGAAAATCTGGTATCGGATTTGGTATCTGTGCATCCCTAAAAAATACCACACCACCGTTAGAAGTGCTTTCGATAGTGTGTAAAGTTGTGAAGTTCCAAAGTGTGTAGTTTGGGACACAGCCTCACTGTCTAATGCTAATGCTAGTATTGTCTCAGTCTTGTAAAGCTTGAACTTTCGCAGTGTTTACCTTAACGAAAATCTCCACAGGACACTATTTATTTATTTACTGTTTAATGCCTTATCTACAGTGGGATCCGCTTACAGCTAGTCAAGTCAAGTCAAGTCAAGTCAAGTCAAGTGGGTTTATTGTCATTTAAGCTATATTCAGAGTACACAATGAAACGAAACAACGTTCCTCCAGGACCATGGTGCAACATAGACACAGTGCATACAGAATACAAGTGCAACACAGTACAAGTGCAGACAGACAATACAACACTATACAGACAAAGAATAATAAATAAATTAGGTGTAGTGTGTAAATTATGCAGTGTGCAATAAATATTGGTGAATGAAAGAGAGAGAGAGAGAGAGAGAGAGAGAGTATGTGCATGGAACAGAAAAACCATCAGTTCAGTCTCTGGAGTTGAGAAGTCTGATGGCTTGGGGGAAGAAGCTATTGCAGAGTCTGGTCGTCTGTGTACAGGGTGGGAGGAGTCATCCACAATGCTGGTTGCTTTGCGGATGCAGCGGGCAGCTAGCTAATATTTTAGGAGATGGGGTGGGCTTTGATTCATAGTAGCAAATGTGCCCCCCCCCCAATCTCAAACTCACTCCTACACCCTTATTGCCATATACTAAAAAAGCTACGCTGTTGAATTCAAAGCAGTGTAAAATGTGTTCCCACTAACAATGAACTGAATCAGGGTTCACCTGGATGCAAAAGGGTTCTTCAAGAGGTCTTTACTGAAGTCACATAGTTATATAGCTCTGCGACAACTTAAAGGATCAATTGGTTGGTTCCTTGCCTGGTTAAAAGGTTCTTTGGATTGATGGAAACTCGTTTGTAGATGGTTCTGTATAGCACCAAAAAGGGTTCCACTTTCAAAGAAGCCTTTTTCAGTACTATAAAGAAATGGGTTTGCCATAGAGTGTTCACACCTGTGAAAACAATCTGAATTAGGTAGTTTTAGGAGCCCCCTCAGTCTTGTTGAGTTCCCATCAGGGTCATTTTCTGAACTTTTGAGAGCCCTGAGCCACCTCCCAACCCCCTTATTTTTATATCTTGTATGCAAAAATGAATTTATTATTTATTTTAGTCAAGAAAACAGGGTAAAGGTAGATAAGACGATAATACAATACATAGTTATATTACTAAAATAAGAATGAAAGTCTACTGAATTGTATATATTAAATAAATTAATGAATGAATGAATAAATAAATTAGTGTATGCTATGTGTTCCTTGTGCCCCCAGATGGCTCTGGTGCTTTAAGCCACTGCTTTTACTGCTTGAACCCAATTCCAGCCCTGCGTCTCCTAGACATGTTAGGTTAGTGTCTATCTGACGTCAGCGTGAGCCCCATGATTGGAACACCAGTGCCTGTTTGACATATTGTGTA
The DNA here is from genome assembly GCF_030463535.1 of Salminus brasiliensis. Lineage (NCBI taxonomy): Eukaryota > Metazoa > Chordata > Actinopteri > Characiformes > Bryconidae > Salminus > Salminus brasiliensis. The sequence continues at coordinate 19,307,569 of NC_132893.1, read as the reverse complement.
TATATGATGTATCCTAATCACAAGACGTAGCACAATCATTCTGGCAAGTAATACTGGCAAGCAAGTCTGGCCAGACCGTGCAGCACTATGTGCTAATGTTTGAGTGTGTGTGAATGTGTGTTTAGGTGGGAGCATATGGGCTTCATATGAGTAGCTCTCCAATAATGTTCCATTTCAAACAAACCGCAGCCTCCCCTGCTTAACGGATAAGCCCGCACACAGTTATTATTCAGGTGCCCTGCTGCCATTATGTCTCGACTAATAGATGTGTTTGAATATCAAAGGGTATGAAAATCAGTGCATAAACACAAAAACACCCTGCATATTACAATTACTACAGTGAGGTGATCGGTTCCTGCATCAGTTTTCCTCTAACAAGTATTTAGATTCGGATAATAGATCATTCAGAAACAGACCTGATTAATGCCAGTTGTTTATACTTATCATAAAATTGAGATGATAATAAAATTGTGCAGGGCCAAGGCGCTGCATTCACAAAGTATCAGTATAAATAAGTGTATAAGCAGAGGCAGAGACACAGTGTCATCAACCCACCGCCACAACTTTATGGTTTAACAAGTCACCTGGGATACCACAGCATCCACCTAACAATTACTTATCAACACCATAGCAGTTACTTTGGCTGGGATACCATAGAAACCACCTAGCAACAGAATAGTATTCACCTGGGGATACCACAGCAACCACTTAGCAACATCATAATAAACACCTAGCAACCACTTAGTAAAATTATAGCATTTACCTGTAATATCATAGGAACCACTTGGCAACGCCATGATAACCACCTGGAAGCTGTAGCAACCAACTAGCAACTACTTAGCAACACCATAGCGACCACCTGTGAAACCTTTGCATCAAAAATAACACTATTAATAACAATGACAACAAAGAAATTTGTCAGCTGGGCTGTGGTCAATTATGTTACAAAATCCAGAACCCATACTAGCCTGATTACCTTCTCAAACTGATTTAAGGTATTATGATGTATTTTGTTGGTTATTATTGCTATTCCAGTTCTTATTGTATCTGTATTAATATATTGTGATTAAGATGGTTATTACTATTATTATTATTATTATTATTATTATTATGACACACTCTTTATATAAGCCTTTCTGTGTAAGTATTAAAAGTAGCACTGCAGATATTGAACAATAAAAGATCAGAAAAAAATAATTTCGGGCTCTTTTATCTCTGTGCACCACATGGGAATTTCCCCACTGCGGGACTAATAAAGGACTATCTTATCTTATCTTATCTGCCAATTTTTAATAGAGACTACAGGGGTGTGAGCAAGTTCACTTAATTAATGTGTGAACATATTTTTAACTTGACACACAGAGTGGACCAAGAGAGTGCTGCCTATTCTTATCCTCAATCTTAATCTCAGTCATATGCTCTCTCTCTCTCTCTCTCTCTCTCTCTCTCTCTCTCTCCATTTCACAGCTCATAAACTCATACTGTGCTCTATATCACACCTAAACAAAGGGATGCACTGAATGTCCTTGATCGAAGTGCACATCTAAAGTGAACTTGTTTACTTGTGTGTTGATGAATTGCATTCACATGGAAATAATGCACACCTTTGAATCAAGTAATGACTTTTTTTCATGCAGACACCAAACATTTATATTTCCTCTGTCTGCCTCACACTTAAACTAAATGTTTCAGATCATTCAGCTAATGTGGATTGTTCAGGTAACAGCAACTTTTAAATGATCATACCATTTATTAAAGATAAAGATTTTATATCATCAAGTAACCCCCCCCCCAAAAAAAAAGATATATATATACATATATATATACACTACCACCATCATGTTTGACTGCTGGTATGATGTTGTTATACTGGAATTTGGAGTTAGCTTGGGCCAAGAGAGTGCTGCCTATTCTTATCCTCCAGATAATTTCAGTCATATGCTCTCTCTCTCTCTCTCTCTCTTCATTTCACAGTTCATAAACTCATGCTGTGCTCCATATCACACCTAGACAAATGATGACAATGGCACTGAATGTCCTTGATCGAAGTGCACATCTAAAGTATCTTATTTACTTGTGTGTTGATGAATTTAAGTCACATGGAAGTAATGCACACCTTTGAATCAAGTAAATGACTTTTTTTTTCATGCAGACATGAAACATTTTCATTTCCTCCATCTGTCTCACACTTTCTCGTGAGTACAGGATGGCGTGAGATCTGAAACGGTAAAAATGTAGAACCTTGGGCTGAGCAGCAGTGTGAGAAAACCTTCTGTTTAATCCTCTCAGTGGGTAACTCTGCTACTCCACATTAACACCACTGAGTGGATCAAAGGCACAAGCATCCAAAATCTAAGCTGCGGTTTACACTCATAAACGCACCATGAGCGCGTTGCACGTACCACAGGCCTGTAAAAGCCTTGCTTAAAGGTAAACTCCAGCATGTTATCACCTGATCTTTATCTGCTACGTATTTAGCATAAGATCGGTGACCATAGTCAATGATCTTGATGTAAGTAAAAAGCACAGATAAGGACTCACAATAAATTTCTAATTGAAGTCAATGGGCAGGTGCTTTTAGATTTCTCTAAAAGCTGGAAATTGATTGTGGCAATAGATCATATGCTAGGTTTATAAATATTCTAAATATTCTTCAAATTTGATCTACAATGCTTTGAAAAAGTTTCCAGTTTCTGTTTTTCGCTTATTTGTCACATTTAAATGTTTCAGATTATTTAGCTAATGTAAATCATGTAACTAAAAGCAACTTTTAAATGAACATTCAATTATCACCCATGTGGTTGTGGCAGTAACAGACATTTGTGATAACTTGCAATGGGTCTTTTACATCGCTGCAGAGGAATCCCACACAGTATCCCAAAGGTATTAAAGCCAGGTCTTTGACTTGGCCACTCCAAAACCTTTATTTTGTTTCTTTTGAGACATTCAGATAAGGACTTGCCTGTGTGCTTTAGATCATTGTCCTGCTACCTAACCCAACTGCGCTTGAGCTGATGGGCGGACACTCTTCTTCATGGTTTCATAAATATATCAAGTTGTCCAGGTCCTGCCGAAGAAACCAGCTCCAGAAAGTCACACTACCACCACCATGTTTGACTGTTGGTATGATTTTATCATGCTGGAACGTGTTACACGTGGAACGAGTTACACAGGCTGCAATGGGGGTCCAGTCTTCCAGAAAGTTACACCAAATGCGAGGTGAGCCTTTGTGTTCTTTTTGGTCAGCAGTGGTTTGCACCTTGCAATTCTCCCATAGAAATCATTTTTGCCCAGTGTTGTTCTTATTGTGGCATCTTGTACATTGACCCTAACCGAGATAAGTGAGGCCTGCGGTTCTTTAGATGCTTGTCTGGGTTCTTCTGTGACCTTCTGGATGATTTGTTGATGCACTTTTGGTAAAATTTAGGTAGGCCAGCCACACCTGAAAAGGTTCATCACTGTTCCAGAGTTTTGCGCTTGTTATGCAATGGCTTTGTAACCTCATCAAGACTGGCAGATTTCAATGACATTGTTTCACATCCATTTTTGAATCTCCTAAGGAATGTGGCGTCGTGTGCTGCTTCTTGAGACCTTCTAGCCTGCTTATCATTACCAGACAGGTTTAGTTTAAGTGATGTTCAGATTCAACAGGCTTGACAGTAATCATGCCTGAGTGTGGCTAGTGAAATTGAACCCAGTTGTCAACAGAAGTTGGTTAACTGGTTGATTGAGAAGCTCATTACTTTTTCACATTGGTGTTATAGGTGTTTTTATCTTCAACAAATGGAATGATCATTAAAAAGCTGCAAAAGGTTTATCTCACATTAAAATTAGATAAATAATCTTAAACATTTCAATGTGAGAAAAATGCAAAACCTGAAGAAATCGGGAAAGGACAAATACTTTTTCACAGCACTGTACTTTTAGAAAGGGAGGTGTGTTAACATGAGAATCTGCCACAGCCACCTTTACGAGAGGTGTTTTAAATGGCTCTCTATTTGCCAAGTTCTACTCTTTTACAGTTTCGCTCGCTCCTGTTTTCCATGCCGTTTTTTCATGGTGAGTAATGTAGAGCTTGCACGTAGGTTTTCTAACCAAACAAACCAGACGCACGTACAGTGCGGTAGTAAAACACTTGCACGCACAAGCTGGCCTGCCCAAAACACACACACACTTACACAGACCTTTGAAGACAACCATGAACCACCGATTTCAAACCATATGTCCATTTGGCCAAGCAAAACCATAAACTATGAATACACAGTTTGTGTGTAAATCATGTGTGCAGATGTTAATCAGCTAAACATCTCTAAAGCCTCCAAAGCTTTTTGCCCCTAGTCCAAATAATTTTTTAATCCAGTACAGGTAGGTAATTAGACGATGAACTGATCGCCAAAAAGCAGAATATTAAAGATAAAACCCAACTTTGTAAGCTCATCCAGCCATGGGCTCTTCTAAGCAGTTGCCTAGCACTCTAAAAATAGTTCTCTAAAAAAAAGTAGATTTTTTATAAAATAAGATGTTTTCAGGTAGCTCTTTTATCAGTTTGTAATGTAATTGGGAAATGGTAGTTAACAGGAACTATGGAGGTCAAGTTAAGGTCTGGAAGAACAAGAAAATGTTCTAAGAGAACAGCTTCTAGGATTGATAGAAAGGTAACTCATGAAGTTTGTTTGAATACAGAGACCTTCAGGAAGATTTAGCAGACTGGAGTAGTGGTGCACTTTTCTACTGTGCAGCAACACTTGCACAATTATGACTTTCATGGAAAGGTTCATTATTTACTGTTCCAGAGTTTCTCCATTTGTAGATAATAACTCTTACTGTGGTTTGTTGAAGTTTTTGAGCTTTTTATGCTATGGCAGATTTCAATGACATCCGAATTTGATATATCTTAAGAAATGTGGCATTGTGTGCTGCTTCTTGAGACCTTCCGGCCTGCTTATCATTACCAGACAGGTTCGATTTAAGTGATGTTCAGATTCAACAGGCCTGGCAGTAATCGTGCCTGGGTGTGGCTAGGTATATTGAACCCAGTTGTCAATCGAATTTGGTTAACTTGTTGGTTAACAGCAACACTTGCACAAACATGACATTCATGGAATAGTCTTAATAATAATAATAATAATAATAATACGAAAACAGTGTTGCAGTGGTATGGGGAACATTTCCCTGGTAGAGGGAAGAATGGATTTAATTAAACACCAGTTAAATTTGTCAAAGTACACATTAACAAACATAAACAAACCTCAGAATCCACAGTGGACTACCTCAAGTGGTCCAAGCTGAAGGCTTTTGCCATGACCCTCAGCTGCCTGACCTAAACATCAGTGGATAAACTTTAAAACAGCAGTAAAAGTCTGGTTTGGTTAATCAGTACTTGCCACACTGATGAGCAAGATGAATGGTTTTAAATAATGTACCTAGGGTCACGGTTGGTCCAGAGCCTACCTGGAATGATTGGGTGCAAGTCAGGAATACCCCCTAGACAGGACGCCAGTCCATTGTTGATGGAAACTGACCTGTGAATATATATTTAAATATATAGATATCAATTTTGGAGAGAAAATGGATTTCAACCATATAACCTTATCAATACCCTTGTAGACCACTTGGTGGAGCTGTAACCTCTTAGATTGATCTGATTGTGTCAGTGTCGTTGACCCAATCTGCATGAAGTCAGGCTTATGCAGACCAAATCTGACTAAGACAAATCAGGGCAAATGACATGAGAGGCTAGGACACCACACACTGTAACTGTTCAGGAGAATTTTCACTAAATGACTGTGATTGGGGAGCTCTTTACTCCAACCTCAAATTGTGTTTGCATCAGCAGAACATCAAGCACTGTCTCCACCCAGTTTTGTTATACTGTGGGAACCAATGTACCTTAGACAATAATACACGTTAGACAATAGAAGAACTGCAGCCTCAGATACCTACCTGCCTGATTACACTCAACAAGTCCAACACAGATCAAATGAAGAGAAGCCATGCATTGGACTCTAAATGACCCATTTCTGTAGACTGACGCCTCTATGAAGACAGCAGAGGATTTTCTGAGTTGGTCCCAGCACAGTCATACAGCAGAAATCCTCTAGGCTAGCTGGCACCCAAACAGGACAGCACTGGCAAGCAAACTCCAAATGATTTACACACCTCCCACTGCCAACGATTTTACGTCTCTGGTCATTATGGGAGATTAAACCACAGGAAAAACTCAGTTTTGAAGGAAAGAGCCAGACACTCGGCTTCAGAGCTAGATCACTAACAACTGAGCAGATGCTGAGACGTCTGGTACACCATCATGGAAATGATCTCTGGGCTGTCGTTTGGGCGTACAACTGAGTGCAACCATATTTGAATGAATGGGATGACAGTGACTGATATCTGTGAAAGACCCAGGGAACCCAAGCCTTTTTTTGTGGACACAAAATATACATATACAAAACATACCCAATGATAGCTGCCCCTTAAATGTAAATAACTGATGAATTTTGTCAAAAATGTCTACCTTTTTGGTGTAAACTGGGAGGTCCTCATTTTGCGTAAGTAATACCCTCACCGATCACAAGACTGATGAGGATTGCCCTGTTTACAAAGCTTTAACAAAATGAAGCCTTTCCCATGGTTTGACTTCTGAACTGTAGTGTAATTCATTAGGACTGTGCTGGTGTTGTATCTCTGTGAGACAAGAGGTTTCCAAAACAATGGGCCTCATTCACCAATTTCTTTCCAAGAATTTTCCCCTAAAAAGTTATTCTTGAAAAAAAGTCAACATCAGATTCATGATCAAACTGCAGAGGTTCCCATATACATTTTACATTTACATTTAAGGCATTTAGCAGACGCTCTTATCCAGAGCGACTTACAAAAGTGCTTTGCTATTTACCCAAGAAAAACCTCAGCTAGTTTGAATAGACTAATAATTAAAAGATTAGATATTACTAAGCACAAGTTAATAGGGTGACCACTCTGCTATTTGCCCAAGTATTCTCGGAAGAGGTGGGTCTTCAGTCTGCGTTTGAAGACAGCGAGCGACTCTGCTGTTCGGACACCCAGGGGAAGCTCGTTCCACCACTTTGGTGCCAGGACAGAAAAAAGCCTGGACGCTTATCTTCAAAATTGTGGATTTTGAGGGATGGCGGGTCTTGCCGAGCCGTACTTGAAGCTTGAAGGGCTCTTGGTGCGGATCGGCTTTTGACCATTGCCATCAAGTACAGAGGGGCTGGTCCGTTCTTGGCTCTGTTGGCCAGCATCAGGGTTTTGAATCTGATGAGGGCAGCAGCTGCAGGAAGCCAGTGAAGAGAACGCAGCAGTGGAGTGACATGGCTGAATTTAGGGACATTGAAGACGACCCGTGCCGCTGCGTGCCATAGCTATGCTCTTATAATGCTCTTATAATGACTGATCCCATTGTTTTCCGACATCAAACCAATCCCAAATAAGAAAACACGGGTGCATGTCAGAATCTTTGTGAAAACTGCATAAGTGGGTTTTACGAAGAACTTGGGTATGTGGGTATGTAGGTCTGGTCAATTGAAACAACTGAAACCCACTACTCTGAACACAGTTATAGACTACACTCTTAAAATCAGTGGTTCTATATAGAACCATGACAACTCAAAGAACCAAAAATCGTTTTTTATTTGCATGAAAAACCTCTTCTAGATGGTTCCTTTTCCCTAGGGTGTCTATTTCAAGAGTGTGAACAAGAGCTTGCAAATGGGTTATTAATGCAATGAAATACAACAGATTGCTGTAAAACTAGACATTCAACGTTTAACATTTAATTACTTTAATTTGATATAAAATGAAAATGAAGAAATGTTTTTACAAGGACAGACATTTTTTATGTGTATTATCGAAGGCTGTAGAAAACATGGTCACTGTAATTCCTTTCCCTTCCATTCTATAGAAATCAAGCCAAAACTGTCCGCCATGTTGTCAAATTTGAGCTTACAATGAAGAAGCTAAGCAGATTTTACCCCTGGATACCCATTAGTCTGGTAAGTGTAAAAGCAAGAAATACACTCACTGGAAGTATGCAAATGCCAAAGTGCGGCCAACACTCTGCAAACACAAATCAAAACTGCTCCGTCATGACAGTTGACTGGACAAAAAGAAGCCGGTGGGACAAGACAACTTGGCTGTCACTGGACTGCCCCTCTTGCGGCAGCATTATGATATGCATCGTGACACATTTTTGAATGCAACTACGTGCACAGCCAGTCTGTGTAGCTCGAAGCATCTGCGTTTGTGTCCTTGCGTGAAGCATGTTTCGGGCCTCATGCTTCAGCAGTAAAAGTGCAGTTCAGGAACAGAAAGGGCATGATGCAGGTCCTGCAGATGGTCTCAACGCTGTCAATCGCTCTGTTAAGCATGATCTTATGATAAAGCTGAATAAAAACTGATTTCTATGGTTAAATGGGAAATGGGCCAATATTAGCACAGGGAAAACGAACTGTTGGAATTAGACGCTGGAGATGGAAAGACAAGAAGAATGAGATGGAAATCTTATGGCTGTTTTGTCATATAGGGATGGGTGTAGCAAAACATTACACTGCACCCAGCCAGCAGAGGCGCTAGATCTGTGGTTGCTTTCACTGTTGAAATATTACGCCGTCCATGCTTTCTACAGTCATTGGATGCACATTTTAAGTTTCTGCTTTTGGTTAGGTTGGTTTTAAGCTATTCTAAGCCTGGTAATACAGCCTGTTTGCCCAAAGCCTGGCATATTTCCTGGTCTTCTAGGGCAGGCAAGAACCAGTACAGTTTAGGGTTTAGGTACATTTTGTAGTTGTTTGCTTGATTTTATCATAATAATGTCATCATCATTTGAATTTCCCTGCTGCAATATCTACTCCTCTACAAGAGACAACAACAGTACGTTTTACAGAGTCACCCTGTAGTGATGTCTGGTTTGGACATAGCAACGTCTCTGGCCGTAAGACCCTACAGTGGATATTGAGGACCGCTGAGACAATCATCGGGGTCTTATTTCCCTCCATCATGGACATTTAGCCACTAGCACTGTGGAAGCACTGTAGACCCATCCCTCTAACAAATTCTTCTCAGAAGGTACAAGAGCATCCAGGGGCTTTACTACCAGACTCCACAACAGCTTCTTCCCCCAGGCCATTAGACTTCTCATCAACGCACAAGGACTGTAGCTCAGTTTAATGTACCCTTACTCTACTTTCTTATTCTTTTTAACCCTTTAACACAGAAAGGCTTTTTACACATTAAGGTGTATTAGTAAGTAACTACAGGGATGTATGTACAAACTGGTGGGGCTATTCTTTGCTAATAAAAGTTTTAACACTTTTGATCTGTCCATGGCTTTTTAAGGGGATTAATATCTGCTTCTAAATACTGTATTTAACAGAAATACTGGTTTGAAAAAAGTAAACTGGAATGTACCAGGTATCGCTGATCCCAAAAGCATTTTAATCTCAAAGTCCCTTTCGTAGTCAGGATGGTGAATGATGAAGAAGACAAACTAAACAAAAATTTGTGCAGTGCCTTTTACATATGCAGTGAACTACAAAGGAGTTTGACCACAAAAAAATAAATATGTTGTTAATCATTTAATACAACATTATGTAGCATATATAAGCAAATGCAACATACTTTCAAAAATATAATTTAAATTTTATTATTTTTTTTAAATGCCTCTTAGCCTCAAGTAACATGTCTTCACCTCTTGCAGTCCACCTGTGTGTATGGGGTACTGATGCATTGGTCATTGCACACACTGCACACTTTCTCTACACTATAGATATTACTTCTTGCTCACAGACGCGAGCCCCGCCTCCAGCAAAGAGCAGACAAGAGGGGGAAACAGCACAAATGTCTAAAATATTGGTGACATTGATTTTTTATGTAATCATAATGAGCAACATTGAGGTCAGCAAAAATGATTGAGGTTGTGTCCATATATTGTGCAATATAACTGTATAACTTTTTACTGACTTCTAGAGACCTCTCATAAGAACTGCATAATGCTGCATCATATTTCATACACAAATTTTATTTAAAATTATTGTACCTTGCCAATCTACATAGTTCTTTCATGGTTCTGCATCTCTCAGCTTGTCAACAAAAGCATGTGTTCAGCTGTTTATTATGCCAATGGTGTGAACACTCCACAATTGGAGCAAAAAAATACTACTAATTATTTCATAATGCTGTTTTGACTGGACAGTTCTTAGACACATTTGTTTTTGAGTAGAGTTCTATCATATTGCTTTCCAGGCTTATTACACACACTAACACACCAGGTGTATTACTCAACTACAACTACAAACTTGTGGGGCTGTTCTTTGGTAATAGATGTTTGTAATAACACTTTCCAAAGTCTGTTTAAGGGGTTAAGTAACTCCTCCCATTTCAGTCTACATAGATACAGTTCAGAATGATTTGTACTATTCAGAGTATCTTCAAATGGAAATTATTATGAACTAAAACAACTTTGGTCAATAGGCTCTGTAAGAGCTGGTTTCACAGACACAGATTAAGCCTAACCCCGGTGATTCACCATCTCCACTGAATTCCTAGTAAACTCCTAGACCAAGTTGAATCTATGTCCAGAACAATAGGCCTAGTCATTTCCATTCCGGTTCCATTTGCCGGATGTATGAAGGACTTCCACTGCAGTTTTATTGGGAACTTGCCTGAGATTGAGATTTTTGGTCTTGACGCTTTTACTCAAGTTGTTTTCTGGTAACTGCTCTTCTTCTGCTTGACTCATTATTTCACTGAAATAACAAAACTTTTACTGGGGGATTGTTTTAGTCTGCTTATCCCAACTCTCGTTATTTCTGACAGCTAAACATGGCTGACTCAGTCTGGAGTCAGCAAGGAAAGTTACCTTAATAGCTCTCGGCTCAGTGACTTATCCCTTAAAAATAACACTATGCAGAGTCATTTACTCATACACTGAAGACATACCATCACTGCATACTGGTGTCTGTGCTTGAACCGGGGTATACTGAAGTACGCAGCTCATGTTAAAATGATTACTGCCTGTAGGTTAACATTAACAAGGCCAGACCATCAAGAACCTCCTGCTGTTTGTGTTTCCGCCCAAATGTGCTAATTTGCATATGTTAATGACTTTAATTAAAAAGTACCATGGTGTGTGGATGATGTAACTTGGCACAAAGTACAAACAACCGACTCCTGAATAAGGAGCGCAATGGCAGCCTGTGGAATAATTTTTTGGAAGCATCCCCCATCATGTTTACGAGATTTAACACTAAGCTGCAGCCTTGACTCAGGAGAAAAGATGACCCGGTATCCTACATCGTTTTTCACAAATCAAAAGGTGTGTGCGCATGTGTGTCTGTGCATGTGCACAACCAGACAACCAGAAGCAGCTGCTGGAGCCCCCCCTCCCCACACACTCCTCACCCTTCAGCCCAAATCTCTCTCTAGAGAGGCCTGTGATGGAGCATCGGGGGCTGCTGACTGATCCAAGCCAGCTCCCCTGAGACCCCCACCGCCAGTTTATCTTCATGTGTCAGAGCAGGCCAGGGACTGCACTCTTGCGGTTTAGTCAGTCTGACCTGGAATAAGAGTAAAACTTTGTTGTTTTTTTTAAAACAAAAGCAGAAACATCTTTACAGCAAGTTTGTAGACGTTCATTTAATATCAGTAATGAAATCAACAGCATATGAGCACCATTCAAATGATCAGTAACTGCAGTATAAGAATGCTTTCACCAAAAAATGGCCATTGCACATCATTTTACACACATCACATACAATGTATCAGACAAGAAATGCCTGGACACCAAAATCTGCACTGGAGCTACGAGGCTAATGTAGCTAACAAGTAATGTCGCAGACTTCTGAATTATTTTTTATTCAGTAGTCCACATCATACCCATAGTATAAACAAGGCTTATCTGGATTTCAATGACGGAAATTACCAGCATTTTTTTTTATTTATTTTAATTTACACTATTTCACTATGTGGTAAAACTCCTGTGCACACTTTTCACCAGATTGTCGCAGAACGCATTGACAAGTTGAAATATGAATAATGCTACAAGCAGGCTGACACTCCAACAGTGTGCATTGAAATAATGTCATGTATGTAGACTACTAAACTATAACAATATATAACTATTTATTTATTTAAATATAACAAAATCTTCTCAAACTTCTCAAACTATTGCTGCCAAAGCAACCTAACTAGCCACACTGGACAAAGATAGCTGGTATGGTATTTTGTTGCTTCATTTGATTTTTTAAATATATATAATATATATATTGTAATTATAAGGTAGTTATGCTACGACAACAACGACAAAAAAAAAAAAAAAAAAAAAATATATATATAATATATATATATAAATGTAGTATATAGAAACGTAGTATTTTTAGGCTTTATCCAGTGTTTGGAAATTAATCCAGATCCAGATCTAAAAGAGAATCTGGCACCATTTGCTGGTTACTTAAACAACCACAACATGGCACTGAATTAAATAGAAAGGCTACTGCAAGAGCTACTGCGTGTCATGATCCACACGGTCTGACAAGAATGGGTGAACACTCACAGGGGATGGACCAAAGCGAGAAGTTTATTGTGGGAACAATAAACCATAAACAAAACAGAAATGCAGCACCAATTACGCGGGATAAGGAATAACTAAACAAAACCATGACAAACAATACTGGGCAAACCAAAAGAACACACCTGGGGCTGGTGAGGCACTAGGGCTGTGCTAGCTGCCGGGGCTGAGCCAATACCACTACTCAGAAACATAAACTTCCAAGCCGAGCTTGGGAAAACTAAGAACTAGGACGTAAAGAGTAGCGCTAGTCAGGCGCATTGGACTTACTAGACTTGAGAGCGTGAGGAGTCAGCCGCCAAACCTAGACAACTGTTCCGAAATGGCGATGAGGGGTGTCAAACCGAAAGTCCATTTCAACATAAAAGTCCAGAGCATAACAAAACATGACATGACATGGGGGAGTTCTTGATCGCCTGTGAGCCGCGGCCTGAGACTGCCCCTGGGGCGGTCGCAGCGGCACGGGCGTGACACTGCGAACATGGGGGAAATCAGAACGACAAACTCAGTCTTCATCGGCTCATTCACCCATTGTTAAACCAAAGAAACGTTTAATTATTAAAACTGAAGAGAGCTGACAACCCTAAAGCGAGCAAGACAGGGTCCTCACTGGCTTGGCCTTTGAAAGGTGGTAAGACTTCTGTGCCATGAAAGCATTCAGAAGTGATGCTGAGTTGGCTTTTTTCTTGCTGACTAGCTACAAAAGCAGACAGCCAGGTTATCATTCTATGGATTTTGTGTGTACCTGTGTTATGGTGTAGTACAGTACCATTATTTTTCCTGTACAGCAATTAGCCAGCTTGCCTTCTAACATAGTTTTTTTTGTCTCTGTTGTTTGAAAAAAAAAAAGCTAGTCATTATTTTAGACAATTTCAAGGGTTTTCTTTGCTATGTGACCAGTTAAATATTCACCTCACTGAGTGAAGTATATCAGTATAGTATACTGTACAGTACAGTATATCCACTGTACATGTTCTCTTACAGCCAGTGTTTATCTATTTTTCTGACAAACTAGTGTAGTGTCCAATGTAGACGTCCTCAAAGAGTGTTCGCTTATTAGCTCCTTTGAAGAGATAGCTACCCATAACTATTACTCCTAAGACATTAAATGGACATTAAATTAGCTTTGACTACATTTGAGTAATTAAATATGTTTTCAAGCATATTGCACTGTTGTGCTTTTGTTTTTTGTTTTTTATTACTGGTACAATGACCTAAAAAGTAAGTCTACATCCCCACAGTGTGAAGTTTTGTCCATGTGTATAGTACAGCAGAATGCTGTACAATTTCAGAAATCACACAAGCAAATTTGAGACTGTTTAACAACTTCTCACAGTCTGAGGTAAGTGGGTCATGACTTGGGAAAGCAGTTTGTGCAGTAAAAGGTTTAAGCAAAGAAATAAGCAAACATATAATCATATATTAGCAGATCAAGTCCATTTAAGATCGCAAAATCTGTTTACTATATGTAGTTAGAGAGGGTAAAGTAAACTAATATCCAGCCTTTGGTGTGTATGTACACATAATTAAGAAAAAATATATTTCTCTGAGAAACTAGCATGTTAGCTCGTGGTCCAATGGTGAGGAAATATCTTATTAAGAAGTCTTCAAAGAGTCCACATTACACCAGATATACAGAGTGTTAGTTCATTAGCACATTTGAAGAGGCAGCTACTCATACCTATTAGTTATAAGACATGAAAGATGGCTATTTTTGAGTAACTAAACACGTTTTCACGTGTATTACACTGTTTTTTTTAGCTAAGATGTAATGCTTTTTTTGGTCTTTTAATATTGGCACAGTGACCTAAAAAGTCTACATCCCCACATTGTGAAGTTTTGTCCTTGTGTGTTGTACAGCACTATACCATACAATGCCAGAAACCACATGAGCAAATTTGAGACCTCTTAACATCTTCTCACAGTCTGAGGTAAGTGTGTCATAACTTGGGAATGCAGTTTGTGCAGTAAATGGTTTAAGCATAGAAGCAAGCAAACATATAATCATATTAGCAAAATGCATACACTGGATTTGTGCTGAATTATGAAAATATGGAATTAATGGAACCCAATAAGTAGCCCTTTGCTGTTCCCATTGCTGTATACATGGAGTGAAACTCTGAGACACTATTCTTTTGCTTGTGAAGTGCTCTGATGATTATCATTCATTACAATTATGATTTTTTATAGCATTCAACTTAGCATAGGCTCTTACTTTTGCTTATACTTTTAATTATTCATATTAGCATTAAAGCTGGCAGTTTATTTAAGTATCTTAATATAAATTTGTGTATGTATGTATTTGAATGTAAATGAATATCATGCAATTGATATTTGATATGATTTTGAGTCAAAAGGGTTTTATCACTCATGTTTTCACTTGCAAAAACATTCCTATGGCACTGTACTTTACAGTTTGGACCAAATGTGTGTGTGTGTGTGTGTTTGTATTTTCACAGGATCTCAGGCCTGAGGGTGACAAAGTGCTCACACGCAACATGGCGGCCAGCTGCAAAGAGGCTGTTTGTTTTCTCCACACATGCTTCTCCGGACCAAGAAATCGAAATGTTCCCCCTGATTCCCCTTTTCCCCAGCGCACACTAACCCAAACCCACTCCACATGGCTGCAGCTGAATTTAGTGCAGTGGACTGAGCCTTAAAGGGGATTAATATGGTGGATCATAGCCTTTTGATACAGCAGGTCAGAGAAAAGAGAGAAAAAGCAGTGTGTTTGTTGCTTTGTTTTTGTACACTTTCTGGACTTAAACGTTCTGACTTTATAAGAAGACCAGGGAAACACAGGGCAGAAACTGATCTGATTTTGTAAAAGCACTACATAGCAACGTATTTTTGGCCTGAAACTAACAGCACATGCACATTATCGTCTTTAAAGAGCCTGAGTCATGTCCAAACATTGTCCTTGTCCTTGCTTTGTTTTTAATACAATAACCATGTGCTTGCTTCATTACTTGGTGATTAACCTTAGCTTTCAAGGTAGGCTGTTTGTGAATATACTAGGTAATTTTTCTAGGTGTGGTTTTAGGTTAGCTGAAGTATGAATTGCAGCCTACAGCAGTTTAGCCCTTTTCACTTATCTTACAGTTCCCATGAGTGCTTGATTTTCTTATATATATAGAATTTATTTCTAATTTACTCCATTTTCTACCCAATTTGTAAGGTCAATTACACATCTCCAAAAGACTACTAAGCACATGTATCCTCCAACACATGTAGCCAGCCACTACCTCTTTGCAAACTGCTGCTGATTCAAACTCTGATACAACAGATAACAGATGCCTGTGCTGACCAACACTAGGAGTGATTTGGGTTATCAACCCACCCCTGAGAGAGCATGGCCAATTGTGCTCTCTTGGACCCTAGGTTCTGATGGCAAGCAGCACAACCCAGGAATCGAACCAGAGATCCTCAGATCATAGTGGCAGCACCCCATTGGTGCACCATGGTGGCACTGAACCATTCAGAGTCCTTTAGAAGTGTTTCAAGGTTTAAAAAAACTTCACTTGATGTAAAACCAGTGTAAAGTTTCTTCAGAGGATCTTATTTTGTGAGTGTGACCAAGTTTAAAAGATTTTGTAAAGGTTTCAAATGAGTTTAAGGCTTTTCATAGACCTGTCCAGTCTAAAAACCATTTACAAATGTGTACATATGCGACATATGTGGACAAAAGTTTGTGGACAAGCCTTCTACTATTATTATATTATTATTTTTTCCAAACAAGTCATTATATGGTATCTTTTTCTAGTGGTGTAGAACCAGAGCCTACATCCACCACCTAACCAACAGCAAAAAAAAAAAACCCCAGATAAAACAAAATACTCACAAAAAGAAATGTTAAACGCAGTTAGAGATGAACAAGAGATATATCATTTGTGGAAGATGGAATGTGAGGGGACGCCTTCAACAGTTAAGTTTTTGTAAGTTAGCTGTATTTTTTCACATTGGAATATTCTACTAAAAGACAATTCCTGAATATGATCTTTTTGCACTAGCAAAAGAAATCAGGACAGTATTGTGAAGGGCAATGATGGGGCACATTGGGATGCCGAGGCCCAGGATCCTACAGAATCTGTCTATGGCCTCCAACCAAAAAGTCAAGTCAAATGAGGGGACACCACCAAAATCCATGCTAATAGTTATCAATTAAAGCTGGGCAGTGTGAATAAGCACTACCGTGGCTATGTTATGTGGATAATTTTATATTGTATTAACTGGAGTTTTGTATTACGGGTCATAGAGAGGATATTATGACATATATTTTGGCAAATAGTAACATCTGATTTTAGATCAGCTGTCCATTCCCCAAATGGGAGAGAATTAGTGCTTGTGGAAGTTATGACTGTATATATTTGAGACAATATTTAGGTTTAATCTGAGGTTTAATGTTGTGTTTTTAAACAAGAGAGGTAATTATTCACAATTCTTTTTCAAAATCCTAATATTTACTGTTTTCTTAATGATTTCTTTGAGCTGTGTGTAGTGAAACTGACAATTATCTGGTCTCTCGTACTGTTCCTTGACAGTATCGAAGGTCATGAACTGGCTACTCGAAAATAACTGTGCAAGTCTGGTTCCTCCTCTCTGGGCCCACCCTAGACACCCATTCCACACACATCCACTGCTAACAGGTGTGTAAAATCAAGCGTATACCCATGCAGTCTCCAATCACAAACACTGGCAGTAGCGTGAGTCGTATTGAAGAGCTCAATGACTTTTAACGTGGCCGTATTTAAGAGATCTCGGCCTGTGAGTGCTATTATAATGAAATGGAAATGTCTAGGAGCAACAACTCAGCCACAAAGTGGTAGACCACGTAAACTCACAGAGCAGGGCATCCAAGTGCTAAAGTGTATAGCATGTAAAAATCACCCTTTCCATGTTGCATCACTAAATAAGAGTTCCAAACTGCTTTTGGGAGCAACATCAGCACAGCAAGTGTGCGCCAGAAGCTTCATGAAATTGGTTTCCACTGCTGAGCAGCTGCACACAAGTCTAAGATCACTATGCATAACGCCAAGCATCGACTGGAGAGATGAAAACCGCACAGCCACCGGACTCTGGAGCAGTGGAAACACGTTGTCTAGAGTGATTGATGAATACGCTTCACTATCTGTATGTCTTATGGACGAATCTGGGTTTGGTGCATGCCAGAGGAACACCACTGACTGCACTGCATAGTGCCAACAGGAAATTTTGGTGGAAGAGGAAGACTGGTCTGGGGCTGTTTGTCAAGGTTCAGGGCCCACCTCTTAGTTCCAGTGGAGGCTTGTGTTAATGTTCCAGCGTTCAGAGACATTTAAGACAATCCTATCCTGCCAACTGGGAACAGTTTGACGATGGTTCTTTCCTGTTTCAGCATGACTGTGCCCCTGTGCAGAAAGTGAGGTCCATAAAGACGTGGTTTGACAACTTTTTGTGAGGTGGAACTCCAGTGGCCTGCACAGAGCCCTAACCTCAGTCCCACTGAACACAATGCATTTGGAATGATCACTTGTGAGCCAGGCCTTCTGGTCCCTCATCAGTGCCTCGCAAAAGCTCTTTTGACAGAATGAGCACCAACACACACACACACACTCCAAAATCTTGTGGGAAACTCTTCAAGAAGCAAGCTGTCACTCATTGAAATGTACTTTTAAGGCATTTAGCTGACACTCTTATCCAGAGAGACTTACAAAAAGCGCTTCACTATCGTCTAGAATTCAAAAGACTAAAAAAGACTAAATACATAAATAGAAGTCAGTATGGAGACCACAGTACTTGTGGAAGAGGTGGATCTTCAATCGGTGTTTAAAGACAACAATCGACTCTGCGTTCGGACACCCAGGGGAAGTTCGTTCCACCACTTTGGTGCCAGGACAGAATAAAAAGTCTGGATGCTTGTGTTCCATGGATCTCGAAGGAAGGATGGTGGGTGAAGCTTTTGACCATCGCCGTCAAGTACTGAGGGGTCTGGTCCATTCTTGCCTTTGTCCATTCTTTGGCCAGCATCAGGGTTTCGAATCTGATGTGGGCAGCTACGGGAAGCCGGCAAGCTCCTATAGATGTAATGTGTGTTCAGGAGTCCACATACTTTTGACCATATGGTGTATGTGCTGACAAAGTACAGAAACAAAGCAGTGTGTGTGGAAGAGAAGGGAAGAAGGCTAGAACGGGAAAGAGAGAGAGAGAGAGAGAGAGAAGATTTATAGCTGTAAATACAGGTGCCTCCCGAGAGGCCCATGAATAATATCTTCTATGAAAGTCTCGCATGAAAATGAAAAGGAAAACAAAAGAACTTTGTGTGTTTGTTTCAGAATACACAACCCCACCACTTAACCCTTAGCTGTAGAGCTGTAACGTGCCTAAGAAACCATGTTTGAAAGATTTAAAGCTTATGTAGAGCACTGTAGAGGATTTGATTCACATACTTAACTTTTGAAACCATAAGGACCGGATTTGCATGTGCTCGTACTTTCATAATCCCGTGACAGGCTGAAAAAGTTCCAAGCTTAGCTCCTTGACTCTCCGTCCACTCGTTAAAGCTTACAGTGCAACGGCTGCTTTATCTTTGACCCCGTGTCTAAGGACGCTGTTTTACATTCTGTGATTAAAGACTGTGAAGACAATAGACAAAGCAATGAATGATTAGTATTTCACATCAGTGCACTTAAAAAAAAGTAGTGACAGATTTGATATTCTGATGACTAATAGCATTGTTCCAAGGGACATTACACAGATATTTTCAAAATTGTGGCATAATTTTGGGATCCGTTATTTTAAAAGCAGTCATTCAGAGTAAATTTGGTGTGAAATTGTTCATTGTAGAAAATAATTACCAGTTGGGAATAAAGCCATTTTATTTACTGTCAAAAGTGGTAAAACAATGGCCAATAAATATGGACAAAAGTATTGAGACACCTGCTCATTCATTGTTTCTAACATTAGATACAGCACCACCATCAATCCAGAGAACAGAGTTCCACTGCTCCACTGCTCTATACTGGGGAGCTTTATAGCCCTCTAGCCCACGCCTGGCATTAGGCATAGTGCCAATAGGCTCATGTTTATCTGCCCAAGAGAGTCCTATTCTATTGGCGATACTTCCCTACAAAGACCTGACAAGCTGTATGTGTGTGTGCATTTGCACATCTGTCTCAGCAAAGGATGCGACTTGCAGAATGAGCGAATGCATTCATTAGAAGGTGGTGTCCACAAACATTTGCACATTTAGTGAGTTTTCCCTTAGGACAGCCTTTTTGTGACTTAACGCCCAGTACGAATATTATTATTAAGATACATTTTAGGCCAACTTTATCATGAAACTTTCGTAAAGCCATGACAGACAGCACATTTGTGAGCATTTTGTATAATATCTGTTTGGGATGTAACTTTTAGAGCTATCAAACTTTGTCTGGTTCCATTCACTGGTCTGTACCTCTTTCTATAGAATGGAGCATCTCACTCCAGAACACTCTTACCACCTTTACTCACATATGAACTACGTAATGAGTCAATTCATATGCCTTGGTGGACTTCCCCTTTAAGAATATGAATATCTAGCCCAATTCCTGAGCAGGCCATAGACGTCATGCACTGGATTCACAAACAACAATACCTGGCATGTTTGTTAGTTTAATCCCAAACAGCCTTGGGTGACATATATTCGAGCTTGTGGGTTCACGTTTCTAACCAGAAACATCGCAAACACTGACATTTGACATTTGAAAATGTATCAACAGATTATGGCATTGTTTAGAGAGCTGAATGCCTGAACCATGTGGTGATGCTGTTCGGAGTCAGTCACTGCCCCTCTGCCTCGAATAAAACAGAAAACGTCACAAAGCCGGGTCAGGTTTACATCTTCTGATGGTTTACAACAGTCCGCACTAATTCAATACACTCACCCTGACGTGATGCACCACAATAAAAGAGCTTCTACGCTCCAAACATCCCACCACTTGCCTTGCCTTGTGCATGAGAGCATACTTCTTTGTTTACCTTCCCGTTGCCTCTGGCTACAGCGCTTACTGAATGCACCCCATGTAGCTGCCATGGCGGTCAGCTCCCGGGGTACCTTCATGAAGAGCGCCGAGAGAAAGATGGATGGTCTTCCTTACTGAGGTCATTAAGAGAGAGTACAAACTTCAAACCCCCAGCCCTAATTAAAGTGACACGACTCCGCCTTTCACTACAATCAAGGAAAAAAACAAATAACTTTTCCAGAACTCCACTTCCATGAGACGGAGAACCGGACGTGCCTTGCCAAAGGTGCGCGGATAAATAAATGCTGAGTTGACCTTTGACCCCTGTGGGAATAGCATAGGGAATTGGACAGGGGTCTGATTTGGAGGTAGGGGGTCAAAGAAAGATTTTGGGGGTAGCAAAGAAAATGCCCAGTGGCCTTGAATAAAGCCAGAATATCCATTTTGTATTTGGATATTTTCTTTCTCTTTTTCTTTTCTCTTTAAATGTCCTCTGTTCTCATTGGCTGCCTGGTATTGGGTCTCATTCTAACAGCAGCACTGCTTATATCTTCAAGTAATAACAAGAGAGTTTACAAGAGAGTTCTGGCTGTCCGTGACCTTCTGCACAGCGGGAGTTCTTTTGGCAACAGCAATGGCAACCGTCATAATATTCTGTAGAGGATATTGAGGATATTGGGGAATCAACAGACAGTACGTGTGCAGATTAGACCAGATCATGGATACTGTGGTATTTCTTTTTATTATTATAATAAAAATTTTTTGCCCATTTTTTTAAGTAGTGATGCTTCATGACTTCAATTCATGTACTCACTGTGAAAATGCCATAAATTGATTGATTTAAATATATAAATGTATATAAATATAAATTGTAGCATGAAGCTGATGTTCCATCCTAAAACAGCCCTACAGTTACATTCTAGCACCCGTAGCTCCATTTAAGGTGGAATGGAAAACTCACCGCAAATCGCCATAACTGAGGTTATGTGATGAGGTGGTTACATCATCAGAGGCTGCGCTGTTTTGGCATATAAGGGGGGGCTATCAGTTGAGTGTATTTTGAGGTTAACTGAGCATGCAGTTTAACTAGCATGTTAGATTTGCGTAAAATAGATTCAGAGCTTAAAGCTAGAAAGTGTGTGAGTGGTATGACCGGTGGTTCCTGTGGTTCCAGACTGATATATGTCAATAACTTTTCTGGCCTTTTCTCTTGGAATGTCTCTTGATCGTGGCATAGTGTGTTTGCATGTTGTGACTTTTTAATCAACTTACCATTGCTGGAATATTCTACACAGTCATGATTAGATTCAACAGGGCTGCCAGTTCCAGATGTGTCTAGTTTAGTTGATGCTAATTATCAAAAGGAATGATTAAGTTTGCTTAAATGCTTAATTGATTAACTTAGGGGGGAAATTATGTTATCATGGCCAACTGGAATTGCATTACTTTTTACCTTCAATATTTCAGTTTCCCAAAAGCCTATTTTAATCTTTTAATCTAACTGGTTGAAAGTAAAAGCTGTAAAAACTGCATTCTGCATTTACTTAGGTTGTCTTCATCTATTTATCTTTTTTTTTTTTATCTGAAGCGGTTTAATATGACAAATATAAAAAAAAAAATTTAGGTGAGACAAATAATATTAATGGAAGCGTAAGTGAATTTAGTTAGCATTCATTTTTCAAAAGGCCTTACTAAAGTCAAATAGGTCATTTAATTAAACTGTCTCCAGCAATTTCAGTGGAAGCATATGAATAAACTCTTGGGATGAACTCCATTGAACCCTATTACTTAAAATCAGAATCGCAGTTGACCCCAACATTTCTTGAACTGACCAAGCCTTAGTCCACTGTGTGGAAGAAACCTGTTATTATTTGGAAAGAAGTTATTATTTTCATGATTTAATTATTTATCAATATGTTTTTGTTTTACTCTTTTCTTACTATGATAGCACCTGCTCCCTGTAAATTTCCACATATGGGTTGCAAAAACCTATTCCATTCCCCAGTGGCAGTTGACACTACTAGCGTCATACATTCCTGATACCTGTTATTCTTCGCTGCAACATATTACAGTTACTATGTAATGACTGACCAATGCATCATCAGAGAGCCAAACAAGAAACCACAAATCAAACAGTACAAAATATTAAAACAATATGAGCGTGTGCGACTATTTATATGCATGAAACCTCAATTACTACCACATGTACAGAATAGTTATCATTCTTAGTCTGCAGTTGCTTATTGTGACCCTAGTGTCCTCCTCTGCATCCGCGGGAGAGGAAGGGCTTATTTATCTTCTTTTTAAATACTGTTTGAATACTGCAGTAAAAAAGCACTCATATACTTGCCCTCACCATTTCCCCTTGAATGAGAGCCCCAAAGCCACTGTCGCTCCATTAGTTGAAGTGAATTTTGTGTTGGAGGGGGTCAGGGATCAAATCAACTTCCATACAGATTATAAAACAATACATTGTGTAGTGTGAAGAGTACAGCAATCTGGCCTAACAAATGCTAATGCTGGCTAGTTTTACGTTTACTCCTTTATGTGTACGTGAGTCTCCATGTCTTTTCTTTCAGTGACTGTGGCTGTGGGCAAAGCCACTGACACAGCCAGGATAGTTTTAAACTGCTTCCGTGCGCCATGCACTATACCGTACCAGCCCTTGGCTAGGCTACCTTCAGTGATCCAGTTTGTAAGATAGAGTGTACATAGAGATGTTTGACCCAGAAGCCCTATTTAAAAGTGGTAAATCGTATAGTATGTTTGCTAGTGCAGACCACACCCTGAGATAAAACGAGATGGAGGACTCAGAAGTGTTTTGGCTAGGAGTCCGGGTCGGCTTTTTTTGTGGTCTGCTTGTGAAGCCTGGCCCCCTTGTTAGAGTGGAGGTCTGAAGGAAAGGGACGAGGAGGAGGTTGGTGCAAAGTTTGTTCCAGCTGGGATAGACTGTGTGGTGAGATCACAAGATTAGGGGCCCTATTTTAGCCATCTTTAGGCGAGCCGGCAATGGCCCAGCTTGATTTAGAGCGTGAGTCAGTGTGTCTTTGCTATCGCAAGGACACACCTCATTCCGAGACCACCATGCCCATCGCCGTAGCTTTATTCACAGGCACTGTTTCACGCAGGTGGAAGGCATGAAGATAGACGATGTTGGTGGGGTGTAAGATAGCAATGAGGATCACGGCGCCCCTTGTAAGATGTGAGGGTGTAAGATAGGGCCCTAAACATTAATACAGGCTTCCATATTCTTAATATGGACAGCATTAATGTAGCATTTTGCTACTTGCCAAATTCATAGTTGGTAAGTGCAATTCACTATTACACCACTGTCATAAATACAAATCTACAAACACTTTGAGTACCCCTTCAGCTGTACATGTGCATTTGTTGACAAGCTGAAGTAAATAAAGCATGCGGACTGATGAAGAAGACAAATATTACAGGATTTTAAACAAAAACGTCTCAGCTTGCATTAGTGTTACACAGTTCGTGCGAGAGATCTCATGCAGCTCCACCAAAGTGCAGTAGCAGCATTCTGCACTGGAGTGGCAGTGACAAAGAAGCAGTTCTCCCTTTAAAATTCATTTAAAGCTGGTATATTAAGCTTACCAGTCTACCAAGATCTTTCCTTTTAAACTAGAAAGAAGTAATTAGGAAATTATTTATTAAGCCAGAGCAATAAAATACTTTAAAATATGTAATATTATAAAATCATAGGTGGAAGTTAAGAATTTAACTTAATTCTGGGAGAAGGACCACACCCTTAACCCCTCCTTCTCCACATCTCCTTCCTCTTCTTCAGACCACCACTCTAACAAGGGGGTCAGGCTTCACAAGCAGACCACAGAAAAGCTGACCCGGACTTCTAACCCAAAACACTTCTGAGTCCATTCCTCCCGCACTGTGGTTTCGCCCACAGCCATCTCTGGTTGGGAGTTCTAGAAAACATAATAGGATGGCCCTCCCTCTCCCTCATCACTGTTAGTTAATCTCGCTCTCCTGCGGTCGTTTTAGTTTGAAGGCCCTCCTCAAACATGACGTCAGATGTCTCGTAATCGGGGTCTTTTAGTGGTTGTGATTCACACACTACATCACTGATCAGTGTCACAGGGTCACGAATTGTAAGTTCTTTCACCAAGAGGAACCCATGACGAGTCTGTCGGTTTTGTTACAAAAACACACGTGAGAACTGAGACAATGTTTTGGCAAGACACATTTTTTTTCTCCCAAAGCAGATGTTCGTAAGAGACGAGTGATACAAGTTGTCTGTGCACTGATTTGCAGAGAAAACACATTGAAAAAAGAAAACAATATGAATGAGAAAATAGATGCTTGTTGATGTTGTGTAACTTCACCCTCTGCTTTCTTCTCACCCTGTGTCTTGCGCTCTCATTGGCTGTAGCTAGTCGCTGCTCTAACTTCCAGTCACAACACTTTTCACACTACCAGATTCTACTGTTGCAGTCGCAGACGGGTCCAGATATTAAACCTGTTAGATATTTGTCTGTGATTCCTGGCTTAATTGTTATTTAGAACATGCTGGTATTTAACTAAGTATGTTGTAAATATACTAGCAAATGAAATTTGCATATTTGATATATGTAAAAAAATATATAATATTGTGCTTTCATCAAGTAAACTTTGATCACCCATTTTTATGAATAAAATACTATGAAGTAAACTTTTAGTTAAACAAATATTTTTTTATTTGCAAAGTGAATTAAAAACAACTACTACAGTAATTCACTTAAAGCACATTTGAAATGCCACATAAATTGATATCAGTATGTTGTAAAAAAAGACTCTATAACTGTTTAACGTTGGGTGAACGTTTGTGATCCTTTTACAGAGCTTATACACCGCCCCCCAGCACTATCCCCTATGTATGATAGAGGATACCTAGCTAGTGAGTAGGACATCGGCAATGGCTATTGTCTCAGATGCCTGAGATTTGCAGAATTAAAGATGCCATTCCGTGGCCTACAAGTTGCCCCTTAAGTCATGTAGACGCTACGCACTTCTGAATCATCAACCAGCTCTGAAATGAAGGACTAGTCACACCTTCTTCTGTACTTTCTAAATCGACCAAATGCCTCCCACCTCCTCCACCTCCTCCATCTCCATAGGTTGTAGGTTCCATACAAGAACCATTCCCAGTTCCACAAAGATATTTTCAGTTGCAAGAGTAATTTGATGAATGAAAAGAATTGTGTAGTCACTGCCAGTTTTACTCATTAGTTCAGTCCATCAAGCTGGAAGGGTGAAGGTTAGCACATGCTAACTGCCAGTTTTGTGACACTAGCTAAGAGACAACCATGCTGTAGTGGAGTGCTGAGGGAAAAGGGAGGGACACCTACCTACCCACAACATACCCAAAGCAAGCCAGATTAGTAGGTTCTCTTGGACTCCTGATCATACATAGCTGTGGTATTGCATTTTTTAAGAATGGCTTCCCTGCATATGCCTGACATTTTTCCCCAATTTGGTTTGTTAATTACCCACCCATACATATTCTTCACCTTCTCTGACACATGTGCTGCCAGCCAGTGGCTCTTTTTCCTTGACTGCTGCCAAGGCAACATCAACAGGCAAGTTGCACAGTTGGAGGAAAGCATCAGCCAGCAAACGCCAGTGCAGACTAGCACTATATTGCATTGGAGTGACGTGGGGAGAAAGACCCATCTACCCACCCTGGAGAGAGCAAGACCGATGGCTAGCAGCATGACCGAGATTCGAACTAGCGATCAGCCAGCAAACGCAAGTGCCGACTAGCATTGTATTACATTGGAGTGACATGGGGAGAAAGGCCCATCTACCCACCCTGGAGAGAGCAAGGCCGATGGCTAGCAGCAAGACCGAGAATACTGACAGCGGCTTATTCCGCTGGACCACTCGGAGCCCCGATTCTTTCACAATCTATCTATCTTTTGATTTGTAGTTTGCTGAGTCTTCCGCCGCTAGACACCTGCACCAAACACCTGCTTCTGCTTTAACAGAGTGCACTACAAAAATGCAGTGTTCAGTGCAAAGCCACTGTTGCCTGGAGGTGATTCTGAGTGGAACGGTCACTTGCAACAGGACCTGCCGAGCTTGGGGACAGACGTGCTTCCTCTTACATTCGCATACTTTGTGATGTCTTCCTACAACACTCCCCGATTTACCCCCGCAGGCCTCTAACAGGTAAGCAGAGAGCAGTTTGGCCTCCTGAGCGCTCCCTGCGCACTGTGGCTTGGCGCGAGAATCACAATAGGATGAGAAGTTCCTGCCTGAGCAGATCTTGTTTTTCCATCTTAGTCACCCAGACGGAGATTAATGTCTCGGCCTGCAGTTGTGTTTGGCAGGAGAACATTGAGGAGGATGACCAGGATCTCCGTTTGCTCGAGTGAAGAGGAATTAGCACTATGCTAACATTATTCCAAGGAGCACCCTTGTACTGAACCTGTGTTTATAATCGCTGTTCCAGGCTCCGTTGAGAACCAAGCGAGATGTCACCAAGTCTCAGGCGTAAACTTTGTGCCACTCCGTTTTCGTAAACCATCAAGAAACACTCCTTCATTACGTGCTGCTCCACATGAGGAATTCATCCTACAGGAACTCGGCCCGTATCTCTAGCAAATGTGTCAGCGCGGCCATAATCGTGATTTGGATGCCCTTATAAGGTTGCGGAGTGTGTTCGGTTTATGCTTGTCTTCCAAAGCTCTGCATCCATGTTCTTATTGCATTCCTTCACTCTCTTTCTCGTCTCCTGCCAGCTCCTAATGCCTCCTCAAAGGGAGGATATACACGGGATCATAACAGAAAGCACAAGAAAGATGGAGAGAGCGAGAGAGTACCCACATGTTCAAGTGGGCATCACTGCATATTTCAATATCCTGTGGACTGATCAATATTTAAAAGAGCCCGGCGGATTAGCGGCAAAGCTAAAGAAGACTTAAAAGCCAAAACTTTCCCTTTAAATGAATTCCTTTGGATAAGGCTTGGGAAGTAGGAAGACTATGTGTAGCCATCCTGTCAAACCCCTAACAACTCAGCACACCAAAGCCATCTCTCAGCGCTAAATTGTGCTTAAAATCAAAGCGGACATAATGCTCTGCTCCCTCTTGCAAGAGGATACTTCCACAGCGTGATATTAATGCTCCTGGAGACGCTCGTGCATATTTGAGCTGTTTAACCGCACTGAAACCCCTCAACTCACATTTGCGGGCTCACTACCTCCGGGCTAACTCAGAGAGAGAGAGCGAGAGAGACAGAAACAATATAGTCGTTCTGTTTTTTTCTTTACGGCCGTTTTTATTATTTTTTTTAAAGTTGTGCTACGCTGCTGACGCCAACCGGCAGGTGTTTATGTAATTACAGCGAGAGATTGTGCAGTAAGTGCACATCACCTCAACCTGGGACCGTTCATTCTGATTTACCATCTTCTGTTTCTTAACCTTCGACTTTTTTTTTTTTTAAGGCGTATTTTTTAATAATAATCCGGATATGGACGGAATTGCATTAGAACGAGATCCTGAAGTAATTTCCTAGTTTACAGATGCTGCTCTGTGTTTTTATTCCCCTACGGATTGACCACGTCTGTTTTTCTCCTTTCTTCCCTTAGACAATTATACCCCAAATTACGCCTGTTTTTCAGGAAACCCTATGACGAACAGTATTAATTGAGTACTTTGGCAGAATCGGCCCAGTGTAATTTCTTGTCATGGGGCCCAAAAGCCCTGGCAGCACCCCTGCATACACTATGTGGAGAAAAGTAATGGGACATTTGCTCATTCGTTGTTTGTTCTGAAATCAAATACACAAAAATATGTATCCTGCTTTTGTTGGAGTAACTGTCTCTACCGTCTAGGGAACCCTAGTGAAAAACAGTAGACTAAGGTATGCTAAACTTTATTTATAAATGTATATATTTACTTTATAAAGTGTATTTTTAGCCACACCAATGATCAGTGGAGCAAAATCAATTAATCTCAACAGCGCTAGAATGGAACTTGGTATACTGAGATATTTAGGTAAACTTTATACATACTACTGCATGTATTAAATGTATTAAAATCCTAAATTGAAATGATTAAAACCGTATTACAACTGTGTTACTGTTATACACTGAGTGTATTATAAATGTACTAAAATATATATGAACTAGATTTACATTATGATTCATTCAATAGATGGTGGCAGGAGCCAGTGGGAAAGATGTGAGTTTTACCTAAATAGGTTGTGTTCCTTGCACATACCCACTGTATATTACTGACCCAGCACAGCAGATTCAGTGATTGGACTTATTGAGAAACATCAATATGAGAGAAATTAATCAATCCAACATCAGTGCAGATTATTTGTGTGTGTGTGTGTGTGTATGTGTGCTGTTTTTTGTGCTGTCTTCATTTGCCAATGGCAACCAGATATGGTTGTGGGATAATGGGATTTTACTTTCGGCACACTTCATTTAAAGTCCCCTGTATTTAGTCTCATAGCAAGCGTCTTCTAAAGGTATGCTTCCTAATTATTGCAACAGTGGGTGCTTTGGAAAATCATCCCAACCATTTACATGGTCTGGGTGGTAGAGCTTTATTTATTTACTCAATTATCTCCCCAATTTAGCTGAGCCAATTAACCCACTTACCCATCTGACTTACACTTGACACTAGAAGGGTGAGGACAAGCACCTACCTCCTCTGATACATGTAAAGTCAGCCACTGCCTCTTTCCGAAACTGCCCTCAGTGCAGCATCACTAGTCAGCAAACATGCTCGGACGAAAGCACAGGATGCACCAACCAATGATACACCAACCAACAGACACCTAAACTGACCAGCATCCCAATGGTAGCGATTAGGGGAGAGAGCGCGCCATCTACCCACCTAGAAAGAGCATAGGCAGTTGTGCTCTCTCTGGCTCCGACTACTGATGTCGAAGCAGTGGGTGGTAGAACTTTAGCAGTGAGACCTAGAGTGTAGAGCTTGATTTCATCAAGACTAGCGTGTTTGGCTGGAGCTAAAATGCTATAGCATTAAATCAACACACTACAACACAGTTTGTGTAGCAGCATCAGAAATACTTTATTGATCCCAGGAGGGAAATTGCCACAATCTAAAATATTGTTAAAATTTCTAATCAAATAAAAATGGCACCATTAACATAAGCATATGGTCACTTTTTTTGCTTAACTCCTTCAAGAGGCTAAGGAGCTCAAGTGGGCCGAAAGTGTTATTACGAACTGCTATTACCATAAAATAGCCCCACCAGTTTGTACAGAAGTCCCTGTAGTTGCTGAGTAATACACCTTAGTGTGTATTAAGCCTTTCTGTGTTAAAGGGTTAATCATAAAATCACCATTGAATAACCTTTAATCTCCCAAATTGAAATGATGTGGGCTATATTTGTGGTCAGGTGAGCATAATGTCAAAAACATATTAATATATTAATGCATATTAAGCTTACTCCCTTGATTGTATTTTCCTCTAGTATTCACACATTATGTCCTCCCATGAACTCTTACGCAGCAATTCTTACAGTTGCTTTGTATTTTCATGCGCTGATGACTCAATTGCCTTATCAGCTATAAAGATTTACCAACAAATTTATCCGCCATTCTCTGAACCTGGTTAAGCTGATTTGGCTTATGTGTGGCTGTTTTCGGTCCTCTCTGCCAGACTAAGATCTCATGGCTTTTGGAAAGTCCTTCACCCTTTCCCGCAATCCAGCCCCAAAACAAGGAGCCTTGACACACCATGGCATGAGAAAGTTAAATCAACTCATGCAGCATTTCAGTGATTCACATTACCTTCTTGATGTCTAATCATGATATACACATGGACTTTATTTCCCTGTAGCTGACTCAGCCCTTTCTTATTGATGACTACTAGATGCCAAAGTTGGCTAGATCTGTGACTTTCCCTTGTTGCCTTGTAGTCTCCATTTGTTTAAGCTGCTCTACAGCACTGCAGAGTTGTTCACCGCCATGGGACCAGCTTTATAGGGTATCCTATTCAGATACTGTGTGTGGGATAGCTCATTAGCTGGCCATTTGAAAAAGGTAAAGGTGCACATATTTGTCACTGAAAATGTGCGAAATGTGTCCTCTGCATACTAAATTTGATGACGGGTCACTCCTGCACAAAGCTTGGACTCTGGATTGATGGATTGACCCTGAACTCTCCTTTAAGCTCCACATTGATTTTATTATAAAAAGAACTTCTGGTTGTCTTAATTCACTTTATAGTACAATTAGTTGTTTTATATTTCAAGTCAGGAAAAGATTAATCTCTCAGTGGACATGACCTGTTATTGATTATGCTCTCATTGTCTGTCAGTGACACTTAACTGAGACCTCTTAATGAGGTATATACACCAATCAGCCATAACATTAATACTACTAAGTGGTATGATATATATATCTACAATATATATATCTACAAGGGGTACAGTGGGGAAAAATATTTAGTCAGTCACCAATTGTGCAAGTTCTCCCATTTAAAAAGATGAGAGAGGCCTGTAATTGACATCATAGGCAGACCTCAACTATGAGAGACAAAATGAGAAAAATAAATTCTGAAAATCACATTGTCTGATTTTTAAAGAATGTATTTGCAAATAATGGTGGAAAATAAGTATTTGGTCAATAAAAAAGTTCATCTCAATACTGTTATATATCCTTTGTTGGCAATGACAGAGGTCAAACGTTTTCTATAGGTCTTTCTATAGGTTGGCCCATTCCTCCATGCAGATCTCCTCTAGAGCAGTGATGTTTTGGGGCTGTCGGCGGGCAACACAGACTTTCAACTCCTTCCAAAGGTTTTCTATGGGGTTGAGATCTGGAGACTGGCTAGGCCACTCCTTTGTTGCCCTGGCAGTGTGCTTGGGATCATTGTCATGCTGAAAGACCCAGCCACATTTCATCTTCAATGCCCTTGCTGAAGGTTTTCACTCAAAATCTCACAATACATGGCCCCATTCATTCTTTCATGTACACGGATCAGTCTTTTTGTAGAGAAACAGCCCCAAAGCATGATGTTGCCACCCCCATGCTTCACAGTTGGTATGGTGTTCTTTGGATGCAACTCAGCATTCACTCTCCTCCAAACACAACGAGTTGTGTTTGTACCAAACAGTTCTACTTTGGTTTCATCTGACCATAAGACATTCTCCCAATACTCTTCCGGAACATCCAAATGCTCTCTAGCAAACTTCAGACGCGCCCGGATATGTACTGGCTTAAGCAGGGGAACACGTCTGGCACTGCAAGATCTCCCTGGCGGCATAGTGTGTTACTGACGGTAGCCTTTGTAACGCCGGTCCCAGCTTTCTGCAGGTCATTCACTAGGTCCCCCCGTGTGGTTCTGGGATTTTTGCTCACCGTTCTTGTGATCATTTTGACCCCACGGGCTGAGATCTTGCGTCGAGCCCCTGATCGAGGGAGATGAGCAGTGGTCTTGTAGGTCTCCCATTTTCTAATAATTGCTCCCACAGTAGATTTCTTCACACCAAGCTGCTTGCCTATTGCAGATTCAGTCTTCCTAGCCTGGTGCAGATCTACAATTTTGTTTCTGGTGTCCTTCGACATCTGGCAGGTCTTGTGGACTTTTCCTGATATGCAGTGGTCAGTGCCTTCCAAAAGTGGTCCAAGAACCAGTAACCGAGCAACAGGCTAAGGCTCATTGATGTGACAACCTAAGGCTCATTGATGTGATCCATGAAGGCCTCACCTCCCAACTTGTAGGATCTGTGGTCGTGCTACGGGACGACTTCAGAGGTCTTGTGGAGTCCATACCTCGAATGATCAGATCTGCTGTGGTGGCATAAGGTTGACCTACTTGACATTAGGCAGGTGGTGCCAAAGTTATGGCAGATTTGTGTAATTCTTTATGTAGATTTGTTTTGAGATGTCCATATAAAGAACTCACCCCTGTTGCATGCTAGCAGCCCAAATCTAGAAGGTAATTCAGTGTTCATCTTTAGAAACACATAAGGTCGAGTAAACATCATTCCAATACACAGCTCTGTTTCTTTATTTTTAGCGTGATGCTTCAGCTGACAATTATTTGCCTGAATTTATATTATTGTTGAAGTTTCATGAATCCTTCTGTAGGCCCTTCTGACCACAAACCAGCTGAGGACACATCTGGAATGCTGTTGTCTGTGTTTGCAAACATAGGATAAAAGCTTAGGTTCAAGCAAGCCATTGGATTTGCTATCTAGCTGAACAGCGGACAACATGGCGTCATCGCCTGCTCCCATAACACCTTATCTGAGCCGTGTGGAAAGCTGGGTTGGCACAGGAACGCTTTAAAGGAATTATTCCTGTGAATGAAACCCCCAGTGACTCATAAGCACAGTGCCTCGTCTGATCTCCTCAGCAACCTGATCTGCTCCTGATAGCGTGGAGGAGGCTTTGCTGGAGCCACTCGATACCTCTTGGCCCCATTCTCCTGGGGGAAATCAGTTTTACAAAAAGGGGCCAAACAGACAAATAAATAAGTCAGTAGCTGAATAAATCAGCCACCCCTTCAGAGGAGGTGCCCGGTGGATCCATGGGGGAGGTGGTAGGAGATGGAGAGAGCGTCACCTTGGAAGAAAAAAAAAAAAAAAAGGGGGGTGAGTGGAGGAGGAGGAGGTCTTGGACTCATCCCTTATTCATATAAAGGCTTCTCCATCTGAAGGCTGCTTCCCAGGAGGCTAATGAATACGGCCAGCTGTAGGGTCGTTAAAAGGCAAGAGCGGGTATATTTTTGGTGATTTCACATCAGCAACCTGCTCTGTCACCCTCATCGCAAGATCTTATCAGCTAATGTCTTGGCCCGCTGTCAGTCAGTATGTGTTTGCTGTTGTGACACAGTTTATTTGCCAAATTCTTCAGGCCTCGTGTTTTTGCAAAAAGACGAGTAGGTATTTGTTTAAACTTTGCTTTACGGTTGCTAGCAGACATTGAACGGTTAAAGAAAGCTGACGTTGAATCATTTGCCGCAACTATTAAAGGCTTCACTTGTTCGCAGAAGGGAGAAATAAACCAATAGAAATAGTGTTTCGGCGGTTTTGGCAGCTGCTATCGACCGTATGTTACATCCTTTTCTCTTTTCTCTCATATCTCAGCCAAAGGCAGCAAATCCTGCTCCACCAGCAGGCACTTTTTAACAGTGGGAAGAGGAGAGCAGAAGTCAGGCACAACATATGGGGGGCACTGATTGCCAAAACACACTGTCCAACAGCCTGAGAAGAACAAATGAAAACCTCTGACCATCTCTGGGACAGGATGATGGTGGGTGTGAGTGAACGCACGGTACACTCTTAAACATAAAGATTGCTAAATGTTGCTTGGCTTGAAGGTACGGTTCTAGGAGAAACTTTTTATTGGCTTAGACCCTTAATGTGAAGGTTCTTTAAAATCTAAAAAGGATTGTACCCATTTTAACACATCTCATTTCTCAAAACAGCTCAAACCAGCACTTTTTTGGCTTAAAGGGTGTTTTCACAACTGCACTTTTTAGTCTGGTTAAATCGAAACTCTGGTGCGTTTTCACCCTTGGTGTGACTGAATATAGTAACTGAGATATGGACCACAATAACCACACCGAGATCCTTGAGAGGAGGTGGTCTAGGTTCAGTACCAAACAAACTCTGGAGCAGTTCAGTTGTGGTGAGTGTATCTGCAAGTCTGAGCTAAAAGGCTCCCACAGCCAGGTGTTAATCTGGTATGTTGCCCAGATCATTACTACAGCTATGAACAGATGCCATCTCTGCCATTGCTCCATGTAAAATTGTGCAGAAATCTGCACTGGTCCAGAACAGACAGGTCAGACCAATAAGCAGAGAGAACATTCTCACATGGTTTATAGTGACGCATTTGCCATAAGTTCACCATCAGTGCACAGTAAGTGCCACTGCACCACCCCCCATACCCCATATCACCATGTCTTACAGAATACTATCCTTGACCTATGCTTAGGGATGGGCCACTAGTCTATGACATTACAGAAAGCTGGTTTTCACATGACTGCTGTGGATTGTGACAAGTTGGCACCATATTCATTTTTTAATATAAATGTATTAATTTGCTACTGCCAATTAACCCACCCGTACATATCACCCCTAGCACTGGCAGTGCTTCTATGTTTTAAGGACTTAACACTTCTCCTCCAAAATATACAAAGCCAGTCACCCTCAAAGCGGAACTGCCGGGCAGCCGACATGCTTGGAGGAAAACTCTTGGGTCCCCAGCTCTACCACACCAGCTGTGCCAGCCAACATCGCTTTAAGAGAGACGAGGGGAGAGAGCACGGCTAATTGTGCTCTCTCAGCCTCCGGACGCTGATGACAAAAAGCGGCATGGCTCGGGATCCGATCGTATAAAATTTTAATAACATTTAATAATGTCTGCCTAATTTACAGATACATTTCTGAGCTCTGAGGTATTCTTGCTGCTCCTACCAATGGGTTGAGACACAGTCTGTGTGTAGACACATAGGGAGAGTCAGTCCTACGGGAGGTCCCAGGGTAAGGGGACCAAATTTCAGGAATATAACACGTTATTAGGTTTAAGACAGTTTTCACTTTTTATAATTCATAATCAGTTTCAGTTAAAAGATGTTATTTATGTATATCGTTACAACAAACTTGGTTCCAGAGCACCAAAGAGTCCAAAGATCTCAGCCAAGCCAGTCAAAACAGTGAAAGACAGTACTCCCTATCAGACATGCTGCTGTACGGGGGAAATAAATGAGCACAGACAGAAAGAGTAAGAAGGAAAAACAGCAAAGCAGGTATCACACCAATACCAACCCCCCCACAAGCCTAAATTTAAAGATCCACTGGCTTCATGCAGGACAGTTTTATTCGTAGCAGCAGGAGATAGAGGAGCCTTACACATCAGAGCATGCCTGCTGAAATGCAGCCTGAGAGGGAGGAAAAGAAGGAAAGTCGTGAGGTAGAGGGGGATGGAGAGCAATAAAAGTGTTCAGGAGGGATCTTTATTTAGGTGTGGAATCAGACTCTAAAGTGAAAGCAGATGGGACCGTAGTCTGGAATACTTTCCACTTGAAGTATTCGCCTCTTGTTTGCACTACTCTGGGTCATTTGGGCTCGCTCCAGAGCTCCGTGGCCCAGATTCTGGAGCTCAGATGGGTTTTGATGCCTGCGTCTCGGACCATGCCTCTATTGCACCCAAGGTCAGCCAGCACGTGAGAAGAGGATAGCTTTCATGTGCAAGAGTTTTCACACAAGCTAAACATGACACACAACAATGTAACAGAGCCAAGGTCTGATTTATACATGAAATGTGGTTTGCATGAGCTGAAAGGTGGGTTAGCTACATAACATCACAGCAAAAACAAGAAAATAAGACATGGTTGTGTAAAACGGTTCAAAAAATTAGATTTTCTCAAACACAGGAGCAAAAACAGCACTGGCATTTCTCATATGAGCCATTGAATGGTGACAGGCATTGGTAGTCTAAGCTTGCTAAGATCTAAAGGTAATTGGCTTACATTTGGGAGTGTTTGGCTCTAAATCACAAAAGTGAAATTTGTCATTCATGTCACATTGTAAACAATGGGTTTAAGTGTTGTAAATAGTATTTTGTTAAAACTGTAAAATAATATATAATAAAATAATAAAGTTATATATTATAAAATCTAATCATTTGTATTAGGTGCCTAAGAAAACCTGTTTGACAAACAGCATCCTCATCCTCTCCTATCTGTCTGTATGAGGCACTTTTCAACATCCCATTACTCCACCCCAATCTCCATTTGTTTTGCTAATGCACATGGAGAAAGCCAGCCAGGGCCCTGTATCACTATGGATAAAAAAAAAAGATTGCTGTGTTGCCAAAAACGCTTTGACAAGACATGCTAAACAGAGGTTAACACTGGAAGAGCTGGAGATAATTACATGCAAAAGGGGAAGAATTAGCCATGTTACTGTATAAATCTGTATAATGTCCTGAACAGTTTGGAATGAGGCAGATAAATCTTCACCAGTTAGAAAACCTCATTCAGAAAAATACATGTAACACTGGTCAGCTGTTGCTAAAAATGCTAATTAGCTAACACAGGTAGTGACTAATAAACTCATGGCAGCTCATTACACGTCCAGTGTTTTTGTGTTTACCGCTTAGTTTTCTTGAATCTTGACTAATGCCCCTTTAAAGCAAAGTCTATGCCATGCTATTTTTTGGTGGGCAGTCGCCTCAGTCTGTAATGCTAAAAAGACAAAACTGTACAAGTGCTACAACTCTATTTCTGTAATCTACACCTACTATATAGTCTTCATCTCTGTTCGTTTCTATAGCCTATATCTGCAAACTTTTTGGTGTTCACTGTTGCCAATGTGGGCATTCTTGCACCACAGAGGCAGATTTAAACAAGTTATTGACTTAAGTGTAAAAATTTTAATCTCTTTTCCTCACAAACAAACAAAAGAAGCAGATTTTTCGGCAAATTTGAACAAATACTCACCACAGAAGTCCACCAAAATTGTACTTGAGTAAGTGTACCTGCCCAGCTACACTATAACTAACTAGTTACTATCCACCTCTGCTCATTCAATCGTGTTTTGCTGCCTCTGTAAACCACTTTCTTGACAAATAAAGAAAGCTAAAGAGAACAATGGGAACAATGAAAAGTTGGTAGTATAAAAATCATACCTACTGACAGTATCAAGCTCAATCCCAAGGCTCTGCTGTGAAGCAAATAATGGTTCTTCTGTTAAAAGGGAAACAGTTGGATCAATGAATGACTTTCTAACACGTCTTCAATGTTTTTCATCAAAAACTTTCCAAACAGCTCAATGAACACAGTGACGTTTGGTCAGTTTCAGCTTCACCGAGCCCGGTAAAAAGTTTTATATGGAATAGACTGGTTGTATATTTTAAGATGACACTTTAAAGTGAACTGTGAGTTCAGTGTTGGCTCTCACTGTGAAACCTGAGACATACCTATCTACGATACGAGGAAAAAACGGGATCTGAAATGTAATATAGGTTTCCAAACAGTTTGATTGCTGATGTCAAAGAAGTGAGAAGAGTTGGAGGAGAGTTCACATTTGAGAGTACAGAATTGATGGAACAGGAAACCCTGTTGGGGGGGGGGGGGCATCCTTGGGTTTGTGAAAGGGACTATATGAATATTATTTTTATACACTAAATTTGCCTGACCAATTACATGTACGTACATCTTGATGATTCAAAGCCTGGGACTTTTACAAGAATTCCAGTTTATGATATGAACTCATGCAGCCAACAGAAAATAAAGTTCATTCTGTACGTTCTAATGCTCAAATACAATGCTCAAAATGAGATCATGTTGTCAGCCAAAACATTAAGACCAGATGAAGTGATGATGAACTATGATGGCTTGGCCAGGTCAAAGCATCTCCAAAAAGCAGGTCTTGTGGGGTTTTCTGGTATGCAGTGGTCAGTACCTACAAAGCTTACTGATGTGATCCATGGAGGCCCCATTTTGCAACCTACGATACCTAAGGGATCCGTCGCTAACGTCTTGGTGCCAGATACCACAGGACACCCTCAGAGGTCTTGTGGAGTTCATGCCTTGACAAGTCAGAGCTGCTTTGATGGCATGAGGAAATCCACGTGCCTGAGTAAATGTACCTACTTACTTACGGGACTCAAGGGATCTGTCGCTAACGTCTTGGTGCCAGATACACAGGACACCTTCAGAGGTCTTGTGGAGTCATGGGGGCATGAGGGAGTCCACGTGACTGAGTAAATGTACCTACTTACTTACGGGACTCAAGGGATCTGTCGCTAACGTCTTGGTGCCAGATACCACAGGACACCCTCAGAGGTCTTGTGGAGTCATGAGGGCATGAGGGAGTCTACGTGACTGAGTAAATGTACCTACTTACTTACGGGACTCAAGGGATCTGTCGCTAATGTCTTGGTGCCAGATACCACAGGACACCCTCAGAGGTCTTGTGGAGTCCATGCCTCGATAAGTCAGAGCTGTTTCGTTACACAATATTAGGCAGGTGGTGTAAATGTTAATGTTGATTGCTGTATGATTGACCTTTTATTGACTTACAATTTTCTTTCTTCAGCCCGTTTTTGCCCCCTTAACATATCTTTTTATGTCCTCCTGTCCCCCCCATCTTGTCCCCCCTGCCACAGTTGATTCAGTTTAATTTAGTTCAGATTTATTTGTACAGTGCTTTTCACAACAGATGCTGTCACAAAGCAGCTTTCCAGAAATGCTGCTCCAGACCACAAATGAGTATGTCGAGGATGACGGTGGCAGGAAAAACTCTCTAAGAACAAAGACTCGAGAGAGGAACCCATTCACCTCTGGACCACAGTGGATAGTGGAATTTCCGATACGAGTGGAGGAAGTTTGCAAGAAACCATGGAACTCAAATCATACGTGCGAAAGATAACCCAGAAAATGAGATAAACCAGTGACAGGTGAACGAAAATATTCCAGACCTAATACGCTTTGTCCTGCGTACAGTTCCCTCCCGAAACATCACAAGATCCTCTGAATTACGAGGTGATTGTTAATGAGTCAGCGTATAAATGTTGCTGCATCTATGCTAGAGGCAGGCTAACACTCCTGCACATTAAAATGTCACATGAAAATAAAGCTATTACTAAACTTAATAAAAAGCATATCAACAACACCAGCTACACACACTGTATTCTACTACTGATACATGCCCCTTTAACCTCCAGAGTGGACAACCCTTCCTAGGTTGTGTGGGGCTTTTCGAGGTGTCTCATGATGTCAGTTTAATGCAAATGAGTGTTAGCATACCTTTCACTGTTGAAGGAACTCAGTGGTAGGTAGAGAGGCAAGGTACTATATGTTATGTGCTTGCTTAATAGTGCCCAACAGTGGCAGCTTGCCGAGCCCAGGAATCGAACCCACAACCTTGTTATCGATAGCCCGGCCTATATTATTAAACAGTTGCATAATTATTTACACTTCCATTCATTTCACATTCTGCATCAACAGGTTTGTGAATGCACATCTGTTTATTTCAGGTATTTAGTGCAATGAGCATTTAGCTTTCTGCACTGCATATCACTGCTGTCCAATAAAAAACATGTATCTCCATTTTTGTTCCTTTTTTTGTTTTCCACTGTTTGCACCCTGCCAATGTTTGTACCCTGTCTGAATAATTATGGACAAATAGGCCAATAGTAATGCTCAAAATGACTTATTTTACATTTACTTCCATTCAAAGTTAAGGACATTTTTTGCCGTCTCCTGTAAAGTCACCGTTTTGGAGATCATTAGACAGTGACGATATGCTCATACTTTCTCTAAAACAAAAGATATTGAGTTAAGATTTATTTTTTCTAAGTTTTAATAAGTTCTAATATGACATCAGTATAGACCAGTTTGCTTTTACCCAACATCACAGCAAACCTATATTTTCTAGCTATATGCCTTTATGTTTTCCTGTTATGCATCTGTCAACAGTAAGCCCCACTAATAACACCTGTTATTAGTTGCTTGGATTTGCCTCATTGAGCATGTTCTGTCTATTGTATACAATATTTTTTTTGTACTTCATTTACATATATACTATAGCAGGGCTGCTCAATCCTGGTCCTGGAGATCTACCACCCTGAAGAGTTCAGATCCAGGGTGGTAGATCTCCAGGACCAGGATGGAATAGCCCTGTACTACAGTATATATGTATAGTATGTATATATAAAGTTCAGTATATATTTATAGAGAATTATGGTGCATAATGTATAATAATAACAGACAAACGCAAACTGTTATAAGAAGTAATTAGCATTTCTAAAAAGTAGGTATTAGAAATAGTAAATAGGTATTCTTAAGTTATATGTTATAAGAGTGTGAACCATCATTGGTTCTGTGCAGCTAGTAACTGACTGGCTCCTACTGCTAGTAACCTCTTTGTCTCTTTCATCAAGTCTCTCAATTACCTCACGCTCACACTGCTGGACTCTTTATCTGGCAAAGCTGTTTTATTTATGAGAACATCGTTCTATTAGATTAGCTAATGTCCAGGAAAAATGACTGCTCCTTTACAACAACAGAGCTTTCCTGCAGTCAGCTAGACAGAGCTACTAGCTTCCAAGCTATCGCAAACATGGTCGTTTTTGGCAGTATCTATAATTATGTTACGTTTAACCTAATAAACACTTTTTTTTAGGTTGCAAGGCATGGCTTCTTTTAGGGTGTTCTTGAAAACGTTTCTAATCTTCAATAGTGTGCCTAGCCTCCACTATGTAAAGGGGTTCAATGAAAACATCATCAACAAATCTAAGTCTAAATAAAAGGATTTTAGAATCCATCACTGCCTGTTTCAGTGATGTACAAATAGGACACTTTTAGAGGATGTTCAGAGGACGCTAAAGCTGCAGGTTTTTATGGCAGATAAGGAAGATTAAGGTAATGGAGGTCAGTCTCTCAGATGAGCTAATAGCTAAAGTTGATACTGAAGCTACGTAGTGCAATTTTATGTTACTTTACTTTGTGAAGCAGTGCAACAAAGCTGCTTTAGGCCCATCAGATACAGCAACCCTTCTAAGAAATCCACTCAAGACCAGCTTTTGCTGGTAGCTGGTTTAAAATTGGGCTAAACTGGTCCTTGATGATCATAGTGGCCATCCAAGCTGGGTGACCAGCGTAGCTCTTAACCAGCATAGGAAATGTTAGTAGTCTTTTTGCTCAATCAGCATGAGCACCTTGACCAAGCTGGATGACCAGATTGGTCACGCTGGCAATATTGGTGGACCAGTATGTTCAGGCTGATTGTGCTGGACAACCAGCCTGGTCATGCCAGTCATACTGGTCAGCGACTTTGGTCGTGATGGTCATGCTGGGTATCCAAGCTGTTCAACCAGTTTATCCATCCTTACCAGCTTGAGCCGTGTTTTTTTTTTTTTTTCAGAAGGACACAGACAGAGTCAATATTATGAATGAGATATGATAACATACATGGGCATGCCACCCTTTTAACCTAGGGCTAATAAATGTTTTTGCTTTGTCATGTAGCATTAAGATGATCTCATGCTGCTGTTTTCCTGTAGAAAATATAGAAAGCCCTGGTTTGACCCAAGGGCTTTGACCATTTGGGGCATACGTCTAACGCTCATAGGATTAGAGTCAGTCAGCAGCTGTCTTGCTGTCCAGCATCGGCTCACCGAAACACTCCAACCCCACTACCATCCCACTTTAGCGCAGATTTCAAATAGAGCAAGAAAAGCAGAGATAAGAAGTGGGAGAACCCCTGATCCAGCGCAGATTTTTGACCCTTATGTAAGCAAAGTTTGACTTAGGGAGGAGGGGGTGGGGGGGAAGAATCATGGAGCAGGCTATGGGAGCAGCTCGTTGTCGGGGTTATGGATGGTGCCCGTTTCCTGCTGTTGACATGGACCCGGGCCACACAAAAGAGGAGTGAAGTGAAATTCACTGATACAGTACAGAGTACACTAGAGTCACTTCTCTGCCTCCATTAATCTTCCTCCTTCACTCCCCATTATGACTGATGTCTGAACTGGCCAGCCTTTGTGTGCTAGCAGTAATACTCCGGCATAGGCAGGACCAGTGTTTACTGTATTACAGGACAGCCGTGCAATAACAGGCTGTTATTATATGCAGCTGGATGAGCTCCAAGGGCAAATAGCATAAGATAAGGCCCTTTAGAGTGGACACTGGAGGTTCTGCACTAAACAGAAATGACAAATTAGCACATGGTACCTCACATCATTGAATCATGCTTGGGTTAGCAGTTACATTAGCAAGCTAAACTTGGCTGTAACATACACTACTTGTCCAAATGTTTGTGGACACCCATTCTAATGAATGCTTTCAGCTACTTTAAGTTGCACCCTTTGCTGACACAGCTGACTACAGAGAAGTATCCACATAATAGGACTCCCTAGAACAGATAAACACAGACCTATTGGCTCCATGCCTAATTCCAGGCATGGGCTAGAGAGGTATAAAGCCCCCCCGGCATTGAGCTGTGCAGCAGTGGAACTGTGTTCTCTGAAATGATAGCTCCATCCAAGACTTTTGGGATGAGCTGGGAAGTTGGAGGTGAGGTGGGTTGGTGATCATCCAACAGCCTGACCTCACAAATGCTCTTATTGATGAATGCAAGCAAATCCTCACAGCAGTGCTCCAAAATCTAGTAGAAGGCCTTCCCTGGACAGTAGAAATAGTTACTCCAAATAAAGCATGATGAATGGGAAAAAAATACAGAATGAGCAAGTTTCTCAATACTTGGTGTACTTGGTTGTGCTATCACAGGGTTGTGGGTTCAATACTAAAGGACAGTGTAGAACCTATATCTTACCTCAGACTTACACAGGATGACCTTAGCTAACTGAGTTTTTAAGTATTTAAAGCAGCATTATGCAAGAATTGCCATTTCTTGTTCTTGGCCTCCCCCTATAGCCAGGAAGTTTACAAGCTGAGATATCAGAACCAGCACTTTAAAAGTAAGAGAAGCTTGGACTGACGTGGACTGACGTGGTAGAGTCATATTACAGAAATTTGCACAATAGCGCACATGTTGCATATTCAACCGTGCTGAGTCCGAACTACCAACTACACTTTTAAAAATATAAGATCCTTGAGGAACTTTTGGAGGTTCTTTAAAGGTGCTTTAAGGAACCTTCTAGGAACCATTATCTTCTAAAACTTGAAGGTCCCTTAAAGCACCTATAGTGGTTCCTCCACTATAGTTTCGACCTGAAGAACCTGTAAAAGTTCCTCAAGAATCTTATACTTTTAACATTGTATAGTGGCCCTACTCTCCCTATTACAGGTCATTGGAGCATCAACATGATTATGAAGCTGTCATTTTCAGATTAAAATTCTACATACTGCTGCTTTAACTGATGCTGATAATAAGCCCATTGGCTGTGTTGTTTCTGTAACCACTGGGCTACACAAATAAAACGTCTCAAATACAACCCAGCACTCTGGACATCATCCAGCAGAATGACCCAACAGGCCCAACCCAGCAATTGGGTCGAACAACAAGCCAGCTGTTTTTAGAGTGTATGTACTGCAGAATGTCACATCTGGAAAAGTGTTGTTCACCACAAGATGTGATAGCAGTGATGCCATTTACTTCTGTGATGAAGGAAACCAGTTCCAAGCATGTTGCATGATGCTGACTACAGAATGGCACACAGATCTAGAGGACTATTGAAAGATAAAGACAAATAGTGTAAAATGTGCCTTTTGGCAAATTTTGATATTTGAGCAACCATAAGAGCTAACAAGCCTATAACTCAGCAAGATTATTACACACTAAGGTGTGTTATTCAGCAACTACAGGGACTTCTGTACACACTGGTTGGGCTATTCTTTGGTAACAGAAATTTGTAAAAATACTTTCAGCCCACCGGTGGTCCAAAGGCTGTTTAAGGGGTTAAGTAATAGTAGCACACTGATGTACAAATGCTCAGGTTTTGAAAATAGCACAGTACATTTGGAGAAGCACTGGAGTATACTACACTGTACCCATGCACATCCCTAGTAGGTACAGTTCATTTTCCACAGTAGCCCCTGGGGTTTTTCTTTTTAAATGAGGGCATCCTTGTTTGAATGCCAGATATCCTCACATCTCCATGCAACGCAATGACATTTTAACAAGGACAG
Source organism: Salminus brasiliensis (assembly GCF_030463535.1). Taxonomy (NCBI): domain Eukaryota; kingdom Metazoa; phylum Chordata; class Actinopteri; order Characiformes; family Bryconidae; genus Salminus; species Salminus brasiliensis. The sequence continues at coordinate 19,263,401 of NC_132893.1, read as the reverse complement.
ACCTTTTCTGTAGGTGATAGCATATAAAGATCATAAACTGACATCAGTGTAGCACTTGGATAAACCCTGGCCACTGTCATCCCCTTGCCTAGGTCTGCAGCAGAGAGGCATTCATAATGGCTCACCTTTGCATACTACATACACACTCTACCATCCCCATTTTTAAAGCATCGCCTTGGTATCCATTACAGCAAGCACTGGTGATGTGTAGGTTACTGTAGGTTCATCTTAAATTCGTTTTAGACCTATTAATTGAGACCCTTCATCAGCTCGAAAGAGGTTCCATCACTAACTCGCTTAGCTTATGGAAGTGGGATTTCTGTATTTCTGGAGGTGTGCGGTTGCATCAGCACAGCATCTGGCTTCTGCACAAACGTCAGGCTTCAAATCAACTCACTGAAAATGCATGAACAGATGCTTGCTTTCTCCCCCCCCCCCCCCCTCTTGAAGTTGTCTGGAAGAGTGATGACATTCTTCATCTCTTCATCTTCACACTAACTGCCTATGGAAGTAACACTGTATTATAATAATAACGTTTAGCGGTTACCCCTGAGAAAGCCAAAGAAATCGAACCTAATTCGATTAATGCACCAATACAGCAATTTTCCTTCCCCTGCCGAGCCAAGCCGCAGCATCCTACTTCTCTCCGTCTTCCCTTCGTGCACGTCACCAGACACCCAAGGAGATATAAAGCTCCCGAGGCTGGAGGTGTAATTACGAGCAGAAGCCGCAAGACTCTGACTCAGCTGTAGTACGCATGAGGAATGACTCAGCTATTGAACCCAATAACACAGAGACTGCATAAAACTCTCTGACTCCAACCAAAACTGTGAATCATCCGACAACTTGTGGCTTATAGCACAGTGATCTTGATAAGCTCTGTTTCATTTCCTTTACATCAAAGTCAGCCTAAATGGGATGGGATCAAAAAAAAAGTGGTGTCTTACAGGTGTCTTTTTTGTAACGTTACTCTTGTTGTTTTCACCAGGTGCCTCCTGTTCCTGTCTTGTCCTGGTATATAATTGTATATAGCAACAGATACAGCCTATGCCAAGATGTCTATGCCTATGTATTGGACAAGCATATTCCTAACCCCTTAAAAAGCTTATGGACCCCCAGCAAATAGCCCCACCAGTTTGTACAGAAGCCCCTGTAGTTATAATAATACTAATAATTATATAATAATAAGCTGAATAATGCACCTTAGTGTGTAATAAGCCTTTCTACATTAAGGGGTTAAAGCAGCATTATGGACCCATGCACATCCCTAGTAGGTACACTCCATTTTTCACAGTAGTCCCTGAGGTATTTTCAAATGAGGGCATCCTTGTTTGGATGCCTGCTGTCCTTACATCCCCATGCAAAGCATTAAAATTTAACAAGGACAGACCTTGTCTGTAATTTGTAGCATATACAAATCCTAATCTGGCATCAGTGTAGCACCTGGATAAACCCTGGCTTTCTGTAGTCCCCCTGCTTAAAGAAAAGGTTTTAGAAATCAATGGTCTGCAGCAGAGAGGCATTCATAATGACTCACATACCCAAAGATTGGACAAGCATACTAGCAAACCCCACCAGTTTGTACAGAAGTACCTGTAGTTACTGAGTAATACTGATTAGTGTGTAATAAGCCCTGCTGTGTTAAAGGGGTTAAATGTATGGCATTATGTAGCTTTTTTTAACTTAACATAACAGCTTCAAAATCATGTTGATGCTGCACTGGCCTGTAATAGGGAGAATAGTGCCTCTATAATTGCTAATCTGGGCTCAGCACATTGCTAACTGCACTATGTAACTTTGGTGAAGTGGGTAGGACAACGCTAGCGAAAATTGTATAGTGCTGTGTAACTTGTATAAAATCATGTATTTCTCTACTGTTTCAGTCCACATGCTTCATCACTTCATGGGCATGTCCAGAAATGCAGAAAAGCATGTCCATTAGTGGTGGCTCAAAGCATGCATTCCATTTCCAAACTGTAGGGGAAGCCCAAGAGCAAAAAATGGAAATTCTCGCATAAAGATGCTTAAAAAAAAGGTAGCAAAAGTTTTCTTTACAATGATACCACTGCAAAACCATATTTGCATGCCTACAAACCTTTCTTTGCATGATTCTTTAAAGAACTGATTTCGTAAATGATATACACAAATGTAAAGAACCTTTTTTGAAGTATAAAGAACCTTTACAGGAGTGGAACCTTTACATAAGCAAACCCAATCTCGAATCCAGAACTGGCCCTGAATATAGAAACGCTATTGTACGCCACACTCACACTCTGGTTAACCTCTGAGACATAACAGCAATGTTCAGGAAGTGGGCTTTAGCTGATACAGCTCACCTAGAACCAACTACATAACCGAGGCCTTCACACACTCTGCGCTTTATAACACTGTTTTCACTACCTCCTCTCTCACACTCTCCCGCACTCTCACACACTTTCAGTCTCTGTGAGTCCCAGGCCAGCGCTGTCATAAATCGGGAGGTGTTGATGGGATGTGTCAGGCGTATCTGCTATAGCACTGCCCACCTCCACAGACCCTGGGAGAGGGCATCGCCTGCCAGCCTCCCTCAGCCCGCACCATTTCTCACTGCTGCTGACACAAAGCAAATATCCCCATCCGAGAAAAAGCCATTCACCCTTTCTCTAGGCATATCTTTCATTTTCAATGTTTATGCGCTGGAGAATATTCCACATTGGGATACGCCACTGGGAAAGAGTTTCAGGAAACCAGCATCAGTTATTACGTGCCACGATGATACCTAAGCAATGCCAATTTCACGGCTTCCAAGATGAAGGATTGGTGCTGGGTTAGCCTGCTCTCCTTTTGACACCCCTCTTTTCATGCTTTTAATATTTCAGCTTTAGGAACTTTACAGAGAATTCACAGTTTGGAAGCTGTAATACACTTAGCAGTGAATACTTACCGTGGTGATAACAAAGCTGTGATGGTTTCCAACACTGAACTCCGCAAACTGTGAACTCTGGTTCAGTGTAGCTTAAACCTGCACTTAAATAAAAATATTGTCGACTAACTCTTTGCAATGTCACAAAGCCATTTACATTTGCACAATATGGGCAAAAGTATTGGGACTCACACAAAAACCTATTGGTGAGAGCACCAACTATCATTACAGAGAACACAGTTCCACTGCTCCACAGCTCAATGCTGGGGGCTGTATACCCACCTTAGGCACCAAACAATAGGTTCATGTTTATCTGCTCTGAAGATCTGCTTTTATTTTATTGGCCGCACTTCTCTACAGGGACTAGACAAGCTGAATGGGTGCATTTTTGTACATCTCTGCCAGAAATGGCTGCACGTTAAAGTAGCTGAATGCATTGATTAGAAGGGGTGTCTACAAACATTTGGACATAAAGAGTATCTGCCTTTTTAGTGTACTGTTGTTCAGCTCAGTTTAATCATCTATCAGTCAGATAAGGCACAATAACGCAAAAACAGCCTGTGTAAGAGATAAAAAAGGGAGGTCATGTGACATTTGACTGCTGTTGTCTACACTATCACAGGTATACCAAAGAAATCAGCAAGTTCTAATGCTCTTTTCTTAGCTCTTAACATGCCATTTTTATGAATTTCACAGTTTGGAAATAGTTTTAGAGTTGGAAGTTACTATAAACAATAGTAAAAGCAAACATGTTTCATGACTTTCATTGCTCAAATATTAACATGCAGCTAGCAGGAGTCACAACGTCTACAGCCAGCACCAATACAGCTTTTACAATTCAGAACCACCAGTAAACACTGTTTCCTATATGTGATGTTGATGATGGTAAAGTAGTGATAAATTCAACAAATCTGTAGTAACTTTCTCTTTAAATTGATTAACTGTTACAAGTTCTTTCACTTAGCGCTGTGAATTATACAAATTTGATCTGGTTCTCTAAAACTAATACAATAATACACTAATAAACTCGGAAGTACTTATATTTACATGAAAATGATGGGCCTTTACAAGAATTAAAAACAAACAAAAATGATGGAAGTCCTCTTTTCCACTTTAATATAAAACAAAAAAAAAAATTTCAGGCTCCTGCAAATGGCTTTGCATAAAGATAATGGGGCGATAAATACCTGTGGGGTGTGTAACAGGATTCATAGATTGAGAAAAGGTGGTACAGTGCAGTGAATGTCTCAGTTGAAGCATATGGTCATACAGGTCTACCAGCAGTGGCAAAAAAATCAGTCAAAACCAGTCTACAGAAAATACTCCTCAGAACTGTGTCCGACAGAGTAAAGTGAGAGCCAGGGACTACTGGAAGGTTTCATGGCTTGAGAATAAAAACAACCTGCACTGACTTCAGGAAGCAATTCTTGCCAGTGAGCGAATAAATTTTCATTCACAAGCTGGGAAACATGACGACGGGCCTTTGGCATACCCAACTGCAATCACTTCTTTTTGCCAGTCATGAAGATGGTGACAAATCTTTGTCTGATTATGGGCATAAATAGACAGTGGGTTAAGCTTACACGACACCCAAATACTCAGATACCCAGATGCATTTAATTTCTATGAATTTTGAGATGGTTCCCAGTCTGTGTAAGACATAATCCTTAAACATTGATGCTTGATTTCACATTGACCTGGCTTTGGATTCCCACAACCATTAGAGTGTAGCAGTCATCTTTGTGAACTTCACTCTACAGTCCAAACATTCACTATTCTACTATGATTTTGAGAAATGTTTGGCAAATACAACAGCAGGAGACTGCACCAACCACAGCTGATTGAAACTGATAATGCAGGATGCAGATAAGCACTTTAAGACAGCGAATTAGCCCTGCGTTCGCTAAAACCTGGGACGAAGCCGCATGCAACACGAGACAGAATGTAGATGAAGTGGAAAGAGAAGGGTGGCCGGATTACATGAGAAATGTAATGGCATGAACCTTGGGCTGAAAATGAGCGCAAATCATAATTATGAACATTATCAGTGACTGGGTTCTTGGAAACTGGATACGGAGCAGTGTTTCTGTAGTCCCTGGTGAGGGAGCTGATTTTTTGGAACACTGGGGTTAATAAAAGTAAAAAGAGCAGAGATTCTGTGTTTTCAGAAATGTGCAGAAAGCTGTTTGCTCACGGGCCCTGCGCTCGATCTGGCTTTCATTACCAGCTCCTCTTTACGGGCTGTTATCAGGAGGAATTTATAGCATCTCTGGATGATAATAATTAATGGCCGAAAATGACGGCTTGGGTTAAAAATGAGTCTTCCTCCTCTTTCAAAGACGCTGTATAACTCCAATTTCAAACAACACCATTACTTTCACATTTCGTTTTCACACTCTAAAACTATGAAACTAAGGATTAGCAATAAAGGAGGAATCTGTGCTTGCATGTTTCTTAGGCCCTTGCTGGAGCACAGTATTACTGCTTACAGTCGTTACAGTTATCCAAAATGATGGCAAAACCAGACTGCCCTAGTGAACAAACAAAATGCACCTGTCTTTATATACTTGTAAAACATACTGAGAGATTTATTTGTTGTATGTTGTAAATGTTCAAATTCTAGTACTTATTTAAAATATGTTAATATTTTTCTTACTATTATGCTTTCATCTGCTTGCAAGTGAACATTGATCACACTTTTAAAAATATGAAATATATATATTTTTTATTATGAAGAATATATCATGAAGTATACTTTTAAAATGTTGTTAAAATTAACATTTAATTTAATAAACTCAAACAAACTTAAATACTTTTGATGAGTATAACTCACAACATTGATTCCCGGCACCACCTATTTGCAGACTGGGCATGTCTGGTGTGGTCTTTCCCCCCAGGCTACCTTCCAAAGTCAAAGTCTAAGTCAGCATTATTGTCAAAACTGTAATATGTACAGGACATTGAAATTGTGTTATTCTCAGACCCACGGTGCAACAAAATAAACATCAAGCATTTAAATAAACATTAAATAACACGAAACAAGAAATGATAATTTACTAATTTGTAGAAATGTAAGAGTGTTAAAGTGAGTTTAAGTAAACACAAAAGTGTTTGTATAAATAAATCGATTAAGGTCCCTGACATTGACATCAGAAGTAAAGTGTCATATGCAGCAATGTACTTATAAAGTGAATGGGTTCACTTGTGGTCTATACAGTGTTGTAGCTGCCTGGCCTTAATGTGGAAGGCTGTAAAAGCAAGTTACCACTTTCTCTGCTGCTAAGTCTGGCTTCATGTTAGCTGAAAACTGCCATGACCAGTCATTACTAATGCAGAATTACAACAGGACTGGAAACCGCACTCATTAAATGTGTTTTAATGTCACTGTAAATGAACAGAATGTGAAATATGGATTTAAATACATGTATGCAGTGGTATGTTTGTTGTCTTTCTAAGTATACTTTCAAACCTTTGTATACTTTGTATACTATCTTTTTACTCTTAACACTTAAAGTTAGGCTTTTGTTTTATGTTTATATGGTTAAATTATAAAATTAAATAAAATGTTACATTTTTTACATTTTAGCACTCATCCAGTGCACTGATCATTAGTGTACTACAAGCACACTTCAGTGCTCTATACACTTTAATAAATAAAGGTGCTACAAGTGGTAGTGATGCCATAGATGGACCACTTTCGGTTCCATAAAGAACCATGTTTGTTATGTGTGAGATGTGTGAAGAACTTTTTAAAGACCCAAAAAGGTCTAGGTGCACTAGATGCAAAGGTTCTTCATCCATATAAAGTTTACAATGGTTCTTTATGGAACCAAAAGTGATTTTTCTATGGTATCTCTCTTAAAACTTTTTGTAGCAACTTTTTTCAAAAGAGTGTAGCGTCATAAAGTTTAGTATACCTGGGTCTGCATTTCTTCACTAATGTGATTTCTTTTACAAAATGGCCCAAAAATGTAGGTGTTATATTATTTATTTATTTAATTTCCCATCAACAGACAGCCCTAAGCATTTGCCTGAATCGTGGGGGTATCGCTAAAGGCATCGTAAAAAGATAATGCAGCATATTTTCTTTCTATCTTTATTTTACTGATTTATATATTTATTTACCGTACGTTTGCTGTTCAATATCAAAATATGGAGTCTACTTTTACGATCGCTGGCACATCATGCATCTTCCTGAGGATAACTAAGAAGATTGGAATGCAGGTTGAATCTTCACATTATTGAAAACTCAAAGGAAGCTCTTATCTACAGCATCTTTGGACGATAAGGCATGATCTATGGCCTACACCTGGGTCACTGGCTATTTTTATGGATCATTTGTGCACTAGAGTCGAATACCTGAAAGAGGAACGTGGGTAGATTGTAGCATCTGCATCTGTGTATCATGTGAGGTTGCAAATCCAAGCGTCTGCAGTCATTTCATCCGCTGGCAAGAGAGGCATTTTTACTCGTTGCGTTTATTCTAGCATTTACAGAAAGTTCTAGCATATGCAGAAAACACTGTTTATGTTACTTAGTGCTAACGCAAGCTGTGTGTGTGTGTGTGTGTGTGTGTGTGTGTGTGCATGTTTATTCTGTTTGCTTTGCAGAGACTCAGTGTCATCTGTGTGATTCATTTATGGGAAAGTGAGTGAAATCTGTACTCTTTCTCTTTGTGCTTGTTCGAGAAAACACTCAGAAACAGCTGCTGATGCTCCGAGACACTGTCAGCTCCAGCAAGACGTCATCTCTGTCTGTGATCGCGGTAACTGAGCCAGTTCCAGAGTCAGAGATAGTGAATAATACACGCACACTCAGTTGTAAAATGATCCTTGGGGTATTTCCACTGACTCATGTTATACCGGACAATGAAAAAGTGATGCAGTGAGTGTACTTGATTGAAAACGGTCCATCATTTCCACATTAATGTGTGTACACATTAAAATCAGTGCATTGCTCTTTTTTAGCATAGCTATATGATGCTAGCCTAGCGCTACAGTCATCTTAAAGGGGCCCTAGAATGTTTGTATCAGCTAGCATCCCACAGATACCTCTAAGCTTAGATGATACTAAATACAAAAGTCAGTGCAGTCAGGGGCAGTGGTGGCTCAGCGGTTAGATCTCCGGGCTGTCGATAACAGGGTTCGATTCCCGGGTTCGGCAAGCTGCCACTGTTGGGCCCTTGAGCAAGGCCCTTTACCCTCTCTGCTCCCCGGGCGCTGGAGTTGGCTGCCCACCGCTCTGGGTGTGTGTGTGTACTCACTGCCCCTAACACATGTGTGTGTGTGAGTGTGTGTTCACTACCAGATGGGTTAAATGCGGAGGACACATTTCGCTGTACACTGTACAGTGACAAATACGTGCACCTTTAAGTATGGAGACCACTGTACTCTGCGCTACTCTTCGCCCAAGTAATCTTGGAAGAGGTGGGTCTTCAGTGAATTACCCCAGGCTGCCATTCGGACACCTTGGGGAAGGGCGTTCCACCACTTTGATGACAGGACAGAAAAAAAAGCCTGAATGCTAGTCTTCCGTGGATCTTAAAAGATGGCGGCTCAAGCTGAACTGTACTTGAAGATCGAAAGGGTCTTGGTACTGATCGGCTTTTGACAATCTCCATCAAGTACAGAGAGGTTGTCCCATTCTTGGCTTTGTAGGCCAGCTTCAGGGTTTGGAATCTTAGGAATAAGCATCTATCTTAGTGTAGTTTAATGATAATGATATATGAAAAAACAAGGACTTACTGTGACGCTCAAACTCCTGTGTGTTGTCCTTGGAAAGAACATCCAAGAAAGCCAAAACAGGGCTGGAAAATAGGCCAATTCCAAAACCCCAATACTTTTTTGTAACTGGCTTGAATCGCATATTGATGCCTCTAAAATGTACATACACCCAGCCCACTAGCGAAAGCCATGTCAAAGCTGGAGACACAGTAAAATGCGATTTCGACAGAATATGGTGTTGTTGAGACTGGGGGGCTGCACATCACTTCTATACTCTGCTGCTTATGGGAATATGGGTTGGTATGTAATCTAGGTCTCATGGCCATGGCTTGAGGCTCCAATGAAGGGGAGGCCAAACAGGGATCCTTGAAGGGCTAAAAGCTAATGCTATATGTGTGGCTTTTTTCAATCTCTTCTCTCCATCATTTGCTCCCTCGAAAACAAACTGGACTACCTTAACTGACTGCCAAACTGGAGCTAAAAACAAATCAGAAGGGAATGTCTGGCTTCTTTTTTTTCCAGTAAGACTCAATAAAGCCACCCCGCCAAAAACTAATCGGCAACAATCTTTTCAGCTTGCTAACAGCACCTCATGCTGAGAGGACACAACCAGAGGACAGCAACCCTATTCAGTAAGACTCAGGAATAATTACAGTGTTTTTGTTTTCAGTGTTAAAAAGCTAAGCTTACCATTTCGATCCCATCGCAACAGGATAATTTGACATAAACATGTTTCAGTCTAAGGCAAAATAACAGGGTTGTAAATAGGCTTGTTAAACATTTGACCATTTTCTGCCCCAACCATACTCTACTAAAGTCCCATACTTTCTATGTATGCGTCAAAGAACAACCTAAAATACTCAATAAATGCATTCTTTGATATCTTAAACAGCAGCATCCAATACAAAATTGTCTCGACCTGTTGCACCGCACCATGTTTGAAAGATTTTATTTAAACCGCTTGGTTTTGGTTGTTGAATGTGTTCACAGAGGCGGATGCATTTACAGTTGTATAACATCTGGCTAAGATGCGTCTCAGGCCATCTCCAGAAGATGTCCGAGTGATCGGATGTAAATGTTTTATATGCACCTTGGGTGCATGTTTATGTGGATAAGCTCTATCCAGACACAACACTACTATACAATACTCAAGACACATGAAATGACCAGCTGTAAATGGATTCTAATTTTTCCCAATAAGGCTGATGGTTTCCATCACCCTGGGGGCATTAAGGTCAATTTTAGGGGGCTGTGCATACGCACTTGCATACAAAGTTTCTTTATCAGAGACGATGCAATACTTGTGGTCCTCACAGGCAAAACACTGGCAGGCCGGAACAGTGCAGGCAAACCCTTAATTGAAAATTCCAAGAACAGAGCAAGATTCAAAAACCAACAATGGAAAATACACAAGACTCATACTGCTTTCAAGTGCAAGTTGGGCGGTAGTTGTTCATCCGTTTATGTGGTTTATGTGGGGGGTAAACACAATGTAGTGAATGCAAACGATTGTAGTTTAGTAGCTCGCTGGCATTGATCACTTTTGGCCTATTGTGAGTGTTTTAAACAGAGACATAGCAAAGATTTCCAGTGGGTTACGTATATAGGAGTTTTGCCATTCTACTATGCAAAAGGTAGAAATCTCAAACTGCAAGGAGTCATTATAAGGAGGCTGTGCCACAACCCTCACAACCCCATCTGCCAAACCCCCAGCTAGCTCCATTTGAGGTGGTCCAATGTAGATATTGAGGTACATTTACGATCATTATCCACCATTCCTGTTAACTGCTATTTTCTTATTACTCTATAACCGGAAATGGCTATCTGAAAACACTTTCCGACCTTCTGATACTTCAGAACCTCTTATAGCTAGATATTTTAATCCAGATTTAGTTTCTTATAAAATAACAAAACTGTTTGAGCAACAATGGCTGCATCCCAATTGTGTATATACACTAATACTATAAGGTATAGACTCTATGCTAATCTTAATAGTATGAGTTTGGGAGGTTACTACACCAAATATGAACATACTAACCCATTTATACTAACAGGAAGCAATGAAGCATTGCTATGCCAACATACACCACTGATCTCCAGCCACCGTTGCCGCAATTTGCCGTTTTTTCGTATTGAACTGTGGGATAACAGTATCCATTTTACCTCCATGACTATGAGGCATGGGTATTTGAGGTTTCTCAACTTTTCACAAACTAGTTAGTAATAATAATTAGTATGCAATTGGGGCACACCCAGCCAATACGGGCACCCTTTGCAAAACTGTCTGATAGAAAATCAGAAAGTAGCACATTTTACATGAACCGGAGCATATTGTGGCTGTCCAGTGAAAAACATGTATCTCCAAAATGGTGATGTCCAGGATTATTTACTCAGAGCTACGGGTTCAAACGCTAAAAACTGACAAAAACGGAGAGACATGGTTTTCACAGGGCAGCAGCAATATGTAAATATGTAATGCAATATGGATAAAAATGTATCTAACTATAAGAACAGTCATGAAGGGAGGTTTCTGAGATTTGATCGAAGGTGAAGAATTGTGTTTTATAGACGCTGCATTCAGATGACTGGTGCTCAACACTTCCAGGCATAAGTATGTCAAACAGGCATGGCTCCTACATTACAGTGGTCAAATGACCGGCGGTTGGTGCTTCTATTGTTAAAATGTTTAAAGGAATCTTTAACATTTTACCTTTGGGAACTATTCTCAGTAACAGGGATAAGGTCCCAGAAACACAACATGGTCCTTTACACACATGTATTCACTCACAGGTTTGTTTTGAAATAATGTCAGGATAATATACTGCAAATGTCCCATATGTATTGTATTACATAACCCCCAAAAGGTATTTATGTATTTTCTCTGATCTTCACCTCAGCAACTAAAACATTGCTTGACCTTTCGGTCCAGAACAGATTTGTCCTGAAAATGTCTGAAAACACACACACACACACACACACACAGTCCAGCTAGGTGTCCTCCAGGAAACTTCAATGGCAACTGCCAGCAAAAGGCAAAATGTGCCAAAATCATCAGTCACCCCACAAGCAACCTCGTAACTAACATCTGACTGATAGCAGAAGGCTGTGCAGAGCAATCGGTGGTGAGAATTCTGTTATTGGCATGTAGCATGAACACAGTTTTCACTTGAGAATGTGATCTTTATCCGTTATCAGATTCATTTAATCACAGGTTTGCTTATATGAGTGCATGTGCTGGCCTTCACTCTGTTTCTTTTTCCTGTATTTATTTCATGTTTGAGCAAACAAAGAACCCCGACCTTCCAACTAATTCACTCAAGTTATCAGAGTTTATTAAAGCCAGTCCAAATCCTCAAACTGGTCCAAACATAGTTTTTTTTCTCTACACAATTTATTCATGTGTGAATCTATTTTTACACCATAACATTAAAACCGTTGACAACTGAAATGACATGAATAACATTGATTATTAGGCCATAAGTAAACTGTCAGTTCTTGAAGATGTGTTGAACACTGGAAAAAGAACAGTCAAGAATAAGGATCTGAGCCACTTTGACAAGAACCAAATTGTGATGGCTAGACAATTGGGTCAGAGCATCTCCAAAACCCCAGGCAGGTCTTGTGGGTTGTTCTTAAAGTAGGCCAAGGAAGGACAACATCATGGCAACCAATTCTCACTGATGCTCATGGAGGCCACACCTCTCAACTTACAGGGCTCAAAGGATGTTCTGCTAACGTCTTGGAGCCAGATACCACAGAGCGCCTTCAGAGGTCTTGTGGAGTCCTTGCCTCAACAGATCAGAGCTGTTTTGGAGGCACAAGGGGAACCTACATAATAATAGATTGTAATGTTATGGCTGAATGGTGGATCTCTCAAAACATTTGACTGTGCCAAAGAATGCATTTATTGAGTGTTTTAAGTTGTTCTTTGAAGTATGTTTACATACCTATTTACAACCCTATTATTTTACCTTATAATGAAACATTTCATAAGTTACAGGGTTGTATATAGGTGTGTAAATATTACATTGGTTTGAGAGATATAAATACATTTCCCCACATGATTGTACTGAGATACAAACTGTTAAACAAATAAAAAAAAATATTTTGACCACAAAGTTGAAGAATAAGAAAAAATATAAATTACAAAATGAACATATATCTTATTTTACTGTACTTTTTGATGAATCTGTAAACTAAAACTTTGGGAGACACTCAAAAATGGTGGTGGTGCGGTGAGAGAACATTGTCATGGGAATGTCAGACTGGTAGAACCGATTATTAATTCTCTGAATAATGAACCTCAACTTAGTGATCACAAAATGTGTGGAATAAAAAATCAGGGTGAATGGCAAGACATTTCTGTCTTGCTGCTGTCAGTATTTGCAAATGAGGTTACAATTAAAGCAACATTATACGAGAATTGGTATTTCTTGTTCCTGTGGTCCCCCTACAGATAGGAAGTGGAGTTAAAGAACATGCTTTACACATGCATTTCTGGGCAAGCTAAGAGATACAGATACAGATCCCTGAAAGGGAAAAAAAGCATGTGGACTGACACAGCAGAGCAACATTACAGAATTTCACACAAGTATGGCTTACATAGTTTTCAGAGCGTTGGCCTGCTGAGCCCAAGTGGCAATGATAGAGAAGCTATTATTCTTATTACAGGTCAGTGGAGAATCACAGTGATTTTGAAGCAGTTATTTCAAGATAAAAATGCTACATAATGTTGCTTTAAGGTAACCCAAATCACCAGTGTTGGAAGGCCTCAGTCCAGCACAGTTTGGTGCCTGTGGGAGAGACTGAAACATTCCTTTAGCATTTGAATAGCTTTGACTTCTTGTAGTAAGGGCAATTGTTCTCAGTGAGAGGCTTGTAAAGTGTTGATATAGGCTGGAGCCATTCCCCATGATGCATAGTACATCCCTCTGTAGTCACTTTGCTCTAACTTAACTATGTGTGGGTCCTATGTGCTGAAACAATTACAAGACCCTTGGTCCTAATATAGCACTCTGTTCTGTGACCGGGCAGAAAGAAAATACACCCACGCTGCCTTTGCTTCTACAGAAAGCTTTGGTTACAGATGTGAAGCTTAACCTACTCTGGGTAAAAGTATGGTACAGCTTACATATCTGCAAGTTTTCAGTCCATGCTATTTCTTATTAAGAGACAGGAGGACTAAATAAATGCAGATTCTTTTAGACAGCTGTAGTAGAAGATAAGGAAAGATTAGGAAAAGTCATCCTTTACCACAATCTCCACAAGTGGGCGAGTGCATGTGGACACTATGGCCCCCGTTCACACCTATCGTTATTATGAGTCTCGGGTGGATGCGTCTCCTGTGGCCGGATTTCTCACACCATTTCCTCTGAAGAAGGGACATGCTGCACATTAAGAATTAGTTAAACAAGATGAGGCACCTAGTTTTGCTTGTGAACCAGCCATGAGTATCGCCTTTGTGGGGACAGTGTGGATTCACAGTTTTTATGTATTTTCTGAATGGGGTAGTGATGCAGTCGATGTGGGTGGTGCTTTGCTGTCAGGGACGCATCAAGATGCTTTGGCGTTCACACTACAAGAATAATGTGGTCCTATGCATCTCCAACCACCTCCGAATGTCGTTTGGGTGATCAGATTACAATGTGAGTCATGGTGTACAGCGTTTACAGAGCCAGCCCAAGGCATAGCCGTGTTGCGCAGCTGCTTAGGGCCCCAACGCCACCAGGGGGGCCCCCAAAAGAGATTTTTATATGAATTTATTTTCATAGTTGGCACACCGATACTAGGTTAATCAATTCCTGCTGTTGGCATCTGCAAATGCAGATATGCGCTGCTTGGGTGGTCGATAAAGTCCCGGGCACTTCAGCGTAGTGCACAATATCCCTTTTTTTGCAAATCGCTCTAAAATCGCTATTAAAAAATGTCAGCTCCCACATTAGGCCTTCCGGCCTTCCACGGGAGAAAGGGAATTGTGCAATATGCAGAGGTGGTCGGAGTTAGGGGACCTGTCGATAATAGGTGCCTTCCTCACACTCCACACACAAATTAACTGTTAACTGTAAATGCAGTGTCTTGTCTGCTAATTTGCTACACCTGTAAGGTTAAAAAACAATAGCCCAAATGAAAATCTGCTTAGAGCCCCATAAAGGCTTGGGTTGGCCCTGCCCATTCACATGTACTTTTTGCAGGTCACTGTGTGGCACAGAATCACCCAGGACGGACGGTAATGCCAGATGTGCATGGAGACCCAAGAGATCGGTATAGGCCTAAATGCTTGAAGCCTGCTGTGATTGCGAAATGACTGACCTCTTTCCAGCATTTCCCAAGTTTGTGAGTATAACCTATTCTATTAAAATATGAAAATAATCTAAACCACCTGCTGCAGCCTTCACAATCACTAGATCTGAACCCAGGAAGATTTTGGACTGATGCATTTACCGGCCCTCACCAAAACATTGACGTAGCATTATAATGGGAATCCCTTACTCATTAATGAATGGGGGTGCAGAAGCAAATGAGCTGTGGCTAGCAACTGTAAAGCTACATGGTCGGTGTACCTGATGAAAAGGCCAGTGAATTTAGGAACCAGGTAGGTGTGCCTTATAAACTGGTGTGATGGAAAATGATGGGATATATAGTAAATTCTGAATTGTCCTTCATGCCACATTTTTATCACGTTTGATGAAAGGCCCTCTTGAGGGGAACAGGTGTCAGAGTAGTGTGGGAAAGTGTGAAATGTAGTTCATGCATACATGCAGGCCAGGAGCTACTCTGCCTCCCAAACAGCAAGGCTAATAAAAAATCCTGTATTCTCTTTATCATACTCATATATAACACACCAGGGGCCGAAGTCTAATCTCTGGTATTCGGCCCTTGTGTTGCTGTATAAGGAGAGAGATATATGAGGGATTAGACAGCTCCTGTACTGACCTTCATACTGCATTCAGCACAGATTGTACCTATTCTACTGGTGATATCACGAAGCATAGTCAGGTGCTAGCTAGTGTAGAACTTTCCTCTTCTCTTTTTTGTTCATTGCCAGAAATCATATGACAGATGACATCTTAATGGCTCTGAAGAAAAGTACAGCTACCAGTATCAGAGCGGGGCCCTTATTTTGATAAATGATAGTTAAATGGAAAATCCAGTCCGCTATTCCAGGGCAAAAGTTTAGAGTGTAATAAATTCTGTTTTTACACATGGATCATTGAATATTCATAGCCATGATAGTTAATCACTGCTTTTTTCATCCTAATTATGACCTTGATTAAAACAAATGAATCATTCATAACACAGGACCTAAGGTGACCCGGCTAGAAAAGAGGTCAGGCAGCAAAACGGGGCTAAACACATCCATATGTAAATTCAGTTCTTATTGATTCTTCAGGATAACATTAAGTAATGCGCATATTAAACGGTGCTTAATCACAAAGTGAAATGCAAAAGCTGGTTATATATTGCAGACCTACACTATTTCCACAAACTGTTCTGTATATTACCATAAATGATAATTTGGGACATTTAGCAGTAGAAAAACAGTTGTTGATGCTATACATAAAGTCTTGAGCACCTAAACAAGTTTCTTAGACCATTTATTTGGGCCATAAATTGTAAATCGTGCTTGTGGAAATACTATTTAACATTATAATGAATGCAACTGTCTGTTGGGCCTAGCAATGAAAGTTCTAGAGAGCATCGATCTGCTGGATTGGGTACAATGGTTCTCCCTGTCCCCCATCACTAAACGTCTATAGCTAGCCAGTGTGGGCATCTGTTAGCTAATAGTTTTAGAATTAGTACTCTTCGATCTCTTGCAAATGTATTCAACTAAATTGAACAAGCCCATTCTAACAATTTTGTATCAGCAACACTTCGAGAAGGTGTGGTGGTACTTCATGTGTCTCGGGGGAGACATTAAAATGTGCTAGCCTTTATGCTAACTGCTAGTGGTTAAGATCTTGTTATTGTAACATCTTGTTATGGTTATGGTAACGTCAGAGTTAGCACAACTGATTTGCCAATCCTTTTTTTTTTTGTGGTGTTTTATGGTGAATCTAACCTAACCAGTTTTTATGTCCCATGTTAGCATTGTTAGCATTGTCAATCACACCAGTTGATTATATATATATATATATATATATATATATATATATATATATTAATATACATCCCAGTTGAAGCGGAATGCAGCATTAGTCACGTCCCAAATTGTATTCTGCAACACTAAACAATATGTAAAAAATAGTACTTCTGTGTTTTCAGTAGTGTTTTCCATAGTGTAGTATGTAAAGCTCGAACTTTCTCTACACTTAATTTCAGCGTAATGCCACCAACCAACACAAAAACCTCATCACAGAACACAACAATAGAGTAGCAATCATAAGCAGTCATTAACCTAGCCTAGTAATATATTCTTTAATTTACATTATACATTATTACATTACAATAAGGGGGTGAGGTGAGGTTTTAAATGGATTGGTGATGAATATGTTAATGTTTGTGCCTTTTATCCACCATTGTACAAATATTAATGCATTTAGTTTATTTTATTGCTGTTTATAGTAATTCCACATTGTCACTATACATACAGTATACCCCCCCCCCCCCATGTCAAACTCACTCTGCCTTGGCTAGTGGCATCAGTTGATTTGCTTGATTGCCTAAATCATTTCTTCTGAAATAAAATATATTACATTACAGCAGTTTTGTCCTTTACTTTAGTTACATTTTTGAAATAATAGTATTTTTAAATTGGGAATATATATTTTTTTAGTTTACTAAATTACTGGATCATGAACACCTACACGCTCTTGGTTTTTGAACAGATGTTGATGAAAGCCTGACTGTAAGTGAAGCCTAACTTGGTGCTATCAGGGCTGAGTGTAAATCTGTGAGACGTGAGCTGTAGTAGTGAGGTACAGGAGAGCTGAGCTTCAGCCAACAGCAACCACAGCATGGGGCCAGACAGATCAGGTTCAGGACAAACAGCTGTACGGAGGGAGGGCTGGAGGGAGAGAGAGGGGAGGAAAACAGAACTACACACAACATTCAGACATGCTTGTTGTATTGGCTATCATACTCAAACTCCTCAGAGAGTGAACCATGTAGTCCTCAGTTTTGTCAGTCAGTTACTGACTGCACGGTGAAACAAATGAGGGCGATCCTGATTACTCCATTCAGTTTGACTACAGTTTACCTTCACAATGAATCAAGTTATGATTAAGTGGCAGTTTGCTTGGTGATTAAGCACAATTAAAAATTTTCTGCCTGTCTTTCCCAAGGGCACTGGCAGTTTAGCAGACATGTGTGTTGAACCCACAACTCTGCGTTAAGTGTCCTGCTCAAGGGCCCAACAGTGGCAGTTTAGCAGAAATGAGTATTGAACCTATAACCCTGGGATAAGTGCCCCACTCAAGGGCCCAACAGTGGCAGTCTAGCAGACATGTGTATTGAACCCACAACCCTGGGTTAAGTGCCCTGTTCTTGGGCTCAACAGTAGTAGTGTAGCAGACGTGTATTGAACCCACAACTTTAGGTTAAGTGTCCTGCTTAAAGGCCCAACATTGGCAGTTTAGCAGACGTGTATTGAACCCACAACTCTAGGTTAAGTGTCCTGCTTAAAGGCCCAACAGTGGCAGTTTAGCAGACATAAGAATTGAACCTATAACCATGGGTTAAGTGCCCTGTCCACTGGTTCATCAGTGGCAGTTTAGCAGACATGAGCAGTAAACCTATAACCCTGGTTTAAGTGCCCTTTTCATGGGCCCATCAGTGGCAGTTTAGCAGACATGAGTATTGATGTCTGTGTGAGTATTGATGAATGTACTATAACATTTTTCTGCATAATATATTTATATTAAGTTGCCAAAAGACACATACACTTTTTAATAGAGTCTTTTTAAAGGCTTCTAAGTTGATCTTTTACCAAGCTTTCTTAAATCTTTGAAAAGCTCTGCAGGGTTTATTATGGTTTAGTTTAGTCCACTTTATGCTGGCTGTTTAAAAAAAAAGTGTTTAATTACTCAAAAAGTGTTTAATTACTGTCATGATAATAATGTTCTCAATTATTGATGTAATCAGTGATAATCACTGGTTTTTCCAATGCATATCACACATCCCACACAGTCTTAGAAAGACTGTAGTCCAGAGGGTTATAGGGTTCAGGGTGAGACCATTTATACACAAGAATCCATTTTCCTACAGAGCGGCTCTTTAAGGTTCATACTGGAGGTTGAGGCCGGCATAGCAACAATAAAAACAACATTTAAAGAGTTCAGGAAGTTGAAGTCTGAGTTACAGTATAATGGCACAGTGATATCTTGCCTCATAGCTATCGAGTCACATGGTAGACTTAAAAAATAACATTAAATGTCAGAGGCCTGCACAATCCAGTATACTCTTCTACTGTATTTTGCCATTGCACCTCAGAACAAGCCAGATGTTAAAGCTGTAATGAAAAGCTTCCTTTATGCGCCTCCACAGGACTGCTTAATAAGATTGTAACTGACACCAAAGAAAGAAACAAACCATAGAACTTTAAAAATGGCTCTACTGGAGCTTTTCCTCTTACAAAACTGTGAAATTGAACAGTTTCGTTTAGCAGACCTCCAGAAAAGCAGCAATAAATGCTAGTGCATGTTTCTAAATTTCCATAAATAGCTTGGCCATCCTGCATCCTCTCATATTCCAAATATTCCACTTAAACAATTATGTTCCTTGTTGCTTTCTGGCACATTAATGAAGCAGAAATCCTTGCACAGCTATGCAAACAAACCTGGCCACCATATGAGAACAACATATTGTAATTACATAAATCAACATTATATGCATTTTTAAGCACTGATAATCTGGTGAGGCCCACATGCAGTGTAGATTTCTGTTCCCTGAGTTCATGCGAGAGTTTCCCACTGCCAAATACAGGTTACATGGTGCATTGTGTGTATTGTATGCACATGCAGAACCATGGCCGACATATTTTTCATACACGTTTGTCATTTTTGGTGTTAATTGACCTGCCAGATGCATCTGCAGTTCCTTCCCTAGTGCAGAGATTCACTGTGAATGTAATTCATTTTCTTCTAAACTATCCCATGGTGTGTTTCACGGCCATGTTCAAGCACTGGACACACCCCGCGCTCTTGGCTGTGCGCAGTCTCAGGCCAGAGTCGGCTACGGGAACATGCTATTTCCAGGCAAATAGCTTTTTAATGAAGGACGAATTTGACTCTGACCTCTGCAAGTCTTTCCTAAAAGCCAGATGATTAGAGCTTGTTTAGGCTTCGGTTGCTTTTATTATCCCCTGCCAGAGCTCCGTTCAACTCCAGCGGGACAACAGAAGAAAAAGAGCGAAGAGTTAGACAAAAGAAATCAGTAGGAATTTAATGGTTCCTTTAAATATATGTACATATGATTTCTACCACTCTGCTGCCAGTTTGGAGCTTGGCAGCTGTCTTGGTCAAACATGTTTCAAGAATGAATCCTGTCCACACTCTCAGACAATACAAGGTCAACTTTTAATCTTAACTGCATGAGACAGTCTAATAATCTCAGGCCCGTCTTCCCCGTGTGTCTGTACTGAAGACTAAGAAAGGGCCGTTCCAGCTTGAGGCAGTGTTGGTATTGGGCATGCACCAGAGGTAGCCAAACAGTCCTCAGAAGACAGGAGGACATCCAGGAAAACGGGAGGACGTCCATTTGCTGCAATTATTGCTGTAATCTTCTTTGCACTGCAGAGTGTACAGGGGTAGAGAGAAAAAAGGACATACTGGTTTCTCCCCCACTAAATGTCCAGGATTTATCCCAAAAGATGGATGGAAGATGAATCACTAGCTTAGTGAGTCCAGTACTGTTGGCCACTAACAGTGTGGGCTGCTTCCCTGGTGTCATTGTTTAGTTTCCTCATTAACCTTTTGGTTGGATACGGAAGCACTCGACTTGCAGGTACCACTTTACCTGCAAGAAGGACTGACTGGTCAAACCCCCCCCCTCTTTTAAAGTCAGAATAAACACAAAGAAGCAAACATACAATAAGCAGTGAACAACGGCTGTACTTCTTCATTTGGCACTGTGCAGGACACCCTTCTCCCACACTGGTTGACCAGTGACTAAACAGGTTTTAAGATAGGCCTCAAACAGAATGGTCATGTCAAGCTCCACTGTGATGCTGGAAAATCTAGTGTTTGCCAAAGAGAACAAAAGTAGAAGGAAAGTATCATATAACAACATTAGGCAACATGGGTACTCTCGACATCTCAATGATTTGAATTTTATATAAATAATGATCCAAACACAACACTCCCCCAGTCATTCACATCACAAAGCAAGAATCACACGTACATTGACAACCATACAGTATGATATTAAACACTATACAACAATAAGGCATACACACTATGACTGGCATACATACAAATATACAGAATGTAAATGCAGTGAGCTCCTCTTAAAGGCGAGGTAATGGCATTTTCTTCTTCAGAAATATAAGCAATGTGTGATATGCAATGGAACAATTGAAAAAATACATTGGAACATAGGTGTGTGTATATGAGAGTGAGCTACCATGTGCGTTTGCAGTGAAATCTCTTTCAGAGTTCCTATGGAGTCCAAAAAAAAAACAAAAACCCAAAAATGTGTGGTGATAGCAGCCATCTTGGACAGACTCTGCAAAACACTGTAGTTTCAATGCGGTCAGTCATCAGTATCAAAAACAAAAGGGGCACTAAAGCCTTATCTCACTGGCCAGCCAGTGAGGTGACACAAAACAGCATACAAATCTTTAAAACCCTACTCTACATCGGCTCTGTTGAAGGGTATCGTCATTTCACAGCAGCAGTTTTTTTTTTAACCCTTGTTCGTGTAAGTTACCAGAGACCTGTGTCACAAAGACGGCTACAAGATGAGTCTCTTCTCGCTTCTTTTACAAAACTCACAAAATCCACAGTGGCTTGCGTGCCACGACTGAACAAAAGGTCAGTGCTCCCTACGATTTGGAATCCGAGGGAGAATTAGATCCTCATCTCTGCCTCATCGCTGTGCTCCAAAGTGTGCTCTGTGGTGCTAATCATGGAGGCCGAAGGGCCTTGTGTGACACCAAAAGGGGAAACAGCGGGTGATCGGGCTGCCAGCGGGGACAGTGAAGGGGAGAAGCTGGGGGACATGGCTGCTGAGGAGATGGAACCCTCATGGCTGATGGGGGACCGCCTGAGGGACGCCAGGTGAGGAAACGTCCGTGCGATGGCAGGCTTCGGTGGAACAGACTTGGCGCCTGGGTGAGCTACTGAGGTAATGAGAGGGGGTGGATCAATTCTTGGTTTTGGATCTGTCTTGGCTTTGGGTTGGAAGGGTCGCCGTGGGTTGTTGGGGGGTATACTCTCATCTTTCAGCCTGGCAATTTCTGTAAAGACGTTAGCAAGAGGTTGGAACTGTGGGCACCAGTTGAGAAGGTAGTCCCAGTTGTAACTGCCTCGCAACTCCTCGTCGCTAGCGACAATTGCTGTGAGGGAGCCATCTACCGAAGGTTTGCCGTCCTCAGGGAAGGCGTAATCCTTAGGATGGGAAATGTTCAGGCCTCTGCCAACCCCAAGATAGCCACCACCTTCGTCTCTGTAGATCGGAAGTTGACCAGAGAGCAACGTGCCGCTTAGACTTCCCAGTTTCTTTCCTTTGAACCACTGGCTGGCGTCCAGAGCTCCTGGTTCACAGGAAATGTCAGAGAGTTGGTCTGCATCTTGCTGGATGCCTGAGTCAGGTCCCCGGGCAGAGATGTGCTCTTGCATGGAAGACGTGATGCTGGCCACTCGCGGATACTCGTTTATCATCCGGATCTCATCGTCCTCTGCAGCTTCGGCTGATCCTCTGCCACTGGAGTGTGATGGATCCAATGAGCCGCCTCTGGTGTAGGAACCTCCACCTCCTCCCTGGTCGCCAGCATAACCTGGGAGAGTCTGGTGGTAGATCCTTTCCCCACCGGTAGATTTGGATTCATCCAATTGCTGCAGTGCGGTGCCTGAATCCACAGTCCCAGTGTTCTGCCCTTTTTTCTTGCGTCTAGACTTTACAAGATACAAGGCCACTGCAATTATGGCCAAGATAACTATTACGCCAAGAGAAGCTGCGATGATGATGACCAGGAGAATGTTAAAGTCAGTCGCAAGTCCAAAAGCGGTGTTGGTGACATCAATGGTTAGCTGGGCAGTTGTGACCCTTGAGGTTTCTAAAGGACTGTGGGCTGTAACATCCATGGTCATAAGGCGGGTTTCCCTTTTGGAGCGACTTCCTCCACCAGAGCTTCCGGAGTTGTCCATTTTGAGGTAGACAACACCAGTGGTCTTGTTCACATCAAAGTATGGTGAGCTGTTTGGGAAAGAGTACAGTACAATCCCATCTACGCCGCCATCCTCATCGTTGGCTTGCACCTGACCAATACTCTGGCCCTTCTTCGCGCCCTCTGGCACCTCAAAGGAAAAGGCTGAGGAAGTGAAGACAGGGTCATACTCATCCTCCCCGGTTACGTAGACTTGTACAGTGACTGTGGCAGAATTGTTGCCAGCATCCACAGCTAAAGCCATGAAATGAAAGGAGTTGACCTTCTCAAAGTCAAAGGCCTGACGAGATCGCACCTCTCCTGTGTTCTGATCCACTGCAAAGAAGTCTCTTCCCTGACTAGACCGGTCCACCATGAAGTATTTCAAAATTCCAAAGACACCAGTGTCCTGGTCTATGGCATGCAATACTGTGACAGCTGAATTCGGAGGTTGGTTTTCTCGTATGCTTGCAGTCATGGTCTGGATTGGGAAGTAGGGCCTGTTATCATTGACATCCTTCACCTCTACATTGATAGGAACAAGGGCAAAGTGACCATAACCATCTGAAGCTTGAATTATGACTACATGGGAGGGTTGGGTTTCCCGATCCAGAGGCCTCTGCAGTCGCAACGCTCCAGTCCACTGGTCTACCGAGAACAGTTCCATCTCATCCCCAGAGCTGATGCTGTACTGGATCTCTGCATGAGGGGCTGAATCTTGATCAGTTGCAGACAGCCGTAGGATCTCAGTACCGGCTGCAGCCCCTTCACTCAGAGCCACGATGTACTCAGCATGGCTGAATACAGGGGGGTTGTCATTGACGTCAATCACAGTGATGACGGCAGGAACACTGGAGCTGCGCTGGGGAACACCACGATCAGATACCACGATGGTGAGGTTGTAGCGGGACATTGCCTCGAAGTCCAGCTGTTCTGCCAGGATCAGTGTGCCTACTGTCTGGAAGCCATGACCTTCTATAAAACGAACACTACTCTCGATCTGGAAGGCATTCCCGACATTTCCGCTTGCGATGGCAAAATCGAAGCCTGAGTTTTCTTGCGAGAGGTCCACGTCTACTGCTTCCAGTGTCAAGATAGTGGCTCCTGGAAGCTGGTCCTCAGACACTGTGGCTCTGTATTCTGACTGATGGAACATGGGGGCATTGTCATTCACATCCATGAGCTGGACCTGGACTGTGGCGATGGAGGACAGAGGTGGCTTTCCTCCATCACTGGCCTCGATAACCACACTTACAGAAGGACGCTCTGGGTCAAACTCTGCCTTTTGACTGATGAACAGTGTGCCTGTGATAAAAAACACATTGAAGTGAGGGGATGACATTATTTTGCATATATTTAATTATATAATCAGATATTTAACAGATATTCTAACAGTTTAATTGGCTGAGCCACATGAGCCAAACCATTGCAAAATAGACACATTTAATAGGTTTTAGTGCAGGTGCTGTGGTATCATTGTGCTGTCCATGTTCATGGAGTGTTACATTGCTTAGTAAATTTGTTTGCGGTTATTTCTTATAATATATTCAATCCTTTATAATGTCATTGTATTTTATTATATTCGATTTAGGCATAATGTGAGGCAGTAATACAGAGGCTCTTGTGGCTCTTTTTCCTTTTCTTCATTACCAAAACACTGAAGGCTAAAAACAGAATCAGCTCCTTACCATTATTGGGGTCAATGTAGAAGCCCTCCCTGGATGACGACATCACTCGATAGGTGACCCTTCCGTTCTCTCCCGAGTCCCTATCAGTGGCTGTTACCGTGACTACAGGACTGCCTGGAGGAGAATGTTCTGGCAGTGTCACCTGGGAAACCACGACCCAAGTTAGTAGCCATAGTGTATTCCAGTTCAACTTTCACAAGCAAAGAACATTTTCTTACTCTTTTCCTCCCGTTTCCCCCTTTTCGTTTAATAAATAGCTCCTTCTGCAAACGCTGATGTCATTTCCTTAACCACGATAGAGTAATAAGCTTAATGTAACCTCCACATCCACATTCATCCATCTAATAAATGTTTTATGGCTGAAAATGCAGTTCTGCCTGTGTATTCTGGAATACGTGTTTGAGGCTAATTTATTTGCTCTGTCTATCAAATTTAATAAGGTGTGAAAAGCTGGGAAGGTCATCTGTCTGCACCTGATGAATTAGTGCAAATTAGCACTCGGCCCGTTTTATGAGGAAAATACAGCTTCAAATAAATCTTCAGAAGAAGTACAAATAAAGTGTCGGGAAAACCTCTCTCTTTTTCCTCTGTACTCTTGCTCTCTTTTTCCCCTTACTAAATTGGGAATCTAATCCCAGAGTCTGCGAACACAAGCCTTGGATGAAACCGGACACTTAATGAGTTGTATTTGAAGGCCATAAACCAGACTGCGGAATTCCTGTAACTGAGCCATGATGATGCACAGATTGTCAGAGTGCGATCTATGAGATTATCCCTGCAGTTTACCTGATACAGGTCTTGCGTGAAGGTAGGCACATTGTCATTCACATCCCCCACCAGCACTGTGAGATTGGCCTCGCTTTGATGCTTGGAGTCCGAGGCTTGAACTGTTAGAGTGTACCAGGTCCTCTCCTCAAAGTCCAGCGGAGCAGTCAGAAACACCCTGCCATTATAGCGATGAATTCCAAACTTGCCCTGTGAGGGAGTGTCCAGACGGAGGGAATAAGACAGCACTGGGCCCGAGTCCACGTCGTTCCCCGTTACCATGGTGATCTCAGTGCCGATAAGCGAGTCTGGGGGAGAGATATAACATGCGCTCAGTGGGTGTACGGTGAGAAGAAGCAGGTATGGATATATATATATATATATATATATATATATATATATATATATATATATATATATATGAGTGCTCCACAGTTTCGCATGCCTATGTGAAGCCCAGTGAGTAAGAAGACTCAAGGCAAAGGTAATGTGGGTATGGTGAGTATAATAAGAAATAGAGGGCAGTTATTACTCAGGGAAAATATTTAAAGGGTGACGAACTCACCAAAAAATTAGCAAAAGGTCATAGGACACACATTAGCTCACTCACTTTCTGGCACTCGCACTTCCCTCGGCAAGGGGATTGTGGGGCTGTTGTCGTTGAGGTCCACAATGATGACAGTTAGAGTAGCTGAACCAGCAAGCTTGGGGCTGCCGCGATCTGTCGCTGTAATCACTAGCCTGATGCAAAAAAGATAAAGATTAAAGGTCAAGAATGACATCACTTCCTCCCCCTGCAGGTCCCCCCAGCCCCCGACATACAATATTCTGCTATGAGTGACAGTCAAAAGGCAATATAGCAAAGCTGTCCAATTGATTTCATCGTTTTTGTGATGCCAAATTCAGCAGATATACAGCAGTGTATCCCAACCAGTAATGTTGTGGACATTATATTTCAGGCAAGACTGCTAGAGCGAGGCACAATAACAACCAGACAGTTTTTACTGTAAAATCTCCAGCTCACATTAGAACAGATGCCAGTGAACATAAATACAGTAAAAGGCAACAAGAATTTCTCATTTTGAAGAAAGTAGTTGAGATCTTGGATGCTCTCAAGTAGTTGCCCCCATCAGCCTGTGTATGGATGTGTTCAATTCCAAAACCATAAATAATACTAGACTTCATTTAGGAGAGCTTTAGAGATGTTATAATTAACATCAAACAGTGATGTAAAACTTACTGCTACTTGTATTTATTCTAATGTCAGTGATTTACTTAGCAAATAAACACTTATTGCACAGATATGTAGCTTTTAAATGTTCACACAGGCACCTAAAGCCTTTGCACTGTACTGTATATCAGTTTTACACTGGTACACTCGCCTGTTCAATTCTAAAGGGGTCTGGAAAATGGCCTAGTCCTGATAACGTATTTCATCATGGCAGTTCTTGGTAAAGTAAAGCACACAAATGTCATATATAGACCATAGGGGAACTACATATATTTGCTGTCATGCATAAACCTTGTGTATTAACCTTTTGCCATTTTTTTGTACATTTTTTAGCTTTTTGACAGTTTAAATCTGGTAGTTGTTCTTTACATTGCGTCAAGAATTGCCTGATGAACGGACCAATAGAAATGCTTTAAAATGTCTTGGAATTAAATATTTTTACATTGACTTGCACTGAAAATTCGGAAGACTTCCTCCTTCTTCGGTAAAATTGGCATTTTGGACATACAAGCATGACAGCAACGATATATACGTTTATAGACAATGTCACTGTCAATAAGCCAACATTCCTCTCCTCCTGCCTTCTCTAAGGAGAAATATGTTGTATTTGAAATAAGGACCATAGGATCATATTAACAATGCGCATCAAATCAGCAGCATAACCAAAAATGTGGGAAATGAAAACCTCACAGCATGACAAAGATCGAGGGGGAGCTCTTCTGAAACGAAACACATGGCAAAGACTGCGAGGTCCTGAACACATCACAAGCAGGCTGATAACGGCGTGCAAAGGGAGGACGAGTGCATTCCACAGAACACAGGGAAATAAAAAACCTGCGGAGCTTCGGCTTTGCTGGCCTGCCAAACACAGCACACACACACATACACACACCAAAGCAAAGCACTTACTTGGTCTGCATCCAGATCTCCCGGTCCATGATGGCCGCTGTGGTGATGCTGCCGGTCAGAGGGTCAATCTTAAATAGGCCGCTGCGACTGGAGGACTGGATGGAGTAGGTGACCTGGCCATTAGGGCCTTGATCCACATCCTCAGCTACAACCTGATGACAGACAGCATAGTGGGGTGATTTAGTGCAAGAGAGCAGCAGCAGCAGCAGCAATTGTAATGTGTTAGCATATGCCCAAAAGCTGTTGTGATTAATAAGTGCAGATTAATAAGACACCTGGATAATAGGAGAGTCATAGCCCTGTGCCTCACGCATGTACGCCACGTAGTTCTGCAGCTGAAAGCGGGGCAGGTTGTCATTGACGTCCTGAAGAATGAGGTTGACAGCCATGAAGGAGCTGGAAGTTGCAGTTTCAGCCTTTACCACTAGGCGGAGTCTTGGCGTGTCTTCAAAATCCAGGCCACTAGAGCTCTGAACCCAAATCTCACCTGTGGAAAGAAACAAGGATGGTACAGCTAATGACTTACCTACTATTATTTCAACCTCATGTGTATCTGTGTCTGGATATGCTGCCAATGCAACCTGGTCATTTGGTCGAGTGTTTGCGTAACTGACCCGTTTTGGAGCTGATGCTGAAGGACTGCTGTCTGTTCCCACTGAAGATGCTGTATGTGATGCCGCCGCGGTTGCCGTCTGGGTACTGCGCCTGGGCCTGGGCCACTGCGGTGCCTGAGGGAACCAAGGATACTGCAGCTCAATACAGCAGTCACACTCATTAAAGCCGACAGCCTGAATTTCAATGTGCTGTATGTGGGCATAGGCAGTTCACTGGAGAGCAACAATAGAGGCAGTGCCATTCTTTAAAGTCTATTGCAAAGGCAAATGTTGGTTTAATGGTTAAGGAAACCTCCAAATGTAAATTTGATTGTGAAGACAAAACATGAGTTTGATTGCTACACGCTTTGGTTTACTTTACGTAATAAGCAGGCATGTGCTGTATATTCACTAGCAAAACACCAGGCTTTCTGTACGGGAGGGGCACCCAGCTATGGTGCTGGAGCACGTTACCTGCTCAAACATGCTCAAACTGACGCAGGAAAATCATTACAATGCAATGAGATTTCCATATTTGGCCATTATAACAATTGTAAATGAAATTATGTTGCAAGAAATGATGCAGAAAAAAAAACAACCTTTAAGGGTTTCACAAAAGTCACACAGGTATTAAGGCCTATTCACACTAAAAACAGTCCAGGTTTTTACAGACAGAAAAAACGCACAGCAAGCTTTGAAAACGAACACCTGTGTATTCATGTTTTACACACCGAGTCCAAAGCTAGCGGATTGCGCCTGCTCTATTTTCTGCATTGCGTGGATGCCTTAAAATCAGGCTGACAATTTAGAGCTTCGCTTTCATGCTTGCAGACCAATCAAATGATCATTAAGACGTCAGCAGAACAGCTTCATCTTGTTCGTAGTATAACACAGAAGCTTATAGGACAAGCAGCAACACACTGACTATAAAAATGTAGAGGTTATAGTATATATATATATATATATATATATATATATATATATATATATATATATAAACAAATAAATAAACAATTTAATTAGTTGACAGCTGACAGTCCTCTCATTCAGTAAAGCGGCTGTACTACTGTGGTAGAGCTGAAGCCCTTTTGTTTTTTAGAAAAGCGAGTAAAATAAGTTCTTTATATAAAATTATTAGATAAAATAATATGAGAATTTGCAGGGTTGTAAGGATTTAGGCTGCAGCAACAGTTACAAATTAGAATGAAAAAGCAGTGTTTAAAAAGTGTTTCCTCAGTAAAACACAGATATTAGAATTATATACTTATAATATATTTGATGTTCACATTCATTCATCTGTCACTGTGTTTAAAACTGTTCTCTAAAAAATACATTTCATTTGATAAGTGGTGTGGCTAATCAACATTTCCTTATATTAAATTAGATGAGCTGGTGATGGAACTGCGATATATATATATATATATATATATATATATATATATATATATATCCGGGATCGTGATCAGCAGTCACGCCATATTGATATTTCTTTCTGTCTTTTCAGCTTTCATATTCGACGCAGAAATGCGTGGATTTCAACAGTGATTCACTGAGCGAGTCTTCACTCTGTGCAGGCGAGACTACACCTGTAGGTACACATATATACGTAGCACGAACCTTTGGCTGCGTTCTCCTGGATGCTGACATCTCTTGTGGTACGTGAGAAGCGGATGCCCTGGTAGTCCTGCTCCTTCACATAAATAATGACCACCCCCAGGGAAGACTGGGCAGGGCTTCCTTGGTCCATGGCTTCCACAATGAGGGTGCGCTGGCTCTGGGTCAAGCTGCTCAGCAGCTCTGTGGTCTGGATCTCTCCGGTCAGGGAGTTTATGGAGAAGCCTCGCACAGGCATGGCGAAACGATAGAACACAGAGCCATTGGCCCCGAAATCCTTATCTTCTGCTTTCATGGTCGCCACCACATGGTTGGTGGACACAGTCCTGCTGGACACGTTGATGATGAGAGGATCCTGGATAAAGAAGGGTGCATTGTCGTTCACGTCCAGGATGGTGACCGTTACCTGGGCCGTAGTGTTACGGGGTGTGGCCGGAGACAAGTCGACCGCACACACCTGGAAGCTGTAAGAGGCTCTTTTCTCTCTGTCCAGAGGAGCAGCAGTGACGATTCGACCTTTGTCAGGGTCCACAGTGAACGCGCCTCGAGCTTCATTGCTCAGAAAATACAAGATTTGACCATTCTGTCCCTCGTCGGCATCTTTAGCCGTCACGTCCAGCACCGGAAACCCGACAGCAGCATCTTCTGAGACATCTACGGTATAACTGCTGCTACTGAACGTGGGGCTATTGTCATTGACGTCCAGGACAGCGATTTCCACAGTGGCTGTGCTACTGAGTGAGGGGCTGCCACGGTCCTGGGCAACCACTTCTAGAGAATAGCTGTCCCTTCTCTCTCGGTCCAGAGATCGAGAAGTGGACAAAGCTCCTGAACTGCTGTCCAGCTGGAAGTCTCCATTTGGGTCTCCAGCTAAGGAAGAAAAAAGAGGAAGATTTAGGCTGTAAGTACTTGCCAAAGGTGCCAAAAGGGATGGTTTGGACCAATGGCATAGAATAACCACTTTGCATTTTTTAAGGAGAACCTTCAAATGTGAAAATGTGGAGCTTCTACACAAATTATGATTTTTTTCAAGAACATCAAAGCCAAGAAGCATTTATGAACCTCTGGTTTAATGACAGCACATGACTTTGAGTACCAAATTTGGAATACATCATCCTCATCAACAGTGAGGTGTATTCAGCTAGCACTATCTCCTACAAATGTTAGCCCTGTTTTCCAAATCCAAAGTCTAAAGACGGGTCATTTATATGGAACAAATTCCTATAAATTTGTAGATTAATAGAAGCTCTACATAAGGCAATTTTGTATTAACCCAATCTGTTTCTCATTTTTTTGTTTGTATTTTTATCATCAGAAAAAAATAATGCATTACTTTTAACTGCTGACTCACTTAGCTTTAATGATTTCCTTGTAAACTGTATGGAATTTAACCAAACCAACAAAATGTTATGTGGCACAAGTAGAAAGAAAAATCTCAATGTGATAAAATGGCAAAATTCTGGATTTTATGATTTGTTTCCCAAAAAGAGAACATCCTGTTTTAATGATTTCACTATTTTGTTTCATGAACATAATCTAGGTGCAGTAAACTTGATCTTTTACAGGCTGTCATTGATCAGAGACTCTCTTGTGGCTCTTGTGGCTCCACAGTACCTACCAGTGATCCTGTACTCCAGGTGTCCGCTGTCCCCGCTGTCTTGGTCAGTAGCTTTGATGGTAAAAAGCTCTACAGGTTCGAGGTTCTCTGGCAGCTCAAGACTGTACTGGAGCCTTCCAAAAACCGGAGCATTGTCATTCTCATCCAGGACTGTGATATGCACCGTGGCCTTGGCAAAGTTAGGGGGCATCCCTCCATCCTTGGCATACACTACGGCACACATTACAAAGATATCACGTCGACTACATCCTGATAGCAGAGCATAGGTTAGTCCTAACTTAAAAAAACAGATAAAGAGTGGATTACCAGTTACAGTGTAGTGGTCTTGCTGCTCCCTGTCCAGCACTTTGGTGAGTGAAATAACGCCAGTCTCAGGAGCAATGACGAAGCCTTCTACTGTCACACCTCCGTAAGTTACATGCCCATTAGTGCCTGAAACGCAATGAAAGCAAAGAAGGTCAACGAACAAGATTATAAATTCCTTAACGAATTGTATTTCTGCAAATAAACTAGAATTGCAACTCAAAACTGGAGCTGGCACAATGCCAATGCTTTTTTTTTTTTTAATGATACCAATATTGATCCAATACTTTTTAAAACAAAATATTACGCCTTGAAATTGTATGTTTTTATGTTTTTTTTATTTCCCAAGTCTATAGAAAATGTTTTGTAATATTAGTCATACAATGATCATATTTCATGTTTTTGTGACTGTTTTCCAACTTTTCATATCCTGTAGAATTAATCAGCTGTTTCTGTGCATGTACCACTGATATATAGATGTAAATCACCTCTGTTTTGATTGGCTACACTACATCATTCAGAAAGCAGTCCAGCCTGAAACATAACTTCAGCATTATTGAATGTGGCTAAACTGTTGTAGGCTGAATAGGCAGGTAAATGGAGATGTGCTGGTTTTTGCAACATCATGAAATAATAGCATGAAAAGTTTGATATAGCTGTTTTTGCAGCACCTTTTACAAATCACATCAAACTATGCTGTTTTTTTTCCAAGGCATTGAACTTTTACAATGAGCTATTTCTAACTTCACTGCACCGGCTCCTCCTCGTTATAATGTTTACGACAGGCTACATGTGTCCCTTTTCATCATACGAATGACCTTTTTACATTATTTTATTCTAGAAGCAACATAGGAGAGTAACAAAAAGGAATCAAATTAGACCTTTTAAAAAATATACTTCAGACTGGAGCAAATTAAGTACTAATTTTATTAATTAGATGACACAAAACAGAGTGTAATAAACATTAAGACAATTGAGTACTGTCAGAAAAAACACTTCTTGTAACATAATAGCTCATTGCTAATATTTTGAAAATGCTAAAATAATACCATTAATATGCTAAGGCATATTTCCGGGTCCTCTTGTTTTTTGGCTGTATTGAAAAAATGTACTGTACAGTATTGAGTTGAATTTTGTGAATCAGTTACACCCTTGCAAACAACTCTACTATTTCAGGCTAGATAGGTTCTAGAGTCTGACTGAATTTTTCATTTTAATTTTTCATCTGTATTAGTTTGTTGTTATATAGAGAACCAGCTACCATTTCTTCTTAAATTATGAGCAGAATTGCTATTTGAAACTGCAGTTTTCTTATGAAACAAGGTGTAAAAAACATCCCTGAAAACATACAAGCACAAACTTAGCAAATCTAATTAACACACTTTCTTATCATCTTGTTCACGTCCAAGAATGCTGTTTCAGTCTCAGCACTGTTTCTCCACTGTGGCCTGTAGCTGGCACGCTGATGCCAGATTGCGTGCGGAGTGAACTGGACTTGGCGCCAGCACCTGTTTACTCCGGTAATAGCTCCTGGAGACAGTCTTTACAGCCACTCTGTTTCATGCCCTTACACCCAGTCCGGGAGAGTGAGAAGGATCCCCACAACCTTCTCCATATGAGTAATTAAAAAACCTCAATGCTGGTTAGCAACAAGCCACAGCACTGAAATCTCTTGCCCTTAAAACGATGGCACGCAACTGTGAACGGCGGAAACACGAGGCGCAAAATGTGCATGCCTGACTCTTAGTCACAGTGCATTCACAAAATAAGGTGCCAAATCTGGAAAACTGGAGCTTTGGCTGAGGAAATGTCTGAAACATTTAGAGTAAAGGAAATGAGCATGAGAGGAAAAGCTGATAAGCCTTGACGATAAATACACTGCCTGTCAAAAGTGTCGGTACGCCTAGATTTTTCAAATGTTTTTAAATTCTAATGAGCGTGAGCTTTGTTTTTGTTGGTTTTCAAAATAAACCACCTTAACATACGACAGAAAGTGGTTTAGATCTTGTCATTTTTCTGGAATTAAACCAGAAAACTAAAGGAACAGTTGACAGATTGTACTGCCTTTAGAATAACGACAATCTCTCAGTAAATCTCTGACCTTTCCTTTGTTTTACAGTCACAGCCTATTGTTAAGAAGCCTCACTGCAAAATACCTGTTTATTGTTATAACTAACAATAAAATATATATTATTTATTGAAAATGTATGTATTTGTTTTCACCAGCTAGGACTCTACGATCACTTAGCACTCAAAAAGGCCCTAAGTGTAACACTTAGACAGTAGCGCCACCTTGGAGGGCTAAACCTCTTACCTAAAAATGTAAAAATCTAATGCTTAACCTTTAATGGTTTAATTCTTTCTTTTAAAACCTTGACCCTGACCATAACACAATAAATGCTCTTATCATTTCTAGACTACCATATGAATTCATTTTTATACATTTTACATATTTCTTGGCAGAGATTCACCTTCTTCAACACTTAATTCACCCATTCAGTAGCGTTCTTTAATCTGAATTGTAAGCTAGTAGTTGACAAAAATACTGCGTTGGGAATAATGACAAAGCCACCACATTATGTATCCCCTTGTTGTGACGTATGAACCCATCAGTGCTCAAACCTTTCAGCTTGTTAAACCAATGTTGAATGAGATCAGATTTTTTTTCAACATGTGCGTTTAACAACAGTTTGGAGAAGGAAACCATCAAATTGTCATTTAGGCAAAACCTGCTTTGCATACCATCAAAAAGAATTTGTTGAACAAAATCTCACCTTGGTCTCTGTCAGAAGCAGATACTGTGAGTACAGTGGTTCCAGCCGGCTGGTTCTCTCTGACCTGCACCTCATACTCGCTCTTCTCAAACCACGGGGCCTCATCATTCACATCAATGACCTGTACTGACAGCACCTGAGTGGTGGAGTGCTGTGGTGTCCCGTGATCCTCAGCAACGATAGTGAGATTATAACTGTCCTGCTCCTCACGGTCCACAGCTTTGAGGATGGAGAGAGAACCTGAGGAGGAAAGAGAACGAAACTCAAATTCATGGAAGTCTTCTAGAAATGCTAGAAATAAGACCTGTGAAGGTGTCCTGTGGTATATAGCACCAACACATTACAAGCAGATCCTTTATGTCCTGTAAATTATGAGGTGTGGCTTCCATGGATCCCGTTTTAGTAGGTACTCACTACTGCATACTACAGGAAAACCTCACAGGACCTGTCTGATGTTTTGGAGATGCTCTGACCCAGTCGTCTAGATATCACAATTTGGTTCAGTGGCTCAGATCCTCACGCTTGCCCATTTTCCTGTTCGCTTGCTGCCCAAAATAGGTCATCCTGTGACAGATGCCACTGTAGATGAATATAATCAATGTTTTTCAATTCACCTGGTACTAGTGTTATGAGCGGTATATATGCCTGCACATATTAAATTAATTCTGTATTTATTATTTATATCTCCATATCCATTTATATCTCTATATCACTGGATAGCTAAATGGGTTGCCACTAGTCTGTTATATTAGCTAATACTGTTAGCTGGCTAGCACTGCGCTAAATGACGGGGGAGAGGAAGGCCCTAGGTGTAACGCTTAGACAGCAGTGCCACTCTTGCATGCTGAACCTCTTATTTTCTGGATGCAGTATGATTTCATTTTTACAGTTTTCATTTTACAGCACTCAATTCCCACCTTAATTACGGAAAGATTGAGTTTTTCTGGAATAAAAACATATTATTTATGTGTTATTTTCCCAGTAAATCTCTGATCTCTCCGATCTTTTGTAGATACATCCTATTGTTAAGAAACATCACTGCTGAAAAGGAACTGTTTATTGTTATAATAAGTTATTAAAAAATGTTATTTATTGAAAATCGACATATTTTATTTTAGCAAGTGTAGGCCCTAAATGTAACGCTTAGACAGTAGTGCCACCCTGGAAAGCTGAACCTCTTACCCTAGTAGTAAAAACTAATGCTTAACATTTAATGGTTTAATCATTTCTTTTAACATCTTGTCCCTGAGCATAATATAATAAATTTATCATATCTGGAACAATAACTTTTTTTTGCATAAAGCACATTCTTTAATTACTTGATTTTCTGGCCATAGAAGCACTCTGAATTTTAAGGCAGGAGAAATGATTTTATTGTTATTATAGAACTGAATGTGCTGCTAAATGGCACTAAAACAAGTTCCCTGTATTGGAGGCTGTTGTGTGCTTTCCTACGTTTTTTTCTTTCCTGAATATTACATTATTTACACGCCTCAACAGTAAAAAAACCCAAAACAATTACCTTCCCTCCACCGCAAAGAAGAAGTGGTAAAGCAGTGGCGTTTCCCTCACTCACACAGCCAGAATACAAGTCTTTCCCACTCTTCTCACTCACGAACCACATGCACTGCACACGCTACAGTAGGAGCCAAAAGACTCAAAGGCTTGACTTGCTTAGATTTCCAGGATTCTATTACTTCTGAAAAAAGTCAACCGCAGGATCCTCAAGTAGAAACCAGAGTTTTATTGCCCAATTGACTCTCCTTTCTGCTTTCCTCCTTGATAATGTCTCCACGTTCCACGAAAGAAACCCAAAAAAACAGAAAAAGAAAGAAAGTGCTTTTTGCCAGCGCATTAGAGCGGGGTGAAGGGAGCAGAGCATCCAATGCCTCACTGTCAGCAGCAAGAAGGTCTTGGGGTCTCCCAGGGTAAACACACTCGGGGACCGATTTGACTGCCTGACCGCCAGCCTGAGCATTTGCGTGAGGCCTCGTTTGCATTCATAATTCACACAGCACATTTTAGTAGCCGTTAAAGTACGATTGCGCTCTAATGTAAAAAAAAACCCTCTGCTTTTGTGCTTAACGCCAGCGCAAGTCCACCTCCTTATCCAGTCAAAACCCCCGTTAAAGCTTAATCCCCACAAGTCTGGTCAATATCACTTCATTACAGCTCGCCGAGACGTAAACTCGTGCCTAATCCCACCCTGGTTTGCGCCACTGCTGCGATACATATAACATGGCTGACTCAAACCAGAAATGAAATATCATTCCATATTAATTCGTAAAGTGTTCTGACATTAATGGAAGAAAAACACCTTCCAGCTGGCAGCTCTATTAGGTGTCTCTGCCTTTCTAATCCTATTCAGAGTAAGCACTGAGTGGGGACTATATTATGAGCCTTTGATGATGGAGAAATTTCAAACTAATGTATACACGCACATCTAATCAAAAGGCTGTGGTAGAGCTAACCAAAACAGAATGGCTCTCTCATTTCTAAACCCCTTCAGAGAAGGACCTTGCCTCCTGCTCAATGACTTTTGGGATTTTGGCTCGGAACTAAAGGAACATAAAGCCGCGTGCTGGGAGAAAGTTGGGGAAATTGCCTGTTCCATGTTAAGGATTTTCTTAGGCTACCAAAGGGCCTGATAGCTACATAGTTATCAAATGAAAGCCTTTACTTCACTGTCTATGTTATTGAGAATGCTTTCCTCATACGTTCTGAGCATGGATGACTGTAGTTTGGGTAAACCAAGTGCTTTGTCCAACAACAACCAAAAAAACACTTGATGCCAATTAAAAAATAAAAATTTTACAAATTTGCTGTTGCTATCCTCGCTAGTGCGCCCCTAAGTGGTTAGAAATCAGTTCGGCTGCATCTGATATGCCACCTTACTTGATGATACAATGGAGAGGATTTTTGCCACTATTACCTAGTGGTGGGCAGCGACCTTCCAAACGCTAACGCTCCTACTAGTTGATGTGGTGTGGGGTCTGAAGCAGAAAAGCCTCTGATTGGCTGCTTTCTACCCTGTCCACATCTCACTAATGCTCTTTATCATCCTTGTTTTTTTAAAACTGGAGGGGGACCTGCTGATAAGTAGGGATTGTAGCATTGCTGTGCCATTGCATTGTGTCTACTGTGATGGTTTGTGGCTAGTGTTAGCTTGAAGCTAACATGTTAGCATGTGTAGCTAGAGTTCCAGTTAGAGCACAACTTTACTTTCAAATATTGTAGATTTTTTATAGTAGATATTTATCTAACAACCTGAAAAATTACGCATAAGGTACATTTTATGCCAGTATATGGATTGTAGGGGAAGAGCCTTTTCTTATAAAGCCCCCCAACTCTGGAATAACCTTCCAGATAATGTTCGGGACTCAGACACAATCTCAATCTTTAAATCTAAGCTGAAAACTTATCTGTTTAGTTTAGCTTTTGGTAATTAATGTTTCCCCTCAGATAAAGGTTGCAGTTCCACACTGCACACTCAGCACACTGAGATGCTGGAGTTGTCGTCTCACTGCTTGCACACGATCACTCAGGTTTGTGGAAGGTGAAGCAGATTGACGCTAGCGTTTCAGGGTGCTCCTGTGTCTGTGTTACCTTCTGGCTCTCTCCTTTTAATTAGGCTGTTATAGTCAGACCTCTCAAACTCTCTCTTTTTACTTTCTCAGAGTAAATGGTCACCCACCCTGACCTGCTGGAAGATTGCCCGCTGAGGTCCCCTCTACCTGCGTCAGACCAGCTGCCACCTACTAGTCTGACCATCAGGCCCCCCACTCACCACCACCCATAGCAGACCAGCGACACACCCTCCTACCACTGCTACCTGTTTAATGACCATGTTAAAATCTGCCACTATTAATATCACCACTATTACCTATCTACACCATGATTAGTATAGTATGATTATGATCAGAGCAGTTCAACAGTATAGATGGTTATATAACTTTTATCAATAATTTGTAAATAGTTCTGACCAGAGGAGGACGGGTCGTGTCCCCCATGTGAAGTTTGGTTCCTTCCAAGGTTTCTTCCACCAGCTCTGAGGGAGTTTTTCCTTGCCACTGTCACCGTTGGCTTGCTCACTGGGGGTCTTTGATCCTTCATGTCTTACGTTATTGTTTTTTTGTCTTTTACTAATTACTAATTATGTAAAGCTGATTTGTGACGACAACAGTTGTGAAAAGCGCTATACAAATAAATCTGATTTGACTTGACTTGACTACATGGTCCAAACTTACATTTGTTGTAATTATAATTTACTTGTAACAAATGACTTTAATGAAAGAATCATAGTCAACCAAGGATGCCATAAAGGTATAGTCAACCAGTCAAAGACTCACCAGTATTGGGGTTGAGGCTAAAGCGGCCTGCTGAATTGCCTGTCTGAATCCGGTAGGACACTCGCCCGTTTTCACCCTGATCAGCATCACGGGCCATCACATAGAGCAGCACAAAACCCACGGGCTGATCCTCCATCACACTGACTGCTGTGGGGGAGCTGAAGATGGGAGCGTTGTCATTTTCGTCTGTCACAAAGATGCGGGCCGTGACTGAACCCCAACGCCTCTGACTAGGATCCACTGCAGAGTCGGTTGCTCGAACCACCAGGAAGAGGCTGAAGGTCTCCTCGTGGTCCAGCTCCTGACTCAGGGTCAGCACTCCAGTCACAGGGTCAAGAGTCAGGAGATCAGAGCGGTCTGGCCAGCGGTGCTGGATGGAGTAGCGCACCTCGCTGTTGGGACCACTGCCGTCCTTATCAGTGGCCTGGAAGGTGTAGACGGAGGAACCTGGCTGCATGTTCTCAGGGACTACGATGGTAACAGGGTCTTCAGGGAACTCTGGGGCGTGGTCGTTGCTGTCCTGCACGGTGATGTCTAGCTGGATCATATAGGTGCTAGGATAGGCCTTCGAGAAGTCCTCTACTTCGATCTGTAAGGTGTAACGAGCTCCCTTCTCATAGTCCAGCTCCCTGGCCAAGTACACGTCTCCCGTGAGACGGTCAAGCATGAAGGTGCCGTCCTGATCGGTACCACCAACTACAAGGTAAGTCACCTGTCCGTCCAGTGAATCACGGTGGTCGTGTGACCGCACCGAACCTATGACGGAGCCCGGTTTGGCCCCCTCCACCGAGTTAAGGGTCATGGACAGAGTGTTGGGTTTGGGAGGGCTTCTAGAAGATCCAAGAACCTATAGTTTAAAAACAAAGACAATTGCACGAATCTGTCATCAAAAACAGCCATGGGGTCAGGACCTCTTAGAACTTGTAAATATTCAATTTCATACAGTCTGTAATTTTATGGCCACAGTATGATGGCTTTCATGTGGTCAGCCAGAAAACAAATGTCTCTTCAAAGACAGTAACAATCTAAGCAACACCCTCAGCAGATCAAAGACTTCAAAAATTAGAGGAAAATGGGGTTTTAGCACCTTATGTGCTCTCTTTGGTTTTTTGAAAGATAACTCTAAGAGAAACTCTGGATTCAGTTTGTACATGTGTCAAGCCACAATAAGGCAGTGCCATAGTTACTCTAGCGCCACAACCTAAAAGGGAGTCTGGTAAAATAATCATTGCTTTAGTTTACTGGCTGTAATTGTTTGTTTCTGCCTTTTGAAGGCCTTTTTATGTTGTAATATCAACATCAAGCATGCCTGCTAATTGACTAGGGCTGTAAACACTGTGTAAAAACTCCAAAAGAGAGACAAATGTTTAAACCACGCAAAGTATTGTTGTAACAACACAAAGCAAATCAAAATTCATTTTCAATACATTTTGTGACAGACCAAAAAAAGGAGTTCCTAGGTTTGTGCCTTGTGTTCATATGTTGATACATGTAATACTGATGGGATTCTGAGAGGAAAGACACCTGAGAGTCAGGCAGCTTTATTATTATTTATTATTATTTTTATACCTTTCAAGCTGCAGAAAGGCAACAAAAATCTTTAGCATGAAGGTCTCGTATGCTTTTAGCTTGGTAGTCTGGATCTCCAACTTCTGACTAACAAAGTAACACACATAACTAGGCTGTAAGCTGACCACACTCAAGTGAAAAACTATAGCCTAGTGCTAGTTCACTGTGACTGGTACTCAGTATTGCAGGTGAAGTTCAACCATGGCCTCAGCACCACAGATATGACTTTCGATCTGGTCAAGTATTCATTAATGTTTCAATGATTTTACATAGTGGACAAAAATTAGTATCTCCACAATGTCAACCTGTATAACTTTGCGTAATGTATAACTTTGTATAATGTATAACTTTATTCAACATCCTTATCTAGAAACTATTGTGACCGTTTGATTTAGCCTTTCTTGTGGCGTCCCACAGGGTTCTATCTTAGGGCCTTTAAACTAATGTTAATAATTGCAGTAATGTAGCTCTAGGAGTAAATAACTAATGCGTGCTTACATACACATACATACAGGATTATAGGGGTAAGTCAGAGATGCTCGGTAGAGATTAGGGGTGTATGGGTTACATCTTATTCTCTGCAGAAATGTCTTTAAACTGTTGTGCTTTATTTACTTGATTTATTTATAGAATTCTGAGGGTTCTGCCATCAGGGCACCATTAAAATGCACTTACCCAATAACACTTTTACTGTGAACAGCATGTTCCTCTACTGTATTGACCTAGAAGTTACAGACTCTGCATTAAAGCGCAAATGGAGGCACATGAAAGCGCTGTAAGGTCATTTCCTGTGCCCTCTGAGTGAGCCTGGAAACATGGCTTCGTAATGACGACAGGTGAAAGCTTTCATACTTAAATCGGCATGAAAAACAAGCGCTCGGCTCAGCGGCGGGAGGGAAATCGTAGCGCACCTATAACCTCATTGCTTAGCATTCTCTAAAACGCAATGTACTGGAACGTTCCGTGGTGCCTGGTATGACTTGAGCGGCATGTGGAATATAATCTTGATGTTGTTGATGTGGTGAAGCGTTATCTGGAGCAAGTGTGTCCGTCAGTGCTACCGTGCGAGAAGGCGGAGGTTAGCGGCGTCTGATCAGAGCAAGCCACAGCTGGGGCCCATCATGAGCCATCTGGGAACACTTGATTCAAAGGTGCTTTTTCTTTTCTCCCTCTCTCTACCCCCTTCTCTCTGTGTCTTTCACCTCTCTCTCTTTCTTTCTTTCTTTCTCTTTCTGGAAGCCGAGATACGGCAAAGAACCGTACGCCCTACAATTAGCATCCTGTTCCCTTTTAGAAATCACATCTGAGAAAGCACTAAAGATTGTGCGCTATAGAAGGAGCCCACTGCCTGCCAGAAACACTTCCGTTCAGGACGTATTCAGCGGGATCTGGACACTTTTGAGCGGCGGATAGGAAAATAAAAATAGTGTATCGTATAAAATATTGCGTGGCGCTTGTGCCTAAATCACGCCAGCAGTCCGGCTGTACTGGGCTCTCTCATTTGGGTTTGAATTACAGGATCTAGCTCTGGAAGGGGAAGTTATGTCGAGAGCTTTAACAGAATCTGTTTTTACAGAAGCACAGACAGAAGCTCTCTGCTTCCACATCAATTCTCTGAACATGCTAGGGATACCACCCATAAGAACTCCAGAATCTGCCATCTACAGTCCTGCGGTTTGGCTATACTGAAGCCTGGGATTTCTGAATGGTGTGTGCAAATGACACTAATGGATTTTGGAGATTTACAAGAATAACAAACATAAACCAAGGCAGTAATGTAAAGTCTTATGGAAGATAAGCAAAAAAATGAGCAAAACTAGCTGAACTACTGAGAGAGAGTTAAGATACTGAAATACTGAACAAGTCGCTTATCCTTGAGGTATTATGTTGATCAGGAGCAAAAGCCAATGAATCCCTTTGACCCTGTGTGTAAGCACTTTGCTCTCATAACTACAGTTTACAGTGTCACAGGCCCTAAAATTGAACCTTATGGGACTCCCCAATGGCAATACCAGCGGAGTAGCTTTTATTCAGTGTCAGAACCCCAACCCAGCTGGTGTAGTGCAGGTACCATGGTAAATCATAACCAGAGTAAATTAAATTTACATGTTTTTTTTTTTCAAATACTTTTACAGAGCTGTGCATAAGAAGTATTCCCCAATGACCCTTTTTGGTATAGCATGGTCTTCCTACCTGGGCAGTGAGTCAAACCCTAATCTGCTACATGGAGAGCAGCAGAGTTATCTGCTAAGCCAGTGGTCACCAGCCCTGCTCCTGGAGTTATGCCTTCCTGCAGACTTAAGCTTCAATCCTAATCAACCCCACTTGATCTATGTAATTACTTCAAATTACTTCAAAGGTCCTTGATCAGCTGCTCTACGTGCAATATTTGGGTTGGACGTGAAACCTGCAGGAAGGAGGGTTGGCAACCACTGCACACTGCACAAGAACTTTTGTCCAGTGACAAGTTATAGAACACCTGTTGGACATACCTCCAATACCTCCAGTACATATGTTTACCACCAATACGCTTGCGAACCATCAAGGGTGAAAGACTGGACCTGACCGAATCAGAACGGCGCAGTAAGGCTTGTAATGTGAACGTAGCCTAAGAGGTCTTACCTGAACGCGCAGGACGCAGGATGAGCTCTGAGGCGGAGCACCATGATCAGAGGCGCTCACTGTGAAACTGTACTCAGCTTTCTCTGCCCTTCTCAGTGGGGACGACGAACGCAGCTCTCCTGTATTCGGGTTCAGAGAGAACCGCTCTGCTCTGGAGCCTGAGATAAAAGCAGAAATGGAGGTGCAAGAATTAAACTCTAATGCTTTTCTACTCACTGAGAGAATACTGTTCCATGTATAGCATGTATAAAAGCTGCTGTGCTATTACGCATCCACAGACACGCTGGTGGAGCTGTGCTTGCTCACCAGACAACGAGTAGAAGATTGTGCCATTCTCTCCCTCGTCAGGGTCTTTAGCCTGCAGGGTTCCCAGCAGAGAGCCGGCAGGCAGACCTTCCTGCACCTGAAGCACACATGGACACACACCCACAGGTTAAGCAGCTTTATGTGTAAATGTTTGATATTATATTTATACACTCATTAACATTAATGCAAATTTACTGTCATTGCTAAGCCAGTCTAAGCCAGTTGTCCACAAGTACTTTACCCCAGGCTTGCTGCTGCCC
Source organism: Salminus brasiliensis (assembly GCF_030463535.1). Lineage (NCBI taxonomy): Eukaryota > Metazoa > Chordata > Actinopteri > Characiformes > Bryconidae > Salminus > Salminus brasiliensis. The sequence goes on along the minus strand of NC_132893.1, from coordinate 19,219,870 downwards.
GAGACAGCTCAACCTGTGCATTTCTGGACAAGCTGAGAGATACAGAACCAGCATCAGAAGTAAAAAAGTAGCATGTGGACTGAGGCGGTAGAGCACAATTACAGGATTTTACACAAATATGACTTAGGTTACACAGGGTTATGTAGTTCTGATGAGAAGTCTTGTGCAGCTCCACCAAATTCCTGTTACAAATCAGTGTATCATCAAAATGACTCACTGAATGAAACATATTGCTTCATATTGTTACTTTAAATCATAAGATTTAATTAAGCCAATTAAATCAATATTTCAAATCAAAGCAAATAATTTAATCTGATTTGTCTTTAACAAATGAATACACCCCCGATACCAGGGCACAGAAACAGTTAACCCAGTTAATTATAGTAGCCTCATCCCAGTTAAAAGTGAAATGCCATATTTTGCACTTTTTTCCTTGGTATTCCTTTAAAACTGTTAACTATGTAGGCTTGTAAACATGATCAATGAAGGTGTTTAGCATTTGTGCTGAAAAAACAGGGCTGATTAGGATTGAATTATTAATGATTAATCACATTAGTTTGTGTACTTAATCATGATTAATCGCTTTGTCTTATTTTCTCTAATTTGGCTCTAAAGTAGGTTTTTTTCCACTAAAAAAAGCAAACTGTTGCTGTAGCTATATGAGAGGACACAACAAGGCTAGGCACAAGGTATTTATAAGTTTCAAAAAATTAATGAATACTATTTTCACTCTATGAACGCAGAGTTCCAATGAACCTAAACACGAATGTCATGTGATTTCCACAAAGTGAACACAGTTTCCCATTCCAATCATTGAATAAAAGCAACAATGGCTGCATGTTCCAACCAATGGCCGCATCATACTCTATCATATATCACAGTAAATCAGTGTTGTCATACCAAAACCTCGTATCTCCATGAAAATTTGAATCTGGCCATTAATCTCAGGATGAATAGACCAATAGAAGTGTTTTTACATTGTCTTCCATTGAAAGTTGAGAAGGTTTTTTCATCTTCTTTAAAGCTTTGGAGATCCAAAGTGTGTAGTGACGTGTAAATCCAGCCTTTGCTCCACATCGCCACCTATGCTTCTCACCTGGATCAGTAGCTCTCTGCCTGGTAGCATATGGCTGAAGGTCGGAGCATTGTCGTTCTCGTCCAGCACGGTGATGTGGGCGGTGCCGGTAGCGCTGCGTGGGGGAGTGCCTCCATCCTGCACCACCACCACCAACTGATAGCTGGACTGGTGTTCACGATCCAGCGCTGCCCTGGTACTGATTTCACCTGGAGAGTACAGGCCAGAGAGAGTGCAAGAAAAGCAAAAAATCAGGGTGAAAATCTGAATGAAAAGAAGCTGGGTTTGGCTGTGAGAGTTGTAAATTACACATTGCTCAACTGCTGGAAAGAGATGCTGGTGGTTGGCAGTACCAGTAATCCTGCTCTCTGCCAGCACTTAATCACGGACCTAATTGTATAACAATAGCCAGAGGAACTTCCTGTCCAAATGAACTGAAGAAAGGGGAACATAAATTAACTGAGTAATGTCAACAGCCTGCCTTACTGAGCCCCAATCAATGGACGACCGTAGGCCAGGGGAGTCCAGTTCTGGAGTGATTTTTATGCTGAAGTCCAAAGTATGTCAAACTTTGACAGACTAGGCCCTCCCAGACTTGGACCCATATTTACGAAACTTTTCGCAATAAGAAAGCTGATCTTATACACTCTCATACATTTATACATTTTATACATTTCTTCAATACACATGAACTGATGACGCCTTATCTTAGATCAATATTCCTACTTTCAGATGTTTGATACTGTAAATATGGGCCCAGAACTGACAAACACCCTCCATACTTCTGTGGTGTAGTTTACCAGCTGGAACGAGATGCTAATAGCTGGCAGTGCCAGTAGCTCTTCACTTTGCCAGCACTTAAACACAATCCTAATTGCATGACAATAGCCAGAGGGGCTTCCTGACCAGATGAACTGTAGAAAGGACACTAAAATGAACTAAACAAGAGCCTCGTCACACTAGCTCTTTGTGAGGCACAGAGTGAGTGGAATTCGCTGTAATGAGAGTCCAGAGACTTTGAAAGGGGGATATAGACCAAATGCTTTTGTTTAACAGTGTTAAAGTTCCAAAACTGAAGAAGCACCAGTGACAATGGATTATGACTATGTGAAAGAAAGTCAACAATGTTATTGCAGAGATGCATCGAATATAAATTTTAATAGCTTTTATATTCTGATTTCCTTACAAGCAAACTGGTTCATTGTCATTTTTGGGCTGATTTCTATTAGCCTTTTTTTGAACTGGAAGCTGTGAAACACACTTACACATAGCTGATTACAAGTATCAGCCAAGTCAATAAGGATTTGCTAATGAGCTAATGTTGCCTATTTAAATACACTATATGGACAAAAATATTGGGACACCTTCTCAATCATTGTTTCTACCGAAACTGCCTTCTGCCTTTGTTGGTGTAACTGTCTCTACTGTCTCTACTAGCTTTTAACTAGATTTTAAAGCATTGCTGTGCGAATTTGCTGGGGAGGCTTTCTACCCATCTAGCTCATGCCTGGCATTAGGCATGGTGCCATTAGGGTTATGTTTATCTGCACCAGAGATCCCCATTCCATTGGTAATACAGATACTAGACTAGCTGTGTGTGGATGTATTTGCACATTTGTGTCAGCAGTGGATGCAACTTAAAGTAGCTGAATGCATTCATTAGAAGGGGTGTCCACAAACATTTGGACATATAGTGTAACTAGTACCTGACTAGTTTTTTACTATGTATGGTTATGGTTATGTACTTTACTTGAACCTAAAACCATTACAGATTACTGTTGGCCTTTGCCTGCTCACCTGTCTGGGAGTTGATCTGGAAGTTGCGGTCAGTGTGCAGCAGTCTGTAAGTGAGGCGGCTGTTGAGTCCGGCATCCCGGTCAGTGGCAGAAACCCTGCCGAATCCCGTTCCCACCGGCAGGTTCTCCCTGACTGCCAGGAAAACCCTCTCCTGAGAGAGGCGGGGGGAGTTGTCGTTTTCGTCAGTGACCGAGACTCTCACTGTGGCGCTTCCAGTTTTCTTCATTCGCCCGCTTCCTGATGTGGCCAGTACAGTCAGGAGGTAGATGTCCTTGGCCTCCCTGTCCAGAGCGCTCTTCACAAACAGCCAGCCACTGTCCGGGACAATCCCGAAGCCAGCTGCGTCCCCATCAGGCCGGAGGCGGTAGGACAGTGGGGCAGTGCTCCCAGAACCTGCAGAGGAAACTTTGAGCTCAATGTACTGTAATGTCTTTCTGTCAAATACACAAATGTGGCTGTAGGAACTATTTATGTAGAGGCAGAATACAGATAAATGTTTATGAAATAATATCATGTAATGTTAAACACGGTACACAAAATACTCAAGATTAGACAATTACACCAACCTCCATTTGCTCCGTTTGTGGCCTGGTCTCTGCTGAGGGCGCGCACCTGCAGGAAACGCGTGTTAAGGGGTGTGTTTTCCTTCAGTTCCACGCGGTAGGTAAGAGTGTCGAATGCAGGGCCCTGGTCGTCCTCAGCCTGAACATGCACCACCAGGGTGAATGTGGCACTGCGTTGCGGGACGCCACCATCCCGGGCAAGCACCTGCAGGTCATAGCGAGGGACGCTGTCATAGGACAGGCTGGAGATCAGACGAATCTCTCCACTGCCACGCTCCACACTGAATGCGCGCTGGCCTCCAGACGGCAGTAGATGGAAGGTGAGACGACCGTTCTGTCCTGAGTCACGGTCCTCAGCCTGGACGCGGTAGACCACTGAGCCGATCTTGGTGGCCTCAGGTAGCAACAGGGACTCTGAGGATGAGGGCAGGAAGGCTGGTGCGTTGTCATTGATGTCAGCGATGTTGATGGTGACCCGCGTCTGACCGAAGGCTGGAGGGGAACCGCTGCTTGCCTGGACCTCCAGTTCCAGAGACGGGCGAGCCTCGTGGTCCAGTGGCAGGCTGGTGCGCAGAGCCCCCGTCTCAGAGTCAACGGTGAAATAACCATCAGGATCACCAGCGGAGATGGTGTAGGAGATGTCCTTGGTGGCTCCTGAAAGATGAGAAAGATTGACACACTCCATTATTATATTAATAAATTATAATTATCCCATAATCAACACACTTTATGCAATGAAATTCACCCTTTGCATTTGACCCATCCATGGCACTGAACATACACACACACACCAACTAGTAAATTAAAGGGGTGAGAGCACACACCTGGAGTGGCGTTCAGCCACCTCAGCACCCAGGATGCAACTGATAGGTACCTAACTCAAGTGCAATTCAGCGCTTTGTGAATGTTGAGGGAAGAGACAGCACTGTTCCTTTACTCCCCCTACCCCCACTTCCTACCAGTCTAGGGGACTGAACTGGCAACCTTCTGATTACACGTATGCTTCTCTAACCTTCAGGCCACATCTGTCCCAGTCCAATGTATTGGTCACATGCTTTTGCAGCACTGTAGTCCATGCTTAACACATCTTACTGTGCCAGTCTGTGTAGGACTGGGCATGTTAGTCAATTCCTATACAGATTGGCTTAGAGTCTCTTAAATCTACATGAGCTGAGAGCCAATTGACTTGGAACATCTTGTTCTGTACTGTTATCCAGCGCCACAGACCCTCTAAGTCCCTGAACCTTTAGCAAAGCTTCCAACTTTCAGTCTATAGTAGCCTTTAGTGGGCTGCAGTAGTCTGTATGCTTCCCTTTTGGACCAAACAGACAAGAAACTCTGAGTAAAATGTAAGAGATCTTGTGGTTCTTCAATATGACAGCAGTAATCAAAAATTCTGACTCTGGAGATCTTCTACCCAGGATGGATCAGATCAGATCCTACACAGCTGACTCTAGAAATAGTCCAGAAGACCTGTTCAGACCTGGATCAGGTATATTAAATTAGAACTGGAGCATGCGTGTGTGTGTGTAGGGTCTTCAGGTAGACCAGGATTGGGCACCCCTCATATAACGTTAGAGAGAAGCCAGATGGCATTTTAAAACTTTGTTAAACTTTGAAAGTTCCTACTCCACCTTAAATCTTTGCCTACTATAAGAAGTCACTTCAGTTCACTCTGTTCTTAACACAGTGAAACTGTGTTCCGCTCTTCAGTAAAAAAAAAAAAAAAAAGTATAAAAAATGTCAGAAAGCAAAATGGCAGAACATAAAGCATAATAACACCGCAGAGGCAGCGGAAAGGAATCTGTGATTGATGCAAGGGCCTAATGAGCTCCACAGAACAGCTGTTTTTCTATTTGTCCAACTGGCTCAATGCGAACAGCACGTCCTGCCACTCCAGCTCACCGACCCCCAGCCCTCGCGGTGCTGCAGATGTTGAGAACCGTGCCCAGTGTATAGCACAGTGAGTAGTTGCACACTTTAATGTGATTTTATGTTTACAATGTTTAGAGTCTGAAGTTTGCTTCATTCATTTTCTACTGTTGGTAAGAAGTTACTGTAACCGACACTGCAAACTGGGACTCTGCATTTTTGCCTTTTGTCTATTTGTCAGTTTACACATGGCTAATTGTGAGATCTAGCGTAAACGTGCATTACTTGTTAGCTACACTGTCCTCGGCTAAAAGATCAAGCGTCTTGGCAGTGTAATTGTGTCAAGTTGACAAGGGTAAACACTATCAAACACTCACCGTTCCTGATGTTAGCCCGCACCACCCCAACCTCCGTGCCTCTCAGGACGTCCTCAGAGACGGTGAAGAAGTACTGGGCCTGCTCAAACACGGGGGGCGCCACAGAGCCAGCCACCACACTGATGTTCACTCTGGCGTTAACTGGTGCCGTGAGCCCGCCACCATCCAGCGCTGTGATCACCATGGCAATGACAGAATTGGCCTTTCCATGCAGGGAGCGGGACAGAGAGATCACCCCTACAGAGAGACAAATGTCAACGAGGATGACGCCACAGCGTGGTCACTTCACTGACCGCTCTTCTTTGTCACACATTCAGATAAACAGCAGAATCTCACAGGGTAAAATCATGGGGGGGAGGGTTAGCTTGCTTTAGCTTTCTGGCTTCTGTTTATTTGCTCTTCATATCAGTTAGTCTCTGACAACTGGGTTACAACATCTCCCAAAGGTCTTGTGGGGTGTGCACTGGATAGTACCTAGCAAAAGTGCTTCAAAGAAGTGAACTGGTGACAGGGTCATGGGCGCCCAAGGCGCACTGATACGATCCACTGAGGTCCCACCTCACAACATCCAGGACTTAAAAGACCTGTTACCAGATACTAGAGTCCATTCTTTGATGGATCAGGGCTAGATCAGTTTGGGTGGCTAGAGAGGAACCTACACAATATTAGATTAACATTTCATGGTTGATTAGTGTAAATCCATCTCTCCAGGTATTTGGGATCTCGGAAACTAATTATCAGAGTATTTGCCATGGCTAGCAATGTTGTCCAATCACCACATTGTTGTAAATATGTGAAGGCTTTCATGCTAGTGTGCCATAGGCTGAGATCAGCCAACATGCTACCATGCTACAATGAGTGCTTTAGCAATTTTTTTTATTAAAATTGCTAGAAAAATTATCTGATTTCAATTTTTGAATCTGATTTCAAGTTTCTATTGCACAATGCTGGCAGTGCTAGGAAGGTGAAGGCTAGCACATGCCTTATGAGTCTCATAAGTCAAATCCCATATTTTCTGCCTTGCTGCTGATGCAACATTATTGGAGAGCTGAATACGTTTGGAGGAGAACACTAACTACCAGTTTTGTTACATCAGCTAACACACTTACACTGACTAGCATCATGCAGAGTAACTGGGGAGAGGGAGGACCATCCTACCCACCCAGACAGAGCGAGGTCAGTTTGGCTCTTTTGGACATCTGGCCTCATCTGATTTGTTTTTGACAGGAATTATAAAAAGTCTCATCTTCTGGAATTTCTACATTAAAATGATTGCTGCACATTTTATTGCAAAATGAAGCATTTTGGAAGCATTTTATGAATATTTATGAAATATTCATTGGAAAGCCTGTAATATCCTGGTGGATCTGCTATATGTTCACACATACGCACCTGTATCCTTGTTGAGGGTGAAGAAGTTGGAGCCCCCTCCTGGAACTGTGCGATACGTCACCTTCCCATTCTCCCCACCATCAGGGTCATGAGCCGTTACCCTGACGACAGAGGTCCCGGGGGCACTTTGTGAGCTCAGGCTGACTGCGTAGTTGACCGGGTAAAATGTGGGCCTGTTGTCGTTGATGTCCTGCAGTGACACCTTCACGTAGGCTGATGAACTCAGGCCACCCTGAGGAACAAACAGCAGAGCACATAAACGGCCAATGAGTCGATCATCAAGACCTGCTTCACTGCAGTTTACTAGAATGTGTAAAGCAACGCCTTCCAGTCTCCAGAATGATGAAAACAGCAGTCAAGAGGAGAGTTAATGGATTGCTTTTTCCACCTTCACACACACACACACTGCTTTAATACTGCATTAATAACAGAAACATGGGAAATAAGAAAATTATGGAGAGGGGGAGGCAGAGAGAGAGAGAGAGAGAGAGAGAGAGAGAGAGAGAGAGAGAGTTAGGCCGTGCAAAAGAATCAGTCAGACAGAGCAAGAGTCAGAAAAAAATGGAAGAGACAGAAAGACAGTCATAAAGAACATCAGAGTTTTGAAGTCAGACAGAGAGAATGAGAGAGTTAGACAGATTTAGATAGATAGAATGAGTGTCGGACATCATCAGAGAGAGAGAGAGAATGAAAGAGTCAGACAGACTCAGATAGATAGAATAAGTGTCAGACATCATCAGAGAGAGAGAGAATGAAAGAGTCAGACAGACCCAGACAGCGATAATGACAGTCAGACTCAAACAGAGAATGAGAGTCAGTCTCAAACAGAGAGAATGAGAGTCAGACAGACTCAGATAGATAGAATGAGTGTCAGACATCATCAGAAAGAGAGAGAATGAAAGAGTCAGACAGACTTGGATAGATAGAATGAGAGTCAGACATCATCAGAGAGAGAGAGAATGAAAGAGTCAGACAGACGCAGACAGTGATAATGACAGTCAGACTCAGACAGAGAATGAGAGTCAGTCTCAAACAGAGAGAATGAGAGTCACACAGACTCAGGCAGAGGATAAGTCAGACTCAGACAGAGAAAATAAGTCAGACAGACAGACTCAGACAGAGAGAATGACAGTCAGACAGTCTCACACAGAGAGAATGAGCACCGGGCAGAGGAAAAGAGTCAGAGAGAGAGAGAGAGTCAGACAAACTGAGAGAGAAAGAGAGAGAGTCTGACAGTAAGAGAGCCAGACAGAAATAACAAACTAATTAGACAGAGAGAGAGAGACAGAGAGAGAATGAGAGAGAGAGAGAGAGAGAGAGAGTCAAACAGGCAGACAGAGAAGGAGTCAGACAGACAGAGAAAGACAGAGAGAGAGACAGTCTGACATAGCGAGAGAGAGGCAGAGTAAGTATAGCCTCATTTTATTTCTATTATTTTCAGTGATTATAATTAGGTTATTAGATCATTACTAATACTGTCATTAACTCTCATTAATATCTGACATTACTTCACTAAGTATGTTCAGATTTGAAGGTGTATGTGCTTTGGCAACACTGTAGTTGAGAACGCCATGCCAATAAACCCAGCTTGAATATGACTTTTGACAGAGTAAGAGAGTCAGTGAGAGAGACAGAGACAGACAGAGAGAGAGACAGGCAGGGAAAGGGACTGACAGACATAGAAATAGTGTGTGTTGGTATATAACAATGCACCCCTGGGACACTGTGTTTTACAGCCTTTTCACTGGGTGAGTGTATAAATGTTGTTGCTGGCAGTAAGAAGAGAATGTGTTCAGCGATGAACCAGAAAGCCGCTCTGTAGACGACGATACAGCACAAGCGCACCTTTGTATCAAAGCACAGCACCTACCCAGTCCTGACTGGAAAATGCTATTAATGGGTCAGACCCTTAAATAATGCCTCAGTAAAATGTCAGTGAGTGATCTGTCAGCAAGATACATCCATTCAAAACAGAACAGACCAATGTTACAGACCATTACAGCAAGCAAGCAAATATTCCTGAAAAGCACAACAGTCCTAAAAATGAACCCAGGCATGTTATAATGCCGTATTACATTTCTGTACAGTACTGGAATACTGCTCAGAGCTGTCACTATCCATTATATTAGCTGAGAGGTAATCTACCAGTCAGTCGGATGATTTGACTGAGTGACCAGTTTAAAAGGCCAAATAGTAAAATGATCTTAATTAAACAGAGACAACACATTAATAGTTATAATACTATTATATTATATTATATTACATTATATAGATAGTACTTATTGCATAATTAGTAGGGACTGGATAGCAAGTACTTATTAAATAATAAGCAGATACCGAGTAATTAGCACTTTTTGATGCACGCCATGTTTCGACGCACACATGCAGAAGTCAACTGTGACGTTGGTGTACTGTTACATCCTCAGTATACACTGAATAATTAGTACTTATTGAATACAAGCAGACACCAAATAAAAATGCATACAAAATACATAGTAGATATAGCATAATAAATTAGTAGATACTGAATAATTAGTAGATACCAGTAAAGTTCTACTTATTGAAAAATGAATATGCTGAATAATTAGTAGGTTCTAAATGATTAATATGTATAGCATAATTAGTAGATACTAGTTCATTTCTATTTCTGAATAATTGTTAGGTTTTATATCTAATTATATAGAAAATAATTAGTAGATACCAAAAAAATCTACTTATTGAATAATTAGTAGGTACAGAATAATTCTTATGCACTGAGTAACTATCATATACTGAATAAATAAGGGGCACTGAAAAATGTGTAGATGCTAAATTATTAGTAGATACTGACTAACTTATTGAGTAATTAGTAGGTACTAAATAATTTGTAACATGTAGCAGGTGTTACAATGTAAGAGGTTGAAATCAGTGAATAAAAAGTGAAATAATTATTTATTAGGCTAATGGAGAGTTCTAATTAAAATATTGGTGACTTGTACAGTTCTCCCTCACTTACCCCGTCAGCAGCAGTGACAGTAAACTCAAAGCTGTCAGCTCCTTCATCTCGGTCCAGGGAAGCACTGGTGCAGATTTGCCCCGTCTCTTTATTGATGCTGAAGAGTGTGGGAGGAGAACTGCCAGGTCCTGATCCTAAAGAATACGTAATAGCACCAAACGAGCCACCATCAGCGTCATTGGCCGTCACCTGCAAAAAATAAAACACACAACATCACAGGTTACTAACATTTCCTTTTTTTTTGGACATTTCCCAAATCCTACCCACTAGCCTGGACTCCCCCAGTCACTGCTAGCACGGCTGGGAAGGTGAAGGCTAGTGAAGGCAATCACATTAGGAGGAGAAACTTGTTACATCAGCTAACAGACACCTGCAATGAGTGATAGGGAGAGGCAGGTCCGACACTAGGCTGGTTGTGGCATCACTGAGGACCAACTCTGCAATAATAGGGCCAACATTTAGATGGTTGTACCACTCAAGAGCCCCCAAATACGGCCTGTGCTAATTCTAATATGGATCGAACTTATTTTTATACAAGCATGTTTGCATTATTAGCAATAGGTTTTTTTCAGCAAAATAAGGAGTGCCTTAAATAGTGCCTTACATTACAAACCTGCAAATGTGATGAATTACCTGATCAATCATGTAATTGATCATCTAATTATATCAATACATTTGAAAAAAAGTATGTGAAAAATGTAATGCATGGTAAAATGATCAAGACTTCTGAGGATTTAACAATGAAACCCCTCTGGGCTTGTGCAGCGGGAGAGGGAGAAAAAGTGAGTGCCAAAGCTAGTAAGTGTGAGTAAGAGAGAGAGAGAGAGAGAGCACAGAGGACGAAGCGCTGTGTGGGAGCTGCCCTGGATGCCTCAGCCATGCCTGTACATACCTGGGCAATAGGCCATGGAGCGCAAGAGCACTCACCGAGCCAAGGAGACAGAGAGAGACAGAGAAAGAGAGAGATAATAATGAGGTGAGAAGACTGGGACGGGGATCTGAATCACCCTTAGCTACTGGAGTTTCAGACAGTGGTAAAGAATAGGTTAAGGTCCGGTATGCTTTTTACACTGAAGTCTGCACGTAAATTGATGCACTTAAAGGTACAGTATGTATGGCCACACAGAACCAGTCCAAAAATGTGGACAGACCCAAATGAATGTCTGACAGATGCACATTTGGAAGCCTATGATTGGCTCATACCTCATGCTTTGGATTAAACCAATAACCAACTCTAAAAAACATAAAATGCAAGTTCTACACGGCCCTCCGTTGAAGTGCAGGACATCTCATCGCTTTTTTATTACATTTTTAAAAAATAATTTTCCTTTTTCTCCCATTTTAGAACTGCCAAACAACCCACTCGTTCGTAAGTCCCTCCAGCACTAACAATGCTCCAGACACTAAGACGGTAAGCACTCTCCTCTGATACAAGCAAAGCCAGCCAGAACTCCTACCATGCGGCATCGGCAGGGGGCCAACACGCTCTAAGAAAATCGCCGGGTCCCCAGCTCCAGACGCCCATGCTGGCCAACATCTCTTTGAGAATGATGAGGGGAGAGAGCACAGCCAATTGTGCTCTCTCTGACTCCGGCCACTGATGGCAAAGCGGCATGGCTCGGGCCATAGTGGAAGCACATTAGACTGCTGTGCCATTTGGTGCCCCCCATCTCATCGTTCTTTAATACGGAAACATCTCATTTGCATATCAAAATCTCCATTTACTATATGATTTTTGAAAAATGTATCCTATATTTTGCCTTATTTGCCACTTTTTCCCTTCACTATTTTAATTCGGTATGTGTTATTTTATAGCTCTGGGTCCTTCACTATTATTCTAAAGCCAGTGATGGAAGGAAAGCTCTTCTATCAATAGATGTATTCAAAGTTTTGACTGTTTGAGTGAGAGAGAGAAAGAGGGAAAATGTTCAATCCAGTGTCCATCTGTTAGACTGGATTTTGCAGGGCCAGTAGGCCCAGAAGAATAGAAATCGCAGCGCTTGGAGCAGCGCACTCTGTGCTTCTACAAATCACAAAACCATTTGTTTGTCTAGGCACCTTGCCTCCACTGAGTGCTGGCACCCAGACAGCATCTCAGCGATACGTCCACAATATGAGCCACTTACAAAAGAAGAAATGTGAGGGAAAAATACACAATTGACAGCTTGGCAAGGACTCATCAGGGTCATTAGCTGATCTGAACAGAAGAGTTTGGGGATGGGGAGCAGAACGGACGTCAAAGCAGTAGCAGGGTTTTAAAGCAGGGAACACTGTTTTACAGAGGAGCGGCTGTCTATCTGTCCACCAGCTGCAGGAAAGGAAGCCTGTGTTTACGACTCGGTTCAGGTCAAGTTCATTTGCCTTCCAGACATTTTCTTATGACACTAAATTCTGTGAAGGGGATTGTGAGGAGGAAATCCCTTCCTGTGCAGGTATATGTCTCAATGGGAGCTTATCATAAACATCTAATGATCGGCCAAGCTGAGGAAGTTCCACAGAGTACAGATAGGCATTGTTACTGTTTATTCAGCTGAAATACAGTCACATTTTTATAACATTCAAAAATTGCAGCTCCTAGTATAGTGACATTTTCTGCTGTCAAAAATGATAGATTAGCCAATATAAGCAGCCTGACAAGTCAACTAGTGTACTAGATAACATGAAAGGCCTGTCTATTGCATGTACATGAAGATGAACTGCACCACAAATATACTAGGAATGTAAAAAAATCAATGGATAATGTATTGTACTGTATCATATTGGCCCGTATTGCATTGTTTTATACTGTATTATATTGCATGGTAGACTAGGGCTCAAATCACTGTATATATAAGGTGTATATATACACCAATAAGGGTTCTTGACTCCTAACTCTACATTCCCCTACATGTGTAACATGACCACATGTAGCCCAAGTTCCAGTGGTTAAGAGAATATATTGCATTGTATTGCACTGATTCATATTGAATTACAGTATTTCATACTGTATTATATTGCATTGTAGCGATAAGGCTGGTGTAGCGTACAAAGGCTTCCTCATGGAAGACTAGAGCTAATTCCCATGAGCTAATTCCCATGCTGCATATATACACCTTACAACACCAATAAGGGTACTTGGGCAAGACTCCTAACTCTACATTCCCCTATATTTGTAACAGGACCACATGTAGCCCAAGTTGCAGTGGTTAAGAGAAAATAGCATAAATGTAAATGAATAGCTTGTGGCTATTGTGTCTTTGTCCATAGCTTGCCCCCAATTGAGTGCTCCAGAAATCTGCTCCAGAACATATTCCTTATTGTATAATTGTACTAAATCCACATACTACTGTATTGCATCTCAAGTTCAGAATTTGAACCGTTACACCCCTAAAACACACATCACCAGCAGACCAAACACAACACAACCTCATTGACCAACCTTCACACCCCACAGCTGAGTCCACAGCTGACTAGCATTACACCATGAACTAATGCTAAGAGACGCAACAGACCTCAGGTGTTCCTCAAAAGGCTTTACTCAGAAGAATGTCTGCAACCGGAAAGTCAGGACCTCCAGACTCCTCTTCCTAGTCTGACCTCTCTTCCCCCCACAACGCACTCGATAAAAAGAATTGCATTGGTGGTCCTAGGAACCCCTCATTCATCATTTCCATACATACACAGTCTCCAAAGCCAATAACCCAACAAAGAGTTCCTCTGCAAAACATTAGGGGGAAATGACCTTTGACTCTGCAGGGCCTGCTTCTCAACAAAACTTTTTTTTTATATATGTTTGGCTTTGAAAGCAGCCCCGTAACATTGCTCGCTGCCATTTACAGCAGTCATAAAAAAACAGACTTTTCTATAACATCTTGCGGCTTTGAAATCTGTCCAAGAAGGGACTAGCTGAGAGAGGCTCCTCTTGATGAGCTTGCACTAAATTTCTCATCCATTACAATATTTCTCTATACTAAAAAAACAAGCAGAAAGATGGTTATCCTGACTAGGGGTTAATGGTTCCACTGTTGGTCATGAATCTGCAGTGTCAAGCTGCTCACTCATGCAACTAGCTAGCTGTGTGACTCAATGACCATAAGGAAAAGCATCTTTTCAATGGAAGTAAATTATAGTGGTATTGTCAGTAGATATAGATGAATAGTGTCTCTGTATGGTTGGGGAAAAACACCTCAGAGCTTTTGTGAAACTGCATTGAGTATAGCTCTGACCTTATTTATTCAAATAGTTGTACAGTTGTAGTTGATTTATTTGGTGCGTTTGATAAAACGTCAATATTAAAGCTATCCCTGTTGATTATGCTAGTAGTCAGGTATGCTACAAAATACTGTAATACCAAACACAATAAGCCTTAATTGAACAGCCTTCCAAATAGAAGTATGCCTGGTCAATCAGACCATTTCCTATGGGCTAAATTTTAATTATGTACTATGAAAGTATCTGCAGGTACTAGCAAATTCCATTAAATTCTTTTTATGCATTTTTAATGACAATGTGTCTAAAGCTCCAACGTTGGGGGAATCTGCTAAACATGGCATTATAATGACCTGCAGATGAACTGCTTATAATTCAATATATAACCAGGCCTGTGATTAATGACTGTAAAGTGCTTTTGACTATTTTCAATAGTTCGTCTTATCATCATAGGAAATCCCACCCTATCCAATCCCATTCCCAGCCACTGAGTAGTGAGAAGCCCTTCCCAGAGCAAATGAGACCACCATCATAGCTATTCAGTGCAGACCATGAGCATGCTGCTGCCTTATTTCCTGATGGGCTCACTTTAGGTGTAACACTATCGCTTGGATGGATCTCTGATCTTATGTTTGTGTTCTTATGTAGATATTTGCACAGACTGGGGGGAGATTAGGCACCTGCAACATTAATTTGTCCTGGGACATCACGCTGACTGGGTGTGAGGATCAGTCGTCCACACAGGAAAGCCCACTGAGGCCCATTTGGTGACTCAGTGACCTCAGCAGCACCTCTATAGACACCAGGACATCCGTAGAAATTCCGCACTGGCCATCAGAGGAGCTGGAATATGGCTGAGATCATAACCGACACAAGGGATCAGTTTTCCCTGGTATCATTTTCGCAGTAGAAAAAGAGGAAGGATGACCAGCAGAGTAAAAAGGAACGAGAGTGTAGAGGAATCCCAGAACCGCTGAAAGAGAGTATACTGTGGCTCCTTCTACACCAAGACCAAATCTGTGCACCTTATTCAGATTCAGATATAGTCAGGTGTGGGGGTAATGGGGCATGATGGGGGCAGGGGGTCATGGTCGGCAGTGGATTTGTGACCAGTGCTTTGGTAAGGAATGGGGCGCAGATGAGAAAAGCATTAGGGGGGCCCACTGCTGAGGCAAGCCCCTTTGGGGGGGGCGTCTAGAGGCTTTCAGCTGTGGGGAGAGCGAGGCGAGCACTACATCGATTCTCCACACCCTTCAGGAGTTCAGAGACATAAGCGCTCACAATCCGCATACTCGCTTAGATAAACACAAACACACACTCGCCGCTGCAGCAGAAATTCCCATACTGCCTTCCCCATAACTAGGGTTCAATTCCCTGGTTGGTCAAGCACATCACACTACACCAATTTGAGTCTATGGGCAAGATTCCTAACTTTACAGTCACCTACCTGTGTAACATTAGGTTGCTCTGGATCTCAGCTAAATACCATAAATGTAAGTGTATTAAGAGTCTGGCTAGTTTTTGGACATAATCCCAAACCCATATTAATTTTCATACTGATATGTCACCTCTAGAGGATCATGGATCATGGGAATCAACCTTTCAATCAACCCAGCCTTAATCCATACGTCACAACTGTGATGAGATGAAGCCTCTCTCTTCATGATTTTCCTTGATCATGATCATCGTTGAATGGCTCTTTTCCACAGTTTTGAGAGAGATGCTCGACTCCACTAGAAACAACATGACTACGGCTCCAAATTGCCAAAGCAATACAAGTGAAGTGCAGTTCATTTCTAGCGCTGCAGACCAGTCTGAAGCATTATGAACATTATGAGTAGTGTAGTGTAGTGTAGAGTAGTGTGCCTACCCACTCAAAGCCCTTCTGTTAAGTGCAGTACAGCCAATGCAGCACTACTAGACATCTGCAAGACCAGCCTGGTATAAGAGTGTGATACAGATGGATTAGGCACTGGTGTGAAAGCAGAGTAGTAATTCTGTCTGGACGAAGGCCTACTGCTGCCTTTGAGACCCATCCATTCCTGACGTGAGGTCACACTGTGTGCAATCTCTCGCAGGGTAAAGTGTGTCCCACCGTAAACCATAACTCAGTCTTTTCTCGGGCTTGTATGTCTCTCAGGAGATGGAGAACAGGGGCTATGTGTATGAAACTTAAAGAGTAACAATGTAGCATACCTGAATTTATCTTTCATGTCTTACCAAATACCATTATATGGTTAGATCCCAGATCTGCAATATTATTCTGACAGGCGTGATACATTAAGAACATGGAAATGTGGAAAACGTGGAAACATCTTGCCTACTTTTGACATCTGAATGTTTTGTCTGGTAGGGCAAAAATGTATGCAGTCCTTTACTTTACTTTAAGGGCCCATATCATGGGCTGCTACAGTCCATACAAAGAAACTAAGCAAAAAAATTGTGTTTCTTTCATGTCAAAAAAACAGTAAACAGCAGTTTAGCCCAACCTATTAACAGCTGGTGTAGTACAGGGGGAACAGTAAGGTATAGGTAGAGTCCTCCGACCTGTGCACCATGATTCAAATGTCAATCTAGATAAAAGCTCTGGCCAAATGCCATGAACGTAAAGGAAGTTATATGTAGGAGTTTTGCAGCCTGGACTGCTTTTTCAACAAGGGAAAGTACAGGGCCGCCAATCAGTGGTTGCACCTTGCATCTCCATTTTTTTACTTTTAGATATAATTTGAACTAGCCTGTTGTGCTTTACATTGTGTCAAAATCGTATGATAATTGAACCAACATAAATGCTCCAAAAATGAAATTTGAATTGAAAGTTGCCATTAGGTTTTTAACAGCGACGATGTATCAGTCTTAAAGGCAAAGCAGTAAAAACAGAGAGAGGTCAGAAAACGGTCATGTTAACACAAATTACTGTTGTTTTTGGTCACAGTCACAATCCAAAAACTTAGCCTTCAGCTATTCTGACAACAGGCTGAAGAACTCAAATGCGATCAGATTTTTGTTTTCACCTGACTGAACTAGTGAGCTGATTAAAAGGGACACATCGTGATACAGAGAAAGACGCTGGCTCATACCCTTGGCTCTTACCCCTGGCTCTTTTCTATCTTCGATCACTTATTTATTAAAGCATGTTCATTTTCTTGCAACACAACTGAACTCTAGCTTGAAGCCAAATGTACCTTAGAACAACTTCTAAAGAGTCAAAAAGTCCAAAAATCTAAACACTGAAAGAAAGTCAGAATAAAAGTCTGACAAAGTTTTACACATTTCAGAAAGACATTTCTCAGAAAGCAACATTCTGCAGAATAGGAACTAGATGAATAGATGAATATATAAATATGTTTTATAGGAATCATATATATGAATATATATATGATGGATATGTGTGTTATATGATATTTATGTTTTAGTGGCAGTTCCAAAGCCCACAACTATTATCTAATGACAGTTTTGGTGGTCCATTATCTCTTTTGGAAATGTTTATTTTATCACATCTCAGAAATATATAACAACAAAATGATTAATGATTTATGATTGGTGATTAATGATTTATGATTTATGATTGGCCATAACAATAAGATCACCTCCGTAAGATTGAGCAGGCCCCCCGTGTGCCGCCACAACTGATATGACTCTGAAAGTGTCCTGTGGTGTCTGGCAGCAAGACCTTCCAGAGGATCTTCCTGGAAGTCCTGGAAGTAGTGAGGATCAATGAGCCTTAGGTGCCCATGACCCTGGAAACACTCCCAACACCTGCCTGATTTTGGAGATTTTCACAGAAAAGGCCTTCAAAAGCTCATACTTATCTTATATACAGAACTGTTTCCTTAAAGC
Source organism: Salminus brasiliensis (assembly GCF_030463535.1). Taxonomy (NCBI): domain Eukaryota; kingdom Metazoa; phylum Chordata; class Actinopteri; order Characiformes; family Bryconidae; genus Salminus; species Salminus brasiliensis. Next base: position 19,201,774 of record NC_132893.1, on the reverse strand, counting down.
AGCATGAGCTGAAAGGTTCTTTAGGGAACCAAAAGTGATTCAAGAGCAATTCCCCTATGGCATCGTGCCAAATAATACTTTTTTGGGACCTTTATTTAAACTGCACAAACATAAACAGGAAAAGCATTCCATTAATGTCCAGTGCGACCTGAAAAAGACAACAAATGCTGGTGCGCAAGGGTTTTTATGCCTGCGTCTGGAGGCGAAACCTGTTTAACTACCGTTGAGTCTTCCCGAATTCCAGAACAGTCGTTTAGCCGACAAACCCTTGCATGCACTCGTGCGAATGTTATACAGCCACAAACACAGCAAAGTGGCCTGGGTCACCATGCATTTACAAGTGTTGTAAATGGTTTGTTATTACATTGCTTGCAGCTCCTAACATGTGGTCCACATTATTAATCCCGGGTTTATCTCTCGCTAGCATCCAGTGTCAAGAGGCTGAAAGTAAAATTTATTCATATTTTTAGCTTTTTCTTTCCAAAACACTGAGGATTGACATCTACAACACGTTTGATATTGGCTAAGAGAAGATTTGTTACAGTACACCACACAAACAAATGTTCTCGCAAATGTTCCTAGCGTGTTCCTGGCAGAGTTCAGCGTACAGGTTCATTCGGCTAAGCTCTACAGTCTTATCGCAGTTCAAAGTGCCTATTACTCTGAGTTTTAAGGTAAGGGTCGGGGAGACTTAAGAGGAGTTAAGAGGATTCTCCACTACAATGACAGCTCATGTCCACATCTAGATAAGGGCTACTCGTTTGAATGTGATTTCATCTGACGTTAAGCCCCGACTGTGGCACCGCTGCTCCTAAGCCTCTCACGCAGATCTGTTTCAAAGTGGAGAGGGGCTACAGACTTAATTAGAGAGGAACTCATAACAATCTCTCACATATTTATAGTCTGTTAAACCCCCTATCACTCTGGCACAAAGCCCACATTTGCATCACTGGCCCAGCTGAGAGATAATATCCACTTATGGTACATTTATTAAACCTAGCAGTGACTACAGCTACAAATAGCAATTGACGCACTTTGGCATACAGTGCCAAAGTGAAGTGGGTCAGAAGTCCAACAAAGGATAAGAGAGGCTTTTTAGAGTCTTTTTTGTGTATCTCAATGGTTGGCCCGACCCATTGCAATTCTGCAATCTGCTGTCAAATTGGTCATTCATTCATGATGTGTGCATACGGTGCAGCCAACACTAAGGGCAGCATCATACCTCTTTTATACAGTGATAGAATAGTACGACACAGAAAGCTATAATTCTACATGCCCAATGTTTACATACATGTGGTTCTTTAAAGAATCTTTTTGCAAGTTCGGACCAATTTATCAGTATATGACCCTGTTGGGGGAGACTGTAAGATGAAGGGACCTCAAGTAACGTTTGCCTGGAGTTCAAATGGCTTCTGCTTCAAGTTACAGAGTAGAGACAGTTGTGAAAAGTTCATTGCTGATGCAGAAGTTAGCAATGGTTTTTATAGGATGTTAGATTGAGAGGAGTAGCGGCTTTAGGCATGTTCCTTTCCCCAGGATTTACTTAATTAATAACTCCACTTAAATTAATATTACCACAAAGGTTCCACTAAAGGAATCATTTATCAGAATTATGTAGCATAATGTCTGTATAAGGGTTGTATAAGGGTGGCCAATAAGCCATAATTATAGTATCACGATACATTCAACATTCAATTCAGTTCAGTTATTCAATTATTCAATTATGTTTACTTTTACAGTTCTAATCTAGTAAATGAAAATGTACATAACAACCATAGATGCCCAGCCTGGCCCATCTGTCAAGTCCTTTTTTGTTGTTAAAAAATCAATCAGTGCAGGCAAATATAAAATATTGATCTCCGGTTTGTCAGCGTTAAGGACAATCCACTTAATTTTGTGGTAACTGATAACCTGGTTTCCTTGGCAACAAGCACAATATATCAAAAACCAGCAGGGGCTAATATAACATAAGAACTCTGAGCTCCCCAATATCGATCTGGGCAGAGAAAACGTGATAAAATCAGCCGACAGATTACAGCAGCCACCCCACCGGCCCACCATGATTAATGTGAAGCCCGCTTTGTGATGAGCCATCGGCATGAGCAAGGGGGATGGTAGCTCCTACCCAGGAGAACCCCCCACTTTGAGACATCCAGCATCCTCCCAGGAGGCAGTTCAAAGAGGAAGCTGGTCTGGCGCTCAGATGCTTGCTATAAAACATACAGATCTGCTCTGCAAAAAGTGGTGGGATTGAGGTGGTCACACTGGCCGCCCACCTTATCTGGAATGTAAGCATGACTCAACTCTCTAATGGGCGTCATGCTGGTGTTACTGAATGAATCACATATGATATGTTCTTTATCAGAGCCTACTATACAGACTACAAAGCGTTCACTTACATCGATTTGCAGCAGTGAGCCAAACTGCAAATATGTCGTTCACGCTTTAACATGCCGTTCACCTTTTTTCAGATCATCTGGTGGGTTTCATGAGACCGACTCCATAAATTCTAGAACGTTAAACTGTTATTTGCAGTTGAAAGATCGAAAACAGGGGTTTTACGGAGGGCTTGTTTTGAAAATCAGAATTTGAAGTAGTTCGTAATCAACAAAATGAAGGCCTCACAATAACAAACACAGCTTCAACACGATGACAGATCTTTCACAGTTCTGACTTTACTAGAATTTCAATAAGCATGGGAAATTATGAATACAGCGGGTGTAAAGAGGGGACACAGCATGACGAGAGCAAACGAGATTCCAGAAATGCTTCCAGATGCTCACGCACTCTTTGTTTGAGTGGAGATTCATTACTTGCAGGGTGGAGATTACTGCCAATCACTCTGCCAGCCCAATTCCATTTGTGGGGACGGAGAAAACAATAATTAAATGGGACAGTGACAGACTGGGGACAGTCCGAGTCGGTCCATTTGAAGCGAAACAGCAACAGATGAGAACAGACAGACTCCAACCGCTGCTGGTCCCCATCGAGGCAATGTCCCTATGGTTGAAAACCGCAGTTCATAACTAGATGCATAACTGTTGTGTAAGACAGTGTACCTTAAAGAAGATTTACAGACTAAGGCATCTTTAGCTGAACTTCAGTGCTGGGCTGTACTGTATATGCTATAAAGAGGGGCAATTTTAGTGGCTTTCCCATAAAGTAATGGGACACAGTGGATGTTTCTCTTTCCCAAAGCTTTTGTAAAGATGCCATAGGACTCTTTTTTTATTTTATGGGCTTGTGGGATTCGTTGGCCTCTGCTGAAAGACAGTATTTTCAGTCTTGCATTCTTCTTTGAAGCGCAGTGGAGAGCCATTGCTTGTTGTTGCTTCCAATTTGTAGTTCATGGTATGAGTATGTATACAGAATGCTGCGGATCGAGTGCATTAAGGGCAGTTTAAGCTGCCCTCTTCGGCATTTGAGGTTTAAATGTTTACAGCCTCTGTGCAGCCTTTCTGTACAAATAATAGATCTTGTTTAGGTCACTACTGTCGTAAAAACCAGCACACGTCTGGCTGCGGCCTTACAAGACGAAGAGATTGCTATCATATCCAAGCATATCCAACAGCTGCCGATCACAACAAGAAATACATGCAGCATTTCCAGTAAATCCCCATTACACATAAACGTTCTGTGTCGCCCCTTCTCACTGGATGCACTAGAGGCCGGAGGCATGCAACGTGGTGCTATTTGAGTCTTGGGATGGGGCCTAGGGACCAATCCAGTTAAACGCAGGCTGATTAACGTCGCCTCTAGGCTCCTAATGAGGCTTTCTTAGGAGGGAAAAAGGGGAAAGCTCACTTGTTTTCCAGTCAACACTGTCCAGGGTCTGAGTGTAGACGGACACTAGCTATTCCCTTATTATTTGGTGTTTTGACATATAAGCAACCCACACATTTTCTACAAATGTACATTTTGTCTCCAGTCTTACTGTTTCTGAACAATTCAGCAATTCAGAAATGAGTACAAATGTTACAACTTACTCCATAGATTTGGGTTCACCATAACAGGCTGAGGTGTGTTTACTATATAGGAAGGATATGGACACTATGTTACCACTAACCCTGCTGTGTAGAGGCTGAACTGCAGCCTTGTCAGCTCTCACTGTGGGTGGTTCACACAGTGCTTCAAAGCAGTACTATATTACAGCCACTGGGTGTACATTTTGTGATTTAGACACACAACTAACAACACTAATCAAAATCTTGAGTGAATCTCGAGAAACATCTGTCTGATTTCTGCTATTTCACTAGAACGTGACCTGTTTAACTACATATAAAAAACTTGCCTAGATACCACAGAATTTTTACTGGGTGCTGAATAGTAAGCCATGGATCAATATAGCAGCATTTTCCAACCTAATCTCTATATTGTCTCTGTCACGCAAAAATGTCTGGATCTGAATCTGTTCTTAGCATTGTGTCGGAATAAAATCTTTTCACATCAACTTCCATTGAAAGTTAAGGAGGTGTTTTCCTTCTTCTGTTAACTTGATATTTTGGACATATGAGATTTTTTTGTGACAGTGATGGTTAAATACTACAACATCATCCCAGTGGCTTTTGTTATGGATGCAGGTCAAAAGAGATCAGGCTAGAAATTGCCGGAGTGTACCTTTAAGACTAATAAACACAATAAAAATAAGCACAGGGTTCAATGGGGTTGAATCTCGAGGGTTCTCATACATAGCAATTTCATTATATCATGAACGTAGTCATTTCATTACAGTACAAATGCAAAAAAACCCCACTAAAAATAGCAGTTTTAGGTGATTTGCATCTGTAGGTTACACTGTAGTGTGCATACCTCGCATGTGCCACACAAAACCTGATCAGTCAGTATTGATTCCTCCTTTCTTGAGCCTTAAGGTTTATGGAAGGAAGAGATTGATGGGCTCCATTAGAGCCATACATCACGCTGACAGACGCGGAGAGCAGCCAACGTTGCTAATATCACTCAAGCTAATTCAAGGCAATCACGCTCACTCAGACACGGTCTATTCAAATAAATGCTTTTCTGGCCACATCAAACAAGATTCAAGCCTATTTCTTTGGCACCCTACTTAAGTGAAAACACAGAGTTGGAAAATGACAGAATATTGGACACACAGAGTTGCCAAATGTGTCAAGATAAGGAGAAAATCAATGTTTTACACTGCTGAGACGCAACCGCAGAGGAACGGTTTAGCCAGACACTAATATGTCATCTATGTAGGACGCATGACATTCTGCACCCTTTCCATTGGATAATATGAGCATCAGGTGGATGATATATTGGAGATTATCTCAAGACTTCTGACAAAAAGCAGAGCAGGAGCTGGACTAACTCCATGGTTTCCTCTGCCTTTCATATATCTCCCTCCTCCCTGCCCTCTTAAGGCCCAGGCGTCTAATCTCAGTGTCTCTGCTCATCCAATGCATCAGAGAACATAAGAAAGAAGAGAAGAAGAGGAGGGATTGTGTTAATATTAACATTCTGGTCGACATTTGGAACTGATTACTTGGCATATATTCATATTCATACTTATATTCACTATTTTAGGTGGTAAAGTAAATAACACTGATAAGCTGGTTACAACAGCACTTGTCAAGGTGTAGGATATATTGTGTAGGTCTCCCTCATACCATTAAAAAAGCTTTGAGCCATCTAGGCATGGACTCCTCAAGACCTTGGTGTCCTTGAGGAATTTTTAGGGGTTCTTCAATTTGAAACTATAGAGGAGCCTCTTAAGGTGCTTTGAGAAACCCTGAACCTTTTCTTGAATGTTTCTCAAAGAACCTAAAGACCTCCACACTTCCATTTTTAGAACCTCCATATGTTCCTCAAGGAACTTTAGTACAGTGAGATGTACCAAAGTTGTGTCGTGGGGCCTCTATGGATCCCATCAATGAGTCTTGGGCACCTATGACCCTGTTGCCACTTCAATGGTTGTCCTTCTAGGACAATTATTGGTAGTACTAATTAATTATTATTCATCACAATTTGGCTCTTGTCAAAGTGGCCCATTGCTTATTTTTCCCCCTGCTTCCTTCCTGCATCTTTATCACACCAACACAATTTCAAAAATCCTATTCTTCACTTGCTACCTAATATATCCCAACCCTTGATAGGTGCATTTTAATGAGATAATCAATATTATTTACTTGGTTTTAATGTTATGGCTGATCAGTGTACATGCAAATGTGTGGCATCAGTGTGACACAGTGCTGGATGTATGGACTAGGGAATGAATTGTACCTTTCTGAACAATGCTTATTTACTTCATACTTTCATTTAAAACAGTCCTTTAGATTTTCATGATATAATTGCTACTGGTTACAGTTACCAGTATATGTCCCAGTCAATGCGCATTAGGGAAATACAGTGCTGTCACAGGGACAGAAATAAACCCCCTTCTGGGTACTGTCGTCATTCAACAGACGTCCCCCTCTCGTGTCTGTTGACGGTGCAGGCTCAATTACACGCCTGCCCTAAAACCCAAACAGCATTAGAGCTGTGTAAACTGCCCCGCCACATTAAACATGCCCCTTCGGAGCCTAATCACTGCAGCATAAGCAGCTCAATCACACATCGGGCGCCTCCTCTTCCACGGGAGCCAGCCCGCAGTGTAGAGAGGGGAGATGGGAGGAGAGGAAGGAAAGAAGGATGCAGGAAGTGAGAAGGAACGGAGAGGGACTGCAAAGGAGCAGGTCAGGGCTCAAGGGCCACTCTAGTGTGGGGGAGTACTGTGGATAAGGATAGGCTGTCAGAGCTCCATAAATACAGACAGCGCTTTCCCCCCAGAAACCTGCGGCACTATCCCTTACCCTGTTTACTTCCATCAGTCTGCCCTGAGGGAACAGTCTATAGCAGCATATATCACAGCTGGAGGCTCTTCTTAGCAGTATATGCCTTACATTTTATTAGCATTATGTATTACACTAAAGCACTTCAGTTTTTGGGGTTTTTTTAAGGAAAGAGAACACAAGTGCTACTCTCACATCCATTCATACTCTACTCATGCTTGTTTGAGGTCAGCTGAAGGTCAAAAAGACAAAACAACATACACATAAGAAAGGTACCTGGCAGTGGCAAAGCTACGCTCTTACGTAGCTTTGTCTCATCACCCTCCATTTGTTCTCTGATCAGGACTCCTTGTATCATATGTGTGGAGGCCTTCCTTCCTATTCTTAGACATCTGACCACAGATGGCTGTGGTGTTGAAGGGATTTTAAATATTATGATCTCTTGACAATCATGCAGTTAGACAGTTGCACCATTCTAGAGCTAGTTAAAACCATCTACCTGTCTGCATCTAAGAAAGAACGGAAGGGTTGATGAGGGTTGATGAGCAACCTCTAGGGTGCTAGCTCATCAGTTCTGAGGAGACATGTTTAAATCCATTGTTAAAAGCCTCCCAGTCTGGGGACATCCTGTTAAAGGGGTGAGTCCTAACCTACAGACATTAATAAACAGTAAACAAGTTAGGGGGGGGGCACAGACTAAACATCTTATAAAGTATTTATGCAAATTCAGCTGCAGCTCATTTACTAAGGTTTTTGAGTTGGCTAAACTAGCCAGCACAATGTTAGCTGACGTGACAGAACTGGCAGTTAGAGTTGTCCAACAAGCATGTTCAGATGTTCGGTGGTGTTGCATTAGCGACAATTCAAAAAGAAGTGTTTGACTGGATTTATGTCTTATGACTTGAAGGAAGCACATGCTAGACTTCACTCTCCTAGCATTATTAGCCTAGGGGTGTCCTAGCTAGGGGGTGGGAACTGGAAATGACTGGGACTTTGATCTAGAATCAGTATCTCCAGCATAAGATGATTTCTGAATGTGACAAATCCCATCTACAAGAACCAGTCAATGCTTCAGACATGTGATGTCTGATCCTATACTTCCCCCTTTTCTGTGTCCAGTACCGGCTGTAGAATCCCATTCAGGGTCCAATGAAGGCCTATGGTGCGTGAAGGGGTCAGGGTCAAAGGTCAGTGGAACAGCAGGCTGCCCACTGCGTGTTTTATCCTAACCTTTGACCTCCTCTTTTCTTAGACACTGACGTGACTTCTTGGTAGCCTCAACATGAGCTATTCATGTGGGCTGAGATGTGCCAATGTGAGATACAATGAGGGACCACCTGTTATGTCTAAATGACACGCGAACACATACACACACTTTCAAGCCTGACTACATGCCTACTTTCTGAGGACCTTTTCGAAGGATCATTCAATTAGTTGAGGAGTCATTTTGAGCCATGATGTCGGTCACTACAGTCAAGGCTACACTGGGTTTCACCGAAGCCAATCTAATTAGACAGCTCAAAGCATGGCACATCGACCTAATCCAAGCTATATATTCTCTCTCTGAGTTCAGAGCAGCAGTATAATACTCAAGTGTACATCATATGAGTTCATGCTGGCCTTATAATACACACAAATGAATCATAGAGGTCATAAATGTCTGGGCTGTGCATGCATTTAATAACAGAAAAGCTGTGAAAGGAAAAGAGTAGGTTGAAACCATGACCATCTTTTTATAGCGGACCGTGAGAGCATAATGATAAATGCTAACAAAGAGAAATAGACTATCCCACTGACTCATGTGCCACATGTGCTTTTCTTGGAAGAGAAAATCCAGAAGATGAGGATAGTAACGCTGTAATAAAGACCTTATTCTTTTATCTGTTCTTTTAGTAAACTAAAGTTAACGGTGACCTGCAAACTACCGTTAAGCAGTAGTTTATAAGTCCTCTTGGCCTGCGCTTATATCAAGACTGCCTGATTGTATTTTGGGCTCCATATATCTAATTAGTGTTTACCTGCCCACAGACTGCTGAGGGACATTAGCTAGCTGCAAAACCCACAACTTGTGGAAGACTTCAAGTAAGGAAATCAGCAAACCTTCAAGCAATTACCCAAAGACTGTTGCAAGCATCTTTGCCGACATGTCCAACATCTCACAGCCCTAATAGCTCTTCAGGCTTATCGCCAGTGAAGGCTGATGTTTGTAAATGAGGGACACAATACTAGCTAACTAAGATAACAAATACTCATTACAAGTGAAACAGGCAAGCTCCGTCAAAGCCTTGAGGCAGAACATTAGCTAAACTTGCAGATTGAAAGTTCTTTGTCAATTTTACTCACACGTAAACTACCTCAACCAATCGTATTCTGTAAAAACAGCTCCTGCAGAACAGCTTCACATGTGGTAAAGGCTTACATAATAAATCAGCCTTGGAGACAGCAGAATGCCTGTACATAAAGGAAATATCCTTCTCATCCATGGTCATGTTGCACATTTATACTGAGCTGAAGGACACAAAGTGATATTCATGAAATAAGCAGCGTTCATTAAAGAAACCTCAGTAGTTACATAACCCGTCATGAATATTTCGCATAGTGTAGAAAATACATTATGGATTTTTTTCCCTTTAGTTCAAGAACAGGCATAGCATTTGGTTCTATCATTGAGGAAGTTCTTCTTTAACACTTTTTTGGATTGTTTTACCTAAAGGGCAAAACCAGTGGCAATCTGTGACTATTAAAGCCAGGCCTTCCATCCAGGCCCTTCTGTCCAGGACATAAATGTCAGATAATGATCATTTTTGCTAGCTTCCTAATTGAATTCTAGCAATATGTTAGCTTAGTGCTAAGCTATAACAATGCACTGGAACAGTTCTGGATGTTCTAGAATAAACATGGACATGTTAGGCATGTAAATAACGTCCAACATTATTATATTGAATAGAAAATAACAGAAAATGGCTTGTTAATCATTGCCAAGGTAGTCTCTACCTTTCAGTTTCATTAACCTTAACTTCAACAAATAAGCTACCAAATGTTCTTTGGTTCGTTGATGGTGTTCTTTGGAGGAATGACTTTTGGTATCCTAAAAACATAAAATAAGGGTTGTATACAAATCATTTAACAGCGTCTTCCAAGAGAATTGGGATAACCTTTATTTTTCAGAGTTTAGAAACAAGTCAGCTTGGTTGGTTTGCCATTTTGAAGGATCATTCCAGATGCCTCCTTAATTCACACTCCACAAATGGCATGAATTCACCAAGCGCTTTCTCTTTGCAGGCCAGCATAAGCCAGCATCCCTGGTGGACCAGACCAGCCGATTGCTTTCACGATCACGACTCTCCTTCCCTGAGGAGCTTTTTTGATGTGGTTTAAGGACAGGCTGACCTAGCATAGCGACAGCGCTAATGATAAAGCATAACCAGCAGCGAAATGTAGCGTAGGGTTTGAAGTTGCTGGACGGTTTTGGGTTGCTTTGACTACTCGCATTAGCAAGAGTGAAGCCAGTTAAATAACAGGCCAGGTCAAAGAGGCCGCACTTCAAAGGAACATCAGCTTTTAAAGGGAGAGAGAGAGCAAAGACGTACAGTGCTCCAATAATCCAGCTATGACTTAAGGAGCTGCAGAAGAGGACGTATACTTTAACAAGGGTGAGACAGAGGGCACACAGCTTTGCATGACACGGACAGGGACAAATTGTGCAAGGTGCCGTCATAAAATGCTAATTTAGAAAGCGAAGAAGGAAGGGATTGAGAGAAGAACCTCCTGTGAGGCCTGCTGAGTTTTAAAACCTTGAAAAACGCCTCAGCACAGTGCAACCAATCTGTTTAATGGAAGCCATATTGGATTAGCCTAGCGTGTAAACAGATCATAGGCTGCAAATTGTGACTCGAAAACCATGTGCGAGGTTACAAATCTCAATAAATGCCTGCCAATTGATAGCTGACAACAACATAAGCTGCCTAAATCAAGGTTAAAGTGACACATTGCTCCCTTTGCGACGATAACTGGATTTGTTTTTGTAAGGCCACAATGCAGTTAGGCTAATCTTATTTAGCTTCCATTGACCCACGGATGAATGTTTTGGTGAGAATGACAAATCCAAAGCAATGTTTGCTCTTTTCTACCATTGCACCTTTTTTTTGGTGTTTGCAAATTAACATAATGCTACGCTACAGGTTTTGACCAGATGGTGAAAGGGTTAACATCCCCATGCACTGAGTCAGGGTCGTGACCCCTCTTCGCACTATGGGTATAAATCAATGATCAGCACCCTGAGGAACCTAGGAACGCAGGGCTGATGGGTAGAACAGAAACAGAAAGAGATACGGGGGGAGAGTTTGAGATGGACAAACATGTAGGGCATGTAGTGAGTTACGGTTCCGAGGTCATATGGGCAAACATTTCATAGCAAGAAGCCTTGCCTTGGATTGGTTTATTCCTTTAGAACCTGAAGAACATGGATAGGAACACTTTTCAAAGTAACGGTGCCAAAAAGTGTTATTTTTGGAATGATTCCTGAGATGAATTACTTTTTCAAGGATGTTTCTTTTATGATGTTTGAGGGGGAAGAAATTATACCTTTATAATAAATACAGGTTTTTCATAGAATCTTCAAGCTAAGCATCATTTAAGACATACACATATTACGGCTATTAAACAATGAATGTTCCTTAAATCACATTTGCTAACTATTGACCCTAAAGAAGGATACTTTTCATGATTATCTGACTAGACAAACTTTAATCTAGATTGTACTTATTTATTCATGACCTGAACATGAACGGCATGTAAATTCCATAGAGTTTCTATTATCTTAACATCCAGTGAGCAACAGTGGCTGTATGGTTCAACCACTGACTTTTTACAACAACTGTATATACTACATACACAGCAAATTTGCCAGTGTTTCATCACTCATAGTGTTCATTTTCATTGTTCTAATAATAACAGTTTTAATTAGTAACAGTTGCAGGCATGTTTTCAGAACCACGCCACATGAGTGATCACCAGTGTGTGAATTCATATGTTGTAAGGCACAGTTCACAATTATTGCTAATGTAGTGTAAATAACGTTAATTCGTGTTCTAAATGAATGCAATTAATTGTTGTGTCTTATATAGTATAGTATTTTGTCCATATTAGGCAAATCTACAGCCAGCAAATCTACAACAAAAAGGGTTAAATGAAGCAAGAACCTCTGTCTATACCAATTAATGGTCTTTCCTGGAACCCAGCTGAGAATATCCCAGCTGTTGGAGAATTTTATTTTTAAGAGTTCAGCTGACAGTACATACAACCATATCCACATATCATAAAACTAAAGCAGAGATTGAGAACAAGGCCGAAGTTGATGACAGGCTTTTATTTATCGGAAAGCCTCTCGCCCAGAAAATGAGTTATGGAAAGAGCTTTGGGAATTGGAGAGGTGGCTGAAAGAGAATTCCAGGTGCAAAGTATTCCCACCACATTCCAAGAAGGCCTTAGTTCTGCAGTTGGTCTCTACTCTTGCTTGCTCTGTCTTTAACATGTCTTTAACCAGAGCCAAGGGTGACAAATAGCTTCTTTACATTTGGTTCCTTCCCAGTGCTATATATGCTCCTTGCACCTGAAGAACAGAGAAGAGAAGAGGGAAGAACGTAGCCCTCTAATTCATGACGCACCTGCCGCATCAAAAAGCTGTGCACAGCCATGAATGGCATTTCCCTTCTGATTTTTTCCCTTACGACAGTTTGTTGATCTTGAAGGGAGAACTTCCGAAAGGTTTAGCAGGGACACGCACCCCTAAATAAAGCTGTCAGTTGACGGCCACGGGCCGGATGTATGGATGTAACCCTTCGTTTTCTGCTCGCTGAGTGGCAGTGGCCTTGCTGAGAGTTCACTCTCTGGGCGGCCTGTTGAAGGGGGGTTTGAGTGGGACTAAAGAATTAGCCTAGCCAAGTTTAGCACTTTAACTCTCACCCTGGGTCGGATCAAAGAGGACTCCTACAGGTTTTTTATGCCACATAAGCACTAGATAATGAAGTCACTGCCTGGTAGAGGGGGGTAATAAATTATTGAAATGCAGGCTAGACATCTGCAGGAGCATTACATACACCAAAAGACATGCATATGGACTCGCACACATTCATACACACACACACACACACACAGACAGCACACTCCCACTTGCACTCTACTTTCGCTGCTCTTGGCTACCTAAAGCTTCAGGAATGGCCAAGAAAAACACAATGGCCAAGTGCGAGATAGCACAGGGGTCAAGGAGCGCCCCGGCTCCAGCTGAGAAGGAGAGAGGCAGATGCGAACACACAAGTGCGAATAAAGAAACTCAATCTGCCTTCTATCTTCACTCCATCATCATTCATCTTCCACACACACAAGGATTCCTTAGTGTACCTGCATATTATCCTTGAACACTTTAAGTAAAACCAAGTAAAAGATACTTTACAACCAGAACTAAAGGATAGTACCTCAGAGTAAAATTTCTGAAATATATTGGTCTGGCATTTGAAGCTAAGCGGCTTGCTAACAGTGCGGAGATAGTGCCTCGGCAGAAGAATGGTCTATAGAAAAAGAGTAAGGAGTCGGCTGTTTGCTGACCGATGTTTGACATCAGCCTAATTAACAGCATCTCCTCTGGGAAAACTGCTTACGCGGACCAGGCCTTGTAAAAGATGCATTCCAAATAAAAATACCACAAAAAGTGAGACTGAAAAAAGAAAGGCATCCCTATAAACAGAATACAGTGCTGTTAAAACGGCCTCTACACACAGTGCACTTGCTGTTTTTTGGTTTTACTGTACGACGACTCCAAAAACGTGAACAGTAGCAAGAAGAACTGTAATGAAAACCTTGGACTGATTCAATGGATTTAATGGACTTAACATTTAGAAGCATCCAGATGAGGAAAGTGGAAAATGGGGTGGGGGTGGGGGTGGGGGGGGGGGTGATGCCGAGATTGAGTCCAGTGATCAGGGCCCAACAGAGTAATGCTGAAATAACAACTATGGATCAGAGTCAGTGAACTCTTTTCCAGCTGGATTATGAAAAGAGCAAAACGTAAGGAATGGGCACAAGACTCCAGAACTGTCACTACGGAAAGAGTAATGAGGGCGGAGAGGGCAGAGAGAAAGTGAACAGTTGCAGCCAGTTATGGCTCCAGTACTCCCAGCCTCAGCCTCAGAAGCCCCACCCACAAGTAAAGAAAAGGTCTGATATGTATTGTGTGTCAAGATAATCACAACAACTGGGATTTTGTTGCTTGCATTGTAACTGGCTAAAGATTATTATTATTATTATCATTCATTATTATCATTCTGACAGGAAGCCAAGTTCAGCAAGAAATCCAGGCACTTTACTGCAGAACATGTCCACCGTCTCCGAACTGCTACTTGGCTTGGCTTAATTGCTTCACTTTGTGTCATGCTGTAGATCAATACAGGCCAGCTCAAGCAGCTTACTCTGAGAAGCCTGAGCCTTTTCAATGTGCAGCGGTGATCAAGTCTTCCGCTGTCAGGGCTCCCTGTGGCATTGCTGTTGACGTGCTGCTTGGGCAGAGTCACTGAGTTCATGGTGGATTCAAATGAGGGCAGCACAAAACGAAGGGACCATGTGTTCTAGGAAAGAGAAACCCTAGCTCTTGCACCTTCGGTGTTGCATTATGGTGTCTATAGGATTTTAATAGTATATCGACTCTGCTGGGCCAGAAAGCTCTTAGACGTTCCAAGACAAACCAAGAAACAGTTGGTCGCTATCTTTGACTGCATCTATCCATACAATGTTTGTGCTCTCCTGCTGTGTTCCTGTTGGGTTGAATGAATCTGGACTAGGTCAGAAGACAGATGTGGAGGTAGATAATAGGTAGAACACTAGGGGCAATGCTTGCTATTAGTACAGACGAGTTTGCAGTGCTCAAATCCAAATTCCAAGAACAGATTACAACTGTTCTTGGTCTAAATGAAAGCAGCATCTGAGAGTCTCCTCAAAATTCCACAAACATGGAATTTTGTGAGACAAGAAGTCTGTACCCATCAAAATTCCATAAATGTGATGTGACTTGAAGACTGTCTCTACAATTCTCCTCACAATCCCATACCTTTGATATGTGACTAGAATATAGTCCTTACAATTTGCTTGAATTCCATATATTTCCTCTGTGACTAAAAGGCCCTCTCAAAAGTTCAAGGTAATGTGTCTCTAGCAGACTATCTACACTTTTCCTCAAAATCTCCTCAAAACTTGATCTGTGACTTGAAGGCTGTCTCTACGGCTCTCCACAAAATTCCATAAATCTGATCTGTCACTGCTATACTGTCTCTAGAGTTTCTGCAGAAGCAGGGTTAACAAAAGAGATACAATACCCTAACTCTGGATCCTGATGTTAATCTCCTCCCTAAACTGAGGTTTTATCAGACTCATTACGAAGCATTACAGCTGTCCAAACACCGAACCCTGGAACACTTCTCCAACCCTGATGTCAGCTCTTACAGACATAACACACACCACCCCATCTAGCTCCAGGACAGGGCCTCAACTTGTTCCTCAAACCTGCTGCTTCTCCCTGTATCCCCATGCCCCACATTAACAGGCTCCCCTACTTGCATCCAAAAGGCTAGTGTTGAGGAGGGATGATCGCAGAGAGCAATGCATGCTGACCGACGACAGACATCCGTTAACACTCTCCAGCACACACATTCTTGCACATGGGAAGTAAATGAGGAGTAAAGAGATATTTTTTTGGAACATAGATAGAGTCTTTTTTGCCAGGATCACCTGAAAAAAGACGGGAATTATCCCTGAATCGCTGCACGTCTGCAAAGTGCTGCTACAGAAAAGACTCAAGACTGAATTTCATGTGGTGGTGGAGGAGGGGGGGCTCCAGTCGTCACATGATATGTACATGGGGCTGAAAAGAACTGGCGGTTAGATTATTAGCTGATCAAAGAGTCCTAAAGTGGATTTGGGTTTCAGGGTGGGCTTTTGGACTGGCCGGTCCAGACCTCCCAATTCAGATTGAAGAGGCTTGCTGAAAACACTCACATGGAAAGAGCAACAGCAGTGGCTGAACATGCTTTGGGAACTTTGGAACAATGCCGATATTTGATATATGCTGAAATTCAATATTTTTGCCATATTTGCTGATGTTGATACCAATACATGGACTTACTAGAATTAGGAAAACATGTATTGAACATCTAATAAATGGAATAAAGTGCTTTTAGAGAGGTTTAAGCACAGTTGCTAAGCATCATGTAAACGTTCTTCACTTCCAGAGTAGATTTTGTGTTGGCCTTCCAATGTCGACATGATTCTGGTATCATTAGGCATCCAGATAACAAACAATTTCAATAGGAACACTATGCTTAGTTTCATTTACTTACGTAAAGTCAAGTCAGCTTTCGACAAACTGAAGAACAAGCATGTTCAGATATCTTCAAAAATAAAAGTTTGTACTACCAGCAAGAATTCTAAACTCCACTTCCTGCGTCAGGAAAGCAGACAGACTCGTCTGCTGCATCAGTCCATTTCCATAGCTTTCAGGCTGCAGGTATTTCCGTCCAGGATAACCCCGCTAATCTGCATCTGTCTTGGTCAACGAGTATCCAGCAAAAAGTTTGCACTTAGGGCAATACTTTCCATTTGGACCGTTTCAGCTGTAATTTGATTTTGCCATTAGTTCCACAACGAACAGAGAGCGGACTGGATGGACAACAACAAGGTTCATCTCTTTTCTGCCTCAGGTGGACTTCCATGCTTGACCTGTATTTGACCTCTTAACTCCCCCAATGTGCAGCAGAGGCCTTTCGAGAACGACCCATTGCTTACTTAAGAGGGAATCTTGCGTGCGACTCTTAAATGCAGAAACCAGTCATGCTCCTTTTCCTTGCCATGTTTTCCTGACCTTTCAAGGACACCACCACTGAACAGTTCCCTTCTTCTTTACTCTCTGTCCCTTTCTCTCTCTCTCTCTGGATTCACGCTTAGCTAGCACTCCTGAGCAGTGTCATTTTTAGCTTAGCTCAGCTCAGCGCTTACAGTGAAAGAACAGGGATCGAGACTGAGAGAGAGCGAGACAGACAGAGAGAGAGAAATGGAAAGAGAGAGAGAGAAAGACTCCCTCATGACGTCCTCTGAGCTAATAATGTCTTATTAGTTTTACCATTATTATCTACCCAGTGTTGATGCACCACACAACACACACACACAAGCACACACAAACACTAGCTTCCTGTGCGGTGTCTGCAAACCACTGAGCATATTGATGGGATGAAGTGACAAGCAGAACCAATTCTCATGTTATGGTGATAGTGTGAAATGTGATAGTCCCTCACCACTGCTTATGGTTTATAAGCCTCATCTTTAAACAGGCCTATAGGTTAGGTCTACATTTACACAAAGATTTGGTTTCATGCCTAGTTTATAAATCGATCAGGACTGTGTGTCTAGCAGTAGGGAACACCCAGGATCTTCTAGGCCTTCAGAGTAGGCCTAATGATCTGTACATTTTAGATCCGGCCAGTCTGGCAAAAAAAAGGGTTAAGTTCCCCTAAACACTCCAAGGAAATTGGAAATTGTCCAATCAGGACTTTTTCCAGTGGAACCTAGGAGGTAGACACATCCCCTCATTGGATAGGTCTTCAGGAGCTGGACTGAAGGCCTTCTGCGTCTGATTAACTGCCAACATACCAACAAAGCCTTGGCTAGCCTATCAAATTCTGATATCTAAATAAACAGACTAATTTTGTAAGGAAATAACCTTGCACTAGACCTTCTGGGCGTCCTAGATACATCACGGAATGTGAAAACGAACAGGCGTGACCAGAGTTCAATCCAACAGAGCTCTTTCCTGAAAAAGTCACTGTTGCACTTCAACAAATCATAGAAAATACATATTAATGTTTAGAACAAGCTTCAGACAAAGCATATAGGATGTCTTTTGTGAGCTTTAAATATCTATTTTTAATCTAGATAAATGAAAAATGTTACATGCACCAGCATACCTCTAATAGTTACGGTTCTCTACTGCCTTGCAGACTATCTATTCATGATCTTCTTTACTGAGAAGTCTACGAAAAAGATCCAATGCCTAGTGTTTAGAGTCTGAGGAGAAGATCAGGTACGTATCCGATGTCTGTGAAAAAGCCAGACCCACAGGTGCTCAAATTAAAGTCGGGCTCAAACGGCAAGAACGTTAAACCCATAAGCTTTATGGCTGAAGACAGAGAATGGATGGCTTCATACCAGCCTATTAAGAGGCCTGACCCGTCGACCTCTGGGGACACAGCGATGATGGGAATGCGAGTCTGACTTATGTCCTCACCAAGAGAGTAAAAGGAGGGGTTAAGATGCTAGCATCGCTTTGAAGACTAATGAGAGGACATTCCGCAAGAGCCCTGGTTCTTCACCAGGGACATATCATCAAACCAATGAAAAAGTGGCACATCTTGACAAGATTAGAGTGTCATGAGTGCTGATTTTAGCTCCAGGTCCAAATACAGCTGAAGTGTCAATGGACATTTCTGAGATTTACACCATGTAAATGACAGTAATGGATGAGGTGCCTTTGCTGCTTAGTGTTGGTTAACACATTGAAAAATGACCCAACAGGCACTGCTGTATGTCTTCCTATGGACATCCACAGTGAATCTATACTCATTGTGTTGTTATTGCTATATCCATAGTGATCTTAGGTGGTCAGGAGGTTTGCTGAAAAAGGCATTACACTAAAGCTTTGATGATGGTGTTAATCTTCCTGTGGCTCATGGCACCAGCTGGTAAACAGCATCATTCAGAACACACAAATACACACACATGCTAAGACACTAAAACTTGAACCTGATACAGGACGCAGTACTTCAAAATGAAATGTCCTCCTTTGTAGTCTACCCATTCACACATCATTTCAGTGTCTGGCCAGCTCACTAATGTCCTCTGTACCATCAACAGTCTTCAATATTAACTCCATACTGATTAAACAAGGCTCTGCAAACACCATTATAGTCTCTGCACCTCATTTATAACTTTGCAAATGAGCATATTGTGAGTATGCATCCAGCTGAATGACTCTGGCTGATGCAGTGGGGTTTATGAAGTCATATTTAAAAGGAAATTGGCTAAATCCTTTAGGCCCAGTCAGATGATACCCATACCTGATAACTACATACCATCTTACTCACCAGTGACTAAGTTCACTGCTTTGCCAGACCAGACCAACAAGGCTTGTTGACCAGGAGCCCTCTTTACATTATCTTGCATTGAAAGTTAAGAATTATTTTGACTATCAAAAGCATCTAAATTGTAATTTAGGGGTAACAATCCCCTTAAAGAATGTAATCTATTGAAATATTTTACATTTGTTATCATATTACATAATCTAGTCTGTTGACATTGAAACCATTTGAAAGCAGCTCTTTAGTTTGGATAACAACACTGGGCCTTATTCAGCGAATGTTCTTAAGAAGAAATTTCTTCTATGCAATTTTCATGAAGATTCTGACATTCACCAAAGTTTTATTATTTGAAATTTGTTCAGTTTATGAGGACAATGGGATCCGTCATTATTATTAAGAGCAGAGCTGTGAACAATTTAGGGGTTTTAAAAACAAGCCAAATCAAAAATCTGGCGTAGACTTTTTTGTTAGGACTTTTCTCAAAAACTAATTTAAGAAACTTCATAGAAGGATGTTGGCGAATGAGACTCCTAATGCTACATAAGCTGTTTAATCTGGATTAGAGCATCAGCTAAGTGTGATAAATTACTTAAAGCAGAGGCTGTATTAATCATGGAAATAGAAACAAACAGATACTATAATTAAAGGTTAACATGCAAAGACTGGTGGCAGACAGTGGTTCTATTTGTGTTGTGTTTACACCCCAACCACTAGAGAGCAGTGTTGTACTGAGTTTTCAATAAAAAAAATGGACTTTTTAATATATCGCCTTGCTAACAGAATCACAATATATCCCAGTGTATTAAATCGTAACCCCTATATGGCCCTGCGTACCATGTGGCCAGGCTCTAGCCAGTACACAGCCTTAATGCATACAGTCACGTTTTACACATATCATCTCTGCAGCCACTTTCTGCTTTTTGCTTATGTACGGTTTCAGCCAAGCGCTCCTCTGACCTCGACTTATCGCAGATGCAATCGGAGAGTTAGCCGTAACAGTTATTCATCATTCGCAGAGAGTACAATAAACAAAGCTGAGCTCCACATATCGTATGACCACGCAGGAATCCACACTGCAAAACGGCCTTCGTATTGTTTCAGACTTTGGCCCACGCTTGTGTGCGCTCCACTCCTGCAAGGGACATGGTCGCAAGGTTTGACGAAAATGGAAGCTTCGTGGGGGCCCTGGCTCGTTTCCAGGCATCTGGCAGGCACAGAGTGAGGCTGACCGAGATTGTATTTTCATGAGATGAGGAAAGGAGCACGGTAAAGGTGGTTCCCATAGGGGACAACATGGCACTGTATGGTGAAGCAGCAGAATCAATAGAAACCCAATTGAATGACATGAGCATGCAGAGAAACAGGCACGTACACTCACAGCGCTGCTGTGTGACAGATCACAGTGCTTGCATGGGGATTATGTCTCATGCTCATGGGTTTCGACACTGCACTTATCGCTCTTCCATACTAAAAGCGGGGCTTTTAGAGGGAGGCTGCGAAGGCTTTGGAGGAATGCAGTGTAATTTCAAGCAAACCCCCTTTTTTCCACTTTAGCTGTCTCTCTTCCAACCTTCTCTGCTTCTCTAAACAAGTGTTCACACGAATGTACACAGGTTTTTAAATACCTTTACGCTGTGTAAACATTTCATAAAGAGCAAACCAATAATGGGCCAATTAAAATGGTTCAAATGGCCCTGAATCTTCATACATTGGACCTTAAGACCTACATACATAGCCAGCATGAACTTTTCTCAGCACCTTTTGCTGTTATTCCATGGCATCTCACCAGGCAGGCTAGCTCGAGCTCCCTGAGTACATCAATAATCCTTGGGCACCCATGACCTTCTTCCATGGACCACTTTTGGCCAAGTTCTGACCACTGAATCATGATTAGGAACACCCCCCAAGACCTGCCTAATGTTTTGGAGATGCTCTGACCAGTTGTCTAGCCAACACAATCTGGCAAATCTTGTCAAAGTGTCTCAGATTCTTATGCTTGCCCATTGTTTTGCTTCTAACAAGCCAACTTCAAGAACTGACTGTACACTTGCTGTCCAATATATCCCACCCCTTGATACACTCTTAGAAATAAAGGTGCGATTTTTGGTTCTTCTTTGAGGGGACGTTTACATTGGCAAAGCACCTTATATGCGCATTTATGCTCAACGCTCCACTGCATGCATTGCTTTACATCCATGCCAACATAAAGGACGCATACAAGTATGTGGGCAATGACGGTTACATCGTTTGAGGAATCGCTCTCATAAAAGATAGGCCCTGTATTATCTGTTTTTTCTACATCTGGAAATAGATGAACACAAACGCTTACATAAACACACAATGCACTGGCCTTGCCCCTTTCAGAAACCTCTAATCTATGTGGGTTGGGGTAAGGTAGTAATTCCACCCAAAGCTCTTGTTCATCCTTCAGAGCCACTCTCACACAAAACAAACAACAGGCTTTTACACTGTGATGGATGGAGCAGTCGTCTCTACAATAGGGAAATGACCTTGCTTTTAGTTATGTGAGAGCAGCAGCTTTTCTCCATCTAAGCCATGTTTACCTCTATTTTCCATAGCTCCTTTTCTTTAACACACCAGATTCAGTGATGTTAAGGGTCCTTAGCTGATCTGTTAAATCAAGAGTGTAAACTATGTAAAATCTGTACGTGTGTGCAGAGATGTGTACATTTAGGCACTATCCCGAAGCAGCTTTATAGAAATGTGGGCTCAGACTAAAAGTGTGCTGTTCCACCCGAGCCTGATGAAGCATGTCAAAATATCTGGTTTTGGGCCACTCTGGGAAGGTTTTGGGGTCATGAGTTGTTTGTAGAAAAATGTCTAAGTACAATTTAACACACTTTCCCATGTCTGCTGTGCCTGCTCCCATTTCTCTTGTGCCTCTGATAATTCAATAAAGATGGACAAAAGTATTGGGACACCTGCTCATTCATTGTTTCTTCCAAAATCAAGGGTTTTAAAAAAGAGTTTATCCTGCTTTGTTGGAGTAACAGCCTCTAGTGTGCAGAGAAGGCATTCAACTAGATTTTGGAGCATTGTTGTGAAGACTTGATAGCAGTCAGCGACAAGAGCATTAGTGAGGTCAGGATGTTGGACGATCACCAGCCCACCTCATCCACAACTCCACAACTCATCCCAAAGGTATTGGATGGAGCACCATCCATCATTCCCGAGAACACAGTTCCACTGCTCCACAGCTCAATGCTGGGGGCTTTATACCCCTCTAGCCTATGTCTGGCCTATTCTATTGCCAATGCTTCCTTACAGGGACTAGACAAGCAATATGTGTCAGTAATGGGTGCAAGTAGAGGGAAGGAATGCATTCAGGAAGAAATAATGACGAAACCCAAACTTGGCAGAAGAAAATGTAGAAAATTTATGAATGATCGATTTTAGTAAGCAGACCCCATCCCAAACAGTCCGTTGAAAAGGATGTAATAATGGTCTGTTTGCAAAAAACATCCAGCCAAAGCCATCAAGACAATGAAGGGCTATACTTGCTAGATTTATGTTTTTTATTTTTAATGTACCAGAATAACTAGCACCAGAATGGTGAACTTTGGGTTTCTGTGAAGCTTTGCATTGTTTTTTAATTAATAAAACTATAAATCTAATCGAATGGTTGTGAAGTCAGATTTACATCCCTAGAATTTCCTAATAACAAGCCAAAATACAGTATCAAAGTCTTTGGGCTCCCCCTGTCCTCCATCATCAATGGGCACTGCTGCAAGACACGATCCTGCGAAATCCATTAGCCTTAGATTAAAAGAAGGCTCTGTTAAACTACACTATCACAGTAAACCACGCTCAGAAGCATACTGCTCTGATTAACACACAGCACTCTCCTAAGCTTCCATTACTTCATCCCCGAAGCATAACGCTCTGCGTGATTTCAAAGAGCTAATTGACGTATAAAAACTCTTAACACGCCTATTTCCCACTCAACTCTCAGTGGCTGGAGGAGCAGCGACTCTGCCGTCTGG
The DNA here is from genome assembly GCF_030463535.1 of Salminus brasiliensis. NCBI lineage: Eukaryota > Metazoa > Chordata > Actinopteri > Characiformes > Bryconidae > Salminus > Salminus brasiliensis. The sequence goes on along the minus strand of NC_132893.1, from coordinate 19,178,809 downwards.
AGTTACTGCAGTCACTGAGATTGGTGAAAATGGACCAGACCCTACTGAAGGAAGTTGTGCGATAAACCAGGAAAGGACGTCCATTGTTGGGGCTGGGAGAACGGAAGCCGGGCTCACGCCGATACTGGAGTCCACGTCTGGAGCCCATGGCACGCATTCTTTTCTCCAAGGCAGCTCGAAACATCCTGAGAAGACATTAACTCGCATTTACTCATATCTCTGCAGGATCTATTTTTAATAACCGGGAGGTTATACTATCTCATAAGGCAATATGCTTCCTCTTTAATATGTTCCCTTGGCACATTAGAGCAGCTGGTGTTTCTTGGGACGGCACTGATCAGTTCAACAATGCGTAAACGGTGAGATCACAAGCTAATAATACAATAAACAGCAGCAACAAAAGTGCCGCTACCTGTTAACGACGCACGCCATGTGAAAACATTCGTCATAAACATGAAAAAACATAACATCACTTACGCCAGCGCTGCTCGTAAATCCACATTATGAGGCCATAGTAAATATGAGCATATTTTCATCTTGAGTTACGGAAATAATAGTTACATAAAAGGGTAGAAGAGTAGTTCAATATGTGAAGAGGGGAGCGTATCCCAATACCACAGTAGGGTTCTTTCTTGTATATTGACTAGAAACTCTCTTGGGGTTAGTCAGAGTGTACGTTTTGGTCATTTCTTATTTTATTAAAAAAAAAAAAAAAGAAAAGAAAATCCAAACATTAAAAATGGAGGGTTGTTTGATTTTACTTTTGTAATCCAAAAACAAGAAATGAAGAATTAAGTCCTTTTTTCAATTTAATTGCCAGAAATTAGATAAAATGTTAAAGACAAATTCCATTTACCATAAAACAAAACATAACATTTTAGAAAACAAAAAATAAATTGTCAATTTTTTAATTTCTTAAAATTAAAGTCCGTTGTCAAGGCAACATGTGGCTATGTCACATTATAATGGAGAAGAAAGGGATTTTTTTCCTAATTTTCTCAGCAAAAGACTGAGAAAGACTTCACTGTATATATTTTCATATGTATTTCCTAATTTTCCTTTGAATTGACTTGACCTTGTATCTAATCTATTTAATAGTTACAAAAAATTAATAACTTTTTTATTAGGTGTATTGACTGGAAGTGAAATAAATGAAGGCTAGTCTCTGAACACAGTACTTGTATGCAATATTGTATATCCCATAGCTAAAATTGGTATTTGGAGTATTTGGGGTAAGGCGAAAATTAATTTCCTGACTAGATTTTCTGTTGAAACTGGATTTTTGATCAATCCCCTTTCAGGACTGATACAGGACTCATATGAGCTGCTAGGCCGGTGCCAAATAGCACTTCTGCATCCAAACATGGCAACAAACTGAAACCCACAAAACAAGGAGCCAATTTCACACTATTCCTTCTAAAATGCAATTAAGCTTGTCAAGCTCCTTTCCACTTTGTTTTACATAAGATGATTCATGCTTTGATGTCTGCATGGAAAATTACGCAATTTGTCACGTTCTGATGTGTCTCTTAACACTTTGTGTGCTACAATGAGGCCCTGGCGAATCTGACTGCGCACCCACAGTGTTACGTGCACACGTTATGAGGGACGATCTAGAACACAGAGAATTTCATGCACTTTGATTTTGCTTTATCTTGCATTTTCTCAGCTTGTTGAGTCACTCGCCTTCTCCATCAATAAAGACAGCATCAACCCAAACAGCAGGAGGATGGTGAAGACCCGCAGATTCTGTAGTCGCATTCTCAAAGAGTCTCAAAGAAGAGTTGAGAAGGAAAGAGATACATTATACATTATAACACTTCTTAATACTAAAGGTGCTACATTGAAGGGGTTCTTTGAGTGAGGGCATAGAACTGGGGTGGGAAACAGGGGCTGGAGTCCAGCACGGTTTGCTGATTTCCCTGCTCTAACAGACCTACTAAACCTGGAGATTAACAGGGAAGTTAAAGCAAGTATGCTTGAGCAGGTAAAAAAAGCACCAACATAGAAGAACCCACTGTAATTGTGAATGTACCTTAAAATGGACTATCTATATCTATAACATTGTTAAGGAACCGTTAAATAGTTACCAAACCGGGACCAGTTTCCCAAAAGCATCTTAGTGTTAAGACTATCTCAACTGGAACATAAACAGAATGTACAGTGTGAGGCTTGTTTGACCATTTAAGAATTGCCTTTGTGTTAAGTTGGTTTCGGGAATCCTAGCACTGCTCCTTAAGTGCAAGCGCTCCTTCAGGCATGGCAACGAGAGGATTTAGGAACAGACTACATGCTACATGGCTCAGTGATGGCGGTTTGGCCAATCCTGTAAGTAAAGAGGAATCCTGAGTGACTCATTTGTTACTCTGCTTGTATAACACAGTGATAACACTGCCACAGAGCGACCACAGTCCCGAACGACCAGGGTCTCCCTGTAACCAGAAAAATAATAATGCTGGCCAGCAAATAAAAAAAGTCTTTGTTTTCTATTCGTTTTTCAAGAAAACATGAATTTTCCAGACCAGAAAAGCTCCTTTTACTCAAGAAAAGTCCCATAGTCGCCATCATCTTCCCTCTAGGAACACTCTTAAAAAAAAAGGTGCTATGAACGTTTTATCGAGCGATGGCACAGAAAAGCCACTTTTGGCTCCATAAAGAACCATGACATTGCTTTAAAAAATCATCTGTAGCATCTTTACTTTTAAGTGTACAGTTCCAACATTTCTTCCTTGGTAAGAGACACTGTCGCTGTCACACACACACCTTGTATCTCTTAAATGGCAACTTGCAATGTAGTCAATGTGAAGATAAAAGAAGTCCTTTTGCAGCATTTCTATTGGTTCATTCATCATGAAATTCAGACTTAATGTAAAGAAATAAAGAATAACTGCCAGATTCAAATGATTTCAAAAATTGAAAACCGGCAAAAATGGAGATACATGGTTTTTGCTTGACAGTGACGGTATATTCTATATGCATGTAATAATATACACATGTACATGTATTTCTTTCACTTTATCATAAATGATGAACAGAATTCTGCTGTAATTCAGCATTGCATTCAGCTGCTTGCACCCATTGCTGATAGATGTGCAAATGCATACACACACACAACTGGTCTAGTCCCTGTAGAGAAGTACTGCCAACAGAACAGGACAGCTAGAGATGTGTGGAGCAGTGGAACTGTGTTCTCTGGAATGATGGTTGGTGCTCCATCCAATGTTTTTGGGATGAGCTGGGGAGCAAGGGATGAGGTCGGTGGTGATGAACCAACATCCTGACCTGATTAACGCTCTTGTCAGTGAAGGCAATCAAATCTATACGGCAATGCTCTAAAATCTAGCAGAAAACTTTTCCTGGACAGTAGAGACTGCCACTACAACAAAGTTGAATAAACTTTTTTAATGCCCTTGATTTCAGAAGAAACAGTGAGAAAACTGGTGTCCTGAAACTTTTGTCCATATAGCGTACGTCTTTCTACACTCTTAAACAGCTTCCAAAACGATTCTTGGCCTGAATTTTAATTACATCTTTGGTTGTTCACAATCACGTATGTCTTTTATACAAGTGGTTCTTCAAAGAACCATCAATTGAAAGATTCTTCAAGGAGCTAAACATGTTTCTTCTTTATGACATCTTTGTTTTTTAAGACTGTAATTACAAATAGAGATGTTTTTTTTGGGCCAAATGGCTAAAAACTGGATGTGATTTTCAGTGGCTGTAAATTTTAACACTACTTTCTCCGTCTGAGCAGCCAGCAGGTCAAAGGCATATGAAAGTTCAAGAGCAGAGTGGTTGAAGGAAAAAAACATGGACCCAAAAGCCTTTGATTCTGAGGTAATTTTAGGTAATGGCTTCCAGAGTGAAGGTTTAAGGTCAGAGGAATGTGCTGGAGTGATCTTGAACTGCTAGCATGACTTTCACTCTCCACTGACAAGCTATTTTGCCCCTTTCTGCTGTGCGGAGGAGTGTGTGCAAGCTCATCAGGCCAAGGGAAAGAAAAAAGTGCACCGAGCTGATTTTCTTTTTCACTTGAGCTGATGAAATGGGATATACGTATTAGGAAGCAAGGGTTAGTTCTTAACTTAAAGTTGATGGCAAAGAAATTAGCAAGCATAAGGATCTGACCGACTTTGACGAGGGCCAAAATGTGATTGTGATAACTGGGTAAGAGCATCTCAAAACTGCAGGTCTTGTGGAGGATTCCTGGTATACCGGGGTTACCATAGTACCTACCAACTATGTTCCAAGGAAGGACAAGGCCCAAGGCTCACTGATGCGATCTATGGAGGCCTCACCTCGCAACTTACAGGACTTACAGGACATGTTCTGCTGCTAATGTCTTGGTGCCAGATACCACAGAACTCTTTGAGGTCTTGTGGACTCCGTGCCTCGACAGGGCAGAGCTGTTTCAACCTGCTAGATCTCATTCATATCTACTCAGCAGCAAGGGTGAAATGCTGTAAGAAGGCTTTGAGCTTCTGCATGTTTTCAAACGGCTGCTAAAGCAACACCATTGGACATCTGAAGTGCTTGGAAGAGGACGCTAATTGTCCACCTCTGTTACGTGAGCTAACAGATGTCTGGGTTCGCTAGCGTCATGCTGAATGATGGGTAGAGGAAAGCCCACCCCTACCTGCCTAGCAAGAGCAAGGTGATGGATGTCTGTGGCGAATGGGGCGAATATTTAGACAAGAGCTGGTGGTCCCGCACATGTCCAGCCCAGTTTGGGTGAATTTTTTGGTACAACACACCTGATTCAGTGGTGAAAACAAACTGTGCTGGGCACCGGCCCTCCAGAACTGATAAACAGGAACAGTTGACTTGGTCATTTTTGTTGGAACTGTCATGGAAAACAGCAGTGTTCTAATCCAAAACCGCACGCCCTCAGAAATGCCTCCACTTAGCACTTGTGCTACTGCAGGATAGGATTCTACGAAGAGAGCTCGCTCAGCTCCACATGACACATTCCAATCAATCAAGCTGTTCGTTTAGCTGAGGCTCAGCAGTATTGGGTTCATCTGTCGTTGAAGAGGAGAATCGATGCTCCCCTTCAGCCGTATCTCCTGCAGCACGCTTGACCTCCTCACCCAGGCCACAGATACCCCTCCTGTCCAAACTGCCGGTGCAAAGGGGCTCGTAAACTTAAACGTGCATTTCAGACAGCTTTGTTTAGAAAAGCAACAATCCTGAGGAAGTCCAATACCCTTCCCTAATCACTCGTTTACACTGCAACTGGCCTGTGTTGCAAAGCTTACATGCGGCCCACCTCCAGTTTAGTGACATAAAAGGAGCTTAACAGTAGCAGACCCAGACAGAATGGATCCAATTGGCGCCTATCAGAGGATTTCCTACATCAAGTGGGATAGAACACCAATGAAAACAGCACTGAAGGCAAGTGATAAACGTTCCTCTTAGATAGTGTTCGGATCAAAGAAGGGATGGGATATTCCAGAGCACGTACCCACACCCACACACACATATGTAGAGAAGCTGCAAGAGTCCCATGGAACACCTTCACTTCTCTAGGCACTACATCAATGGTCTCGTAAATGTTTGAACGCTGGCTCAACAACACTGATTAAATATTGAAGCCCTGGACTGAAACTGTATCCTGGGAGAGGTTGAGCGGTGCAAGCGTTTGCCACTGAGAAAGAGTCAGCAGCAGCACTAAGAGCCTTATCACTAACGCCATGCAGGCTGACAGAGCTGATACACACCAGATGCGAGACAGTGGCTAGGCCAGGTTCTCATAAGAGAATGCCTGGGTCAAACTGTCTAAGCTCCATTCAAAACAGTTTACATATTTGCTATGATATATTCGGAGCAGCGTCACTACTTTAAGGTAGATGCAAGGACGAAGAGATGAAATGAATTTTGCAGGCCGGACAGCAACTCTTGGCTGGGCATAAACACTCACACACTGCTATTAATATGTGTTTGTAAACACATACACACATATATGCACTTACTACTCGTACTCCTTCCCCTCGAGCTAAAGGAGTGGGTCCAGAGCCTTGTGGTCAGTATTTAACAGAAGCTTTTTTTTTTTGTTTACCTCATGCTGCTTCCATGCAGTCTGCAGCATGGAGTGTGTTTACACAACGCTGCTCTCGTATCCAGACCCCCCTGCCCAATCCCCTCCGGTGACAGCTGTTGACATGAGTCTGAGGAAATTACCTTCACATGGCTAAAAAGTTGAGGCCTAGCACTCAGGGGAACCTGAAGAGTTTAGGGTCATCAAGTTTGGGAAGCCACTACTGTTCAGTTCAGAAACCCACTGTCAACAATCTGCTAACCAGAACTGTGCATAGGTAGATGCTGTATACCCACTAGAATAAAAATTAAGCACTCACTGTTTGTGGTGGTACGTTGTCTGGTCACCTCAAACAAAATCCCATGATCTGTGTGTTCCTTTGCTGAGCTGAACTACCTTCCCGCCCTGGTCTGATGCTGGTGTGAGATCAACACTGATCAAGTGCCCCTGCTTGCCTGCCCTCCAGACCAGCTCAGCCATCAGGAAGAAGCTTGCATTTGCACTCAGCCTCTTGTTGAGCCAGCATACCCCATTCCTCACATCCCCCAGATAAGACTGATCCCTGCACAGACTCTTCCTAAAGCCATTGCTATTAACGTAACTACAGTAACAGTTCCTTACATATCATCGTCGCTGTTGCGCAAAAACCTTGTTTCTCCGTTTTCGCTGAATTTTCTTTCAGTTTTTGACATAATGGGAATCTGGCAATTGTCATGACGAATGCACCAACAGAAATGCTTGTAATCAAATATTTTTACATTGACTTCCATTTAAAGTTAGGAAGATTTTTCCCTTTCCTTTAAACTTGCTATTTTGGAAATACAAGGTTTTTGCATTCCAGCGACAATATTCATATTAACATGCCTCTTGATGAGTTATTTGTTTTACTTTTCAGTCTTGACTAGATGAGAATAGGTTCCCCTTCTGAGTCTCGTTTCCTCTCAAGGTTTTTTGTTCTGAGGGCGTTTTTCCTGACCACTGTTGCCTCTGGCTTGCTTACTAGGCGCTCAGATCTGGATCTCTGTTAAGCTGCTTTGTGACACAGCCCATTGTTAACAGTGCTAGACAAATAAACTGACTTGACTTATCAAGGTTGCTCAGTGAACATTGTAAACAACGAAGTTTTAAGGTGTTTCACAGGAGGAGTTTTGCTGTCGCTGGGCTCGCAACCTGGGATGGGAAAAGACCTGTGCACATTCAGAATCTTGTTGACCCCCATAATATCAAAGTAGTAATAGTGTGAAAAGTCTGGTGAATTGAAGCATGAAATGTATGTCACTAGGACTAGGTCACTGGTTGAATAGGGGACACCTCCTAGCACTTAACACAGTTGTATTTGTACTTACTTGTCCCTTCAATAGCCCACAACAATAAGCAACAATAACCCAGATTCCGCCATGTAGTGGAGACTGGTCCCTTGAAAATCACTAACATTAACCTGAGTAATGCTTCCTTTTGTAGCTATTCTAAACATTTTTTGTCAGATGAACATCAGACAAATGATTTAGAATATATGTAAACAAATGTAAAGGATTCGGCACATGTGCTAATCAAGAGCAACAGGCAATGCAGACTTAAGAGTCTTGCCCAAAGTCTTGCCCAAACAAAAAATTTTTTTTTGTTGTTGTAAATTTGGTACTCATAATTAACCCACCCATTTGTAGCTCCCCTCCTGACACTAGGGGTTAGGGATTTAGCACATGCTTCCTCCAATACATGTGTAGCCAGCAACTGCCTCTTTTCGAATCACCAATGCAGCATCGCTGGGCAGACATCATGGTCCCCAGCTTCACAGCACCACCTAACAGAGGCCAGACGTGATGAGGGAAGAGAGCACCATCTACCCACCCGGATGTGCTCTCAGACTCTTGGACAACCGGCAAGACATGGGCCAAAGTGGCAGCACATTAGTCTGCTGAGCCACTATGAGGCCATGGGGACAGTACTGTTACCAAATCTTCTAACCAACCACTGAAATTGTCTGAATGTTGGTTTTGGGTTTATAGGTCTTCAGGGTATAGGTCCTCAAGTAGTTATGAGCCTACAGGTTAGCAGCGGAGTGCACAAGGATTTTGACTGGCCTTCAGTCATTCAGTTTTTTCCATATTATGCACTAAGAGTAGGGGGGTGTTATCATAGTCAACTTCAAGGTAGACTACACCACTGACCTAAATCCACCACTGCCGTGGCCCTACAAGCTACCAAGCTAACGAGAGGGAGTTGTTTCATGCTCAGGTAATGGGCACACCATGGTTTGGTTGCCTCACATCTGGCCACCTTCACACAGCAGGCCGGGGGTGAAGGGAGGGGGGGGGGGTTGATGAAACCTCAACAAACGCCAAGCGCTCTAAATGAGGCCTATTTTTAAAGGCGTGTCACCTGAGATGTAATGATTTTCACATCCATGCAGCAAAGGGGTCAGTCGCAGAAGAGGAAAAAAAAGAGTCATATCGTGTCACTCCCAATTCCTTTGAACCGTTCCAGAGAAAGAATTTTCCATACTACACATATCCATATCCAAGCTGGCCCAGCAGCTTTTACAGCTCACATCCTTATACCTAATTGTTAAAGCCACACACCACCCAGCCTTTCTTACCTTTCCTTCCCAAACAAAAAAGAGGCTTTCAATCCACCGCCTTCATCATTACCGGCTCCTCAAGAATGACCTCAAGTAGGAGGGTATCATCCTTCAGTTCTCTCAGTTGAGGATATTAAGCCATATTGAGTGTCCATGTGTGTGTGTGTCCAGTCTCTGGCTCTGAAGTCCAGGGGCAGCACTGTAAGTGCTAAATCAATGACCTCAGCTCCCAACAGCTCTTCAGCTTTCTGCTGATGAGGTGGCTGTGCTGAGGTGGCAAAAAAACAGAGAAAAGTGTGAGATTGAAACACAGCACTGGAGCCCTGCATGGAACACGAGCCCCTAGACTGGACATAAAGTGAAAGAGCGAAAATAAAATGTGCTTTCTTCAGGCAAGATGAGCTTTCGATCCATACCACTTTAGTGCTTAGGGTTAGAATAGAAGACGTTGCATTTAGATTTTGATTTGACGATGAGTTCTTGTACATAGACCCTTTTTGTGATAAAACAACATTATTTATACTTATACTTATAATACTTATACTAGATTAGTATTAGTTTGACATTAAAAACATTAAAAAAGTAGGAAGCATAGCTCTGAAACTGTCAATATAGAATGAAAATTGTATCCAAATACAATTTTCTTTGCATAACATCATGTCCTTCATCATGTCCTTCATCATGTAATCATGTAATTACACATAGCACACAGCTTTACAATGACTATTTCAGTAAAGAGCCCTGGCCCAGTGCTGCAACAGCTGTTTTCCACTTTTAGCAACTTTACCGGAACCAGTTGGTTAGAGCTCTCTACCACCGTATCTAGGACTTCCAGAAGGCCTTGAGTGATGTTTTTCCTGCTCCCGTCTAGTCAAAATGTGACTGTTTGACTCATCTGTTACTTCCTTATTATGTCGGTGCCAATCTCAGTGCTGATTTTAGTTTCCAGAAACCATTAGGCCTTCTCTGAAGATCTAAAAGGTCGCTGGTGGTTCCCTACTTACTTCGATCGGCCATAATATTAACCTCCTTGTTTGTTTCTACACTCACTGTCCATTATATCAGCTCAACTTACCATATAGGAGCACTCTGTTCTACAAGTTCTTTTAATACAGTCAGTAGCCATACTATTTGGGTGGTGGATCATTCTCAGCACTGCCAGACACAGCCACAGCAATGCTGCTGGAGTTTTTAAACACCTTAGTGTCACTGCTGGACTGAAGATCGTCCAACATCCAGAAATATCTAGTCAAAAAACACCTTGTGGGCAGTGTCCTGTGACCACTGATTAAGGACTAATGGACATAGTTTACATCTGCAAGGTGGTCCAACTACATAGGACTGTCTAATAGAGTGGACAGTAAGTGGAGCATTTCACTACCCAAAAACTTCATGTGGAGGTCTGTGGAGGTCCTGACCATTGAAGAACAGAGTGAAAAAAGGGCAATAAAGTATGCAGAGATGGACCATAGATTGAAGCTCCTATGTGGTAAGTGGAGATGACCAAATGGACAATGAGTGTAGAAATGAGGTGGTGTTAATGTTAAATGTTAGTGTTAAAGTTCTCAGAACTCTTCCAGTATTGGGACATCAAGGACAGGGGGAGTCCTAACAAACTGAGGGAAAATAATTTTAGCTGCAGCACATGTACTAATGTTTAAATGTCTGTCAAGATGCAGAACAAAAATGTGAGTTAGGAAAACCTTTAACTAAACTTAGTTGAGTTAACTAAAAACAATGCTCTGCAATCAGTAACTCTATTCATTTAAGTTGGCTCAATGGCAATAATAACTCTTGAGCTCATTTCTCTTTGCCTTCAAGCATAGGTCTGAGCTGTCTGCAGCCCAAATTGACTCAAGGTGTGAAAACTAAGATAGAAATCTAGTAATCTAGTATGGCGGCAGCAGATTTGTGGCATGTATATCACGGGTCTATCTCCACCACTCAAAATCGCTTTTGCTTTGCCATTCATCTCCCATTCCTTCTGGACTCCACTCATATAGGTACAGATATTCAATAACCTCTCACTCAATATCTTGCGCCGTCTGAGACTGTCTATCAGTGGCTAAGCTCTCCAGCCGAGGAGATTCTGTCTCAGTCTAAAAGAAACAAATGCCTGCAGGGGGTGACCAGAGAGCAGTGGCCTCCCACACACTCCAACAATACGACAGAGTAAACCGCTCTACTAACAGGCAGTGCAACAGCGCAACCCATTTTTGGCAGCGCCGTAGACACTAGAGAGGCTGCTCACGGGAGTCAACATTAATTAAATGAATTCATCTCATGTGGATAACACACGTCTACATAAATGCAATCACCAAGGCACTGCTGGCACAGGCCTCTCCCACACTCCAAAGCCATTTGTTTAGCATCGCTTTCTTCTGTTGCTCTTCTTGAGCTTGTGTTCGCTTTCCGTGTCTCAGATCAAGCGTTCCCAGCTTCCATTAGTCACAGTGTTGGGGCAGCTGAGCCAAACTTTGAAAGATTTGTGTACGACACGTCCAAGGCCCAGAAAACTCTGCTCCTGGAGCCAAGCTGTTTCTTTAGGCCTTCGGTGATGTGACACTTAAGACACTCAGCAGAGCGACAAAAACAAATAAGACACTAGGCATACATAAACTACAAGCTTTCACACTGATGTAAGCTACGAGTACTTAACCCTTACAGTTCTAGACTCTCTAGCCACGTTTACATTTAGCCTAAAAAATGTTCAATAATTTAATAATTAAAATTCAATAGGTTGATTGGAAAATATATAGCCCTTTTTTCCACGTCAACATGTGGGTTATAGTTCCCTGGGGTCTTATCAAAATGTCTATGACATGCTTTGGTCAAAATACTTTAACCGTTCAACAAAACATGACCCTTTTCAACCTGTTTAAAGCATGTTCCTTTAAATGTAAATGAGTCATTGCTCACCCCACACCATACATCCCCACCCTTTTCATTAGTCTTCACAGCTACACAAATCCTTAAACTTAATTTCCAAGTTTGTGCTCATTTGTCCCTGTTAAACCTAGCTAGCCCACATTTACTTCACCTTGAGTTCACATATCTCTTGCTTGCTCACTCTCCTGCTCCACACATACATACACATAATCTCTCTTCCGCACTCACTCATTCTTCCACATGAGAAAGAAAATGATGCACCTTCTTCTCAAGTCATTGTTGGAGCTACTCAGATGAGGGGGAGGTATAATTCTAATGTCTCCCCCTCTCTGATATGTTAAATCACAAGATTTCAGACCTGGGCAGCCCACAAGGAACTGACTGGGTTGTCTTATGTGACACCTTGTGGGTTGGTAGGATCTCCTGATAGCCAATTGTATGTGAGTCTTCTTAATGTCCTCTTTGAAAGCTCCATGTACATTAAATGTACAGTGTTCAATCAAATATTCATTTAAAAAACAAAACAATTCTATGATTTTTTTTAGTTGTATTTATTGTGTTTATTGTCTTTGTACTTATTGTCTATGCACCCTGTCTCATGTTTTGCACTATTATATGTCTTACCTTTCCTGAACTGGAGACTTTGCTTAACTGTGTTTCATTGTACTGTACAAGCCTGTATTAGAATTCCTTGTTTTTTAAAGGAGCTACAAGTAAAAGGTAATACAAAATTGTTATTGTCAGCGATAGCCACTAAGGGTTAAGGGTACTACTTTTTAAGGCCAGTTTTCCTACGATTCAGACACTGAATGTGCATGAGATGCAGATTAAGCTGAACATTCCAAACACTCCAAAGCCAGCAAAGATGCTTTAAACCATATGTCTATAGTCTGCGTTGTTGCTCAACACATCACGGTTTAGCTTCCACATGCACAGTGTGCAATGGTATAGCGCCCTTCAGACCGAAGAAACAACATTAAGGAAAACATAAGTAAAAACATCAAAACAACAATCGTTTCCAGACATCCATCTGCAACTGCATTGCCCTGGTTCTAACAGAGCTAAGGCAAACACATTTCTTATGTTAGCGGCTGTAACCCTGCTGCTCAGTCACTGAAACATGGAGTGGAGTGAGAACTGTAGACTCAGTCAGCTTCTGGCTTCTGGCCTGCTGACCTCCACTAACCTGAAGTGTCCGGAGAGGCGCTTTAGCTAATTGCAGGGCTCAGTGGTGACAAAGGAGTGTTGGGAATGGTCATGTTAAACAGTTGTTAACAATATGGGGTCAAGAAGAATGGCATGGCGTAACCCAATAGCGGTACGTAACTGTGGAGATGTCCCGGATTCAGACAGGAAGAGTAAGGGGGATGATCTTCAGCTGATCTGAGAACAGTGTGTCTAAAATACTAGCTGCTCTAATCAAGGCATGGACTCTGAAGGTGTCCTGTGGTATCTGGCACCAAGACATTAGCAGCAGATCTTTAAAGTCTTGAAAGTTGTGAGATGGGGTTTCCAGGGGATCACATTAATGAGCCTTGGGTGCCCATGAGTCTGTCGCTGGGTCATCAGTTGTACTTCCTTGGAGCACTTTTGGTAGGTACTGACCACTGCACACTGGGAAGACCTCGGGACTGGCAGTTTTGGAGATGCTCTCATCCAGTCTTCTAGCCATAACAATCTAGCTGTCGACTAAGTCACTCAGATCCTTCTGCTTGTACATCAACTTCAAGAACTGATAGAAGCCATAGTCTATGCACTGTCCTAACATCCAAAATGTTGACCTACTGAACAGTTCAGTTAACCCTAAATCTCTAACACCGAAAACATAACCAGCCAGTTCACTTATATAGTAAACAGAATACCCAGGAGACTGTTGCATTCAGCTTTTACAGATCCGAGAAGTTGTTGCTTATTCAGTTTCAATCTCCCGGCCCACAGCTACTGTTTTCACTTAGTGTCGTATTTCTGCAAATTCCTTTCTCAGCTTTGTCTGATAACGCATCGCTGCAACTGCTTCTGCTCTCTCCTTCTGCAATGCCTTTGCCTGGCATTCTGCAGTATCCGGCCATGCCGAAAGACGGAGGGGCTTCGAACTGAGCGTCTTGTTTGTAGAACCAGAGCAGACGAAGCCTGGACTTGACAGATGGCCTTGGGTCTCCAATCAGCGCCTTGCGTGAGTAGTGCTGTAGCGGCTCTGGCAGATTGATAAAACAGACAGTTAAGATATTTACACACGTCTGCCAAAGGAGGGACTCTCTAGAGGCGCAGGAGAGGGGCCCCCAGATCTCGCTGTTCTACCGCTCCCCTCCTGGTTTTTCAGGCCATTCTCAAGCCCTTTCTCAACTCTCTTTTTTTTTGTTGTTGTTGAAGAACCACTGGTTGGAGCTTAAGAGTAGCAATTAAAACAATTTGCGAAAATAACCCCAAAGGGAAAGAAATAACATTAACAAATTCACCAGATAAATTAAGAGCCCAGCAGGAGTGAGATCATTGTTGTAAGTAATTCACATTTTCCCATCATACACAACCGAGCTGAAGGGGAACAAATGGAAAACGGGACGACACAAACAGCACAGATAAATCTTGTAATGTGAGCACCTCCACGGCAAGGAGCAGGAGCAGTGGGAAGCGAGGCACCAAATAATGTGGTACACAGATTAAAAAAAGGTTATTAGAGAAAAGATGATTGAATACTGACCAAGGCTGCTGCTTTCTCCACTGTACTGGCAATGAGTACACACATTCTGAAGGGGCCTTCATACTTTTGTTCTTTTTTTTTTTTTTGCAGAAATATAGAAATAATAACCATAGCACATTTCTCAGATCGGCAGGTAATAAACATCATCATGTACACTTTCTGTGGACCAGGTGATATATTGTGTAGCGTGTGAGCCATGTACCTTGTACGGCCTCAACAACCAGTCACCAGCTGGTAGGATTCATTATTATCTTTTTTGGTGACATTGCTGCAATTGTTTCATGATAAAACTCTGTATAAGAAGTGTATTTTGTTGCTACACAAACAAGCTTTGGTAGCTCCATTTTAATTGTTTGTTTTTTTTTTACAAATGTTGAATCTCAGATTTGTCCTTTTAATTGTGTCCAAATTCCATGATGAATGAAGCAATAGAAATGATCAGAAATTACTTGGAATAACCTCTTTTTTCATTGACTTCCATTAAGTTCAGAAGGTTTTTTTCCCTTCTTCTCTAGGTCTTTGGGTGACGGTGACAGTATTATCACTAAGTGCAATGGTCAAATCAGATGTTTCAGAAGATTCGATTCGATTCTTCCGTCTATGGCTTACTATAGAGTGTGAAGAACCTGTAAATTGATGAAGAACCTTTACATCAAGCGACAATTGTTTAGACCTTTAAAGGGTTCTTCACATTCACACATCTCTATTACATACATGGTTATTTCCAGAACCAAGAGTGGTTCTTCTATGGCATTACTCAAAGAACCATTTAAGGCACCCTTATTCTTTAGAGTCTTAAGAGTGTAGTAAGCCATACATTTAAGATGTGATCAGCACTTAAACTCTAAGCAGCTAGAAGGTCAGAACCATACTTTAAGGAGCTAATATTCATAGAGGAACAGGGAGTAGACAGGGAAGCAGGGTGCTTAAACAGAAATATAGACAGAAGTCTAAAGTAACTTAGGGAAAGTAAAGGGAGTTTCAGACATAGTATTTCTCATTGGGTTATTTTAACTCTGCTTAGTATCCACAAACCTCAAATTTTGCAATTGAAGTTGACATCCAGTAGAACGACCTGGTACCTAAAAGTGTTGTGCTGGATCTGGGCCAGACTGCTTTAACCGATCTCTCAGAATAGCATTAAGCTGGGCCTGATAGGCAGACTGACTCTTTATTACTGTTGGCTCAGCTGGCAGAACAGAGGCATCCTAATAAGTGTGCTAAATCAGACCTAACTTTTCTTCTTGTGGTTCACTGTGGTAGGAAGTAGGGAAAGCTCCACCTGCCATGTGGGCAGACAGGGAATAGGAGGTGACAGAATGTGGGCAGGGCAGGATGACAGCTGTCCTGGAGTGGTGGGCAGAGTATGAAAAGGGGGAGGGGGTCAGGACTTGTGATTACTGACCCATAATCGTCTGGTGGAGCCACTGATGACCATACAACTCATGGCGAGGCTAGATGCGTGGCGAGCTGAGATTGCACGGTTCCTAATCATTGAAAAGCTCCAGCTGGAGGTAGTCTACTAGACTTTTCAGAGTCACTAACAAACGACAATCAGCAGTCTTCATTCTTCTTGACTCAAGTCTGGATTGTTGAACATGGTCTCAAAAGTAATTAAAACCCATAGAATAACTGATACTGGGTTCGAATCCAGAATAATACTCTCGAAAGATTGAACCACCGAAAGTTTTGCCTCATTTGCCTGGCTGTATGTGAGTCAGTGTGTTGTGGTGCTTTCAGGGTTATCTGTGGAGAGATCTACAACACTAGAGCTTGTTATAAATGTTTAAAGATAATGTAATTTCACATTTTGCATCTTGTAAAGTATTGCAGTAATGAAATCAGCATGCTGGCTGCCCTAATCTATACTGTGATGACAACTGCAATGTATATCCATTTAAGGTATTTAAAGCAGGGCGGTTGGTCAAAAACTACCACCTGTATTTTATTATAGGAAACCAGGAAATGTCCAGCAGCGGTTGGTTGGGAAATGGATGCTGAATCTAGATTACTTTATCACACAGCTTACAGAGCAAATAAGAAGGTACAGGTGGACCTTATGAAAACAGAGCTTCGAGCAAAAAGCCATCAGGAGATCCTGTGGTTTCGGAGGCTCAACTGGTCTGCTCGGTTGTGCCGGAAGACACGAAGTGGCCCAGATCTTTCGGCGAAGACAAATTAAGAGAGTACACTTTCAGCGAGGTGGATCGTTGATTAATTCCCTATGGTGAGGCTAGCAGCATGGGTTGACAGAATTCCCACCATGATTTAGGTAACAGTAAACCAAGCCGAAATTGCTCACAACTTTTGAGACCGCAAAGGCACAAAAAGCTAAGGAAAAACAGAGCAGGTTACCCGAGACGCTAACGTCCCCAAGACGGTATATCGTACAGGGCCACAAGTGAATTGGTGTGCTTGAGCAGAACCGTTCCCAGTCGCCCCAGATCTGCGCAGTCTAAGAAGATGACCATGGTGAGAAGCCTGAGGCAGAGCGAACAGTCACCTTGCTGAGACAAGCACAGTAAATCACAGTAATGATCTCTTTGAAATTAGATGAGCTTCTTGCTGAGTAGGCACTGAGGTAGAGCTGTTGGACTGTTCTGCAAGGCATTTCGACTTTAGCTCTAAGGTTACTGAAAAGAATCGCTTGAACAGGCTTTTGAGACCTCTCAGTCTTGTTTTTACACAAAACCTATTAACACAAGTTTCCCCTCACCCCAAATGGAGTTGATGATCCTAGACATGAGTGGCTAAAGTAGCTAACAAGTTACGGAAGCTTAAGCCTACCTACATTATCACAAAGCCACTTCAAAGGATGACTGTTCATGGCTGTATGCCATACTGTAAAATATAACTTATTATGTATGAATCAGTTTTGAAACCATTCGGAAACAGTAAACTGCCTTTTTCTGTTTATAGTCAAGGCTCATTTATGCTCAACGTTAAATACAGATACAGATACAGAAAAAGCCGTCTGTCCACACATTTTTTCCTAAGGCTTAGGTATATGGATGGAATGGAGCAGTATCACTGAAAATTGTAGGGGCAGTGTAATCAATAGTTCAAGCGAAACACAACCACTGCCAAGACTAAGAAGAAACTCTGGTAGAAGTGAAGCTTGTGGTGAAATCTTTACCCTGTTTTTAGCCATTTACACCACTTTTGTCTTTTTTGTAGTAAGTACATTATCACAATCTTTGACTCTTAACTACCCTTTAGTTGATGTACTACCGAACATCCATGCCAACGAAAAGGACGCATAGACGTTTGCACGTAAAGGAAGTATAAATGAGTCTTAAGTTGATATTTAATGTAACTTACCTTTAACTTCAGGAATTTTCTAATATAGTTTATTATAAATTCAAAGGGAACCTATAAGAGAACCGGCTGCAACTGACCTCTTCTAAGTGTTTAGAGGTCAGTTTAATGAATTAAATTTACCATAATGTGTAAAAACCCAATCCTAACCTCCACCCTGCACTTAACTAAAGTAAAAATAAAGGTGCTTCAAATGGTTCTTTGAGCAAGTTCACTAAAATTCTACTTTTGGTTCCATAAGGAACCATGGTCCTCATTCACCAACCATTCTTAAGAACTAAGCCACTTTTCATGAAGATCCGGACATTCACCAGTGTTCCCACCTGTGGGATTCATCATTATAAAAGCGTATCTGTAAACAATTCTGCAGTTTAAAAAACCTTACGTATCTTACAAATCTTACATATACTTTTTATTAGATCTTTTCTCAAGAACAAATTCAATGAAAACTTTTAGGAATATATTAAGGAATGAGGCCCTGTGTTTTTAAACATGGATTAGTGAATATAAAGAACCTCTTGAAGGTCTGCAGAACCTTCACTAGATGTAAAGGTTGCTTATCAGTTTAAAGATTCCTCATACTCAAACATCTCTATTCCAAACATGCTTCTAGACCCTAAAGTGGATCTTCTGTGTATAATCTGTTGGAGGCTATTTCAATATTGTACTATTCAAATAAAGTGAGAGCCATCATTTCACTCAGTTTAACTCAGTGTGGTCTAAAGGAAGGGTGTGATGAGATATAAGCCCTAAATGCAGTCACCAGCATGCTAATCAGTGTTTATAAGCTGTCATTACTTACACCAAGCATGTTCTGGAGTAAAGTTAGACTTTAAGAGTGCCTAAGAGAAATGCGATAGGCACTTTATGTGGCTAAAGAAATGACCGGTCTGCTAAATCGCAGTGCAGAGTTCTGGGTGCAGAGGATACTCCCTTAAAAGAGCCTTCATGAAAAGCTCCACACTTTCTTCTGGCTCCACCCAGCTGCCTACACACATCCACGCCAGGGAGAGGAGGATAATAATGATGGTGGTAGGAGGAAGAGGAGGGGTAGTGGGGGTCGAGGCAGTGAAACGATGGTGAGGCGAGGTATCTGGTGCCAGGGAAGCCCTCACCCGTCCAATCCCCTCGCAGGCCAGACAGATGGAGAGTGGGTGGGGGAAGATGGAGAGAGAGAGAGAGTGATAGAGAGAGAGCAAGAGAGAAAAAGAAGGAAAAGAGGGCACGAGGCCCAAAGGATGAAGCTGTCAGGTGGAGTTATAGCGCAGGTGTGCTTTTGCTAAATGTCCCTTTGTTCGCAACATTCTTCCTGCAGTGGGGAAAACACTGCCCAGAGCATGGGCACCTGGCCACGGCCCAGTCCGGCGTCTGCCTGTGCCCGGCTAGAGATTGATGATGACAAAACGAGCCCTGGCCCGGCTGATTTTCAATAACTCCACCCAGAGGAAAAGAACCGTGAGAGTGAGAGCGAGAGAGCTTGGTCGTTCTCGACTTTTCTTTTATGCATGAAGCAATGATTGGCACCGCACCACATTTCAATTAATAATAAAGATGAGTGGGTCTGGCTATGGTGGGATGGAGACATGATAATAAGGGTATTTCTGTGTGGATCTGTGTGTGTGTGTGTGTTCTCAGTAAGCCTTGATGGTGTGGCTGTCTTTGTGATTGTGAGAGAGAGTGAATGAGTGATTTATTGGGTGTATAATGAGATCCACCTCCTCAGTGTTGGCGATGAGATCTGTCCTAAATCTCTCTCTCTCTCTCTCATTTCTGGAGTACACTGAGTGACACATAGCAGACTAATGGAACACTCAGCACTCTGGGCCCAGCTCAGACCACCAGGGTCAAAAAGAGCTCTGTGCTTGAGAACGCAACACAGGGTCCAGCTCCAAAAAACGAATCGTGCCTAAAGACACAAAGTCCATGCTACATTAAAAATCAGAGAGGGAAACACTCGCTTGATTGGTTTCCAGCTTTACTACATAGACATGCTGCACCGACGGGACCCTGCTGTGTCAGTATATTTAAACAGGAACATATCAAAACACTGTTTTATTGTACAGTACCTGCTCACTGGCTTCTACGAGTGTGTTCTGAGTCACAGAGACTGATTCATTAAACTCAGCGGTAACAGCACTATAGACTAATAAAATAATTCAAGTAATAAAGTCCTATTCATTAAGTCACTGTGGATGTGATCAGCATACCACACTTTCTTTACTGCAGTGGTCTCTTCACATGTCCTAAGTGGAAGCCTGTTAAAAGTGGAAGTTGTTAACAAGCCAAATTGTCTTGTAAAATATAGCAAAATGGAAATAAAAATATCTGGTAAACAAACAGCATCAGAGTGTTAACAAATGCCACAAAAACCTCCGTTCACTGTCAGTGCTGAGTAAAAGTGAAAGGAAAGGTATCCAGACATATAGGTTCCAGCACTTGGCATAAACTACCTACACTGCATCTCAGTTGCAGCTACACTATATGGACACAAGAGTTTGGGACACCTGCTCCTTCATAGTTTCTCTTGAAATCAAGGGTTTATCCTGCTTTTGTTGCTGTCTCTACTGTCAGAAGAAGGCTTTGTACTAGATTTCGGAGCACTGCTGTGAAGTACCATCATTCCAGAGAACATAGTTCCACTGCTCCACAGCTCAATTCTGGGGGGGTTATACCCCTTTAGCCCACACCTGGCATTAGACATGGTTTCAATTTCATGGTTTATCTGCCCCAAAGAGTTCTATTCTCTTGGCAATTCTTCTCCACGGGGACTAGACACATTGTTTGTGTGTGTGTGCATTTGCACATCTGTGTCAGCAATGGTGTTTTTTGGGGGCCGGTGTTGTGTTATGTACATATAACATTAGAGTAAATCTGCTGGTGCCTTTAATGAATCTGTGCTACTATCTATATGCAGCAGACAGAGTTTCAGGCTTTAAACCTATGGAACATTTCTTTATTATCTCATATATATGAAAACACCCCAAATATCTGCTCTCCTACTAAACATAGAGCTCCAAGATCTAGCATCACGGCCTGTATGAATACATCTGCTCTCTGTAGACTGGGCAGAGTTTCGTACGACATGGTAAAGAATCCAGGATCAAAGTGTATCCAGAGAAGAAGAGACAAGAGGAGGAGGATTCATTAAGGGCCTCATTCCAAATGTAATGAACTGGACAGATCTTTCCTGCTTTCTATCAATACCTCTCAAAATCTAGCACTCCTGGAGACTCCTGGAGAAAGCGAGTACACGTTCCAGTTGGACACCAGACAGCCTATATGCTGATGTGACTTAAAACCTGAAAACAAGTCAGCTAATAGCTCCAGACCTAATGTCATCCTCCTAAATCAGCAGAATGACCTGCTGGCGCAAGCGAGCCGGCTTCAGCTGTATGACCATTTTTTGACCCAAGCCCAGAACACTAGGCAGGAGGCCCAGGGATCTGTTTTGCGTGGCCACGTTGTAAACCTATGAAATCGGCACGGCGTATGTTTCAAAAACATATTCCAACACAATCAAATATCTCTCAAACCTATGCCACGAGCGAAGCCAAATTAGATCGCCAGAGACGCAGCGTAACATACATTTACCCGCTCTTCTCCAAACAGGTCCACTGGAGGGAAAGCTGAGGAAAAGAGCGATTGACACGAGCCGGAGAAGCCTTGCAGCGCCTGCACTCTCTAACCCCCGGATAATGCATCTGTCTCCAGACTGTTGACTCGCTGAGGCTCAGATATGCTATGGGGCTGAAGCTGTCTCTGTCAGACTCATTTAAACCGGCTTTATTTAGACGCTGTTCATTTCCTTCTGCAGAGCAGAGACATCCAGCATCCTACAGTCCCCTGGGGCACGCTGGTCCAAGCTAAGCTGCAGCTTCCACTGCTTTCCTCGCAATGGGCAGATGTGGAACTCAATTAGCAGTAGCTGCCAGCTCAACACCAAGCATGACCCGATTTAACCCTCTGAAGTTGCGGTTATTGCCAGTGATAAAAAAAGCATGATGTATTTCCATGCGTTTTTGTATTAATCCCTTGCTGCAGGCTCATTATCCCATTACTAGTAACTACTAGTAAATTATTCAGTAAATACATCGAATCATGAGTGGTGTAAAAGTTGAAGCATGGCCGGAGGTCCCTCAGCAAGATGCTAGACGATGAGAGCGTCTGGTAGCTGGCAGAAAATAATTGGCAGTTAATGTTCTCCTCCAAGCGTGTTGAGCTGTCCCAGGGTGTTGCAACGGGCCAGTTTGAAAAGATGCAGTTGGCTGAAAATGCTAGCCTTCACCCTCCAAGAGCTAATGGCATTGTGTGAGTGGTTATGAGAGTGAGGAATGAAAGGTCTAGCCCACATATAAGCTCTCAGAGAGGGCTCTATTTCTTTTGGAAGTGTGGACTTCATTCTTCCAATCAACACCACATTTTTTGAGGAGGTATTTTATTATGGCATACAGTACGTGTTGATTTTAGCTGGTCAAAGTTTATGGGGCAACTGTATTAGGCTAGATTTTCTGAAAAAAAAAAACTATGTATTTTAATTATATAAATAAAAATATATAATAATATATGTAATTATCTAAATTCACATTAATGTGAGTCATAAGTGTAGTATAATAATAATAATTACTCTAGACTGCCTCCTTAAGAGAGCTAAACACCACAGTTAAATGCATTTATTTAATGTTCTATCTAAGAAAACAATGGTTTTAGGGGGTCTGAATATGACCCACTTCATAACCAAAATGGGTTTCAAAAGCAGGCCGAGAGAACTTAAACCGCCTGCTGAGACCACTGTGCCACACACAGATTCGCCAATGCTATAAATCGACTGACAAAACCTGGCTGCGCTCTCTTTTCACCACACAAATGTTTCTCTTTTCATTTGAACATGAAAACGAATTGAGGTTGTGGACAAAAAAAGGAGCCATTTAGCCTAAAGAAGCCATTTAGCCTTTCTTCGCGGCCTCAAAGAAAGAGCACTATTGTAGACTAATGGCTGGGAATCTGGAGCGGTGCTGTGGGTTTGAGTTCGGTACTTAATCTAACCTGTTGGAGTCCCTGTCCGGCCGGACAAATGGGGACGCTAATGTGTAGAATGGAGGATTTGCCACGGACCTGCTTGTCTGGCGAGCAAATAAATAAAAAAGACTAATTACCTTGGAAACGAGGTCATATGGCATTTTTCCATTTTAGAGTAGAGCAATCCCCCCAATGAATCCCCCAGCACAGGCAGCTCTGCTAGCCTTCATGTTTCAAAGACGTTTGGGGATGAATATGGCTTTTTGATGGCTCGCAAACAGCTTGGAGGAAGATTGTTCCCATATGATGGGGGTCCCGCTGACTCTCAGTGGAGATCTTCAAAGTCGTTAAGACAAAGGCATCAGTATTTACACATAACAGTCACCAAGTCTGGAATGTCCCTGACAGACAGGACTGCGACAGGCGTGCAGCTTGGACCACTCGAGGACGGAGTGACGGTTAAGAAATTAGGATAATGGAACCCAAGTGACAATGATAGACCTCAGCTGTTCAGTTGCGGGTCTATGTGTCATCATGTGCGACTGAGGGGGGTTAAGCAGTGTGTGCATATATGTGTCCCGGAGGGGGGTGGGCGTGTGTTTGTCTTACACCAGTCCTCCCTTGGGAGGAGTTATGCGGTTCTGCGAAAGGGACGTTTAAAGGAGAATAGCTAGGCAGAAAATTGAAAAGATTTAGCCAAAATGAATCACAGAGGTATGCCAGTGACATCAAAGAGCTTTCTCAGAAGTCAAAAACAACATGAATGGCCCTGTAGGCCCTGGCTTATTTAAGCTGTGAAAAAGAAGGAAGAAGACTGTGTACAGAAGAGACGAGCTGTGGGGCTGAGCAGTGGAGCAGCTGGAGACAGTCTGTGTCTCTTCACACATGGATCCATCTGATCCTTAGAGATGATTAGGGGAACTGTGGGCAGACACAGTTTGGGATGGACAGGGTAGATTCTTCTGTTTGGTCTTAGCAGTGTAATTGTGCTTAGCCTTCACCAATATAATAGCAATTCATCTCAATAAGAGAGACTATTAACCAAACATTTGAGACAGCTGCATAGCAAACAGTAATACAGTTAATAAAGTGAAGGAGGAATTAGACAAAATCACCAAACAGGAATCCAGACACCCATAGTCTACAAGAAGAAAGAGCCCATAATCTATATAAAGCAAGGATCCATAGACTATAAGAAGGAATAGCCCATACTATATATGAAGCAAGGACTCATAAACTATAAGAAGGAAGAGCACATTATCTATAAGAAGGAGGAGCACATAGTCTATAAGAAAGAAGAGCCCACAGTCTATAAGATGGGAGAGCACATAGTCTATAAGAATGAAGTGCACATAGTTTATAAGAAGGAAGAGTCCATAGTCTTTAATAAGGGAGAGCCCATAGACTTTAAGAAGGAAGAGCCCATTTACTGTAAGAATGATGAGCCCATACTTAGCTTTCAATGTAGGTTAATTGGTGTTACATGTGATCAAAGTCGGTAATTCCAGGTTAGCTATAAAATAAACATTCAATTTCAAGTTCAAGTTCAAATTCAGTGAACATATATATAGAGAAGATAGAGAAGATGTGAAAAAGAGAGAGAATACAGTGTGTGCAATAATGCAACACAGATCCAAATTGCTGCCTTGTCACGTTTATATTTCCAACTGGGAGCAAGGAAGATCCATGATCCGCACCGGCAATGAATTCTGACTACAGCAGACAGTGACAGGATTTCCTCTCAGTAGCAGGTCCACAGTGCTCCTGGAAAGCAGTTCCTTTGCTCTCAGTGGCCTGACTTTGCTCTTTATATCCTCCCCACTTGTTCAACCACTTCAGCAGTTTAAACCTCCTGTCTGCCATTTCCAGAGGCCGCCCATGGACCGTCTATACGCCATCTATTCATGAGCTGTGCACCGATACAAAGGCCCTTTTAAAGGGTTCAGGGGCCTGTGGTGAAAGATAGTACAAGATTAAGCCTATTCTATTAACTAATAGATACCGATAATGATCACCTACGCTGAGGCAATCAAGTAATGCAGTGAGGGAAAGGGGTTCATTTTATATTTCATTTTCTTATTTAATTTAAGGTACAAATTATGACAGGTTTAGCAAAGGTTTACCTCTAAAAGCAAATCAGAAGGCCTCATTGGGTCTCCTTCAACTTTACTGATATTCACCAGTGTTTTTCAGTGTTAATCTAATCTAACATCGAACACAGCGAACCACTGGAAACGGTTAAGATGCTATAGGTGGCCATTCTCTATTTATCTCGGCTGGTTTAAGCCAATATTTCATTTTGGACCTATTAGGATTATTTTTTCGGAAAAAATAGACTAAAGACAAACACTAGCTTTTTCATCTTCATTTTTTTAGAATCACAAGTGTTCAGTTTAATTATTTATTCATTTATATCTAAGATTTATTTAGATCTAATGATAAATACAGTCACCAATTTCTGTCAGGCCTTCCTAAAAAATAATTCTAATTTGATTTTTGTCAATTTAGTTTGGTTTAGTTTGTTAATTTAAGTTTTATATATTTAAAGAGAAATAAAGAATTACACTGATCCTGTTGCACTTATTTTAATGTTTAAACTAAAATAAAGAATAAAATAGGCCTTAACAGCTCATTTTAAACATAAATACATGCTGCTGTCTCAATTTCCCACAAATTCATATGGCAGCTCGACATTATATGTCAGTAATTAAAATACTCTGCGATCTTTCATCATAGGCAGCATCTCTTTTACTGATTTATAAATGCTCAAGAATATTTGAACGGCCAAATCGTGTGAGTTCGGTACAGCCCTAATAGCTGTGAACAATTCTGTGGCTTAAAACCACCTCAGAAATCTGCTGTATAACGACGGAGCTTCTCCTTTCTCTCCTCTATCATATCAATTTCCACCTCAACCTTTTATGATGGATGTTTTTATACCTTACTATGACCCCTTGTCCTTCCTCTTGCGCAGTCATCAACAGAGGCCCTGCCTTTTAGATCACCCTCCCATCCTGGTGGCATGGCGTGTAATAGTATGGGATATTACTAGTGGGTGGGAAGTGTTATACTGTGTTAAACTGTATCACAGCACGTCTTATTAAATTGCATTGTACTGTCTAGTGGCTAGTGGCACAATTTCAGGCACTCATTTCTGCTTTCTCAAAAATCTGATTGCGACACTACTGTATTGTATTGTACAAATTGTGGATCATAGCACCCCTACAAAGTAGATCTCAGATTGCTGTTTTGGGGACAGAATGAAAAAAAACAACTCTGGATAATAAAAAAAAATATTCAAGCACTTATGAAAATATCCCCTTATAACCTACTCCAGATGGAGAGTCTACTGTCTCTTTTTTCACCCCATTCCCCAGTTTCTTTGTATTGTGTGAGGGACCACATTGTGCGTTCTAGATAGGAATGCTCTATTTTTGATTACTGATAAGAATCGCAGCAGCGGCGCACAGTTCACCCTCCCTATCTCTAATCAGCACGAAGCGCTAGCTTCCTGCGCTGCGATCTCCGCAGGAAGGAAGTGATTCCTTAACAGATGATGTAATTTACATCCAAAGCATGAAGCCTCAGGTCCCCATCTGACACTACAGGCCACCAAACACCAAGCTATAATCAGCCAATATCACCTTCTCGCTGTGTTATCTACAACATTCAAGCTATATTTCTGCTACGAGCTGCAATTTCATCACAGAACGTCAGAGATTACAGATTACAACCACCCGCCATCTAGACTGCACTGTTTGGCCTTCCTGCATTAATGCAAAAGCTGCCATATCTCTCTTAAGGAACGATAAGTATGAAAGCCACACTGCGCTTGTGTGTAAACTTCTCTTGCAGGTCTCCTTCAGTGACATTTTTGCCAAGACTTTTTGCCAGCCGTCTTTGTTTCACCTGGTGCCAGCGAGCAGTGCCGTCCAAATAAGAAATCCCTGAACACTCAACAAACCTAGCAGCCAGATTCATTTACATGCAGAGTGTGTTATGTTAACGAAGACTGCCAGAATGCTTGATGTCTGCAAGAGTGGAACACTGAGATATGCCCGGGAAAGTGCAGGGAGAATGTGACCTTAACTAATAAGAGAGACAAATTTAGCAGCGGGGTTGGCTGTAAAACTGAGAGAATAACGTCTTGAAGAATCAGTTTATCAAACAGGAGCCTATTACATGGACGTGGCTTGATGCATGGTGTAGTGCTTTGGTGCTCTGGCCTCTCTTGTACAATTTTTAAAAAGTTTTGCAACATAGTGTTAACCCTCTTTACTCAGAAAGGCTTGTTAGACACTAAGGTGTATTATTCAGTAACTGCCGGGACTTCTGTACAAACTGGTGGGGCTGTTTTTTGGTAATAGAAGTTGTAGAATGTAATAGCACCCTTAAGGCTGCTTAAGGGGTTAAATGTATTGGGCTGGGCATAGCCGATTACTGCTCAGTAAGGAAAGAATAAAAGAATATTAGATAAAAAATATTTTTTTCTAGGTAATTTAGAAATTGTCCCTGGCACTAAAGCAGTCATGGAAGCAAGCAGTGATAGCATGTAAGTTAAGGCTACCTCAGTGTAATATCCAGACACTTCTGCAAGTTATTTTTAATGTACATTGTCATCATATTATCATTAACTTGCGGACAAAACTGTAATATTTCTATTAATAACAAACAGAATTGCGAATGATTGTCTGAGGTCACTTAGCTTAGCTTCTTTCCTCAAGTTATTCTGCCTGAGGTCATCTCACCTGATGTATTAGCACTGAGAGATGCTTTAACTCTACTGTTTCTCCTGAGCTTTGATGCTGTTTAGTCTTATGTTCGAAACCTAGCTTTTTCGTACAGGCATTTATTACCGTCTCACCTGCTAGGTAGAAGAACTATGGTACTGGTAATGGTAAGTGCTGATGTCCTCATTTACGTTCGTGTGTGGGAATGCTTGTGTTTTTGCCATGATTTGCATAAAATGCGATCAGTAGAGGTAAATGAGTTTCAGCTGTCACTGGAGGCTGTTACCATGGTAACGCAGCTAACCCTAGCCAGTCACAGGCCTATGGCTGAACATAAAGCAAAAACATCAGGCGTAATGCAACAGCTCTTTCAGTGGTGAGCGGCTTTCTTGTCACCCACAACATGCAGCTCATGCTCTGTAATTGGGTTGGGGGCTAAAATAAAATCAGGCTAGAATTTCTGCACTTTGCTCATTTGATCACTATCACTGCAGAGCAGCATGCTTTTTTTTTTTTTTGTATAAGAGCACATTAGTGCTCCGGCAGGGGCTTCGGGTTTGAGAGGACTGTGTAGTTTGGCTCAGCTGATGACTGACAGCTCAGTTTCTCTGATTATGGAAAATAAGAAAAAAGAAACGGCACACACACTGTCCCTCTTGGAGCCAGGAGGGGTCCTGTCCTGCCACTTGCTTGTGTGTCTGCATACCATCCAGCTTGTTTTTCTTTTTGTTCATTGCTCAGTTTTGTACCTTATTAGCTTTTGCTCAGACTCAGTGTAATAGTTAGCATCTGCGTGGCGGCAGCACATCGAGCCTTCTGCCGATTCCCAACAGTGGGGAAAAAAATCAGGCTGCCGAGGATTAGGACCAATTTCCTTTGAGGTAAATAAAAATGGGTTTATGGGTTCATTTCGTTTGTCTAAAGAGCCGTGTCCATACACACTCACATTTTGATTAAACCATAGGCAGAACCCCAGAGGAGGGCTGGTAGAAGCCTTGTTTCCTGAGCCGTTATAAGCAGTGTGCTAACTTCACACAGAATGATGATCACACCAGCAGCTGGACTGCTTTTCACATGTGGAAAGATGTGGAGAGATATCGCATGTGATGCATAGTTTGTTGTGTGTGAGATGCCTAAATACAGACATAGCGTAGGTGAACACACATATAAAGTCATGCACTGAACATATATTACTATATTGTTCATATATTTACATATATAGAACTCCATACTATACATATTGCCTATATGAAAAAAACAGAACTCCAAAAATTCAGGACACCCCATGAAAACCTTTTTCTTAACCCAACATCAGACCGCAAGATGCGTTAAGAAGTCTCCAACAACCCTAAAATGCCACCACGGGCCCTACAGGTAACTCCTGCCACAGAAACAGTGGAACCATAAAGGGTTCCCTTCTCCGAGCAGACATGCTGAGAGATGAGTGCGTGATTCTACGTACCAGTGGAGCTTCAATTTACTCCTAGCCCCATTTCCCTCACTGCCTTTGTCCTATTCTCCTACCGCACTTCCTCTAAAACTGTTGCCCACTGGGGACTGGTTACCATGGTTACCTAGTTGCCGAACCTAGCTAATGGCACTTTTTTTTTTCCCTGCGTTTTCTCGCCCACCCCCCACCCCAACACGTTTATCTGGTTGGCGGACGGTGCGCATATTAACCCAGACACTACGCTCCAGCAGTCAGACATGTCCCAATCCCACGAGATCTACAGCTCGCGACTCGAGAGAAGAGAGAAGCGAGAGAGAGCAAAAGAGATGAAGACTATCTACTGATGCCACAATAACTATGCTGCATATATATATATATATATGTATATGTATATGTATATATATATATATATATATATATATATATATATATATATATATATATATATATATATCTTTGGTGTTATATAAAATTATATATCATAGAGATGATAAACAATAAAGCATCGTATAAATAATGGACAAAGAATGAGAGACAGAGAGAGAGAGAGAGAGCAGGAGTGTGAGAGAGAGAAAGGGGTATATGCTGTTACCCCAAACAAATATTAAATAGGCCTAATCCAGTTTGTTTCTGGTTTACTGTGTAAACTGAGCAAGAATCATTACTCATTTCTTCTGTCACAAGCTGTTGAGCTTCTTTTATAGCAACCCTTAAAACCAACGCCCTATGTGCTCTCTGTAAGGCCTAATCAAAAAGAAAATCATTATCAATTTACAGTCCAAACTTTTCCAATAAAAGTCATGCCGTGGGGCTTTGAAACCAGTCTGGTATTTCGTGTTTTTTATTTTTTTTCAGGTCATAGCGTTCCGCCAGTCTGGGCTTAAAAGCGATTTTTCCAAATAGCAGCAGGATAAGTGTCAGTGCTTCATTAGTTAATAATGGAGCAAATACAGCCCATGGTTTGGGCCTCAAAGAAGAAGCAGCTTATTCCACTAGGTTCCGCGCCGGCAGAATATGAGCCTTCCCACAGTCCCACTGCAAAGGCCTTTTCATCTGACCTTGGAAAGGACAGAATGCATTAGGGTTCCTAAACAGTGGGGTTGGTGTGTGTGTGTGTGTGTGTTGGGGGGTGCAGTTTGTGTTTGGAAGTGGGTCTATGATGGATGGCCTGAAAAAACAGCAAGGAACTGTACTGTAGGCCAAATCCGGCAGTGTGCCTAAGTGCTTTTAAAGGCAGAGAAATTAAGAGGAGAAATTGACCTTTTCTTTTCACTTCATAACTGTTTAGAGGTCGACAGCTTCTCCGTTGTGTGGACACCCGTCACTAACACTGATATCATGTGGCATAAAGCTTTATCACTTGCGACTACTCAGAGCTTCTGGCTGTGGCTTTCATCTTGGCCTTTCTTCTGGCTTCTGACTCCCTAACCAATGCTCCAGGTCATCAGAGAGAATGTGAGGAATGTGAATGAAATGTCACTGAAAGCAAATCTGTTTTCATCAGTGTCTCAGTCATGATCGTGCTCCTGTGCCGCAACCCCAGAGAAATACAAGGCAAAGACAACAATCTGTTTAAATCTAAGATCAGATACTCATATTTTAAGAATCCAGTATTGATACTACAGTAAAAATGTAGGCTCAAAACTGCTGTCTTGCCTACTGTGTAGGAAATGAAGGTAGCTGCCTTGATGCCTTAATGATCATGATGTCTTGGAGGGCAGTTGTAGGTAAGCTATCTGTAACCGAATCACGTTTCTTTGTGCTTTGAGGGCAGCACTACATGACTTTCCCAAGGTACTGAAAGCTCATTTACATTTACATTACATTTAAGGCATTTAGCAGAGGCTCTTATTCAGAGTGACTTACAAAAGTGCTTCAGTGTTCACTCAGAAAATACCCTTAGATAGTTTAGGACAGCATCTATGCTACTAAATACAAAAGTCAGTATGGAGACCACAGTACTCGACACTACACCTCGTACTCTTAAAAAGGGGTGGGTCTGCTTTGAAGATAGCGAGTGACTCTACAGTTTGTTCCAATCATCTGATCAGGCCACACCATGCAAATGGGAGGCTAATGGGTTTCACTCCCTATTAGCCACGCTAGCATTTTGGTCAAACTATTTGTCTCACTGAGAAAATAGTAAAAAATACACAGTGCTTCACACAAACATAAGTACACACACACACACACACACACACACCCACGTGCAACCCAGTGCACATCCCCACGCATGAACACTGGTGTATAACGTAATGGCGCTCATCCCCCATTGTATTCGACTGGTGGGGGAAGGGTAAGGGGCTTCTTAAAAATTCCTGTCCTCGTCTGTTTCAAATAATATGTGTGTGTGTATGTATGTTTTTATGAGGTGGAGGTGGTAGTGGTGGTTGTCGGGGACGGTATGTGTAATAAGGGGCTGTCTGACCTCTACTCCTCTACCAACTTACAATAACATGACACTGCTTGCCCTTATATGACAAAGACAAATACTTGCGGTAAACTACACACACACACACATATACACACACACATAGTGAGAAACACACACAACCACACACACCAGGAGTGGAAAAATGTTCAAATTGAATATTTAAAGCATTTGAAAACTGTCCATGATTCTGCTAATCTAGTTGTTGCTACACTCAGTACTGTCCAATAGTCTCTGCATCACACACCACTGCAAACAATGAACACAAAAGAGCTCTCTGGGGCCTTCAGAAAGAAGGCTGTAGATGCACACGAGTCTGGGAAGGGATTTAGAAAGATCTCAGAGCAATTAGAAACAAGCCGTTTCACTGTCACAAGTTACAAGTGAACCAACTGCCAACATGACCAGGTCAGGCCGTCCTAGCAAGTTCCTTCAGCCCAAGAACAGACCACAAGATGTGTAAAATGTCAGTAGGGGACCTACAGGTACACACCTGCCACAGCTGATATTCAAAGTAAAGCATCTACACTCTAAAAATAAAGGGGATGCCATACGAAGAACCATGTCTGTCATAGAGATGAGTGTGAGTGTTAAGAACCTCTAAAAGGCCTCAAGAACTTTCTCTTTCTCAATGTGAAGGGCACATTCCCCATTACGAAAATGCTACTTTATAGAACCTAAAGTGGTTCTTTTATGGCATCGCTCAAAGAACCTTGTGTAGCACCTTTACTTTTTAGAGTGTAGCATCAGAAAGAGACCACACCACGTTGATTTTCATGGTTTGCAGGGAGGAAACTCCTGCTGTCCAAGCCCTGAGCTGTGTCCGAACTGTGGCCTATTCACTATATAGTTTATAGAATTGTCAGTGCACTGTAGCTAACAATGCATGGTAATGCATAGTGTACAAATTATGTACACTAGCAGACATGGAATACCCATAATTCATCGCGTTGTTCGCTTTGAAGATTCAATGTGCCCTACTCACTAGCCCCTGCATATAGATCACCATCATAGGGAACAGAACTCGGCGAGGTAGTGAGCGATTTCGAACACGTCGACAGCAGATGGCGTCGCATAAATAATCTGAAGGTTGGTCTTCCTCGAAGAAGCTGCAATCGTATCTTTAAGCCAAAAACGTGATGGATTATGGGTATTCCATGTCCGCAAGTTTACATAATTTGTACACTATGCATTACCATGCATTGTGTGACTATTAGCTACAGTGCATTGAAAATTCTATACTATATAGTAAATAGGGCACAGTTTCGGACACAGCTCTGGTCTTTTTTGACCAGCCTGCTTAATTCTAAGGGATACACAGAGGTTGGAAATGGTCATAATTACATATTATGATCGTTTATGGTAAATAAAGCCACACTGTTGTAATATTGAAATGTGAGCAAAATAAAAGGATGTGCGCACTTTAAATAAACTGCCTACATTAGAATAGTCATATTTAGGGATAAAGATAAGCTGGGAAATGAGGAATAATGCAAAATATATAAAAAAAAAAAAAAAGGACACATAGGTATGTGACCTTTAATGTACATTAACATTCATATTTTCCTTGTTCTGTAAGATTAGCATTTCTAGAGTACGAGGTGTTATTACATCAGTGAAACTCTCCTGTACGTCTAAACATCTAAACACTGTCCTTTGTTCTACCAGAAACCAATCCCAAGGGAGAGGAGCACAGTGACAGAGCTGCCGTGGCGACGGACAGTGGCTGTGGTGGGGCTGTAGAGGAAGGGACGGCTCTTTGTTCTGACCAAGAGGAGATTTCAGATTGAAAGCACACGTGTGGTTTTTTTTTTACAGTCAGATAGCAGCACAGCATTCTGCACCCATTGCTTGTCCATTTCCATTATGCTCTGGCTGTGGTGGCCTGATAACCACATGTTTGTGTGTGTGTGTGTGTGTGTGTGTGTGTGTGTGTGTGTGTGTGTGTGTGTGTGTGTGTGTGTACATGTGTGGGTTTGTGAGATGGAGGTACAACCGTGTGAGGAAACAGGGAGTGGTCTGTTTTTTTTCTATTACAGAGCAATTGGTGAGTGTGTGTGTGTGTGTGTGTGTGTGTGTGTGTGTATGTGAGGCGGGTGGGGGATGTATTAGCATTGCAAGCCAAGAGACTTGCCCTTGCAGTTCATTAGCCCAGTTATCACGTCCTTGAGAACAGACTGGTCAGACAGAAAGCAGACAAACACGCCTGCAAACTCACCTAAAATATGATGCAGTCTAAAAAGGGAGCATTCCGGACAGGCCGGCAGCAGAGGACAAATTACTGCACCTAAGCACAAAGCTTAGTGAGAACACACTCTCACACACGTGCAGCAACACACAGTCCCTCCTTTTCTCCCGACCACAGTCACAGTAACCATGGCAACCACAACCGGCACCATTCACCGCTGATGCATCGCACCACAGGCAGACGTCTCTCTCTCTCTCTCTCTCTCTCTCTCTCTCTCTCTCTCCCTCTCTCCCTCCATTTTTCCGTCTTTGTCTCTTGGTCTACATCTCACTCTCTCTCACCCCTCCTATCTCTCTTTGTGTCTCTCCCACTTTCATATTCTTAATAGCTAGGCTTGCACTGACTTTCTGGGCAAATTGAACCGCAAGTGATAGAAGTAGCCTATTCACTCACACCTAGGGGCAATTTAGCATAGCCAACTCACCTACCATGTGTATTTCTGGGAGATGGAAGGAAACCAGAGTATCCAGAGGTAACCAACATGGACATAGGGGAGAACACACCAAGCTCCTCGCTGACAGATAGTGGAGCGAGGATCGAACCCACAACCTCAGGCCCCTGGAGCTGTTCGACACACACACTACCCAACTTATTTCCAACCATTTACATTTCCATAGCCTACAAACATGTGTTTAAATATTTATCGCAAAAAAATAGAGCTGGAAAAAATGGACCGTGACTTTTTCAGAATTTTCCTTTCTTAAGAAGCAAATTGGCTGATTTCTATTAGCCCCCCCCCCTTCTTTTGCTCAGCTTTTTCCCCAAATTAGTAATGTCTAACTGCCTCCTACTATCTAGGGCTTCCCAAATCCACCAGTACTGGGAAAAAAAACGAAGATATGACTCATGAAGCACCAGTACATCTTTTTGAGCTGCCGCTAACGTTAAACTTCAGATCTCCAGATGATAGGGCTAACACCTTATTAGCCGGTCAAAAGCTTAAATTGTGTGGGCTAAATAAAGCATAAACTCAAAAGCACATATTTTAGTACTTTGTATTAACGAAAACCAAACTCTAAATAACATAATATGCTCTTTAATGCATCAACTGGCAATGCTGGGTGCAAACATTGGTCAGTCCGATTGTGCACCCCTAGAAACTTGTTGTAATGCACCATCATGGCTATAAACAGTCTAATGTATAAGAAGTTTTTAATGTTATGTATGTTAATGTAAAGAGATGCTTCTATAAGTAATGTTAGGTCATTTCTACTGGTTCATTCATCATTAAAAGTTCCCACAATAAAAAGGGCAGCTTATGGTCTGCATGTACTATGCTCTTGTGCATGCCATGTCAGTTTGTGTGGCTTCAACTGTAAACAACGAGAGGCACCAAAGGTCAATGGCTTCTCGTAAAAAAGGCTTGTGTTTAACAAGTGTGCCATATAATGTCTCCCACCGCTTTTGCTCCCCAACAGCAGCAATGAACTCTTAAAACAAAACTCATGACGTAAAGGTCTGCATCACACACATGGTTGCATGGGTTACATGAGGGCAACTATTTTGTAGTAGGCCTATATAAAATCTCAAGAGCGTTGTCTTGGTAGTTGAACGTCAACAGTATGTGAACTGATTCATTGGGTATTACCCAACAGGTCTGGCTGCTATACTCTTTTGTAAGCGTTCCAGTCACCATCAAACTCAAAAGGCAGTCAAAAGGCCAGAGATCTAATCGGACACATGGTCCGTTTGATCAACGCCGACACATCTGTCCAGCGTTTGAAGACTATTTCACAGATAAGCACCAAAGGTTTATTAGTGAAAAAGGAAAAGGCATTTCCAGCTCATCAGGTGTGCAGCGGCCTCAACGCAATAGCAGCGGCCTCTCGCTCGTAGAGGGCTGCAGATCCGGTCTGGTCGTCCACACTGCAATCAGGGAGTCCCTGCACATCCGCCTTGACCATATGGGCACAACAAGCCCGGCATTCCACAGCAAGAACTCACCAAGAGTACGGGCCCAGGGGTAGGAGGAGAACCTGATGAAACAACTACGCCAAAGCCCAGAGGAATTGTCCAGCAATTTATTACAACTTGCATGTGTAGGAGGCCAGCATCAGAACGACGAAGGTGAAGGTATAATCTTGGCACCTTACTTTGGATTCTTGGACTAGGAGCAGAGCCTGCTTTGTGGCCTCTAAACTCCAGAACAGAATAACAGACCAGGGGCGTTGGTGTTCATTGAGAACAGGGTCTTTAAATCCCATTGTGCCTACTGATCATCGTCCTTACATTTTAAAAAGCAACCTTGGTCGTAAATCAGAACTCCTACGCTAAGATGCTTTACGAATACAGACAATTGGCAGTTTGCTGAATATGTAAGAACGCTAACACACAAATCTTGGTGCCTTTTTGGGTGGGGGCAGACTGGAACGATGCTATACAGTAGGCCATTGAGAATATACATAACTTCTGCGGCACAGCAAAGGTACTAAAGACTACAGTAAAACCTGCCAAAGGCTTGGAACAGCAAACTGTGGGAGGCAGTCTAAGAATCAGGGACAAACAATTCCATCTGAAGGCAAATCATGAGAATTCATGAAACATCTCTTTTCTTTTTCCAGGCCGGCAGTGAGTGATGCCAGGCACTGGGCCAGAGTACAATGAATCCAAATCCAAGCTACTGGAATCTTCTCTTCTCCTCTTTTGAATGTTGTCCAGCATCAGTCTCTCATTTGATCAGCCCAACAGAGACACTAAGGTCACCGAGCCCATTTTCGAGGATCTGGAATATGAAGTATTTCAGATCATGGATTTTAGATCCATTAAGACCTTTCATTCCTGCTCGAAAATATATGAGGGATAAAAGAAGGCCAGGCCAGTACAGGGAAAATGAAACATACAGGGTCATGTTGCACTGAGAGGAGACAGACTGCGAAGAGCTTGTAGGACCCTGAGACGTAAGTGATAACTACCATTTGAGAGGCATGTCTTGTTCTTGCTGTGTACCTTGTGTACTCCTCAACTTTAAATCTAGCTCAGGTCCTTAGAAGATCCAAATATCAGAGGCCGAATAAGGTTCTTCTTGGCTCTCCTTCAGCAGGAAAGAGGCACTGCAATCTTTCATTCCCTCCAGGTTACTGCATTGTGTATGGACAAGGTCTGCTGATGAGTTCTTCTTGGCTCTCCTTCAGTAGGAAATAAGCACTGCAATCTTTTATGTATAGACAGGTCTGCTGATGAAAGGCTGGGCCTACTGATAGGGTTTAGTGAAGAACAGAAACGTTCATGTACCTCATATCTGTTATACACTGATAAAGAAGAGCTTCCCAAATTAACATAACATCTCCTCCTCAATGACAGCAAGATTAGTAGTGGTAGCACTCACTACCACCAGAGAGGATTCATGAAGTGACAGAAAGTCTACAGAAGTGTGAGTCCCACTGACAAACAGAAAATACTGGCCAATGCTAAACTTGAGAAAAGTTTTTGCCCCTTTATTGATTACCGCAAACTCATAGTCCTTTTTGTGAAACACTATGGACAAAAGTATTGGGACATCTACACATTACACCTACATTTTAAATCCATAGGCATTAGTTTGGAGTAAGTCGCCCCTTCGCAGCTTGCGGGCATGGGTAACTTTACATGGTCTGAGTTGCTGTGCTCCTAATAATAATAATAATAATACCACTTGAGAGGTGGAATATCTAGAATATCTGAGTTGTTGCAACAGTGGCACCCTATTTCAGTAGTACACTGGAATTCAGTGAGCTCTCTAGAATGACCCATTCTTTCACCAATGGTCGTAAAGACAGACTGCATGGCTAGGTGCTTGATTTTATGGCAACAGGACTGCATTACACCCCTGAATTCAATGATTAAGAGGTGTGTCCCAATACTTTTGTCTGTATAGTGTGCAAGTTTTTTAAACACATTTTTGTTGCCATTTGCCTTTTTTTTTAATTCAGTTGCAGCTGTGAACACCATGCAACTCAGTTACTGACAAGAACCTGCTCAAAGGATCGATTTATTCACAGGATGGTCAAATTCCTTAAAATGCAAACCAACTGTCATTGAGCATCTGCTCTGAATGCTGGTTGTAAATAACAGAAACGCAGCTCTGAAATACGACTACTGAGGAGTTTTTAGCTTCGCTCTGGTGTTCTCTAGGCAGAAGCTGTCTTAGAGAACGAAATCTTACACAGCTGCACTGAGATGCCAACTCAAACAAGTTTACCTAAACTGGGCCAAACGGCTATGAATCAACTCAGCATGAGGTTTGGAAAAAAGCAGTAAGGCCTTCTTCCCGTCACACAGAAACCTCAAACTAATGCACAGACTCTTAATTATAAAACGAACGCAACATACTTACCGCCTCGCATCAGCTGCACGTTGGGTAGACCGAGAGATGGTGGGTGTTTCTGTTAAGGGCCAGAACGATGGAGATGTGTCTAGGATGGCATTGAGGGTTTCATGCTGGCCGGGAGTTGGCAGACTGTTTGCGGTGTGCTGGTGTGTGTGTGTGTGTTCTGGAAGGATGGAGGTCAGGAAACAGACCACCAGGGAGAGGATGGGATTACTGAGTATGCTGGACAGGGCATGGGAGGAATACTCTGGGTGCCTGACAGTCTGGTGCAGACAGGGAAGGGTTAGGGCAACCGCAATTTATGGAAAAGTGTGAGTGTGTGTGAGAGAGTTTGTTTGTTTTTTTGGACAAAAATGTCCTGACTTTGTATAAAAACCAGAGTAAAACACAGATTTAAACACTTAAATTGATGAGGCCTAATCATTTCTTTTATTCTACTGAGGTTTAAGTTAGGGTAAGGTTTAAAGTTAGGTTTAAAAATAACTTTTAAAGAATTGCCTGTAAAGAATTAGCTCTGAATTGTTCATTGTATTGAATGTAGGTTAATGTAACAATATGATACAGAACTAAAGTGCATTTCCAGACAGGAAACACAAACTATGCACAAAATGTGCACAAAATATACTACTGTAGTTGCTAGGCTGTTTTTACGTGGTTAATTGGGTGAATTGAAAGTGTTTTCGTCAGGTGGTTGTTTAGTGGTTGCTAAGTGGTTGCTAGGGTGCTGCCAAGTGGTTGCTGTGGTACTCAATGTTGATAGTTTGGTGTTATTCTGACATAAAAAGAGTGTACAAACTGTCACACTGGATTCATTTCCATGAGAAAAAAAATCTGTTGCTACATAGAAACCATACATCCAGACAAACAGCATTACACAAGCCCAAATCACACAGTGAGACAGAATAGTGTTGGAACAGTGTTGAAAACGGTTGTGCAGCTTAAGATGTTCCTGTCATTATGGGGTAGTCATTAACTAGGGTAAAATTGTTTTGTCAGATGGTTTCCATGGTGTTTCTATATGGTTGCTATGGTGTTGCTAGGCAGATGCTATGGTATCCCAGGTCGTTCCTGCTAAGTGGTTGCTAACTGGAATTATGGCTAGGTGCTTGATTGCATGGCAATGGGACTGAATTCAACACCTGAATTCAATGATTAAGAGGTGTGTCCCAATACCTTTGTCCATAGAGTTATTTTATCAAAGCTTGCAGTCAACCTTTGGATGTAGGTGGTTGCTATGCTGTTGCTAGGTGGTTGCTATGGTATCCTGGCTTGTCATGGTGTTGCTATAGTTATGCAAAGTGATATCTGTGGTAATTCAGGTGTTTGCTAGGTAGTTGCTGTGGTACCCCAGGTGGTTGCTTAGGGTTGCTTTGCAGTGCACATCCATAAAAACATGGTTCCCGTGGGTCGCCTGGGTTTGAAATGTCAGGATGTATTAGAAATATAAATATATGACCCCTTGTGTAAAAACAAACAAAACAAGGAAGGCAAAGCTTCCCTTTCAGCCAGCACCCTCATCCGTCTGCGTGTGTGCTCTTGCACTTTATAAAAAAGTGCAACTCAGCTAATAAACACTACGGCCCGTAACCATGAGGTGGAGAGGCCGAAAGCAGCAGAGATTAGCAGGACCACGGTGCGGTCGCGAGCCTAATCCAACTCAAGCATAGGTCTGCTCGTGCACATGCCTTAATATAAAGCACTCTTCAACCTGTTCATTAAATCAATATACCTCTTATTATTGCTGGCTGTGTGTCTGCAGCCAGTGGAAGCCTTGTAATTAAATTTCACTCAGCTGGGCTCTTCGATGGGAAAGGGCTCACTGCATGTTAGAAGAAGAACTGGTAAGAGAGAGTGATGCTTATTTTGGAGGCAGGAGAGAAGACCGGCCGGCCATCTTTCCACTCTCAGATTGCGTGGATGTAATGCTTGGACACATCCTTCAGAGTCACAGAGCTGCAAAGGTTGTTAAACCTAGGCAGCTGCAGGAATCGCAGGCAGTAATGAAAGCAGGTCATTTTATAGGAATCCTTTCTTTACTTGTATTAAACATATTATTACTAAACTCTCATTCAATACCAGAATTGATGAGACTGTTCCTTTTTTACAGCTATTTTGCAGAAATAAACCACGTAGGTTAATTAATGGGAATGGGAGTCCTAAATCTAGTTAGTTCACACCTTCTCCTTAGTGTGTGCAGATGTCATCAGTATCGTTATCGTTGCCAGGCGTTGATTGTTCTGACAAGTCTTGTGTGTGTGTGTGTTCATGTGTCTGGCGTGAACGATATCCCAATCCCTTCACAAATGCATTTATGGTCACCCGTTTTATTTGTTAGTCTGTGCTCTGTTTTCAGTGTATTTCTCTTGTTTTTGTGCTTTGGACACCCGTGATTTGTTAAAAAATAAAAACAAAGACCATGACTTGGGGTAGGCTGACCTCAGATCTTCACACTGAAGGGCCTGTAAAGCTTGTACACAATACTAATGCAGTATCGTAAAGGCCAGTTTAGACTTCTGTGTCGAATCTACGGCATAACTACGTAGCCTAGCACACCAGACTTCAACAACTGTGACTGGTACCATTGCATTTCCACCTTTGCTGCCATTTTTAAATTCTAGAAGAACCAACTTTTGAATCAGCTCAATAGCCATACTGACCGTAATGTTTTTCAGAAAGGAAAAGTCCTTGGGCAAGACTCCTGACCCTACATTCTCCTAATTCAGATGCAGGTCGCTCTGTATAAGAGAGTCAGCGAAACACCGTCAGTGTAAATGTAGTGTGGTGTCTTTGTTTTTGGCGAGTGTGGGGTGGAGGAGGGGCTGAAAAGGGGGTTGCCCATGCTCCCATGGTGCCATACAAGAACTAGAACCACCACTGTTGCCAAAATGATACTAAAGGTTAATATACAAGTATGCATGAGCAGAGTTTAGAGTTTAGCTTCTTTTTTCCTTCGTTTTCCTCATCCTCTGTACCACATACTTGAGCTCTGAGGGCAGTCAAGCAGGCCTGGTTGTCTAGCAAACTAGACGATCACAACTGTGAGAGAGAGCAATTAATAAAGGAAGGCAGAGAGTGTGCAGAGAGTGATGAAAAACAAGAGACAGAAGGGGGGAGGGGAGGAAGGGGTGAAGAGTGGACACATGCCAGGTAGGGACAGATTGAAATAAAGGGAAAGCCTGTCCCATCGCCTCTCCTGATTTGCCCCTTTGTGTAGCTCTAATAGCTTTTTAGTTCCGACTCTTTTTGGCTCTTTGTCTCGCCTCGGACTAATGCATTTTTTATCTGGGTTCAGCCCCACTGTTCTGGTCATTCTTCACCGCTGTGCACTGGAGCCAGGCAGCAGATTTTGATTGGAGAGGCTGGCAGGCCTGGAGGAAGGGCAGGGTGGGGTGTTTGTTGAAGAAAAGGCCCGTTTGCCCCATGCTTGCACTCTCTCACACTCTCAAAAAAACAAGCCTTTTCAGTCTGGGCGAAAAAGCCTGTCACTGTACACAAACTATTCCGAAGCAGTCCCAAACAACGGCGTCTGAATGTGGATCTAGTCAAAAATATTTGGGCTAGGTTTGATCCCGACCAACTGCGCCATTCAGCGCTTTACTAACAAAAG
Source organism: Salminus brasiliensis (assembly GCF_030463535.1). Classification (NCBI taxonomy): domain Eukaryota; kingdom Metazoa; phylum Chordata; class Actinopteri; order Characiformes; family Bryconidae; genus Salminus; species Salminus brasiliensis. Next base: position 19,137,501 of record NC_132893.1, on the reverse strand, counting down.
CTGAGGCCGTCTCATTGTGGCTGGTGAGAAGATGGAAATGGAAAAAGCATGGTCAACGCTTGTTTATGTAACGTCAAAAGAAGTCGGTTGATTATAATCTACGGCCGCATGAGTTTGAATAGTCCAGCCAGACAGTGTGAATTTGTGCGTCTGTGTGTTAGCATAAGCAGTTTTGGCACATGCTCCCTCTGAGATGTTGATGTAGAAGATAGTGTGTGGCGAGAGACAAGCAGCTGCAATAGCAAACAGGATTAGGACCAGCACATCTCCACTTGGGCTCTATCACCTCAAGATCCAACTTGGACAACTCTGCACGGGAGAATTTCGTCCAGAAGAAAAAAAGAAGGAGAAGAAAGCAGTACATCACGTTGTCATTGTGTCACAATCTCAAGCGCAAAACATGAACAAACAGCATGCTGGGAACTCTTCCTGACCTTCTGGAAAGTAAATAAATTGAAAGAAACGAGTCTGAGACACAACCATGGAAAAATCTATCCGGCTATCCGGATTTCTGGGCCAGAAATCACTTTTTGATGCTCAGCAGACTACGTGCTCACCTTGCGTAGCATTATGACAGTTCCTTGATGTACCAAGGTGCATTCAGCGTGGTGTCTTGCTTTGCATCTGACAGACAATGTTTGTCTTTGAGTTTGTAAAGAGAGATTTTACTCTGGAGTCTTTGACTTGCAAAGGAATGACATATGAATCGCTGGAATTTACTGACAGGGCTGTCCTCCGTCGGGACGCAGCTAACACTACAACACCAACCCCTTAAGAGCATGTCCCGGATCTTCTGTAAGCCCATTCTCATAAAGAGCAGATGTCCGAATCAGCCACCTGCTGTCATGATAATGTCCTGCTTTTCATCTTTTTTTTATCTGTGTTTTGTCTAATATCACGATGACCAAAGCTGTGGGTAAGTTATCGCCGCAAAGCCCTGTCATCCCTAAACGCATAGACCACCTGCTGGCTCATATTTCCATCCTTCTACCATATCCCCCCCTGAACCCAAAGTACCGCACAAATTCATACTAATCTGCCTCGGTATGTCATGAAATTTGATTATTGTGACCATGAGGACCACCATGACCCATTGCACCTTCTGGTGCTAATGCCAATGAGGAATACTACAGATACACCAGATGTTCCTTTATGAGGTGGCCTCAATGTAACCCTACACAAGGGAGCAACAGCAAACAGTGTGGGAACAAGGCAACGCAAGATATCAGAGGATGGAGGAAAGCTCGCTAAGCAAAAACAATGAACAGGGACAGGATAAATGAGTCAGAGAACAAGACAAAGGAAAATCTCGTGGAGAGAAAAAACAAAAAGGCCTCTCTCCAAGAAATCCTACAGAAATGAAAGGAGGAAATAGGAGTGTATTCACAGAGATAGACAGGTGTCAGCTCTGGGAGTCCAGAAAAACGAAGAGCAAGCAACTTTTTCCTCACTTTCTCTTTTATCAGTGTCCAACTATTGTTCAGAATATCAGAGGAGACTTTGAACTAGGACTGCAGCAACGCAGGAAATGCACTGTACGTATGGAGCAAGTGGGAGGTGTTCCGCACTGGAAGCTTTATTTATCCTTCCGACCAATCAAGCTGGGAAAGAAATACAAAAGGGCCGGGAAATCTGCTCACTCATATCCGGGGCCTATGATTTCAAGCTGCTTTAACCACGGACATGAATATTCACGCCGAAGCACGATTATCAATCTTGGTTCCAATATATGCACCATTGATTGATGTACCATCACTGGAAGAACCTCCTGTATACAGATACTGTATGTATCAGTTTTTCAAATTAGGGGGTATCCGCCTATTACACGGGAACTGCAGAAATGAAAAAGAAAAAAAACTAGAAAAACAAGAGAGATTAAGGGAAGGGGAAGAAATCTCCATGCCATATGGTAGCGAGCATTCGACTTAATGAGGCATACCACCACCGCTGATCCACAGGGTCCAGCTATCTGCCAATATTTGAGATGTTTGGATTGTGAATAATCAAAGTAAACACTAACCAATGGCCTTGCTTCTGAAGTGTTTTTTACTGAATCAAGTAACTGCTTTGGCTTCATGGGAATAGAGTTTACTGAGTGCAATCTTTGAGAGTCTGTCTATGTGCCAGTGAATGGCGGGTGCACATACATCATTCGGAGGAGCAAACAGAGCACATATTACAATGATTAATTCTGTAGAAAATATTCTATACCATGCCTGCCAGCCGAAACATGCACGCAACTGTGCACGCATCTTGTTTCGGGACAACCATTCAACCCTTTCCTAGACCCGGTACAAAAAGGGGTTTGTGCTCCGCAGACCTGCATGCTATGGTCCGTGTGAGCAGGTCGCCACAGTCTGGCTCGTATTTCCGGCGGGGCACATTTCAACGTGACCCCACCGGGGGCCTGGTCTTATGTTACAGGAAACTGTCCCCAGGTAGCTTCCCCTGCCAGCGTGGGCCCAGATGTGTTCTACCCCTGAATTTATTCAACGCGATTAGTCTTTCCATGTGGATTCAGGAAAAATATTACCCAACACCATGGAGCGCGTGATTGCCGGGACAGGTGGAGAGACGGCCGAAATTTACTGCGGTTTAATGTGAGGAACGGCACTCCATACTGCTGCACCTGCATGTGCACGCACACATACACACCGTTGCAGACACAACACACAGCATCGCAAAGGGCTGCTGAGTGAAGGCACTGATAAAATCACCCCAGAGCCCTCCCAAACACCCCCGTGTCTAATGCCTAGCGTACATAAGCAAGCTCCAGCGTGCGATCTCGGTATGATTTGTTTTCAAGCTTTCGGTGAGTAGATCTGAGATCAGCGGGGAGAAAGACTGCCAAGGCACGGCTCACGCAGGAAAAAGATTCCTCTACGGCTCGGTAGAGAGTTGATAAACACGAGCGCTCCTGCCTGCAATGTGAAAGCAATCAAAACACACCCTGAAAAATGCTAAAGATGCTGTCAAGCTTGTTTCTTTTTAGCCTACAGAGTTGGAAATTGCTGTAATTTGTCACTCATTTGTTTTGAGATCATACATGATGGTCTGGAACCCAAAGCAGACCCTTAAGTCATCACGACTAACGCTAACAGGCACATGATTGAATGAGGAAAAAAGGAAGCCGACCCCTCAGGATAAGCCAAAACAGAGCGAAGGAACCACGCTGAGCATCCTGACCCTGGGACCATCTTCCACAGCCAAGAGCCTGAACTTCAATCATTATCTGAGAAGCTGAACCCAAAACGGTAAGTTCAACTCCAACTCCCTGCAGTAGACACTCGACTGAGCGGAGGAAACTCTACCACATGCACACAGAGGGGTCATTCTCAGCTCAGCACGCCATAACCGGCCCTCCACTGAATAGGGTCTGGTTATCAAACTAAACTTACCACATCCACAGGACCTCGCAGGAAAACATACTGAGAACCGGAGACGCCGATATTTTGTGAGAAATCACTCTCGGGAGAAGAGGGGGAAACCGAAAAATAAATACAGGGCAGTCTTTTCTTTCACATGTAAATAATACATGATAAAGCCCACAGAACAACCCTTTAGAGGGAATAAATGGACTGTCTCAAGAAAATTGTTGCTGTCAGACAACAAGAAAGTCATTTGGGAGCATTTTGGAGCATTTCTATTGGTCCATTTATCAGGACATTATCACACAATGTAAAAAACAGCTGTCAGAATTACACTATGTCAAAAAGTTCAACATAAAAATGGAGACAAGTTTCTTGTTTGACAGAGATGAAAAGAACATGAATTGGAAAATTCTAAAAATTTACAAAAGGATAGAAGAAACACCCATCAAATATCTAGGCCAGGCTTGGTGTGAGCAGAGCCACCATAGAACGGCAACTGCCTCTCTGGGGATCGTGGGCACTACGTGGAACTACTGCCAGTTTTGCCACTATGCATGCCAATGTGTGGAGCACAGTGGCGCTATGGCTAGAACAGTCTCATCTTGTGGCTTGTCAGAGAGTCCCGATTTGTTCCTTCGGGGCTTTGGGGAATGTGGTGGGACGAATAAAATCACATTCTAGAACAGTGAAAAACCAACAGCGGTGGCGCGTGGCATGAAATGAGTTCTAAAGACGGAGTCGACTAATAATAACCGGCAAGAAATAGTTTTACACAGAAAGAGCAGAGCGAGAGTTCTTCCACTTCTTTCTTGACGTTGTATCATTATAGCTAAGAACCAAAGGCCTGAAGCATGAGGCGGTATAGCTTAGAATAGGTGTAGAATAGGTGACAACTGACAGAACTTTCTATGTTCTTTTCAGATCCTGGTTTTAGTGTATCTGTATTTCCACTCCGACTATTCCTACCCTTATAGGGAACCCACATTCCAAGGCCCTCTGATCACTAACCAGCCACCCTCTCCAAATATAAGTTAAATGAACCTGCAACAAAGTGGAATTCCAGTATTTATCTAAACTATTTTTTCTGGAGGGTGTTTTTAGCACAGATGCTTCTGTTGGAACCATACGATTTTTCAGCCTTGCGAAGTTCATGGTTCTTTGCAAGAAAAGAGGAAAAACATAAAAGGAAAACATGCCCTAGTTTTCATTTCTGTTGCAGAGAGGCAACAAAAACTTAAAGAACTAGACGGCAATGCCAAAGCGATGCACGGTTGCTAAGTTTATAGCACTGGTCTTAAGCCAATGTTAAAAAAACAGTAGAGAGCATCATTTGATATAAGCCGAGCAACACTTTGTTAGCTGGTCTGCATTCAGAGATAATGTGCAAAATTAAATATTGGTGTCTGTTTCCACAATGCTATCTATCCAAGTAGGTGAAAGACGCACAGAGTAGGTCTGCAAATCCCTTCAATGAGTAAAAATGTTGGCTCATCCTTCTCTAATTACTTTAAATCCTGTGTAATCCAAAATGTGACTGAATCCCTCCATTGTACAGTTGTTTGGGGATACTGAAAAATGTAGAACTCATGTGGGCACAGCATGACTAGCTATTATCTATAAAACAACAGATTACCAAGGAATATCATGCTGGATATACACCACTACTCCACCAACACGCTTTTGTGATCCCTACCTCAAGGAAACAGGTCCCGGCAGCTGTGTTCTCCTTGATGGACACGTTGTAGACGCTGCTCCCAAAGACTGGCTCATTGTCATTAATATCCTGTAGGCTGATTTCCACCAGGGCAGTGGAGGACAAGGGGGGCTTTCCTCCATCTGTAGCTACTACCTTGACACTGGGGTTTGGGTATGTCTCGTAATCCAGCTGAGTAGCTGTAGTGATGATCCCTGTCACAGGGTCAATGGTGAACCAGTCAGAATGCGTGGCCTTGTCAGGTAAGATGCTGTATAGAACATCGCCATTGGGGCCTTGGTCTTTGTCTCGTGCTGTCACTTGTAGCACAAAGCTACCTGGATAAACCACCTCTGGAATAGTTTGCTTGTATGCCTGTTGGTCAAACAGAGGAGGGTTATCGTTGACATCCATCACTTGGATTGTGAAGGACGACTCAGCTCGCAGGGGTGGGGTGCCTGAGTCCGTCGCCATGACACGGAGCTCATACGAGTCTCTTTCTTCGCGATCCAGAACCTGGTCCACATAGATGAGGTAGATGATGCTGTCCTTGGTAGTGAGGGCAAACTTTCCATCCCCACCTTCCAGGGAGACGTTGACGTTGGAATATTCGCCATAATCAGGGTCTGAGACTGAGATTCGGGCAACGTACTGCCCAGGCTGGGCGCCCTCAGATATTCGTGGAGATCCATCCTCACTGAGAAAAATAATGGTCATAGTCGGCTGGTTGTCATTGTAGTCTCGAACGTGAATAGTGACGAAGGCATTCGTGATCTCTGGGTGGCTGGCATTGTCTTTTGCCTGCACTACCAGCTCATGGACCTTCCTTACTTCATAGTCCAAAGGCTTGTTGAGCGTGATAATCCCTGACCTAGGATCAATGACAAAGTACCTGTCTGGGTCGCTTTGCCGGCGGTTGATCTCGTAAAGCACAAGGCCATTGTCACCTTCGTCTGCATCTGAGGCAAACACTTGAAGGATATTACTGCCCTGTGGGAGGCTTTCGGAGATGATAGCATGGTATCTGCTCTGATTAAAAACAGGAGCATGGTCGTTTATATCCTGCACGGTCACATCAAGAGTCATCTGCCCAGTTTTCTTAGGAGATCCCCCATCGAAGGCCTCCAGAAGCAAAGAGTAAGAACCCCTTTTCTCTCTGTCTAGGACACCATTGACTACCAGATCCAGGTAAAGAACCTTGTTTGTTGCTCTTTTGGTCTCCAGCCTGAATACTTGGCCTACATTGCCTTCTTTGATGAGATATCCCTGGGTGGTGAGCTGGTCTTTGTCTGCATCAGTGGCTGGCTCCAGGGAAAACTTGGTCCCTACTGCAGTCTGTTCCGGGATCTTCAGAGAAGCCTTCTTCTTGGGGAAGACTGGTGCATGATCATTGATATCATTCACTCTGATGGACACCTCCACTGTAAGTCCGGTCATAGTGACGGCTATAAAGCTATAGTGATCTCGCTCCTCCCGGTCTAGACGCCGAGCGGTCTTGATGATGCCGGTGGTCTCATCGATGTTGAGATCGCTCCCCACACCAGTGCCTTCATGGTCAGAGATGAAGTAGAGTGAGGCAGTCTCGCCTTGCGGTAATCCGGCACTAATGTCGCCCACTATAGTCCCTGCAGGCTGTTCTTCATCCAACTGTAGCTCCAGGATGCCTGGCGTTGCATCTGCATTGACAGATACTGTTAAGACTTCCACAGCCACAAGCATAAGCAGGAACATCCTTAGTCTCCAGCTTCCTTTCTTGCAAAATCGACTATATATACTATCCCTGGAGCCTTTGAATAACGTCATCACGGCACAGTTCTGTTACACCTGCAAGAAACGAGAGATAAAACAGACCGTCACAACCACAGCCACACTTAGAAAGCACAGTGAAACACCAACCAACGTTCTTCAAATGCAGGCAAATGTCAAACTCCACCATAGCCTTCCATAAGGTGCTGGAATGCATGAGAGGTCTGGTGTAGATCAGTCTGAATTTTCTTTAGAGACCAGAGGCGAAGAAAGGCTTTGGGCCAGCCGGGACACTAAGACTGTAAGACTGAAAGCTCCCTTCCGTGTATCCTACCCACAGCTCTTCTAAAAACATAACACAATCCTCACGCATATCACACACATGGGCTACTCTTTTATACTGGGCTACTCTTAATCTGTTAAGCTTTGCGAGGAATTTCAGGCTGCACTGGGAATGGTTACAGTGCTACCTAATATGAAGTGTTTTATAACTGCCCTACTTCATTAGCATAGAATGTAGCAGGGTTTCCAGGAGCCAGTTCAGTCTGTTCAGCTGTTACTACAGTGTTGGACACCTAACTCCATGCTTTGTGTGGTACGTAGGTACGTTTGAGTGCTGGCTAAAGTATTTTAGGAGGACGCATAACAAGACTTTCAATAGTCTGTATGTATGACCAGTTGAGTGGCTAGGATAACAAAAGTGCGTGACAGGAATGTGGCAAAGATTTAACGATGTTTAAAGTGCTGGGCACAAGGCGGTAAGGGACAGGCTCATTCATTGAACTCCCCATGCTGCTATTTGTCCAGAAGCGCTAACACAAGGAATGTCCTCTGAGTCCAGTCAATGGAACTCCAACAGAAAAAAAGGCTAAAGTGGAAAATACAGAAGTTTGAAAGCTTTCAATGAGATTCTAGTTGTGGAAAGTTCTCCATTAAGAGGGTAAGTTATTAGAAAGAGAGCAAGAAAGATGGAGCGCAAAAGCAAGGCAAGAGTTTGGAGCAGTGTGCGTGCATGTGCATGTGTTTGGAGAGCGGTTCTACTCCTGTCACATATGGGAATGCAGAGCAGTGAGAGCCACAGGTGGCCAGACGTACAGTTGCTATTTCATCCAGAACTTAAAAAAAAAAAATTTGGCACTACAGAGATTAGGCGGCTGTATAGCTTTGGCTGGAACACTGGCTGCTAACCTCAGCCTATGCTGTGTTGAGGAGACTAGCTTCTTGTTGGTAAGAGTGGGGCTTATTCAAGCCATGCTGGCAGACTGCATTTATAGCTGGATTATGATTCCAATTTGTCCTTGTCAGTACTTTTTAAGAAAATGTTTTCCTTATAAGCCACAGAGATCAAAAAGCACATAAAAAAGCACTGAAAATATTTTTTTTTGTTCTGCTACTCCAAAAGGACACATGGCTTCAGTTCAGAAGCATCACACATTCACACTCCCTCTAGTGGCAATAGGAGAAAAGAGTGGTGTAGATAAAGACAAAAGGTGTCATACTTATTTTGAAACAGTACAGATATAGTAATGGAGTATATACATGACTGCCCAGGGTTGGCTTTCTCAAGATTTCGGAGCACTGCTGTGAGGATTTGATAGCATTCAGCAATCAGGAGCATTCGTAAGGTCAGGATGTTGAATGATTACCACCTCAACCCCATCTCGTATCCCAAACGTATCTCAGAAATCCTGGATGGAGCACCATCATTCCAGAGAACACAGTTCCACTGCTCCACAGCTCAATGCTGGGGGGCTTTATACCCCTCTAGCCCACACCTGGTATTAGGCATGGTGCCAATAGGTTCATGTTCATCTGCTCCAGAGAGTCCTATTCTATTTATTCTATTCACATTACTTCTCTACAGGGACTAGACAAGCTGTGTGTATGCATTAGCATGTCTCTGTCAGCAATGGGTGAAACCTAAAGTAGCTTAAGGCATGCATTAGGGGGTGTCTACAAACATTTGGACATATGTTTTGTGTGTATATATATATATATATACACACACACAATACATACACAATACATACATATGTCTAAATATATATATATATATATATATATATATAGAGAGAGAGAGAGAGAGAGACATAATGTGAGTCTGGAAGTTGTATTAAAATTTCATGAATGCCATTTTGGAGGTACAAAGTTTCAGCCTGACAGTGACAGTATCCATTGTACAGTAAGTAAATGTATGTGTGTGTGTGGGAGTGGGTCTATGAGTGTGTGCGTGTATGTGTGCATAAGTTTGTGAGTGTGTGTTTCATGATTGATGTTGGATGTGATTAACCACACAAGCACATATGACTAGTAGGGCTCCATGGAGTCTACCCCACACTGTAATCTAGCTGTTGGTAACCCATCACCAGCACATGCGAGTACAGATACAATCGCAGCCTGTCATGGCTATAGAGCCACATAAACATGGCCAGAACATACACAGACCTATCTGTGGACTATCGCTTGGCAATCACTTGCTTCTCTGCATGCTGTTTCTCACATAAGAACTTGTATTCACATATATCCCACAATCCTTACACCACAGCATCTGCTGACATAAAGGCCAAGAGCTAGCGTGGTCGTTCCTAGGCCATAGGCGTGGGGCGATGCGACTTCAATATTAGGGGTGCGCAACTGGAACTGGCCTATTTTTGCTTTTTTAAGTATGCAATAAAATAGACTGTTTAATAAACTGCCCAAGATACTCTGAGATACTTTGAGGAGATATACAATCTGTCATAATACAATGGAATGCAGTTGATTACTGTTCTAGAAGTACTGTTAATATCCAATATATGCTCAATAAAAAGTGGGTTTGGAGTATTTCTATTGGTCCATTCATCAGGAACATTTGACACAAAGTATATAAACACAGTACTAATTTTTACATGTAAAACATGGAAAAGTACAATACAGGGGATCTCAAAAAAACAATAAATAAGTGTATAATCTCAATATGGGACTACTTCTTAAATTATGAACTTTTTGAGGGGGGAACAGGAGATCAGGGATCCCCCTATAGGCCCCAGCTGGGAGTGCAGTGAGCCTGATCTCTCTCTAATGCCTGTAACAGACGCAGCAGGAACACAAGGGCCAACAGAAGCCAAGTTAAACAGGCTCCAGAGTCGCAAAGGATCTCTCTGAATTGCCGCGCTGCCTCAACAATGTGTCTTATTCTTCTATTTAACGGCTTATTAAAATATATGGCGGGGACCTGTCTGTCTCTCCATCACACAGAATAAACAGACGGCAGACTGAGTGATTGACAGTGGTGTCTGAAGAGAGCTGGCAGGGGGGGGCTTTTCTGTTCCCTGCATTGCTACACGGTGGCATCTAGAACTGCAGCCGCCATCTTGGAACAGCTGGGGAGCAGGATTTATGTTGTATGTCTAAAGAGTTGCTCAGACGCTATGTTATGTTTGCTATCGCATCCATTTCAATTCATTTGTTCCGTACAGACTTTACTTTAGCAATGCTGAGAGTGTGGCTTGGCTGTACTGCCATAAAGCAAAGAGCATCTTGACAATTGGGTTCCAGCACCTGTGTGTTCTTGCACCACTAATAACGGATTTCGTACAGTTCAGTAAAGTGCAGAGTTTGAGCATTACACGTCAGCAGTTAACAGGGCAGATAAGCTAAGCAGAGCTTCACTGTTTGAGAAGGTAGTAAGAATAGGGAGATTTAAACCACTGCAGATGTTGCAGCCTCCTGCACACGTCCACGTCTCTAATTCTGTCAGCGTTTGGTTTTTGGAGTTTTATGCTGTTCTTCCTCCTCGTTCTTTATCATCACTGAAGATGATTAGGCCAGTAATAAACATTAAAAGCTACTTAAGAGTGAAAACCACAATGGCTTAAATAACCATCGTTTTCACTCGTAAATGTTGGCTTTCTGGAGGTTTCATTTTTCAGGATGCTGACTGGCTTTTGCTTCCCCGTGCAGAACTGGTAAGGAATGCACTCCTACTCAGTTTCCAGGACTTAGACAACCACAATGCCTGAGCCTTCTGCATATAGCCATCCAGCTGTCAACAGGGAGTTAGCTTTGGGAAAAGGTGGTAGACGGGTCTCAGCAAGCAACAGCTATTTTATGAACAAGGGCCGATCCTTTTACATCCATGCAGGGAACAGGGATGGCAGCTGTGTGCTGGCGCAGCTGACTTGAAGAACATCAAAAAAGCATCAGAAATGGCTTTAACCCTAAAATTTACAGATTTATCACCACAAATATTAAAAATTTACATCAGTACTGGGGATGTCCTGACTTTGTAGCTTTGGTGAAGCAATGTCACACCACTCGAGACAATGCTGCTTAGCCCGAGTCATATCTGTGCAATATTAGGCTACCACAACAGTCCACACAGTTCTTTCACTTCCTGTATCTCTCTAGCTTGTAAACTGCCCACGTACAAAGCAGGATTTCAATGGAGTGGAGTAGAGGAGTAAAAGTGAACAGGAATTTTGGGGCCCATAAAAAGATATTACGTTGAGCCCCACAACTCTAACAGTTCTGCCAAAATACTCAACTAATACATTTTTGAGGGCCCCTGTCAGTCTCAGGCCCTTGGAATTGTTCAAAGGCCCGCCCATCATACGGTGCCCCTGAAAGTGAATTACACTCCCCACCTATAGGGGGAGCCCAGAAGTAAAAAAAAAAAACATCTCGCATAATGCTGCTTTAATATTCACTCTAATAAGTAAAGATGCTACAAAAGGTTCTTTGAGCGATGCCATAGAAGAACCACTTTTTGTTCCGTAAAGAACCATTTTTGTAATGGAGATGTGACCTTTAAATTGATAAAGACCCATTACATCAAGAGAAAGATTTTTGGGTCCTCCAAATGTTCATCATCACACTTCTTTACACATCTCTATGACAAGCATCTTTGGTTCTTTATGGAACCAAAAGTGGTTCTTCTATGGCATCAGTCAAAGAACCAGTTGTAGCACCTTTATTTATAAGAGTGTACACCTTACCTGATCCATGAAAATATGCCTGAGCAGAGCCAGAGTATTAGATCGGGGCATCCCTATTTAACACTGTCATAAAAAACATCACCTCAAACATCTGAAATCCAAGAACTTTTGAAGCATTTCCATTGGACCAACCATCACTACATATTCCCACGGTTGTGGGAATGGCACACAAAAATGAACCGAACTGAAAAAAATAAAACGGTTACAGGTGCCTGTATGTAAGAGCACTTAAGGTTCTGGAGAGCTGGAACGCTGGTATTTGAGTGACCCATTTCTCAGCTTGAACAGGAGTATAAAGCTATGCTAGGTCAGCAAAGCATTTGGTGTGGATCTCACATCTCCGCAGGGCAGTAAAGTGGCCTAATATGTAAGAACGTTTAAAAAGGTGCTAACAGAGCCTCACCGGCTACTCCTATGGTATGTACTGGATCCCTTAAAACCTCTTTAGTGAAATAATGTCCAAGATGACGCTCCGGAGAGCAATCACAGGCTAATTTGTTCAGCGCATAAGACCCTCCGTGTACTTAAGCAAAACACTTAAACCATCAAGGTTCGAGGGACTGGTGCGAGGGAACAGGGCTGCGCAGAACAAGCGAGTGCCGGAGGACGAGTAGAGCTGCGCCCATGCCAGAGTATGACTCAGGATAAGGATAACTCCACTTACGGGAGGTGTGGGGAGCTTCAGTACACGCGACCCTGACAGCGATCAGGGTCAGGTGAACAAATGAAAGCCTGTTTTTGATTTACAGATTCACTGATGCTGACGCAAGCCAGCAGGGGCCGCGCGGTGTAACACTTTTCCGGACAGTTCCCTCTGCAAACACACACAAGCGTGCACACGCCGTCTACTTGTTTGCTTTTTTACAGCCTCCCTGAGAGGCAGGTTTAATGGGATATGAAGTTTCCCGAAAAAGAGTTGTTACAGCCGAAACACGGCGCTGTATTCGCCGTAAAAACGAGAGGAAATAAACTCCAGGGCTTCCAAGTTTCCCCTCTCAAACTGGAGGTGAGGCCAGAGAAAACAAAACAGGGGTTTCAGGCAGTGACCCCACAAGTCCAGGTGATACATGTTTCATGCCAGGCTGTGTGCTCATACAGGCCGTCTGCTCTCGCTGTACTTTCAATGATATCGCCAGGCTGAAGCTGATCGAGTTTCACAAGTCCTTTCTTGGTTTCCTTAAAGCGAAAGATTACCTTAAAGTTACCCTTATTTATAAAGCTTCCCCTTAACCCCAGATGTAGTCAATCAGCCCAACGTTAGGTGCCCAAACTGTGCTTCCATAGTTTTGCACTGGAACTACAAGGATAGTGTTGCTAAAAAAGGAATGGAAGCTCCATCCCTACAAATTAGCATCATGTTAACTGCATGGCTAAACGACATTGTTAAGGCCTTAAAGCGGGATTCCACCAATGTTTTCAAATTTCTGCACAGTTAAAGCAGCATTATGTAGCATTTTGACCTTAAAATAACATAAAACATAGTGATACTCCACTGACATTTAATAGGGAGAGTAGTGCTTCTATCATTGGTACTCCAAACTTGCTATGTGCTTGCAGAGATCAGTTCTGTATCTCTCCACTTGCTTTTCACAAATGCATGTGAAAAGCATGTCTCTCAATAATGGCTGAAAAAGTGTGAATTCTGCTACCTGGCTGTACAGAAAGCAAGGAGCAAGAAATGCCAGTTCTCACATAATGCTGCTTTAATCGGATTGGATCGAATTCCTCTAAAAAGCTACATCACAGTAACTTATGACCTGAAACAGTTATACATTTGCTGCTTGATACCTGAGACACTGCTTTGCAATAGTTTTGGATTATATTGTGGGGGCTCTATAGCCCAAAGGTTAGAGAAGCTTGCTTGGGACCGTAACAACAGGGTGGCTCCTGGTTTAGTTTTTATCTACTGTGTGAATTGTGTAAATTACATTTCTTTTTTTTATCAAACTACCGCCAGCCACAAGTCCAGCCACTCCAAGAACTACATGTCAGCATTGCCAAATGTTATTTCCCTCTTTCGGTCTTGGAACAGCGTCTGATTTTTTGGGTGCACCTTTCAGATCTCTAAATCTTCCTGGAAGCATGCTGGAAAAACACTGAAGTCATTCTTTTTCCCATGGGAACAGTGAAGTGTCGACCAAGAGTGACTTGAAACGTGTAAAAATGTTGATGGTTGAACCGCTTCCAGCAAAGTTACCACATGACATCGATCATCTACCGACACCTAATACTCAATAGAACTGCTGTGTTATATTCCAGCTTTCAAAGTAGCATATAAATATCGCAAACTGGAATTTACTAGAGACAAAACACAGGGTGAAAAGCCAAAACTGGTTCACAGGAATCAAAAGCATCCCTGTATTATACATCCGAATCACTTTCCCATCTCCTCACCTCTCCAATGAAAAGTTATATTATTCTTCCATGAGTAAAATAAATACAGAGCCGTGCATTTCGTTGCTTTTTCCGCTGCGTGATTTGCCAGATTTCAATTCAATAACATAATCACATTAGGGCACAGAAGACATTTGTCCTGGCTGGGGGGACTGAGCACGAGAGAAAGATGCGGAGAACCGGTTCAAGCTGTGAATGACTGAGACAAATCAAAAACAACCTGCGGTTTCCATGTTGTGATCGGAGCTGGGTTCATTCCTGCAGGGTTTGCGGTGCGATGGGCACTCTCTTGAGGAATAAAAACTCCACGGGGAAACAGAGACGGAGAGAGAGACGAGGTCACTGAATTATTAATACGTAAAAGGGCTGCCTGGTTATTGGAGAAGACAAGATGTTAAACACAGCAATGGCAAGAGATCAAATTCCAGAATACACTATTGCAGATTCCAGCCACCGAATGCTCCACAGTTACGTCTGGCCCTGATGCAATAAATTCCCGAGCCGGATCAAACGGAGCTCAATTTGATTGGGTCTCGGCACTACATAGACGTAAAACGCTTGATTGGCACTGAAAGACTTCTCCGTTTGATGAAAGTGGCTTGCGCATGGAGCTCTGTGGGTTGCTATTACTCCAGCTATGCAGGAATATCCCTCCATCGCTCAGCACTTTGATCATCCTTGCTCATTTATTTGCTCGCATAGTGTGCTCAAATGAGCAGGGTTGCCACAGTGAAGTCAACACCAGCTGAGATACTTTGCATCGCCATTAAAAAAAAACCTGATTGGGTCAGCCAGCTGTGCTTTCAAAAGTGACTTCATTTAGTCATAGAAACTTAATACCCAAAAGTTTGGGTAAATTCGGCTTGTTCTACGGCAGATGCCTGGTCTCTAATGGGAAAAGTACATAGGCTTTGTAGGGTATTGTTTGCACAATGTTGTATCAGTAAGAACGAGTTCTCTGTGCCCATTGAGTCCAATTGGTGGGAACCAACATTTCCCATATTCACACATTTACAAAAGGGAACCTAGTTTTACAAGCACTTATGCGAGTAACGTATGGATATTAAAACGGAACATGTGAATAATATGGCATTGGGTCTCATTAAATGTCAGTCTAAACCTGGCTGCAGGGCTAAGAGCTTGTTGCTGAGGCCAACCCACATCAATAGCCAGGGCTTCACTCTTTCCGAAGCCTTGCTCCACAGCTGGTGTTGGCAGGAGCTGGTCTTTTACGCCGATCTGAGACCAGGTGGTGGTTCTTTAGTAATTCTTAAGGTTAGGACTTAAGGTCCAGTATCAGCATAGAGGTCCACCACAGTCACAGGAACCATGCCTCAGTAGACGTTCACATGGACTTGAGCAAACACAGGCCTTATCTTCAAGCATGCTGTTTCCAGCCCATTTGCCTGAGGTTAGGCTTGAGCTGAATGCCCATTACCAGCAAAAAAAAAAAAAGAAAAACCCAACACACACAACAGAAATGCCACTACAGGCAGGCCAGTCAGTCAGATCAAGGTTCCTTACACTCCTAAAAATAACGGTGCCACAAAGTGTTTTATGCGTGATGCTACAGAAGGACTACTGGAAAACTGGTCGGTGGGTGCAGTAGATGGACACCCAGATGGTCCATAATTTTGCTCTATCCCTTTGTGTTGTGAGTTGAGCAAAAATAAGAACATCTCAGATTCCTAGAGGGCTGCTTTTAGAACTGCTGCTCTGAAAGGCCAACAGTGGTTCATCTTTAGCATCTTCCATGAACCTTTGTTTCTCAGTGAAGACTACAATGGAATTCACACCATTTCCTTAGCTCCTGAGACTAGACGTAGTAAAGCATCTTCTATTCACAGGCATTGATGTTTCTAGGCCCCTTCAGAAGGTCAAGAAGCAAGGGTCAGCAACCTTATCTGTAATGGGATGGTGTGCCTGCAGTGCTGGTTTCAATCTAACCAAACAGAAGCCCACCCTTTATAACTAATCGAGTGTTTGAATACTGAGACACCAACTGTTTTTGCCCTGAAGGGATGTTTTTTCCTCATGAAACCATGGAACCACCCATTGGACATCGAAACATGATTGGTTGATTCCACTCTCAGTTCCCAATTACGCTGGTCTTAAGCAATTGGAGATCTTGCCTGGCTGCCACTTCTCTGAAGGCCTAAAAGGCCCTGAGAGTTTCCCCACTGTAGAAAATGCTCCTTGCATGCTTTACAATGCATGTAAAAACAGGATCCCCGCTGTTAATAAACAGTGCTTTTCCTCAGGTTTGTGAAAAATGTGTTCTTCTTGGTGGTGATCACTTCTAGCCATGAGATTCTGATGACAAACCTACGAACTGCTTCCTTCTCTCCGTGCCCCTCTTTCTCTCCCTTCCTGTGGTATGAACTGACTCTCTGGTGTGGATCAATGGATTTCATCACTTCAAACAAAACCTCAGCGGAAAACAAAGCTTTCTTATAGTGCAGGCTACACTACCACAGTGTGCGTGCAACTCTACAAGTTGCTATGAACCCAACAACCTTTGACTTTCACAACTCCATGCACTGTATGTTAGCAGAATACATACCAACATTAAAAAAAAACTGAGAAATAGAGGTTGAGGCAACTAACCAGCTTTAAATTGGAATTCCGCGATCTCACTCAACGAGAATACACCATTACCTTATTATCCTTTTTGAGAGGCTATTAATAATAATAATAACCTTCCATGGGCAGAAAGGAGACCATGGTTTCCAGGAGAACAACATTATTCTGGAGCATTTAGACATAATAGCTTTTTTGCTTTAACTAGAGTGCCAGCAAGCTGACAGCATAGGCCAACTATAGAAAGTGTGTTGCAAACTAATTAAAATGGAATGCTCTGCAGGCATTACGTTTTCTCCCTCTCCATCGAACTGGAGCTCTGTTTTTTTCAGTTCATTCAGCAATAAGACAGTTATGATCAGCAGAAGAGGCAAGCGGGGAGGGGTTAAATTCTTGCGTAAACATTTCCCCACGGCTACTTAAGAGAGAGGGATCAGACGCGCAATCTTATTTGTTCTCTCGGCACTCTCGCTCATGTCATCTGTTATTCATTGTAGTGTGTGTGTGTGCATGTCTGTGTGTGTGTGTGTGTGTGTGAGCATGCTTGCAATTTCTGACCCTAGTACTTAACATTCAGCTTTTCAAACATAAGGCACAAGCGGTGATTGAGATAACGTTTACCACAAAAGATACAGAGAGATATTAGTAGCGTAATAGCAGTCGTGGAAGTATAGCTCCACTGTGGCAGGGAAACTATGCAGTTCCAGAGGTACAACAGTAGTTCTTGTCCAGTCTGTCATGAAACGCCAAGCCTTAAAGAGCCCTAGAATGGAAAACTCTATTTGTCTTGGCAAAGCTGAATAATGAGAGTTCAGTGCATGGAGGTGATATACTGTGAAACCTCGGTCAACACTGATGTCTCTTCATTAAACGGAAAATGCAGCATAAAAAAAACAGAGCTGTAAAACAGGCCTATTTCAAAACCCAGGACGCCTTACGCCCCCAAAATTTAGGCTGAGCGCGACAGCTACTTCAGGACAATATGGAAGCGAGACTTAGAAAGGCTATAAGCTAAAAGAATAAAAGCTAAAGCATTTTTATCATATGCTTATCAGATGCTTATTATATGTACATCAAAGAACAATCGAAAAAACTCAATAAAGGCACCTTTACAGGGCCCGTATCCTCATTTTCCGAATGCCAACAACAGCCAAATCAAAACAAGTACTTTTACCATGATAAGGTTTAGCTTTGATGTAAGTAAGTAAGACAAAATTAGGTATTCCTTCCTGACTGCAGAGAAAACTCTATTTTTCATCCTCCTTCAAACTAAAATGCTTAGAATTACAGCAAACCTGTAAACTTCATCACTGCAATAACAATTAAATTGTTAAAAAATAAAAAAGCTATACTATGCAGTAGAGGTCTCAGCACCACAGTCTGAACAAGACACAGCCAGTATCCCTGTGCTTGTGAGGCACACTCTGCCCTACACCTCAGACTAGCAGGCATCCCAGTAGTAACACTGTAAGCCTTCAGCCCTCGTCAGGAGCAGCTGTGTGATCCGCATCCAAGTGATGACGAGCTGTATTAACAGACCGCCCCTCACTGGGTACTGTTTTATTTTATGGTCCTGTGATCTGCAACCCATGCTGGGAGTGCACATGTGTACTCTGTGTGCCCGGACCTCACCGGTGCCCTACTGGAGTGATTGGGGATGGATGCACCGCACACTTTGGAGCTTTCTTTAATCTGTGCCTCTATATCTTTCGTCTAATAGGCCTGACTCAGCTCTTGGTTTGTAATTATCCAGCCCTCCAGGGCATGTGTAACAACAGGCAAACAGGCATCTAAATCTACAGTGCATGGGGTCTCCAGGACCTAGACCACTGTCGTGCTAGATGTGGCTATGAGCAATCTGCTGATCTGAGACCAGACCAGGTTGGTGGCTAGGCTTTGAAATAAATTGAGACTGAATTGATTTAGAGGTTAAATCCCAAACTGCTTCTTATTGGCAATCTGGGGCATTCTCTCTCGTCTAAATACGTGGCGAGTAATAGTGGCCACTCGTTATTTTATTTTATTTTATTTTTTTTTTTTTTTTGGATGTACTAAATTATCTAAATGTAATCCAAATTAAAGTAACCTAGATGGTTTTAATAGATTTCAAAATTAAAATGAATTAATTATTTTTTTTCTCATGAACGCAGCACCGATTTGAAGACGTAGTGCACTCTTTAAGTGCACTAAAAAGGGAGCATGCAGTCATGCAGTCGAGATTCAGCCTAAAGTACAGCAAGTCTTTGGAGAGGATAAGCCCGTTTAAATGAAGTGAATAAAAGGAGCCACAAAATAATAAACTCAGTCCAAACAAAGCTAAAGTCTTCTTCGCCCCCTCGCTGAACATGGGACATCCCCAGACCTGCAGCGCAGCTCACCTGCGACTCTCTCAGGCTGAATCAATATGCGCTTCTCCTCAGACCCCCAAACCCCCCCAACACCCCCCCCCCCTCCTCCTCCTCCTCTCTCTCTCTCTCTCTCTCTCTCTCTCTCTTTTACCCTTACTTCCCCAGCCATGACGTTCGTGTTGGTTTAATTACAGCCCTCTCTGTTAAATGAAGGAGCCTAAATGTTAGCCCCGGCTAAACGCGGCTGAGGTGAGCAGTAGCCCTGCTGCTAGCTGAGCTGCGCCGCTTGCCCGCGGTCACAGGCGGCACACCGCGCCCGGGCTGCTGGAGGGGAAACCGGAACCGGCCATTCTGAGAAAACACCAGCATATGATTCTCGTTAAATCGAGGGCGAGTTTTCTGACACTGTAGTGACCACCTGGACGCCTGGACTGAAATATGGTTCTCGTGTAACTGGAGCATCTCCGACAGACCCGCTCCTGAACCTGCCTCCTGCTGGGCCAGTCCAGTCAGAGACCCCTCACTCAACTCACTACAGTTACAGTAATGTCAGTCAGCATTATGCTATAACAGCGAGTCGTCACATATTTATTGATTGACTGATTGATTGATTGATTATTGGCTACAGGAGTGTGAATGAATAGAGGCCGTTTTTCACTCAGAGCGCAGAGACTGGCTCACATGCAGTCAGCAGTCACATCCATATGGTCTTCCTTAGATCAATATCAGATCGATATCAGATCGATATCAGATCAATCACATCACTGCTGTCTTTATTTCGGCCATAAAATAGGCTACGTGGACGACCAAGCCTTAAGGTCTCACTACAGCGGGATGAATGGAGCTGGTCCTGCCTGCCAGCCAGCCAGCCTGCCTCCCTCCCTCTCTCTCTCTCTCCCTCTCTCTCTCTCTCCCCTCTCTCTCTCTCTCTCTGTCTGTTGTATAGAAATGCATGAATGGGGGGACGAGCGAATCACCAGCGCGTCCACAGCCAAATCCTGCAAATGGAGAAGTGCCGCACATTTACGCTGAATGAACAGAGGAGAAAACTGCAGCTGCCCTTCGCTTACACTCATCCGCCCGAAGCTGCTCCGCTCCGTCTCCGCTCATCCGTCGGGTCCCCCTACTAGTATCCCTATGCGGGTGTGTTTCCAGCTCGCTCCAGAGCAAGAGATCCAGAAGAAAATGAGCCTAAATCCGCGCTTCCAGTCCTGGTGTGACTGACAATTAAGCCTAGCGGACCACTGCTGTTAGATGGAGAAGAGCTGTCCCGAGATTTCCCCCCAAACCGTAAAGACCCCCGTGTCCACTTCTCACAAGGATGCAGCAGAAGCAGGAGGCAGCTCCGTATAACGGCTCCTCCAGCATCTAATCCAGCGAGCGCTGAAAGGCGAGTGGCCACACCGCATCTCACCGACTGAAATCCGACCCCATAGCCGCGTTATGTTCCCCCCACCCGTTTTCCGGCAAGACCCGCCCACTGCGCGGCGGAATCGCGCGACCTGTGCCACGATTGGCTGGTCGTATCAAGCCTCCCGCGATGATTGGCTGACAGTTCATGCTGGCGAGTACGAACCAGTCCTAGGGCTTGGCGGAATATGGGTGGGTGAAAAAGCCGAGCGCAGCCCACCCTCCTCCTCATTTGAGTTGCTAATATATGCGACACGTGGGGGCTACACACAAAAAAGGGGGGGAAGAGAGGAAAAAAAGGGGGAGAAAGGAGTGGTTCTGGTAGGCTTTGGTGCCACCATGCTCTGCCTCAGAGAATTGGTTTTCAAGACAAAGAGCTGGATGAGAAGGCTGGAGCTTCTGGTCTGAAATAATCACAGAAATGAATCAATCAAGATCATAAATGAATCAATTGGAAAATCAAGTAGATGTTGTTATTAGGGATGTGTGTGTGGGGGGGGGGGGGCATGTTTTAAATGTTCTGGGGTCTTAAAATGAGTTCTGTCTGTATTTCTAGGTGTATTTCAATGCTAGGTGTTCAGGTTTGGTGATGAGTGAGTCGTCGCAACGTGAAATGACGGGCCACGCAAGAAGCAGGGAGGATGTCCGTGGTCATGAATTGCAGCGCCGAGAGCTTGGACACACACCACTGCTTGAGCGTGCCGGAGCAGCAGGAGCATCAGCAGAACAACAGGGCCATTAATCAACCTGGATTTTAGGTCAAGAATATACTGCCTTTGCTGGGCCGTAACATGGGGAGAGAGGATTGTGTGTGTAAAGTCTTAGGGAGGAGGAGAACAGCAATATTTTTCTATTTATGCTCAGACAGACAGCGGGGATGGAGCTCAGGTGCCTTTATAGAGGATATGAAAGAGGATATATATGGGGAGGAGTAGCAAAAAAATGTGGACACTTGAGATGAATGGGTTCTAATGCGTGCACATTGTTTATGCTGTAAGTATGGTGTGAGTAAGTTTCGTTGCGAGAAAGGAGCGCCGCAGAGATTTTCAATACACGTTCTTAAATGCTAGCAGATGGAGTAATTGTGTCACTCCTGTTCGAGTGTTCAGGGAGTCCTTGTCCACACAGCTCCAGATTTATTCCCATAGAGCGTCTGGAAACACATGCCTGGGACCCATTTGGCTCCTGTTCATATCCTTTACATTTTAGTCCCAACCACTCTGATCTTATCACTCCCATTGTGATCTAACTGCACTCTCTCACTGGCTGCCGCAAGTCTTCATACAGGTCACGACTCTGGTCCGAGGCATTCGTTTTAATGAAGGGATCTCTGGCCAGTTATCTGTCTTTTTGGACCAGCTGTAAATCCAGGCTGGGTCGCTGGGAGGTCATTTGGTTCTCCCTCATTTGGAATTAATGGGGGTTCTCACCCAAGGTACCAGAACCATTTGAACGGGGTACGTTTTTTAATATTAAACATTTTTTTAATGGACTTTTCACAAGCTTGGACATTGCATCATACCGGACGAGTCACGCAAACAAGTCATGCATCATAATGTTAGATTCGGCAATAAAGCGAGTACAGTCGACCAGTACAGTCGAAAATAGCCACAAAAGACGGCAAATGATTTTGGGGTTCAGCAAGTCAGCTCCCAAATGAGGACCATTTTCTTTTTCAGTTCCCATCTTCCATTATCAGTGCATCTGCTGGCGAGGGCCCATTCAGGCAGGTGTCTGGTCCTATTATCTGATTCACACTTCCTTCCACTCAAAGCAAGCGATGAGGTCACCCACTGTAATTCTGAGAGGGGAAAGGGTGTTGTTTCCACCACAGCGTTGTTGCAGGCTCTGCTGGTTGAGTCTCAGTCTGGCCCTGAACAAGAAACAGAGGCGGCAGTCAGTCAACGGATCAGTCGGCCTTTATTTTTATGAGCACCTTTTAGCACCTTTTGTGCGAACAGTTGCCATTCAGAACGCTGTACAGATTGACATACAGTTACAACAAACAATTAGGATGAACACTGGTAACATGGTGCACTTCTCTGCTAGTTTTCCAAATCACTGCAATTCCATATAAATGAACAAGACACATGTGTATATGTGTAAATCTCACACTATTCAAAAGTAGCACAGGCTTAGAACATCTGTGAGTTCTATTGTGAGACACTGCTTTTGCAGGGGTAACCTTTATTAGTGCTTATTATGAAATACATATTCATTTAAAATTTTTAATCCCACCGAGACAGCACTACAGCTGTAAATCCTGGGATATACAGTTCTCTACACCTTACTACGAAGTTACCATAGATTTGCCATTGTTTTTTTCTCTATTGTGGTGTACCCTAAAGCAGAGGTACCTAATAGGCGGACCACGGCCCAGGTCCAGACCCAGACACTGTCCTATCCAGACCTGGACCTATAATCGATAAACTCCTGAGAACCATTTCATTGTGATGCAGTGTTTATTTTAACCAGCAGATTTTTTCTAGCCTTTCCGGTAGACATCTAGCAGCCCAGGACACTCACAGACCAATCACATGCATTGTAAATATCACACCTGGCCCTACTTAGCCAGTCAGATCTGTGCAATATGATGATCCTTGCAACTTGAGTGAGTGACACACACACATACACACACACACACACAGAGAAGAGACTAGAGACAGCAGTCAGAGAAGAAAGCAAGTCAGAGGAAAGTTTATCCACATGGCTGCTCTAAAAAGTGGAGTGGAAACTGAGCTTTTAATGAAGAATGGACAGACTGGTACATGTCTATTCTTCCCATGAGCGATTCTCACCCAGTATGTCTTTTCCAATTGTTCAGAGCCTGTGGCGATTATTAAAAGCAGTAATGTGAAGTTAACCCCCTAACGCAGAAATGTACTAAGGTGTATTACTCAGTAACTACAGGGACTTTTGTACAAACTGGTAAGGCTATTCTTTGGTAATAGAAGTCTGTAATTACACGTTCGAGCTCTATTTTAAAAATTTGAATTGAAATAAGAAAAGAAAAAATATTTAGTGTATTAATTATTAATAATTCATCCAATTGATGGTGAACAATCAGTGAAACCGACAATAAATATTGTTGTAATATGTTATATTTGTAATTGTGCTTGTAATTTGATTTCACATTCAATTGTTGACTACATAAAATGTTAATGTAACTACTAGGCTACTTCAGTACTTGGCACTAAGTCATAATGCAAGGTAGACATCATGATGTTCCAGGCCTTGGCTCGAGAGACTTTTCTCTAACTGGATCTCTGAATTTTAATTAAGCACCCCTGCCCTAGAGAATCGCTTCTGGAACTATGATATATTCTCTTGTGCTGATGTCAATGTTATATTTAAGTAGAATAAACTCTTTTTTTTCTATGACAGATGTCTTTGTTATTCCAAATACAGCAATGTTGAGAATAGCAGTGTTTATAAATAACAGACCAGAAGAGACGGCTTAAGTTGTCAAGTTTGACTGGCAATTTCCCTACCGTATAAGGACACTGCAACAGAAAGTTTAGACCACAAAGTGTCTAGAATAAACAGTTCGGTATGATATCTCACTAGTTATAAGGATTTTAATTAAGAATCTAATTTACTTTTATTATTTTATTAAATGTTGTAAAATCAAGGACATTTAGGCCCCCATTTTCATTTCATTTTTGCTACCACCTTTTGAAATGTGAAATGAAGCTTTTTCTCTAAATAAACTGGAATACTATTTTAGCAAGAAGGCCACAGAAGGCCTGTGGGACATCTGGAGAGGCGAAAGGAGAAAATATAAGACGCACAAGAAAGGCACTTTGCTTTAGTTAAGACTTGTAGACTGAGATTTCCTGCCAGCCATGAGGTAAATTTCATCCAGATAGAATCAGCTGGTTTCAGGTGTGTGAAATCTTAGTAATCTTAGTTTAAAAAAAAAAAAAAAAAAAAAAAAAAAAATATATATATATATATATATATATATATATATATATATATATATATATATATATATATATATATACAAAAAGATACATACATGCACATAGTCTAATACTTAAAAAATTAAAATTAAAAATTAACTCTCTTAAACTCTATTCAGCCATATCCACATTATGAAGACAATTCTAAATAAAGAATATCCAAAAAGGAGTGCATCCAGTGTGTGATAGAAAGAGGATAAGGTGGAAGCTAGTGCTGAACAATCATTTTTTAGCAGTTGCCAACCATAATTTGCATACTCTCTTTGCAATAGGAAAAGCAGAACTGTCGAGCATTAAGCATATTGGGAAATTTATATCAGTAATGAAGGAAGAATTCTAATGACCTTATTCCAAACAATTAGCACCTCTGAATAATTGCAGAATGTATGCATAAACATGCCCAAGGTGTTATTACTGCAGAATGTACAGTAGGAGGCTAGTCCTATTAGATATCTTATCTAATGTTATATACATTCTGTGACACTGTGATTTTAAAAAGCATGAACGGATGGTTTGGGTTATTAATGGAATCAGCAATGAAATTGCTTATTTCTTTATATCTAGCAATTATATCTTTTACAGAAATTTCACAAATTTAGATTTTATGGCAAATTAAGTTTGCTGTAATCGCTAAAACAGCAGTTGTAAGTGAGCTTATTTCTCAATTCTATTGTGTTTTGAATGAGACTGTTATTTACATTAGAAGACACTGAATGTAGTCATTTTTTCTATTCATGTGAGGACATGCTATCCAGTGAGCACTGAGATCTGACACTATGTTGCTTAGCGACTTTGGTTTCCACAGCTATGGCACTAATGCAGATTTACGGCCACGCGTCATAGCCTTCGCCCCAGCCGTCGCTGCTCAAAGTGCCTATTAAATTACTGTTATAAAAGTAAAGGTAGGTTTTATGAATTTGTTTAAAATGTCCACCGAAACAAAGACACTATTCTAACGAATACGGCCTGGACGTTAGAAGACGAATCGGTCTGTCAAACTTAAAAATATTCATTTGATTGGGACACATCATTCAAAAAAGATCAAAAAAGAGGTTCTTTTGGAGTGGGGCCCTTCTCATAATGTCAGTCATGGCTGTGGCTGAAAGTGAAGCTTATGTATTCCTGTTGGTCTAACAGCTGCACACACACACACACATACATACACTCTTCATACTATAAAGGATGTAACCCAAGCTGACTCTCACTTCGCTTGAAAGAGAGATGTATTCTTACAAAGTAATCAGTTGGTACAATAACTTTAATGTAATCTTCTAAAGTGTCTGATCTGGATGATTGGAAACGTATGAGATCATCTGATGTCACTCTCAAAGGTCTCTTTGAGAAAATACTCGGTCTCTCCGGCCAAGCCTCCTTAAGAGAACAATGATGCAGTCCAAAGAGATCTTCATAAGATGATTGTGGCACGGCCTGATTAGGGCAACTCTCTGAGTATTACACTTCTGGAGGTCAAGCTGTTAAAGCCTCTGGAAAAAAGCTTCCATCCTACTTGATGATATTTATTCCTGTTTCCTCTCCTGTCCTGTGACACATAGGATGTCTTTACGTAGGCCAGGCAATCCTATTTTTAGGACAAAAGGTAAAGAGAGAAGAGTTGTGGGAACCAAAGAAAGAACAGGAAAGAGCAGAGGCTCGGCTGAGCGGCCCACCAACAACGCAGCAGTCAGTCCTACTGGGGTGGATAAACTGAGCAGTGTTGACTGACAGGGTTAAAATGAGAGCTCGTGTAAGCCTTTTAATAGAACTTTGAGAAGAGTTTGGTGGAACTCGCCTCGAAGTTGTAAAGCCATAAAGTCTAGAGCCGTATGGCTACTCCTTTTTTCCTCATTTTAGTAGCCTGAATCTATGGTTAATCCACTTTTTTAGGAACTTTTCTTTAAGCATGAGTCAGGTCCATGCTATCCCAAAGCCACCATAATCTTACCTCACACTCTTAACATCTGATTTCCATAATGTACGAGTGGCTTAGAAATATTAAATATGCATTTTTAGAAAGCTTCACCAATTTATGGTAATTCCACCGGCTTTCATGTCTGGTCACCACTTTTGATTGGTTGGCAGAGTCATCTCTGAAAGTTATAGTTCTACTTTTATGAATTATTTCATCACAGTATATGCTTTTTACCCACTCAGGCTCTTCAAGTAGGGAAGTAAGGAAGCAGGAAAACATTTCTAATTCCTCTGTCGTGTCTGCCAGCTTCTCCATGATTTATCTCTGACGCTTCCCTCTTCGTTTTTACTGTAAAAGACGAGTGTTACTGAGTGTGAGAAATGGCTTAGCTCCAGTGATGGAGTTCCAGGCTTTGTGTGGGAAAGAGTAGTATAATCTGATTGTAATTTACGAGCCCCCCCCCCCCTCCTCCCTCACCACACACACACATGCATGACACACGCACACAGAGAACACAGATGAGCTCTTTTTTGATGTTGCTTTCTTTCTTCCTCTTAATAACTCAAGAGAGATGATGTAATTAGGGTTAGGCTGTATTACTGAGAAAGAGAGGATGTCGATGGTCTGGGAACACACAGAGGGATGGGTTGGGCTAGGCGTGGAAATGGGGTGTGGGGATGGTGTGGTCAGTGATCATTGCAATCGCCAGTCTATATTTTGTTAGCCCAGTGTAGTGACAGCCAGACCACCTGTGCCATCTGCCATTGTATCTGCAAGCCTATAAGAACTCACTGATCACTTTATGGCCTACCTTATAGGTCCACTAGAAGAGCTGCATGTATACACACTATACTATACTCCGTAGGCAAGCACTGCTGTTGGTGGGCTACGGAGTAACTATGGTATCAATGGCTGAATTTAAGGGCAACAGAACAGCAAGCCATCAGCCAAGGTCAATCACATTGAGCAACCTCAGTGTAACACCTACAAATTTGATCCAACACAATGAACGTGTTGGGTACCCATGCTGAGTTATGAGGCCGTTGAGATCCACCATTATAAGAGCAGAGGTCTACATAATTAAAAAACACATCATGAATCGAACATAGAGCTTTTTTTAGGATGTTTATCAAGAACAAAGTTAAAAAATTCATAGAAAAATTTTGGTGAGTGAGGCCCATTCATTTGTGGTTGGTGTAGTGTAGTGTGCAACAACTCTACCCTTCTTGTGGCAGACTAGGGTTCAATTTCCTGATTTGACATGCACACCATACTATACTAATAAGAATCATCGAGCAAGACTCTTAATGCTGCATTCGCCTACCCAATTGTCGGTTGCTCTGGATTAGAGTACACAATTCAATGAAGCTTATCCAGTCAAATTTAGGTAACAGCAACCCACATCCCAATAGTGTTCTACTGGATTCAGATCTGGTGATTAGGAAGGTCTACTGAAGAACACTGAAGAACACAGTGATGGATTTTGCTTTGCGGGTGACGTAATTGTCAAATGTCTGTGGCATTCAAGCAATGATTGTTAGGAATTAATAGGCCCAAAGTGTGGGCCCAAAAAACCTCACCATTGCACCACCTCCATCAGCCTAGACTGTTTACACAAGGCAAGCTTTCATGATTTTCTCCCAAGAACAATTGTGGACCTATGCTGTTGTTGCCTATTCACCTCAGTCTGCAGAAGACCTCATGAACAGAAATACAGAGGCTGCAATGCAAGATTTTATACAAGACTCAGATTTGCTTTACAGGTTAATGGGCATTCTGTAATGCTGATTTTGCCTCACGCTTTCTGTGCTTTGTTTAACTTGAAGAACTCAAGTAGATCATAGCCTTGCTGGACACACACCTGCAACCCTTTGCCAAAATATGTTCCCATGGCTATTACGGTAAAGGAGCTCTGATAACTCTTAGCTAAATGATCAAATAAACTTACAAGTGGGAAACAACTGTCATTGGCATTACTCCAGTCATGCCAACTGCATCCATGGCGGGGCCTTAGTCTCTCCTGCAATGCTATCCAATAAGGGTGTTCGTTAGCTGGTACCGGTACTGGTAAAAGTGTGTAATACACATCACAGGCTAGTTAGCTGGCCTAGAGGAGTGGTTCCCTACCCTGGTCCCGGAGAACCCCTTGTCCTGCTTATTTTAGTTTTTGCTTTGCTTTTTATAATCACTGGCCTTGAGGAAGGCTAACACAGAGATGGCACCTCAAAAGATGCCCATCTAACTCTACATTAACAAGGTGTTTCTATAGGGCAGGAGGTTTGAATCAGTTGGACAGTGAAGATGTGCACAACTGAATGTAACCTCTATCAAGCCGCAACACCCAAAATGTGTTTTGTTCATCTCCTCAAAACTCCTATAGAGACCATCCTTTCTGTCAAGTCCATATTCTGAACCTTGTCTTAGGCTCCCTTCCTGCACAAAGTGCATCATTCTTGGATCGCATTCATCTCCGTTCCCTACTCTCCTGCTGAAGAATTGATGGATAAGTAGTTAACTGCTCCTTGCCTGTAATTATCCGCTTCCATTTTATAGTGACCTTGGGTTTGGAGGTGCAGGGCCCAGATTACAGGACTGAGGTTTTACATGTGAGGAAAGACGTTTTACTGTGCTCTAGGAAGCAGGAGGAACTGTTTTTCATATCATTTTGCATGATTTTACTGTGTTTTAGCAACTAATGTGTTCATCATCCTCTCCGGAGGATTCCCTTCTCCTCGTAAAAAGACAGGACACCTTCCACATCTTTCTGTTTCCTTCTCACACTTCAGAGGTGTTTCCATATAGAGCTTATAGTATATAGCTTCCACTCTCCAGCTGGGAAAAAGAACAGGAAGGAAAGTCAAAGACAAAAAAAATAATAATAAAAAAAAAAAAAAATTCAAGGCAAAGATAATAAGATATGCTCTGATATGGAAAACTGCGTAACCCTCCTTTTGCTTTTTAAGCATCAAGCTATTTCAAAACATTTTTGTGTTTTAAGAGTTTTGTGTTATACGTTTTAGGCCTCCTAGGTTCATAATGATGAAATATAATTGGAACGATCCAAATGTAAAATGTTCTCTTTTTTAAAAAGACCCACTTTCAATTGCCGGTGAAAGCACTGCTCCAGCCAGCATTGTCCATCAAAACGGCCATACAGAAAGCAGGAAGTGTAAAATCTTGAGAACTTCCTGCGGCTTATTTTGCGTATCCAGCGTTGTGTTTTGGGAGAGCAACATGGCCGCCCCTGCCGGGCCGACAGATCTCTCCACCAGCTTCCTTCCCTGCTGCGGCCTGGCTGTGAACAGCATCGTGGGAAAGAGAGAAAGGCATTGCTACTACTGGGCCTTTCCTTCTGCATTGTGCTCAGTCACTCAGCACCGCTGGACCCCTGAGCCCCAGTAAATACAGCCAGGACACTTTTAGAATGTGATGCTTTCAGCCTACTTTTGTGTGTGTGTGTGTGTGTGTGTGTGTGTGTGTGTGTATGTGTGTTTAATACAAAAATAAGATTAATTTTTTTAAACTGACAACAACATTATATTAGGGTTAGGTTTAGGATTAGTTTTAAACATACCTTATTACATAAAGTATTTATATTATATAGTTTGTATCCCTGGTTTGGTGACTTTACAAGAGAATTAATTAATAATGTAATTAATAATAATAAAATGGGAAAATAATGCACTAGATCCACTAATAGATTATTTATTTACATTTCATTGTTAAGGATTTTGGGAACAACAAGTATCCATCCATCTTTTTATGCAGTTCTCCTTGGTCAGGGTCGAAATGGGTTTCAGAGCTTATCCACAAGCATTGGCCTCTTTTCCACTGCAGGGCCAAACACAGGGTAAGCGTTAAGGTTGAGGGTAAGGTTGAGTAGAGCACGGTTAGCCAACCGTACTTGGGGCCACAGAACAGCAGTTCAACAAGAGGGCTTAATGATGTAGGGATCCACTGATTGGCTCCATTTTTGCATCTTTGTACCGCAAGATCCTGGGGGGTTATATTTCCAGTACGGAAAAAGGTAGAGATTGTATCTACTAAGAACACTTTTGTGCACTGACTACGGCTACGGGCCTCGTCAAACATCGCTAGCGCAGTGGTAGCATGGCCTAGTGGCTGGGCTCATCCAACATCTCTAGCATGGCGTTAGCTTAGTGCTAACTGAATGGAAAAGTCATCACACACTCACATCAAATCTCATTGAATGTGATTTATGCATGCAGATATACGAGGCTAACAGATGAATTACGCCTTCAGTAAGTTAGCTAGTATTAGGTAGCTACATTAGCCTTGTAGTTGTAGTGCAAGACCAATGTTTACTATAAAACGCTGTGCACTTCCTAGTCTTTAACCTTAAGCGGTCTAACAGGTCCCAGCGGTACAGCTCGAGCTTTGGTAATCATTTCGGAAAAGAAGCCTTTGGGGGCATGGCAGGAATACCTCCTGGACATGGCTCCAGTCAATACTTGCCCATTCACTCATACAGTCATACCTAGAGGCAAGACCATGTGTTTTTGGTAGAAAACCAGAGGAAACCCATGCAGACACAGGGAGAACACACCATACTCCTCACAGACAATGAGCTGAGCATGGCTTGAACCCACAGCCCGAGGGCCCTGGAGCTAGGAATGCATTAAATAATAAATCATATACAGTACATTTCTGTTAACCGTCAGTAATTGAACAGTAGTTATTAGTATGTTGGACATACTCTGTGTGACCCCATGTCTTGGCTGTGCGTGTGAAAGGGTTTTCAGTGTGAGAATGTGTGTGTGCACAAAAAAAGGCAGAACTTATTTATTTGGCATCCTTTTTTGTGTTGACGTGTTATCGTAAATGTAGCCCTCTCTCTGCATTGTGTAGACTTTCTCCTATCAGCATCAATCTGGGCTTATCAGGCAGAGAGGACTATGGAACTTAGTCCGAACCGGATTACAAGGTTACACAGAGGGGTCGTCAGCAAGGAGCCTGATTTCCTTTTTTTATGGGGCCGTTTCTGCTGTTTTGGCCTCTGAATAAGAACCCCTGGTCTTATGTGAAAGCAATCACAGTCAGTGTCAGAGAAGTCATCCTGCGCTCCTCCTTCGTCCTTCAGCTTGGCAAGTGCAATGCAGCAAAGATGTGCGCTGAAAAAGAAGAAGACCTGAAGGTCGAGCTTACAAGGTCACGTAAGGATTCCCCAAGTTCCTCCCTACCGTCACTGGAAGCACGCAGAGCAGATCCCTCAGCTGTTTCCTGTTTATTGTTATGGAGAGGTGTTGTCCTCTGTTGATAAAGATGCTTGACCATCGACCTCCAGCATGGGAGCAAGCTTCCTGAAAGGACTTCCGTGCACGCGGGGGCTGAAATCATTGAACTTGTCCGTATCCGACAGTAGGGTCTGGCCTGTGGACCTGAGGAAGGATGTGTAAGCTTGGGAAGTTTTCGCAGAAGGCCACTGTTTGGAAGAATCAACAGAAGGGTGAAGAAGATGTCTTTTAATGAGAGACCTCTGTTCAGTTTTGTTTGTTGAACATTTTTGTCAACATTGTTTTGACAGATTGTTCCCAAACCAATTTAATTTCCAAGACATTTATTCATACAGTTGCAATCAAAAATGCAATTCAATCCCCATTGCAAATTAGGTTTATTGGCTACATTTACAAACTTTCAGCTGTTTGCAATAAACCAATCAAACAAGACAAAAGAAAATGCCACTTTTACTGACTACTGCAGTCTCAGCATGATTCACCCCCCTGAATAGAATCCGTCATAAGAGCAGACTTTTGCAAATTAGGTGGTAAATCAAATCAAGTGCTTCATTAGTTGCATCACACATCCAATACCTGCGCTGGCTAAGATGTGTTGACTGTGACAAGTATGTTAAAAAGCTCTCCAGAAGCTATCTAGAGAACAAATCATTGCCTTCAAAAACAAGAAAAAGGAAACAAAAAGAGAAGGAAGACAGTGAATGTTTCTAGAGCTGCAGCTGGAAGCAGAGTTCACAAGTTCATAGTTAAATGAACACTGGCTACACTACCTGGACATGGCAGAAAGAGCAAGCTTTTACTGGCTGCCACCAGATTCTTGAGGAGGCAGGTTGTCAAAAACGTTCCAGTGACTGCAAAACACCTGCAGCAAAATTTGGTGGCAGCTGGCACTGAGGTTTTAGCTTGCACAATAAAGCGTATACTTAGAGCCTCCATGCCTGTTCACCTCTACTGACCCAACCGCACAAGAACAGTCGGCTCCAATCTGAATGAAAATCATTTAAGTAGGGGATTCGTTTTGGGATTCTGTTCTGTGGAACTTTTTAGACCTATGAATCAGATCACTTTGTCTGAAGGAAGAGGAATGATGCATAAAATGAAAGTGACACATTGACTACAGTAAAGCATGGCCATGGCCTGATGATGCCGTGCAGCTGCTTTGCTTCCTCTGTTACTGGGAACCAGCATTGTGTGAAAGGCAAGGTGGATCCAATCAAGTATCTGAAAATCCTAGGAGGAAATATCATGCCTTCTCTGAGGAAGCCGAATCATATGCGTCATTGGAACTTCCAACAGGACAATGATCCCAAGCATATCTCAAAGTCTACCAAGGCTTGGTTTCAGAAGTAGTCCTGGACATCGCAGTCGCATGAAAAAATCATTGGTGGGATTTGAAGAAGGTGGTTGCAGTACTGAACTGGAGGCCATTACCATGAGGAATGGGTTAATATTCCTTGTGAAAGCTGCCAGAAGCTGGAATCTGGCTATGTTTCTGTCATGCTATCATATCAGACACATTTCATGAACAGGTTAAATAGTTCTGAGACTCCAGGCTTCATTAAAAGTGATATTCGGTATTGAATTTGGAGAAACTGGAGATTTGGAGATATTTTAATTGGTTCTGTTCGATTGGTTTACAGCTCAAAGCTTTGCAAATTTTGCTAGTAAACCTAATATGCAATGAGGGCTGAATCATTACGATTGCTACTGTAGATACTGTCATTCATTGATTTTCTTCCACATATTAGATACTTAATCTGGACCAATTCTACTGACACCATTTTAAATTATTCATCCGCTAACCAAACACTGACAAAGACATTTTACAGACAAATGTATATAGCAACTTCAATACCTCACGCAAGGCATGACTGACTTTCTTCGTTCCTCACATCTTAGCATTTAAAATATTGTGGGAACAATCAACAGCACTGTTGGTTCAGTTTAAAGAATAACATGCCTTCAGAAAACTGGACTATCTGGGAATCAGAAAGCAGGACCGCTTGGTCTATTTAGGCCTGGATTTGGGTCAAGAACAACTCCAGTGCTACGATAACTCTCCCAGCTGTCGAATTGCTGCTCTGGCACTTCGTGACTGGGCCCTCCAAATAGGCCGAGAGAGAGGATGTGTCCGAATCTATTTGAGGCTGAGGTCTTTCATACACGTTTGACAGGAATCAAAATGGAAATGGAGCATTCCCAGTGTGAGCAGGCCTATGGTTTATTTGTACAGTGTCACAAACCATGGAGATAGAATAAAGGTTTAAGCATGAGTGGACACACAAGAAATTCATTGTTCTAACATAGATGACTTGTTCAGTGTCTCACCGCAGGTGCAGCGTTCCTGGACGAGTTAAAACTGTTCATGGTACGGAAAGCCCTGTTTGGAATGGAGTCGCTCATAGAAAGCTGCAAAATTTGGAATTCTTTGGAATTCAGGCAACAGTCCATTGTTGAGAGCATGGTAATGACAGTACCAAATGGTAGGTCTGGCTGGGGTGAGGTGCCAAGTGCCAAGGCAGTAAATATGGGTAATTGTTTAATACATTTGCTTACTAAAACCAATAAAAAAATTATAGTTAGGGATCATTAAAGTTAAACATATTTTGCATATATCCAAATGAACACCCTTAAGTCTAAATAATTTATTCTTAACTGTGCAGATGGAGTTATTGCAAATTGCTGAAGGGCCCTTTGATGTCAGTGAGTATTGCATAGTTTTTGGGTTTTTTTAAATGGGTGATTTGGCAATCTCGATCCTGTGCTTTTTAGTGTATTTTGATTAAGCATTAATTTTCAAGTGGAAATCATCTGTGCTAGAGCTAGATAGCCAGCACCACTAATTCAAGTGGGTCTGGCCAAAGAAACACCTTATCTAACCTTAAATAACTCTTTGGTGGAACTAATGCAACTTTTGTATTTTCATGTTCAAAACTGAGAGGGCAGGATTGTCCTGCTGAGAGACAAATAATTGTCAAGTTTCAACCACAGGGATGTTTTAAGGCCCCATCTTGGTTACCTTTAGAATGCTACATTTGGCAAGGTTTTTCTGTGAATTTTTTCAGAAAGGACTACACCAAAAAATCTTCTGTACATACACAATACTGTGATCTCAGCTGGACAGCACGAAAAAGATAATGCAAAACGACCTGCAGATGTAAATGAAAATGGAAAAGCCTTCTGAAGAAGTAATCCATGCAGAAAATTTGGAAATCATTGCCTTCAAAAACAAGGAAAAGGAAACAAAAAGAGAAGAAAGACATTGAATGTTCCTAGAGCTGCAGCTGGAAGCAGAGTTCACAGGTTCATAGTTAAAGGAACACTGGCTACACTACCTGGACATGGCAGAAAGAGGAAGCTTTTACTGGCTGCCACCAGATTCTTGAGGAGGCAGGTTTTTGGAATTTGGAAATTCCAAAAGTAAGGTCATTAAATGTAGAATTACATTTGAATATCCACTAATAAGCCACACATTGAGTAAGTAATTCACAATACTGCAGTCAGCTACTTTACCTTTGTGTGATTTTGGATTTTGGTTCAATTGATGAATGCTGGCTTTTACACTGTGCAATCTAAATCGTCCACTATTCCAAACTTTAAACATTAAATGCCTAATCTACAAAATATGGCACTCAGCATTACAGTACGTTGATAAATTCTGCATTTAAAGTGCACTAAATTCTTTGGATATCTTAGAAAACGTGTTTTCACCCATTTCAGAGTAATAGGTAATTACATAGTTCTTGCTAAAAAAAAAAAACAAGTAGGCCTAATTACATCATGACCGCCACCGACCACTGTCTGCGACTGTCTCTTGATGTATTGCTTTCAAGTCGTTGGTCTATCACCACCACCACCCCTAACTCCAGAACTATGTTTAATGTAAGCAGCATTTAATGAGCTCAGTGCATTAGACACTTCCTCAGCATTATCATTTTAGCAGCATATTTCAAACAACAAATAGACAACAAATAAAACTGAACTACATATTTGTACTTTTATAATACAGTATATTTTAAACTGACTTGTACGGACTCAAAACCGTACAGTGCAGTGCTGTCAGCTTTGAAGGGTAGAGCAGTGGCTGCTCCTAACACATTGAGCCCTATCTACAGTAAGGAATGTAAATAGGTTGCATATTAGGGTCAGCGAGCTAATCACAGTTTGAGCCAGTAAGTTTATATCCTTAATCTCTCGCAGCTTCCAGCACAATCAGACCAAATATTTACAGACATGCATTTGCCTTATATACACACTACATAGCAATGTATTTGTTAAATCAGATTACATTTGGTCAAAGACATGAAATCAAGCCAAGACTCTCTTTCTACATGTTTTAGCCAGTGAGACGTTTTTGCTCAAAAAACATGTTTACTTAATCGCACATGTGTATAAAGTAGCGCTCGGGAGGGGGGGATTCAAAAATTATAATTAGCTGGCATTTCAGATAAATAATGTGAAAAATGACCTACGAACCTATGAACTACGGCAAGAGTTTCTACACTCAATAAAGGAATATGAATGCATTCTAATGCATAAAATGCATAAAAGGGCACTTTGGAGTAGTGCCACAGAAGAGCTACACTATATGTCCAAATGTTTGTGGACACCCCTTCTAATGAATGGATTTAGCTACTTTACGTTGCACCCATTGCTGACACAGATGTGCCTAGTCCCTGTAGAGAAGTTTTACCAATAGAATAGAACTCTCTGGAGCAGATAAACATGAACCAGTGGCACCATGCCTAATGCCAGGTGTGGGCTAGAGGGGTATAAAGCCCCCCAGCACTGAGCTGTAGAGCAGTGGAATTGTGTTCTCTGGAATGATGGTTGGTGCCCCATCCAGTACTTTTAGGATGAGTTGGGGATATGGTGGAGTGGTGATCATCCAACATCCTGACCTCACTATCACTCATCACTTCGCTGAATGCAGTCAGATCCTCACAGCAATGCTCCAAGCTCTAGTAGAAAGCTTTTCCATGACAGTAGAGACAATTGCTTCATCAAAAGTAGGATAAACTCGTTGATTTTGGAAGAAATAATGAATGAGCAGGTGTCCCAATACTTTTGTCCAAATCGTGTATTAGCTCTATTACTCTATTTGCCACCAAACAGGTCCAACTCAGAAGACATGGACTCTGAAGGTGTTCTGCAGTATCTGGTCTTAAGTTAGAAGCAGATTCCCAGTCCGAGATGTTGGGAGATGGAGCTGCCTTGAACCAGACTTGCTTTTCTAGAACATCCCAGAAATGCTCAATTGGACTGATTCCTGGAGGATTTGAAGGCCAGAACAACACCTTGAACTCTTTGTTGTGTCTTCATAACATTCCCGAATTATGTGCACTGTGTGGCAGGGAGAATTATCCTGCTGAAAGAGGCCACTGCCATTGGGGAAAACCATTGCCATAAAGGATTGTACCTGGTTTGCAACCCAGGGTTTCCAGACAGAACATTGTTCAGAACTTCACATTCCGTCCACCAGCTTGTCTTCTTCCTACAGTGTAACTTGGTGCCATCACTTAACCAAGTAAGTGGGCACATGTACCTCATTTTTCACATGATGTCATGATGTTAAAGAAAAAGGGACTCATCAGACCAGGAGCCTTTCTTCCACTGCTCCAAGATCTGCAAGATATGCAACATCTGTGTGTGTTGTGACAAATTCGCCTGGTAACCATCAATACAAATGTCACACTATAGCTTTTCTGTCAGGTCAAGATATCCTTTGCTGCCCTTGCATATGGATAAGCCTGTTGCTGGTTTGTGGCTCGTTGGTCTAGGGGTATGGTTTTCACCTAGGGGGCGAGGGTCCCAGGTTCAAATCTCAGACAAGCCCCAGCCTCTGCAATTTCCTTCGGGATCAATAAACTTATCTTGTAGTTTGTCCCTACTTGGACTAGGACAACTGAGTCAAGGTTACTCAGGTCAGTCTTTATGCTGTCCATTTCTCCTGCATCCAACACATTGCCTATGAAAACCATCTGAGGTCTACCACCCTGCATAGTTTAGCTCCAGTCCTAGTCTATCACACTTTATCCAGGTAATGAAAGCCCTCAAGGACAACTGGACATGGGATGTTGGATCAGAACCTGGAAAAAAAAAATGGCAACCCTGGTCTACTGTATCCCAGACCATGACATGCACCATATGTAAAATTAAGGCTAGAATTAGAGGGCTCCTAATCCAGGGGACTACGCTGGTTCGAATGCCATCAGCAGCCAGAGCCCAAGAAGGCACAGTTGGCCTTGCTTTGTCCCCACATCACTTCAGTCTGCTAACCGATGCATCAGAGCTAGGTACTCCAGTTGCATTGTAACCCTCATCAAAGCACCTTCAGTCTTAATATAAAGTTCTACACCAAATAAGGGCTTTCCTAGAACTGCACAAGTTAAAATCATCTAGGAAACTTTATTTTTAAGAGTAGAGAATAGTTATTATGTGGTTAATCATCAAGGCCTTACTTTTCTTTCTTTGTAGCTGAGAAACAGCCATTGACCTCATCTGATGATGTCTGGGACATGTCTATCACAATCATTTATGGTAATGACTGGAATAGTGTGTGTTACTAAAACCACCTCCCCCTCCTCTAAGCAGAAAAGGCGCCTCCCAGTCAGATATTGGCCTGCCAGGTAGCTTTAGGAGGAAATGACTTCATCCTGGCCAAAACATTAAATAAGAATCTGCAGAAAAGAAAATGAAGAATCAAATTGTTTAAGAGAGCTGCACCCTAAAAGTCAGGCTACTCTCCTTACTGCCTTACTGGACTACTTGCTATGCCTATTTTTTTCCACAAACACTGAATACGTCATAATAAGGAGGACTGTTTTTTCTATCTTTAACTCATATAAAGGAAAACATCTTCCATGTCACACCAGCAACAGTTTTGAAAAAGATATCAGCCAAACACATGGAGGCCTAATAAGCAGCGTAGCAACAAAGTCATTAAATTGCAGGTCTGGAAGGTTTCAATGGTGGTTTCCCCCCAAAATAACTGAAATTAATTACACACAGAAAATGAAGATCATTCCAACCCAGCATTTGAAAACGCACGCGACCGTTTACTCAAGTCAAATGTGTCTGGAGCTTGGCCTGGTTCCTCAGCGAGTAAAAAGACATTACACTTAGATGCTACAGCCTGGCCAGCTGAAGGGCCAGGCCCATTACAAACACATCACTCAAAACCAACCAGCCATTATATTTCTGTAGAGGTCAGGAAAAGCCCCCCCCCCCCCCTTTGTAGAATCTGTGAGGGTTGGAGGCTTTTGGTGGGGTGCAATCGGAGAAAGCAGGGTTTCGCTTGTCCTTCTTCCACTTCTTCTACCACTGCTTCCCCCTTTTCCACACATGAGACACAGCCGTCATTAGTCACCCCTCCGCCAATGGAAAGAAAAAAAAAAAGATGGCCTCTGTTCTCCAGAGTCGGCAGGCAAAAGTACATGCTCTCAGAGATCAGCCGATGCGTTTCCCATCGCTGCACACAGATAGCCCCTGGATGGAAAAGCAAGGTGGCGTAATATTGGGGAAATCTGCTGGAGCACTTAGAGGTCGGCCAGCCGTCCACATCACAGGGGCTACTGATTTTGCGGGCTCTATAATTATCATGCAGCAGGCTATTTCAGTGATATTGGGCTATGGATTAGTCTAGAGGCCGCCCGGGCCTGGGTTTCCATGGCAAGGGCTGGAAGTCCCTGGTAAAAAATAACAAACAGAAGGAGCTCAATCAAGATTGAACGTGACTGTTTGGCGGCATGGAGACTCATAATAATAGGCGAGCTGCTGGAGTAGAGAAGTCTGGGACTGATTAGGGGATAGATACTGACAGCATGTGTCTTGTGGCAAAAAAAAAAAAAAACAACTTTACAATATGAAATGGGATCTATGAGAATTCATCTGTTTTCTGGGGTTCCTTTTTCACTGGTAATATTTTATTAAATGTCAACAACTTTAGCCAATATACAGTACTTGTAGAGAACACAGGGGACACTGGGGCTATCCACCATGGATGGCATGTCGTGGTTGAGGGGGGTTTCAAGTAGGGCTAAGTTGTATGTTGAACTTGATTTGAAAGAGATGATTTGGTCATATAGGCTATTAGGGCTATTTATTGGTCTTTATAAATAAGTAAATGTGTATGTAATAATGTTTATTAACATAGTGTAGCCGCATGGTTTGAGAGGTATTTCCACCCTCACACACACATGTTGCCACAGTCCTACAACTTGTAGGCCTACTTGAAACCCCAAAATGTCATGACATCCCAGCAGTGGATACTCATGCTTCCCTATGTGAAAAACAACAATATGGTCACCCTAACATTTGGAACAAGTATTTTGTACAATGAAGATCTGCACTTTGTGTTTTTTAAAATAAATGCTGCCAAGTCTACTGTTTAAATGGAAGGCTTGGACAGCACTATAGGGCCAAGAGTACATAATTTGCAAAAACATCGCAGACAAAAACAGATCGGACGCAACTTAATTGTTTTAAGAAACTAAAACTTATGTGACAAGTTGACCATTTTTTAAATATTTCATTTAAAATAATCACACTGATTACGTGGTTACAATGGCCTCTGTCAAGTCGTGGGAGCTGCAGATTAGGCAGCAAGTGAACAGCCAGTTCTCGAAAGTGATGTGTTGAAAGCAGGAAAAATGGGCAAGCATAAGGAACTGAGCCACTCTGACACGAGTCACATTATGATGGCATTGTGGCCTTGTGGAGTGTTCCAGGTATACAGTGGTCAGTACCTAGAAGGGTCATGAATGCCTAAGGCTTATTGATGCCATCCATGAAGGTCTCATAACTTCTTCAGATACCACAGGACTCCTTCAGAGGTTTAGAGGAGTCCATGCCTCAATGGGTCACAGCATTTTTTTATAGCTGTCAAATTTTTCAGTATTTTCAGAAAAAAGAAATCTTGGAACCTCTTATCATTCACATCAGTCACATCACAGCGTGACTTGAATTAGCCAAACAGTGTGTATTCAATTAAAAAAAAACTTGACATCAGATTCGTTCAGCTGTTTCCCATAGCCAGAAACGACATCACTTGAACACACACACAACTTCCTCCTCAGCCAGAGTGAAAGAGATGAGGCCATGCAAACATGAGCTCATTAACTTCATGCCCATGTCACTCAAATAAAACATCTTCATAATACAGCGTTGATGGTGAGCTAATGGGACAATTTTAATGGCAAACTTGTGGAAAGAAAGAAATCAGGCAGGGATCCAGGCAAGCCAAGGCTAAACAACTACTTTAGAGCGTGTGACAACCGCATTTGCATCCTCTTTAGAAGGGGAAGCTTTGTGCAAGGATGGCTTTTTGGCAGCCAGCAGTGCACGGCATATTACTGTTTGCTAATAACTTCCCTCGCCAAGGGAGGTGCTTGTTTGCATCAAGCCATCTGTGGTGTGTTTCAGTCAGTCAGGGTAAAGCAGATGATGGTCAGAACAGCTCCAGGTTTATTGCAGTGGTTTTACAGTGCTAGACCACGATTGGTGGACTGGAAAAGGGGTCTTTGATTGATTTTTGAGGTCACAGGGATCAAGCAAGGCTTCTAAAAGGACATGCAAAGAGCAGTCACTGTTGAAAAGGTCCCTTGTCCAAGATCAACAGCTGTAACTACATGTGTAATCCAAACCATGTTGGCTTTTTATTTATTTATTTTTTTACTCCATCACCATTCGATTGGTTCATTAAAGCAAGGTGTAAGGGACTGTGACCAAATGGTAGCCTTGGGCTGTCACAGCCTGGTGCAATTATTTTCATTTTACTCGGCATGCCTGAGCTCGGATCACAGAAAGAGGGAGGCAGTCACCTGCACCTTGATGGTGCTTCATTTTTTTTCCCCCTTCATGAAAACGAGGAGGTGGGATGGAGAACAAAAGACAGGAAACTGTTTGAAACGTTGCTGCCCTCATTAATAACGGACTTATTTGGTCATATATTCACACTCACTTTGTAATTAAACATGGGCAGCACATGGATGGAGTTACAGCAGTACAACATTGAAGTGCCATAATAATAATACAAACTATTATTATTATCCCAGCAGTGGCATCAACATGTGTATTAGGTGGTTAGTAAACCCACTGTATATACAGGAAGGCATCTGATGGCGTCTCTTGATTGCAGACTTTGGCATTGATATGCCTACCTCCTCTTAACCTTTTAACATCTACATTATTTGTCCTCCTTAGTCTTCCAGACCATTTGGTGTTGCTGAGCTTGCCAGTATTCCCCCTTTTAAAGAATGTACCGAACGTTTGATTTGACCACTCCTAAACCAAGCTAACATGTCCATGTGGGGCTCAC
The DNA here is from genome assembly GCF_030463535.1 of Salminus brasiliensis. Taxonomy (NCBI): domain Eukaryota; kingdom Metazoa; phylum Chordata; class Actinopteri; order Characiformes; family Bryconidae; genus Salminus; species Salminus brasiliensis. The sequence continues at coordinate 19,095,536 of NC_132893.1, read as the reverse complement.
ATGGGTGGAATGTAGGCTTGGTGAATTCCAGGTGGGCATGAGTGGGCTGAGTGAGTTTTTGCATACGTTTTACTGGGACACAGTTATGTTTTCCAAATGAGCCCCATCGTTACAGCCCACTTTAATCTCACATTGGTCCCATTTAGGCCCCGTATACAGTGTGCATTCCAAATCGGGCCCATGTAACCCATCCTGGTCACATCACTAACTTTGGTGGGCAACTATATGTGGGGCCAACAGGAAAGCCACGGACAAAACGTTCTGGATCCCAGTTGGGAAGTTTTACTGTCTCTCTGATAGTTTTTGTTGTTGTTGTTGTTGTTTTTAGGCTAATGATTTCCTCCTTCACCAATGTCGACACTTGACCACAAGTGGACAGCTACCCAATGCAAATTCAGCTCGGCATTAACCTGTGTTTTCATAATCGGATCACATTTGGATTTCCCTTGTCTGCATGAAAAGCCAGGTGTAAACAACCCCCAAAACTCGTTGTGATCAGACTACGATCAGAACACTCATACCATTACATTTATTTAATGAACTATATGCCCCATGCAATGCCTACGCATGTACATTTCAATTATGTAACGTAAGAGTCATTCATTACCATTTAATTGTAATAATAATTATTTAAAATTCAAACTCTCTGTGGTAATTATGAAGTTCCATAGATGCAAGGTGCTTTTCCCAGTGCACCCAATGGGTAAAGTTTAATTAGCATTATAAAAATGGTTTTCTTCCGTGTATGTTTACGTGACTGGAATTGTTATTAGAGTCGTATTGTATGATGAACAAAATGATCACATACTGTAGGTCATAATGATCAGGTTTGCATCCACAAGAAATTGTGTACTGATGAGAAAGCCTCAGTAAGGATGAAAGTATTAATTTGTGAAGGTTTGAAGTTGCCAGATGCACATGCTTTCTGTTTCTCACAGTAGAAATCTCTTGTAGTTGCTTGTCGTGGTGCCCATTATTTATGTGGAAGTTAACTGATCTCCATTATTCTCATTCTCATTTGTCTATATAGACTGAGAACCTAAAAAATGTTCCACATTATAAAAGCATTCGCCTACACAGCCTGCAAGGTGTTGCCAGACAAGCACCTTCCCAATAAGGAGCAGAGGGTCTGCAGTTTTATGAGTCGTACGAAACGAATTCTCTCTCTCGGTCCGAGGCTCTAAATCAATGAGAATTGTTCCCAGCACGGCTCTGACACATTGAGTTGTGTGGCCTCTGATGTGGGGGCCCTGTGTTTCAGGGGTAATTAAATTCTGTGGGTTCGGGTTGGGGGGTGTAAGTCGGGGGGCTTTTCTATGGAAATAAGGTCTGGCTTCAAGTTTTATCGAGAATGATGGAACATTAAGCAGAAGTGAAGGTGATAGCCACATGCCACACTCCAGCTAAAAGCATTTGCTAAGCATGAGTGATTATGATTCAATAAAAAAAAGGCTCTACTTCTATTCAGGATGCAAAGCCTAATATGCATAACACTCACAAAGCCACCTGTTCATACTACTGGTCTTGGAGTACCACTGCTCTTTGTAGTTGAGCATGCCCCTAATTCTTGCTCTAACACACCTAATTCAACAGTTAATGAGCTGAAGGTGTGCTAGAGCAGGAAAAGTGCAGGGCAGTGGTTCTCTAGGACCAAACTGAGACTGCTGGTTCTCAGTTTTTAAATGGGGCTTCTAACATCTTTATGGGACCCCTATACACCTACGTACACAATTGCACACCCACAACTCCTGGGTTGCAGCTGCAGAAACTTGTAGGGCATATGTAATGGGAAATTGCATGTTGTCACTGTCATGCAAAAATCTTGTATCTCCACTTTTGCTGATTTTACTTTTTGACATAAATAGAATCTGGCAGTTATTCTTTAGGTCATGTGGCTTTTTATGATGGACCAATAGAAATGCTTCAAAATTACATGGAATGAAATCTATTTAAATAGACTTCAGTTGAAAGTTCTTCAGAATAATCCATTCATTCACAAGTGTTTGTAAAGGCAGACTGCATGGCTAGGTGCTTGATTTTGTACCCCTGTTACAATGGGACTGAATTAAATCAGTAAGCGGTGTGTCCCAATACTTTTGTCCCAATCTTTTTTTCATATAGGGTATCTCATTTCTGTTTATACATTCTCCCAGTTCATCTTCACTTCCTCACCTCCCAGCTTCATTCACCAAACATAGCACATTGCTTATGCTAAGACTTGTTTCTCACTCACACACTCCCTAGCAAGTGTGCGAGGACAGGATACCCAAACACAGACAAAGCTATGTAAAATATCTGGACATATGTGGACAGGGCTTTAGTTACACCATTGCATTACATCTCAAACTGTCCGTCCTGTGATGGCATGGACAATACTTGGTACGTACCTACAGATATTTTCATGCATTGAATGAAGATAGTCAAATGTACGAATGTGGAACAAAATTTCTAAACCGCAGGTGCCACCTAGAAACCTTTTGGATTTGCATGGTAGTTTTGAAAACTGTAGTGGATTTATGAATATTGCTATGGAAACTGAAGACATCTAATAGGCAAGCTTCCAACAGAATAGGTCCTGTACTGATCAGACTGCGACACTTTGGATTATAGTGGATGAGTCACTGGGGTGGAACTCACTCTTATATGTCAACTTCATAGACTATAAAAAAAAGCCTTTGACTGCATTGACAGGGAGTCCTTTTGGAAGCTGATATGACACAATGGTGTGCCTACCAAATTAGTGCAAAATGATCCAAACCTTATATGAAGGAATGATCTGCAGAGTGATCAATGGCAGCCAGACCATTTTAAGTTAAGATAAGAGTGAGACAAGGACGCCTTTTATCCCCTCTCCTGTTTTATATGGCTCACTGACTGTATCATTAAGCAACAGCACACAGAAGGAACAGCATCTAGTGAACAATTTTTGTAGCTTTTTTTTTGATGACTTAGCACTATTGTTTCATAGCCAGTAACAGATCCAGGAGAAGATGGCGGAACCGGCCTCAAACTCAGAGCCAGTTGGACAACAAAAGATCAATACAGCCAGCAAAGAACCCAGTGACACTGAGCAGTGGAGCACTGGAAGAGATGGAGGAAGTAAGGTAGGTATCCTTATCATTCACAGGCAAGGTGGCACCAATGTCAGCAAGATGATCAACTTTCTTGCAGCTCCAAACCATTTGGAAAAAGCAGATCCATATTGACTGTTTAACTCTAATGTCTTAGGCAAAGACCTGGGGAACTATCAAAACCACCCCCAGAAAGGTGCAGACCTTTATTAACAGCTGCCTGTAAAGAATCCTCCGCATCCATGGCCAGACAAGATCAGCAGCACTAATCTCTGGCAGAAGACCCACCAGCTACCTGCCAAGCAAGAAATCAAGAGAAGGTGAAGGCGATCCACAAACCAACGTCGAGCATCTCCAGACAGGCCCTCACATGGACCCCTCAAGGGAAGTGAAGGAAAGGCCAGCCAAGAAACACCTGGCATCAGGACCTCCAGGCAGACATCAAAGAGACAGACTACACTTGGAACCATATAGAGAGACTGGCACAGGACCAGGAGAGATGGAGGACTTTTGTCAGTCTATGTCTCTGGTGGGACAATGGGCCTAAGCAAGTAAGTAAGTACGTAAGTAACTGTAGTCTTGTTGTCTAACCCCCGCTCCCTCCCGAATCAGAGGAGGATGGTGTGTGGGTGTTGTTGGACAGTTGTCCGACATCATATGTGTGCGGAAAATGCATCCAACATGCTACTGTGTACTATAACATATACTTGATTGGTTAACTAACACACTACAGGCTGTACAGGTTACGTCAGAAAGGGACTATATGACACTAGATGGAACAAACTGTTACTAGCACTACTGTCTGTTCAAACCAATAAAAGATACCTGTGCTAGTATTCGGTTTAGCCAAATTTAAAGAACTCATACCACACCATGAGGTCCAAACCACCTCTCACTGAAACCACACCACCAATGATGCTTTGAATTTCCATTATTAAAATGTGATAAGTGGTCTCATGCAAATAAAACATGTTCGATTAGCACAATTCCTACTTTTACGCTTGGTCTTTTGGTCAAGAGCTGTGTTGCTGTAGCATACTTCATCAATGTGCAACCACTTATTCATGTAACATTAAAAATATTAAAAATGAAAAGTGCTACAAAAGGTTCTTTGAGTGACGCCGCAGAATAATCACGTTTGGTCCCAAGAAGAATCGTGTTTGTCATAGAGATGTGTGAGTGTGAAGACCCCAAAAAAGCTTCTCCAAATCTCCATTACAAAAATGGTTCATTATGGAACCAAAAGTGGTTCTTCTATGGCGTAACTCCAAGAACCTTTTGTAGTACCTTTATTTTTCAGAGTGCAGCATGTTGTATTTGATAAGTGGCGCAAACACAAGCTGTACTTACTGATTTCAGAAAGCTATTAAAGCCGTGTTTTTTGAGTTAGAGGGTGCGAAATGGAAAAACACTGATTCTGCATGACGTGTCACTGTGGCTGTGTGGCCTCATGTGCAAGGTTGGAGGGGGGGGGGGTGGTTTTTGCCAGCCAAAAACGCATCTCTAGCTGTGCCAAAAGCGTTCCAGGGTAATCTTCCTGGCACTGCTAAAAAGTGTCTGTGGTTGAAATCCTTAATTTTGAGATCATTTTGGGTATACAAATAATATCACCCCAAAGGAGTGGGTGTGGAGAAAAGGAGGAGGAGGATGAGGGGGAGCGTAATCAATCCCAGGTTGCCTCTGCACATGCAGCGAGCGGTACGGCTACGGCGACCCGCAGGTGGTTTTCATTTTAGTGGTGGTATCATCTTCTGCTTTGCCTCCTTGTGGGCGTCCCACATCCTTTCATCCACTCCTCCCTGCCCTATCTCTCCCTCTCTTTCTCTCCCGCCCTCTCTCTTTTGGAGTGGGAGCACAGAGTGGTTTGATTCAGATAGAACAAATAATGATTTCCATCTTTTTCACACAGTTTAAGTACGTGTTCATGCTTCTATAACAAAAAGCACACTAATGAGGTCTAAGGTAGCAATATGATAATAATTTACACAAGCAGCAGTGGAGGCCATAGTTGTTTGCAAAAGTTTACAAACTGTAAAATTCACAAATAGCATCTTTTGCTGTTTTTGTGTTGTTTGTTTTGATAGTTTTGCACAAGAGCTGCAGGTCTACATGAATCTGGCTGTTCTAAATGTAAAGCTCACAAATATTAATTGACTTTTCCATGCTCCACCCACAAACGTTTGATATTCTTAGCAACCGTTTGCCAGAACATGGACATTCTACTTGTTTAAGGTTAAGGTAAGGGTTCAGTTAAGTTTAGGTTAGGGTTAGGGTTAGTGTTGGGGTTAGGTTTAGGTTAGGGTTGCGATTGGGGTTAAATATAGGGTTAAGATTATGGTTAGGGTAAGGGTAAGGGTAAGGGTTCAGTTAATTGTAGGTTAGGGTAAGGTTTAGGTTAGCTTATGGTTATTGTAAAGGGTAGTTAAGTGTAGGTTAGGGTACGGTTTAAGGTAAGGGTTCAGTTAATTGCAGTTTAGGGTTAGGTTTAGAGTAAGGGTAAAGGTTCAGTTAAGTTTAGGTTAGGGTTAGGGTTAGGTTTAGAGTAAGGGTAAAGGTTCAGTTAAGTTTAGGTTAGGGTTAGGGATAGGTTAAGTTTAGGTGAGGTTATGTTAATGTTAGGGTTAAGATTATGGTTAAGGTAAGGGTAAGGGTTTGGTTATTTGTAGGTTAGGGTAATGTTTAGGATAGCTTATGGTTAGGGTAAAGGTTAGTTAAGTGTAGGTTAGGGTTAGGTTAAGGTTTAGGGTAAGGGTAAAGGTTCAGTTAAGTTTAGGTTAGGGTAAGGTTTAGGTTTAGGTTTAGGTTTAGGGTAAGGGTAAAGGTTCAGTTAAGTTAAGTTTAGGTTAGGGTTAGGTTTAGGGTAAGGGTAAAGGTTCAGTTAAGTTTAGGTTAGGGTTTAAGTTTAGGGTTAGGGTAAGGGTTCAAAAAGTGGCAGTGGCGGCTCAACGGTTAGAGCGCCGGGATATCGATAACAGGGTTGTGGGCCTGGCAAGCTGCCACTGTTGGGCCCTTGAGCAAGGCCCTTTACCCTCTCTGCTCCCCGGGCGCTGGAGTTGGCTGCCCACCGCTCTCTCTGTGTGTGTGTGTGTGTGTTCACTACCACAGATGGGTTAAATGCGGAGGACCCATTTCGCTGTACAGTGCACACTGTACAGTGACAAATACGTGCACTTTTATCTTACCTTAAGTTTAGGTTAGGGTTAAGTTTAGGGTAAGGGTTCAGTTAATTGTAGGTTAAGGTAAGGTTTAGGATAGCTTATGGTTGAGGTAAAGGTTAGTTAAGTTTAGGTTAGGGTAAGGTTTAGGATAGCTTATGGTTGAGGTAAAGGTTAGTTAAGTTTAGGTTAGGGTAAGGTTTAGGATAGCTTATGGTTGAGGTAAAGGTTAGTTAAGTTTAGGTTAGGGTAAGGTGTAGGTTAGGTTATGTTTAGGGTAAAGGTTAGTTGAGTGTAGGTTGGGGTAAGGTTTAAGTTAAGTTTAGGTTAGGGTAAGGTTTAGGTTATGTAAATCTTAGGGTTAGGTTTAAGGTTAGGGTAAGGGTTCAGTTAATTGTAGGTTAGGGTTAGGTTTAGGTATAGGGTAAGGGTAAAGGTTCGGTTAAGTTTAGGTTAGGTTATGTTAATGTTAGGGTTAAGTTTAGGGTTAGGGTAAGGGTTCAGTTAATTGTAGGTTAAGGTAAGGTTTATGATAGCTTATGGTTGGGGTAAAGGTTAGTTAAGTGTAGGTTAGGGTAAGGTTTAGGTTAGGTTATGGTTAGGGTAAAGGTTAGTTAAGTTTAAGTTAGGGTAAGGTTTAGGTTAGGTTATGGTTAGGGTAAAGGTTAGTTAAGTTTAGGTTAGGTTTAGGTTTAGAGTAAGGGTAAAGGTTCAGTTAAGTTTAGGTTAGGGTTAAGTTTAGGGTTAGGGTAAAGGTTCAGTTAAGTTTAGGTTAGGGTTAAGTTTAGGGTTAGGGTAAAGGTTCAGTTAAGTTTAGGTTAGGGTTAAGTTTAGGGTTAGGGTAAGGGTTCAGTTAAGTTTATGTTAGAGTAAGGTTTAGGTTATGGTTAGGTTAGGGTAAGGGTAAGGGTAAGGGTAAGAGTTCAGTTAATTGTAGGTTAGGGTAAGGTTTAGGTTAGGGTAAAGGTTAGTTAATTGTAGGTTAGGGTAAGGTTTCAGTTAAGTTTAGGTTAGGGTAAAGTTTAGGTTGCTTATGGTTAGGGTAAAGGTTAGTTAATTGTAGGTTAGGGTAAGGTTTAGGTTAGGTTAAGGTTAGGGTAAAGGTAGTTAAGTGTAGGTTAGGGTAAGGTTTAGTTTAGGTTATGTTTAGGGTAAAGGTTAGATAAGTTTAGGTTAGGGTAAGGTTCAAGTTAAGTTTAGATCAGGGTAAGGTTAGGGTTAGGGTAAGAGTTTAGTTCAAAACGTGATCTGCTGCATTACTGTGATTTACAATGAATTACACTCCCTGACTTTAGGGGTATCCCTGGAGCAAATAAAATAATTTTTTTGCATAATGCTGCCTTAAATTAGTAAAGAACTTTTACATCAAGTGAACATTTTTGACACTCACTTATCTACTACTACAAAACAGTTCTTTATGAAACCCAAAAAGGTTCTTCATCACTCAAAGAACCATTTAAAGCCTGTTGATTTTTACAACAGTGTATAAGCGATAGCACTGGATGTTCTAAACTACTCCAGAAATGTACTGGGAAATGGGTGCCTTCCAGAAGATAAACAGACTTCTGAATACAGACTCTATGGTAATGTAAGTCAATACAAAGTTGCATATTTCCCATTGTTGGACACAGGGACTTTCTACAGCCTGTAATTTACGAGAGAGACAAGTACAATGGCTCCTCGTCTCATGTGTCTTTGAGGTCCAGCTTGGACTTAAAAAGAGATTTAAACCTATTAGGTCCAAGGGACTTGAAACAGAAAATTAATGTCTGTGTATCAGAGATTAAATACATAAACTGTAGTTTGTTACCATGATGGGGACACGAATACAACAGAACGTAACATCCAGGGTGGTCAAACTGAGGACAGCCGCTGCTCCAACAGCATCTGTAGCCGTGTAGATTTACTGCGGGGGCAAACGACTAACTGATTTAAAATGACCTCACTGAACTGCAGTTACCAAACTGGAAGACATAAAAATCTCGAAGACCCTTGATGCAGTGGGATGTGGGATGTGTTTGTGAGCTGGCTCCGGACGAGCGTTCTGAAATGCAGCATGCAAAGGGATTAATCACTCAGGGGACTGCAGGTCGTTACCACCCAGAAAGTGTGTAAGTGTGTGTGTGTTTGGTTGGAGGGGAGGAGGGCGGAAAAGAGGATATTTTTTCTGTTATGCTTCAACAGTGCCAGAAAAACAAAGAAGGTCATCTCCGGTTTCTTTCTTTCACTCTCAGATGTATATATACTTTCACCCTCTTATATATGTATATATAGTGACAGTGGTAAGATTACAGTCTATGAGATTTTTTTTATATATATTGCCTATGCAACAATAATCAGCGTAGGAGCCAAAACATAAAGACCATCTTTTGCATTGTTTGTGTGTGTGTGTGTGTATATATATATATATATATATATATATATATATATATATATATATATATATATATATAGTTAATTAACCAATAAGAAGTGTATATATGTACATACTGCTGCTTAACATAGTATTAAGATACCAGAAGTGATATTTGTAATGATGTACTATGTAGATGTCTTCAGGTACCATTTGTTTGGGATATGTTGGGACCGGGACATGTTTGAGGCAGTGGAGATTCAGCGGCAGTATTTATTTAGCGGCAGAATTTATTTTCATCACGTGTACTGTCTGGAATAAACAACCGTTTTTGGTCATTCATTTACAGCTCGTCCTGGGGAAGTTTCCTTTTTTTCACTAAATAACACAGACACAATTAAAGAAGTTGCTACAGCCACCACAGAACATTGTTTAGCTCACACAATCAGTGAGACCTTTAATTTCCTTTAAAAAAAAAACAAGCCAATTCCACTAGTGAAAGCCTTTCAAAACCTAAAGCCTGTGCCACTGTCAAATGAACAAAACACTTTTTAAAAAAATAGACCACTTTAGGAAAATATGAGACTGTTGATACTTGTAGTCAGTTTTCCGAGACAGTTCACAGTTGTGCATCGTTAACACTTCGTTAGCATATCACAGGCAGACTCACTAGTTATTGGAAAATGGTTTGCTATGTAAACCAGGCTTTCCGACCATGGCTTTGTCTGTGGCAGTGTCTGCAGGAGGGTAGCTGTGATGCCTCAGGTGGTTGTGAAGTGGTTGCTGTGGAACCCCATGTGGTTGGTTGAGTGTTTCTGGTGTATTTGTGTAATCGTGACGTATGAAGGGTGACCAAACTATTGCACCTAATGTGTTCCTGTGGGAAAAATGTTGTTTTGCAGAAACTGCCATCTGATTAAAAATCGCAGACTGAACAATCTGGAGTTGAAATGGTGATGATACATTGCAGCAAATGTCTGATAAACGCTATGCTATGGGCTGCTCTGCCGTGCAACGTGGCTCCTGTGAGCCGTTGCAGTGATGTGAACCAGCCAATCAAAGCAGAGCTCATCAAATTATCCATAGGGTTGTGAAACAGCATCTGGACATTTTTGGCTCTAAACAAAAGCTGTGCAGGTTAATATACTCAATACATTCATTCTAGCACACCTTTATGAAAAACGGTTGAGGGTGTGTCATGTTATAAGTAAGCAGATTTTACCACGTTGGCTGAAAGTGCAGCTCGGCCTCAATGGCTCTCTCTTTCTCTGACTCTCTCTCTCTCTCGCTCTCGCTGCAGGAGCTGTAGGCCAGCGCATGATCGATGCCTGTCTACGTTCAGGTTCAGGGGTTTGGTGAATGTGTGCACAGTGGGGAGTGAAGCTTCAGTGCCAAACCAAGGCTTTTTCTACTGCACACTCCAGGCTCTAGCATCCACTGCGTTTCTCTCGCTTGCCAGCAAATTAGACATCACACTAATGATGTCGAAATGGTGCGTTTTCATGTATCAGCTCACTCCTTTGACTTTTTTTTTCACACTTTTGTCTCTCAGAAACTCACTGCCACATTTTCTGTGGTCAAAAACACAGCACAGCAAGCCTAATCTCAGAGTTATTACCATAAGGCAGCTCTATGTCATCTGCAGAAGTTAACTGATGTACTTTCTGTTATTTCTTTTTTATTTATATATATTTTTTGGCATCCGGAAAATATTACAGTGGATGGTTTCGCTCTGTTATTTCCATGCCTTTATCATTGTTTACCTCCTGTTCTGTTTGAACAGTCTGGTGTAGCTCTTTATCCAAGCCACTAATCTTCCAGTTGATGTTTATCACGGTTGGTTTTGTCCAAGTTTCAGCATCTTGTCTTTATCATCCTCCTGCGCTTGTGTTTCGTGTTTTGTGCTTTGTGAAATGGCGACAAGCCTACAACTGTATGAAGTTTCACTACAAATAAATGAAGGCACCCAACCAAGGTCACGCTTCTCCCTTTACAGTGTCCACTGTGAAGGATTTCATAAGGAAATTAGTTTTAAAAAAAGTGAACAGTGTACAAAGTTGCCAGGTCTTGGGGCTGGTCTTTTTTTTTTCTGGTTATTTCTGTTCATAGGCTGTTTTGTGCTTTCCCAGTTTGTGGGATGTTGGCTGTTGGGCTTTTCCATAGCTGTGCTTTTAGATTCTCGAATAAAGCTAATCTGTGATCTACATAGGATTTGCCAAAAAAACAGCATTATTACTTTGGGCCATGATCCTTTTTTTTTGCTACAGATATTGTTTACAGATATAGAGAAATTCCAATTGAATAGAATCCCAGAAGATCAAGGAAAATAAGAAATCATGGCTTAGTGCCAAAATGTATCTTATTTTGAATCTAACATGAGTTTACTTACTTAGACAACAGATTTGTGGAGTTTGGCCCCCAATTAACCTCAGGCTTCCAGTCTCAATAAGCAAGCAGTATTCTGATGATTTCAGCATGTGACATTTTGGGCCAGATTCATAAAACTCAGAAGTAATGGCACCCCGCCACCTAAAATGTGCTGCACAGCATTTAAGCATGTATAATTTTGACACAGTATTTATTTCAGAAAACCTGTTCAAATGTGTGCTTGTGTAAAGATGTAGGTCATGCACTCATTCTGCCATAGAAAACCCCTCCAAAAATCATTAAAAGCCCAGTACTGCCATGATATTCATGTCCATGATGAATGTGTATAAACTTGCAATCATAAGTGTACCTCCCCACAATGAGTGAAATGAAAAATTGAGCCAGATGCTTGTCAAAAGTATCATAATTCATTTAGTTTAATTACAGGCATTAAACTCCTAAATTAACTAAATTTCCTTCCAATCACCACCACTGCAAATAGCTGTGACTCAATAGGAATTTATAGAAAAGGTCATTTCACACCAACTAATCTGAATGTCCATTTTCTTTCTCTTTTCCTAATTGTTCAAAACTGTAAATTATGGGAATTAGTGGAACTTAAAAAATGAGAAATGTGCAAAGGCAGTTGCCATGCTGTTGCTATGTGGTTGCTATGCTGTTTCAGGTAGTTAGTTATGGTGTTACTAGCTGGTTGTTATAGTGTTGGTACGTGATTGCTAGGTGGTTAAGAAACCTTTTACTTTAATAAGTATTTATGTTGTAATAAGTACGTCCTCCTACTGCTTCAGGAGATTCAGAAACGTGCAGAACACTCTGCAACAGCGCGCTTCCTCGCGCCTGTTGTGGGAAAGCTGCCGTGTGAACGTGATATTTGGGTGCGTGCGCAGCCGCGTACATGCCCTCCGCGGGTCGGCCGCAGCGGTCTGCTACCAATTAAACTGCATCAGAGAAGGAGTCCAACTGAAAGAGTAGAACGCCAGGGCCGAGCGCAGGTTGTAATTTACAGCTGAGATGGTGTGCGACAATCCGGTTAAGTGCTGCATGCCGTTTTCCCTCTAAAAATACCAGCAGGCCTTGCCCTTACCAAAATCTGCCCCTGGTTATGAGCACAAAAAACAAATATACAAGTAAATAAGATTTTAGGGGGGAAACAGACCCAATGTGACTTCATTAAGTCATAAGCTATGGAACTTTAATTGACACATTTCAGTTAAGAAAGTTAATGAGCTGGTGTGAATCCTGCCAGCATTGTAAACCACAGCATTTAAAGAGCCACAGTTGGTAAGAAAGAGCGCAAAATAAAGCAAGCCCTGATGTTTCACATCTAGACACTAGACATAAAACTAGACGAAACGTTTCTGCTATAAAAAAGACTTTAGTGATCCTTTGTTATTATTATTATTATGATCATTATTACTGTTTTTTAACCAGAATCATTTTAATGCTATTACAAATGTCTTTTCAAGAAGATAGATAAGATAGATAGGTTTCCCACAAGGATAGAATACAGACAGACAGCTTCACCCACTTCCATGCCTAGCTGAATATGTTTCACAGAACATATGGCTTACATGGCTCCAGACTATTACCTTATATATATATATATATATATATATATATATATATATATAACATGTACCAGTGATTAGGTCTACGTGTGGTGTGTTAAGGTCGTTCTTTTATAAAGAACACAGTGGTGAATAACGTCCCTGTAATTGGTAATAAACCATAGAGCTCTATGACACACTATTTAACAAGCATAGGTATCATGGTGTGTATGGACAGACCTGAAGGGATGAACAAACCTGGGACTGGGAGGAACAGGGAGCTGAACAAGAGTAAAACTAGGGGGAGAACTAAAGGAGAGACACAAAACCAAGGACAGAGCCGTGCTCTGTGTACCAAAGGGGGGAGGCTGGGGAACCAGCCGCTAGACCAAAAGGCAAGGCCGACCTAACCTGACTTTGCAGCGTACTGCCTTGAAGCAAACGCACCTCGCTTGCCTCTAGGGAAGGGTGGAGACTTTCTCCCGAACATGGACCTCTATCTTGAGCCGACCTGAACATGCCGGTAACGCGCGAGGAATCTCAGAGTGTCTCAGAGATCCCAACGGAGTCAATTCACAGCAGTGGAGGATAACGCTCGTTAAGTACTCCCAGTCCCAGGTGAAACACATGAACAATGAACAAGCAATGAACCAACACAAACGAACATGAATCAACTCAATAGAACACAAATGAACCGGAAGTCCTTACATGGGCCTGTGGGCAGCGGCTTGGGATCGCCATGAGGGAGGGCGCGATAATGAGGGCCTGACAATAGGCAGTACAAAAGTGCATGCATTCAAATGCCATCCTCATAATCAACTACAGTTCAAAGAAACTGGCTTTATTTTTTAGTTTTATTTTTTAAAGAGCAAAATATGAGCTTCAAATGTCAAAGATATCCATTCCTATGAACATTTTCAACCATGTTTCCATGTAAAGTGGTGGAAAGTCTAGGATATAAAGGATTTAAATTTTTTAATAATCATTTTAAAATAGCGTTTTTATTCTACTGTGTTTATCTTAGAGCGTTTTAAGCCTGAAAGCCAGGTCTGGACCAATGTTCATGTTTTTGCTACATTGTAAACATCTGATCCAGTTTACTTTTTTGTTTCACATGGCAATTGAGTGGACACTAAAGAACCTTGACAGGACTTTTGACTTGTTCAACAGATTTTTTATGAAATTCATTTCCTCCCCTCACCATGTTCCATTGTTTAATGGATGACTATAGTCTGCCTATGACTTTCTGTAACTGGCACATTCTTTACAAAGACTATTAATACATAGACCTGTCTGGGCTCTGACCAAGACAGTAAATACAGGAAGAAGGCCCTGTTTTCTGGACTAGTGCATATTTCTGTACAATTTAACATGGAGAAACAGCAGAGATGCCTTTGCTCATAACTGAAGTAATGATCATTTGGCTGTAGGACCCATGTAGTTCAAACTTCACATATACTTCAAAAACTATATTTGATAGTTGGGTCGCATCAAGGTCAGATCAGAGGTTCGTCACAAATGAACCACATCTGGGTACCGGCCCGAGACCACCTCCACTGAAGGGTCTTCTTCGATTGTTTTGGTCTGCATCCGAGTGTGATTACTGTATTCACACCTGCCCAAACCAATCTCACCAAAGAAAGAAAGTGAACATGAACTGGACTAACAAGTGTTGACATCTTAATGTTTACCAGAACCAACATTAAAAGGTTTTTAAATTATTCTTCATGAGGATGATTAGGTGTTGGGCTTATCACTGGGAGATTGTAAATTCGATCCCATGTGAGCTTCAGGACTGGAAGCCAAAAATACCATAATGGCCTAGCCTCTTCTCCCAACACAGCGCAATGCTAACCAATGAAAGTGACAGGTAGCTGATGCTACAGAATTGTCAGTTAGTGGTCTCTTCCAAACATATTCAGCTGTCCAATGATGTTGTGTTAACAGTACCTTGAAAAGATAAGGTTGGCTGGCCATATGTATCTTGGTGGAAGCATGTGCTAGCCTTCGCCCTCCAATAACTGGTAGCATTGAGTCATGGGGGGGAGTCCTTACTAGTGGGTGGGAACTGGAAATATCAACCTGTATACAACAGGTTTTTTATTATAGAGAAGAACCATTTGACAAAGAACCATTTATAGAACCATTTCAAAGTAAAAGGCTATTTTTAGGAGTATAGTTTGGACTCTACTTTAAATATTTGGTTGCGGTCCATTAAAAATGATTCTACCATGCTAGTCCTGTGCAGTATCGCAGATTCCAATGAGAGTGGGAAACTGAGAATCTGAAAAAGAAAGGTGAATAAAGCTGATTATTCTGATATGCCTGGAAAAGCTGTGTAACATAAAGATTAACATTATTTTATTAAATGAATAACCTGCCTGTTTCGAAAGTAGTGATCAAATCCCAAGGCCAAAACACTTTGCAGAAATTCAAATAGATAATAATTTTTGTTTTTTTCCCGTGTTCAGTTTGTTAGTAGTTAGTGTTAGTGTTAATTAGCAAGCGAGCAGCATTGATAGGTAATGACAGGGCTGTACAGTGTGTAGTTTTTACATGTTTTGCTATTAAATGTCACTTGTAAAGGTAATTACTTAATGTATTCACAGAGACATTTAGAGCAAATACCACGGAAAACAAGTATCCCTTTATCATAAGCCTTAACTTCTGCTGAGCCTCCTATACTCATCTAGCCACATGTATCTTGGTGGAGGCATGTGCTAGCACTTGCCTTCCAAGCACTGGTGACACTGTTTCATGGGGGGAGTCCTAACTAGTGGGTGGGAACTGTGGATCACAAAAAAATGCCCCAAAAATTGACAAAGAATCAATTATAGAACCATTTCACAATTTTATTGTATATTGTTCAAAAGTTTGGAATCTACATTTTCAATATTTGGTAGAAGTTAACATATAGAATGATTGTACCATGCTAGTCCTGTGCAGGTTTCTAGTCACAGGTTTCAAAAAGTAGTAGGAAACTGAGAATCTGAAAAAAGAAGCATGTCTAGAATGATGAATGGAGCTGCAGATTATTCGGATATGCCTGGAAAAGCTATATCTACAGTTGTATTCAAATTAATATCCAGAATGTCTGCTTTAAAAGCAGTAATCAAATCCCAAGACCAAATAGCTTGACAGAAACTGATTCTAAATAGTCAATTACATGACACTGCTTATCATTTTACCATTTGTTGCTTGAAATATGGAGTGAAACATTCCATTTAAACCTACAATGCATTGGGCCTTAAAAATGCAACATAACAGAACTGATTGATATGACAGGTGATACCACACTTTTCAATAGGAATGCACATCTCTATAAGCCATTATGCTTTTTCTTCAGCAAAGTATACTCTTTTCCCGCCAAGCATGTAATCAGAGAATGGACATGGTGGCCGGGGGCTTCATTTTCTGGCCTCAGCCTGGAAAACTCCACTTCTTCATCGTTGTATTTTGGCCTTTTGGCATGAGCACCAGTTTGTTTGACTGGAGCTTCTTGCTTAGTTTCTTGCTGGCTGCCTTGTTCAAAGCCTGGGTCTCCATCAGGGAGGTATCTGTAGCTTTCAGAGCTTGGATGAAGTGCATCTACTAGCTAAGCTAATCTCACCACACACATACTCCCCAGGCAATGTGGATATTTGTATGAGGGTGGTCGAGGAACTGGTCCATATCAGGCCTGTTCTTGGGATGGAAGACCTGCTTCTGGCCGATGCGCTGGTAATCAATAGGGTTGACTGAAGAGGGTCTGATCAGCACTGCACTGTTTATACTGTCCACTCAGACCAGACAACAGCAGCTTTCCATGACGTGGCCCTGAATCAGAGGTCACAACACATGAATCATATCAGAAATATTGTCGGCCTACAGGCCTTTTGTGCAGAAAAGATGCAAACAAAGAAAACCTCCTTGGAGATTAATCTTTTGTTGTTCTTACATTGTTAGTGTTACACCGGTCAGACAAAACCACGGAATCCACTTTGATTGTCAATATTTACCCAGCGCACCATCTCAGGGTCGGGTGGCTAAACAAAGGGGAGATCTGACGGGAGTGGGTTATGAAGGGGTGTGGCGGGATTTCCACATCCGTCCGACAGCATAGCTTTCACAGCTGTCTGCTGGGTGTGAGAGGGAGAGATGGACAAGAAACGTCAGAGCTTAAAGAACAATTAAAGAATTGTATGAAACGTCTTATGTACATTTTATACCTGACCAAAAGATCATAATTAGAACAAAATTATGGCAAGTATTAATCAATTCTCACTCATCAAACCTGCAGATGTTAAGCTTTCGGTTGGTACCACATTCATGTTTGTATGTCAAAGATGACAAAGTGGACATCCAGCTCTATACCTGTCTCTATAGAATGAAAACTAAATGGAAATGGGATTTTTGATGTAACTGGCTATGTAAAGTGGCATGTTTGGGGAATTTCCTTCATTGCTCCATGCAAATGGCTTCGAGTTTTGTAAGATTCATGAGTTGCCTTGCTGTACTGGTCCTATGATGTCCATCCTTCTTGAAGGTCTTTTGCAGTCAAACAGGCCTTTCTAATATTGCTTTTCTAGAAATACTACCAGCAGTCCTTCTGAAACTTGACTTCCATTGTTCTGATTAACTGACATATCTTAATTGCATTACCAATTTAACAGAGAGGCGACCTTTCACATCTTCTTATAGCCTTCTCCTGTTTCACTGGCTTCGATTTTTTTTCAGTGCTAGGCCGTGCTAAGCAGCTGTTTGAGGAGCCCATGGCTGATGACTGTATGGTTTGAGGAGTCTTTAAATTAGTATTTATAAGGCATTGGAATTTGCATCTCTTGGCCTTTCCTGACAAAGACTGGAAGCTAGCCAAAGCCTGAACAAGTCTGAGACTTTGCTAAAAGCTATTTGAGCTATTAAAAATGTTGAAAAAAATGTTTCATCTTTAACTTTAGATCAGGTCATCTTCCAACTGCATATCTATTTACAGTAACAGATATTTTGACCAATGTGTCCAAACTTTTGCATGTCAGTGTATTTATGTGCACATGTAATGTACATCAAATGTATAGAAAAGTGAAAGCTAAGCAAATTGATGCACCTTGTAATTACTGAATTCAGCCAGAGATGTAATAAATGAGGAGGCCGGTCACTCATTCATATCTAGAAACATGAATGTCTGTGTGTATGAGAGACACTGCGTAGCAAAGCCTAGACTGCAGCCAAGATAGGGCGGGTCTTCAGTAGGACTGTCCTATTAAAACGTCTTAGTAGCCTGGTCACTCAAATGGAACAGCCTAAAAGAGAGCTGAATTGTCCAGCCTCCTGCAATGGTGGCTTGAAACTTGTGTGCTTTTTCATTTCTTGATGGAAATTAATTCTAAATATAAAAACTTACATTTTTTGGCAAAGTCTGGATCTGAAGACTTCGTTTTCCAACATTTTCGAGGTGCTATTTTTTTCCTTTTTTCCTTCACTGTATACAAGCAGAGAACAGTGGATAACTGAGTGCCAGGAAGGATACAACAGTTGTGTCCTCCAAATTGTTCCAAATGTGAGCTGCATTTCTGGTCTGTATACAAAGGGTCTGTCACTTTGAAATGGCCTTCTTTGACTTAGCGGCTAAGAATTGCGGCCTACCTCGGCTTTATGTAATGTAATGTTTGAGTTCTCGAAACACTCAACATGGCATCTGGTTATGGATACAGTCCCACCCTTCAACAAAGGAACCAATCAGCCTGCTGGTCATGGATAAAGTCCCACCCTTTAACAAAAAGAGCCAGTCAGCTTGCTAGTTATGCTGCAAGCAGAGGAGGGTCAACGATATTGTGGCCACTAGCCTGCCCTGAGATTTTTGGGCATTATTAAGGTAAATGCTACAATGCTACATTAATCTGACCTTTAATTTCCAGTATTTTGCTTTCTCCCCATTCATGGAGTTAGGAGCCTTTTCTGTAACTGGAAATAACTGCCTGGCAGCATTGTAAAAATGGCCCCAGAGTGAACAGACTTTCCCATAAGGAGGTGCACTCCATAGCTGGCATGAGTTTCAGTTGGACAAACACAGCTTCTGTAATCTCCATAGGAAAGCATTAGCAGTAGTTTGGGACACTCATATGAACAGCTGCACATGAACTTAAGGCCACCATGCCCAGTGCAATGCTTTGGCTAGAAGGTATAAACATGGTTAGCTTTGGCTAGAAGGGTATACTATACAGCATCAGTATCTGACAGCATTAATGCTCTCTTGTGGCTGAAAGCAATCAAACCCTCACAGCAATGTTCCAGCATCTAGTGTAAAGAGTTTCCAGAAGATTAGAAGCAGTTACTGCAGAAAATCAGGGGGAAACTCCCCCTACTGCAACTGTCTTCTGGCTGGTCTCCCTCTGCGTACCATCAGGCCCCTGCAGCACGTGTCATCTTCAATGTTCCTAAATTCAGCCATGTCACTCCACTGCTGCGTTCTCTTCACTGGCTTCCCGTAGCTGCTGCCCACATCAGATTCAAACCCCTGATGCTGGCCTACAAAGTCAAAAAAGGACCAGACCCTCTGTACTTGATGGCAATAGTCAAAAGCCGATCCGCACCAAGAGCCCTTTGAGCTTCAAGTACGGCTCGGTTAGTAAACTCAATAATAAACCAACCAAAGTGATGTAACGAACTTTTTCTGGGTGTCCGAATGGCAGAGTCGCTCGCTGTCTTCAAACACAGACTGAAGACCCACCTCTTCCGAGAGTACTTGGGTGAAGAGTAGAGTACTATGGTCTCCATATTGACTTGTATTTAGTAGTGTCTAAGCTTAGAGGTATCTTAGAATTTTTAGCCTATTCAAACTAGCTGAGGTTTTTCTTGGGTAAATTGCAAAGCACTTTTGTAAGTCGCTCTGGTAAGAGCGTCTGCTAAATGCCTTAAATGTAAATGTAAATGTAATAATGCCCTTGATTTTAGAAGAAACATTGGATGAACGGGCATTCGTAAAGTTTTGGACATCAATCCAGGCCTGTAGATTTCCCACCTTTGAATAAGGGGTTGGACCTGTTTGCTCTGACTCAGATCAAAGTCAACACTTTTCAGTTTTGCATAACTAGAAGGAAACCAGAGAATGGAATAAGGTATGGGAAGACATGCAGGAAAGACAGAAAGAGAAAGCTTTTGGAGTTTTGGAAAAGAGGGAACTGTATATGTATATGTGGGAATGTGTTTGCTGGCATCTCCCTTCTCCTACAGCAGGAAAAGGGAATCGAGGTTATTAATATCAGAATGTGTGTGTGTATGTATGAGGAAAGCTATGGGCGGTGGAGGCATTTCCGAAACTGCGGTTGTTCTGGGGTGGTTCCCATGACAATGTCGCTGCACTGCCGGGGTTATGGGAGGGCGCGATGGTCAGTTTTCCACTCTGGATGCAGCACAGGTCAGCGAGGCAGGAAGAGGGGACCGGTCAACGGCCGCAGCGCTTTGACGTCTCATTGAACGAAACATATTTTTGTTCTGTCCTCCGACTGTGGCAGATCATGTGGGCACAGAATGCCAAATGGAAATACAGCCTGGCCCGCTGCGGTGTGGGGATTTCTGAGCAGGGTGTATTGTTTGGTTTTGCCTGTGCGCTGCGGTCATCGGCTTCAGTGGACTGATTGTCAGGCAATGAAAACACATCAAAGCTAATGAGAGAGCATTTGAGAAGATCACAAGATCATAGAAAGCTGGTGTATGTGTGTGTGTGTGTGTGTAAACATGCATGCATATACGTGTATGCATGCACGTGTGAGCGTGTGTGTTACCCACCCGTGTTTATCTGAAATTGGATGCTCATGTGGTCAGGATCAGAGCAGCGTTTTTCTATTGAGTTGGTCTGGCGTCTGCAAGCCCTGCAAGCCAAAGTAAGCTCGCCGTGCAGGCCGAACTGACAGAGGCCTGAAGATCAGGG
Organism: Salminus brasiliensis; assembly: GCF_030463535.1. NCBI lineage: Eukaryota > Metazoa > Chordata > Actinopteri > Characiformes > Bryconidae > Salminus > Salminus brasiliensis. The sequence continues at coordinate 19,075,116 of NC_132893.1, read as the reverse complement.
CTAAAAATATCAGAGCACAACAACAAGCAGTTCAAGCAGTAGCAAGAGATTTTGATCACGTGTACAGCATTAATGACTGAAGCTGTCGAATGTTATTGACCTTGTCTGCGTCTTTTTCTTGTATGCAAAAGTTACAGATGCCCACTCACTGGTCACTTTATGAGCTAACTGAACTCATTCTCTCTAGGGGGGAAGGATGCTTTCTCTCTCGCCTTATCACACATGGGGGTGACGCTAACTGCAGTGGGTGTCTGTTAGCTGATGTATCAGAATTGGTAGTTAGTGTTCTCCTCCAAGCATGTTGAGCCGTTCTGTGTCACAGCCCTTATTTCCACTGCAGGGCAAATGGTTACTGAGATTACCACGGTTTCTTTTCTACTACAAGGCTAACCTACTGAAGCCATAATTCGTCTGTAAGCATTGTGAATCACTCTCACAAAAAGCTTCTGATTCCGAAATGATGTAGAGATCCACTTAGACAAGTTGGTTTGAAAATCACAAAGTAACAAAATCATCAAACTTTAATACAGAAACCCTGCAATTCACCTCGGGAAGGTAATGCTAGTTTACTGCTTGCAAGTCAGGTTGTGCTAATGCCGCGGTAGCAATGTTGGGCGAGCCTGGTAGCCAGGCCGTGCTAAGGCTGCAGTAGCGATGTTGGAAGAGGCCTGTAGCCGGCATGCTAATGCAGCTGTAGCAATGTTGGAAGAGGCTTGGACCTGACTATTATGTATGCACTATTAGGCACTGTTGTGCACTGAAATGTACCTGAAAAGTGCTAAAATGGAACTGTGTTTCTAATTATTACATACAGTCTCTGCCATTCTCTTTTACTGGAAATATAAAGACTCAGGATCTTGCAGCGCAAAGGTGCCGCAGAAATGGTGCCAATTAGAGAATGTTTCTGTGGCCCCAAGTGTGATTAACTAACCGTGAGAACCGGGCACAGCCTGGTTTGTAGCCGTTCAGCGGCAAAAGCCACCGGATCGGTTACCCTGTGTTCTCAAAAACGTTTGGGCCCTCTGTGGAAAAGAAGCCATAGTGTTAGCAGCAGTTTGTGGTGGCATGTCACGTGTCTCAGAGGAAGCACGTGCTAGACTTCACCCTAATAACGCAGGTAACATTGTGCAATAAGGGGAAGACCTAGCTACAATGTGGTAACTAGCAATGACAATGGCTCAGGCACAGATCCACAGAAGCACACAGACCGTCTGATGAACGCTGCAGGCGACACTCAACACAGGGTTCAGAATCTCACTTCTCACTGAGAATATTAACTGGCTCTGGATAGCTGCTCTGTTGTGCACCTCTTTTAGCAAACTGTTTGACTGTTTATCAACTAGGTGCTAGAAGTCGCAGCACGCCTATGAGTTTCTCAGAGCAAGATATATTTGCTGAATTAGAAAACTATCACACTCTCACTCCCAAGGTGTCGGATTGAGTTTGAAGCCATCTGCAGCATGTAAATATCTGTGTTTACCAACCGGCGTGCTGCTTTTTGGTTTTTTTTTTTGTAGCACGGTGCTTGTGAGGCTGCCAGGTACGTCATTAGCCTAAGTGCAAACCTACCTCAAGAGATTCACAAGCACCCGGCGCATCTGCTTCACCCAGAGCTTCACCAAGCCATTTCTCTGGGTAAGGACACGCTGGTGTTGGTTTCCCTTCCACAAAATGATAAGAGCAGATGTGTGGACGTGTGGGAGTGTTTTTTATTTAGTGTCTTCAGCCGTAGACACAGGTCTGGTGGTGGATATGTCTTATGGGGCCTTTCAGCACTTTGTTCTTTTTGTAGCAGAATTCTCCATCCAATTACTGTCACTGACACCCTCTAACTGAGCATGTTATACTACTCATAGTGGCAGTCACTACGTCCACCTCTGGTAATACATGCTATTGAATAGTCTTTGCCAGTACTGGCACTACAGTAATTCCAATAAGGGATTTTAACACTGTTGCCAGTTAGTAAACTCATTAGGATGACCATACACCCATAACAATTGCAAGAACTTTTTTGACTGGCCAAACGTACTATTACTCGACATACCAACATACCATATACCATAAATTCATATCATCCATGTCCAGCTAACACAATACTGGCATTGAGACATGCTATAAACCTTTTTGATTTGGAGCGCTTCGGGATCTCAGCCGAACCATCCTGCTGCGCTATATGATATATCAGACATCAAAGCGAGTGCACTCTTCCATTCGTCTGAGAACTTCTTTATGCTACGTCTGACAGAACCTTGGATCACTTCTGAAGCAGGAAGAGGTGCGGACAGCTGGTTAAGATGTTGCAGCGAGGTTAACTGCCCTCAAACACGAAAAGGCAGTGAAGTTACCCGAAATAGCGTAGCGGGGAGACAACAACCGATGCGAAACACAATCCGACTTCACACGAGATTAGATCCATTTGGTAATGGTATCACCACTAACACCTGCTCTCACTCTCTTGGGCTCTTATGAATTGGCCACTACAGTGTGCTAATCGCCACAGGCGCTTTTCATCATGGATTCGAGTTGGAGAAATGGAGAGACCGTGAGACACAAGAGATCAGGGACGTCTCAGGGTCGCAGCATGTTCAGGGTTGCAGGCTTCTATTCTGTGACCACTCCCATTAAGAAAGAGAGAAGACAGAGGGCTTACTATTAATAGACATCTTCACAAACTATAAAACCACCACAATTGAGTGCCATTAGACTGAATTGCTTATTATCCTTCTTTAATAAAACTATGTTAACCCCTTAACGCAGAAAGGTTTATTACACATTAAGGTGTATTACTCAGTAACTACAGGGGCTTCTGTACAAACTGATGAGGATATTCTCTGTTTGTAATAACACTTTCGGCCCACCAGCAGTCCATAGGTGTTTTAATGAGGGTAAAGTCTGTATGCTGTGCTGCATGTAGCATGCTTATAGACACCCTTTCTAATGAAAGCATTCAGATACTTTAAGTTGCACCCATTGCAGTCACAGAAGTGCAAATACAGACACACACACAGTTTGTCTAGTCCCTATTGGCACCATGCCTAATGCCAATCATGTGCTATACGAGTGCGAGTGTAAAGCCCCCCCAGCATTGAGGCCAATGATAGTTGGTGCTCCATCCAATACTTTTGGGATGAGTTGAGGAGTTGAGAATAATGTGAGGTGGTGGTCATCCAATGTCCTGAAATCACAAACGATTTTGTTGCTCAATGCAATCAAAACAGTGCTCCAAAATCTAATAGAAAGCCTTTCCTGGACAGACTGTTACTCCAACCAAGGTAATACAACCTCTTTTTTTAATATCCTTGATTTCAGAAGAAACAATAAATGAGCAAATGTCCCAATACTTCTGTCTTTAGAGTGTACTTAGGCCATCTGAGGAAACAACTTGCAAAGCTATTTCTATGGGCAGTATTTTTTTTCAACCAAAACTATTGGGATAAATGCAAATGAAGGAATAAAAGGGTGTTTTGATTGGATGTGTGTCTACTCGATACAGTATTCATCCAATACCTAGTTTATCTAATCAATTCTATATAAAATAAAATCAGGTAACCATTTGTTCCCAGGATTCCTAAAGAGGCCCTCCCCATATTAGCTAGCCAGCTTAGGTGTCTGCTAGCTGATTTAACATAAATGGCAGTAAGCATTTTCCTCCAAGCATGTTCAGCTGTTCACTGGCATTGCATTATTGACCATTTTGAATAGCAGAGGTTGGCTGCTTCTTGGCTGCATCTTCACCTATCCAGTGCTGGTAGCTGTATGTGATATTGGGGAGATGTAGTTTACTGGGAATCAGAAATTGGTGAAACTAATTTCATATAGTGCACTGAGAAGTCGGCAATTAAACCTTTCCCAAACCATTTGTATTTATTTGTTAAAGATATATATAGCCACAATTTCAGTGGCTGCCTCAGACCATTGCACTAATGTACCCTGTACTATAATAGTATACTGTATATCCACTGTATATGAGTGCAATTACAGACTGCAGCTGTTGTCATTACCAATTTATCAGACCGCCTCATCTCCATTCATCATTGGTAAGTTTCTGACCACACTACCACAGTTAAGCAGATATTGTTTGGGTCGTGAACCGTTCTCGGGAAGTTAGATGAAGTGTTTTGGGTGCAGAAGTAAAGTTTTCATACGCTCCAGTGTCACTGCTGGGTGCTCCGACAGCCCAAAATATCCAGCTAAAAGTGCTGTGGTCAGAAAGTGACCGCTGATGGAGGGCTAGAGGATGGCTAACAAAAACTGTGCATGAGAACAGATGGTCCACAGTCTATAACTATAAGGTAGCAGGTGTTTCTAATAATGTGGGCAGGGAGTGCATGCATGTACAGCCTTTGAATGATGATATGAGATGATTACAAGCATATATGACAGGCTAAAGGACAGATCACTAAAACACACAGAGTCTAGCTCATCCATGTCCAGCGAACACAAGACTGGCACTGAAACATGTTCTAAAGTTTCAGAAAAGTAGAAGGGTAATAAAAATAGTGGCTATATGACACAAATTGTGCACAGAAACCGATCCCTAGCTGTACACCAGCAAAGTCTATCTAGAAGGGAGGCATAGTTAAGTATTTGGACAGTGACACTTTCTCTAATTTTGGACAAACTAACATAATAAAAACTGCTGGAGGTCTGGAACCAACAGATGTCAGAAATGCTGAGTTTCCTAGCTTATTACTGCAACTGCCTTCAGGTGTTGCTTTTTTGTGGATCTTTCTGCATTTGCAGCATTTGACTGAATCTAGCATTAGCTCTAGGGTTGGGTAATATAACGGTAATACTGTACAGCGTAGTATTTAAAAATATTGACGTATCTTAAAATGAGGACAGCATTTCAAAATCCTGATGTGTCTAATGTGTCACATTTCTGTTCTGTGTCTATCTACACTGTTAAAAGTATAAGATCCTTGAGGCACTTTTGGAGGTATTTCAGTCTGAAACTGTAGAAACCTCTTAAGGGGCTTGAGGAGCCTTCAAGGGACCTTTTCGTTCTGAAAACCTTTTCTTAAAGTTCTCTCAAAACCTTTTCTTAAAGTTCTCACAGTTTCAAATTGAAGAACCTTTGAAGTAACCTCCTTAAGGATCTTAACAGTGCAGTTCATGGCCAAATCAGCTCATTCCCCCATGTGCATTTAAAAGAACCACAGGGTGGAGGATTGGTGACGTCACCAACACCAGTCGCTGCGACTTGTGTCCGTAGCTCAGCTGTAGCTCAGCTGGACTGCTCACAGCAGTTGCTCCATCTGAGTCTGTCTCATCCAAATGTTAATAAGTGTGCTTTCTGTCAGTCAGACTTGAATTTGTTCTGTAGGAAGCAGACTGCCATCCTGCTAACAAAGCTAATGCTTTCAGTCTCCCCTATTTCAGTCTAACATCACAGTCTAGCAGTTATTGAATGAAACCATGTAAACGTACAACCATCTGCGCTACTAGCGCAACTTACAGCCCCCCGCTCCCCGATAATACTGTATATCGTGGTAATACTTTGAGACGGTATGACGGTATGAAAAAAGTGGATACCGCCCAACCATCTCTGGCTCTATACACTTCAGAATTCATCCTGCACCCTTATTCACATCAACAACCCCCCATGACCCAGTTCCACTGCTAGCCCCATACATGCCAATGCAATAACAGCATCCATAACAGTGTCCATCATGTTTGACATGTTTGACATTGGTATTGGTATGGTTTGGATTATGAACTTTTACTTTCCTTCTCATTACTCAAGTTAATCCTCCCTCTTATCTGTCTAAAGAATCTTGTTCCAGTACTGTTGAAGCACACAAGATGTTTTCTAGCAGTCTAATCTGGACTAAAGTGTAATCAGTGGTTTGCATCTGGTAGTAAACCCTGTGTACTTGAAGGTGCCTCTTGATTGTAGACTTGACTTTTGTCTGCCTCTAGTCAAATCAAGAGTGTTATTGTCTTGGCCAGATGTCATGAAGATGTCATCAACTCCAGACCTTTTATTTTTTTAATTTGTCACAAATAAATGATGGATCAGGCCACACCTGATCATGAAACTGCATATTAATAAATTGTCCAATTATGTAAAAATGGCTGTAATTACCAAATGCAGCATTGAATTGAAGCTTTACACGTTAGTCACATCTTGGTCGCTGAATTGTGTTGGGAGTAACAGAAAGTCGCAATGTTTGGTCTCGCAGCCGTCTATCTAGGCTTAGATAAGTTAGCTCACAGGCTATACACAACAGCACAGGCTACGTGAAGGCCACGTGAAAGCCGTGTGAATGCACTTACCTTTCACTTGAACTAGGCATGTCGCTAAACTTGCAACTAAGGTGGGCTTAATCCTCCCCACCGCCCACCTGTTTTCAGAATGTGACACCATCAATCGGTGAGGTCCCACAGCGCCCCCATCCTGTGGCTCTCTGAAATGAATATGGGGGAATGAGCATATTTGGCCATGTACTAGATACTAGACGCAGGTGCAAATTTAGCCCATTTCTCCTGATATTTATTCATATTATGTAATTACAAATCATTGAATTATTGAAATTCTAATTTATTTTTTATGGTAATACATTTTTGGTTATATTTCCCAGCCCTACAACTGACCAATACAAGCAAATAAAGAACCAGAAAGTGAATAGGAGCTGAAAAAAAACCCCCAATACATATGGAATTCACATTGCACTGCTGCATCCGATACATGCTGTAAAGTCTGATTACCCATGCTGGTAATAAGACATGGCATGCACTTATTAGGGCCAGACAGGACTCTTTAGACAAGGTTAAAAAACAAGCTCATTGCATGCTTTTCAGGAAATCAGAAAAACAGGAGTGTAACAGATGACCTGGACGACGTTCGCGTGGGACCGAGACCAAGACGGCAGAGGTCAATGGCAGACAGATGAGTCCACACGTATGCTCTATCCTCTTTCCTTTCCAGCAGAAGCTGTGGGGGTGATGGGGGATGGCCCAGTGCAGCAAGAGCCTCTTAAACAAACACAATTAGTGCTGTCATTCATTATGCTGCCGAGGCTTCTTAAAACACTCAGGAGAACAGTGGGTGTGATGCCTGATTGCTTCTGCTCCAGAGAGGAGTAAAAAATCAATACCCAATGAAATGGCATGAAATGGAGTAGGCATTAAATTGTGTAAGTGGAGAAGGTATTTGAAGCCAATGGGCCGAGGCTGATATGAAATATTTATCGACTGACACACTGACCTTTTGTTGACTGCTTTCCAGTGGACCACAAGATGCAGCGTTCAGTTGTGAGCATATCTCAGACCGGTTTAATTAGGACAGGACTCTAAGGGTTTAGGAAAGCATGTACAGCGTGTTGGTCAGAGAAAAGTGTGTGAAACCAAGAAACACAGAAATTATTATTATGGGCGTGAAGTAAAAATAGGGAAGCACAGTACATATGGTGGTAAAGAAATGAATCAGAAATTTTACCACTATTTGATTTTATTTGATTGTATTATTTTGGTATGATTCATTAATTAATGTTTCCCCTTAGCTAAAGGTTGTAGGTCCAGGGGTTCACGGACAAAAGGTATTGTAGTATACTGAAATGCTGGAGCTGTCGTCTCGCTGCTTGCATGCGATCACTCAGGTTTGTGGACGGTGGAGCAGATTGAGGCTAGTTTTTAATGGGAGCTCCCGTGTCTGTGTTACCTTCTGGCTCTCTTCTTTTAATGATGCCTCTGATACTGCTCAACATTTTCTGCTCTCTATAAATCGATTCAGAACTTACTCTGTCTCTTTACCTTCTCCAAGTAAATGGTCACCCACTCATCCAGCCCGACCTGCTGAAAGACTGACCACTGGGGCCCCCCTACATGCATCAGACCAGCTACCACCTACCAGTTCGACTACCAGGCCCCCCACCACCACCACCCATGCCAGACCAGCGGCACACCCTCCTACCACTGCTACCTGCTTAATGACCATTTTAAAACCTAAATGGACCATGGAATATGTTGCACAACTGAGCAGTAACACAGTCTCAGTGGTTTGGTGACTTTTATCATTAATTTATGAATAGTTCCAATCAAAGGAGGATGGGTCCCCCCCTTGTGAGTCCTCCCAAGGTTTCTTTCTCCAGCTCCAAGCTTTTTCCAGGGACTTTTCCTTGCCACTGTCGCCGTTGGCTTGCTCACTGGGGGTCTTAGATTTTCCTTAGTCTTTTCATGTTGTTGATTTCTTGTCTTTTTACTAATTGCTTGTTTAAGCTGCTTTGTGACAACAACAGTTGTAAAAAGCTCTATACAAATACATTTGATTTGATTAGTTGAAAACCTGAGACACATTCAGTCCATCTTAAGACAAAGACCCTGTTTACACACTGGTGTACTGGTCACTTTATCGGACTAGTATCTGGTTAGAAGATTTTAGCCGCATGCAACTATTACTGGTGCTTTAATTGTACTGGGAGGAGTTTTGGTTGTTGAATGTGTCTTGGAGAGACGGATGAGTTTACACTGCTATAACACGTGGCTCAAATGCGTTTCCGGCTAGTCAGACTGAAATCCGATTGCTGTATGTGTTTGTAGAACTGGAAGGGGTTTTGATTATCTAGTGAGTCTTGGAGAGACGGATGAGTTTACACTGCTACAATGTGAACATGTGGCTCAAATGCGTCTTGGACCACCTCCTGAACTGGTTTGAGTGATGGGATTTGTCAAGTCAAGTCAAGTCAAATTTATTTGTGTAACGCTTTTTACAACTGTTGTCGTCACAAAGCAGCTTTACATAATTAGTAAAAGACAGAGACAAAAAAGAAGTGACGTAAGACATGAAGGATCAAAGACCCCCAGTGAGCAAGCCAACGGCGATAGTGGCAATGGAAAACTCCCTCAGAGCTGGAGGAAGAAGCCTTGGGAGGAACCAAGACTCACAAGGGGGACCCATCCTCCTCTGGTCAGAGCTATTTGAACATTATTGATAAAAATGACCAAGCCAGAAACAACAGATAGTTTATAATGGTAATATGAATAGTCTATTATTAATAGACTAATATTAATAATTGTATCTGGTTTAAATGAGTCTTGGGTTTGTTTACACTTGCATTTTTATGTGGCTCGACCTTATCCAGATATAATCCTGATACTCGCATGAAAGACGCATGAAGTGGCCAGGTGTAAACAGGGTGAAAGACTTTGCAGTAGTCGAGTCAAGAACAAAACAAGGAGTGGGTAAGACTAAATGCTCAGTGAAGACTAGTCATGTTTTCTCTTGTTAACCTTTTAGTCTGTGTATAGATTTTATTTAAAATATAAAAGTACAGAAAGTACAGAAATTCAGTATTACAGTAGATTCTGACTGATGAATCACAATGCATCAGTTTATTTTCAGTAAACTGAATCAGTGGCAAACCTGACTATATAAGACTATTAGGCCTATTATTATATTATTATATTTGTTATGACTCTCCTATGGATTTCCAGAAGTTAGTAATTAGTCCAGTAGTGTTAGCACTAACCTAACAGCAAAGCACTTGATCATTTATTTGTAGTTCCACATTAATAAAGGATATGTGAAGTTTGGAAAAGGGACTGCATGTTTGATTTGAAGTTGTTTTTAGTATACCTTTCAGTAAAGTGGACCGACTTGGACGTGCTGACTCTGTTCTCCAACAACGGACTGAAACCTCATATTCACAGCCAGTGACCTATCTCAGACTTCAAGAAGGCTTAAGGCTAACTCTTACCTAGTGCGGACGCGGCCGTGGCATGCTGCTCTTGCGCCAGCATCCCTTGCAACCACAGACACCAAGAAGCTTGCAGACGGAGACATGGGAGGCATGTACATCCTGAAAGGCAGTAGCGTGAATTTAGCCAACCGTTTGTGTCTGCATGGTGACTGTTTGTGTTACCATGTGGATTGTTGTGTTGTTTCGATTTCTGAGTGGTATCCTTGCACCCCTATGGCATGTCTGCGTTTGCAGTACGTATGAACCAACCAGAGTGTTTTCTTCTGACGCACCTGGTCACAACCATTGGAAATCAAAATCATCATAATGGTTAATTAGTTTGTCCTTGTGTTGTTGATTAATCTGATGCATTAGGTCTTCAGTTCTAATATTAAGTTCTAATATCCAAATAATGAGAGAGCTAACTGGATCTGCTTAGACAATTTGCTGTTTAGTATTTACTTAATCCATGCTTACCACAATTTAATGACGGCATAAAACTAGTATTATAAGTTTATAATAGTATTTACTTCCATTATAAGCATGATTGTATTGAATAAAACTGAACTATTTTATGTATTTCCATTTTTGTATAGTATTTTTTTTTTTATTACAAGAAATGATTGTACCTCACTGGTCACTGTGCTTTTCTTGTCTTCTGCCATGAACACATGTAGCACGAACTATGCTCCTTTCAGGCTCTTTGTCATTATCTGATTACTGCCTAGTTATGAAGGCATTGGCGTATTAATCAATTCTGATTCAGCCTAAAATCCAATTGCAGTGGCAGGACTTGGAAGCGATTTGCCGAGCATATCCACCCTCTCTAACCACCGTGCAAATCTACAGCTGAAACAATCACGACCATAACCACCATCTGCACAAAGGCCCAGGCTTCTCTCTCTGCTATAAAAAGCACAGATTCCTGCAGGATCGACACAGTATTGCCTTGTCCGAAGAGATGACGCGTCCCAGGGAGTTCTACTCCTTCTAGATCGGGGGCTCTACTACACCCGCCTTATTGAAGACAGACACAGTCTGCGTTAGATGAAGCCTGTGGTTGAAAACGCTGCTCACTGATCTGTATTCAAGATCGAAAATAAAAAGCTTGTCAATTTGCCATGGAGAGGAAGGGAAAGGAGGGGTGAGAGAGAGAGAAAAAGAGAGAGAGAGAGAAAGAGAGGGAAAGAGCCTCAACAGACTGAAGCTGTGTGATATAATTACAGTTTGTAAGCATGCTGACATTTAAATGGCAGAAAATGGTCAACGGTAAGAAGTTTAGGATGGGAATATTATAAAGGAGAAGAAGATTTAAGTGGAACAGCATGAACCCACGGTGAGAAAGATGGGAGAATACATCAAACCAGTAATGATTGTGCATTAAATTAACCAAAAGCTTGTTGATAAACTGGACACCCATACAAAACATTGCCCCAAAACTAGGTTCTGTCATGGCTGGTTAGGCCAGACACCGAGAGATGAACACTCGCAGAGATGGGTCCAATGCAAGTACTTTAATAACAGAAAGGGGAGTAATACAAAGGGCAAACGAAAGCAAGTAATGGGCATAAACAGGAAAACAACGTAAACTGGACAAACAAGAGGGCGAACACAAAAGCCCACCTGAAATCGGGGGGGGGGGCTCTGGGAGCTGAGCTGGGTAAGCAGGGTAGGGAAGGGGGGGGGGGTAAAAACAAAACCTACAGGCCGTGCCTGTGGAGATAAAGGGGGAAACTAAGAACACGTGTGAACTACTCAAAAGGGGAGAAGAGAGCTGGAGAACCAGCCGCTGAACCATAAACGGCTAGGCGGACCAAACCTGACTACGCAGCATGGAAGAGGGTCGCCTAGCTGGGGCTAGAGTTGTGGGCAAAACCAGGGAGCGTTCGAAAGCACCTCACTAAATCTGAAGATAGCCGGATGTCCCTCTCAGGGACGTGAACAAAGAATCGAAGCTAACCTAAACACACCGTGATCTGTGTCCCGAACCTCTCGGGCTACCTCAAGCTCCTTAAGTACCCCCAGTCTCAGGTGAAACACTATACGTAAACAAGACATGATAAACTAGGAACACGTGTGAAACAAACAAACTGAACCAAACACATGAGCATGAACCAAAACACTGAACCGATACAATGAATCAAAACATGAACGGAAACACAACAAAAGTCCTTATGTTAGACTGTGGGCGGCGGCTCAGAATCGCCCTGGGGGAGGGCGCGATACCGAGGGGCTGACAGGTAGCACTACTTAGTAGTAGCATTATTGTCTGTACTGTCCAGTTTCATAACAGTCTGGCATGCCAGATTTCTAGGGGAGACTAGTGTGTTTGGTCACTGCATGTCGGTCAGGAATTGCCTACTTTGACAGAGAATGGGGGAACTGTCTGAGATACAAACTGACCAACACAGGCTTATGTTTTTGGTGCCTGGTGTGTGGGGAAATCTTGTTGTCAAAATGGTGCTATGGCAAAAACAGACCCAGCCTTCACAGGGGTGTACAGATGCGTTATTTGTATGTAATACTCACAATCCTGTGACCCTTAGAGTCCTATGTAGAAAGCTGACAATCATCATTGACATTGACATCATTGACAATGTTAGCTCAAGAAAATGTGGAAAACCTTCCTTCTAAAGATAAGATGACCTCTTTACTAAATGGTTCTAAGAAAAATATTCCTTTAAGCTCAAATGGCCTCGTTCACCAACAGTTCTTGGGAAAAGTCCTTAAAAAATTGTATGTCAAGACTGATGTGTTCTTAAAGCCCAGAACATTTCACAGCTCAGCTCTTATAATGATGAATCCCATTGTGCTTTTAAATTAAGTAAATACCAAATTAGGAAACATTGGTTTATCAGTCGAATCGGTTTCAATAACATTTATAATCAGCCATAAGAATGCAGAACAAATGTCATCTCAGGGCTTTTAAGCGTGGCTTGATTGTTGGTGCCAGGTGGGCCGGCTTGAGTTTTTTCAGAACTGCTGATGTCTTAAAATTTTCAGCACAACAGTCCTCGGAAGGGTGTAGGAGAGAGAAAAATGGTAGCAACAGTTCAATGGACAGAAACGCCTTGTTGATGTGAGAAAGCAGAGAGAACCATCTCGGTCTGGCTGGTCATGCTGGTCAAGGTTGTCGACCAGCTTGATCTTGCTGGCCATTCTGGTCAACCAGCAGGGTAAAGCTTGGTCATAATGGAAGACTAGTTTAGTCAAGCTGGTCAAGCATCTTTGTCTTGCTGTTTAAGGTAGTGAACCATCCCGATCTTGCTGGTCATTCTGGTCAACTGGCTTAGTAGTACTGGTCATGCTGATCGACCAGCAGGGTCGAGCTTGGTTATACTGGTAATCTGGCTTGATCAGGTTGATCAGGCCAGCTAAACCATCAAATTCCTAAAAACTTGCCCTACACTGGTCAAGAGTGAAGCTGGTCAACCTTCTTACTCAGCTTGACCAGCTTAAGCTTTTTTTTCCCGTCAGGTTTATGTATACACAGATGTGCAGATACAAGTGAAACTGACAAAATCTTTGGCCAGCTTAGCATACAATGCCTAGTGGGCTCTGGACCCACTGCAACCCTGAGCAGGCAGAAGTGAATAAGATGAATGAAAGATTTGTGTTCCACTGTGAATAAGAAATTTTTTCAGAACCTACAAAAGTAAGTCTACTTCATATGATTTATCTCTGTGGCGCCTGAGGCAACATGAACATCATTTTTTGTGTATTTAAATGTTGATGGATCAAAAGATATTTTTGCCTCTGAAAAGAGAATGGGAGGTCTCATTAAGAACCGCAAGAATATGGAAATTGCTGTAAGTAGCCCAGCACGCAGTACGAAACGTTCGCTTTGCCGCGGTGTGGAACACCAGGCCAAGGCTGCCCTGTAATTATGGCGGAGGCACAAAGAGCTCTCGCTAGGCTCCAGCGTCACCTATATACAAACAAGTCTGCTAGAAATTACATGGGAGAGAGCGTGATATAGGAGCAGACTGAAAGAGCAAAAAAAAAGAAAAAAAAACACTCAATAGCATGTTTTGACTAAGAAGTCAAAAAAAAGGATGGGATAAGGTTGAATAATGGATGAATGAGGAACAAGAACCATAGATGATCCAACTCTTTTCTGGTATCACTCTAGAGGTCAACACCGGTGCCCTTATTTTTCTTAATTTAGCGGGCCGAGGCGGAAATGCCTGTATACCTTATAATTCTCTCTCAACTGAATAAACATGGTGTGTAAGCTGTGGCTGCTTTGTGGAGCCCGGTTGCCTTACCAGTACAGTCGGCTTGCGTCAGCAGCCTCTGTCACCACTGCAGCTCTGAAACCAGGTGGCCAGTGACTGTACATGCTCTCTTCTTCAGAGATGATGCTAGCAGCGCTGTCAAAAAAAACATCAGCAACTCTTCAAGAAGGGACAAACCTACTTAACGTCATTGGACGTCAAAAAAATATTCATAGGAGCATTTCTATTGGTCTGTTCGTCTAGAATTATGTACACAGGGTATGGGGCAGCTACAGGATTCAAATGATGGAGAAAAGTCAAAACTGAGATACATGTTGTTCATTGGTGTCAGCCCATCTGTATCGGGCCCTCCCCTGGGGCGATTCCGAGCCGCTGCCCTCACATAGGCTCACATAAGGACTTTTGTTGTGAATCCGTTCATGTTTGATTCAATGATTCAATGACTCAGGACATGGATCACGGTGTGTTTAGGCCAGCTTTGGTTCTTTGTTCACATCCTCGAGCAGGCCATCCGACTATCTTCAGATTTAGCGAGGCGCTTTCGCTCGCTCCTTGGTTATATCCTCGATTCTCGCTCCAGCTAGTCGACCCTCTTCCACGCTGCGTAGTCAGGTTTGGTCGGCCTAGCCGTTTATGGTTCAGCGGCTGGTTCTCCAGCTCTCTTCTCCCCTTTTGAGTAGTCTCGGCACGGCCTGTAGGTTTTGTTTATATTCCCCCCGTTTCCCTGCTCACCCAGCTCAGACAGTTCGTTCTTTTGGTTGTCTAGTTTACGTTGCTTTCCTGTTTATGCCCATTAGTTGCTTGCTTTCGTTTGCTCTTTGTTATTATTCCCCTTTGTGTTATTAAAGTACTTGCATTGGACCCATCTTTGCGAGTGTCCATTTCTCGGTGTCTGGCCTAACCAGCCATGACAATTGGACAGCAGTGATATAACCTGTGAGAATTTGTATCTACCCAGATCTTGAGGCTACAAGTCTAAAGTAGCTAAAAGACAAAAGAATGTACACCATCAATCAGCGTTACCAGTAACAGTAATCACCAACCCTGCTCTTGGAGATCCGGTTTCCTGAAGATTTTAGCTCCAACCCTAATTGGCATCAGAGAATCCATCTGCTTACTGTTTTTAGTAAGTCGTTGATTAGCTGAACGAGATTTGAGATTTGAGATTTGAACTGTAGACACACCTACCAGTCCTTGCAGAAAGACTTTATTTTGCTGCAGTTAAGGGGGGGACAAAATAAATGACTCACCCAATGAACAGCTTGGATGACAAGATATAAATGCAAAAGGCCAACCTGCTAAACATTACCCTTACAAGACAGTGTATCAAAGTTCCAGCATATTACCAAGCATACTTTATGAAGTAAGAATACTAATATTTAAGTACTAGTTGTGTATTTGTAAGTGTACTATTTCAATAAGGACTTAACAGAGACTAAATTGGCCCATAGTGTAGTTTATAAAAGTCTATTTTTCAGAATGCTTTAGGTGTAAGAACAGTAAACCTAGTAGTAAAACTAGTTTTAGGTGCTAGGTATATACTGCTAGCCCACTTTTGAAAAATAAGTTTGAAAAGTATATTTTTAAGTATACTTCAGGTGTAAGAGTAGGACACTGTGACTACAAAACTTGTTTACATCCGTCATCTTATCCACTTATTCCTGGGACACTCACACCGTGGGGCGATTGAGCATGGCTAATTCACTGACCATGTGCATTTTTGGGGGTGGAAGGAAGCAGGGATGCCTGGCAAACAGACAGTGGCCAGAGTGGAGATTAAACCTACAATCCCAGAGGCTGTGAAATACATGCACTACCTGCTGAACCACAGTGCCACCCCAACCGGATCACAGCAAAGCTTTATGTTGTGGTGCAACTGTACTAAACGTACTGTACTAACTCATAGATATGCTGTTAGTTATGTATTCCTGTCCCACGTTTTAGTTTATGAAAGTATACTTTTAAGCATACTCTTTGTTGGATAGTTTTTATACTGCACAGAGACTGCTTAGATGTCTTTAACCCCTTAAAGAGCCTAGGAATAGCCCCACCATTTTGTACAGAAGTCTTTTTTGTGTTAAGGGGATGAGTTAACTTGATATAATACTTATACTTTACCACTGAGATTTCATATTTTACACTTTAAAGTATACAACTCAATTTACATATTATTTTTCTATATCTGAAATATAGCTTTAACTGTACTTAACCTCCTGAGACCCGGACATTTGCTTGGTGTGTATTTTTAATTCAACACATTTGGAATTAGTACAACCTAACAAGTATAAAAACTAAACTTAGTGTTTGTACAGGAGGTCATTATTGCAACAAAAGAACCTATGTCCTCATATGAGGCCAAAGGGTCAAAGTTTTAAAACGTTAAGTATCATGGTTTAGAGAAGCAGAAATGTAATGCCCCTATATGAGGTCTCAAGAGGAAGTTAACTATTATAAAAACTACCAGTAAACTACACATAGAAATTCATAAGACAAAGTCAGGATTACGAGCATATTTGTTTTCTTTATAAATAAAGAAAAATCTAACAAATATTGTATTTGAGGCCAAAATATGAGAACATAACTTAACTCGACTCCAGAAATATACAGTCTTTAGAGGGAGTTGATATTAGATGATTGTGTCATGCAGCTCAGAAATCCATCCCACCCAAAACCACAAGCCATTTATGCTATGTTACTATGTAATGTTATGGATATGGCAAGAAACATTAAGTATAGACCTAATATACTTAACCACTTAAAAGGCCAATAGCTGAAAGTGTTATTACTCACTTCTATTACCAAAGAATAGCCCCACTATGTGCAGAAGTCCCTGTAGTTACTGAGTAATACACCTTAGTGTGTAAAAAGCCTTGAAGTGTTTAAAGGGGTTAAACTTTTCTTTTTACTTGTCAGATATGCTCAGCTGTAATAAGTAACTGGGCAACATGAAAACTGATTATAGACAACTAATGGTTAATAGTTAACAGCTTTGTTGCCATCTGACCATCTACTATTAGCACATCCTGTTAACCGATAAGCTAATACTGCTTATTAAATGGCACGAAATCATTAGAAGAGTGTGGGCATATGAAATAAAGAAAGTCACAACACATATCGTATACACTACAGTAGTGATGGTACTGGGTCCCATCTTGAGCCAGATATTGCTTCTATTCCATGTGTTAATTTTCATTTTTCTATCACTTCTGTTCACTGGGAGGGATTCTTTTTTTTCCAGTTTGAACGCTGCCAGTTAGAAAAGTAGGCAACACAGAAAATGACCCTGACTGAGAACTGTAGCAATGCACTCATATCAGTCAGCATAAATCAGCCAGGATCAAAGTGGAAGGCTCAGGTAAATATATTTAAATATTCATTGACAAAATGAAAATGCAAATCTGAGAGGCCACAATATGCTAACTGAGGGGACGCTTCTTTTAAGATGAAATAAAATATAAACAATATAAACAAAATGTGCGGCATGGTGGCGCAGCAGGAAGTGGCCTGAGGGTTGTGGGTTCAGTCCTTGCTCTGGTCTCTGCTTGTGAGGAGTACGGCGTGTTGTTCATAAACTAATGCAGGTTTCCTTCTACCTTCCAAAAAACACATGGTAGGTGAACTGGTCATGCAAAATTGCCCTTAAGTGTGGGTGAGTGGGTGTGTGTGGTACCCTGTAATGGACTAGTGCCCTGTCCAGGGAGTATTCCAGCGTTGCGTCCAGTGATTTGGGGAAGGGACTACTTTAAGGGACTTTTGGCCTTATGCCGGGCTTCAGAACTCCAACAATTATGCCAAAAAGTACTAAGTACAAAAATAAAGAGAATCAATAGAACCGATAGAATCGCCCCACCCCATTCAGCGCCCCTGATTACAGGCTTGGCTCTGGACCCGCCATGGCCTTGACCAGGAAGGAGTGGATAAAAAGAAGAATGTCCTTATCTTTAGGTCATGGGGAAGGCTGGGAAAGCCAGAGTTACACAGGTTTTGGCATGAAAAGTATTTATATGTAAACCATAACTAAAGAAAATCATTTTTCAGTTGCTGGACAATGTCATTTTACCGCTTGCAGTTTGTGCAGATAGTTGATGGGATTGTAGCTACCAAGGATCCCATATTTTTAGTTTCCTTACTTGCCTTAATGCACAGAGTGACCCTGAAAGGATACAGGGGGAGGGGGAACATACCTGGGTCTTTTTTTTCCTATAATGGGTAAAACAACCCATCAGCTAATGAAATGACCTGACACCTGAGACCTTTTTATTCTCTCTAATTAATTATCTCAGGATAATTATCTTGAGATATACAAGAAAAATACAAAAGGGCCTTTACCCACTCTGCCCTGTAGATGGCACCAGTCAGCACTCACAATTATCTCCCCAAGCCCATTGTCCATTGTTCAGGGATGCTGAAAGTTGTGTATCCATGATTCTTGAACTTTTCTAGTGGGCCTAAAATATAGAGACATTTAGAGACATAGAGTGTTTCAGATGAAGAGTTGCATGAATAAATCTGAGGCATTGTTTTTTTTATTTAATGCAGCTACAACCTTCGGATAACTTAATGACTACAGTGCAGGTACTTTTAATTAAAATAGTTCAAATCACAGATACACAACTTCCAGCACCCCTGAACAAAGGACAATGGGCTTGGTGAGATAATTATGAATGGCGTATTTGTGCCACCTACAGGACAGAGTGAGTAATGCACTAAATCATCTAATTATCTCAAGATAATTATCCTGAGAAAATTCTCTCAGGACAATTTTCCAGGGATAAGAAATGAGTTTATGGAAACTCTCCCTCGTGTCGTCAGTAAAAAAATTGGTTGAAACTGTGGAGGAACCTTCAAGAAAGGTTTTCTAGAAGAAAATGGGTCTTGAAGGTCCCTCAAAGCACCTTAAGAGGTTCCTCCACAGTTTTAAACTGAAGAACCTCCCAACAGATCCTATACCTTTAACAGTGAACAGACCACAAATGTGGAGTAAATACAGGGTCTAGACTGAAACGGTAACCTGTACTTTCACTGTGTGAAACCAAGCAGTTAAACAGCATTCTCAGAGGATTTGGAGGGTTAACCTCATCCCATCTTGTGACTCAGTAGGCGTCTATGCGAGTCCATTGGTACCTTACAAGACGCCGGTGCCCCCGCGTTTGGCCCTCCATCCCCAGTGTGGTTCTGGGGGCACACACAAACAGCTGTGCCCAACCAGGCCCAGATGTGCTGTTTGATGACGTGCCCCACTGTTTGCTCAGAGTACGCCTGCTATTCATGCCCCCTGTATGAAAGCTATCCCGGGGGAGAGAGAGCCCACCGCAAGCAGAGAGAGAGAGCGTGTGGGGCGAGTCAGTAATTGAGAGTGGGAGAGAGTGAGAGTGTGTGAAAGAGGAAGAGGGGAGGAGGGATGAGAGAGAGAGTGAACAAAAGGGAGAGACAGCAGTCTCGCAGCACGCTTTGGTGGTGAAGGCGATGCCGAGTCAGCCCTACGGAGCCACAGAGTGGAAACTAGAGAAGGCCACCGCCCCTCTGCATCCGATTTATCATACCAACACACTGCAGACACACTGACTGCTCCTTTACCATGCACTACTGCTCCTGAGCTACACATCAAACCTATGGGGTGACACGAAGGCCTCATTTCAGACAGTTTGCATGCCTGAAATGATCCAAGCAGTATACCAGATTAAAACTTATATATATATATATATATATATAATTCTTTTAAATTTTTTTTTTTTGCTGTGGTGACACCACCCTTTCTGAATCACCCACATACTCCTTGCAGGCAGTGATGTGTTTTTTTTTTCGGAATACAGGTAAGCAATAGGAGGATATATAATAAGCGTTAGGAGTCTTGCCCAAGGACTGTTGTTGGTGTAGCACAGGGTGCTTATCCGACTGCGGAATTAAACCCCAGACTGCCTCAGGGAAGGCTACCACTACTATAATTTAAATAACACACTTGAATTTGAAATCCCTAAAAGGTCTATTTCATTAATTCTTGACTGAAATCTAAAACACCAAGCTTCAGAAATAGATCCCAAGCATATTTGCTTGCGCTTGATGTATAAAGTACAGCTGCAGGATGCGCGTAACCAGTGTACAAACCTACAGCAATTAATGTAGGTGCATATTACTTGGTGTGCGTTTACCTTGACCGGTGTGGAAATGGGCTTACCAGAAACAGCCTAAGTTAAAGGGATAAAGAGCAGCTGGAAAATGGTTAAACTTGTTTTGTTTTTTTTACATTTTTGATTTATTAACCCACACAAAGTGAAGTAAGTGGAAGATAAAAGACAAGAAACAAGTAGGTCAGGACTCCTTTAATGATTATGATAATGTCTCAAGCCACAGATCAGTAGTATTGCTTTTGAATATGAAGAATTCATCTGATTCATGTTATTGTTCAGGAATTAACTCGATTAGCAGGAGGCTTTTGTAAACACACAGATTTCACAGATCTCTTGACAATTAAATCATTAAACAATCAATAAAAATATATACATCTCTTTAGTAAAGATCAAGAGCACACAGAGTACTTTTTATGTGTTTTTTCATCTTTCATCTTTTTTGTAGATGAATAACACAGGTTCTAGTTTACAGCACACGCAGATCTTTACTGACCCCTGGTGGCCAAAAGGAAAAGGTGTTTGAGTTGCACAACACTTCAGAATGCAATAAAGGACACTGTATTGCTTAACAGGTGAGTAAAGGGGAAAGTAAAGGGGAATCAGTACAGACACATGACTTATGCCTGACACATGTCAATACATGTTTAACATGTTTTTGTTTTGGTGCTGAACTGGGTCAGAGTGCCATGTAGTCAGAAGCATAGCAGTGAATTGGCTGGAATCCTTGTTTATGATTATTATCTTTCATAACTGGACATTTATACAATCAGCAGAGCTGTTTAATGGATTAGAAATCTGTGCGGCCCATAGGGCACCTTCAAGAGCAAACAAAATGAAAATGAAAATGGTGTGTATGTAGTAAAGCAACACTATGTAGCTATGCAAGAAACAACCGATTATTTTAAATATGGCACCCAATCATTTTAAAACATGGCATTAAATGGTTAAATTTCTCTCTCTCTTTCTTGTCCACTGACTAAGCAACAGTGAGTTATATACCATTCAGCCTTCAGAGCTTTAGAGTGTGACCCAAGAGAAACACTCACACACATTAAATTAGTGTGACAATGGCAACCTACTGTGAAGCCATTCTGCCTATTGTCATGTTTATAATAAACAAGAAAATGTGCCATTTCCATACGTTAACAATATTGGACACGCATATTTATTAAGTTGTACAAGTCTTAACAGTCAGGGCTCCCTTTGAAGGTGACACATTGTAATGCAAAACCCCTGTATGTTCACAAAGGCAACTTTACAGGTGAAGACCTTTTTTTTTTACTTTCATTGGAAAACAATATTATTAATTTATTTTGGAGCATTTCTATTTGTCCATTACTTATGAATATATAAATCTGATCAAATGTACAGAGAACTGTTAGATTAAATTGTGTAAAAAAATAAAAGTAAAAAGTGTATGGCGATGTAATGGAGATACTAGGTTTTAGCGTAACAGCGTAAATAATAAAAATAAATAAATACAATTTTTTTTTTTACTTTTTTCCCCCCACTAGTATTTGTTTACTCGCCCTATTTCTTTAATAACAGCACTAATCCTGTCAAATAAGAATTACTCCAATCTAAGACAACTCTTCCAAATGTGCCGCCAATTAAGGAAAGAGTGGGCTAAAATGGACAGGAACTCCCTAAAGAGAATGATGTAAACTTTATTTGACAGGATTGGTGCTGTTGTTAAGGTAAGGTTACATGCAACCAAGTATCAGAAAAGAAAATGTGTTTTTTTTTTTTTTGTCCACTACGTTTATGTCATGTCCACAGTGTAGTTGAAACGCACTATTGTAAAAATGCTCAATATAGAACCATCTATAAATTGGTCTTCTACCAATCTGAATAGCTCTTTAACTTTAACACATAATGATTAATGTATCCAACCGGGTCTTTGAGTCATCATGGTTCTATATAGAACCATGGCCTTTACTAAAGAAGCCTTGAGAAACCACCTTTCAGTTAGTTAGTACATTTGACTGACATAAGCAGCTGTTATTATATTTGTAATTTCATCTAATGCATATTCCTGCATACACCTTTGTGGTTAGAGGGCCGGGCTATTGACGACAGGGTTGTGGGTTCGAATACCCGGGCTCGGCAAGAGCAAGGCCATTCACCCTCTTTGCTCCCCGGCAATCACTAGTGTGTACGTGTGTGTTCATGGATGGGTTAAAGGCGGAGGCCAAAAGGTGAACATGGTGGTCTTGTCTTAAACAGATTAGTGAGTGTGAAGAACCTTATAAAACCTCTTTACAGAAAGAAAGTGACCTATGTGAGGCTGTTGAGGTGCCAAACTTGGTAAGATAATTAATTTAAAGGTAAAGGTAAAAGGGTATATTTGAGGTAGATGGATGAGTAGATAGTAAAGTGTATTTGTGTTTCCAAATCTTAAAACGGTTCTTCATGCTCACAAATCTAACAAACATGGTTCTATATAGAATCAAAGTGGTGATTTCTTACCTCTACACGAATGCTTAAAGAAGCCCTTTGCCCTTTGCTTTTAACAATGTAGTCAAACACTGACTACTCTGCAAAACCACCAAACCTCATGACAGTTCAATCTGCCTTCAGTGTTTTTATTCGGAGTGCATTCCTTTAAATGTGACTGATCTATTTCAAACAAAAAGTCATTGACCTGTGCAGGGAAAAGATAGCGATAAGGAAAAAGCACCAGAAGGTACTTATTAATTTTTTGAAATGCACAAACTCAATAGAAGGTAAACACTTCTGACCTGTACCAGACAGCTAGCATGACTAAGCAAATGCAGTTTGTCCCTGTGTGCCACTTATACTTCGGTTTTTGTGCATATAAACTATGCAAAAAATACTAAGTGCCATTTGACCATGTTATGACCATGACATCAATCAGTCATAACATTAATACCACCCACCCCCTTGTTTCTAACATGACTGTGCATTTGATAAGCTTCACTTAGCATATAGGAGCACTTTGTGTAGCTCTATAATTCCAGACTGTTGTCCATCTGTTTCTCTGCATACTTTGTTAGCCTCCTTTTACCCCTGTTCTTCATGGGTCAGGACCCCACAGGTCCACCACAGAGCAGGTATTATTTGGATGGTGGGTCATTCTTAGCATCCTCAGTTACACTGACAATGTGGTGTTGTAGCAGCGCGTGTTGCGCTGGAGGTACGAGTGGATCAGACACAGCAGTGCTGCTGAAGCTGTTAAACCCCTAAGCCTTACTGCTGGGCTGAGAATCGTCCACCAATCAGATATATCCAGCCAACAGCGTCCTGTGGGCAGTGTCCTATGACCGCTGATGATGGGCTGGAGGATGACCAACACAAACTGAGCGGCAATAGATAAGCTTCAGTGTCTGACTTTACATCAACAAGGTGGACCAACTAGATAGGGGTGTCTAATAGAGTGGACAGTGAGTGGACACTGTGTTTAAAAACTCCAGACCAGTGCAACTCACATTACTAACACCATGTCAGTGTCACTACAGTGCTGAGAATGATCCAGCACCCAAATAGTACCTGCTCTGTGGTGGTCCTGTGGGATCCTGACCATTGAAGAACAGGCTGACAAAGTATGCAGAGAAACAGATACAGGACTACAGTGCTCCTGTTTGGTAAGTGTGCCTGATCAACTGGACAGTCAGAGGAGACAAAAGGAGATAGTATTCATGTTATGGCTGATCAGTGTATACTATTAAAGCCTAATGGTTCTGACCTACACTTAAAAGCAACACACAGAGACTCCAGTATTTTTCATGCTAGAAATGTGACAGATAGGTTGAAAAACACTGCAGTAGTTCTTCATGCCATTTTTTGCACCCGTTATTAATGAGAAATGTAAATAATAATAAAATTAAATTAAAATTTTTTAATGCAATATGTATTGCTTATTGTATCCTTAGTATTAAAGTCACTACTCTATTCGCTCTAACCCTTAAAAACCTTTCTTGCATAGAGAAACGATTGTCAAACATCAAATACCACTTCTGCAAACAACAGACCGTAAGATACATTTCCTCAGAAATGTACAAAAAAAAAAGTGTAACGTTCCCTTCAATGTCCTTACTAGGTCATTTTGTTTAAACCCTTAGTAAGCGTATTTATTTCTACGCTTACTCAGCATTTAGTTTTTTTTGTTTTTCATAATGAAGCATTTTTCATAGTCACTGCTTTCTTGCAGTTTTGGCTTTTGTAATACACCCGGAAATGCAAGTGATTTGACATACACCACTCAAGTGCACATGGAGGACTTTGGCAGGTGCAGGCCGAGCAAGCCAGTGGCGCTATGCTTCTTCCCTTTTTCCCCCTCAGGCTACAAGAGCATTTTCTGTTGTCTGAGTGTCTTCCTCTGCTAAGAGTCTCTCTGTTTCAACGGCATCTCCTAGTCGGAAGAATCGAAGAGTGCTGAGGAGAAATAATGCATTGTGGTGAATAGTGGAGTATTTAACACAGCCTCTGTAGCTAATCGAACATCAACCACAATATTCTGCTAAATCTTCATGTCTAGGTACTCTTTCTTTCATGACAAAAAAAAAATTAAAAAATAAAAAAACATCCATGCAGCCTGTGCAAAAGTTTGGGGAACTTGCAAGTTAACTTCCACCCTCTTTGGCAGAAATCACAGCTTGCAAACATCTTGGTTCTTTGAAAAAAGGCTTCTAGTTTAGACAATAACCTTATGGACAAAAGTATTTGGACACCTGCTTATTTACTGTTTCTTCCCAAATCAAGGGTATTATGCTGCCTTTGTTGGAGTAACTGTCTCTACTGTCTATGGAAGGCATTCTACTGGATTTTGGAGCATTAACCTGTTGTAGAAGCTATCCTCTTCTCTGCTTCAGCCTGGGATGGCATTTGCTTACAGAATTTGCTGTTATTTCATGAAATACATTTTTTCCTTCTGCCTTTGCAGGATTGCCTTAAGGTTATTGAATTAAGGCTAAAGACTTCGATGCTGACTTTATTAGTCCATAGCTTCCCTAGATGTTCTGTAGCATACTACAACGTTTTTGTGACAAGGCATTCTTAGGACTCTTCTATGACGATTACGTGGAAAGGTGCACCACCACTCCTGACTCAGCTAAACCATCCTGCAGGGTTTTGGCAGTCATATTAGGAGTGGCGTAGGGAGTGGGAGGTGTTTTGCCTTGCTTACCAGCATACGTAGTTGGTATTGCAGATCTCATCTTAATCTCCACAGTTCGTCAAAACTGCCATTTATTAATAACATTTATGCAGTATAAAAAACACATGCTGAAAAGGCTCGGCTGTTTTGGCTAGACTTCCCCTGCTTTTTGGCCATCGATTACTTTCACTCACAGATCTTTAGGTAATTGCTTGAAAGAGCCCACAGTTGATGAGTGTTAGTACAAGGTCGGATGAGTCAGAAAATGAATAAAGCTTGGAAATTTGCCTCTGTTTCTAATTGCAATTGGTGACAATCTCTCTTGCCTGTCTGAAACCTTGTCAAAACATAAAATGAGTCTTGGTAATGCTTAGGGTGCCCAAGCGTCAATGTTTTTATGTTATGAAAGAAAGAGTAATTATACTAATTGAATGAATATACTATATTCAGATTTGTCGAAAATATTGGATATGTATGTATGCATGCGTGTGCATGTGTGCCCAAGGACAAATTAGGAACAAAGAGTAGCCAGAACAATGAAAACAGATTCAGTTTCATTTCTCAGGATGTGCAGGTGTTCTCCAGATAGAAGTTCTGATTTGAGGAAGTTGGTAGATGTCAAATAACCAGTCGTGCAAGCTGCGTTTTTGATTGTGGCTGTTCATGTTTTAGAATGGAACACACACATTTGTGCTTTTCAGGCTTTTTTTTTGTTGTTGTTTTTCTTGGGTTGCTTAAGAGTCCCAGCCTCGCCTTTGTCTCTAGTGAAAGTCATTTAGGTAGAAAGCGGTTTGCTTAGGCAGCAGATACTGTGCAACTGTGGCATAATGCCAGTAGTGTGCTGAACAGATTTATTTCTGACTTTCGGGACATTACAAAACAAAAGCTATTTTTTAATATGTGGCCTTAGTAAATAATAATAATAATCATGAAAAAACTACTTAGCATGTCAAATACAGAGTAATTTTGAGTCCAAAAAGATAACATGACTAAATATGATTTGTTTACAACCAAAGGTGACTAGTTCAAATAGACCTAGCTGGACCCTAAAATAATACATTATCAGCATTTAGTAGTTGGTAATAAAGTCATACCTTCATTAATGTCTTGGGAATGGGAACAATGGGAAACAATATTTTCTGCTGTGACATTTGGAAATATATTTTTGATTGTGGCCTGAGGGTTATACCACAAAGCAGGATTTGTCAGTTAAGCTAGGTCTGTCCATTAGAAAAGAGCTGAGGGGCATTCCTATTGGACAATCCTCAACTTTGGTCGTAAGGCCAACTGAAAATGTCCCAATGTATTTTTACAGCTCTTGTGAGATGTGTCTGTATTACATTTTTTGAAAACAAACAATTTTCCTACCACATCTACCACATCTTAGTAGATGACAGGAACGTTATGTTTAAGCAAATAGTGAAACTCAACATTAACCTGAATCTTTAACTTAATCTTAATGTTTTCCATGCAAACACAAAGGAAGTGCAAACAAAATGTATTTCGGTAAAAATTTAATTAAAAAGTCTCAATGGCTTTTAATGTGTTGTAAGATTGAGATAGGACAGCAAAATACTATATCCTGAAAAAACATACATTTTATAACTGATATTTAAACAAATAGCTTTGTTTTTTTTAAATGATTATTTTTAAATAGGGTCACAATATTTATGGTTATGAGAATTCATAGGAAAACTCTTTAGCCTATTTTTGGATTATGTGATGGTGTTTTCTGTGGGCTTTTTTTCTCTCAACTGTAGGGTTGATTCTTGCTACAGCGTCAGACGAAATGGCTAATGGAAATATGCGTTTACAGTTTTGCCCAAGGCACCTAACTGGCATGCGCCAGCCCTGACTCATTATCCCCACTCATAATTTTTTTTCCAAAAGGAAAGTGTTTCTGTAGCTAAGAACATCGTTGTTTAACTTCCGTTCCTCTGCGCCATTTACTTGATACATAACACTTACCTTTTTACATTTTAAGAAGATGGTAGCTTCTCAGAAAGACAGTACCATAGCTATTAGCTAAAGAGCAATTTCAACAGGAAATAGCTGTTGACTACACTCTTTAAAACAAAGGTGCTAAACAGGGTTCTTTAAGCAATGCTATAGAAGAAATAGATGTGGTTCCATAAAGAACCATTTTTGTAAAAGATAAGGAACAAATCTTTTAGGGGGTTAAAGAAGTGTAAAGGTTCTATGGCAGATCAAAGGTTCTTCACAAGTGCATCTCCAAAAGGGATCTAAATGAACCTTTTTGCAGCACCATTATTCTAAAAGAGTGTAGGTTTACACAGTGTCCTATAGAAAACCATATACTGCTGAAATTCAGTACAGCTTCTCAGGTGTTACTTACCCCAGCAGACCCATGGGAATGATGCAGAGTCCAGCAGCCAGGAGGAAGGCAAAGCCAGGGTACCAGGCCACTGTTGTGCTGTAGACACTATCGAAAGCGGCACTCGCCAAATTAGTGCTTAGGCTATCAATCACAGCTACACAGGCGAAGAGGGCACCTGAAACATGCAGAGAAAAACAAATATTACCTTTGCCCCCAAACCCTCATAGCACATATGCCATTGATCGTTCCCAGTCCCAGTCATGAAAACAACAGGTTCATTAGTTTGTGATTGTTCTGCTCTGAACAGCAGAACCAGCTCATAAAGGGTTTGATTGCTAGGAATTAGACCATAGATAAAAAACAAACAAACAAACAAACAAAAAAAAACACACACACACACACACACAATCATGCAGAGCATAGATATATATTATTATAGTGTCCAAAAAACCCCAAAAACATTAAAAAATATATGTTTTAAATATCTGTTGTTAAATCTAAAGAATGCAAGTAAGGATGGGGTTTTAACAGCTCTGCACACTTGAGTGGATGTGTTCTCTTGAGTGCAAAACTATGAAAAACAACAGGAGTAAGAGGTTAGCACTTGTGGGACAGATGCTTGGCTGGGTAAGAGCTTTTGGTTTCGGACCATTAGTTTAGGCGCTTACCCTGCTCGGACTTTGAAACCACCTTTGACATCATAGAGCGCAAGACAGGAAAAGGCATGATGGCCAAGAGCATAGGTAGCCTCACTGCAGAGAAAAAGATAAGCACATATTAATTTAAATTAAAATGTGTTATATAAGCAGAGATAGCCAATATCTTAAATCTGTCTCAATATTTTGATAGAAGAATTAATAAGAAAAATGTTTACTAAATGTAAGAAATCTGAGGCTACAATCTGTAACTCATTGTATAAATCCTCTGTTTACTTAATTAAGTACAGGAAATTAGGCAGTTCTAGGTACACTGGCCTTACAAAATGTACGGTCAATAAATTATGCTACCTGCATCATGTGCAGCCAACAAGGAACTGCCCACAATCCAAAGTATACCACCGTAATTGCAAAACATGTAATGAACCAGGGTGAAACCGATATATGATCACATCTTATTGGTTTGAAAAGGCTGCGCTTTGCTAATATTACTTACCAAGAAACATCATCAGTGTGGTTTTGGCGAAGGCCATCATTACCATGCCTATGAGAACGGACAGCATTCCAATAAAGATAATGACTAGGTCTGGCAGGCAGCGTGACAGAACATATATACCAATGAAACTGGTGACAAACACCGTGGTGGAGAGAGCGGAGCCATAGCCGATGAGGATCTCGCTCCAGCAGAGCGGCTCGTTAAGCTCGTAAAGCGTGACCACTGTTAAGCCACCAAAATTGGCAAAGCTGAAAGAGCAGAGGATGACTATGAGGAGTACCAGCAGCACGTTCCTCCTCCTGCTGCCTTGGGCAAAGAGGTTATAGATCCCAAACGTCATCTTCCGTACAGCACCACTACAGGTATTACTGTCCGCTGCCACCGTGCTTTCAATCACCCTACTTTCTCCCAGGAGGAAAACTGCATACAGCAAGTTGACCAGCTGGACCATGGCGGCGGTAAATAAGGGCCAGTTAAAGCCGGTTTCCTTCAGGAAGTAGCCAGAGGCGATCAAAGACATCCCGGAGAACAGCCCAATCACCATGTCCACCCCAGCCATGCGCAGGGTCTTCTGCTTGTCGTCCTCGCACAGGTCGGCTACGTAGGAGAAGCAGCCTCCCAGCATGGTGCCTATGCCGCCAAACAGGGCGCTGATGAAGGCGGCCGCAATGAGCAGGTAGAGGTTGAGCTCGAAGAAGGACACGGCGAGGAAGGACAGGCAGTAGACCAGGGAGCCAATTAGGGGCATGATGATGGTGATCTTGCGACCCCTTTGGTCACTGTAGGCCACCAAGATGAGCGTCACAATGAGACCTGGGATTAAAGAGAAGAGGTCCGAGTACATGGAGAACAGCGAGGCTGCTTTCTGCACCTCCTGAGAAAACAAACAGAAGAAACAGTTAGATAACTTAGATAGCGCGAATGAAAATCTAAGGTGTAAATCGATTCTTTCAACACTTCTGGAAACAAGGAGACAAAGAAGATGGTTGTGATGTTAAAACAACAGTGATGAAACAGGAAGCTGAAGAACGCTGAAGAAAGAATAACAGTGTGCTGTTGTTCCTATTAAAGACCTGCACTCAAAACCATGACAGGGGCGATCACACAATGAGATTATATTAAACCCAGACATGCTCTAATGTAGTTTAGAGAAACAGCCTATGATGTAGATGGGTCTACAAATTAGGAGAAAAGGTGGGAGGGGGAAAAAATACTTTATGGTGGCTTGAATGATTGCTGCTGTTGGTGCCACATCTGGAAGAGGTATCCAACGCGGTGAAAGACGTGTTGGTGATCTCCTTCCACAGTCGTCGATACACATACTGCTGCACCAGAGGGTACAACATGAAGCTGGCGAAGGAGTACACGGCGACCACCGGTTCCACAAAGTATAACTTCTTCATTCCCGCTCATATAGACTCTGTAGCGAAATAAAACACACACCTGACACTGCTTTCTTAATTAGGATCAACTGCATTAGCTAGCTAACCTATTTAGCCTGCTTAGCCTTGGTGACACTTTACGAAAAAAATTTTTTTCACTTTATACAAGATAAATAAACTTGCAACAACATTCAAATGATCTGTGGTAAAGCCTGAGGACAGCGCCTGCATAACATAACATACATCATCTGTCTCCAGTTAGCTAGCTATCATCTCGCCGTCCCCATCTAGACCATCTCTGTCATCTTTATTTTTCTCCTTCACATTATTTTCAACCCTACTAAACCGTAAAGGCTGAGGAAGCTTACCTTCCACATGTACAGACGGAGAAGACCGGTCTATAAGGAGAGCTGCTGACTTGCCAGTTCACGATGCTCCTTCAGTTTATGAAACCAGTTGGACCGCGTATGTTGCTGATGTGTTCCTGTTTTGAGTCTGCCTTTAGTTGTGATTGGACAGCGCGACTGGGAGCATCAATGTCAGTGGCTTGTGCAACTGTCAATCATACAATATTGTTGGATTGGGCGGGGCTAAGTAGCCCTTGGCCGCTATGGATTGGTGCAATCTACTCACTGTTACACAACACTACCACAGTTGTTATGGAACATGGAAAACAGTAAACCTGTTATATATATAATATATCTCAACACAATAACAACACCAGCAATAACAATAATACTCGTAAATTATTATTATTATTATTATTATTATTATTATTTATTAGAATTATTTTTTATCTTATTTATATTTCTGAACATAAGAAATGTTTCTATAATCTGCTCTTGTGTTATTGCTATTTTAGCTTTTAGCTTTGTGCTGCTGTAAAATGTCACTTTTCTTCTGGGATTAATAAAGCTATCTATCTATCTATGCATCTATCTAAGCACCTGCCTTTCACTCCATCATATGTGTATAGTACAGAACACAGAACCCCCCCCCCCCCCCCCCAATTAGATCTGTCTACATATATAGTAGGCAATATTTTATAATTGCCTTCCAATAATTATGTTAAACAGTTAGGAACTTCAAGACTTTAAGACCTTTTTTTGATGTAATCTATAGTATCTGTACACATTTCTGTAATTATATTGGACTGTATTGAATTTTCTTCTCGGTATCCTTCACTTGAGGTTTGTGTGTGTGTGTGTGTGTGTGTGTGTGTGTGTGTGTGTGTGTGTAGAACAAACCCAGTCGTGACGGGCGCAGATTACGCCACCCCTGTTCTTCCAGGTGGGCGGGGCTTAGTCCGCTCCCTGCCGAACCGCCGCTGTCATTCAGCGACTGTCAAACCGGCGGAGACACAACACTGCCAGGTACAGCCAGGTTATGATTTATTATTAAGCAATAACTGTCTTTAACATGTACTAAAATTCAGAGGTACAAACGTTAGCTAGTTCCATACGCCAGCTCTCTATAGCAGCTCTGTTTCGTTAGCTTTCTGTGCTAGCTGGCCTCAGATAACAGTCCAGGCTTCAGCTGCAGCAGCAGCGGCGGCGGCGGCGGCGGCGGCTCTCGGCAGGAGCTCAGTCGGTGTTTGAACTGGATTTAGCCAGTCGTATTAACTAAACTACCAATGCTAATAAACGACATTACCGAGGCCCCGAGTTACTCACCTAATGCTAGCTAAAATAACCCGCTGGCAACGAGCAAGCTGAACCGCACCATTCGGGGATAACGTCTGTCAGTCATTTGATAAAACCTTGGCCAGCAGCCTAACGCCAGCTCCTCACCTCAGATCGCCCAGGACTTGCTAGCTAAGCTCACTTCCTCACTGTGGCCCGTTTGTTTTTGGCGAGCTAGAGGCTAGCTAGCTAAGTCAGCTAACTAGCTAGCTAGCGTTTTACTGATGCACCGTATAGTCGCGACTAATGGATAGCTAGCTAGCTAGCTAGAATTAAACCGACAATAATGGGAACAGAAGTGTAGATTATCCAGCTAAATTAGATTATTTTGTAATCCTTAGATTCGTTTTAAGATCACGTTTGAAGAGCCTGACTGCGTTTCCTGCGTCGCCAAGCTAAACCGTGCCTTTGAACCTTTAGCTAGCTAGCATGCCAGCTAGCAGCCTGGCTAAGAGTGGGTGAAGCTGAGCTGGGAGCTAGATACGTTTTCTGATCTCTCGACCAAACGCGTCAAGGTGCTTCATGGAGATCTGTCGCCGTTTGAGTCCGGCCGTAAATACACTGATCTGATCATGCCGTCTGGTGGACGAGAGCATTTGTCAGTGGCATTGCAGGACAGCCCCGCTGGTGTGTGTTGTTCTGCCACGATTCGTGCTAAGCTTTAAGCTAATTTCAGGTCATTGGCACGAATGGATTAATGGAGCCCGTTTCCGTTCTGCGAGACTGAAGATGATCTTCATCGGTGTTTTACTGCATTCTGTAGATCTTTAGGAGAGATGATCTCTCATTGTACCTGCAATGTGTGCACCTGCTGAGCATCTTCTGTAATGCTAAATGCTGGCCCAGAAAATGGATAACAAGCCTGAATCCAGAGAAATTAGATTTATAGAGATAGATTACACATGTAAGTATATAGATTAGACTTATAGCAACGATTAGTATTAAATAATGTGCCTATGATTTTGGTTGCACATGATGTTCGATAAGAAACCATCTGTTTTGTTTTCGAACAGCTCTCTGATACGCTGCAGCTCATCTCCACTGTCACAGTCACACTGTCTTTGGCTTTTTTACATAATATTTTGGGGTTTTTGTTTGTTTTACTGATGAATGGATCAATAGAAATGCTCCAAAATGATTTGATATATAAATAAAATCCTTTTACATTGACCTCCAATGAATGAGATCTGTCTTCCTTATTTTGTAAAGTTGCCCTTTGGGAGATACATAAGGTTTTTGCATGAAATTTGAAGGAGCATTCTAGCTCACATGTTGTTGTCTTTGATTGACAGGCGTGAAGCAAGTTGTGTCCAACATCAGCCATGGCATTCAGTAAAGGATACCGCATTTATCACAAGCTGGACCCGCCACCCTACAGCGTGATCGTGGAAACGAGGAACCGGGACGAATGCCTGATGTTCGAGTCTGGAGCTGTCGCTGTTCTCTGTAAGAGAACTGTCTATATCTATAATTCTTCATATTGCAGAATGCAGTGATCATTTTCATGAGCTGAAATTTGTTCAGCAGGTTTCAGATAGAGGATACTGACGTTGTTGATTTATTTAAAGATGAAGGTGCATGTTAGCATTTCACGACTTGCTGCTCTCCAGAACTGCAAACATTTCCACCCTGTCTTGTTTCAATCCCAGCGGCTGCAGAGAAGGAGGCCATTAAGAACACATACACCAAGATGCTGGATGCTTATGGCATACTGGGAGTTCTTCGTCTTAATTTGGGTGAGTGTAGAGACTGCCCAGCGTTCACAGGAACTAAAATGGTCTCTCGTTGTTTGAGAGAAGTTGAACACTGAAGTTCCTCATTTGTCCTTCAAAAGTTGTTGCCGCAACAGGACTAAATCCCAAAACAGATTAAAAGAAAGTTCTTGATCTCTCAGATTCAGATATTTTGACCTCTCTCTTCATGCTAAGCAAGGCAGTAGGTCATTGTGCAAAATATGGAAAACGATGCTGTCCTTTTCTTAGGAGTTTTTCATCAGTCGTTAATGGTCTGCAGTTGTGTTATTTGTGTATTTTGTATGTACTTAATGAGTCTGCTATTATTGTATAAATTATGTAATCTATGGTAGTTATTTTGTATCAGTCACTGTACTTCTATTTTTAAGTGCCGTGTGCAGTAAAATGAATTGTTGCAAAGCTGTGGACTAATCAAGGCAGTTCCCCATTGCAAAAACTAAAACATTGCATTGCGTTCTCTTTTTTTTTTAAGGAGACTCCATGCTCCACAGCCTGGTGGTAGTGACAGGGTGCAGTTCGGTAGGGAAGGTGCAGGATTCTGAAGTATTCCGGGTTACAGCTACAGACTTCATCTCCCTAAAGAATGACCCGTCAGATGAGGACAAGATCGCTGAGGTGCGAAAGGTTTTAAACTCTGGGAACTTTTATTTCGCCTGGTCGTCCACTGGAGTGAGCCTGGACCTCAGTCTGAACGCACACCGTAGGATCAGAGAGGACACTTCAGACAATCGGTTCTTCTGGTGAGTTAACCAGCTTTATGTATTCAGCTTGGAGAATGAAAAGAAGAATTAATATGAATTTGACCTTTGTCTACATACATTGTCTTTTTAATGGCGCTGTGTTGCTTTGTGTTGGCATGTTGTAATTGAGAGTGTAGCCAGTATTTTGTTTACCCAGATTTATTGAGAAGAGATGCCTCTTTTGCATTCTCAATTGACAAAGTTTTTGTGTAGTATTAGTTTTGCTCAGATTGGCACTTTGTTCTTTGACGTTGTGCAATTGTCTATTTCGGCCCAATTTGTGGCCCGTCTTGTCTGACCAGCATCTCTCTGTGCTCGCCAATAACTTGCCAATGAGCTATTACACCATGTGGGAGACCAGGGTGTGATTCCCAGTCTGGCTGCACTACACCAATACTTGGGCAAGACTCCTAACACTGCATTAGCCCACCTCTGTAGTACGAGTAACCTTGTAAGTCTCTCTGGATTAGAGTGTCAGCTAAATGCCCCAAATGTAAAAGCAAATGTAACATTAGGAGTGTAAGAAAATATGGTATGTAATCAATACTGTGCTTTTGAGGCTCCATTAGTATAGCTCAACAATAGTCTACATGCAAAGATTGGTGTCAGACAGTGGTTCATTTTGTTTTGTGTTTAAACCCCAACCGCTAGATAGCAGTGTTATGCTCTTCAGATCCTGCTGTTCTGATTGCATTAAAAAAATGCATAAAAAAAAAAAAAAAACAACAACAAATTCCTTCACAGTTAAATACACAAAGCCCAGGCCTGTTGCCGATTTGTGTGTCTGTGTCATTATTTCCTGTATTGGTTTGAATTAGGAATCAGTCTCTGCATCTGCACCTGAAGCACTATGGGGTGAACTGTGACGACTGGCTGCTGAGGCTGATGTGTGGTGGAGTGGAGATCCGCACCATCTATGCCGGCCACAAGCAGGCCAAGGCCTGCGTCATCTCCCGCCTCAGCTCAGAGAGGGCAGGCACGCGGTTCAATGTCCGGGGCACCAACGACGATGGCCAAGTGGCTAACTTTGTGGAGACAGAGCAGGTGGGTCTTCTTGATTTTGATGATTGCAATGCTCAAGCTGCAGTAGCTTGATGGTGCATTCGTTGCGGCTGTAAGCGATATCTCCAGAAAGACACAGAGAGAGTCCTACTTCAGGCTAATGTGCACTGAAACGCAGTAAATGTGTTTGTTTGTTTAAGCTATAACTTTTTTGTGGATTTGTCACCAACAGGTCATTTTCCTTGATGACAAAGTGTCTTCCTTCATTCAAATCCGTGGATCGATACCTCTGTTCTGGGAGCAGCCAGGTATACAGGTAAGCTGGAAGGACATTTGCATGGCTGGTTCTTAGTATCTTTGTATGTTTGGAAGTAGGACCTCTGAGTATGGCATTAAAGTGTACTCGGTCAGCATTTGCTAGGGTAGATTGTGCACTGACTTTGTTTGTTCATTTTATGGGAAGAATTCTGTCCAGGGAATTTTGTTGCATCTGAATCAAAGCCGCCATTCAGGCACGCACAGGAAGGATGTCAAGCCACACCTGGTATTTGGAAGGCTTAATTCTTAAACCCAATAGAATTGGTGGATGGTCCTTTTTTAAGTTCTGAAGGCTTTGTGCAATGTCAGTGGTGATAATTAATAAGGTAGTGGTTCTAATCTGGCTGACCATTATTTGGATGTTATTCAATACTAGATAAATTACACACATTTCTTACCACCGCAAAGTGAAATTCATTTCTTTACATTGACATTGAACATTGCAGGTTGTGGCTTGAGCTGGTTGAGGAACCTCTTGCTTATGCAGCTGATTCTTAAAGGAAAAGCATATTTTCCCAGTGTTTTCCAGTGTTTGTCCAGGGCTTTAAAACTATGTTATTGTTTTTTTTCTGTTGTGAAAGCAATATTATATTACATTATATTAAAGCAATATCTAGTAAATCACTTACAAAACCACCCAAGAGTTAATCAGAATCAAACCCATGAGTTATTGTGCAGGTTCTGAATCGATATTTTAATAGATTCAAAGAGATATTTCAGTGACCTGTTAGGTTAATTAACAAACACTCAGAGCACAGAGCAGAGAACAGGGCAGAAAATAGCCCCAGACAAGACAGCACACATTCTGTTGTATCCAAAGATCTTAAAATAAAAGTTTCTTTGAGCAGTGCCATAGAAGAGCCACTTTTGGTTTCATAAAGAACCATTTTTGAATGCGAAGAACCTTTTAAATCAACTTCTTTGAACCTTTAAATTGTTATTTACCAGTGCATCTCTTTTACTAAAGTAGTTCTTTATAAAGCACCTTTATGTTCAAGAGTGTAGGGCTATGTGTGGAGAATATAGAATATTATATATTACTTTAGTAATCCAGTAATCCATGAGTCAAAAATCACCATTGTTGTTTTAAAGCCCTGAAAATAGTGAACTATGGCAAAAATATGCTTTCCAATATGTGAGGTATTGGTCCATGAGGAGCCTGTGGTTAAAATGATACTTTCAAGGAACTGTAAGCTATATGATAGACATGGAGTTTGTATAGCACAGAGTTCTAATTACACACTAGTCATGGTTGAAAGTGTATGGTTATATATATATAACACAGAATTTTTTTACTGATTCTAGGCAGGTAGTGGGCAAATGTAGTGGTTTAAACATTTGGTTTTATTGCCTAATTATGAGGCGTGTATTATTAGTGAGTGAGGATGAATCAAGTGCTCAGTGCCTGCCAACCTAGCACCTCTTAATTAACTGGATTAAAATGATTCCCATTGAAAAGTCTGCTGAAATGCTTTACCATGAAACAGAGTGTAACCAGAGATGTCCTGGATGTTGCAGCTGAGGTAGTGTTAAATATTTATGGCCGAGACCTGCACAGAGAGAGAATCTCTGGTGGGTTTGGGACACGCCTGCTGCAGGACTAGGGTAAACAGAAGCTTTGAAGGCGTCAAAACACTTCCCATTCTTTGGCAGTAGGTATAATCCGGAGTTATCAGTTAACTGGAAGGAAAAGAAGAAGCAATGTAAACACAAATAAATATTCATTCATTACATAAGAAAAAACTCCAGGTGATCTCAGTTTGGTGGCTCTGTTTGTTGGGAAAACGTGTGCTATCAAGTTATTTACAGTGGCCAAGAGGAACTAGTAAGCATGGAGATGCAGGGTGCGGCAGGATGTGAACTGACTGTGTCGTGACCAGCCTCTCCCGCCGTGCTCGCTCTCTTTCTCGCTCACTCCCTCCGTCCTCCTCCAGAATAAGCTTAATGCGTTCAGTGAACAGTCACTGTTTACAGAGTAACTTTAACAGACTACTCCAGGTCAAGGTTATGGCTGTTGTAATAGGAAAACAGCATGAAGGAAATGAGCTGATGAGGCAACGTTGCTAATTTTTGTTGTTGTTGTTGTTACTGTTCTTAACTCTTGACTTGACTGGACACTTCCTTCATGGTGGCCTAGTGATAGCAGCTGGAGTGTTGTTGAAATGTGAGGCTGTACCAGGGGTTCAGTTTACAAAATGCATTTGAGACCAACAACAGTAATTACAGGGGTAGAGCATGGTTGACAGAGCAATGCTTTACTGAAATGTAGGATCTGAAAAGGGTGTGTCCGTGCCTA
Source organism: Salminus brasiliensis (assembly GCF_030463535.1). Lineage (NCBI taxonomy): Eukaryota > Metazoa > Chordata > Actinopteri > Characiformes > Bryconidae > Salminus > Salminus brasiliensis. The sequence goes on along the minus strand of NC_132893.1, from coordinate 19,037,290 downwards.
CATGAAGTCATGCAAATTCACTCAGTCCTTACCGTATTTGCAGAGGCTCGAAATTTTTTTGTCCAATTGCAGCATTGTTTGGCCACTAAACAGCGAAATCTGTAAAGTGCTGCAGTACTGTGTGCTAGAAAACCATAGACCAATGTTATTCAGTAGCTTTTAAGTGAGGTGACCTTATGTGTTGGCCGATACTTCTCTGTCTACCTATTTGTTCTCTGCTTTGAGACCTCTCGGTGTGGATAAAGAGAGGTTCCCTACTGATGTGTGGTTTAGTTCTAGTCTGAGGTAGTCCAGTTTGTTTTCAAGGGAGCTGCCGGCTAGTGTTTAGCCTAGCACAGATGCCAACTTTAGCTTGAGTTCCCCTTCTGTGGACACTGGTACAGGAAAGGCCACTGTCACAAAGCCTGGTTTTTCCTAGCAGTACGTTTTCAACAGTCTCTGGTGGTGAAGTTCTGCTTATCTCAGCAAACTGACTAAACTGACTAAAAGTGGACTAGTGGGCTGGGTGGCATAAATAAACTGAGCCATGGCTTTTATGTGACAGGTTGGGGGGATTTGGTTTTGGCCTGTTGTACATCTCTGTTTTGGTTATGCTGGATTTTCAATCAACAGTGTTTAAGCTTCTACAGCACCTTTTACTACAGGTGCATGTATTTTTTTTCCAAAGGCATGTTTTGACAAAGCGTAGAAACAGTGTACTTGTGCATTATGAAGGAATATTTTAGCAAATGCTCAATGAAAATGTGTAGCAGTAAGTACTGGAATTAGTTCGATAGACGACTGAAGCTAGTACAGCCAAAAATACCAGCTGCTGTTCCACACCTGCGAGGAAGCAATGAAATGGAAAGCAATGTCATATGAACACATCACTGCCCACTTTATTCAAATGAGCTCAGAGTAGTAAAATAGTCCAAAGTACATGGTTACATGGTTGCCTTCTTTTTTTTTTAATTATTTTTATTTTTATTTATTTATTTATTTATTTTTTAAATCAGCTCTAATTATAAAATCGAGCTAATTGTGCAGCCCTGATTATTACATGAGGATATCACTTACGTGTTTGTGCATGTTATGGCCTGGGGTTCCTAAAGACTTCAGAGTGTCAGGGTGTTTGCGTTATCTCTTTAGTCATCTTCAGGCTGTAATAGAGCAAGCTTGTGCAATCGTGAATGAGGATGCCACTGATTGTTCTTTCATTGATGTCTTGCGACATGTCAAATACGTGACAGCACAGACCGAGAATCTGCCTAGACCTGGACCGGCTTTTTCTTTCTTTCTTTATCTGTCTGCCTGACTCTCTTTCTCTCCACTTTATCATCTTTATCCCCTCCTGAATTAAACACATCATGTGACAAATGCATCTCTCTGTGCTCTCTCTTTCCCCACCTGTATGTAAAGGTCGGCTCCCACCGCGTCAAGCTGTCCCGCGGCTTTGAGGCCAACGCTCCAGCTTTCGAGAGGTAATTAACACGTGCTGCTCCCTGCTGGTGGGTGCTCCCGCCACTGTGCAGCTGCTTGTGGCTGGGCTCCAGCAACACTGCCGCATTACAGACAGACCGCCTGCTCCAGCATGCACAGCAGAGAGGGATCACGCAGCCCCTTCAATTTATCCTGTCCCATATTGTAGACAGACTGTCTGTTCGAATGACTAAGAGTTTTCCTTTTGTCACACAACGACAATAATGAATTCGCTTCTGCCACTGATGCAAAGTGATAGCTGATTGCGGTCCAGGTTTTAGACAGTTGCTTGTTTGAAATCTGGCCAATACTTTTCATTGTGCTCAGATTTACCGGGCTGAATGCTGCTATAGCTTTTAGCACCTGATAGCATAGTATTTTCAAGGTCAGACAGAACGAGGGTGGAACCTCCTTTGGGATTCTCCACCAGTGAAGAGGATAGCTTGTGATTTATTTATCATGTTCTTAAAGGCTCCTCATAATTGCTGATCAAACACGATCTTTGAGCACCAGTCTTGGTCTTTTCTGATAATGTAGCCTCATCCCAGATCTTTGGCTTTTAAATGAATGCAGTTAAGAATATGATATAAGTAAGGAAATGCTTAATACCCTGCACATAAACATGATATCAGGCTGACACTATTCTGTTCTGGCTTGAAACAATCCTGAGGGAGCACCATGGGGAAGTGCGGGAGGTTATTTTGATATATGAATATCCAAACTTGTGTGGCTTCAGTAGAGATTAATGAATGAGGGGTTTAAGCCTTTAATAGAGGGTCTGGGAGAAATCTACCCCAGGCCAAATAAAACCACCCCACAAATGTCTGTTCACCCTGTGTTCTATTTTATGTATATTTCTACAGTATGCCGAGCACACCTTGTAGCTTATACAACTACTAAAGACTAAAGAGTGCTACCCATCAGCTTGGTCAATCTCTTCCAGCTTCTTTTTCTCCATCTCTTTACCACTTAGATTTGCACAAACTTAAGGCAAAGAACTATTTATTATTTTTTTATAAAAATAGTTTTTGTTGTTGTTTTACCTGTCCAAATTTTCTCACCTAACTGGCTTTTTGAGTTCCTGTAGGGTTTTCTGTTAATCTACAGGCTGTGAAATTAGGATATAAAATCACGTTTGAGATTTCACTGTAGATGCAGCTATGTGGCAGTTTTTATAATTTTGGCTTTTTCACACAGTTAAATAGTTGGCTTATCACATGAACAGATTAGAACAGGGTTAAACTTGTTATAGGCTATAATCGACCTCAAATTGCGCAGGTATCTCACCATTCTTTGGAAGCACAAATAAAGCTTCCATTTTTCTGCCTTCACACCGCACTGCAAACAAACTCCTTCTAAGGAAACTCAAGCCCTTTATCAGATAAAAGCATCAGAGAAATAGTTAATGCTTCCGTGTTTTGTTTTGTTTTTTTTCTTCATATGTTTGTTTTTAAGGGAAATATGTCATGGCGAAGTGAAGGTTTAGGTTGTGGAATGATGCTTTGCATCAGTGACACTGTGTGCCCTTGGAAGTACCCAGGTACAGCCTATGTGTGAGAATGGGAAACATTGTGGAGAACCAGAACAGCTTATCCATCTTATAGACTTTTAAATTCTGATTTTATTAATACATTCAATAAAGATATTTATAAAAAAACATATCTGGTACAACTTAGCCTATCAAGCTTACAATAGACTGGCAGCCTCCCATTTAGCGTGAGTCATTTTTCGGAGTTCTAAACTGAGCAGAGATTAAATTAGAAGAAGCCGTAAACACAGTGCAAATTTGTGTCCTTTCCTTCCTCCTTACTTCTCTGACGCAATTGAAACCTTAGTTCTTTACCACAATCTTAGTCATCCTCCTCCTTATTACCCTTGCCACTTCATCCAAATTCTACCAGCTTATCTTCTAGGCTCATGCCACATGAAAAAAGGCCAGTTGTTCTGAGCTCATACAAAGGAAGTTTTTCCTTTTTCTTTTTTTTTTTAATAAAAATAATATATATATATTTTCTCCGTGTTCTAGCACACTTGACACGGCTACGGTCCATAGAGTCTCCCAAAGGATTTATGACCACTGTAGAAGGCTGTTAATTTGACACTGTCTGTGAGTTTATGACATGCTTCTAGACTACGCCACAGTATCTGTGAATGCATGTACCTCTCAAATGTCAATGCTTTATTAAAGTTTAGAGTTACACACCCATCAGCTCACTTGTGTAATGTCCTGTACAGGCACTTCACAGCTCTGCGGAGGCTCTATGGCAAACAGGTGATCATTAACCTGCTGGGCATGAAAGAGGGGGAGCATATGCTCAGCAAAGCTTTCCAGGTTAGCCGTTTTCCATATGCATTTTTGATTGACATTTAAACAGACATATCAGTTAGTGCAAGCAGCACAATTTTGGGTACAAGTCATCACAAGTTTTCAATTCTGTCCCCACACAGAGTCATCTAAAGGCCTCAGAGCATTCCCATGCTGTAAAGATGGTGAACTTTGACTACCACCAGATGGTAAAAGGAGGGAAGACCGAAAAGCTGGCCACTGTACTGAAACCTCAGATTAACAGGTTTCTGGATGAATGCGGGTTCTTCTATTATTCTGCAGAGACTGGAATTGAGAGGTGGGTTTAAATGTGTCTCGAAGCTGCAAGTGACACATTTAGATGTATTTATTTTTTTATTATTTTTATGAATTGTAGAAAGGTTTTATTCAGTCTAAATAGAGGCATTGTCAGGAATCATTGATCCCAGCATTCCTCTGCAGCTTAATCCACAGCTGTGCAAAGTGTACTTTCTGTTTCTTTCCTTGTAGATGCCAGTCCGGAACCCTTCGAGTCAATTGTCTGGACTGCCTGGACAGGACAAACAGTGTCCAAGCCTTCTTTGCACTTGAGGTGTGTCTATATAGCAGTTGACAGAGCTGGCAGACTTTTTTACATCAGACTAACAGCTGTGTAACAGCAACTAAATAAATATGCTTTGTATATCCAATAATTATTATTATTTTTTCCCCTCCTCCAGATGCTGCCACAGCAACTAGAGGCTATGGGACTCACAGAGAAGCCGCAGCTGGTGGCACGCTTTCAGGAGGTGTTCCGGACCATGTGGTCAGTCAACGGTGACTCTGTCAGCAAGATCTATGCTGGAACAGGGGCTCTGGATGGCAAGGCTAAGGTACAGTTCCCTCTGTCGCAAACCTAAGAATTAAGAGTGGTGATTTAATCTCATGACATTCACCAAATGTAGCAGTTGCATTTTTACCACAGAATTAAATTAACTCTGAAATTTATGATGGTCATCATCGATTATATTAACATAACCAGCAACAAATCATACACAGCCTTTCAAAGATTTAAAAATACTTTTATATATTTTTATATATATTCCAAAATACCTTAATATAAATTGTGAGTGTTTGTCCAAAATACTGTATTCTAAAAGGGCTTGCAATGAAGCAGACTTGCCGATTTTTTATTGTGTTTGATCCTCTACAACTTCAAAGATCTGTTTGCCAAAAGAGACTGATTGTGTCTTTAAGTTTTTCTTATACCTCTCTGTGAATCTGAATCTGTCTCTTAACTCTCATGTATGTGTGCTATTGTTCTCTGCTTTCCTCTGGACACTTCTCTACTTGTTTGGTAAGTTGACAAGCCAGTAATGATGGCTTGAGTCTTTACACACTATGTCTTTGTGTCATTCTTGCTTTTCTGTGCATCTGATGCTGTTTAGTGAAGAGAGGCAGTGAGTGAAGAAAAGAGAGCATCACTGTCTGCACTGTCAGATTTTGTTAGATCTGTTTCCACCCCACTTGATAGGGCTGTTCCTCTGCCCTAAACCTGAGGGCACATCATGACAAATAAACTGCTAGCATTTATCTCTTTGGCACCGAATACATGTAAACATAAATGTGTATTTATTGTGTATTTTGTATATTGTGCATAATTAATGTATTTAAACAGCTTACTTGTGAGTCAGGTATTTATCAAGTCTTTTCTTTTGCTCTGCTTTTGTCATGTGACTCTGCAGGGGGGGAAGCTGAAAGACGGAGCACGTTCTGTCACCCGGACCATCCAGAACAATTTCTTCGACAGCTCCAAGCAGGAGGCTATTGATATTCTGAGGCTGGGCAGCACTCTGAACAGTGATCTGGCTGATAAAGCTCGAGCCCTCCTTACCACCAGCAGTCTGTATGGTACGCAGCCAGTTTTTTTAATACTCTTAATAACTAATATAGCGTAGTAATCACAGGTTATTAGGGTCTGCTAGCCGGTGCTTCAGAGCCGGGTACATGGCACTTCCGTCCAGGCACGTTGGTTGCCTGGTGACGTCGCATTGGCAGCAGTTCGTAAAAAGAGGTGTGGCTGGCTGTACATGTGTCGGAGGGGTGTGTGTTTGTCTCGCCCTCACTAGTGTCGGGGTGTTGCGTGTAATGGGGGGGCAGAATACGTATAGGTTGGGTGATTAGTGATCTAAATTGGGTAAAAAATCTAAATAAAAAAAAAAAGAAATCACAGGCAGTCACTTAAGTCTGGGATATCTGTGAGCTAAAAATATCATATTTTGCTTATGGTTTTTCAATGTGTTGTATATTGCACAGATTGAGTGCTCTGCTCAGTTCCCAGGGGCTTTAATAGTCAGTGGAAGTCAATGTTACAAGATGTTATCCATTTATAGGTAATTTAGAAGCGTTTCTATTGGTCCATTCATCATAAAAATTTGCAGTATTATGTTTTTTGCAGGCAATGTCAAAATTGTGCAGTTTTAGATTAATACTGTGTTTGAGTAATTGGGAAACTGGGAAGTGTCATTTTCCTATATGTAAATTGCACCTTAATGTCACCTTTACATCAAAGGTGGTGAAACTCAGGAATCTAGTTACAGGTTGTGATGGAGAATGCCACCTTTGCTCGCTTTTTCACAACCTGTGTGAACCTGTGTGATCTATAGCCTTTGGAATTTAGGAACGAAAAAGCAGGATGGGTATTATCTGCTAGTTAACCATTTTGTATACACAACCTTCTGAGACGCACTAAATGCACAACTTAAGCTAATCAGTGCTACAAAGCTGCACTGTGTATTTTCTAACCATTGTCACTGTATTGCCTTTCATTACTGATACTGATATGACAGAAGTCTGCAAAATGTAAATGAGCCTGTAATCAGTCACTGAATATTTTACCATGTGCTGTGAACGTTCTGACCAGTCACTCTTTTTTTTTGGTTGTTTGGATGAATCAGGGTCTGCAGTTGATCAACCTTAAATAATGGAACCCTGAACCCTGAATATACAAAATGGGAACATATAAGGCAGTATATATAACATACAAGCCCCCCCCCCCCCCAGTAAAAACAGTAAACAGTGTATCTGGTTAGTTTTACGTTTCACAGGCCAGACAAAACAGATCATAATAAGGAAGAGAGTTCCAATGATCAGGATCATGTTAAGTAAGCTGGAGCAGAAACAGCCAGCATGTTTTCGATAGCTGGTCTAAGGGCATTTGAGGGAACATATCTGGTAATCTTGTCTCTGAGGTACTATGAAGCAAGATCATGAAGGCATTTAAAAATGAGCATAATCTTAAAATCAGTTCTACATAACGCCCTGCTAACTGTCTGCTATACTATCACTCTGAATTGCTGTTCAGAATAATATTCCTCAATAGCAATATAATCACAATACTTGGATTATTTTGTCCATTAATCTGTACTAATTCCATGTGTAGGAAGGTTCTCTGTCTGAGTCAGAATAGAAGGATTGAGAGATGAGCTTGTCATAGAGGACTGATTCCTTCAAGCAGAGAGAGATGAAAGGGGCGTTTCCCCATGTTAGCACCTTAATCTGCCTCCTCCAGCTGCCCTGGCTGCAAGATTAGTTCTGAAAATGTTCTGTGCTAATACTGTTATCTGCCTTCCCAGCTAACTGCTACCTCCTCCCCCCCCCCCCTCTCTCTCTCTCTCTTTCTCTTTACTGCTTACACGGTTAGTCTCTGAGCCCATTTTACAATCAGGTACAGTATGAGCAGCTCAGTCATAAATGTTAATGGTGTCTCATCTAAATGGCTCCTTCGTATTTCAGTGTTTGCTTTTCCTGCATTTGACTACCTGTTTATTTTTTTTTACGACCCTTTCATGTTCATCATCCTTCCAATAGAAGGTTTACTCAGATATAACTTTTTCATGGATGTTCCAACTTGTGAAAACTGTGGCATGTACCGTTTCTTTCATTTAGCCGTATCACGTGTATGTATTTTCCCACTTAATTTCTCATCATTTCTAAGAGTTCAGAGTTGTAAGTTGGAGTACTTATTGCAGGAGCTATATGGAGTTGACTGTGCTCATGTTTTTCCAGCATCTCCCAGAGTCTTGCTGGGCATGTGTCAGAACCACCACAAATACACCAGGCCCAAAAAGATCCGTGTATGTGTGGGCACGTGGAACGTGAACGGTGGCAAACAGTTCCGCAGCATCGCTTTCCGAAACCAGACCCTCAATGACTGGCTCCTTGATGCTCCTAAGATTGCTGGCCACCCTGAGTTCCAGGGTGAGTGACTCCTGCAAATGTGCTTGTTTCATTGTTTAGGATTTGTTATCTATGTGTATCCTTAACCTTGTTTTGTCAACACCGAGCGCTGTGATGGATATCCAGTGTACTGTACACAGTTCTGCTGTTCTGATAGCTGTTACTTTGCTTCATAGACAACAAAGCCCATCCTGTGGATATCTTTGCCATCGGCTTTGAGGAAATGGTGGAGCTGAATGCTGGCAACATTGTTAGTGCAAGGTAAAAAAGAAAAAGAAAAAAAACATGCATTTCAATAAGGAGAAGTTTTTGTCCTTCAGCCACTGCATCCTTCAATAATACGTGCCTAAATAATAAGTTAAAACGTCATATTTATCAGTGCCTTTGTTAAGTCTACCATTGAAGAGACATTAAATATGCCTCTCTACCCTCACAGCACCACCAATCAAAAGTTGTGGGCAGCAGAGCTGCAGAAGAACATCTCACGGGATCATAAGTATGTGCTGCTGGCATCAGAGCAGCTGGTGGGGGTCTGTCTCTTCGTCTTCGTTCGACCTCAGCACGCACCTTTCATCAGGTATACTCCTACCCTCCATGTGCTGATGCACCTGTGCATTTATTATTTTTGTTATTATTTTGTAGTTATTTAATTTTAAGCCTGTAGTATTTAATTATAATGCATTACACCTTAACATCCATTTGTTTGTATGAGGTTTTTCGAATTTAGTTGTACCTTCTCCTCCAAAACTATGGCAAAATAAATTCTTGTTATTGTTATACATGGAAGATCAAAAGAAGAGGATGAGACGGTAGATCAGAATTTCAGCTTGTATTTTCTAATATGTACATGTAGATCTGTTAAACAACTTGGGACATGACAGCTTTGGTGGCAGACTAAAGCTGATTATTCAGTTATTCAGTTTTAGTCTTAAAGTAAAGTTAAGTTAAAAAAAGAAAAAAGGGGGTTGCTTAACCCTTGTCTGTAGTAACTACATCAAGCAGGTGACCCACTGACATCACTGAACTGTGTTTTCTCCATTCAGTCTTTTCCTCAGAAGGGGAAGTTTATGCTCTATTAGGTCGAGGTGATTGGCTTCGTGATGGCTGTGTGTTATGAGTCTTTGTCTCGCTGTATGATGAAGGTCTTCCCAATTAGATAGGTATTTCTTTAAAAAATAAAATTCAGATAGACCCCTTAACTCATTTTGTTGCTGCTGTTCTGAATAAAGATTAGTTACGCCATCTCCATCAAAGATTAGTGAGCCTGTCCCAGAAGCAGCCATGCAAGCCTAGGCCATGACACTACCACCACCGTGCATGTGGTTGAGGTTGATCTTGTTGTAATCTTGCCTTCTGATTCGTACTGCTGATTAACGGTTTGCATCATAGTTGCATTGTAGTATGGATGTAGGATGTATATTTCAGGTCTATAAGTCTTGTTGGTGATATCACTTCTTCTTATTTTGTTTTTCATCACAATGTTGCAGTCAAATGCTGTTTCTGTTTTTTTTTTTGTTTTTTCTGTTGTTTTTTTCTTTCCCCCAAATTATTGTATTGAAATATAACCAATGCTAATGCAGTGGTTTTGATTGATTTTCCCTGATTATCCTGTGTTTCTCCCAAATACATGCCACTGGTCTTCATGTTGGTTTATCCTTTTTAACAATAAATGCAGTATTCACAGGCAAAACCCAGAGCTCAAACCAAGAGTAGGTTTTCAGAGCTATAAATTGTTTAAACAATCAATCTGATAACAGCACACCTGGGCAACAAGAAACACCTGTCAGTCAAGTAACCCATAAGAAATAAAAGCTGAAATTTATAATTTCAGATATTTATAATCTCATATTCATCTTGTGATAATGTAAATGTACTGATGTTAGTATAGCAACTGTTTTTCCTGCTTGCAACAGATTATATATATATATTTCTGTTTAGTGTTAAGAATTGTTTTTCTTGTACAGGGATGTGGCAGTAGACACTGTCAAGACTGGCATGGGTGGAGCCACTGGGAACAAAGGGGGTGTAGCTATTCGGATGCTCTTTCACACCACCAGTATCTGTTTCGTGTGCTCACATTTCGCTGCTGGACAGTCACAGGTCAAGGAACGAAATGATGACTACATGGAAATCACCCGCAAACTCTCATTCCCCATGGTAACTATGCCAGCAAATTAACTGTAAAGGTTTTGACCTAAATTAAATTGCATGATTTTAGAGCCACCAAGTGAAACAGCTGCCATATGATGCTGCCACCACAGCCACAATATACTCGGATGACGTATTATCTATGAAAATATGTGGTTGGTTGGCTTTATGTGCCTTGGAGGAAGCCTGTGCTCGCTTTCACCTTACCAGCGTTAGTAGCATGATGGTCCAAGCGGGCTTTGAAAATCACTAAATTAGGTCCATTTTTAGGTTCAATTGTCCATTTGAGAAAAATGACTAAATAAACATTAACCATTAACCTTGTCATGGCTAGGGTCGTCTGTTGTACTCCCATGATTATGTGTTCTGGTGTGGGGACTTCAACTACCGAATCAGCATCCCCAATGAGGAGGTGAAAGAGTTGATCAGGCAGCAGAACTGGGACACCCTTATCGCTGGGGACCAGCTGGTGGAACAGAAGAACGCAGGCATGGTAATCACCACCAATCAACACTGTTAATAGTATATCAGTTAACAAAATTGCTGTATTACGCTATATTATTATTATATATCTCTTCTTGATTTAATTGACTGAAAGAAAGAATCAGGGAATGAACAAACTGAGCTCAAATAAGTCTCCACTTGCTTGCAGGTATTTAGGGGCTTCATTGAAGGAAAGCTGGATTTTGCTCCTACGTACAAGTATGATCTTTTCTCTGATGACTACGACACCAGCGAGAAGTGCCGGACGCCTGCCTGGACTGATCGTGTTCTCTGGAAGAGGAGGAAATGGAACTTTGACAAAACTGGTAGGGTTGCCTTTCAGTTTTGGGGCATTTTCACAGTACCGCTTTTTTCCCTTTCCCAGGAGCGCTTGCTCTGAGAGCTCTGTACGTTTGGTCAATTGTGAAAGCTGTTTCGAGCCCAGGAGCAGCCCAGAGAACCAATCTCTGGTCCTACTAAAATCACTAGTCTGGGTTTCGCTTCAAGTGTGGGGTCCACTCCCAGTGCTGCATGTAGAGTTGCGTAATTGGTTCTTGTTTTCACATGACTGCTTCTTCTACTCTTTTACTTATCGCCTCCATAGCTAAAATTCGTCTTATATGAGAATGGCTCCTTCTTTTCACTTGTTTTAGGTATTCAGGACAAGTGTGAAAACCACTGCCCTGTAAGAGCTTGCTTTGGTGGATAGAATTGTAGTTTGTGTGCATGGAGTACAGAAATATCCAAATTCTTTGCTTTTGTTGCTGTGTGATTAGTATTAATCAGACAACGACTATTGTTTAGAGAATAAATGTGTAAAACATGGTCTATGTAATGAAGTCCCAGCTGATTATATTTGCAATCGGGAGGTTGCAACATTATAATCTATCCAAGCTCCTTCCTTCTCGGTTTTCGTTTTTAGCTGACATATCATCCAGTGAATACTGCGCTCTAGTGGTGTGAAGTATGATGGCCCAGTGTGGTATTGAAAAAAAGAATGAAATCAAAATATTACTCTGTACATGCAGCCATGATGTATGTAATTGGTTCTTGTTTTCACATGACTGCTTCTTCTACTCTTTTACTTATCGCCTCCATAGCTAAAATTCGTCTTATATGAGAATGGCTCCTTCTTTTCACTTGTTTTAGGTATTCAGGACAAGTGTGAAAAGTTTAGTGTTTTATTTTTTTTGTTAGTTTGTTTTATACACTCAGAGTTAAAGCATGTAATGCATCCTGATATGTTTATGTATGTGTGTGTGTGTGTGTGTGTTACCAGCTGAGGAGATGGAGCTGAATGTAGTTGGAGCTTCAGTAAACGACGACGATCAGTGCCCGTGGAGCCCTGGAGAGCTGAAGTACTATGGAAGAGCAGAGCTTAAGACCTCTGACCACAGGTATACCAAAAATAGTGTGGGATTCTGTGATTTTGAGCATTTTAGGTAATGAGCACTTTGACAATAAAAGCCAAATTACTTTAACAAACAAGGATACCTTGGTCCCAGGTTTGCTTCCATGCAGGTCTTTGATACAACAACCACCTTTAATTGTAGCAAGTAGTTTACACACAATAGGGTTCCAGGCATAGGTTCAGTGATGCACTGTAAACAGTTCTGAATGATAATAAAACAAAGCACTGTTAACATTTAAGTGCTGGATTTGGCTTCGTTTTTTTCATTGCATTTTGTAGTCACTATTATAATCAACCAAATTCTTTCTGCCTGTGTCCTCTAGGCCAGTGGTAGCTGTCATAGATGTGGACGTCCTGGAAGTGGATCCGGAAGCTCGACACCAGGTGTATAAAGATGTCATTGCCCTGCAGGGTCCACCTGATGGCACCATCCTCGTCTCCCTGTGCAGCTCTGGGCCTGATGACTACTTTGATGATGCTCTCATAGATGAGCTTCTGGACAAGTTTGCTAACTTTGGAGAAGTCATCTTGATCAGGTAAAAGCTCAGTAAAGAAGTGACCTCAATAAAGGCCATTTGTTTCATCTTAGCTGATAACATTGTTAAGCCCAAGCTGCTGCGGAAGTACTGGGATAGCCTGATGAGTGAGTTGCTTTGGCTGCCAAATGATCATTGTGGTTAACTCCTTGCAAACCACTGCCCTGTAAGAGCTTGCTTTGGTGGATAGAATTGTAGTTTGTGTGCATGGAGTACAGAAATATCCAAATTCTTTGCTTTTATTGCTGTGTGATTAGTATTAATCAGACAACGACTATTGTTTAGAGAATAAATGTGTAAAACATGGTCTATGTAATGAAGTCCCAGCTGATTATATTTGCAATCGGGAGGTTGCAACATTATAATCTATCCAAGCTCCTTCCTTCTCGGTTTTCGTTTTTAGCTGACATATCATCCAGTGAATACTGCGCTCTAGTGGTGTGAAGTATGATGGCCCAGTGTGGTATTGAAAAAAAGAATGAAATCAAAATATTACTCTGTACATGCAGCCATGATGTGCCCCTGTTCCACTGTTTGATTCTAATAAACATCTGTTTATTTTTAACAGGTTTGTTGAAGAAAAGATGTGGGTGACGTTTTTGGAAGGATACTCTGCCCTAGCTGCACTTTCACTGAGTGCCTCCACAGTAAGGAACTGGATTTCTGATTTCAGCTGAATGTACAAATTAAAGCTCTTATCATTTTATTGTAATTGCATTTATGAGTTAAATAAACGGCTTTACAGTATGGACAAAATATCATACTTTAAGTATGTTGGTATGTTTTCCTATATGCAGTGCATTGTTGTTAGTATAATATTGTTGGTCTGCATTGTTTTGAGTCAGGGATGATGTGACTAATGCTTATTTACGTATTGTATTCTTTTACACCACTTGTTTTGTAACGACCAATATTATGAGTAACAAATCGTATGTCATGTCCACCATAGATTGTGCAAAAGCTTGTTGTTCCTTCAGCACTGCTCAGTGTGCCATTAGAACTTGATGGCACTAAAATGAGACTTTTACATCCAAATAGATCCAAAACACCATATGGATAACATTCCTTACTTTGTGTTCAGGTGATGGGAAAGACCATAGATATCCGTCTGAAAAGCCCAGGCTGGATCAAAAGTCTGGAGGATGAGATGAGTGTGGAGAGGATCTGTGGCAACATCCCCACCTCCGCCAGTTCGACATTACTTGCTGAGGATACTGACATGGGAGATGAGTTTGACATGGAAGGTATGTGGGCTATGATTTATAGATTTTGTATTCAGAGGTGCCCTAGAATGAAAAATTGTTTATCTTGGCATCATTCAGTAATGAGAGTTCAGTACACGACATACCATGAACCTCAAACACTGTTTATACTTCATTCAAATGAAAATCCTACATAAGCAACAGAGGCAGCGGGCACTTTTTGTGAATAGGTTTCTGAAAAGATGTACATCAGATTGTGCATCAGTAACACTGGAGAACTGCATATCACTGCTAGACAAGCAAAAAAGATACACAAATCGGGCTTAATGACCACAGCTTTGCATGATGCCAGTAGCTGGAGAAGGGCTGTTGAAAGTGATTGATGAGAAAGCAAAAAACACGGAAAGCGAGTAACATCTGTGCTAGGCTAAAAGCTAACTCTAGTCTAGCAGCATTCCAGGTGGGGGCATTCAGCTAGCTGGGCTAACCACATGGATAGCAGCACTATCTGGTAAGACTTGAGGTTGACTGTTTGATACTGTGTGAGCCATCACAATGCCTTGATGTAAACCAGTCCGTCAGAGCAAAGCTCTTCATTCTGCAGAAAATACATTAGCTAGTAGCTCTTTTCACGGGTTCCATGGGTCAGTATAAACTCTTTTATGAGCCAAAAGAAACATGCTATAAGATGCCATAACTAATAAATAATCTGAAATTAGCTAGGTTTAAAGAACAGTGACCATTAAGTCAAGTTGTGTTTTGGTGACAAAGTAAGAGTAGACTGAAATTGAATCTGTCTCAAAGTTCTAGCTAACATGGAGTATCCTGAATAGTACTAAATCTGGACACAGAGCTTAACGCATTGATAAAATAAGCCACACTTCACAAGAGAAGAAGGAATGTTCTCTGGCTGCAATTCGTTTGAGAACCCAATGACAATTTTAAATGAAACAAAAAATATTGCTGTTAATTTAATACTTCTTTTATGGATTATAATAAATGAAGGGTCATTTTCCTGCTGCATTTTTAGCCACAGTAAAATTCAGTTAACAGGTGGTCAGGATGACAGTCAAGTCATGTGAAGTAATGTCTTTGTGGTCTTTGGTGCTACTGTGTTTGAAGGTGATGTGGAAGAGGAGCTTGAGGACATTCTTCCTCAGCATCTGCAGCCTGGACTGGGCATGGGTCCCGGGATGTCTCCTGCTGCCTCTCCTCGCACCAGCCCTTGCCCCTCTCCCACCCACGGAGAACCTGCACCTCCCAGTCGGCCAAGTAGAGTCCCTCTACGCACAGCTGGACCCCCACAAGGTAGAGCGTACACAATATACATTTTGTTGTTAATCATCAGACACTAATTATATATAATTACAATATATATAATTAAAGTATATACAGATCATGTCTGCTCCTGATATTAAGCTTTCTACAGACTCCGTTTCGGTGTATTGATTTGACTCTTTTCACTGCATACGAAAGGCGGCCTAAGTCCTGCCACGTGTAGGAGGGAACTAGCAGGTAAAGAGCCAGGCTTCTGGAGATGCCGCTGATGTGTTGAGTGTGTAGTGCGGGCTCTTAGAATGTTAGTTATGCTTGTGATGTGTTTTTGTAGTGCTGCGTGTTCTGCCAGATCTCTGCTGCATAATAATAATGATTATGATACTCATAATGGTGATAGTAATCAATGATTGTTCTCTTCAGGTTCTCCTGTGGATTATCAGGCAGCAGGAGCTCCTCCATCTCAAGGACTGGAACCAAAACGTCCCCCTCCCCCACGTCCTAACGCTCCCCCTGCCAGACCTGCACCACCACAGCGCCCCCCGCCACCCTCAGGTACTGCAGACGTCTCTTTTAGCATTTACAACCTCAACTGATTTCATAGCATGGTCGTCTGTTTAACCCTGACATGTAAGGATTCGATTTTTAGCTGAAATATTTCCTTGGTCTAACACTGGCCATTTTTGTGATTGTTAAAGTATCGACATTACCCTCGTTTGGGTTAATGGTGAACAATGACTTGATTTGTCTTTATCATTTACACACTGATCCTTCCAAAGGTTCATCTGGTAGGAGGGAGTCAGAAGGTAAAACCCAGAGTCTGTGCAGTAGCAAAGCAATGTGTTTTTCATGTAGTGGTTGAACCTGTAGTTTAAGTGTATATTTTACAGTAGTTGACTTGCCATAACTGTGCAAATATGTCATATCTGATATTTGTCATTTGTTACCAAATACTTTACTATCTGGCTTTTATGCATTTATTTATTTATTTATTTTTATGCACTTTACAAATATTTATGTTCAGCATACATTACTAGTCAAACATTTTAGAACACTATTTTTTTTCAAGTTGAGTTCAAGTTTAAATCTAGTGAAAAACCTGAAATGGTGCAAAGCTAAGTAGTAAACTTTTTAGGTAACACGTCATTGGTTAACAACTTACAGCTGGTCTGTAGCAGTGGGAGTAAATTAAGTTTTAAAATTTGATGCAAATAGTTTACTCTGTACTAAAGCAATGACCCATATTTAGACCTATATTTTAGCTTCTCTGGTAAAAAAATGTACTGAATTAACACAGCTAATGAGACCTGATCTTAGATTAGTACTTTTACTCTGAGATGCTTGAGAGTCCCACTGTTGGAACAGACTGTGTAACTGCAGTGTTTAGAAAACATTGCACAGATACAGATCATTTTAATTCTCAGCAGTGTTGCTCTTCCTTTTAGACGATTTACATAAAAAACAACAGTGTTTTGAGTACAGGTCCTATACTATCAAAAAAAAAGCTGTAGAGAAACAGGAAGGGGTCTGACGGACTCAAATTCACACCAGCATCAGAAGACATGTTTCTGAGAGTCAGCAGCTTGTGTGATGAGCTTAACACTGAACCAAGTCTCAGTTTCAACTTTGAAGAGAAGACTTGACCGGTTGAGTGGTAGTACAAGTCAACAAGATTGCAAGAAAAGCAGTTTTGTCAGGGCCAATGGAGGGTGTTCTAAAACTTTTGACAGTAGGTCTAGTGTAGGTCTGGATAATATGCATCACAGATATTTATGTTCAGCATAGGTCTGGATTTGCTGTATCATTTTCTGCAGATAATTGTGATGTTTTCTCAGCCTTTGAACATTGTCAGACACTGAAAACTTGAATTCTGTGTTTAAAGGCTTTGCAGAGCCTCTAAGCCTTCTTTTTGATACGAGTGATAATGAAGGTAATTATGAACAAAAAATTGCTGTCATAAGATTAGCTCTCCTCTCCTCCTTCTGTGTTTGTTGTGGATCATTAGCAGTGTGTATTGGAAGTTTATGCAGTGTGGCCACAAGTAGGGTTTGCCTTAAAGATCCCCTATTTCAGTGCATAGACGGCCAGTTGTCCTACTCTTACAGCTGTTGTGAGGATGTAGTATTCTAGCCTATTAATTCCAAGACTGGATAATAGAGGGACAAATGTGGTGAGAGAAAAACAAAACAAAACTTTGTACCAGGTAGAGTATGCATAGACACAGTTTCGTGATCGGCCTTCATATATAGAGTTTCAAGTCCCAAGCATTGTGATGAATACGCTGAAACTGAGAATAACAGTGGATTGCTTCCTCCCCCATGCTTCAAAGGACAAAAAAGCCCTGCTTTAGCCAGAGCAGATGCCGGTAAGTATCTGTGCACCCAGGCATAATGTCGCTTCTTTTCTTGTATTCTCCTGTAGCTGGCAGTAGAGAAAGTATGCAGTTCTTGGCATAATCCACAGCTAGTCTTCCACAGCTCCGTAGCAGAGCCGCTCCTAGGAAGGTTGGCCTGTCTTCACCTGGCTAGCGGAATGATCCCAGCTTGGCCGCTGTCAATAGCATTTTCCTGGCTCCTCCATTCGGGACGTCTCAGTCATTTAAGTTGCGTGAGAAAGGGAGTGTGCTCTAGAGCCGAAGAATAGTTCAGTGATCTGGCCACGTTGTTGGCCAGGTAGTTCAGCCTGGCAGCAGCTTTGCAGCTTGACCCCCCACTGACCAGGAAGAGGTGAGTCATTCTAAGAGCTGTGCTGAGAGCCAGGGAGGAAAGGAGGTGGAGGAGGAGGACGAAGAGGAGGGTAGGGGAGATCGGCCTTAGATGAGAGCACTGCAGCGATTCTGCATACAGTGGTTTAGACTTTTGTCTTCACTTCTAAGACCTTAGTACTCCAGTAAACCCGGAAAGTGATACGCCTGAGCTGGTTGCTCTATAAATGTGGCTTTGTGGGCATGTTGTGAGATAGTGAGGCAGCGAGGTGCCTGAGGTTGAAGGAAGAAAATTAGACAGCAGGCAGTACTCTGACGGTAAATCTGTTGATGGTATTAAGAAAGTAAATATTCATTTAATCACAAGCATTTTTCTTCTTGTGTTACAGGACGAGGCCAACCGACTGGACCTCCAGGCGTCCCAAGGCCGGTGGGTAGTCCTTAAAGATGAGCTACTAAAATAGTTCTAAAATAAAAATCGTTTGTGGAGACATGTTTAAAACCATTGTAAAATATAAGTACACACATTAATGTATTCATATATTAATGTGTCAAGATATTATAAACCAGTAGTTCATTATGTTGTTTAGCAACATAATGTTACCTATTGTTAAGGGATCTAATTTCTTTGCAGTAGAATTGTGTATTGCAATTATTATAAAAAAAAAGTGTACCACAGTTGTACCATTGCATTTTTGGGCAGTTATATAAAAGTAATTAGCTGGTTAAGGCGTGTTCAGTATGTTCTCATATGGCAACACTATGTAAATTTGTTTACTTTGAAAGTAAAGGTGGTAATATCTAAATATCTTTATTTCAGAACATCCCTCCTAGAGCAGGAGTTATCAGTGTGCCACCCCAATCCCGTCCACCTCCTCCTTCTCACCCTGGAGCTCCCAGACCCATAGCTGAGGTTCATCCGGGTGCCCCCCGACCTGCCCCAGACAACCACCCAGGAGCACCGAGACCCATCCCAGAACCACAGGCCAAACCAGCAGAGCTTCCTCTGGGTAGGTGAACATATAAACAACTTGCTAATACAAAGTCCTGGCATGGTTTTGTCCTTCATAACAATGTTAACAAAATTATGATTAAATTACATTATTATATTAAAATGCATTGGTTAATTAGTAATGTGACCTGGTTAAAGATTAGACTCAACATTGTTTGGAGGAAGACTACCACTGTTGGATTTCATACATGCCTTCATTAAAACACTGAGGAACACAGAGATTAGTCAAGGTGCTCAATGCTAGTTTTCTTTCCTCTTTATATGCTACTACATTGAGGCAAATACAAAATAAATAATATATACAAGTTGTTTGCATTGATTAACTTGGCTATGTTTAGTGCTAACTACGAATGCAGCAGAGGACTGCTCTACTACTCCTGATGTTTTCTTTAGTTAGCTAATAATCATATAATACAGATTAACGGGAAATTAAGCTGTTTGACTTGCAAATGCGTTGAACTCAACACGTTGAACAGGTTATTACCTTATTTGTATATTATTAACCCTGTTATTCTGTTATTAGTCCTAACAGTTATGACTTATTTAGTTTTGGCATGTTTTGTGGAGTCCCACAGGGTTCTGGTTTAGGGTTTGTCATGCTGATTGTGGCAGTAATATAGTTAAGAGCGTGAAGATCAGAAGGGTGGGTTTACACACAGGGTTTAAATGGTTAACTCACCTGTCAGGAACTGATCATGACGTGGTGATGATGATGAAGATTGAAGAAGGCAGCACTGTAGTGAACATAAATAAAGCTCTTCATTTGGAAAAATACACATTATAACCAGCTATGCCAGCCGGCATCCTCTCCTCTTATGCAAAACTGGTGACATCTGCTGTTCTGCATTAGAAATTTTAAGGCAGCTTATTTAGGAGTACTTTTAATACCGTTTTTAAATTCTATAATATATATATTTCTACTATATTCTTCTTAAATTATTTATTTCTTATTTATCTAAGCTTGAATCTAGGGCTGCAACTATCGAATATTTTTGGAATCGAGTAGTCTGTCTTTTTTTCATCAAGTAATTGGATAAATCATACTTTTGTGTTTTTAAACAACTGTATTAATGTTGTGTTATGCAACATGAAAATGAACAATCAATTGGCTGTTATTCCTCACAAATGGTTTTCATTCAAACTTTTTTTATTAGATCAAAGCTTTCAACCTTTGGCTTATTGGCTCCAGAACTAAGCCCATTTAATTAACCTTTCTGTGACACTTTTATGATGTACTTGGAAATAAAAACTCTGAAATACAACGTCACAAACATTTGTCCTTAGTTTTATCTTAATTAAAAATTGGGGGTGTACAAAAGGGATCAGTCATTTCCAAAAGTAAATCTATCTGCTAATTAATGTAGTCATAAATAAATTTGTCCATCTGTTGCGTTTATTATCACTACCTTATGTATGGGGAAGGCGTGTGTGTGTGTGCGCATGTGCATTCGTGGGTTGGAGGGAGGGAGAAATGAGGAGGGATAAATTACATGAGTGAGATCTTGGCGCATTTGCTGTCTTGCTACTTATCATGCCTAGTCACTATCGATTCATAACACTGACTACAAATAATTCGAAATACTGTACGTTCTAACAAGTACTAGTAGCAGTTAGCAATTGTAAACATATGCTGTAGAGGCTCTGAGTCTGCACTCTCACACCGGTATCTTAATTTTCCATTGCCATAGAGAGCAAAATAAATCGCGCCACCTTAAATCTGTGAAATCTGTGCAGTTATAACAGTCCGTGTAAAACAGTGAGACCGGAGCTGCACAGTAGTCCACAAGGCAGGAGCGATGCGATAGTGAAGACATTTAAAATAGATGGACTTTTTTTGTAATCGAATTAATGAAGTTACTCGAATAATAGTTTCTGCCCTGCTTGAATCACCAAATCGCCAATTTAATCGATTTAGTGAATTGACTCGTCCTTAAATGACAACAAAAAATTAAAAACCAATGACTTGCAAATCAATTTGTTGTCAGCTCAAAGATCCCACACCCCTGTTCATAGCACACAGCAAAAAACTGTGATTGGTGCATTTTTAGTACACCGCTGCACTTTAGGCATCAGCATTTAAGAAGATCTTTCGCAATGTCCACTGCAGTAAATGTAACAGCCTGCCCTGTGTTGTGTTTTTGCCTACAGGTCCTCCTCCATCCCTTCCAGGCCCTATGAGGCCACAGATGGCCTCTCCCATGCAGCCTCAGGCCACTTCTCCCATGCAGCCATCAATACAGTCACAGCTCCCTACACCCATGCAGCCACAGCTGCCACCGCCCATGATGCCCCAGCTGGCCGCACCCATGCAGCCCACTTTAGCTGCTCCTCTGCAGCCTCAGTCCGCTGCCGCAGCTACAGGAGTGCCCACCCCCCCTCAACCTGGCTTGGCCTCTCCCAAGCCCCCACCCCGTAGTCGCTCCTCACACGCTCTTCCTCCTGATGCTGTCACTGCCGCTGCCCCTTCCCCTGCCCCTACTCCCGCACCTGCCCCTGCCTCTCAGGTTAGTCTTGCACAATGCAATACACTGCACATTTCACTTTTTGATCTGAACTCCATGCTATTCACTTGTTCTTCTGAAGCACAGTTAACACATTGAACCCTAGGCTATTATTTAGTATCTACCATAAATGATTCAGTAACTGCTATAAATGATTAGTATTTGCTATATATGAATTAATATCTAGTGTAAATGATTCGGCATCTACTATATATGATTCATTATCTACTATAAATCTCCGTCTCTACTAGAAATTATCCAGTATCTACTATGCAGACTATTATTATTACTATTACTATACTATTATTCAGACACTGCTATAAAAGATTCAGTATCTAGGTTACATGATTCACTATCTTCTGCAAATGATTTAGTCTCTGCTACAAATTTGTCATCTACTATGCATGATTCAGTAACCGCTATGAATGATTTAGTATCTAGTGTATATGATTCAGTACCTACTATAAATATCAGTATTTACCATAAATGATCCAGTATCTACTGTAAATGATTCTGCCAGTATGATCCAGTATGAATGATCTAGTATCTACAATTCGTGATTCAGTAATTGCTGTAAATGATTCAGTATCTAGGTTAAATGATTCAGTATCTACTATAAATGATTCATGGTCTACTAGTAATGATCAGTATCTGATGTAGATGATCAAATGTCTTCTGTAAATGATTCCATCTGTGCTATAAATTATACAGTGTCTACTATGCGTGATTCAGTTACTGCTGAAAATGTTTCAGTATGTACTGTAAGATTCTGTATCCACTACAAATGATTTAGTATGTACAATGCACGATTCAGTGACTTATGTGGTTTGCGGGTGGAGAATGGGCTTAATGGGGCCTTAGGGGGTTAAAACTGGTTTAGGTGTACCGTCTGTAGATGTTCTGTAATGTTAGTTATCGTGGATTTAATTCGTCCAGGGTAAAGTGTCTGTGTAATTTCCCTAAAATTACCACAGAAAGCCCATGATGGAACCTCATAGACCAAATCAGCTTCAGCATTACATGGAAAGCACTCAATAACAGTAACAACAGGTTACATAACCATGTCTAATACCAGGTTTTCTTTATACATTGCTTTGAAATTACTGAATCTCCCAGGTAAAATGAATAGGCCTTCAGACTTGTTCTTATTATTAACATGCAAACGGTTGTACGAAGCTCACTGGTTCCCTCATTCCAACCACGTTTTAGAGCATTTAGAGCTATTTTTTTATTTTTGCACCAAAGTGGATTTTCAGTAGAAACGCAGCAGTAGATTTATGCCAAATTGATGTTTCTGGTAAAGTACTCCATCAGCGTATCAAACACCAGTGATCTTTGAAGTTGTCCAAGCACTGTTGCATGGACAGTAGGATGAGGATGCTGTAGAGTAGTTTAGCACTCCCCAGTATGAGCTACAATCTGATGGGCCATCTGGGTCTCAAGCACATCTACTTTATACTTCTCTCTCTGGATCCATGTTGGAAGAAATTTTTCCAGTTTTTCTTACCTTCATCTCTAACCTTAATCTTACCCCTTGCTGCTGCCACCTCTCTCTGTAATATTTCCAACTTTTGTTGATGCACGTGTTTGTGTGTTTATCTTTCTCTCTCTCAAGCAGGAGCAATCCTCAGGTTGACAGGTATTTAATGCCAATTTTGGCCTCAGTGCTGTCTTCACAGAACCATAGTCTTCCTTCACAATGTATACTCATACATTGTAGAAATCTCCATGTTCTAGTTGTTGTTTTTTTCCATCTTTCACATTTCTTAATTTGGCTGTTTTTAAATTAAGTTTATAGATGGTTTATTATTTGTAGTAGTTATGATATAGTTTGTATTTTTTGGTTAAACTTAACTTGAACCCCTTTTCATTGAGTGCTGCTTATATGGATGGTGTTACTAGCAATGTTCCTTATATGGATAAACCGTTTGTTTTATATGGATAAACAGATGGTTCAAGGAAAGTTTAACCCTGTTTGTTTGTTTGTTTTTTTAATGGTTTCAGTTTTCATTTTGAACATCCCATGCTTCTCATGCATGGACGTTTATGGATATTACAAGGTATTACCTGTTTCTAAAGCAAACGAGAGGCTTAACAACAGCCTGATAACATTCATGTTGTGTGTAACATGACTGACTCGATACTTATTACTCTATGTGCCAGTTTTCCAGACCCAGATTAAGTTTAGGCCTAGACTAAAAAAAAATATCCCAATGACAAATCACCATTGATGCTTAATCCATGTCTGGAGAAACCAATTCAATATGCTTTACGTCCATACGTTAAATCGGTGGTTCTCAAACTGGTCGCCAGGGCCGCCCAGGGGAGCCTAAGGACCAGTTTGTGAAAGACCGCTTTAAATGTCTGTGTGCGGAGGACAGTGAGAGTCACCCAGAGTATCAGTATTCCGCAGCCCTTTTGTCATTTTAAAAAAAAAAAATTTTAGTTACTTGGCCAGCAGTGATTCTAATAACTAGGGAATTATATGTTAATTAGTCCTACATTACACCATGCTGAAGCCTAATCTTGAATTGCGTCTGTGTGTGATTTCTCCCCGCAGACCAATGGAATGAACGGAATCCAAAGAGAAGCACAATGGAAACCGGACCCCTTTGACTCGCTCACCTCCGACCTGTTTCCCTCCACTTCCTGGATGAACACCCAGTCCCTATCAAGGAACGCCTCCCTCTACGCCTCATCCACCTCTTCGTCTTTTTCCTCATCCACCCAGCCCAACTCTCTGTCCCTGGATTCCACTTCTCTGTTTTCCTTGCAGAACCCAACAGCAACTCCAGACCCCAATGACTCCACCCCCTTGCTGGCTCCTCCTCCG
Organism: Salminus brasiliensis; assembly: GCF_030463535.1. Classification (NCBI taxonomy): domain Eukaryota; kingdom Metazoa; phylum Chordata; class Actinopteri; order Characiformes; family Bryconidae; genus Salminus; species Salminus brasiliensis. The sequence goes on along the minus strand of NC_132893.1, from coordinate 19,013,204 downwards.
CCCTCCCGCAGCCGTTCACAGGAAACCCTCCGCGCTTCCCCGAACCCCGTCCTGTCCGAACTCCAGCCCAGGCCCAGCAGCACCAACCCATTCACTGGCCCCCTGGCCGCAACTCAGCGCCGCTCACTCACTCCTGACTTCTACGCCCAGCAGCAGGCCCAGGCGGCTAAGCCAGGCCTCCACAGAACTGGGTCTGCCCTGGACCACAGCGCCACCCTCCCACACTCTTTTTCCAGGCCTTCAGTTCCAGCTCCAGCTCCACCTAAGCGCACTCAGCGGTGGGTCACCTTTGATGACGATTCGGACACGTTCAATACATTAGGAACAGCTCCAGCACCGGCAGCAGTGACGGGGACTGCTCTGTTGTCTTTATCCTCCACACCAACATTCCAGCAGTCTCCGAGCATCTCTGGCTTTGACTCTCTCAGCAACTGGGCGACGACCCCTACCACCACAGCATTCCCGACACTGCCCCCTCCTGTCCCAAGCAGGACTAATCCCAGTGTCACCCCGAGGAACCCCCCTGTCCCTGCCAGAACCAACGAGTTCACAGAAAGATGATGATGATGATGATGTCTAGTGTAATGCTCTGCTGAAGTGCACGTGGGAAAACTAGTGAAATATGATTCTGTATTTGTGTATGGTTTGTACAAAAGTGTGATGTTTTCCAAAGTGTTGACTTTTCCCACTGAAAAAGCTCAATCGTTTGCTTCTTTTAACCCAGAGCACGCCTGGATCCAGTATGACACACTTACAAAACTCTTTATCTTAATATAATGGTTGGCAGAGAGCCATGCCCTCGTCTGTACGCATTTGTGAATACATAGACACGCACAAACGGTGTGCAAATTACTGTGCAATATTTCAGCGTTCTTTGGCCAGATGCTTCTTCCTTCTTATCACTTAATAATGCCATCTAATTGTCTGCGTACAGGTCATGCGGCACTTCAGAGAAACTTAGGAAAGTGGGGAGAAAGGTAGAAGACTGCAAAAACGTACAAAAAAGTCTCCATAGGAACGTACTCGTTTTGCACATAATGTTTGATCTTAAATAGAGACCGCTCTATCGTGCAACACCTTTTAATGTGGCCTCTACCGTTTTAATTAACAAAAAAAAGCTGCAGGATTTGATGGTTCTTCAGGCTCTTTGTATAATTTCTCGCTTATTATGAATGTATGTTCAGTCTGTTATAAAGTCTACATTATTAATATTATTTAAATTCACCACTCTGCATTAAAACTGCATCGTAGATCGCTGTGCTTAGCTAAGTGGTTACTTTCTGAATGGTCGCAGCGATCATGTGTCTGATCACATGGGCCCATTCTTTGCTCTGTGTTCTTTTGTATCTCTAGACCAATGTGCTACGTATAAGTTGTGTATATATACATATATATAAATATATATATTATATATCTTTCATGTTCTTGTACGTTTTCCTAGTATGAATAATGTAAACTAGTCTAAAATGTGTGTGTGTGTGTGTGTATGTATGTGTGTATATATATATATATATATTTATATATATATATATATATATATATATATATATATATATATATATTTATATATATATATATATATATATATATATATATATATATATATATATATATATATATAATATACACACACACACCATACTGGCATACTGGTAATGCACTGAAAAGCTCTTTCCATTAGGTCTTCAAATGTACTTTGAGGCCAGAGTTCTGAGTTTTCAGGTTTACAGTGAGAGAGAGAGCATATCTGTGTATCTGTTATTCGTGGCATGAGGGCTCTGTCTATCACCCCCCTCCTACCCCTCTCCCAAACGAGCAGTGTATTCTTGTGCTTCTGTTTCATCTGATCCAAAGCTTTCGACAGTGCTACTGTGCAGTTATGAATGTGTTTGTTTTAGCCTGCTTAGCCCTGGTGGTCAGCCTCTGATGTGACGAAGGGGAACCCTGGCCATAGTGTAAAGCTGATTTGTCAGTGAGTTGGTACTTCACTTTAATTTCAGTTCAGTTCTTGGTAAATATTTATTCTTCTGTGAGGAAATACTGTGGTGTGTCTTGGCAGGTACTGTCTCTCTATGTGTATGCGTGCGTGCGTGTGTGTGTGCTTATGTTGTTGGGGCGAGGGGCTACTCTTCGTTTCTCTTCGATTCGTAGAAGCTGGCCTTAGAGGTCGGCAGTTCATTCTCCTGGTTTAAACTGAAGCAAACAGCCTTTTGAAACCATGCAGAATGCCTTTAAGCATGTCGACTCACGCACAGCGGCAGAGCGTCTATTTATTTCGGTTGCATCTTCTCAAACTAGTTAGCATTTATCTCTAAAAGGTATTGTCCGTGACCTCCACTGTACAAAGCGTACATGTACGAACTTAAGAGAAGCAAATGTACCCTATCTATAGTGCCAGCTTTCTGACTACTGTGCGTTCCACACTGTATTGCTTCGTTTTGATCTGGTGATTTGCTCTCAGGCACTGGTGTATATATATATATATATATTCTATTTTTTTCCTGGTATTTGGTGACTATGTACATGGTCTGTGTTCTTTTTTTCCCACTCGTGGAGTGTTCTTTCTTTGTTCAGGTGTCCCCTACACAAGCTACAAGCTAGCTTGGGTGCCGTGACGTCATGTTAAAGGAATAGTTTGGTCGAAAATCAATTGAACGCTGTTTACATTAGACATTTTGGGTCTCTAAAGTGTGCTTGTTTTGTTTAGGATAGGAGGATTTAGGCTAGCATTGCTAACAAACACTAGATTTGGACTGTCACCAGTCTTGTCTTGGTAAAATTGGTATATTTGTATCAAAAATGTATTTAAAGATGTAGTAAAACAGCAAGGAAAGGCCTTATTTAAAAATCTGTTGGCAGGTATAATGCTTGTTTGTTAGCATAGCTAAGGTTTCAGAACTAGAGGTTATGCTGAAAAGTGATTCCGGTTGTGCAGTTTGGCTATGTGGAGAAATTTGTTTTGGTTTATAGACTAAAGTAAGTAATACCGTGTTCTAAACCCCATCGATTTGTCTGCGTACAACCTATAAAGACATTTATGAGATACAATGAGATTGGTGACAGTCTAAGTCCAGTGTTTGTTAGCAACATTAGCTTAGCATCTCCCAGTTTAAACTAAACTTGCACAGATCAGATATCAAACCTGTCTCGGCTGATCGACTGAATCTGGGGTCAGTGATGCATCATATACGTTTGATTTTTCACTAAACTACTCAGTTAGCCTGAAGGGAGAATCTCTATGTACAAGCGCAATCCGAAGGGTGAGTCCAGTGTAACCTACTGAAGGACAGACACATGCTCTTATTGTTTTTATTTTATTATTATTATTATTTTGCAGTGAGGTAAATCTAAACTCTGCTGTGAGTGAGGAATTTCAGTTGTTTGGACGAGTGTAGAAGGAAGGATGGTATTTTTAATGTCATTCAGCTTCGCATGAGGGGAGCTCATACTGTTTGTTGGGCAGCCACAGTCTTTGACACCGTCTTTGCAACATTTGAGAGGGAGTACAGAGGTAGATGAGATGTTCTTGGAGATGCAGGACGGGTTTACATGTAGCTACAGTGTCTCAAATGCAGACACAGGCCAGTTAAAGTTAAAGTGTGGAGTAGAAGTCTGGGTCGAATTTTATTTTAAGATGCAGCATGAAATTATCAACACAGCAACTTGTTAACATCCATTCCAAGGTATCAGGGTCTACGAATGCCAGCCAGCCGTTTTATGTATTTTATGCAATGGGGGGGTGGGGGGATGGAGGTAAATGAATATTACTGAAGCTGCTCAGTCCGAATGATAAAAAATGTCTCTAAAAAAGGAGGGAATGAATGGGTCATATTTTTTTTTGGTTTTCCCTTCCACCATTGGAGATAACGTAACCACTGGAAAAATAAAAGCATTACATGTACTGTTAAGGTGTATTCCGCTAACAATGGCAACATGCAGTCTAAGTTACTAGCCAGTGCTTAAGTCATGCAAACGTTTTATAGGAAACTAATAACTCCTTTTTGTGAGGTTGACGTTCCTTTGTAGCTTTAGCTCAGTAGTAAAGAGAACCCTGTGGTGTTTACCGTAATCTATGTATACAAACAAACCACGACTGCAAATCAGTACTTAGTATTCAATCTGTGATTTAAGTGCATATCAAAAATGCACAAATGTATGGAGTAATTGATGTTGTACGTATGCAATAATAAATGTAAATGGACATGTATTGTGTGTCTTTTTTTTCCCCCTGCCCTGATAAGGACAATGAAGATTAAGCAGACTCTGGAGTGGTGGTGCACCGTTCTACTGTGCAGCGACACCTCCACAAATATGACCTTTATGGAAGCTATCAGAGAATAAGCATGCATGTGTCCTCACACAAAAAACAAGCCTGGTTAGTAGCAGGAAGCTTAGATTCAGTTAAATACCAGTACATTTTGGAAGCATAAATAAATAAATAAACAATCAATTAAACAAAGCTGAAAATGAAAAGTTTGTTCCTTAAACACCCCTCAAAATCCACAATGTAGTACCTCAAGAAGCACAACCTGAAGGTATTGCCATGGCCCTCAGTGCCTTGACTTGGAGAAGCTGTGGAAAATCTGCCCAAGAACATCACAGCACTATGATTTTGCAAATAAAAGTGAGCAGAAATCCCTTAAACAGGACCTGAAAGACTCTTAGCCGTGTTTCTGTGACTTTTTTGTGACTCGTTAGCGTTTACAGTACTGTGTAAAGTTCAGTTTAGTGTCACGGTGTTTAAGAGCAGTAAACAGGCCAAAGTTTTAGCCAGTACTGAAAGCTGTCAGTTGTTTACACAGTGCCAAATAAAAATGTTAAATACACAAATTGACTTGAAAAAAATATTTAAAAACTGACTTAAATTACTAAATTAAAAAATAGCTACATTAAACATTTTGGAGACTTTTGTTTTTGTTTTATTGCGACGATATATTTATCATCTTCATTATTTCGTGATCTAATACCGTAAAATAGGGACTTATTGTGACTCTGAAAGTTTTTAAGTCCACCCAGCACTACAGACCGCTGTCTAAAAGGGGGATTGCCCCCATATACCATACAATACGGCGGTCGGCTGTGACGTAACTCGGCTAGCTAGCGCTTCACGGATGTTGTCAGTCTGGCTTGTGGAAACAGTGGTAGCAAAGCGGGTGAGCTGTGCGGAGGCTTTTCGGGCTGCGTGTCTGCTAGCTTTAACTGGAAAATTAATATTCAGCCAGTGACCTGTTATTTATCTTCCTACTGTCTGTTTATAAACCTTATCAGTACTTCAGAATTCAGCTCTCTCTCCGAAGCTAGCTAGCTAGCCAAGGGCTATAGAGGCTTCTAGCAGCCGGGTAAGTACAGCAGGTAGTAGCTAGCTGCCATGGCAACGGTGGCAAACTTTGGCCAGTGGCTGGATTAGCTAGTTAGCTATAGCTAGCTACCAAGACGGCCGCTTTAGCTAGTCTTTAGTGATCTTACTTCTCTGGTTCAGTTCATTGCACAGTCCACGTTATGTCCTCTGACTCGATCTTCCACAGGATAATCGTATGAGCAGCCATGGTCCAGCTTCATGTCAAACAAGGAGACGAGAGCCAGTTTCTCTTCAGCACCACAGTGGATGTCTCCATTGAGACGCTCGTCCAACAAGTCACGGAGATCTACAACGGCAGACTGAAAGTGGACAGGATTTGCTCTGGTATTTCTCCTCTCCTTTGTAGCTAATTAAAGTCATTAATAGAAATGCAGTTTTCTTGTGGGGAAAAGTTAGGACACCCCCCCCACCACCACCACCACCACCACCACCACCCCCTCCTCCCCTTCAAATGCCTTATCAGCTGCAGATGTTTAGAACATGGTTGGAGATGATTTTGGAGGAGCCTGTCTCATTTAAACTTCAGATATTTATTAGTTAATTTGCTCGTGATTGTTGAAGTGAGTGGTGTCAGCATGGCAAGAATCGAAGAACCATTTCACTGTAGAGAAAATAATGTATGTGTGTTTTAAATATGATATAAATAAAAGCAAGAAATACAGAATTTTTCCACATAACTTTATGTACAGTATGTATGGAGTGATCATCTGCTAGTTACAGACAAGTAGAAAAGTCAATCATCCTGCTGGCCCTGACAAAATGTATACTATAAGAAAACTATAAGGCTTCTATAATGTTTAACCACCTATGATATTTCTGTAGTACTAATCTAATGTGCAAATGCGCTGTAGAGCGCCCTGTATAAGGTTCTGCAAACGTTAATCAGTATTCCACCTGTGCTTCCACAGAAATCCCAGAGCTCGCCGATCATGGCATCACACTTCCCCCTAACATGCAAGGCCTAACAGACGATCAGGTCACGGATCTGAAACTGAAGGATGAATGGGAAGAGAAGTGTATCCCCAGTGGCGGCTCGGAATTCAAAAAGGACAAAATTGGACGTAGGAACGGACATGGTGAGCACTTTGCACTCGCTACCTGCGGTTTACCTGCTAACTGTGCTTTAAATGCATTTACAGCAGTCCACTCTTCTCTTATTCAGCCCCCAATGACAAAATGAAGACTGTTTTGAAGACAACTATGGAAGAAGCCAAAGCATTGATATCTAAAGTAAGTAGTGTGAAGCTAGCCTGGACTGTCCCGTTGCTTGCTTTAGTGACCATATGCAGAGTACATCAGGGCCTATTTTTGATTAACCTATTTTATTTTACTTTCTTCTCAAGAAACAAGTGCAGGCAAATGTGGTTGTTACCATGGAGACGGTAAAAGAGGCTCTGGACCAGTTGCGGGGAGCGGTCATGATAGTTTACCCAATGGGCCTTCCACCACATGATCCAATAAGGATGGAGCTGGAAAATCAGGAGGACCTTTCTGGAACTCAGGTTTCTGGCAACTATTTGAGCATATTAGAGGCCTGGGCTTGGATGAGAACCCCTGGATTAATGTTAGATTTTCAGTTGTTAGTGAAATTTGATCAGGTGTCGGGCATTGTTTCTTTTTCCGAGCTGCAGTCGATAATACACTCTGGTAAACCTTACATGTTCACTGCTCTTTTCTCTACTGCACTACTGGATCCGTTATGTTCTTAACCAGGCATTAACACTAAATGTTAAACGCCAATTCCACAGATTTTTACTTGTCAATTCCTGCAGTAAGATGTAAACAAAGTCATTTAGAGTGGTCTGTGTGAAATGCTCTGTTGTAGAGAAATGATATGATGGTAGAAATATTGTATAAGTAATAATATATATATTGTAAGTAAAAAATATATATATTTTTGTTTTATTTTTTTATTTTTTAATCCAGATTTAGAACTATTTTCCAATCATTAATAATACTTATAGCTAAAACTCAAAGGACGCATGTAGTAGGTCAATCGTGGGTTTTTTTTGTAGTAGGTCAATCGTAGTAGGTCAATCGTAACCGGGGGGGGGGGGGGGGGTTGTATAGTAAATAAAATAGCTTTTTTTCCTCATTGTTTACATCACAATCCTTGCTTCCTATCACCACCACTATAAAGAAATTAGGGTCAGTACACAGTACTATTCTCTACGATGAACCATTTCGCATTAAGCCGCTGTGAATGACTGAATGACATCACAGTGATTGACTTGTCCAGATTTTGTTTTTTTGTTTTTTTTTATCTGTGGAATTTCCCTTTAAACAGACCCTGGGTGTTTCCTCTCCAGTCATTAGTGGAACAGAACAGTAACTTATTTTTTTTAATCATTTCCCAAAACAAACATGTTTATCTTTCTGACATGAACACTGTTTGGAGAAATGTGGCCGACGCTTCCTACTGATTGATTGAACACAATTTAGCAAAGAACTGGCTGTCGTGACTTGGGGATAACAAAATAAATACACCTATTAGGAAGAAGGAAGGGAAATTTGCATTGCATGTGGAATTGTTGTAACAGCTTAATAAATAAATGAATTGCAAAGTCGATTCTATCACCATATATTCTTCATAGGCCTCTCTGCAGGTGATCCCAGAGGAAGAGGCTCAGCTATGGTGGGCATCTAAAGAGATGCAGCGTGGCAAAAAGCTGCAGGATTACATTGGAAAAAATGAGAAAACCAAGATTGTGGTGAAGCTCCAGAAAGTGAGTGTTAGCCTTTTTCTTCTTGGTGCTCTAAAGTAGCTGTATTTTCAGTCAATTGCCATTTTGTTCTGGTGGCCACTGAATAATACAGTACATTACAGATTACGTGTATGCTATTACTGCTGTGTAAATTATAAGCTTAAATCAGTGACCAAAAGGCCTCAAAATGAACCTCAGCTGTTCTTTTAGAGAGGTCAGGGGGCACCAGCACGGGAGCCAGTGGTTAGTGAGGAGGAGCAGAAACAGATGATGTTGCACTACTACAGGAGGCAGGAGCAGCTCAAGGTGAGGCACTGAGAGCCTTTCATAAAGACATCAACTGCACAGTGTTTTTGCTCAAATCGGTGACTGTTTTATTCTTCTTCTTTTTTTTCCTGTGCAGAAGCTGGATGAAGCAGAAGACGATTCCTATTTGCAGTCCGAGTGGTCAGACAGGCAGGCTTTGAAGAGGCAATTTCAAGGACTTACCAATATCAGATGGGGTCCAAAATAAATGGACCCAAATATCTTTAATGTCTCAAAGCTGTGGTTACTCCACCTGTGAGCAGATTGTGATGCCTTACTCACCCACGTGATGGACGAACAAACCAGACGTCTTCTTATGCTGTGAATCTTTTTCTAATAGTTTTTTCAAGGTTGTAAATAGAGTTGGAGACTCATGTGTCATTTAAATGTGGACTTTAAAGGAAATCTGTAATAATTACAAGACCCGGAAGTTGTTTTTTTCCCCCAGTATGTGCGGAAAAAAGGATGCAACACCTTTCCTCTCTTTGTCTGTGATGCTGGCACTCTCTCCACTGAAACCCAATGCTGTTTACGGGCAGGATGTTACTGCACAGTCTCCAGGGCTTCCACTTCATCCAGAGAGTGGAATTGTTGAACATTTAAGTCCCCCAAGGCCAAAGGAACATTGCAGGGATGGGAAGGTGTGGCATTGTGAGAAGACCAGAGAGAGACTGTGCATGTTTAAGCTCCTTTATGGCTAAATCAAAAATAAATAAAGCTTTAAAAGTGTGAAATAAAGAGCTCCCTTGCCTGTTCACACTTATTGAAATATATATTTTTTTATTCAATATAAAATAACTTATTTAACATGGAATAAATGAAATATATTAACATGTCAGGTACATAAGTTAAAAAAAAAAATCTAAAAAAATGTCTAATGACCACACAGTGATCATAACCTGAGGATTCATTTGACTTTGTAGATCCTTTGACAGCATGACTTTTTATATATGTTTATACAGATGTATGCAATGTCTGGGTGCCCCTGGACAAATTATATAATTTATTTATTTCAAAAATAATAGTTGATTTGCAATAATAATATTTAATCTCTATAAAAAAAAAACATATATATATATACAGGTACCCAGCTCAGATGCATAAGCTAGTAGGCACCCTGATGTGATGTAGGGAGAGATAGAGAGAGCCAGCCACCCACCCGGCGAGAGCAAGGCCAACTGTGCTCTGTCAGGTTCTGGCTGATGATGGTGGGCAGCGTGACCCAGGATTCGAACCTCAGGTCATATGGACAGTGGCTTAGTCTGCCACTTTTTTTCCCCTTTTTGTCACTATGAATACTGTCAGATAAGGATTACATGATTCTCTTCCTATCCATTTTAGCCCACTGTACTATCTCTGTGCTTCATATCCTAGCAGGACACAACACTGACACTCCCACATTCCAGGATGACAACTATAGGGTGCATAGGTCAAAATCTGTGTTTGGTATATATAATCAATTCAGTTATATAACATTATAACAGAACTTCATTAACTCATTAAGCCTTAATGGACATGTTAGAAATGGTTAAGTCAGGAGCTCAGGCATTCTCATTAGAAACCGTTCAGCTGTAATTACCTTGTGTAATAAGCCTGGCTCTTCTGAGTCTCCTGGCTGAGGATCTGATTATGAAGCTAACTGATGCCTACCAAGCAGAAAAAGCTGTAAAAAAATATAATAAATTCTTTGTTCCCAAATTTCATTAATAAATAAAAGTTTATGGTGACTGGTGATTAAGGCTCATATGCTGGCCACCAAAAAGAAAAGCGAATCCCCTATGTAATAGTGATGGACATGCAGGAAGATTTAGTTGACACAGGAGGATTGGTGCGCACCATTCTCCTGTGCAGAATTGCTTGCACAAACATGACTGTTTTCACTTAAATAAAAATGAACTCAATAATGCAATTGTAGACAGGGGTGCCCAAACATTTCTGTACAGCTGTATATTTAGATGTATTCCCTTATTCCAACTACACACAGGCAGCTAACCTGTCGAATTAATGTGCGTGTGTTTGTAAGTCAGTGAAGGGTACAGGAAGTACCATTGAGGTATGCATTCATCCTGATCTCCTCGATGACCATCTCCCGACGTTCCAGCCTCTCCATCAGCTCCGCTGCTTCAGTGGTATACGTCATCTCTTCCCAACAATACACTTTCCTTCCCACCTCTGACATCATAGAACTGTCCATCAATGGTTCAGATACCTCGTCGTCATCACTGTCGTCATCGTCCTCATCATCTTCTTCACTTTTTAATTTTTCAGGGGCTTTCGTGATGAGACAACTTGTCCTGTCAAGGTTCCTGGTACAGGTTACCCTCGTAGAGATGGCCAGGAGAACAACAAGCAGGCCCAGACATACACTGGAGACGAAGAGCAGGCCAGCCATCTCTGCATGTTCTGCAAATCAGAACTTCCATTCATTAATATTTTAAAGAATGATAAGCTCCAAACTTTATCCTGTGAGATTTAACGGTAGGTTCTTTTCTCTGTTACTGTACAGAAACCCGCCCTGTGACGTGTAAGTTATTACACCTGACTGACACAAGTCATGCAGCAGATTTAATTTTAGCCAATCACACAACCCACTCATTAGTACCCTCCTCCTATCACATGTAATGCTCCTGACACAGAAGGTGAGGACTGAAACATGCCTCCTCCAACACATGCGCAACCAGTCACCGCCTCTTTTCAAACTGCTGCTGACGCAACATCATCTGGCAACCAACATGCTCAGAAGACCGCGCCAGGTACCCAGCTCTGATGCATCGGCTACTAGAAGCCCTGAAGTGATTTGGAAAGAGAGAAAGAGAGCCATCCACCCACCTGGAGAGAGCAAGGCCAATTGTGCTCTCTCAAGTTCTGGCTGCTGTTGGCAGGCAGCGTGAGCCAGGATTCGAACCTCAGGTCATATGGACAGTGGCTTACTCAGCCATTTTTTTTAATTACAGCTAAAACTTGTCACTACCAATACTATCAGATAAGGATTACATGAGCCTCTTCCTTCGCTTCGTCCACTCTTGCACTAACTCTGTGCTTCGTATCCAAGCAGAACACAACACGGACGCTCCCACATTCCAAGATGACGACTGTATAGATCAATATCTGTGTTTGGTTGATTAAAAAGATACACAAAATAGTGAAATAGGCACAGGGGAACACTACCTGCATCCAGTTTAGGTAACAGCAGTCTAAAACGGATAGGAACTCTCTACAGTGACTGTCGTGATCCTTACCTGCCAGAATCGATGCTGCTATCCAGGGAAAAGCACACATAACCAAGCTAATTCTGAGCCTAATTGAAAGGACACAGCTGTATAAATGAGCTGAATCCACTGAAACGGGTCACTGATATAAATTTACAGGCACAAATAAATTTATTTGGGCACAAATGTGTTAAGACAAGTTGCTGTGATTTAAACTGGACTGCTGTTTACTGTATATTTAAAGAAGAAAAGGTTCTGCCTCTACCTTTAATGTAGCCATAAGCCATAAGAGAGTTGCTCACAAGAATTCCATTCTTTTCTGGCAGTCTGGGGTGTGGAAGGTCCCCTAGGAATAACAAAGCAAAAAAATATATAATTTTAGATGAATGGGATAATAGAAATGCTCTAAAATTGCTTTTAGAAACTCTTAGTTAGTACATTGACTTCCATTCAAGCTTAAGAACATTTTTACATTCTCTTGTAAAAGTCGTCATTTTGGAAATACATGGTTTTCATTGGACAGGGACGATATATGTAATGGCAATATTGAACTATTCTTTTTCTTGGGCAGAAAAAGAGGGAAGGGGGCTCGGAAATATACATACAGCACACCTAAAATAGCACACAGGGCTGTGGAACAGTGGAACTGACTTCTCCAGAGTGCTAAAGCTCCAACCAACACCTTTGGGATAAGAATGAGTCTAACTAATCATCTGTTATCAGAACCTTAGCTCACTACTGCTCCTGTTGATGGCTGAATGCTATCAAATCCTCACAGGATTGTTCCAAAATCCAGTGTAACACCTTCACAGAGGAGTAGAGGCTGTGGCTGCAGCAAAGAGAAAACAACCTCCCTATTAATGCCCTTGGTTTCAAAAGCAACTCTGGTGGAGCAAATGTCTACAAACTTTTGGACACACAGTGTCCCGGCTCCACTGGCAGCAAAACAGCCCTAGAGCAGGATGCTACCACTACCATGCTTAGCAGATGGTACAGAGGGTTGGAAGTTGAAGGGCTCACCTCTTCCAAACATACACAAGATGGACAAAAGTATTGGGACACCAGCTCATTCATTGTTTTGTTTCTTACATATGTTTATCCTGCTTTTGTTGGAGTAACTGTCTCTGGTGTCATGGAAAAGCTTTCGACTAGATTTTGGAGCATTAGCGAGGTCATCACCACCCCACTTCGTCCCCAACTCCCCACCTCATCCTAAAAGCATTAAATGGAGCATCATTATTCCAGAGGACACAGTTCCACTGCTCCACAGCTCAGTGCTGGACATATAGTGTTCCTCTGGACATTGTGACCAACAACTCCATCTTTGTCTAATCTGACCAAAAAGCCTTCCACCGATAGGCTTTGTCATTGTCTATGTAGCATAAAAGTGTATGTAAACATCCAACCACATCTGCATGTACTGGCTTTCACAGCAATACGATGTACTGTATGAGGTCACCAAATGATGTATCTGTGCATCATTACCTGCTTTGGTGGTCTGATGGGGAGCTGAGGTAGTTTTGAAAAAGGCAGGGTCAGCTTCTTTGAGTAAAATCTGTGGAACTGACATTAGAACAGAGCAAAATTAGCCTCTAAATAGGGAAAATGTGTAATTAATATGTGAATATGCACCGTACTGTATATTCATTATTGTATAACAAAAACACTGGAGTATTACACAATGCTGAAAAGACTGAAAAGACAGACTACACTCAAATTAATTGCAACAGCCACTGTTCAAACAGTGCAGCACAAACTCCCATGGTTCTGTCCGAGGAACCAAGCTGGCAGGGAAGTATAGCATCTCCAGGGCTCCTTCAAACAGAGACTGATGAGTAATCCTATTCTTCATGTGAAAGTCCCGATGCCAATCAGCAACAAAGGCCTGGAATTCCAACCAATTGCAGGAAGTCCTACAGGAAGGTCACAAAGTCTCCAAATGCCAGGCACTTTCTCCGTTTCTATTCCCAAACACCACTCAGTTTTTGGCATGACATTGTACTTCAGGAAGAAAATGTATGGATAAGCCGTCAAACCAAAATGTGGCAGGGGAGTCTGTGCAACTTTCCCACACTCTGAAACAATTAACATACTGAAGAACATAAAAGATTTAGGAGCACTGGAAGAGAGGATGGTGGATGAAGGCTACATCAGTGTAGGGCCTCGTTGTCCAAAAGCACCCTAGACGCCTAGGTTACATCTGGTCACTTACATCTGGATAAGGCCAAGCTTCACCGGGTCACTCCATACATTTTGAGTATCAGGCCAAGCCACATAAAAAATGCAAGTGTAAACACACCTATTTAAACCAGATACAAACCCCATCACTCAAACCACTTCAGGAGGTGGTCTGAGCCACATTTGAGCCACATGTTATAGCAGTGTAAACACATCCATTCCACAACCAAACTCCAGTAATTTGCATATTCCATACCACACAGCGATTTCGTGTTTCAGCCTGACTAACCGGCAACACATTTGACTACCCAGTGTAAGTGCATGTGGCTAAAATCTTATCAGGATACAATCCAGACACTGGTCGCCTTAGCCAGTTAAGAATTCACTTCATATTAACATGCTATCTGAAAAACCCAGCCTTGTTAGCCTGTGTTAAAAAGTACACCGAGCTGGCAGTTCATCAGGCACACCCACCATATATGCACACTTTGTAGGTTTACACTTCCTAAATGTAGCCCACTTGATAAAGCACAATTTTTTATGTCCATCTATGGAAAGGGACCAACACAAACCATATATTACTTGGGTGGTGGAGCATTTTAGCATAGTATTGTGTACTTGTGTACTGTCACAAATGATTGATACAGCTTGTATGTATGTAACTGTGCAGTTATAGATCATAGCTTATATCATCTTTTTAGATGAGCAATCTTTTACTCATCCACTTGCCATCATCCACTTTCTTAACATGGCCATGGAGTACCACCTGCCCTGTGCATTTTAGAATGGTGTGAAGTGTAGAAGTGGGTGTGTTAGATGAGGAAAAACATCATAATGCAGGGTGTATTGTAACCGTGCTGTAAATAATATAACATCCAAATAATATCTGCTCATCTGTGGTCCTAAGATAGTCCCTTTCCATTTATGTGGATGGATGTGTACATAGGGGCTGGCGAATGGTGCAGTGACACATGTGAACCTACAAACCTACAAAGTGTCTCTATATAGTAGGTGAAATAATAACTTATAGTACAGTAATAATAATAAAAGTTCACAAAAAGTCATAAAAAGTCATACCACAAGAATAGAGGACAGTGAGGTACTTTTTTGTCTCAGGGGGGCATGGATTTCTGAAATGCTCATCATCAACAGCAAGCAGGCACCGCTGCTTTCCATAACACAGGCTTCTTACTGCGTCTACGGCCCCATGAAACAAACACTCTGTTAAAACAAACACAGATGAATATAAAAATGAATAATTATTCAAGTGTGTTTTCAGTATTGCAGTCTGAGAAGTAGTCCCGTGCCAGCCCCTCATCACAGACTGAAATGATGCTATTAAGATTCTGCTTGATAAAGACCATGTGCTCCAGAAATGAATTACCTAATGATAAGACATTTAGACTGACTCACATACTCACCAAAGGGAGGTGGCTGTTCTCCCTCTGCCAGACACGCATCTCTCTCCTCGAGTTCCCGTCCATACATGGCCCAGTAGATGTTCAGTACTTTTGGATACTTACAGTGAAGCAGCATCTGACCTCCCTCACATCCTGTCCTGTTCTTATGCTCCGCTGGGAGGAGGAGAGCACAGCTGGAGGTCAGGGGCAAACATTTTAGCCTGTGGTCAAAGACTAAAGCATCGGGAGCGGACTACTCACTGGGCTTACAGCTGTACGTCACGTGAAGGTGTTTGGGCGTTCCAGGGCAAGGGTCTCGGCCAAACAAATGATGATGAACCAGGACCTGACAGTTTCTATGGCCTTGGCATTCTGATAGCATCTTCTGATGAAGAGAGAAAGTGAAAGGGTTTCAGACAAAAATACATACTCAACATCTGTGTATTTCAGTTCTACTGTACTCTACTGAAGTCTACTCAGTTCTACTCTACTCAAAGAACCCTTTGAATGCTGATGATTGTTCAGATTTTGCATTGGTGGGAACCCTTTGTAGATGGTTCTGTATAGAACCTTCTTAACAATGATTTCATACAACACTAAAAAGGCTGCATATTCTTTTAGCACTGTATTGAATTTCTTTGCTTAGAGTGTACTCAGTTCTACTCTAGTCTACTCTATTATATTCTTCTCTACTCAGTTCTATTATACTCTAGTCAACTCTATTATGTTTTACACTAATCTACTCAGTTATATTATACTCTAATCTACTCTATTATATTCTACTATACTCAGTTCTACTTCACTCTAGTCTATTCTATTATATTCTACTCTACTCAGTTATATTATACTCTAGTCTACTCTATTAAGTTCTACACCACTTTACACAGTTCTACTGTAATCTAGTCTACTCTATTATATTCTACTTTACTCAGTTATACTACACTCTAGTCTACTCTATTATATTCTTATCTACTCAGTTATATTATACTCTAGTCTACTCTATTATATTCTACTTTACTCAGTTATACTACACTCTAGTCTACTCTATTATATTCTTATCTACTCAGTTATATTATACTCTAGTCAACTCCATTATATTCTACTATACTCAGTTCTAAGATACTCTAGTCTACTCTATTATATTTGTCTCTACTCAGTTCTACTATATTCTAGTCTACTTTAGTATTTCTACTATACTTAGTTCTACTAAACTCTAGTCTTCTCTTGTATTCTACACTATTCTATTCAGTTCAGCTATACTCTAGTCTACTCTACAATGTACTCTACAATAATAATATACAATATTCTATTCAGTTTAGCTATACTCTAGTCTTCTCTTGTATTCTACACTATTCTATTCAGTTCAGCTATACTCTAGTCTACTCTGTCTACTTTTATTCTGCACTGCGCTACTGGGTTATCATCTATTGTATTCTACTCTTCTCAGCTCTGCTGTCCTCTACTTTACTCTGCTGCATCTGCTCTGTTCTCCTCAGCTCTGTTACACTGTAGTCTTCTGTATCCTGCTCTTTTCTGTTGCACTCTGCTCCACTCTTCTTTAGTCTTCTCTGTTGTATTCTGTTTTCATCAGCTCTACTCAGTACTAAACTCTAGTCTGCCCAATCTCCACACAACTCTTCATCTGTAACGCATTATTACAGGGCTATATCCTGTGTAAACTGTAATGAACCGCTACTCTGTGCTTGAACACCAGCCTGCCTACCTGCAAGGCTGTGCGCGCGGAGCAGCTGGCCGTGAGCTCGTGCCCGATGCGAGCCCCGTTCTGTCCATAGAAGGCCGCGTGCACGGCGATGGTGGAGTGGCGCGGGCACGAGAGCAGCGCGCGCTCTCCGTCGCGAGCGCGCGCCGAGTGACTGTTGATGATCCTGAATAAATAATCTGACAGAGAATAAAAAGCTGTAAGACTTTAACAAAAACTCACTGAACACATCAGATCGAGACTCAACTGAACAGAGGAGGACACAGATCCTCAACACCCAGAAGTGCTGTAACTTTACTGGAGGAATGATGAAGGTAGACTTACAGGTTCCTGAAAACAATTTTAGGGGTTAGAAACTGTAGCTAAGGTCTAAAACTCAAGGAGCCTCACGACTAACCTTCGTGTGATTTCTGTTAGCATGGGCGGAACTAGCCCAGGTGCTCGGCGTTGTTCCTTAAATTTCATTAAACTTTTAATTTTTAATAAAAAGGTAATAAAAAAAAAGTTTTATTAAAAAAGGACAATTAAGGACAAAGGAACAGCAAAACAGACTTAATAAAAATAAAATAAAACAGTAAAATAAATTAAAAAGGGGTATTTTTTTAATAAAAAGGTAAAAAAAAAAGTTTTATTAAAAAAAATTAAGGACAAAGGAACAGCAAAACAGACTTAATAAAAATAAAATAAAATAGTAAAATAAATAAAAAAGGGTAAAGTTTTTTCTCACGTGGTAAAAGTATTAGGATTTTACAGCCGGATATTAAGTATAGGTAAAGTACATAAATGTATATTCTGTAAATAACTCATCTTTATTAATGTACTGTAGAGAATACCGTACTCTGTAAACCTCTCTCTCTCTCTCTCTCTCTCTCTCTCTCTCTCTATATATATATATATATATATATATATATATATGTGTGTGTTTGCTCTAAGCAAAAAATAATCCAGAACTAAAAGCTATATATGCTAAGTGCTATTTAATTAATTATTTATTTTATTATTAATCAGAATTGACCTGATCTGGGAATTACTGGATGGCTCAGGCCTGCAAGTGTTAAATATATATGTATAGAAATAAAGGTACTAACTCGAGAAGTCTGAGAGTCCGTGCGTTTCTCTGCTCCACAGGAGGAGAAGACCGGAGAGGATTTGAAGAGCCCGCCATGGTCTGGGGGGACAGCAGTCCGTGTGCTGTGAGGAGGTCATCGTACTTGACACCTCGGGTTTGGCATCAAAGCTTCATTAAAGCCCCCCAGGGGCGAATTTCCCAGGAATTCCAATAATAAAGGCAGCCAACGCCTCCCTCACCTGTCATGGGCTTTGGTCTCAGTAACGGCGCTTCTGACCCCTCCTCGACTCCCGACCAGTGTCTCAAAGTCCAGAGACGACGAGTCCGGGTGGTTTTAAACTGGGTCTGATATGAAGTTCCGACGATAAATGAGTCCGGAGACGGAGGATCCTCGGGGGACGCAGAAACACATGTTTCAGAAGTGACTCGGAGCCAGTCGAGGAAATAAGAAGTGCGCCACAAGTCAGACTCCTCTCAGCACACACTGCGCCGTCCTCCTGAAGGTCTGTCCGTGAGGGTTGGAGTTGGTTGTAGGTGCTGACAGTCCTGAGGCTGCCATCCTGATCATGTTTAATGATTTAAAGGAAACGTCTCTCTCCTGTGGCAGGGGGCGTGGCCTGCCTGCGAGTTCACACACTGATAGGCTCAGAGGAGGAGGAGAGTTCAGCCAGCGTGCAGCACACTGGAGTACGGTGTCCTCTCTATAGTACATTAATAAAGTGTCTATAACATTAATATACAGTCTCTATAGTACATTAATAAAGTGTCTATAACATTACTATACAGTCTCTATAGTACATTAATAAAGTGTCTGTAACATTAATATACAGTCTCTATAGTACATTAATAAAGTGTCTATAACATTACTATACAGTCTCTATAGTACATTAATAAAGTGTCTATAACATTAATATACAGTCTCTATAGTACATTAATAAAGTGTCTATAACATTACTATACAGTCTCTATAGTACATTAATAAAGTGTCTATAACATTAATATACAGTCTCTATAGTACATTAATAAAATGTCTGTAACATTAATATACAGTCTCTATAGTACATTAATATACAGTCTCTATAGTACATTAATAAAGTGTCTATAACATTAATATACAGTCTCTATAGTACATTAATAAAGTGTCTATAACATTAATATACAGTCTCTATAGTACATTAATAAAGTGTCTATAACATTAATATACAGTCTCTATAGTACATTAATAAAGTGTCTATAACATTACTATACAGTCTCTATAGTACATTAATAAAATGTCTGTAACATTAATATACAGTCTCTATAGTACATTAATATACAGTCTCTATAGTACATTAATAAAGTGTCTATAACATTACTATACAGTCTCTATAGTACATTAATAAAGTGTCTATAACATTAATATACAGTCTCTATAGTACATTAATAAAATGTCTGTAACATTAATATACAGTCTCTATAGTACATTTATAAAGTGTCTATAACATTACTATACAGTCTCTATAGTACATTAATAAAGTGTCTATAACATTAATATACAGTCTCTATAGTACATTAATAAAGTGTCTATAACATTAATATACAGTCTCTATAGTACATTAATAAAGTGTCTATAACATTAATATACAATCTTTATAGTACATTAATAAAGTGTCTATAACATTAATATACAGTCTCTATAGTACATTAATAAAGTGTCTATAACATTAATATAGAGTCTACGTTGTTCCTTAAATATAAAAAACAGCAAAACAGTGCACATGCTTTACTAACAAACAGACTTAAAAAATAAAATAATAAAATAAATAAAAAATTTTGTAATACGTTTTTCCTCACGTGGTAAAAGTATTAGGACTTTAGGTAGGTAAAGTAAGGGTATATTCTTTAAATAATGTAATAGTAATAAATTAACGTACAATATCCAAGCAGTTATCCATCTGATAGAAGAACTATTTTAACCTAAGAACCATTTCAACTTTCAAAGGGTTCTTCATTTAGTAGGGTTTCATGTAGCACCATTGCCTTTCCTAGAGAACCTCTACATACCCCCTTGCCAATTAAACATGTTGTGTTATTCATGTTTTCAGGCTTTCTTTTGGAGTACAGGACACTGTTAGAACTGGAAAATTGATACTCTGATGAACAGGCCTAGATAGATTTACCTATAATCTCCCTCAAGTGACTGTTTGGTCATTTTAATAAAATAAGAGCAGTACCACAGATGAAGAATGAAGTTTCAGGGCAAGTGGCTACTGAATTCCTCAGGCTACAGCACTGCAGCGGATCCTCTTACCACATCCAGCAGCTGTCTCAACACATGTAACACGTGTCTGCCTGGAGCTTCAATTCTGTTCAATCTGATTCTGATCAGTTTGATTTGATTTCTTACTATTATTTATGCACAGGAAATGCACTGTTTAACACAGCATGTTCAGGCTATTCTCAGCTGTGTGTAAATTATAAGCAGTATTACAGTAGCAATTAACACAGAGTAGCAACATTCATTCATTTATTAATCCATACATTCATCTTCTGATATGCTTCTTCCTGGTCAGGGTCACGGCCTACCCCGGAATCATCGGGGACAAGGCAGTAATGCCCCCTGGACAGGGCGTCAGTTCATCCCAGTAGGGTAACACTTTTGGTCTAAAATAAATATATAGTATTTAATGAGAGAGCAACAAACTCGACAAAGCTGTAAAGTTGACCCCTCTAAACTGTGGGTAAGTGTTATATTGTATGGGAAGTGTGTGTAAAGTGTGTAAATGAGTTAATATACACTTCAGGGTTGAATGCACATGCGCTCTCCGGTACAGCAGGGGGCGCTGTAACGCGGGGCTGGCGGGCGCGTTGTTGACTCGTAGAGGCAGAGGAGTGAAAATCGGCGCGCGGGAGGCGGATCTGCGCTGTAAACAAACCCCGACTGTTCAATGGCCGGCCAGATAAGCGCTCGCTCCGGCTGCGGGGATGACACGTACGTGGTCTCTGAGGGCTCCTCGGTGGTCCAGGGCGGCGGGGCTCTGGAGGAGGATGGAGACGGGCCGGCGGTGTTCCTGTGTGGGAAGTGTCGGAGGCCTGTGGGAGACTCTCTGTCCTGGGCTGGCAGCGACGAGGAGCTCAACCAGATCATGCTGAAGAGTGAGTGAACTGCTCTCAGCTACAGGCTATCAAATCAATCCAGTCCAGACGTTTTCACTCACATCAGATCAATATCAGATGGTAATTCTGCTGATCTAAAGGATTACAACCCTAAACTAACCTTAATTCATTCTTCCCCCAGTTTAATAAACTATTCCCTCAATTTTGAGGGAGGTTATTAAGTTATCACACCCTTGATACATCTGTTATAATTTGCAATGGCATATAATAGTCAGTAGTGTTATTTTTTGAGAATATCACAGTGTAAAGGACCTGAACCCTCCAAACGATTTCTGCCCCCATACAGAAATTAGTTTCTGTATAAACACATAGAAGAATGTATATAACATGAGCAATATATACAGTGTATTAAGTTGTATTTTCACAAACAAAACAAAAAAAGTTCATGAATGCACACACAGACACAGTCACTCACTCACCCACACAAACCACACTTGACTCATGGACCCCTCACTGCCCTCTAACCCTCTAATGGGTTCTTAAGCCTGATTCTGGGATTCACTCTCACAAAGATCACTGTCCTCTCTGTCTGAAGGAATGGCCATAACTGTATGATTGCATTCTCTTTCTGGCAAAAAAAAAAAAAAAAAAAAAAATGGTCCCAACTATAGCTACATCCAGTCACGCAGTGCTCTCAAAACTGCAACATTGTGGTACCCAGGAACCCCCATCTCTGCTCCAACACGCCTGATTTGTATGATTAACTGGGTACTAACTGCTATAATTGCTTGCTAACAAGCTGATCATTTGAAGCAGGTGTGTGGGAGCAGGGAAACATCTGAAACATGCAGGGCCGGCGGTCTACAAGACCAGACGTGGTCTAGCTGCCGAAAGTTGCCTTGAGGCAAAGAATTAAAAACAAAGCAAAACCCTGATTTAATACATAAATGAAAACAAACGTCTTTAAATAGCTAATATGCATTGTTACATTTCCATGCAAATATACTTATTTTTTGATTTATACAGTTATTTAAATGATTTTTTTTTAAGTATACTATCATAAGAATTGCTGCCACTGCATCTCATGATTCGTTAAGGAAGCTGTAAAATAAATGAGCTGGTGTTAGTCAGTATTAATATTAACCTGGCCAGTCTTGACTGCAGGACAGAGACCTGTTGTCAGTGCTCTTAGGCTGTTTGGGTCTACTGAAGGGAAACCTTAAGAAAGGTATTGAAGTTCTTACACATTTCAAACTACCTGATTGCGTTTAGGTGAAAAAAACAAACAGTAGTACCTAAAGTAGAGACCTAAGATATTGTGCATGCTTACCGTATTTAAAGACAAGAGCAAACACTTGAACATGTGCAATAAAAGCAGTATAGTAATTAGGGTTTGTATTTAGCACACGATTGTCCAAAAAGTCTCGGTCTGCTGAAGCATTGATATTACCCTTCACTGGAACTAAGGGGCCTATAGGCCAACCCCTGAAAAAACAACCCCACAGCATTATCCCTCCTCCACCAAACTCTACAGATGGCACATCCTAGTCAAGTAGGTAACGTTCTCATGACGTTTGCCAAACTCAGACTCCATCCATCAGACCGCCAGATAGAGAAGCGTGATTTGTCACTTCACAGAGCAAGTGTACACTGCTGTAGAGTCCAGGGGTTGGTGTGCTTTACACACTCCTTGATGACGCCCCTAAAGTTAGTTCCTTATTCTCAGCTTCTTTTTCTTTTGGCTCCTTATTCACAGCTCTTCATTCACAGAACAACGGTGAACTGAAGGGCCTGTTCACATAAACACGAATGTGTAAAAACCTAATATAGTATATGTAATAAACACATGGACAGTTAAAACCGTTCTCCACCCTTCCAAATATACACAATACACATATAAAATTATCATTATTATTATTTTCTTAATACGGGGGTCCATTGCTTAACTTCCTTTTGTTTTTAATTAATCTTGGACAAGAACACAAACACATCTGATGCAGACTTCTAGTCTCTGTTACAAGAGAAAAATGGAATTTAGAATCTGGGTTAAGATGATTTTATACTTTATAATGAAATAGAAAAACAGCATACTGACATATTGTGCGCATGGAAATGAAGCTGAGGTTCTTGAGGAATTTTGAAGAACTTCTTCATCTGGGGGCAGAGCAAATACACATGCAGGTCTAGTCTTCTACTATATGAAAAATCTGAAATTAGTCTGGCCCAAGATGAATGAGCTCCTAAAAATGCCTCTAGTTTTAGCACAGTTTTTGTTTTGTGATGTTAATGCCAGAAGATGTTTGAAACTCTGCAGTTATTGGATAAGCAGAGCATTGGCCACTTTAATGCACTTTTATGTGCCTCAGCGATCATAAAATAAAGGGCAGTGTTAGAAGAGATTGTATAAAAAGTGATGCAAACTTTTTTTAAGCTAATTACTGTTTTTTTGTCTTTGAATTGTATTAACCCTTGGCCCTGCTTTACAATTTCAGGGGTCAATGACAATATCGTGATCGGAAAGGAGCCCTATGTCTCCTGCACACGCAAAGAACCAGGATGGTAAAACCTGTTTCCTTTGTTTAAACGTTGACCTTTACTTTGTAAAAGGTTTTAGTCATCCAGGTCATTGAATTTTCTGGTAGGAGTAAGTTGAGGTCACTGGAACTGGGAAGATTTCTCAAACTGGTAACAGGCTCATGTTTCTATTTTCATCAGCCTTGTTGTGAATCTCGCCTGCCGTGGCTGTGGCTCCACGCTCGGACTCATGTATACATCAACCCCAAAAGAGCTGGATTTCAAGAGATCACTTTTCTGCTTTGGTGTCGAAAACATTGAGAGGTAAATGGACATCATTCAGGTGTATTAGTAAACCTTATCCAATAATATTGTTCTCATCAACAGATATTTTCAACCAAATCAGTCTTATCTGAAGTCTTTTTTTTAGTCGGTATGTGTGAAAGCTATTTTAGGTCTTTGTGTCTTTTTTTGTAGAATATAATTAAACTGCTTATTAACGGTTTCATTCTGTGTAGTTATGTATTAGGGTCTGCTGGCCAGCAGGTGGCAGCAGTGGACGGTGAAGACAGGCCAGTGACATTAGAGCTACAGGAAATCGTTGAGCAGCAAATGACAAAGGTAAACTCTTTATCTGCACATAGGGTTGACTCAGATAGCTAATGAGTCATTTAGGTTCGTTTGCAGTCATTCTGGGTCAATGCTGGGGACTTTCAGCTGCAGAACAGATTTTGTGATGAACTTCTATATAACAAAGTATCAGCATCGTCTGCTGGCCATGCTTGAATACGTCAGTTAAGAACAAAGATGGTCAGACAGCACAGCACTATAACAGGTAACGTATCTTGTTGCTGTCACACACAAACCTCCAAAATGGCAACTTTATAGGAGAACCAAAAAACCTTCATCACTTTAGTGAAATCTTTTCGGCCTGAAAAGATTTTATCCCGGGTCATTTGGGAGCGATTGTATCGGTCCGGTCATTATTACATTTTTAGTTTACAGAACAACTGCTAAATTCATATGGTGTATTATGTATGAATAAATTCAAAATCCGCTTTATATGCATATATCTCAGACAAGAGTCTACAGTCTGTTTGAAGCTGTTGTTCTTAACATTGTGTCGAAATGTCTCCAAGATAAATCTTTTTACTCTGACTTTGATTGGAAGTTATGAAGGTATTGTTTCCTTTTCCTGTAAAGTTGCCTTGCTGGAGATACAGCCGTGAAATTACCATGACGATATGTAAATATATACACTTCAGTCTCGCTCCTATAGCAGACTGTCTGTGAGCTGGTCTCTCACTGTAGAAAAACATGTGGGGTTTTTTTCTGGTGATGTGAGCAGACAGCAGAGGGCAGTCTTTCTGTGAGGGAGAGTTCTTTGTTAGAGGCGGCAGCGGCGAGCGTGTCCGGCAAACAAAGAGCTATTAGGACCTGTTCAAGAATTTCCTCCTCAAAGAAGCAGACACAATGATGTCACCTACAGACACCCAGGACATTTTCAGATATTTAATATTTCATTTAGTTCAAGACAAAAGTGCACAATCAGATCATCCATCAATTTTTTATCCCAGACAAAAGACTTTGAATTGAATTTTTACAAAACAACATTTTTCTAATGTTTTTCTTAGATACAGCCTCCCTGAAGGGCTTCTATTTATATTCATTGCAAAAGATTTTTTTATTTTTCTGTAAGCACTATGCTGTAATACACCTTCACCTTTAGCTTCAATTTACTGATCAAGTGTGGGCACTTGTTACTATGGATGGTTTCCATTTCTTGTGAAACATTGTCTCTTTACTGCTCTCTTTCTCTGTGTTCTATCTCTCTCGTATTTCACAGATCAAATCTCTGGCAGTGACGATAGGACAGCGACTCATGGAGATTGAGGTTGACCTCCAGACTAAGTCAGAGAGCTAATGTGAGCTGCATTTAGCTGCAAGATGCTCATGAGGTTTTGTGCTTTTCACTTTCCTTTAGTTAGCTGAAAAGAGTTCTACCTGTTCTTCTGTAAATTCCACCTCATGTTTCTTGTTGGTGTGGCAAACATTGAGCATGAACATTTTGAGTGGGAAAACCACAGTGGGTGACGAGCACACCTGCAGAGATCCGGACAGGGATGTTCAGTCAGATTTGTCCCTGTAGTTTTCTGGGGGAAAAAAGGCTTTTTCATCCATCTTATCTTGGTCACCAAAAATCCAGAAAGTCTAAAAGTCAGTGTTGCACCAGTTTTTGAATGAGTTTGTTGTTTATTGTGGATCTCATTCATTTCCTTCCATGTTCGTGTTGAGATCCACTCAGCTTATATTGTATAATCCTGTCTTTCGAGTAAAAAAAATCCTTATTGCTGTGTTGTTGTTTATTGTCGTCCTGTTATTTGTGCAGTGTTTAATCTTTGGGATCAAAACAGCCCCCCACACATGTGCAGCTTCACTCATCTTCCATAACAAGTGGTGGATGGTGGGTAGGTGGGTGTGTACATGGTGGTAGGGGTGACTGAGGGCGGCTCATGCTGCCTTACTCTCTTTTTTTGTTGTTTACATTTCCTGTCTAATGTGCCTAGCAACACTTTAGGCCAGGAGGCGGGCACAGTGTCTCATGCACCGAGACCCAGAGCTGAGAGACGAGGCAAGAAACCCCCCAACCTCGAGTGCCGGGGTAGCATAACAACAACAGCTTCGGATGTTGAAGGCAGTCTGCGCAGACCAACCAGCGCGCTGTATCCAAGGTACAGCTACCATGGAAACAGGGCGCACATGCAGCGCTGCTCCTGTTGCCATCGCGTCATCCGTTTCCTGGTCTCGGAGGCAGCCAGCCAGCTCGCCCCGCTGCCTGCCCGTCAGCCTGCATTAGTGCGCGCGCTCTCTGATTGGCTGCCGGGGCCGGAGACTCCAGCCTCTAATCCCCCAGGGTGTTTTTGTTTCTCCTTCTCAACCATTCCCCCTTCTTTCTCTCTCGTTCTACCTCCCTCCCTCCATCTCTCCCCCCCAACACACCCTCCCACCCTTCCCTCCATCTCTCCCCAGCCCCCACAGCCCTCCCCAATGTTGCTGTTCCCTTTCTAAAGTAGTAACCCCAAAAATAGGGTAGAATGAAAGAGGAGTGGGGGAAAAAAACAGGCAGCATGACTTTGTTTACGTTAGTGTTTGTGTGTTCTCCCATAGGGGAGGGAAGTTGTTGTCCCATTACAGTGCTCCCCAGTCTTGGTCCTGGAGTGTCCCTGGCCTGTGCCTTGTGTGTTTACTGGTCTAACACACCCACCTCAACTCATTAAGGGCTTCCTTAAAAAAAAGAGGAAGAACGTTCTTTCAGTGAATGTATTTAATTGCATTTGCATCAGCCCAGCTCTGCCTTTTGGTTCACTACACATTACTACAGTAATTACACCCTCATAAATTAAAAACTGAAATACACATAATAATAATAATAATAATAATACATGTTTTATAATAAATCATCAGTGTTCTTGAGTCGTCGTCGTCCCCTCAAATAAATATCATTGTGGTCAGTTTAGCCTTTAATTAAGGCAGGGATGACCTGATTCAGTACTGTACTACTAAACCCCACCACACTGCAAATCAGTCAAGCAGTGTCCCCGCCCCCTGATCACATTTTTTCCTTTTTTTTTTTTTTTTTTTTTTTTTTTTTTTAGATAATTTTTTCTTATTTTTGTGGAGTTCAAAATGCCCGAGCTTGACAAAATAATAATAATAATAACGTAGATGTTTCTGGTTGAGAAGCTAAAAGCGCGTCTGATTAGCTTACGTAGTTTACGTAAGGCGCTGCCGCATGTAAGCAGATGTGGCGTAGATGTAAACAGCGCCCCCTACGGTCACATAATTCGACGGTCGAAACGGAAGGAAAGAAATACAATAATTAATTAATTAATTAGTTAACCGAACAAAGTTAAACACACATTCGGAAAACTATATAAAGTAATCTAGCAATTAATAGTAAATACAGATATAAATGTCTAAATTTAGAAAGATAAAAAAAATAGCTAGTTATTTTAATGATTTATTTCTACCCTGAATGTATTTATTTGTTTATGGGTCTTAGATCCCATGTTAATTTATTTTTTGTGTGTGTGTTTTTGTGCTTTAGCAGGCTTGGTTCTTAAAAATGACCACTGTTGCAGTAATGCTAGTGTCGGCTAGCCAGTCTATGAAGATTTAAGTGTTCGTTAGCATCAAGCTAACAAAGGCGAACGATGTCCTTCCCACGCTTGATTTAATGAAACACTCTGCTCACACTCAAGGTGATTTTGGATACATGTCTGCTCAGTTAGGCATTTTGCCATACACGTGAGCACTAAAAGGCCCAGGAATGGGAAGGGGCCGGCGTAAGCAGCAAGCAGGGCAGGGGGATCAACTCTACCCCCCAAAACATAAGAAGGTGCTTTGAATGGTTGTTCGAGTGATGCTATAGCATTTGGTTCCACATCCTGTTTATAATGGAGATCTGAGCGTGGTTCTTCTATCGCATCGCCCCAAAATATGCCGGACAGGTATTCCAGGACTGGGAATCACTGTTCCACCATCTTGCCACCCTGCCCTAGAGATGGCACCGCTATCCAGATGTTGGGGTGTGCAGTCCTTTGTTTCGCGGCTGGCGATTTTTCTTTCAGCCTCGTTATTTCACCTGCTTCGCCAGACGCTGTCATTTTGATAAATGTGCCTGGGCCCTGCGTCTGCGCGCTGCAGCCCGCCACAGCCGAAGCGCTGATGCTCGACACTTTTCAGTGTGATCGATGCAAACTGACCCCCCCCCCCCCCCCCCCCCACCACCAACACCCCCCCCCCATCCACTCACCCTCCTCCCCTCTCTCCTTCACCTTGCCCAGACACACACACACACACACACACACTCCCTCCTGCATGCTATGGGGACGGACTGTATGGGGATAAATAATGTAGAGAGGCTGTCTGGAGCAAAGTTTCCTCCAGAAGCAATCAAGGAGCAATGTGGCCACCCTCTCGTCTAGGAACTGCCCTTCCCATAGAAACAATCTGCCCAATCCCTTTCAAGTTCAAAGCAGGACCTGCTGCCCCTTCACTGCCATTCCAAAGTGATTCAACCCGGTTCAGCTGCAGATAAATGAATAACAATTGACATAATCCAGAGTGATGAATTACATATGACTGTAAGAGACTGAGAAACCTGAATAACTCCTGGATCCCTGTTTCTTCCAAAATCAAGGGCGATTAAGGGAGATTAGGGGTGTCTCTACTGTCCAGGGAAGGCTTTCTACTATCCAATGGTGCTCCATCATTCCATAGAAAGTTCCACTGTTCCACAGCTCAATGCTGGGGGGCTTTATACCCCTCTAGCCCATGCCTGGCATTAGGCATGGTGCCAATACGCTCATATGTATCTGTCCTATTCTCTTGGCAATACTTGTCCACAGGGATGCATGCATTGAATGAATTGTATGCATGAATTGTATTCATTACAAAGGGGCGTCCACAAACCTTTGGACATATGGCGTATATATACCTAGATATGCATGTTATGTACATTACTGCTAACAGCCTCGTAGTCACGTCATTGGGCAGCTGAACAAACTCACTGTCAGTTGAGTTATGTCAGCCAACAGACTCCTCCCCTGACTAGCATCGCACATGAAGTGATTGAGAGGGCCATACTCTCTCTTCGTGCTCTCTGGGCTCTCTGGCACCGCTGTGGCTTTACCGGTGATCGAATCAGTGACTAGGCCGACTCTTAGACTTGAGAACCCTTTTAAACTTTGAACAGCACACCTTTAACACTAGGTGCCAAAAAATGGGGGTTTCCAAGCCCACGGGGGGCCCAGCGATCACTAAGCCCTCTAAAACTCTTCAGCCTTGACTTGCTCTTGTAGCAGGGATGGGTGTATCAGTCAACATAGGATAGGATAATGACAGGTAGTCTAATATAATGTAGGTCACTGTTAGATGCTGGTAGGTGGAGGTGGGGACACGTTAGGGGCATGATAGTGAATAAGCAAGCAAAAGCAATTCAGGTTCCCTAAAAACCAGTGCTTCCCAACCCTGGTCCTGGAGCACCCCCTTCCCTGCCCCCCTGCATTTTTGTTTGTGGTTTCCTGCATTAACACAGAGGTTCCCAACCCTGGTCCTGGGGGACTTCCCCCTGCCCTACACGTTAGTGTTTGTTCTGTTCCTAACTTTCCTATCCATCTAATCTAGCTAATTAACAAGCCCTTCCTGAGTCGAGGGTAGTGTGTTGGCACTGGAAACCACTAAAATGAGCAGGGTAGGGGGTCCTCCAGGGCCAGGGTTGGGAATCACTGCTCTAACTAACTACCATCAACTCAGGAAGGGCTTGTTAATTGTCTGATTGGCTGGAACAGATGTGAGCTAGATGTGTGCAGAGTAGGCGATCCTCCAGAACCACGGTCAGGAACCATTACCCTACTTTTTTTTTTGTAAAGAACCATGACTTCCTAGAAATACACCCAAGACAAACATCGTTACTATTAGGAATTAGTACTTTTTAAAAAGTTTCAAGTCTGTCCGTGTGACAGACGTGTGACCTCCATCACTCCAGTACCGACATCCAATGAATTGTCTGTTTTTCAGACACAAAGAAACTGTTATTTCGCTCAACTGGAAAAGCTCTTTGAAAACAGGATTAGTCTCAGTCGATTTCTAAGCCTGAACAGATTGACTAGGATGAGAGGCCACTACACAGCAAGAGGCCTCCAGCCTGACGTTGACTCTAATGAAGGCCTTAGCCACAGTAACAGCCAGTAAAAGCTTATGGTGCTTTTAACACCCAGGCCGCAGAGTTTAAGCCACAGATTGGCCTTGCCGTCGTGTTGTCTTTGACATCTGTGGTGTTTGCAGTGGTGTACGCTGTTGTTTACTCTCCGCTTTGCTGCTGTGCTCTGCTGACGGGCGGAGTAGGCACTGGTTCAGTAGAAATGGGTTTGAGGCCTAGAATGAACAGAAATCCAGTCAAATGTTGAGTTGGGTGATCTTATATCGATACAATATACACCAATCAGCCATTTCCCTAATACCACCTGCCTACTATTATGTAGACCACCCTCCCTCACACTGCCAAAAAAGCTTTGACCCTCCAAAGCCAAGACCTTGTAGTATCTGACACCAAGATGGTAGCAGCAGATCCATTAAGTCCTGTAAATTGTGAGGTGGGGCCTCCATGGATCACATAGATAAGCCTTGGCTGCCCATGACCATGTCCCTGCTTCACCGGTTGTCCTTTGCTGAAGCACTTGTGGAGAGTACTGACCATTGCATAGACCCAATCGTCTAGCCATCACAGTTTGGCCCCTGTCCAAGTACCTCAGATCCTTATGCTTGTCCATTTTTCTGCTTTTAACACATCACCCTGACCATGAACACTGACTGTTTACTTGCTGCCTAATATGCATATCCCACGCCTTAACAGATGCCGTTGTAATGAGATAATCAATGTTATTCACTCAGTGGTCAGTGGTTTTAATGTTATGGCTGATCAGAGTACACACATAGCACACCTTTGGATGACACTAGCAGATGAGACGTTGCGACGGGGACTGTATTAGGTGATGGAAGGTGTTCATTATAGAGGTTAACTGCTCCACAGTTGTGCGTCGCTTGCTCTGTACCACTCGCCAGAGTCATCATTTTTGACCACTTTGCTGTCAATGGCCCGTGGGGCACCACTGTTATGCCATTGAGAGGCACTTAAGTCCATTCTCTGTACACCTTCATTATGGCGGCTCTAGAACACCCCCAAATTCTACCACTCTTCGCCCTGTTCAACCCTATATAACCAGGGGTGGTCATAATATTCTGATATGACTGTGACAGTGGGCGAAGGGTGGTTGCACCTTTGTGGGATGTTCTGGAGCTGGCGTAGTAAAGGTGTACTGAGAATGGACTATTCCATACGCACATTGTTGGGAATGCCTCCTAGCAGCTTAATGCCCCACAGGCCATTGATTCCAGAGGGGAGCGACGACTCTGGCGAGTGGTACGGAGCTATCAACGGGCCTCTGTGGAGCAGTTAACTTCTATGATTTAACAGACAGTCCATGTCACAACGTCTTGCTAGTGTCATCTGAGCCAATGGTGGTTATACCCACTATTAGGTAGGTGGTCATAATATTCTGCTATGACTGTGTAGTTACTGTTTTATAGTGTTGGGCGGATTCATGTCAGTGTGTAAGATGTGAACGGGTGGTCCGGGGTGGTTGAAATGCACTGTTTTTGAGTTTTGCATGGTGGTGCCAATAAGAATGAGAGGTCTGAAGAGTGTAATGCCTCTAAAAGACCACTCGGACCACTTTTGTATTAATAATATATATATATATATATATATATATATATATATATATATATATAAAATAAATATATATATAGTATTTGGGCCTAAAATGTATTAGATGTATTAGAAATAAATATTTTTAATATTTTAATTATTTCACCATCAACACAAACTTAATGGACAAAAGTTTTGGGACATCCATAAGCATGAATATAACCCCCCCCCTTTTTTTTTTTGCTCTGTAAATTTATGTGGTCTGTCACACATTCCTGTGGTTCCTAAACACTTCCACTGTTCAATAATTCCACTCACCGTTGATTGTGGAAGAAATTTGTGGCTCTAGGAGGTAAGAAATTTCACCAACTGATCTGTTGCAATGGTGGCATTCAGTGAGCTCTTTAGAACCACACATTCTTGCACTAATGTGTGTAAAGGCAGACTGCATGGCCAGGTTGATTTTATACTCCTGTGGCAATAGGACTAAACTAACACGGTCAGCTGATTTTTTATGATCAAGAGGCGTCCTGATACTTTTGTCCATATAGTTTACATATATAAAACTTGTGTAGATTAACTGGGTAAGTCTGGGTAATGAGTAAAATAGCCATTATTTGTGTTGTAGACATTGAGGCCCCTGGTTCCTGTCACCACCACTGTAAAGAAGGAGGCAGTATGTTCCTCTAGTTCCTTCATTGTTTTAATCTTTTGTTTTATGGGGATAGTAATACTCTTATGTACTGCCATAATGGCCGTCTCTTGTGACTAATGTGTATAACCCTCCACCCTGCGCTGTGCTAAGCCACTGGAGTCTTTGTCAAGGGCTGTTTGTGTCACTTGAGCCTCCACAGGATTTGAGATAACTATACCGTCCTGTGTAAACAAAGCGCTTTGCTTTAATATACTTTACAGCCACGACTGCGGCCACAGCTCTTATCGGCTTAGCCTCCCAGATTGATCCGGGACGTGGGTGTCAGGATACGAGGGCTTGTCTCTGGGTACGCCCATACCACCACCAACCCCCCCCCTCCCCTTTTTCCCCTTATCCATCTCATTTATCAGGGGTGCAAGAGTACATGTGTGTAGGGGCAAGGGGAGTGTGTGTGTGTGTGTGTGTGGGGGGGGGGGTGGTACTGTTACAGCGCAGCTGACTGGATTAAATGAGGCCAGGAGGTCTTTCAGCTGTCACTCATTTCATGCTCCCCACAGGTGCCTCGTGGGAAAAGCGGACAGCGCAACAGCAAACGTGTCGCGTTACAGCAAAAGGGAAGAGGCCTTCTCTCGGCAAGTGTGGCAATAAAACATACAGCACTGAGGTAAATCAGCACTTGTGCACTTTTATTGTGTAATAAGAAGTGTCGTAAAAGCACTAGGCGTTGGAAGGAGTGGAAAAGAAAAACGCGGTACACCAAGTATTCGTGTTTTTTTTTTGTTTTCTTCAAGTGTTAAATATTAAATATTTAAAATCTTTCTGTACAGCATAAAAATCTCTTCTCACATAAGCACAGCAACGCGATACAAAAGCTTACAAAATGACCTTCAGAATTCAAAAGACTTTCAACCTCAGATTCATTCTTCGTCGTAACAAAGAGGTACAAAGAGAGGTCTCCAAAATCCGACACAGAGTATTTTTTTTTTTAAAAAAGAAACGTGTTCAGTGCATGCAAAGAAGTAGTCCAAAACAGAGTTCGTTAATAAACAGTTCATAGCCTTCTGTGCAAGTGAAGACTTTGGAAAGCCAATAGCTTTTTACCTCAACTACAGTAGTGTGCGATGAGAGCAGGTTGAACATGTACGCATGAGATGAAAGACACTTGGAGTTCATATTTACAAGCAGATCTTACATCACAGGACCACAATCGTCCAATGAACAGGGACGGAAAAAAGAACGAAAGCTGGGGACTATCTGTACATGTACGCACTATTGCACGGTCTACCTTTATCATTCAACATGATGCGTGTTACACAAATGATGATAATGATGATGATGATGATGATGACCCACCCCCAGCCCTCCAAATTCTCCTTATTGGTTTCAAATGAGAACACATAGTAGGCTGCAGAATGCGACACCATTCTGCATCAGGTGCCCCCGTTTGAAGCGTGAGTTATGTTTAAGGCTATACAAGTTCAGCGACTGTCTTCGTTCGAAGGAAGCGAGAAAAGGAATGTTAACAGTTACGCAACAGGCTCGCAGCAAGGCTAAAGGGAGAAGACTTCACCTATGAAGTGCAGCTAGACCTGAGTGTCTGAGTGTGGAACTTGTGAGGTGGAACTACGCAGCAATTGCTCAAGTCAACACACAGCTGTGCGATTTAAAAAAATAAAAAAAAAACGGCCAGGACGCTCTCAACGTTCTCAGGCTATATTGCTTCACAGGAGCTCCGAGGTACATGCGAATACCGTACTGGCAGTGGTGCAGCATCTCTTTGTGAAACGTGAGTGGTGGGATGAAAGGAAAAAAAATAGATAATAATAAAAAAAGAGTCTTTATCTGATCCTTGAACGTCGATTGCAGTGGCAGATGGCAAGAACTGCTTTATGGAAAGAGATATTAAAGTCAGCATTCTTGATGCTCGTGAGGGTCCGTCTTAGCGACGGACACGCCACTGGCAGTGTTGCGTAAGAGGTAATAAATCTAACACAGTGTTCGGAGCTGGAGTGTGCGTGCTCTCTACAGGCAGGCATCTGTTCTATCTGTGCATATCAAGGACAAAAGTCAGCTAACTCCCCGGAGGGTTTTATGTTAAATCGCCCAGTCACGTTTGAAGCCCTGGTGCTTCAGAACGAATACGATTTGGCGGTGAAAACTAGAAAACTATTACTGCATACGATTTCTCTGTGTTTTTTTTTTTAAAGGAATGATTCAGTCAAAAAGTCCCTAATGTTGGCAAACATGAAGGGCAATAGCCACCATTTATATTTTGGCCACATTAGCATGGTTTTGATCAAGCCATTCCTTATCTGTGTTTACTTCAGAAGACAGTTCAGAAGAGACTAAATGAGCTTCGTGAAGTTTTGTAACTCAGCACAGAGTCTTGAGGGCCCCAGAGGCACAGAGCAGCGTTTGCATGTGGTAAGGAGTGGGTGACTCCACCTCCACTGCTGGTTCTGGCCTGAACGGAGGCACCTGGAAGGTGAACGGGGGAACCTTCTTCTTCAGGATCTGCCCGATGCCCATGGAGGGGAACTTGCTGCGGTGCTGTGGGCTGTCGGGTTCATCACTGCCCCCACTGCCCCCGCTGCTAGACTCTGGGGGGCTAGGAGTGGGCCAGTCCGTTGTGGGGGGGCTCTTCTTGGGCTGGGGTTTGACGATGAGGACTGGGGGGCTGGGGATGGTGGCTTTTTTCAGGTAGGAGCTGTCTGGCTGGAAGGCAGACACGTGGCGAGGTGGAGAGAGAGCGCCGTTGGTCAGCTTGTACCAGGGGGACGGAGGGGCTTCTTTGCTGGGCTCCTTGCTTGCTGAAGCCCAGGAATGAGCACCCAGAGAGGAGGGCGGCCGGGCTGGGACATCCACGGCTTTCACGTCTTTGGAGCTCTCTTTCTGGGGCGGCTGGACATCCAGGCGGCGGGCTTCTTGGGGAAAGAGAGGGTGGATCTCCAGGTATTCCAGCGAGGAAGAGGCTATGCAGCCACCTTGGCCTGAGTAAGCTTCCTTGAGACCGGTCATCGCTTTGAGAAGCCCTGAGAACAAGGAAAGTGTATTTAGTATGGGATTACCAAACTGACATTGCTTTGACAGCTTCATTTTCATCTCCTTTATGTACAAAAATGCATCTAGTGAGTGAGTCAGATTCATAAAGCACATAAAGAGTACGGTAAGTTATCTGACACTGACGGGACAGATAGATTCCCTGTTCTCTACTGCTATCCACAGACCATTCCATTTCAAATTCTAATATACTGAACGTCTCCTTGTACTTCAGGCCAATGTCCACTGTAGTTCATTAAAACAAGGAAAAACATACAGGAAAACAATGATTTTTGGAATGCACTACTGCCCCAAGTCTCTCCAAACCAAACAAGTCTTCCTTTGATGCTTGTCTCAAACCCAATTTAAAGACATTCTTTGAGACCTTGAAATGCTAACCTTGGTCGCGTGACTTGATAAGTGTCAGCGTGAGAGAGAAGAAATGGGTCAATGAACGATGGTAGAGCCTGATTTTTTACTTTGTCGCAGACTGCTCAGTACAGACAAGGCTTTAGGGCTCTGCACTGTTAAGCAGCACAAACCTGTTCCACATGTTTAACATTTGCTCGTGGCGACAGCGTACGTGACTCTCAGGCATAAGTGATTACCGTTGAGGTAGGTTTGTTAAAATGATAGCAATATGTCCTATACACAATGTGTTTTAGTCCTTTTGATCTCAGGTTGTTGTACTTGGCTCATATCTTTGTATGTGTTTGGTATGTGTTAGCTTTGGTATCCATTTGACCCCTCTCACCTGTTTTCTGTTTCTTTTCCTTGGTGGGGCCTTTGCTCACAGCCAGATAAACTGGTGTCTGCTTGGGGGGGATGGTGATTTTCTCAATGTGTTTCCTCCACTGGGTCTGGAACAGTTCGCTCTTTTTCTCCTTCTCCATACTGTACTGCTTCTCCTGTGCAGACAGAGGACAAATCAGTTAGAGTGGACAATCCAAAACCATTCCCATGTGTGAAACATAGGGTCGCCGCCCTCATCCATATACAAACTGATTGTAGATTAGCACCCTGTCTCTGCAGGGTCTGACATATGCAACCGCAGATCATGCATAATGCCTGAAACTACTGGAGAAAGACTCGGTCATTCGAGGTCAGCTAATCGTAAACAGAAATCAGACTCACCCGATATTCTTTGGAAAGTCTCTTCATCTTCTTGTTGAGGAGGAAATAGACGGCGAGAGTGTGGCAGGCACGATTTGTAAGGACAGCGCTGAGGACCTCACTGTGCTTGTAGCCCATCCGCTCAGTCATGTGCAGAAGAACCGTGTGGTTAATCTCTTCTATGTGGATCCTGGAAAAGAGGGGAAAATGTATTATTCCCAGAAAACAGCCTCATTCCCTCATTTACGACATAGAGGCAAACAGAAAATAACAGTTAATGTACCTGTTCAAGTAAGGGACTCCAGTGTGTGGGTTGCCCAACTGCAGCCATGAGTCTGCCATAACCTGGTGGATGTTGGGCCTCTTGGCGGGGTCTGGTTCTAGAAGGCTCTTCAGTAAACTAACTGCAGCTGTGGGCAAAAATTATGAATAGTAAATACACTGGCCTGTCTAAATCTCTTTTAAATCAGATCTGGTTCAATGACAGCCATGAGTATCTTATTCTCTGCTTCATTAACCAGAGTGACTGAGATCAGCAAATCTATAGTTTACCATCAATGCACCCCTCTGCAGAGCTCTATAGACAGACACATTGTAGAAGAACAGCACCCATGCTCTTGCAGTACGAAGCTTTACAGAAACACAAGAAGCCGGACAAAACAAAGGCACTCTGTCCTAACTCTGTCCAGTAAGATCTAATTGACCGACTGGCCACTCCACTGTGTCTTGCATAAGTAGATTGATAAGAAGACAGTCCTATGTCATTGATAAATACCTCTCTTATATAAGGAGGCTAATCTCATTTCAGTACTGAATCATCCTGTTGTAATACTCAACCACGACACAATGACATAAATGCCTGAGATAATTCCAACCCTGTTGCTAAGATGTTCCCTTGTCAGTTGGGATGTCATAACTAAAGCTGAAAAACGGCCATTAATAGAAACTCGGGCCTCTAGGAATTATGACACTGACATAACACACATGTATACACATATATCGCTGTCAGAACAAAAATCTGTATCTCCAAAATGGTAACTTTACAGGAGAAGCAAAAAACCTGGTAGACTTTAAATGGAAGTCAGTGTAAAATGATTTTAATTTGAGTCAATTTGGAGCATTTCTATTGGTCCATTTATCATAATGTTGTGACACAATTTTAAGGGCAACTGCCAGATTCACATTACGTCAAAAAATGAAAAGCAACACAAATTAAGATACAAGATTGAGATACAGATTTACACATTACTCTTACTTGCATCTGCAGTAACTTTGAGCAAGTAGTTGTAAGGGTTAATTAAGTTCACGTCATAGACCACTGCACTTAAGAAAACAAGCCCTTAACAAAAGGGCATTCAAGGAAACAAGTGATATAATTAATACATAGCTAGATCACACAACCACATGAATGTTTTTGTTTGTGGTTACCAACTATTTCACTGACTCGAAGCCAGAACCCATAATTATGCAAATAGTTCCTCTTGCACGCATCTTTTTACCCACAGTGTATATCTGCTGTGAGTCAACCTTGCATTTAAACATGGCAAATGCGACAGCAAACCAAAAATAATCCAAAAACAGGCCGAGACAGTGTGACTGCAGCCAGTAAGCAGGGGCATTAAACCATTAGTCTCATAAAGAGACTCAGAGGTCAATCAGATTTATCCTTCAGCTCCAGAAGAACATTTAAGGTAGCGGGCACCAGCACGGTAGAAGATATTAGGTCCATCCTTTGCAATTAGTTTAACATCGGCCTCTATTCATGAGACCGAAAAACAGCAGGCTCGACCAAAATAAGAGGCCGGCTAACAATGGCTGCCTTCATCTGAAACCTTTAGAGCGTGTTGCCTATTAGGTTCTAATTCTCAGCCTGATGGAACTTGAGGGTTTTTTTTAGACCAAGGAAATCTCCAGAGACCATTCGGTGCGGCTTCTTATTGTACTGCAGAAAAAAAATTATATACAAAAAAAAGAAATATATATATTGTGTAGTTTAAGTGTACCTGATGAGAGTGAAGGGGGTAGAGGGTTCATGTCCTTGTCTACCATCCTCTGGTGCAGAGCTTTGAGGCTGAACGGCTCCACCGTGAAGGGGAGGGTGCCGGTGAGCATGGCATACATGTTGACTCCGCTGCATTAGAAAACACATACTTATTATTCCTAATAAGGGTTGGCTTGTGAACATTTATTAAGAGGAAATCAATACGCATTAAGTCTTTAATAGGAGACATATGGACTTGGTGAACTCACATTGACCAGACGTCTACTTTGGGGCCATACTTTTTCCGGGAGAGCAGCTCGGGAGCGGCATAGGCTGGGCTGCCACACTGAGTGCTGAAAGGGTCTGAATATCCAAGGATTCCCGCGCAATTGCTCAGTCCAAAATCTATGGGGGAAAAAAAATAGAACTTTGAACCAGTTGACGATGCCCCCTAAGCTGAGGCTGTGGAGGAAAGGTGTCGGTCTGAGTCTGTTGCAACCTTTTGGAGTGAACTGGGGGGGTGTTTATGGTAGTCTAACACTAACAGACTAACCCTGTCTGTCACACACAGCTGTTAAGTAGGATCTTTGTATGCTAAGGCGGACTTTCGCAGAGGTGAGAGGTTGTTTGGTTTTAATGAGATACTGATTGCTCAATCAGTCTGTGTCACATACCGAAGAGGGCCATTTCCTTGTGCTCTTGCTTTAAATTATTAGGGATTTATGTGGGTTGCTCTTGCATATTGAAAAGATTTTGTCTTTTGGGAGCAGAGTCGTGGTGGGAATAAATTTACATTTGCATTGGAAAGGAGCTTTTAAGAAAAGACTTGAGGGTACCTTAAAACTTGCTTACCTATGAGCTTAATGTTGTCCTGTTCGTCCAGCAAAAGATTTTCAATCTTGAGGTCTCTGTAGGACACAAAGAAACACAGACTGTTACTTCTTTCTTTTTTTTTTTTTAATCAAATCTCTTTTGACAGTCTTAGTGACAGATAACACAACAATGGTTGTTTGCATAGAGAGCATTTCCCTATGCCTGCTTTTGGCAATATGGGTTCACACAGGGTGATTTCTAAGCCTATTGTGCTTATTCTGTTCTGGAGAGCCTCTGATCTTATATCTTATATAGATCATGGTGTATCTACACAAGCCATCTCAGTTCCCATTGTTTTCTCCAAGCCTACACAAAAAACCGCAGTGAATTTAGGCGGAAGTTGCTCCAGCCAAGATGGAATACATGCTAGTTCACACATTTTCACTATGTGCACATTTTAGGACCTAGTAATTATGGTGCCTCACCTGTGTACCACTCCGGCCCTGTGCAGGTGCTCCACAGCCATGACTAGCTGCCGAACATATTTCTGCGCCTCCCTCTCGTCAAGCCGCTTCTTCTCGTAGATGTGGTTCATGAGGTTTCCTCCTGGGCAGAGCTCCATGACGAGGTAGTAGCTGTTCTCTGTCTCCAGGATGTCCAGCAGCTGGGTGATGTTGGGGTGGCGAATCATCTGCTGGATCTGGCCCTCCCGACGGAGGTTCTTCGTAACATACGAGTCCTTCTTGGCCTTTCTTTTGTCTATCACTTTCACTGCCACCTAGGGGATAGAAGAGCGGAGAACAACACACACTAAGTCTAGATCTCAAATGTTTTACATGCATGCATCTGGTCCAAAAAAGGCATAAATAAGGAACAAGTGAGGAAGGTTCAGTTAAGATTGACCAGATTATTCTTATTTCACACAAGAATTTGTGATGCGCCCACAGTCTGACCAATACATTGTCTTACACTGAAGACCATGGATGAGGGGGTGAGAAGGGTCTGGACAAATGACTAAATGCAACACCCAAGTTCCCAAGCACCTTAAAACACCAGGTCCACTCCAAATGGGGGTTGTTAATGCCATCCATTTGTCACCAGAGACGCTGCAAATCTCTAATGCTGAATAAACACTCAAACGACAACTAACAAAGGGGTGATAAATGTGTGCATTGTCACTGTGTATGGAGGTCTATGCTATAGCATGCTTAGGTCCTGTATAATGGAAACACTTTTGGAAAGGAAGGGTCCAAAACTGAACATTCAGTGCTTTCTTAAAAATAACTGTCTGAAAGGTTTGGTCAGGGGGACACTTCCCAGTTCAATTGTTACGGTGCTGTAATTATTAGTCAGTTCTATTTTTTTTTTGTGGCACATTTATATATATAGAAAAAATACAAAAAGTAATTTATTTTATATTATTGTGTGTATATATATTTTTTTATTTTTTTGTTGCAGGGCTGATGTATAAAAACAAATCTGTTGCACATTGTGATTGATTTTTTACATTCTTAATTTAAAAAAATTGATTAAATTGATGATTAAATATACCAATCATAATTAAAAATTAATCTTTTTTTTTTTTTGTCTGCATTGTAAATTTGCATGGCGAGTTTTTCTGGTCTTAGACATGCTTCTATTGTCTGGGTCTGTGTTCCCTCCTGAATCCAAGGACAATAGCCCCGTGCTATTTGTTCTACTGCTGATCAAAGTACTCAGTGCTGTATGGACTGAAGAGGGTTCAAAAGGTGACCGGCCACGGCATGACAAATCATCAAACAATGAAGGGGGCCGTGAGCAAACAAGTCATAACATGACCAATTGAGCAAATAATTATATCAATTAGACTAATAGAAAGGCTACTGAGAGGTAAAGAAAGAGCTTCAAAGCCCTCCCCCGGCAGATGCGAAGCAGTCACCTAAATGCAAATACAACACTGTCTAATCTTGACCAGTCCGCCAGAGATAACCCCCAGTCTCGCCAAAGAGGGGTGCAGGGGGGTGCATGGGGGATATGTTGGTGGTAAGAGGAGGGGAAAAAAGAGAGGGGGGCACCCCAGAGCTTGAAGCTAACATGTTGTTTATCTCCACCACAGACAAAGGGGGTTAGGGTGAAAGTGGGTTACGTATGATGAAAACACAGAGCAGAAGCATGTGCAGCCGCTCGCCCCACCCAACCCCCTGTTTTTTTTTTCCCCCTCTTTCTCCTGGTGATGTCAGCCGGTGAGGGCGAACGAGGAGAGAGCAGCACGAGGCGCGCACTCCTCTGTGAGATTTCCAGCGTTTGCATCATCATTGAGAAAACTGAGAGGGAGAGAGAGTGTGCTTCTCCCTGCCACAGCAACAGTGAAAGGGGCTGTCGGAAAGGGGGCTGAGCTAATCCTCGATATGCAAAACAGAAATTTCAGGTCAGTCATTCAAAAACAGAGGCACTTGTTGTTTTCTCTCTCTAATATGCAAATTGATAAGCTGCACCCAGTGCCACATTGAACAAAGACAGACAGTAGGCGAGAGCTGAACAAACCGCTGCCACACTGGACAAAGGGAGAGACATGTGCGAAGAAAACAGCGCATATGACATTGTCCTCTATTGAAAGAATAAAGCTGTTCGTGAGTTTCTGAGCTGAAAAACAGCCACATTTGCCCTCCCAGCCCAGGTCTGCTCCAATAAACAGCACTGCCCCTCTAGGAATCCCATAGTGAAAGTTCAGTGCTCCAGTGCTCCAAGCTCAGTGGTGGAAGGCACTCATTCCTACCCACCTGCTGAAGCTGTTAAAAAAAAAAAAGTATCTTCATTAAGAAACCTCTTCCAGATCAGCTTGAACAGCAGTATAAGTCTGCTTTCTGGGGTAATCTAAGATTAATTCAAACACCTAGATCGAAATAAGCTCCGCTGGATTGCCTCTGTTACCTAATGCCATGTAGGTGTGTGTATCACCTACTGGTGAACATCTCTGTCCGCTGAACTAGAGGAGCTGATGGGCTCTGGAGGATGTCTTTCATTCGTTCAGGGCACAAGGACAGACCTGTCAGCCTGAACCCATACCGATACAGATTAATGACCGATTCAAGTCAACCACAGGCACAGCAAAGGCCATGTGCTGTTCCTCCAGCTGTTCCACCTGAAACCACTGATTGCTGAAGAGCCCTGGATGCCTCCATGAACAAAAGCACACACAGGCAATGCTGAACTCCGGCTAGACCCATTTAGTGTGTGGATAGCCAAGCACTGTTACAGCCATACATTCAAGCGGTCATTCAAACAGACATAACAGACAGACCTGCACACTCATAAACAGAGCAAGGGGTCTGACTAACTTACTAATATGTGTTAAAAAAAAAAAAATGTTATTACCTCTAATTGCATTTTGTGCAAATTTTCACCAAACTTAACTTATAAGCTTAACTTCTCAGAAACACAAGGAGTGATCTAGCTAATAAAGTGTAGGGATTCAGCTGAACTGCTGTTACTACACACTAACGTACCTTCTCTCCAGTCAGAGCGTGAAGACCCTCACGAACTTTGGCGAAAGACCCCTCTCCCAGTTTCCTGCCGATGAGATAGTTCCCAACTCTCTTGGTGTGGTAGAAGTTGCGGAGGATGTCTCCAGGCGGGCCGCTGGTTAAAGACGAGGGCGGCAGGCTCTCTGGAGCCACGGAGGTCGGGGCTTTTACCCCGAAAAGCCGGTCCATGCTCATGTCTGTGCCAGCCTCGGGCATCCTGGCGCCTGTTGTCCGACTTTAGCTCACTTTGAACGGACAAGTCAAGTTACAGAAGAGACGGTTCTCACTTGTCTACCGCCAGCTGGGACATGTGAATTCAACTCCCCTCGGTTACCACATAGCTAGCTAAGTCCTATGAAGACAATCCGTAACGGAAACGGACGCACTCGCGCCACCTGTTCGCCTCAGACGACTACAGCTGGCGGCGGATAAACGACGACGTTAACAGCAGGCACACGATAATAGCTTTATGTAACGGCTGCATTTAGTGACAGCAAAAGCCAGCGAGGGAGCGAAGTTACAGCAGAACTCAGGCTAGCGGGTTTTAC
Source organism: Salminus brasiliensis (assembly GCF_030463535.1). Taxonomy (NCBI): domain Eukaryota; kingdom Metazoa; phylum Chordata; class Actinopteri; order Characiformes; family Bryconidae; genus Salminus; species Salminus brasiliensis. The sequence continues at coordinate 18,969,724 of NC_132893.1, read as the reverse complement.
AGCTTATGTAGCTATAAAAACAGACATAAGCATTTTATTTCTTTTTTCATTTCGAATAAAATTCAGTACAATTCTGTGAACGTAGACTGTTCTACAACCTAATACCTAACGTCCTCCTCGCCTCTCAGTGTTTTGACGCTGCTCTCCGGCTCCCCTCAGGTTCATCTGTTGACTGTTAACTGGCCGCCAGGATGCCTTTAACTTACTTTCCCGGTTCGGGGCGGGGGGCGTTTCTCATTTGCTACAGAGTCGCTGGGTTGAAATCTGGACCAATCAGAGGCCTAGAGTTCCAGCCAGCCCCCGTCCGTTTGTAAAACAGGCCACGCCCCTCGCCCATGCTCTTCGAGACAACAAAGAGCGTGTTGGAGGGCAGAAACCGAGCGTGTCCGTCAGCTTTAACCGCTGATGGTTTATCGCACGCAGTGCAATTCGGCGGGTACGTTGACCACAGCAGGACTGGTCATTTATCATGTCTGGGAAATCGCTCTGAGAGGGGAAAAGGCCGAACCAACGACATTCCCTTGATCCTGAAGTGATGTCATGCAGTGAAGTGGGCAACGTGAGCATAATCAGGGCGTGAAAGGACAGTGAAAGAGGACAAAAACAAGATCAGTCCTTCCTAAGATACAAATATAGAGGAAATAACTGTAATGTTGCCCCACCCCGAAAAGAACCCCCCCAAAAAAACACCAAAACGGCGTGATGTTGGTATACCGGTGATTCGCCAAATTCTTTTACCACGCAGCCACTTAACGTAGCAGATGTTAATTTTACTCGTGGTGTGTTGAAGAACTGGCGCAGAACAGTTGTACAAACAGCATCACTTCTCCAGCATGGCCACACCATCCAGTCACTGAGCCACACCTCGGCGCGTGCCGCTTCCAGCCGGGCGCATGTAAACACGGCCACGCGCTCAAACGAGACCCAGCAGGAGAAAATGATCAGGAGGACATCTAGTGGTAGCGGTCGGCAGTGCAACCAGTGTCTCCTTTGACTTCCTTTGAGTTCATTAGATGGAAGTGACATATCGTTAACCTTGTTGTCCAACATAACCAAACTAGAGCAGTGGGCTTATTATATTATATTATATTATATTATATTATATTATATTATATTATATTAATTCCTACTTATTACATTTAAGCCCCCAAAATGTAAAGCCCAAAGCTGGTGGCACTGTAAAACGCAACACCCACTTTGTGCTGTTGACACTAGCAGCAGGCACATCACCACTAGGCTAGTTATTGGAAGGCCTTGTGACTGTGGCTTCTCCTGTGCCAGCGTCTGCAGAAAGGGAGCTCAAACTCACCATACAGTACAGTGAAAGCTAGGATGCAAACTGGGACCAGTGCCAGGTTAAAAGCTTAAAAACCTAGTGGTCACTTCATCTCTCCAGCACCCACCCCCTTGAATAAAAAATTGACTACAAGACTTGAATAAAATCAAACCCAGGGGAGCGAGTGGATTCTTCTTACACATATACAAAAAAATGGGCCCTACCTGCCGAGGAGGCCCCCTATTATTCATTAGTTTAAGTTATTCATTAGTTTAAGCCTACAATACATTCACATTTACATTTAATGTAGCTTGTTGGACAATCTCTAATACACCTATACTGCACTGCAGCCGGCCTCACTCTCCTGTGCATCACAGAACACTTCACCTAAAAAGGATGCGAGCGGCGAGCAGCAGAGCATGCCTACAAAACAGCAAGCCTTTCCTAAAGGCTCTTCCCCAGGACATCTGATGGGTCCATGGAGAAGTTTGGTGGCTTGATGGATGAGTGCCAGATTTATTGGTCCCAACATGTGGGCTGTACCACACTGAGAAGGCCCATGTAGATCTCATAACTTCCCTACTAAGAGGGCCTGCCTTGCAGAGGGCAGCTTACGTGTGGGCTTTTCAGAGTAAGGCTACTCATTTGCTGGCTAATTTATGGGATCTTTTCCAGCTCACGTTTAACCTTCAGCTTGAGGAAGAGGAAGAGGCTCTCAAAGCACTTTCAAAAGCTCTTAATAACCGCCTTCCTTCATGGGCATCACTGCAGGGCTGCCTGGCCCCAGGCTACGTTGAGTGCACACTTGTCATCCACCTATGCATGGAGCTGACCCTTCATTTCCTGTTCCTGTTTCCAGGTCAGTTCCAACTGTAAAGGCTGTTCCTGTTCCTCCTTCCAAGATCGCTCTACATCCTGTTACCGAGGCCAGTACCAACTGTGCCATTAGTACTTCCAAAGCAGCTCCAGTGCCGGTCCCCAGAGCAGATCCAGTTCTGGTTCCTAGGTCAGTTTTTATTGCTGTTAATGATACAGCTCTGATCTCTATTAACCATGTCCCTCTGGTCCCGGCTCCCCTGGCCGCTCCAGTTCCAGCTTCTTGCAGGGCTCCTGCTCCTGCTCCCCAGGCTTCTCCAGTTCCGGACCCTTGCCCTGACCAGTACTCCACTCCCTTTCATGGGGCATTATACTGTCCAGGCCCAAATGTTGGGCACTTCAGGGCTGCATCTCATGATGTGCTCTCCCCCTGTTGGTGAGATTTGGTATTGTGTCTCCCTGTTATACTCCTAATATCATACAACTGCAGCTCATCCCTGGATCCATTGCCCACTTGATATATAACTCTTAGTTTCAACCTGTCTTTGCAATGTCTGTTTTCCACCCAAATTCTGATCCTTGTCTGTTCCTTGTCTTCATTATGCCGGCCTGCTTGTGTTTCAACCTCTCCCTACCATGACTTTGAGTGCTGGACAAGTACGATTTCCTCACGCTCCTATACGGTACAGATGTTCACCAAAGTCGCAATATCCATGAGCTGTGTTATTGTTCTTCCATCCTTGGACAGGGTGATTTCAAAGTCTCGTTACCCCTGAAAAACAAACAAAAAAAGCTTCTGACAAATGGAATATCATAGTTGGTAGCTACATGTTGTCCTGCTCATGTACTGTAAGTTTCTTCTTACAGACCAAAAATGTTTGAAAGCACTGAGTGACTTACTTATGCTGCTTGACTTCACTAAGGGACTCTGTACTCCCTATGTAGTGAACTTTGTAGGTCCTGAACAGTCTCAAAATTCCCAATTCACTCAAGGCCCCAGAACACAACACTGCTTTCAGGGTGGTTTGGCGTGAAATGCTCCCACTCTTTTGTTTACAGTGGTGGTATCAGATGTCTGAAGAGCCTCTCAAAGCCACCTTATAGAAAGTATTACATGAAATTATCATGTTTTCTTATGATGATAGTTTTGAGAAGGGGTTTGGCCTAAAACACATGGTGGAGAGGTACATACAGGGCAAGATCTCCACATTTTTCCCCACAGTACTTGTACTTGGGGGACATCATGATCTCTGGTATCTATCACCACCATTATAAAAACAATTGGGTTGGTAAGTATCTCAACAATGAACCATTTCACACCAGACCACTGTCAAGGACTGTGTTTGTATTGCATTGACAGAAATATATCAAAAGAAAATGCAGTATTTTGTATTATGAAATGCAATAATACATTTTCAAGGGATCGCCTGTTCTCCCTTTCTTCAATTAATGGCATCTTTACCAAAGGATGGGAAGGGAAATGAGAAGTAAAATGAGTAAAGCTACAGAAAGACAGACGACAGACAGTGTATGTAGAACACTGGACACCTATTTTGTTGAATGTCTTAGTGAAAATGCTCTACGGGAAAAAAACGAAAGAAATGTAAGTATGGCATATTCAGATTTAAAGATTTTACAGTGTTTTAAAAACATTATTTGATCAGAGGTGCTCAAACGGCCATAAGACTGTAGAAACACAGTTGAACAAAAAGCACTTGATAGACAGGCTATATTCCCATTCATATTATTCATTTATTTACACAGTGATGGTGTTCTTTGTGTGTCTTTAACATACTGGGGTATAGATATGTGACTTTTCAAACACTTTTATACACTCTTTTAGTCATTTATCAACCTGGAGAAGATCATCTAAAGATGGCATTTACTCTTCAGAATTTGAAAGAGATGTATTCTCTTCCCTGTACTTTGTATTTCATGTTCCTCAGAATTGGCTTCGAGGAAAAAAATCATCCTTTAGTTGAGAGGATCACTGTAGATGCCAAAATGTGGGGTCTTGGGTCTCTTACAGTATATTTATGGCTGCTTTGGGCATTACAGTTATATGGGACTAAGAGCTTTCCCAGCTAGTTTCGGTTAATTTATTTACATCCTCAAAAAATTAATGTCATCATTAAATTCATTACATGACTGCAAACAAGTCTTGCGTAACTTTGTACCTTCCAGATGAAACTGAGTCCTGACCTGAACTGAACTGTAGCAGATGCCATCACGGACATGACTTGGAAGGCATCCCAGAGATCGATTTGATACAGAAAGAGTTGCAGTCATGCAATAAAGAAACTAATCCCTATTGTGAAGTGGAGCGATGGATCTGTGATGTTAAATGGCTATTCTTCTCCCAAAGGAATCTTATGGGTCATGGACTTCATTAAATATTTAAGATTTGATTAAAAACCTCTACCAGGAGGCTAAGACTAGGCTGCGGTTGGATCTGTCAGCAGAATAATGATCTAAACCATGCCTCCAAAATGATTTCTAATAGATAGGCATTTACACACACAGGTTGCATAATCTCCATCAAAAGGAACTGCCAAAAGAATGAGATGCTCTGGAGCAGCTGCACATAAGCTAAATGTCACCATGAGCAATGTCAGATAGAAGAGTCATAAAGCACCCGGCATCCCAAGTTCGAGACGGGGTCCAAACTTGAAGGGGTCTTGCATTGAGGAGTGGTCTTACCGTTAACCCAGCCATGAATGACTGTGGCATCACTGGGGATCCTACCAGCAACCTCCTGATGACAGGACCGACACTTTGAAGAATACATCACTCAGGAACCTGCAAGAACATTTTTTTAAAAAAGAGTGTCCTGTACATTTACACTCATTGGCCACTTTAGCAGAAACATGTACCCTTATAAGTACACAGTTCTTGACTATAGCCCATTTGTTGCTCTACGACTGATCAGCTTCCCTTGGCCCACCACCGACTAGATATGATTTGGTCCCACCATTCCTCTTTACATCTATATATATATATATATATATATATATATATATATATATATGCATATATCGTTTTATATATTATTATTATTACTATTGTTATTATTATGTGACAGTTAATACTCCATATATATATATATATATATATATATATATATGAGGTGGGAATGTGGTGGATGGAGTAGTAACTGTCTTGTCACATAATAATAATATAGATGATAATAATATGGATGATAATACAGATATCTAAATCTAAAAATCTGGACCTAATAAATCAGAGGTCCAGGTTTTGCCAGGCTTAAAACAGCAAATCCAGTATATGCTGTGTTTTGAACACTGGTTTGCTAGTCGTACCAGTGACAGATCTATTTCATTCAAGTGTTGTTGTTATTATTATGGTTCTTTTTGGGGTTTTTTTTTTTTTTTTTTTTTTTTTGCCCCCCTGCTAATTATCAGTTAAATATGAATTAGTCTTCTGGGTTTATTTTAGCTACCGTCCTTGCCTATAAGACCAGGAGTCTTACAGAACTAGCTAGCTAAATACACTGTAGATCAATTAAGCATTAGCGCCAATAAAGTGCATCAACTTTACTTCTTGGACAGACACACAGTAGAATACAAATAAGTTGTATTCTATAAAAAACGATAGGTTGTATTCTAGGTGGGATCAGGCTCTACACCCCACCATGCTGTCCTAATGTCATTGTTCTTCTCAGGTTCAAGTAAATGGCTCTGGTCACGTGACCAATCAGACCCCCCTCCCCACACACACACACACACACAGACATACAAACAAACCTTCAGAAGAAACCCAGACCACCTGTGAGTGACTTCATTTCATAATTCATCTTTAGGCAGGTTTATTAAAAATCCTCGCGCCCCGCTGTGAATCAGTCTCTAATCAATGCAGAGAGAGGACCTGAAGGAGCCTTTGTGTGCTGCTGCGCTGGGTCGCCAGCTCGCCGCCAGGGGCCGCTGCTCGCTCACAGGTCTGCTCAGCATCATGGACGCCTCAGTGATGTTATTTCACAAAGCGCGTCTTTTCGCGGCGGTGTAGACTTACGATAAACCAGAACGACGAGAAGCTGCCTCGTTACAGCAGGTGACACGCGTGCTATGACTAAGCGAGGGGGCTGGAGTGTCACTTTGCTGCCCTGGTTTCTGCTGCTCTCCTGTGGTGAGTAGTAAGTTAGCTAGGCTAGCCTAACTCTAAGCCTATGGCCCAAAACAACGACGACATCTATGGCATCGTTTAGACTGTGCCCTGTCCTGTGCTCTGATTTCTGAGCTGACTTTCATTCATTATTGTGTCCTGAGGTCGTCTGTTATGCTGAGGCTCCAGGGCTGATCATTCATAGTCTCTCTCTCTCTCTCTCTCTCTCTCTCTCTCTCTCTCTCTCTCTCTCTCTCTCTCTCTCCACAGTTCCTCTTCACAGCTCCACCCATGATGTGACAGCAGGTGGCCCTCAAGTGAGAAGAAACTCTTCTGTTCTTTCAGCTGCTTTTCACAGTGATTTTAGACATTAAACACGACTTTATCGTGAATTATCGCTGGTACTATTGCTGTGATTTAAGGGTATAAATGTTTTGACATTAGCAATGCATTTTAATTCTTCATTCTTTTCCCACAGAGAACAGTGGACACACAAGTGTCTGTAAACCAGTTCATCGGTGAGTTAAATGTGCCAAAGAAGGCATTTACTGAGTATTTCATTAGTTTTTAATTTTTTTTTATGTATAAAAGGAGTGTGACTTTGACTGGGGTGAAAAAAGATGCCCAGATGCAACGTTAGAGGCCTACTTACAACCCTGTTACTTTCCCTACGAATGAAACCTGTGATTTTCCTTCTACTGAGGGCTGGTGAGAACAAAACACAAGCAAACAAACAATAACATTACATTTCCACTGAAGTCCACATGCAACATTTAGTAGACGCTCTTATCAGGAGCGACTTACAAAAGTGCAGGCTAGAAAAAGTAAGTGGACTGATATTAATGAAATATTAAAAAAAGTGTTTGTTTGGCATGTTTAAAACTATGCCAAAATATGCTACTTTTAGTGCCGTAAACCAATGAAAGCAGAGCTTATCAGCTTATCGTCGATCTGCACCAAGAGCCCTTCAAGCTGCCCAGGCTTTTTTCTGTCCTGGCACCGAAGTGGTGAAACAAACTTTCCCTGGGAGTCGCTCGCTGACTTCAAACACTAACATGGTGGATCTAAACTCAAAGAACCGTTTAGGTGCGTAAATGTTTTTACATTTATACAAGGAAACCCTTGTATTCTTCTTTATAGAAGCTTTTATGAAATGGTTCTGTATAGCACCAGTAACGGTTCCAGTCTTGCTGTACTGAACACTTTTTATGCAAATATACCAAGGAAAATACAGTTTGACATTCTAGGGCCATTTATTCACTTTAAGACATTTAGCAGGCGTTCTAATGCGGAGCAACTTACAACTTACTGAGAAAATAGCCTTAGTTAGTTTGTACATGACTAGGAGCCAACAGATGCCTCTAAGCTTAGACGCTACTAAATGCAAAAGTCAGTATGGAGACCACAGTACTCACACTACACTTCGCCTAAGTACTGTGTTTGAAGACAGCGAGCGTGTGTGTTTCGGATACTCAGTGGAAGTTCGTTTTAACACTTTGGTGTTAGGACAGAAAAAAACTTGGATGCTTGTCTTCCGTGGATCTTAGAGAATGGCTGGTCAATAAGCTGATAAGCTCTGCTTTTATTGGCTGGTTTACGGCAATAGAATTAACACATTTTAGCATAGTTTTAAACACTACAACAAAAACACAGTAATTATTCCTTATTGTCGCCGGTTAGCTTTTAGCCTTGCCCAAATGCGCTTCCCTGTGATTGGCTTTTTTTTTTAGTCTTACCAGTAAAAATAAGCCACTGTGCTGATACTCAGCAGTACATAGTTCCAGCATGTCTAGATTTCACTCTAGGCCATGCCGGTAGTCTTTTCGGCCCTCTCCATATCAGATTTTTGATTCATAGTAATCTTATAAATACGTCTGTAAAAATGTATCAGATGTCTGTGATTTTGCTGATTTCAAATCAGTATGTAAATAAGGTGTATAAATGAGTACTGGCACTTATTTCCACTTCAAGCACTAGTTTACCTGCAGTTTGGTTCTCAGCTGAGGTAGTCCAGATATCGGTTTACTTGCTGTTCAAGGACGCATCAGTGCTTGAAAATCATTTACACAATACATTATAGAAATGTCTAAATGGTCCAAAATTCCTCCTTAATGTTGTGCCAATCTTACATGCAGGTACAGAAAATGTTTGGAGGTGGAGGTGATTACAGATTATGAATAAATATATTATTATTAGTTGACTTACTCTTTTTAGCCTGCACTTTGAAGATTTACTCAATGTGAACAATCCGGCCACATTTTATTAGTAATCAAGGCAGAAATCCAGGTCATTCCAAAGGGTTCACTTACCTTTTCTTGCAACTGTAGATGCTGCTCACATCACTATTATTGATATTGTTGGACTGGGTGCTTTCCCTCACTGGGTTCAGCTCTACAGTAGCTCTTCTGCTTTTGGTAACTGGAAAACGGGGTCTGTTTAGTGCTTGTAATGAGAGTAGAACCCTTTTTGGTGCTACTTAAAAAGGTTCTTCAAGGGTGCTTTATTAAAAAGTGGTTCTGAATATATAATCTCTCAAAGAGCCGTTAAGACTAGTGACTAGTATCTAGATTTTTGAATGAGTCTTGGAGAGACCGAGGAGTTTACACTGCTACAACGTGAACATGTGGCTCAAATGCATCTCAGACCACCTCACCTCACTAAAGTGGTTTGAGTGGGATTTGTATCTGCTTTAAATGAGCCCTGGGTGTGGCTTTGGCCTTATCCAGATCCAGATATAATCCTGATACTCATGATCCATGAAGTGACCAGGTGTAAACGGGGACTATATCAAGCTATGTGTGGCTCCGCATATATTTGGAGCCATAGATACAGAGAAATTTTAATAGTTGATGTCACGCAAAAACCTTGCTTCTCCAAAGTGGCAAACCTTCAATCATCCGTTTCGACATTTCGACAATATAAAAGACAACTGCCAAATTATGTCAGTTAAATTTGGGACATATTGGGACAATATGTTTTTAGATGTAAAGGACCTCTTGGGCACCTTTAGCATGCTCCCCACAAGGGGGCACTGTTAGTACTCAAATAGCTTTCAGTGGTATGCTTCAGTTGCACTGTAGCTGCATGGGTTCCTAAGCAGTGCTTTATATTCCGACACACTGAGCACAAAATGTAAGTGCAGGGAACTACAGTTGATTAAATGCCCATATTCTGAACATCCTGCAGTATCTTTAAACACGAAGCAACACCTGCTCTTCAGTAGACATGTAATAACTAATGACTAACCTTGCTGTTGTTCAAAACTCCCTACACAGTCTCTAAAGTTCTTCCAACTGAATGTTTTTACTCCCTGTTGTTTAAAACCACCCTTGAAATTGCTGGGAACTACTTTAGCGATTGGACTAGACTTTCTGTGTCCTTGTTACAATACTAATACATATAATTACATTAATTATATTAGTATCCCATTCAGTATATTTTTTTCTCTTTCTTTATATCAGCATGTGTCACAACAGTGCAGCACCAGTGCATATTTTGTCATAACTGAGAAACAATATAACACAACTCTGTGTGAAACAGACCACTGAGGTCATGCGTCATTTTGCAATTTGCACTTTTCTCCCAAATGCCACTGGATCATCTGAGTTAGGATGTCTTTAAGCACTCAAAATATGAATAATACCATACATGCTACAAGCAGGCTAACACTCCTGCACACGGTAGTGATACTGCATTAAAGTAAGTAGACTGATAGACTTTAAAGCTATTGTAGAAGAACTTCTGCTGATCAGACTGTACTCTACTACTGCCAGACGTTTAGCCACCACATTTGACAAATCTTGGTGGTTGGTTTTGGAGTATTTATTTTTTTAGTTTGTCTTACGATATCAGTTCAGTGTGCAGCAGGGTTAGCTCGCCTGTGGCAAAGTTCACATTTTGACTCTTATATAAGGTTCAGTCATAGCGAAATTCAGCTTAGACCCAGAGTTACTCATATGGGTATGATAACTCTGACCACAGAGGAGCCACACAACTTCATTAGTCTGCTTCTAGTAGTCTGCTGTCTAAAATGCTGCAAGAGCTAATGTTAGTTCACATTCATTTTATTTTTCATGTAACATTTATATATAATGGATAGTGGACCAGAAAACACACAAACATACAAGACTAAAAGCTGACCACAACACACACAAATATGCACACACGGTGGTCACTGTGGTTGCATTTGCTTGATGGTACCTGCCAGTGGCCATTTCTGCTGGCCATTGACGCAATCTTACTAAACTAATTATTCACAGACAGTTGTACTGTTCATGTTTTTTATTGAGTGCAGTGTTGTACACAGTGCAGGCTAGAAAAAGTAAGTGAATCTCTATGTTAATGACTTGTCTGGGAGCTGCGAAAGACGTTTAATTAAGGAAACGAGATTAGAAAAAATGTTCTGTGGACAGATGAGATAGAGGTGGAGCATTATGGTTTGGGGCTGCTTTGCTGCTTCAGGGCCTAGATGTCTGAACCTTAAGCTGAAGACATGTTGAGTGATGCAACAGGATAAAAACATGACCCAAAAGTAAAGCATCTAAAGAATGGTTAAAAATGAAAGACTTATGTTTTGGAATGCCTGAGTCAGAGTCCTGACCTTAACCCTATCGAGATGCTGTGGCATGACCTGAAAAGGGTTGTGCACGCAAGGCATTCCAGAAATGTTGATGAACTGAAACACCTTTGCAGGGAGGAATGCTCCAGATTTCCTTCTCAATGTTTTGTAAATCTTTTGGAAATGGTGTAGGTGATTGCTGCTAAAAAGGGATCTACCGGTTATCAATAACAATTTTCTAGCCTGCACTATGGAGATTTATGCAATTTGGACAATTGGAACACATTTTATTAGTAATAGATGCAGAACTCCAAGTAATTCCAAAGGGTTCACTTACTTTTTCTAGCCTGCACTTTGGAGATTTACTCAATGTGGACAATCGGGCCACATTTTATTAGTAATCAGGGCAGAAATCCAGATAATTCCAAAGGGTTCACTTACTTTTTCTAGCCTGCACTTCGGAGGTTTACTCAGTGTGGACAGTCAGACCACATTTTATTAGTAATCGATGCAGAAATCCAGGTCATTCCAGCCGTTTAAATACGTAAGTGTTTTTTTTTGTGCGGCTAAATGGATCTTCATGTACAAGAAAACCCTCTTGTATATTCTTCTTTATAGAAGCTTTTATAAAATGGTTCTGTATAGCTCCAGCAAGGGTTTCACTCTCGTTGCTACTCAAAGAAATCTCTGTTTAGTACTACATAGAACACTTAGTTTAGAGCGTAAAAGAGAAGATAACTAATTTTTTCCACTTTCCCAAAGATATTTGGCTGAGGCATACTGCCAGGCAACATTTATAAATGTACCAACAGCACCAAAAGAGCACTTGGAACACAGTTTGTTGGAACGAGTGGAGGGGAATAATATAAAATCTGAAGTGATTTGCAGTGAGTCAACTGGTGAGCGAAGTTTATGGAAGAGGTGAATATGTTCCTCCAGAGTAGAGTCCAGTCCAGTTTCCCATCAGCTGCTCACAGGTTGCAAAGGTTCTAAATTTTCTTTCACACCAGGCGAATGAGAAGCATTAGAAATGAATTTCGTTACACATGGCGGATACTAAACCATGGAAGGGGATTAAAAATACAAAGATATTATGTTTTTTATATTATGCTTTGTTTAGGACTTTTGATGGTAAAAAACAAGCGATTTTAACCGATTTAACAGTTAACATAACGGTATATTCTTAAAAGGGCTTTTAGTAAAGTCAGTGGTTCCATGTAGAGGAATCAATAAAAGGAACCAATAAAACTACTAATATGTCACTAGGCTTTATAAAGAGAGTGAGCTACAGGAGCAATAGTGTGTGCTTGTGTGTGTTAGAGAGAGATGGGTGAGGAAGGGGTAAGAGAACGAGAGGTAATTATGAATAATCCATATTTCATAAATTCATAAATAAAGTGTAATCTTTACGCTGTGTATACATCGCTCAATAAAAGCGCTAATGCGTTACTAGGCTCTGTAAAGAGAGTGACCTAGGGAGGTAGTTGGGGTCAAATTTGGTTTAAAGATGAATTTGCATTAAAAAGAAATAACACGTTAAAGTGTGTGTTGACATGTTAAATCTTTGGTCCATTAATTGGGAAATTTTGACACAGTGTAAAGTGCTGAGTTCAGATAGTTAAAAAGTAAAAAAAACAGCAAAAATAGACATGCGTTGTCTTTTTTCTTAATATAATATTTTATAAAATGATTTTATATAGCACTGTAAATGGTTCCTCTATCATTATGAGTCAGTACTATATAAAACTCTAGTGCATGTAGAACGCAGTGGGTGGCATTTATCATTTTATGACTGCATTTGGTTCTTATTGTGAACTTAATTTGAAAGGTGTTTGAAATTCCTGCTGAAGGCCCAGCAGATGTTTCTGATCCTCTGAATGTAGGCAAATCTTTAAAACTTTAATTCCCCCTTTTAAAGCCCTGTTGCCTGCGTGTGATCTGTTCTTGGCTGAAACTGGCATGAAGCTGGACATTACTGGACATCCCCTCTTTCTGTATCAAATATGAGTACGTGTATCAAAGTTCCGGTATCACAACAACAATTATATGTGCTGACATTAATGTTTCTGCTAATGTAAGCAGCAATTTAGTACTTTAGAACTTTATTTATCAGCGTAAATATTACAGGAATATTACAGTCTGTCTGTATTTATCTGATAATATCAACATGTCTGTGGTTCACTGCTGAAGACTTGCCATGGACCATGGACCATGGTGGTCCATCCATGTGATATCATTCTTCTGATTAAATAAATTTTACTCAAAGGAGTGAAAAGCAAAGGTGTCAAAAGTATTACCATTACTCTGGTAGAAGTGTAGTAGATACTAGGGTTTAAAAAGGCTTGTATAGAAGTTAAAGTATCAACTTAAGCTTTTTACTCAAGAAAAAGTGTACAAGTACTGGTTTCAAAACTACTTAAGGTAGAAAAGTAATATAAGGAAAACAAATGGCAAAAGCTTAGGCCGAGCCATAGGGGCCTATAGTGCACTATAGTGCAGAATAAAAAAAAATAGAAATGAAATAGGAGTAACGAGGCTATTTTTAAAATGTAAGGAATAGAAAGTACAGATAAAATGTGAGGAGTAGAAGTAAAAAATCTGCTGAAAAATAATTGCTCCTGAATTTTCTATGTAAGGTAAGTAAGGTAACGAAGTAATTGTACTTAGTTACTTGACACCTCTGGTAAAAAGCAAATCTTATACTTCAAGGGTGGCAGTATTGGATATAGTAAAGGTGCACGTATTTGTCACTGTACAGTGTGGACTGTACAGCGAAATGTGTCCTCCGCATTTAACCCATCTGGTAGTGAACACACACTCACACACACATGTGTTAGGGGCAGTGAGCACACACACACACCCAGAGCGGTGGGCAGCCAACTCCAGCGCCCGGGGAGCAGAGAGGGTAAAGGGCCTTGCTCAAGGACCCAACAGTGGCAGCTTGCCGAGCCCGGGAATCGAACCCACAACCCTGTTATCGATATCCCGGCGCTCTAACCGCTGAGCCACCACTGCCCCACACATAGTAGCAAGTATACGCTGCGTTTATATACATATGTAGGGTGTATGACAGTGAAACTTCCTTTGATCAACTTGTGCTGTTTGCAAATAACTTATTTTAATTTGAATCAATGGTTTTAGTTTCCAAATAAAACTATTGACATTAAAAGGTCTTTTTTCCCACAATATTACATGCACAGAATAGAGCTATTGTCCAGTGCTGAAGCATGATGCACACAAAACATCCTGAATCTGTCCTCAGTTGCTGGAAGCAGCATCAGTACTAGACCTGTTTTATCATTAGCTTCATTAATGGGGTGTTACTGGCTGTACAAAAGCCTCACATCACAGCATGCAGTGCCAAGTGTTGGCTGGAGTGGAGTACAACACACCTCCATTGGACTCTGGAGCATCTGAAACACATTCTCTGGAGTAATAGTAATGAATTGCGCTTCACCATCTGGCAATCTGCTGGATAAATGGCTGGCATCACGCAGAGTGATGGACCGTCCTTGTCAACCGGAGAGAGTAGGGCCAGTTATGCTCTCTGGGACTCCTGGCAACGGATGGCTGTGGCATCACCAGCAATCAAACCTGCGATCGCACGATGTTAGCTGTGTCTTAATTGGTAAAGAAAGTGTGCTGTATGACTCTGCATACAGTTTTAAATGAGAGTCTATGCTCTATTTTCTGTGGTGGAGCGATGCGTTAAAATCAGGCTGACCAATCAGTTCTGTATTCATGGTTGCAGAACAAACGAATGAGTGTCAAGACGGCAGCCGAACCGCTAATCTTGTTCGCAGTTGAACAGAAAAGCTTATATGACCAGCAGCAGCATGCTGATTATAAAAATGCAGAGGTTATAGAAAATGTGCGGTGGAGCAGAGCTAAAGCTGACGAGAACTTTATGTGCCACCATCTAGGCCAATTGTGCTCTCTCGGGGCCTCGGATACCGACGATACCGACGGCATTTAGCAGTAGTTTATTAACTTTTTAAAATGGGTCTAGGAGCATCTTAGTCTGTTCAGGGCCACAAAGAACCGTGAACTATAGTTTCCCTCGCTAATTGTGTGGAGGAGAGAAATTAAAGAGAGGACAATCGGACAGGGAGCGAGAAAAATAATGGTTAGGCATTTATGAGAGCTATGAAGTTTCTAGCCTCATTTACAGAGCACAGAAGTCTCTTCTCTCCGGGCCTGGTGTGAATAGGCCTTTAGCCCGGACTGCTTTTGGAATGATGCACGATACAGGACAGCCAATCAGAGCAAAGATCATTTACATGCATCAAGCTTAAAGGTACAGTATTAAAACAACCTGTTCATTTTTAAGGTTGAAAAATGTAATACAGTTGTTTTTGGTTTGTAAACCAATACAAATAGCATAAGTGGACATGAGGGGAAAGAATAATAATAATAATAATAATAATAATAAAAAAGAAAAATAGAGAAAATGTAAGATATGGGCCCTTTAAAATGTCCCCTCCAGTTGCCAAATCACTGCTACATCCTTGAGCGAAAGATCTCTCTCTCTCCCTCCCTCTCTCTCACCCATTCTCTCCCACTTTCTCTCTCTCAGCACTCCGAGAGGTTGTGTTTGTGATTCAGAGCCAGAAGAACTCCTACCACACCCAGAGGGCAGAACAAAGGAGAGCACATCTTTTCCATCAAGCCCAGAGCCTCAAACAGGTACCTGCCCAAGTTGTCATTGCCCTGGTTGCTTCTCCTAAAACTCCACTGTTTGAGCGTTGTTCCTCTGTTAGGAACCCTTTAGCATAAAGGCCTCCTTCATGCTCCGTTTCGGTTCACATCTCGAAGATTTAGATGTAGATTTTCAGCATGAATTTAAAACCGTGCCAATGCAAAACAACTGCTTGCATCACGTCCTGTATTTGTGATCTCCTGTGGAGGCTGTGACAAGAATAAAGCGCTCGCAGCCGTATTTACATACAGGCTCCATCTGCTGTAGTCATGAGAGCAGTCCCTGAACAGAGCGATTGTTTTATTCAAAGCTCTTACTCAAATGCAGCTCGCCGCTGCGTCTCGGATCAGGGACTTTCATGCTTTTGTGTTGTCTGACGCAGAACACAACATTCCCACTAGGGGGCGCACTTACCTTGATTACTCAGCAAGGCCTGTGTGGATGTGTTGAGGAAAAAGTGCAAACAGGTTAGTCACTACTCATGCGGTTCATTCGATCTTCATGCAACACGTGTGTGTGTGTGTGTATACAAATTTTGGAGCCTTCTGCCTTGCTGATTGGAAAGTGATGGACGTCATTGTTGGCTCCTCATTCTTGCTAGGTGTTCCTGATTGCTGAACAAAAAGAGAGTTGACCTCTGTGGAAGTCTTTGTCTTCTTGTTTTCTGTTCCGGCAGTGATTTGCACAGTCTGCCTCTACCTTCAGAAGTTGAAAACAACAGTATCTCCAGCCAGCATATCTTTGCATGTTGATGGTCTGGTAAATTGTGGAAATTATAGACTCTTTATACCCCTCTAGCCCATGCCTGGCATTAGGCATGGTGCCTATATATTCATGTTCATCTGCTCCAGAGAGTCCTGTTCAATTGGCGGTACTTCTCTACAGGGACTAGACAAGCTGTGTGTGTGCGCATTTGCTTGCTTTCTGTGTCCAGAAAAGTTAGCAAAAATGCACATTTGTTTCAGGGCTGATAACCACTTCAAAAAGTGTTTTATTAAAAAAAAAAAAATACATTAAGCATTATTTCTCCATGGCAAACAGAAATACTCCTTTAAATCATCTAAATCATATTTACTGAACAACATCACACAGTTAGCTAGGGCATTGCAATAAAAATATTAATGTTATTTTAATCAGTCCTGAACTCAAGTCCTGAAGTGCAACATTACAACAGCACTGAACACTAGGATGAACAAGGTCATGGAAATGTTGTGGAAATGGCCTCCAAACAACAAGATCCATTTTCATTTATAGTATGAAAAATGCATCCAATAATCCTGGGTAACACTACAGAAGATTACACAAGTCACAGATGTCTTAATAAGGTATGCACTGATCCGATACTAAGTATCGGTGTCCGATATCAGGTATCAGAGTGATTAGGCTGAATCACAGGACCCATCCATTCACTGAACCCTGATTCCCGCACCACCGGTATTCTAGGCATAGAGTAACCTACAGACATGATACACATCATAGCAAACTGCTTGACTTACCCTGTCTAACCAGCACAGTGAACTTGTGACTGGCTCTCAGCGAGTAATCCAGCTTTATTCAAGAACAGTGCAGGGAGGAGAAGCGAGTGGGGAATCTCTTACACACACACACACACACACACACACACACAGTCACACATGCACACACTTTTTCGAGTCCCAAAAGTGTCCAAATTCCATTTATTCCAGATTTCAATCCCCCTGTCGCTGTTTTTGTAAAAGCCACAGCTTTGTTTTTTTGCGCAAAGCCTTGCACCTGTAATGGAGGACAGCCCAGGTCTGGGGCTGCTAGCTCCTTTTTGGTCTTACAGACTTCGAATTTCAGAGGAAAAGTCCTGAACACTGTGCTGGTCCAGCACAATTATTAATATAAGTGATTGAGTATATTTATATCTGTGTTTATTTGTTATAGTTTGTTAGTAATGTTTAAATCAATCCTGATGCCTCAAGTCCCAGAATTGATTAATCCAACAGTTGTATCATAAAAGGAAAAGTTATATCATCATTAGTCTTGACAAACATAAAGGAAAAAACAGCATGGTCTCAACACATGACAATTAACATTTCCTGTAAAAAGGAACAACCCTATTTACTAAGTAAATGTAAACTATATGTCTGAAGTATAATCAGTGCATTCTTAGCAGCGGTTATATACATTTGTAGCAAAGATTGTTAATGTGATGAAAATGGGTTAGAACTAGGGCTGGAGTAGAACATTTTTAATGTCTCTGAAGCAGCAGTCTGTATGTTTTGGGGATTTGGTGATTTAGAGACCTCTCTGGTAAGAATGTGTAATTGCATACGGAAGAGTACTTTTAAAACGTGTGTTGTGGCGCAGTCTCCTTTCAGAGCGGCTACATCTAATGATTGCAAATTTACATTCAGTCAGTCAGTGGAGTAGTTGAGAGTGGAGTATTTAGAGAGAGCTCAGTCAGTACTTGCACTTTTTAGTTGAAGGTTAATGCAAGTAAATGTCAATTAATTGCTACGTGAGTTTAGAGTTTTCTGTAGTCAAAAGGGGGCAAGTAGTTCTCGCTGAAAGGTTTCAGAGGCATTTAGCAGATACTCTTATTCAGAGCGACTTACAAAAGTGCCTCACTGTTTACTTAGAAAATAACCTTAGCTAGTTTGGATCAGCTAGTATTCAAATAATACCTCTATGCCTAGACGTTACTAAATACAAAATCAGTATGGAGGCCACAATACTTGGCACTACACTTCGCCCAAGTACTCTTGGAGGAGGTGGGTCTTCAGTCTGAGTTTAAAGCACCTTACAGGCACCTTTTAAACGTTCGAACACCCAGGGAACGTTCGTTCCACCACTTCGGTGCCAGGACGTAAAAAAGCCTGGATTCTTGTCATCCGTGGATCTTAAAGGATGGCGGGTCAAGCCGAGCCATACTTAGTTCTTGATTTTCCTGCCTGTTAATTTCTTAATTACATTACAAACTAACTGAAAATGCTTTGCTATCTGTTTAGAGCCTTCTCCTGCTTTGTGGGCAAATGATTGTGTGCAGCGCTATGGCTCAACTCCTCCAACAGCTTCTTCCATCTCTGCACAGTACTTTTGGAGCATTTTTAGAGTGGCAATTGGGCTTTTATTTTTTTACCTTCTTGACCAAGGCCTTTTTGCCCGCATGCCCAATTTGGCCAGTCAGTCAGTGCTAGGAAGGTTCAAGGTTGTGCCAGGGTTCTTTCAGTTTCAACATTAATAAGCCCATTGAGGTCCTGGGAACACTCAAAGCCATGGATGTGTGCTCTGCCACAGTCCGTGGAGATCCACAGACAGTTGTTTGGCCGTCATGGCTTCATTTGTTCCTATAACACAGTGTAAATTGTGAACCCAGGTGTGTGCCTTTCCAGTCAATTCTGATTGCAACAGGTGTACTCCAACTGAGTTTAGTCAAATCTCAAGGATAATTAAAGCAAACAGGATGCACCTGACCACAATTTGGTGTGCTACAGCAAAGAGTCTGTTTTTGTTTGTGAATAAGAGTTCAGTTTTTGATATCCAATTAATTTTCCAAACTCTCTAAAAGCATGTTTTCACTTTCACTTGTGTACAAATGGCACGTATTCCATTTCAAATCAAATCCACAGCACATTACAGTAAACAACAAGTAAAGAGGTTTGAATAGTTTCGGAATTCGCTTTGTAGATGTGTGTACATACCTGTCCCATATGTGTTTAAAAAAAACTGATACAGAGCCGAATTTGTAGCTAACGCCTTTTGTTGGTAGCATGCCCTTTAGGTCCTGATGCTGCAAAGAGTCCTTAAACCAACACACACTACCACCACCATGCTTGCACAGTTGGTATGAGATTACTTACTTGGAAAGTATAGCATAGTATTTTTGGGGGATGATTTTATTTTATTTTAATTTTTTCATTTATTATTATTTTTTTCATTTATATTTATATTTATTATTCATTTTTCATTATATAACTTAATTTATATTAAAGAAATATTTTTTTGCTCAAATGTTTTAAGTTTTTGGCCAAAATTAATTTCTCATTCCTGTTTTCAGATTTTATTGTTATTACTCATGTTACTGAAGGCATTGATAATGAAGATCATAATTTACCAGCAAATCAAGTTTTTTAGGCAGTACAGATCATTTATACCCAATAAAACAACCAGACTTACATTTTAGAGACACCGATACACAGTCAATTTCTGAATATGAAGATTGTTGGCCCCTTGACTAAATTTCTGAATTTGTGCACATTTCAAGCACTGACCACGGACTGCGCATCTTAGCCCCTGCTAGACCATTTTAATAAGGTTTAGGACTTTGACTAGGTCATTTATTATTGTCTCATTTTCAGCTGAGGAGGGTTTAGGACATGACTGAAAAAGGTGTGAGATTTCCTTTTGCTGAGATGTAGAAGAGAGCTTGATATTTTTTATCTACATTGGACACTACGACAGGCTACTTTAGTGCACTATAACTAAGCGCTTTAACATCGTCTGTGTATGTTTGTTTTCTGATGGATATTTAATATACGTCTGTAATGTTCACATAGCGTTTATGTTCCTGCTGCTGTAATGACTGTAGTTTCCTTCAAGATCGATATAGTTCTGTCTGTCAGTCCACTTATTATTATGTCATTGGTTGCCATAATAATAGTGCAGATATGTGAATACTGACTAGGGGGGTAGGCTAAATGTTGCTAACTGATGAGCGTAGATCTCAAGGTTTACAATTTCTGCTAGCTAACAGAGCAATCCTACAATATGTTTTGCTATAGATGTTTTATCAACTACAACATGGACAGAACTGGGCTTGTCAGGATAATTGTCATACAATATATGGACATTGTGTTTACTTGCATGTTTGTTTACATACGTCTGAATGTCACCAATATTTTAACCAGCCATGCTGTTCTGTTCCCTCTGTCAGAGACAGGACTAGAGCCTGTGAGCATTGACGTGTATCGTGCAGGAGAAGACCTGTTACTCGAGGCTAAAGGCTGTTTTTTCCAGTTTTGGAAAAGCAAGTCCAGATGCTGATTTCAGAGCAAAAAGCAAACACATCTCCCAAACTATTATTAATTAAAAGTCCATTGCTCGGGCCCCGGGTGGTCCAGCAGACTAAGGCGCTGTCACGATCACGCTGCTAGCCATCATACAGAACATGACTGACCTGGTCAGTAGATAACCTTTAACTAACTGGGTCTTCCAAACTCTTCCAGTAATACACAGCTTTTAAGTTTTGATCTTTATTAAGGCAGATCCTGTAAAACCTTGTCTCTCTCACTTTTTGCTATTGTTTGGATATACCAATTATGCCTTACATTCTGTCCAGAATTCCCAAAGAACATACCAATAGAAATGCTTCAGAATGACTGGGAATACTGACTTCCATTGAACTTGAAGGCTCAGACTAACTTGTTGGGCATTCTGACGTCAAGAACCGCCACATCATGAACGAAGAAAAACACCTGAAATTCCATCTGACTGAGTCTCATGTCCTGTGTACCACTTTGAAACAAAAGAGACTGGAATCCGATTAGATCTGGGAAGCTGTCTGTTTGCCACTCAAACTGCAGAACATCTGTCCTGCTGAAATGGGATGCGCTGGGAAAAAAACAAGGTTAGGGCTGTCCAAACAAAGCCTGAGAACACGAGGAAAGCTCACAGAGGGGAACTAAGACACAATAGAGAAGCCATCAGTGCACTCTCTGAATAGAGAATGCACTGATGAGACACGTTTGCAGGTTCCGGTGGCACTCGGATCCTACCAAGAAAGGCTCTGGAAGATAAATCAGAGAAGAAGATCTGGCGGTCTACAGATTATATCAGTATCAGACATATGCAGTCTGACTCATGAGTAGATATTACAGACCGGTCGGTAAGGAGGAGATCAGTATGAGTGGGAGACACAATAACTTCCAGATACAGGTAAGAAGGTTATGCAGGGATGGGCTGACAGCTCATTATAAGGAGATTTGAGAGGGATGTGATTATAGACTATTCATTAAAGTCTCTGGGGCATCCAGATGATTAATAAGATGAATAATTTTCTCTAAAAGCTCGTTAACCACGTTTGCCGTCTGCCTTTTACACCAGTTTCATGATGAGGGAAGTAGGCAATATAAAAACCCAATGAAGGGATTTGGTACGCCGTACGGATTTCGTCTGATGGAGAGAAAAGGAAGAAAAAACGGCAGCTAATACCACTTCATTTAAGCACTTGAATTTGACCCTAGAGTGCTTCCAGCATCTGATGATCTAAAGGGGGGATACTCCAGTGTTTTTCAACCTGCTACATCTGTAACATATGATTGCCTGTAATTTTCCTGTACATAGAAAAGAACAGAAAGCCTGTTAACTATTAAAAAAAACCCAAAAAACAGGCAAGCCTAGTTTTGCCGGCCCACCATTGGCTACATAAACTTGTCAGTGGGATTTCAACATGATATGACATTTGTTATGTTTCATGGAGCATTTCATGTGACCCTGCCTGGTACAGAATTCAAGCCTGGCCCTCGGAGCCTTAAGATGTAGGCTGCATATTTGCTAGTTTTTAGATGTGAAGGGCCCAGGACCTGATATACTGGCGTGGTAGCAAAGCTAATGCCGCGATAGCAATGTAACCACAGCGGTAGCGATGCTCAGTGAGGCCGACAGGCGCTGCTGTAGTGATACTAATGCTGCGGTAGCGTTGCTGGATGAGGTCGGCGGTCGACGCGGTACCATTAGGTAGGGATGCTCAGAAAAGTTGATGGTTGCCACAGTACCACTTCCCTTTACAGAAGTATTTCAAGCAAGGAGACACAAGTTTAGCTTACCTAAGATTCCATTTCTGGGAAGCACATATACTTGTTAGCTTTTTGGCAAAATGTTCTCTAAACAAACACAAGGCAGTCCTTGGGCATTTCAACAAAGTCTGTCAGTGGGTCAGGAAGCGAAATTGTCTTCTCTAGGCCAGCCCATTGGGCAGCCCTACTTAGTGCTTAGTGCTAGAGCTAGTTTAGTGTTCCTGACTGTGTTTACGAAACGAATAAACTAGTGTTAATCATGTATTATCTAATGATGTTATGCATAAGTGTACATCCAGTGGATATAGGTGTCTCAAATTGAGCGAAATGGCTATGGCTACTTTGATTAGACATGGAGATGGTAATGTGGATTAAATCATCTTTTCTATGCGTTTACAAGCAAACATTGTCTCACAGGTCAGTCTCAGCTGATAAACTCACATATTTAAAAGCTTATTCTTATCTGGTTGGATGGACTCGCGTGATGACCTTTGAACATCACAACTGTCAATGAGGCCAAGAAACTGCCTTTTTAATGGATCCTTTTTCCTTGTTGTTTTTGATTTGTCTTATTGAATATTTTTAATCATCCTTCACCCAAACAGCCAAACAGCGCTTCCTTTTCTTTTAATTAGAATCCTTGACTTTGATTCAAAGTCAATTTTAGACTTTAAACAGGCACTGGTCATTAATATTCATTAGCTTATTAGCATGTTGTTTTCGATTGGCTGTTACTGAGGTCAGAGGAGAAAATACCACAGCATTAAACACTGAGACATTAGACACAGTGACTTTATGAATCAGATTAAAATACTGTGCATTATGAATATTTTATGAATTTAACCTGCTGTGTCCAATAACAAAATGAACACTCATTACACAGAACAGTGAGGCCTTAGGCTGCTACCTAATGTGTATACAGCAGGTGCCAATCCTGAAAATGTCAAGGCAAGAGGGTACTGCAAGAGCAGGGTCATATACGGGGACACCTGCCAGGTACCCAGCTCTCATGAATTGGCTAGCACACGCCCTTGCCGGCTAGTGGATGCCTGTGCTGGCCAGCATCACCCTGAAGTGATATGGGGAAAGCAAGGCCAGTTGTGCTCTCTCAGACTCTGGCTACTGATGGCAGGCAGCATGCCTGAAGAAGTGTCAGGCATGCCAGGCATTAATGTTTAAAATGTAGGGATCTGATCCAGTGGATCGGGGTGGAGCCAGGCATTTTTAATGGGTTAGGTATCGGCTGTTTCTGCCTGATCCAGTTCCCAGCCTTAGTTTTGTCGTAGCAGAGCGACCTTTGGTGTCCTCTAGGTACTATTAGCAGACATGATTCTCAGCTGCCACAGGGATTAACCTTTCAGAAAGTAACCAAACAGTTTAGAGTCGGCAGTGTGGAACGCAATATATGTGGTTCTTTTGCTCTGACTGTGTTTAACAATTGCTTAGGGTCCCTGTGGAATTAAATGCAGCTTTGGTTTTTGTGTCATCCTTGGTTCTGACCTGTCTTTAACCTGCCCAGCTGTGTCTGGTCTGTAGCCCTGCCCTCTCATCAGTACTCCCAGGGGTTGTTTGTTCCCGTTAAGTGTTTCATACCCCTGTGTTTGCCTTTGCTCCCTGCCATGCATCGCCGTTTGTTACCTGTGACCTGTGTTCATGTCTTTTTGTCTTGAACAGAAATAGGCAGTTCCGGCCCTGGATTCCGGGCCCCAGATTCCTGCACAGTTTTGTGCTTTCCCTGCTCAAGCCCACCTGATTCATCTCACCTGTTAATTGCCTGGTTAAACAGGTCTGTTAGAGCAGGGAACTGCAAACTGTGCTGGACTCGGGACCATGTTGCCCACCCTGGTCTTGAAAGTCCTCTGTGTTTGTGTTTTCTAGAGCTAGGCTCTCCTGCGACCCGCCTTAGACCAAATGCTCTCCCTCTTGCTAGTACTGTTTGCCTACCGACTACAGTGAAGTTTACATGGACTCTATTTGCTGCTATTATTATTGCCACCATTAACCATCATCATTACTCTCATAATCTCATTCTATGATTGCATATTTGCTCTATGATATTATGATTATATTAGCACACCTGAGCAGTATATATGTAGTCTTATGTGGTGGTACAGTGAATTGTCATGATTATTTTATTAATAATTCTGACCAGAGGAGTCTTGGTTCCTCCCAGGGTTTCTTCCTCCAGCATTGGAGGGAGGTATTCCTTGCCGCTGTTGCCTTTGGCTTGCTCAGAGGGGGTATTTATGTTTAGGTTTAGTTGATCTCCTGTGCTATTACTGGATTCCTGTAAACTTGCTTTGTGGCAGTGACAGTTGTAGAAGGCGCTATACTAATAAATTTGATTTGATTAGATTAGAAATGTAACAAATGACTCCTAAAAAGATTCAATCATTCGGTTCAAATCATTGATGATTTGAACCGAATGATTGAATCTTTTTAGGAGTCATTTGTTACATTTCTAATCTAATCAAATCAAATTTATTAGAATAGCAAAAGGTTCAAATCATTGCACTGCAGTGACATCTGGTGGACAGTCAGAACAGGTGTAAGTGATATGATATGATCATGGTAGTGATATAAAAAATACTGCTATTTGCAAAACAGTAAGAAAATAGCAATTTTTCATTGTTGGTATTGTTGTCATGAGTCATGTTGACAACAGTCACAGTTCTAGGATCAGAGATAAAATTGTCCAGCTCTCATTTAGAAGCAGTTGAATCGATTCAGGTTCAAATCTTAGTTTCAAGGTTGACATCACTAGTTTGTAGTTCCCCTGTTTGTCTCCTACATCAGCTCCAATACCAGGAGGTATCGCCCTCAACTAGCATTGCTGCGTGCGTTGCGGTGGAAGATGTTGCCCTTCGTGCAGCTAGATTTGCTGCGCCTGACATGCCTCGACGTAAGGCCTGTCCTATCGTGAGGAAAAGCCATAGGAAACGCTGTGGTTGGGCCATTTCCCCTGCTACTGGGGAGGGCAATTCTTCTGCAGGGGAGGAAAACTTTGGTGGGGGGCCATCGGACTCCAGTCCCTGTGTTGTCAATCAGCAGCTGCGGTCTAGAAGTTTCCCAGGCCAGAGGTTTGTTCCCTGCCATGTTCTCTTTTTTTTATATATATACCTGACCTGTGATCCCAGCTTCATGTTTCTTTTGTTTTTGTAAGTCCTCTGTGCTTGCATTTCCTAGAGTTTATTGCTTTCTGGTTTTGCGTAGTTTATTTTGTAGTTATCCTGTTTTCATGGACATCTTAGCTTTGCTGGTTTTGGCAACCCACCCCACGGATTGTGTGTCTGGGTCCCAGTGTAGTTATCATGTCTAAATCCTTATGAATAAGGTGAAAGTTATTGTCTTTGATTGGCGAGAGCTGTGGAGTAGTGAGCCCTGTGATGCCTGCTAATGCTAGCTGTACCTGATGCATCTGCATCTCCCTCTCTCTCTCTTTCGATCTGTTTTAGAACGAAGATGATGATGATGGTGGTGGTGGTGGTGATAGAGATTGCATCACGCTGAACACTCTCCCTGCCGGTTAAGATGACCTCAACACTAAGAAGTTAATGGAAAACTGGTCCCTAATTGGACTGTGTTTGCGCGCATCGCAGATTGAATGCTGGCAGCGTACGCCATTTGGGCGGTGAAGAGCAGCATGTCTGGCAGAGTTCCATGTCGGATTCGTTTGTCTCCGTTTTAATTGGCCAGCCACAGAGGGCTACGCTACAGCCAGTCTGCAGCTTTTGGAAATGAGTTCCCCTGAACCCGCGTCAACTCGAAGATTGTGACGCATGGCCGTAGCTCACAGTGCTCATATCATCAGAGCCTCAGCAGTCCTTTCAGCCACGTTCATACCCTGCATACACACCCTCGTGACATTTCAGATTGTGAGTAGCAGCAATAGCCGGCCCCTTTTGTAATTTGCTACACCTTTTTGTGTTCTGTGTTTTTTGCCAGCTCATCTAATTCATGTCCTGCTTTTTCTCCTTTCACATTTCTCTCCGAGGCTTCTCTTTCTGACTCACCGCCTCCTTTTTGGCACTTCCTCTGTCAGCAGTCTCTATCTGTCCTACATGCTGCTCTTCTTTTCCATTCTTTCCACCCCTTGGTCCCACTGACTCTCTTTCTGTGATTCTTTTTCATTATTTCTTCCTCCCCTGGCCCCATTGTTAGCCCCTTGGCCTCTCTGGCGCAGCCTGGATGCTGTGGGTCCTTTGTATTACAGTATCCCGCCTATCTCTCTCTCTCTCTCTCTCTCTCTCTCTCTCTCTCTCTCTCTGGCAATGTGTCACAGCAATATGGGCTTTCAGTGATTTCTTTCAGTGCTGTTCTTTTCTGGCACAAAAACTTTAATAGAAGAAAAAGCAGGAATTTGGTGTAAAGATATAGCATTTGTGTGTGTGTGTGTGTATATATATATATATATACACACACATACCTTTATTCTACGCACCCTCCACCACACCCAAACGAAAACTTCAACAAAACATAAAAGCCCAATCGGGGCTCTAACAGTCTCTACACACGAGTATTATCCAGCAGCTCAGTCCGTGCTCTCCCCGTGTTTGTCTTCCCTCCCGTGAATGACTGAGCATGCCCTTTTATGCCGTTAACCTGACTATCGTGCACAGCCACAGGTGAACGACACTAGGGCGTCACTCCCGCCTCCTCACCCCCACAATATATGTATGGCCAGAAAATCGATCTTAATGCACAGTTAGTCTGTTGCCAAGCTGTGCAAAGGCTCAAATTTATTTTGACAAGGTCTCAGACCTTAATTGCCGGCTGCCAAAAACCTGCATTGAAAGTTTAGCTGAGTAAAGAGGGGGGTGCATCATTCCAATGACTAGTGTTTCTTGCACAGACAACGGAAAAGTCATGAGAAAAAAAACCTTACCTGTGACTTCATCAGCAAAGTCTACATTTGAAGTATGCTACAGAACATTTAGGGAAATTTAGGCCAGATGAGGTCTGATGAAGTCAAAACACAACTTTTTAGCAGCAGTCTGCAAAAGGAACTGCCTTTCCCGAAAAGAACACTTTGCCAACTGTGAAACATGGGGTGGATCTATCGTGTTGTCAGGCTGTGTTGCTGCCAGGGGTGTTGGCAATATTGCAGAATTGCAGGGAAGAATGTACAGGGCCTTTAAAATGTGTTCACACCTTGAATGTTTCCCCTTTACTTCTTTTATAAATGGAATGAAAGTTAATATAATTTGGCTTTACTTAGAATTTGCAAAAACATTTAATGTCAAAGTGAAAATAGATTTCAACCAAGTAAAAGTTCAACCAGGTAGAGGGTGCTACAAGTCTCAGAATTATTGAAATGGAGATAACCTGAGTGCAGTAAATGTGTCTCAAGTGATTGTAGTGTGTATAGAAACCTGTCTGGAAGGCCCAGTAACTGGTCCATCAATATTCCTAGCTACGAATAAAATAGCTTATTAAAGAATCCAAGTTGCTGAACATCCCCTGGAGTTCAGTTAAGTCCATCATTAAGAAATAGAAGAAATATTGCACATGTTCCAAACTGAGTGACCGGGCAAGAAGGAGACTGGTAAGCGAGGCCACAGAGACGGGCACTGTAAGCAATGTATCTTAAAACCCTCCAGGGACTGCTTGAAAAGACACATAGAGTAGCTTTTGGAATGGCAGTCACAGAACTAAATATCATAGAACATTTGTGGATCAATATAATATATAATATATAATGTCCATGCAGACTCTGTGAGGTAAATCCATATACAGTGGCATGTAAAATATGGGCACCCCCCAGTGTCATTTTGAGGGGCCATGCATATCAGATTGCTTTACAATAGGGTAATTTAACTAAAAATCCATTTTAAATTTATAAATGCTTCTAAATTTGAAAGATTAATGACATTTAAACACACCCTCCCAGCTGCACTGCATTTTGTGTTAATAACTCATTACTGTTTTTTCTTTTTGAGTTTAATACTACCATCTGTCAATTTTACTGTGAAAGACGTGTACCTGTATTAAGGAAGCACTCTGAGAAATCAAAACAAACAAACAAACAAAAAAAACATATTCTATCTTCAAACAAGAATGGCCCTATTTCAGCAATCTTTTGGCAAGCCGCCAACTGTGCACCGAGCAGCTAGATTTAGGGCGTGTCGGTGGGTCTTTGCTATTGTAACTATGGGAAAAGTGTGCCTTGCGTGTTTCGAGTTATCCAAGGCATGTACTCAGTATACTGGGTGTGTTTTGGGCATGGCATGCAATAAACCAATCAGCGGGTCACTTACCATTCCCTTTAAGAGCCAGGTGCGGTCTGATTTTGGCGTATTGCTATATCAGTAGGTGTACGCGCGTTGGGCACGTGCCTGTGTTGACAATTCGCTGCCAAGATAGCAATGAACGTCTGACTGTTGACGTCTGCCTAGGTTGTTTTCAGTCAGTGGTGCACCTGTGTTTTCTGTTGTCAAACCAGCAATACGCCAGACATTTACCTGAACACACCTCATTTCGAGACCACCATGCCCCTCAGCGTAGATATATTCACAAGCACCGCTGCTATGTAAACGATACTTGGATGTTGGCGGGGTGTAAGATAGCAATGAGCATTGCAATGCACGTTTTGAATTGCATTATTAGAATGAGAATTAAGAATGTTATTGTCCACAACATTTTGGTTGGATCATGGTTGGATTACTATTTAAAACAATGAGTACCCTAATTATAGTCTTTCTGGTTCAACAATCATGTTGATTGTCCAGCTGAAATGTCAACATTCACCTCTTGCTGCCAAAAATGCAGTGACAACACTACACACTAATGTAGCCAGCTGAATTTTTATAAATTCATAGTTTTCATAGATTTATTTTCATAAATGAATTATGTAGGAAATGGTTGTTTGATTCCTATCAGTCATCTGCCGGCCTGTCGGTTGTGTGAGTCCAGTTTCACAAATTTGTGCTCCCCTTAGCCGCCTCCCTCACCTCTTTCTCTCCCTCTGTTGAAGTCTCTTCTTTTTAAAAGACATTGCATGTTCTCCTTTTTTCTTTTAACACTGCTGAGCCAGCCCTCCTGCAGGTCAAACTGTCAGAACTGTCAGTTCCAGATCCCATCCGCTGACCAACAGAAGGCAGCAGGTGCGGTAAGGAAAGCACATGTCAGACATCCGGACCCTCAGTACTGGAGCTACCACATGGCTGTGTACTCCTCACACCTTCTCTTCGGTCCTTACACCAATGACTGCATCTCCAAGGACCTATCTGTGAAGATCCTGAAGTTTGCGGACGACAGCACCATGGTGGGCTGGATCACCATAAGCACCCATGAGCACCTGGTGTCCCGGTGTAGCGTCAGCCACCTTCTGCTGAATGCACAATAGACTGTAGAGAGTGCTGAAGGACTTCAGATGCATCCCCTCCTTTTCTACCTCCCTTCCTCAACATTCATGGCTCTGTGGTTTCAGTTGTGGAATCACACTAGTTCCTGAGTACAGCATATCCAGAGACCTGAAGTGGGAGGGGAACACAGCCTCCATAACCAAGCCACCACAGAGGCAGCTTAAGAAATTCAACCTGCCACAGGCCCTGATGATCCAGCCCTACACAGTGGTCATCTTGTCCATCCTCACATCATCCATAATCACAGCAGACAGTATTGTTGCCAGCGCTTTAGGACATTTACAACAGCCGGGTCATGAAACACGCTGTCAAGATTACAGCTGACCTCTCACCCTGGACATCGTCTCCTCCAACCACTTCCATCTGGTAAAAGACTCTGGGGCTTTCAAAGCCAGCACAACTAGGCATGCTAACAGATTGTTCCCCAGAGCTGTGGCACATTGTACTTTAAGCAGAACTGCACCTACAGTCTGTACATAAACCCATTTCGACTTTATTTTTAACTTCTTTGAATCCTCCAATTCGAATACTTCAGAGTTTGTGTTTACTGCTTCTACTGGTGTAACATGTCATACCTGTGTGCCCTCACTATGACAAATATGCCTGTATCTGTAACATACATGAGGAAAAAGTAACTGTTCTGATTCTGATTACCCAAAATTTTAATTACATTAAACAAACCCAACATGCTTTACATTTTACCCAATCTGAACATTAAAGTTGCCGTGTCTTATCTACCCACATCTGATGTTCACAAGCTTCACAGCCAGAATCGAGTGTGTTCAAGAACATAGCTGTCCATTAATTTCCTCTAAAGAGATAGCAGCCCATGTCACAAGCTAGAAAGAAGCAAACGCCCATTTTAGCTTATTTCATATTGCAAGTTTTATTAGGGTTTTTTTTTAAGTGATATCTCAGAGGTTTTGTGGATTTAGAGAGTTTTTACTTTTTGATTTTTTAAAATATGTCAGCTCCATTTTGCTGTAAAAAGTTAAAACGTTCAACAGACTTTTTTACATTGACTTCCATTGAAAGTGAGACCTTTTTCTTCTGTTGTAAACATCTTGGAGAGACCAAGTTTTGCATGGCAACTACAATATTTGGAGGTTTTCATTCACAGAGATTTCCATTGGTTATACCCAGTGACGTCAGTAACACGTTTTCCCAATATTTCAATATTTTCAATTCAGTAATCAATTATTTATTTATTTATTTATTGCTTTCTTAATGCATCTCATGGAGTGACTTAAAGGTAAAGGTGCATGTATTTGTCACTGTACAGTGTACAGCAAAATGTGTCCTCCACATTTAACCCATCTGTGGTAGTGAACACACACACACACACACACTAGTGAACTAGGGACAGTGAGTACACACACACCCAGAGCGGTGGGCAGCCAACTCCAGCGCCCAGGGAGCCCGGGAATCGGTCACGTTTTCAGCATGAGGGCAACTTGTGTGTAATATCATGCAGCGACACAAGCAGAAACAATGAAGGCAGGAGAGAGATGCACGTTTTCTAGCTGAAAATACAGGCACTGTATTGAGTTTGTGTCAGCTAAAGATGACAATATCAAGGTTCGTTGTGCACTCTGTGCTGAAGACAAAGTGCTCTATAGCTTGGTGCTATCGAGGTTTGGTGCTCACGCCAAGAAAAAATAGACTTTCTGAGAAGAGGTTTGAGAAGCTTCTGTTAATGAGGTTCAACCACTGGTTTACTCGTCCCACTCCACCGTTTCACTCATAATATGCTATTGCAACATAAGATTTGGCCAAAGTAACAAAAGTAGACTTGATGTGGACATGTGGTGACGTTTTGTAACAACAGGTTCAGTGTTCAATGATGTCTAATGACATCAACACCCTATATAAGGTGTGCTTAATTATTAGGCAACTTCCTTTCCTTTGGCAAAATGGGTCAGAAGAGAGATTTGACGGACTCTGAAAAGTCAAAAATTGTGAGATGTCTTGCAGAGGGATGCAGCAGTCTTGAAATTGCCAAACTTTTGAAGCGTGATCACCGAACAATCAAGCGTTTCATGGCAAATAGCCAACAGGGTCGCAAGAAACGTGTTGGAAAAAAAAGGCGCAAAATAACTGCCCATAAATTGAGGAAAATCAAGCGTGAAGCTGCCAAGATGTCGTTTGCCACCAGTTTTGCCATATTTCAGAGCTGCAACGTTACTGGAGTATCAAAAAGCACAAGGTGTGCGATACTCAGGGACATGGCCAAGGTAAGGAAGGCTGAAAAACAACCACCTTTGAACAAGAAACATAAGATAAAACGTCAAGACTGATTTTTCTAAGGT
Source organism: Salminus brasiliensis (assembly GCF_030463535.1). Classification (NCBI taxonomy): domain Eukaryota; kingdom Metazoa; phylum Chordata; class Actinopteri; order Characiformes; family Bryconidae; genus Salminus; species Salminus brasiliensis. The sequence continues at coordinate 18,937,822 of NC_132893.1, read as the reverse complement.
TTTATGGACTGATGATTTTATGCTCCACTCCGACTCAGACGCCAGCAAGGTGGAGGTGGGGTACTGGTATGGGCTGGTATCATCAAAGATGAACTTGTGGGACCTTTTTGGATTGAGGATGGAGTGAAGCTCAACTCCCAGACCTACTGCCAGTTTCTGGAAGACATCTTCTTCAAGCAGTGGTACAGAAAGAAGTCGGTATCGTTCAAGAAAAACATGATTTTCATGCAGGACAATGCTCCATCACATGCATCCAAATACTCCACAGCGTGGCTGGCCAGTAAGGGTCTAAAAGAAGAAAAAATGATGACATGGCCCCCTTGTTCACCTGATCTGAACCCCATAGAGAACCTGTGGTCCCTCATGAAATGTGAGATCTACAGGGAGGGAGAACAGTACACCTCTCTGAACAGTGTCTGGGAGGCTGTGGTGTCTGCTGCACGCAATGATGCAACGATGATCGTAAACAGATCAAGCAACTGACAGAATCTATGGATGGAAGGCTTTTGAGTGACATGGTAAAGAAAGGTGGCTCTATTGGTCACTGATTTGTTTTTGGTTTTGTTTTTGAATGTCAGAAATGTTTATTTCTAAATGTTGTGTTGTTATATTGGTTTAGCTGGTGAAAATAAACAAGTGAGATGGGTATATATTTGTTTTTTATTAAGTTGCCTAATAATTCTGCACAGTAATAGTTACCTGCACAAACAGATATCCTCCTAAGATAGCCAAATCTAAAAAAACCCACTCCAACTTCCAAAAATATTAAGCTTTGATATTTATGAGTCTTTTGGGTTGATTGAGAACATAGTTGTTGTTCAATAATAAAAAGAATCCTCTCAAATACAACTTGCCTAATAATTCTGCACACAGTATTTTATATTTTTTAATATAAACAATTATTCATGTTAAGTTAATTCAGGAGAAACTGTCTTTATTTTATTTTTTATAAAAACATGGATTTTTTCAGGAAATTGTTTTTAAGTTTAACTTTAAATGTCAGGAGATACATGGTGCTGTTAAAAATGCACTTCCACTAAAGTGAATATTGGCAAAACTGGTTGACATTGTTCAGGCGATGTGACGTGTTGTCGGCAGCTGCTGAATGTAACTAATAAAGTAACTCGTAATCTAAATAATTTTCTTGATACGAAGAAAATCGATTACTTTTTTAAGGTAACTATGCCCTTGCTGGTCATACCATATGTTGTTAAAATCATACGTTTCCACAATTTCAGCATTTCTAATGCACTATTATTGTTTTGTACAATGTTAGAGTGAAAAAAGGAAAACAGCAGTCTGGTAGACCACGAATACCGCTTGTCGGAAGGCAGATCAAAATCCCTGTTTGACTGCAACTAGGCTTCAGGTAGATTTAGCAGACTCTGGTGTGGTGGTGCACTGATCAACTGTACGTTGAGACACCTACACAATATGACCTTAATGAAAAAGGAAGGCTTTTACTGCAGGATCATAATCTTAATAGCACCGCAATGTTCACAATGGATTTTCTCTTTTCAAGGGGCGTAAGTTGAAGGTCTTTGCCATGGCCTTCACAGTCCCTTAACCTATAATAGACCTCAGAAGAGCAGGATAGTGAGGCAGCCCAAGAATCTTAAAGAGCTAGAAGCCTTTTGCCAGATACCATGTTTTGCTTCTACAATATAACTACAATATTTGGCGATTTTTAATTACTGAGATTTCCCATTTATACCATTTGTCGTTAAAAGCTACCACAATTTCAGCATTTTTAATATATTATTATTGTTTTGAACAATTTTAGAGTGGGGAAAAAAGGAAAAGAGTACCACACCAGTTTGTACATCCCAAGATATTTGAGCTTTACCAAGATCTTACACCTTAATTTTCTTGTCATGACTGTGGCTTGTTCACGGTAAAGCAAATTTCAAAGCATTATAAATACAAAGAACATCCCTAAATAGGAATTACTCACCATGCATGGTTCCAAGACCTTTGCTTTTGGTCCTTTTTTGTTATTCTGAAACTGTAAAAGATGGTAAAAACATAAAATGTAATATATGTGTGTTGTTATGCTTTTTGGAAATCTTAGCTATTCCCAATACCTGATATTTTAATCAGGGGTGACCATACTTTTGCATGCCACTGTATCTACCCAGTGTCTTACAGCCCACCTCCTCTCTTTCTCTGCCTCCTCAATGTCTCTGTTTCACTTAATCTCATTTTCCTCACTTCCTCACCTCCCCCTCTTTCTTCGCTCACGTCTTCACTATCTTTAATTGTCTGTTTCTAAACTAACCTCTGTTTTTATTCACACCAACGCTAAGCAGCCTCGAGCTTCAGTGTTTTTTATTCATCACTAAAGAAATGTAAGATAAAGGGTTCTTTAAACCTCCCACAAAAACACGAGAACAATCTAGAGTCCCCAAAGGCATCTCCAAAGCGAAGTAACTGTGCAGTGTTCTCCTATGCCTGGCTGCGAGTTCCTGTGTTACGTTTGGGTGAGCCCCAGTTTCTCAGCAGGGAGGAGAGAGTGTTTAGTGGACATTTAGAATTATGTTCGATCGCTTCGGCTCCCTGAGGCAACATTATTAGAAGAATAAGGAGTCTCCAGGCATCATTTACAACACACACACGCACACACTCCATTTTTATTTTTTATCAGCTAGATCTGATGCTGGAAAGGCCAGTTTGTTGGGTAAAGTCTCCTAGATAATGAGGATGGACTGCTTTGACTCATTTTAGGTGTAAGAAAATAGTTGGAAAAGTTTAGTTTTTAGTTTTGCACTAATTTGGAAGCACATGGACAGAGTTTGGGACAGAGTCTGGTAACACTTGACTGTTGGGCAGCATTCTTAAAGCTATAATGTTAGCCACCAACAACAAGCTACAATTTTTGTCTGAAACCGATGTCGAATATGTTGATTGGGTTTGGACTGACATAAGCACTATCCGAGTTGAGCGTCCGTTTTCACATTACAGTTCATGTGGCAATCTTTGGGGTCCAAGCACAGCACAACATTATGGTAGGCCATGTTTTTAGAGTGGTCTCAAAAATTAGTTATATATGCAGGGGCTCAAAGAGATTTATAGACTTACCTTGAATTTACGTGCTTGTACAGTTTAAATCATTAAAATCATTTCACAAAAACTTTTTATTTCTTTTATTTCAGCCTCAGAGACCACCAGAATTTTAATGTGAGAATTACAAAATTGTTCTCCTAATAACAATACTGCCAGACACCATTACAGGGGTTCGAATTCTGAATATGACACTTTTTTCACTGCCCAGTTTTTAGGTCTGCTAATTTTCTCTCTAATTTAGTAAAGGGATTATTGGAGTCTTGTAAGTTTATTTTTTAACTTAATATTTAGTTGGCTTTTGCTTTTAAATAACAGATACATTTAATGTTACAGGGAGGGGGGGTACATACAGTTGGTTCCTTGGTTTCTAATATTCACATATTACATATTCAAACAGTCCCTTCATAAAGAAAAGTCTGTGTGCCTTTTCCTTTTGAACTTTAAAAAATTATAGTCATATGTTCCATTTGTTGGATTTCCTTAACCGTGTCTATCCAGTGAGTTATAGTTGCTGGAACACTCTAAGGTCATTTCCTTTTTTTTTACTGGCAGCTAACCGGATACTCAATACTCTGATCACTTCTCAGGAATGTGTCATAATTAATGTAATAAATTAAAGTGATAAAAAGGTTTTACAAATCCAAAGATTATAAAAGGTGCTTCTAACTTCTTTTCACGAATGAAGGCAGAACCAGAAGACGTGAATGATCAGCTATACTTTCACCAAGCTTTATCCAGCAAGGTTTGGATTACCTTCAATGCTTGTTTGCTGAAATAACAGACCTAGACAGTGTAGTTTTGGTTCTGGGCTTTATAGTAATTTAATGTATCTCACATTCAAATTCAATATCATTCAGATTATTTTAATCCATAATATCTATCCAGGTTCTGAAAGAGATATGGGCCCACTGACTCTACTGATATTATTTTTCAGACTACTCAAAACTGATCAGTGATTATTTTCCGAAATCTTCACATTTAGCCTAAAGGTTAGGGCTGGGCCTAAGTTGAGCTTTAATATTTAATACTTTAAATATTTCTTAAAAATTGACAGCTCCATTCCTCCTTTTGTTTGACAGATGGATTTTGGCATATTTGACCCTTGGCCTTTCAGCATTCAAGATAAATCTGGAATTGTCTAATTTCTCAACTGAGTTTCAGGCATTTGAACGGGAAGAGATTAAAATAATTAAAACATATTTAATATTTAATCATTAGTCTTGGTAAAACATATATTTTGCTGACTTCTGTTCTATTATAGCAAAGTCCAGGAGAAAAAAAACAAAACAAAACATCTGTTCAAGTTTAAGCAGAGACCTTCTATTAACATCCTGCTTGGTTTTCATATTAATTGTGAACAATTACAATTACACTTGTGGTTTGTGTGTGTGTTGAAAGTGTAACCAGAATAAGATTTAAATTACTCAGTAAAGCAGCAACTCAGTAAGGTTTGGTACACTCGTTTCTTGATCTTCTAAAAAATAAACATAAAAATGATCAGTGTTCTTTTCCTCCTAGGCATTGACCCTTATACCAGTGGGCTGCTATATCGCATGCGCCAGTGGTTCGGTATATGAGGCGCATAGTGTGAGAGACAAGACACAACCTTGTCTCGTGCCCTCTTTCCAATGTGACACCATCTGGCAAGTGACAATTTATCTTACTTGTTGCTGTTGGTAAGGAATGTAAAGCTTTGATGAATCGTCCACGTGTCATTAAATTCAAATCTCTCCCATGCCAGGTACAGATTTTCCCATTTTATGGAATCGAAAGCCTATTCAGCAATTTTAGGGCATGGATGAGAAAACATCTTCTTGACTTTCTTTTTTTATGGGGAGGCCTTTGGGGGGGGTGGGGGGGGGATGGTGCTGGATGGTTTATCGTATCGTATTTTTCTTTTATCATATTTTTTGTTTTTAAGGTATTTTCTTTAAATACTTCTAGCAATATTTAGATTAGACCTTCAGATTAGGCATTTGATTATTGGGATGTGGTAATTCTCGTTCACCTTGTTTTATGTATAAATCGATGTTTCCTATATACACCTTCTTTAGGTATTACAGATATTATTGCATCCTTCCACTAAGATGGGGTTTTCCTTTTATATGTTGTTGAAGCACTGAAGGAGTGAAGTAATATTTTTTTTTTATAATTCTGAGAAACAGCTTTCTGTACCTGGTGGAAAATGTTGCCTCGTAGATTGCTTACTGCCATGTTAACTTACTCTACAGTCATATTTAATTATATTTAAGGAACAAAATTTGATGGGAGGTCTAGTTTTGCTTTTAATGCCTCCCCTTCTCAGGATGAGTATACAGTTTTTAAAAATATTGTCATATTTTTTTATAAAAATATGTTATAGTATATATATATATATATATATATATATATATATATATCGTCATTGTCCAGTGAAAAACATGTATTTCCCAAATGGTGACTCTACAGGAAAAAACAAAAATGCTCCTTACTGGAAGTCAATGTAAAATTGTAGTTTATTCCCAATAATTTAGAGCATTTCTATTGGTCCATACATCCAGAATTATTTACACAGTAAACAGAGCTGTTACTGGGTTCAAACCATGGTGAAAGCGAAAAACAGACCCAAATGGAGATTTTTATTGGTTAGCAGCTTTTAATTATTATTTTTTTAATAACACAGCACCAGCACCAGCACCTCCCCTCATCAGTGAACTATTAAGTCTTTATTTATTTCTGAAGGCATCTCAACATGTTTCCAGCAACAAGCGGTACCATAGGACCCGGGGAGTGGTGAGGGCAAAAGAATAGGAGTGAAGACGGTCACAGCATGACAAAATGAAATCAGTAAGAACAAACATATTAGAACACAAACAATCAGACAAACAAACCCAAAAGCTTTTATTAGTCTTGCTTACATATATGATTTTCCATCGTTGGATTTTTATTATTATTTTAATTAATTAATTATTATTATTATTATTATTTTATTAAAATTGTATTTGTGTATGTGTGTGTATATGTGAATGCAGTGGCATGGTGGATTTGCTATGAAAGGTTATGTCTTGTGCTCAATTCTGATTCTTTCATCTTTAATTAGAGTTGCCCAAACAAGGTCTGAGGTAGTGTTCTTGTTTTTAAGGGGTCCTGAAAGTGTTTCCATTGAGATGTAGTCTGTTAGTAGATTTTTATACTGAGTGATGCTAATGTTATTTCTTGATTTCCAGTCCATGAGAATGTTTTTTTTGGGCAAGGATTAGCGCTATGAAAACTATTGTTATTTTCTTTTGTCACTGTGGTTGCTGAAATGTCTCATAGTAGGCAGAGTGATGGGTGGATAGGACTGGCGAGGGCGTGAGATAGGAGGGTGGTAATGTCTTGCCAAAATGCCTGCCACATAGCATGGTAGCATAGTAGTTTATAGTTTTTTGGGTGCAGTGTGTACAAATTACTGAACTTGTGAATCCCATTGTACGCATCCTGTGTGTGGTGTAGTTCACTGTATGGATGATTTTATACTGAATGACTTGTGGATTAGTACAGCTAGTCATGTGGTGATTGTTCTAATCTGGATCGGCCTCCCATTTTCTACATGGCGAGGGAATGATGAGGTTGACTATTGATTTATATATTAAAAATAACTGTTTAGCTGGTCGTGTTACAAGAACCGAGTGCTCCTATTGGCATATTTCTGCGTGAGTTGTGGAAGTGACGTAAGGGTGGTGTTATGTAATATGTGATTAAGATGTTGACGCCTTTTTCAATCCAACATGGAAAGTTTAATGCTTTTTTAAGTTGACGATAAAGTCTGGGTTTGTCCAAATGGGAGTGTGCATCGTTGGTGTGAGTATAGAGTGAGTTGTGAAATGTCTTTGAGATCTCGTCTGCCTGTTGCTGATGTCATTAAATCTATTGTTAACCTTTAATTTTCTGTATTTGTTCTCTTAAGTCAGATAAAAAAATTGGGGTCCTTCTTTATACTCTGCCTTTAACGCTACATTCAAGCAGCAGGTCAAAGTGGCCCAGATCCAATCTTTTGTCTATGTGGCCGTGTGAGCGGCAAAACCCACACGGAATCTGCCAGTTTCAATTCCAGTTTGGCCCACTTTCATATGTGGTACGCAGCATTGCAATTTAGTCTGAACAGCTAGATCAGAATTCATCCAACTCCACATTCACTGAAGAGATGAGAAAATGGACGACAGCAGTGAGGGAGGTTCTTTTTTTTAGTGGTGAGGTAGCGAGGTAACAGACTATTTGGGCTGATGTCTCTGTTCAAACCCAATTGGACAAACTGAAGAAATGGCCAAAAGTGGACAGAGAAGGGGGCAACAAGCCCAGCTGTCAGCCACTGGAACTTGATAGCCTGAAGATGAAGCCACAACCTCACGTGAAGCATTGCTCTTTTGCTCATGCCCATGGGTTTAGGAGCGTGAACTGTTTAGACATATGTAGAAAATAGGTCACATTAAAGAGTGCAAACAGCCTCTTTTAGTGAGAAAACTGGATTTGGGCCACTTTACCGGCTGTGTGAACGGTAAAGCTCTTCTTATGCTTTAAGTTTTTGCATTCCCAAGACATTCTTGAGGTAATTTTCCCTTAAAGCACAGCCTCTGCAGCATCCCAGACTACTGATGGGGACACCTTGTTATTGTAATACTGCTCTAGATATGTTCTCGACTCACCTGTCGTTAAGTGAGCCAGTTCTAAAACTTTGAAACGTTATACACTCGTACTTTTACACAAAATGATCGCTTCACAAACACCAGCCTAGACATTTGAAGTCAGAGCGCAGGGTCAGCCTCGCTGCCGGAGTGCCCCTGGACCTGGCAGTATTAAGTGCCTCGCTCGAAGGTCCAGCGGTTAGCAGACCTAATATTGAACTCACACGCCTGTGATCCATAACGCAGCACTCTAACCAAGAGGTCACAGTAGAGGATCCTCTGGGGGTAGGGTCGAAAAAAAAGTCAAAGTAAATGTGCTGGCCGTTGTAGCAGACCGGCTTCTTCCAGGCAGCCCTCAGTCCTTTTTCCTTTAACGAAGACTAAAGGAATCCCTCTACTATAGATCTCAGATGTGTGCCTGGAGGTGGCTTCAGAGCTAAAGCTTGATGAGCTTTAAGATTACCGAGGGAATGCTGTCCTCCTCGAGTGGTGGCTTCATGAGTTCCTTGAAATTCCGGACTGAAGTCCCCTCAGGCCCCTCCAGAACTTTGCAAATCCCAATGTTATTTCTTCGTGAGAAAACCTTCCAGTTCTGTCAGCTGTTTTGCAGGGTTCTCTGTTCTTTAAAAAAATGTGCACCAGGGCTTCCGCGTGGTTCAATTATTTAGACTCAACAATTTGTTGTTCTGCCTGAGAGACCTGACGCTCTTCAGTAGTTCCTTTCAATTTCTGACTGATTTTTTAAATTTTTCTTTATCTTAGATGGTTCAGCACAAGCATCTTGTTTGAGCTTGTCCCACAAATGTAGAGGGCTGTGCAAAGTTTGATGCTTATCTCCTCCTTTATCTGACTCATTTGTTAGTTGCACTAGGCTAGTCCCTATTCCCATGCTAGCAGGAGCGTCCAAGGGGTGGGAGTGGAGGTTTGAGACGATTCTAAGGGCCTGTGACCGACAGGGGCCCTATAAATGTTATTAATATTTTGGTAGAATGTGTAATATCTTTTCATGGGGCCCAACCTTCCTGGCAGCACCCCTGAATGCTAGCATCAGCCTGTCTGTCACCCTCTTCATTTGTTGCTTTTAGCCTTTCATTCCCTTCTCAGCTGATCGGCTACATTGTCTAAATTTGCTTCTTCGCCTGACTAATGATTTCATGAAGTTCTTATTTCACTGTATAATTTACATTTTATACAGAGAAATAAAGCAAAGACTGGTTCTTGGATGTGGTACGCTGCAGTTTGACACTGGTGGGCTGTGGGTTCTGTTCTGTTTTATTGTGTATTGGGGCCTATAATTCATAAGGCTGCCTCTCTGTGCAGATGTGGTTTCATTATATTCTTCTTTGCTCTCTTTGCTTTGCTGCTTGAGTGTCTGTTTGAATCCAGTGTCTGGTGAATGTCAATGACTGTGGTTCAGTTGAGGTGGACTTGTGCCAGTGAGCATTCTGAGCACATGGATTACAGTGTTAAAAGCTCAGAACGTCACAGGTTTGAGCTGTGTGAGCCGTGTCTGGGTGTGGTTCTGATCACAGCTGTTATGAACCAGAAGTGTTTGATTTCTTTCAGTGTTTGAGAGAGAAGCTTGCCCAGAGTGGTGGGGCACAGTTAATGTTCATTAATATGTTTTTCTCATGAATTAGGGTAATCCTGCTCTTGTGGGCACAAAGTATGCCCTATAAATAATGTTCCAATTACCAGTAAATCGCCAATATGCATTTTCTTGTGCCTCTAAAATTTCGTTTTCAGAGATTCGTCTTTAATCACACAACACACATGCACTACAAATTCCACCTGGTATAGCGGGGATGGTTGGCCAAAGCAGGCCTCAAACATCTGTGTCAAAGGGCTTTGATGGTCTTAGCATTTTACTAAGACCATGAAAATTAACAAAATGAAAAATCTGCTCCTAACTATTTGCTTCTGTGAGAATTGTCCATTTACAGATTTACACCATTAACGCATCTGTAAAGTTGCTAATTCCGCATCCAACTCCCAGTGCAGTCTTTTGGGAGATTCTCTCCATTTTGGAAAAGCACTGGCCAGCTTCAGCTGAGTCATTTAACCAAACAGGCGGAGATGGTGTGAAGTAACGGGGCGCTGAAGAGTGTTTCATACAGACTAAGGTGTAGAGGTAGTGGTGTAACAGACAATGGATAACAATTAATCCATACGGATCGCCACCCACAGTTTAGGATGAACATGAACCGTGGATTAATATCAGAGTTCTATTAGTGTGAGGCTTGGGAGTCTCATGTGGACCCAGGTTGGGGGTAAGTGTCAGTGTGTCTTTGCTATCGTAGCGACGGGAAACAGATGATGGCTCAATATGCACAAAAGGCATGTGCTAAGTCTTTTAATTAATCATGGGTGTGCATCATGACGCGCCTTGCGCAGGGTGTAAGAAAGGGCCCAGGATAAAATAATAGTGTGCAGGAGGTAAGAAAGTAGAAGAGAGGCAAAATAAAAGTCAGTAAGTACTGTCTCACGTTTCTCTTCCTTTTTTCCGTTTTTGCTGATATGAGAAATGATCCGATCCATGAGTCAAAAACCATGATCTGACCCGAACGTAGAGTTTTGTGATCGTCACACCACTACTGACTACTGAAATCGGTGTAAACATAGACATGGCTCTGGTCCTGTTTTTTTATTTTTTATGCAGGTTTTACTGACACTAAGCGATCTGTACCATGCCTGAGCATGTTTCCCCAGCAAAGCCTGGTTCGTTTGAATAGTATGATTGCTTTGAACCGTGCTGGAGAATGGTACAGGGAACCATGCCCTGGCCCGCTCGAAGAAGTGGAAGCAATACATCTATAAGGCATGTGAGAGGGCAGAGGATCAGCGCAACCAAAACCACTCCAAATAAACCACTCAGTAAATACGATCTGGACTGCGCCTGGGAATTCACTCTTTTTTGTAATAAACTCCAGAAAAGAGAGAAAAACAATAAGTAAGTATGGAATGCAGGGAGAATTCCAGGATTGGGAATCTTGATGTTTTAATACACAGTACAGAGCTTTGCAAATACTTTGTGGTGTTTGTCCATTAATACTTTAACCCGGGTTAATGAATTAGGGAATATCTATTATTATTATTAATAATAATAATAATAATTATTATTATTGTATATATTTATTATTTATTATAATTAATATGCTTTTTGGAAAATGCTGTATCTGTTTAAAATTGTTGTTTTAGCAGTTGTTTTTATTCTTGGAAAAAGAAATTAATTAAATAAATCATTCAGTATACATAATCATAATTTAATTAAATCATTCAGTTTACATTATCAGATATTTTCAGGCAATGCAGATCGGATACTGACAGGGAATATCTGTTATTTTGAATATAATAATAATAATAATATAATAATAATAAAAATATGCTTTTTGGAAAAGGCTGTATCTGTTTAAAATTGTGATTGTTGTTTTAGCAGCGTTTTTATTCTTGGAAAAATAAATAAATTAAACATGAAATCTGTCATCATTCAGGATACATTAACTTTGCATATCGGTTGATACCCAATACCAGTCCTATACCATTGCTGAATTAATAAACCGTACACCTCACCATGTGGGAGAGACTTAAGGCATCAGTATTGACTTAAACATTACTTTATATAATATAACATTCACACACAGATATAAATGTACTAAATTGCCATTTGCCATTTATTTATTTATAAGTCTCAGGTTCCATGGATCGGCCTAATTATCCGATACCCGATCCAGCTAATTTTGTTAATACCGAGACTGATACCCGCTCCTAATATCGATTCGGTGCATCCCTACTCGCTAGATAATTTAAAATCCTGTATCAGCAGTGGGACCCGAGGTACAGAGGTCTTCTTCACTAGGGAAGTGTGTCTCCTTCCTTCAAACAATACAGTATGCATCCTGATGGAGTTTACACTAAATAAACTATACAGTTAAAGAATTGATCTATATGATAAACAGTATTTTCAGCTACTACTTATCCAATGTGATTTGGTTTAGCTTCAACACAATTATTTTCGGGAATGCTCTGGTTTTTCATGCTTCCCACATTATGCCGTATACTACAGTTCTCAAAATTGGCCAATACAGAATAGGCTAGATACCAGAATTTGAAGATCTTGATCCAGTGTGCATTTTTATACGGTCAAAATCTATTCTCCATAAGATTTTACATATTACTGTTAACTGTTAATAGTCAACTGGTGCAAAATACTACTATGGGTTTAACTATGCCAGTGGATGCTGTAGTTCTGATATAAATGTACACATATGTATACATTTACTATATATCCATACTTTGACCTTCAGCTTTCAAGCTTTTCAAGGAGTTTAATACAAAAAAATGCTGCATTAAACGTTTATGAATTACAGCCATTTTTAACAGAGTCCCTCCATTTTCACAGGCTCAAAAGTAATAGTACAATTAAGTGATAAGCAGTTTCATAGCCAGGTGTGGTCTGTTCCCTCATTATCTCATGACAAATTAAGAAGATAAGCGGTCCGGAGTTGATTGAAGTGTTGAATTTGCATTTGGTAGCCATTCATGAAAACTTATTATGCGGACCAGAGTGGTGCCGATGCAAGTGAAGGAGGCTCGTTAGGTCTTTAGGCTGATAAAAACAAAAACAAAAAATCAGAGCGATAGAGTGGCCAAATCAGCAATTTCAAATCAAATCAAATAAAATTTTATTTGTGACATACATAGTCATACACAGTATAACTTGCAGTGAAATGCTTTTTTGACAGTCTGCTCACATCAAGCTATACAATAAAAATCTACATTTAAACTTAACTAAACCTTAACTTAATGAAGTAAAGTGCAAAAGAAAAATAAAATAAAAATGAAGAAAATAAAAATAGAAAAAGTTACATTTAAGTTAAAGAATAGAATATAAAAAGGAAAATATAGAAATATAAGCAAAAAAAAGTACAGAATACAAATATACAAATATATATACAGAGATGAAATAGTGCATGTCTGTGTGTGTGTGTGTGTGTGTATATACATACATATACATATATACATATGTACATATTTATCTGTATGTGAGTGTATGTGTGAGTTAAAAGAAATATTTTCATTGTTGTCCGTAGTGTGTTTTCTGTGAGCTATGGTTGTGTATTGTAGTGAGTGAGGGTCCAGTTTGTGTATGTAGATACAATTTGGTGCATTTTCAGAAAGAATGATTGCACAGGTGAGCTCAGCAGCACCAACAACCCTGTATGTCCATGGTAGACAACTGTAGTGAATGATCACAGAATTCTTGAATCATAGAACATCACAGTCGAGGTAAGGATAATATTAGCAAAGTCCATCATCAAGACCATAATTTGTGAATGTAAATATAGAGTTTACTTCAAGATGCCACTGGGAACACTCATGAGCAGAAAGAAGAAATTGTATCACTATGATTGGAGGAGTAAAGGAAGACCATACTACGTCATCTGCCAAACATGTTGGATGCACTGTTATGACATGGGCATGTATGACTACCAGTGGAACTGGGTTACTGGTGTTTACTGATTATATGACTGCTGATAGAAATTGCAGGATGATTTCTGAACTGTATAGCTGGGCGATATGACAATTTTTGATCGTATCGTGATGAATTTTGATTTCGTGATACACAGTATACTTTTCTTATTATACCGAGGATATTGTTGGTGCTTAATGAACACTGATCAGCTGCACGTTTCACTACGAATAGTGCAATTAGACTGGTTTAATTAGATGAAGTGCAGCAGATGTTGAATAAAAAGCATGGTATTCAGTACAGGAAAGTATTTAACGAAGTAGTTCCTGTTGCTACTGATGTGTTTTGTTCGTGATTATGTGTAACGTGATAAATATTGTGAAATATTTTTACCATATTGTTCAGCCCTACTTCACAGTGTATATGGATAATGACACAAAGCATACCATGAATGCCACAAATGTTCTTATAAGGCCTTATCACCTTATCTCAGCTTGGTTGACCATACTTTTACTTTTCACTTCCTTACTAATACCTGATTAATGGAACTTAGGGACTGTAAAAGGCAGCGATACAATTTTTTCCCTCTGGTTCCTTCTTGAAAAGGTTATTTTACACGAATGTAAATTAAATTCCTTCATAAAAATGTAGCGTTACTATTTTGCGAGAAACTGAATAGTGTATATATCGAGCATTGTGGTGTATATATCCAGCATTTTGCGAGATTACAAATTCCTCAAGTCTGTTTTGCAAAAGAATGCAAACTCCTTCAGACTATGCAACTACCTGACTCTCAGAGGGTCTTGTAGTATAATAACTTGCCCTTTTATCATCATCGATGGTGGGTGTTTGTCAGAAAACCTGCACATTACTTGTGTGAAAACTGGAGGAATGGTAAATGCTTGTAAAATGCCTGTCGTCCAGGGAAATCAAAGGCTTCAGCAGGTCTCTCTTTCTCTCTCTATGTGTGTGTGTGTGTGTGTGGTGTCTCGCAGGGCTCACCAGATGTCGTGTTCCTCCACGAGCTGTCAGAATACGGCGGGAACTGGGGGATTCTTCCAGCACTGCCTCGGTAAGCTCAGCTTTTTATTAAGTTAAGAGGCCTACACATACAAATGCTCAACACGCACCAGGCATTTTCATAAACAGAGCTGTGTCTTAACCCAGATGACAAACTCTGGGCCCAGAACAAGAAGTACTACATGATTATTCTTGCAGACTTGTGGATCTTTCATAGAAAGCCTTTCACCAGAAATGCAGTTTATTTGTCTAGATAAATTCATGTACAAAAGCTGACAGACACAGGCGTGCCCGTTGTGTTGGTGAAAACAATTTGTTTTTGATTACTGGAAAGATTGATTTATTTGTCTTGTCAGTTCTATCTCTGGAAATTCTGGAGAACTAGGCACTAAACACGGTAAGTTAGGGTTTATTTAACCGGCATAAAAAGGGCTGTGTAATTGTTTTTCAGTCTGGCCGAAGGCTACTGCCGGAGTTCTTCATGGATCTTCTTCTTGGAGGAAGAGACTATTGTGGATTTGGCCAGACTCCTGCAGGTGCTCAGCAGATTCACCTCAGGGAGGGTGAGTTTAGAGCTCGCACCGATCTCTTATCTCACTTGTGCATTTGACAATTTGGGCTTGGGCCCCATAGCTAAACCAAACAGTCCCTCACAGCCACCCCCCCCCCTCCTATATCCCAAATCCAGCCTTACAGATTTCACAGCATTGCGCACTTGAGTGACATTTGTGCCCCAGCGCAGGTGGCTCAGTACCTGAAGGATTTAATGATTAGCAGATTAGATTAATCTAATGTGTTAGGGGAAAGAAAGCACTGGTATGTGACTCTTCATGCCTCCACAGCTATGCCTCTCAAACGATTAATAGAATATAGGTTTCAGTTTTATTTCTCCAAGTATATTGCACATATGGCATAAATGTCTTATGTGTTTAAGGTATACTAAATACACTAGGGCACATGTACTATACAGATATTCCAAATTGCACAATTCAATTAAAAAAGCCCAGTTTCTTTATATTTGATCAATTGATCAATTGATAAAATAATGAGAATTGTAAATGTGGAATGAAAAAGTCTCCTATTAGGTCTTAATCAATTTTGGTAGGCAAAGAATTGTAGTTAGGAGCCACTAATGCAAATTCCTGTGTGTAGTAAATTCTCTGACTTTTCAGAGAACGTTGTGTTAACACTCAGGAACCATTCACTTTTTTCTGCAGCTGGCTCGAAATCTAAAATAAATTAAGCTAATTGATGCCTACAAAACAAGGAAGGCCTTAACACCCTTATAGAAAACCCCTAAATGACAGCAGAAGACCAGTTTAGTTTAGGCAAGAGTGATGCTGCACCGTTCTGCTGTGCAGCAATGTGACACAGATATGAAAGCCTGGAAGAGTCTGAGAGTTAGTGTACCAGGGGGTCCAGGATCCTTTTTTTTTTTAAACATTCTGGTGTCCTTAAAAATATACTTTAAATACACTTCAAATATGGTATGAAGTTAGATATTCATCTATTTATCTGACAGACTCATGAAGTCAGAAATTATAATTATAGCTCTAGGCTGTTCTATCCTGCAAATGGTGCATTTTTGTCTTCAGGGTGGTGCTGCAGTGAGTCACCCAGTTAAACGCTGGCTTTGTAATCGTCGCTTAAACTGTAACTTGAGATTAAACTGTGTAGCAGATTGCATTACCCATCTCAGTTCATGAGACTGAGAAGCACCATGTAAAGACATACTGACATTTCACTCAATTCTAACCATTATGTTCCCCCTTTGGTGATTACTGTGAATGTTCTGTGGCCATTTGTTTGTGTTTTGCTTGGGTATTGTGACTATTTTGTGCCTGAACAATCATTTTTCTGATGCTCTGATATTAAGAATAAACAGATGAGTTGGAGATAGCTGTTCAAATAGCTGCCTCACTGTAAATCGAGAGAGGGGTTAAGTGTATACAGGAACTGTGACATTTTGTGTCTCAATGACGTGAATAGATATGCGCTGTCTTTGTGCTTTAGCGAGAAACTGAGAATTGTGGCACAGTCAGTTTATACAGTTTGCTAGTTATCTTAGACATTATAGACATTATAGACTAGACTAGACATTATCCTCAAAATACATATAATCAGACATTTCCATGACATTTCCATGAGATTATTTTTTCCTTTGTCCTTTTAGTGCTGTTATAGCAGCTCTTTAGCTCATCGATAAACCCTGATACACTTCTTGTGAATTTCTGTAAAATCAGCATCAAGAAACCAGCCTGTCACTTATCGTACAATATATGGATATGACCTCGATAATTTTTACTGACCTCAATATTGCCCATAGCGTGTACTTAAATTTTAGCAGAGACGTTGATTTTAGCCAGTCGCACAGTTCTGTTCTTCTGCCTGCTCTCTGTCGGAGGAAATAATGAGTTTGTGAGCAGACAGTGCCATCTATCATGTAGGCAAAGAGTGCAGTGCCCGCAATGACCAATGCAGGAATAAAGGCATTGCCCTGTAGGACAAGCGTAGGGGAGGCATCCGGAGGCTTCATGTGTAAAATGTTTAAAGACTTTTAACACCACTTACCTGATACACACTGTTAGAACCTCACTCAGCCCAGTGTAGTGAGGATCAGAGCACAGCAGAACTAGCAAACACCACTTAAGACCCGGTCACACTGCATTTTGGGTGTGGCCAGAAATCAGCGATGTAAACAGTCTTCCAGCTTGGTTCAGCAGTTTCACAAACCTGCTGACACGCTGTAAAACTACTAAAAAGAAAGAAACTACCCCAAAAGAAAAAGATAATTCCCACCTAATCACACCTCCTGACTGACTGTGTACCATGCCGCCTCTCGCTTGTGGTGTTTTCCGTAATCTGCATCTCCTGTTTGTTCCTCCATGTTGGCTCAGACCAGGCCAGAGCAGCAGCGCTATTGGGCAGGGATTCACCAAATTATGATTATGGCACAAATTCATAGTTCACGGGCTATATTTATACACCCGGAAATCCTGTATGCGAAATTGGCCTGCCGCTGTGAATCTCATGGAAATACATGGAAACACATGCAAATCACTTTTTGCCTCGGACAACTGTCGTTGACCCCTTTTTGGGGAAAAGTTTTGTAGCCAGTCCTGCATTGTACTGAGCCTGGTTGGAAAAGTCTGCATGGTAAACACACACATACAGGTTTTTGACTACTGCAATGCAAAAAAATCTTTATTCACTCAGCTCTTCTGTCATCTGAGGCTGGAGGGGGAGATGCTAGCAGATCCTGTGCTTTTTTAAAAAATGGCACCTTGAAGATACTCAGATGGCAGGTAATATAATTCTAAAGTGCCTGTGTGTAACGTAGGAATGAGATCCAAAACTTACTGGGTTGTCCTATTTCACAGTCTGTTGGCTGGTAGGCACTCCAGATACTCAAGCACACACACAAAAAAAAAAGTGAGTGTGTCATTATGCCCCCTTTAACCGAATGTTTTGGGAATGTTGAGACTGTCTGCACCATTTGGGCAGCCAGCCAACACAAGTACAGGGACTCTGCGATTGCCACAGGGTATTTCGCACACTGATTAGAAAGGAACCTTGCAGTCTCCTATTGTGTTTCGGGTCAAAATTGCCCCTTTTCAGCTTTTAGACTCTCTAAAATACTGTGATACTTTATCCTTTTTATGAAACTTGAATACTTGAATCTTAAATTCTCAACAGTGATTCTCAACAGTGATGAGAATATGCTGGTTTAGGCTTTTGTGGTGCTGATTGACCAGTAAAAAAGATTAACAATTTACAAATAAGGATTTTGCACATTTTGCCTCTAATCTCATTCATTTTGGACTTGCTCCAGATTGGGCTCCAGCATCTAGACATAGTCTAGGAAGTCCTTATCAAATGTTAATCCTCCACACTACATGTTCTCTGGGGCAACCGTGTGTGATTCAGTTTTTTGCTCACCCTGAGGACCCCCTGCCACACATACTTGTCACACATACTACATACAGATATGTACATGAAATACAGAAAGAAAGAATCAATTTAAAGCTGCATTATGGAATATTGGAATTTCTTGCTCGTGGGCTCCCTCTATAGTTGGGGAAGTGTAGTTCACACTTTGAACCACTACTAAAGGACACACTTTACACATGGAGGCTGATAGATGCACAACCGGCATCTGAAGTGTAGGAAGCATGTTGACAGAAGCAGTACTATTAATATTACAGGATTTGACATAAACATGTTTCCGGTTACACAGCGTTACCAGGTCTTGCTGGTGTTTTTCCTGCCCGCTTCACCGAAGTCACATAGTGCAGTTTCTGACGTGTCAAGCCAGGAGTAGCAATGATCGAGGTGCTACTCTCATTATCACAGGTCAGCGGAGCATCAGCATGATTCTAAAGCTGTTTTCATTTTTACTTAAACAGTTGGAAAGGTGGATTTCGGAAACAAAATAAAAGGGAAATGGGAGAGAAAGATGAGCGAGGAAGGAGCAGGCAGCAGTTACCCATCATCACTGGCTTTCTCAGTGCCTTTGTAGAAAGCAGATCCACTGGTGGGAACATGGCTGGAGGGGCTGGGGAGGCCCTGACCCATAAGAGCCAGACTGATCTTGGCCCAGAGAACGAGGACATGAGCCAGGCGGTGGGTAAGAGTCAGGGCAAGTGTCCAGAAGAACAGAGCCAAGGGCAGTGCCAGGTTGTGCAGGAAAGTATGAAGGAGACAAATGTAAGCTGAGGTCCTTCACAGCTACCACATCTACCTCATCTAAGACCATGCAGACCCGCATCTCTGTTGATAAAACACCTAACGTAAACTTTTTTGGCACATTATTCTGGACACACACACACACACACACACACACACACACTTACATTATATGTCCAGACAAAATGTTTGTGGACAGCCCTGCTAATGAATGCTTTCAGAACTTGCACTCATTGATGACAGAGATTTGCAAATGCACACACACAGCTTGTGTAGTCCCTGTAGAGAAGCATTGGCAATAAAATATGACTCTCTGGAGCACATAAACATGAACCTGTTGGCACCATGTCTTAATGCCACAGAGGGGTATAAAGCCCCCCAGCATTGAGCTGTGGACCAGTGGAGCAGGTGCTCCATATGATTCTTTTGGGATAAGTTGGGGAGTTGGGGATGAGGTTGGGGTGGTGATTATCCAACATCCCGACCTCATTATCACTCTTGTTGCTGAGTGCAATCAAATCCTCACAGCAATTCTCTGAAGTTGAAAGATTTCCCTGTATTCCCAGTTATTCCAACAAAAACAGCATAAACTTGTAAAATATTCTTGATTTTGGAAGAAACAATGAATGAGCAGGTGTCCCAAAACTGTTGTCCATATAGTGTCTGGATTTTCTAAGGACTATATATTGGTCATCAGCTTCATTTCATTTTTTTGTGAAGGAGATTTATGGGGCAGTGGTGGCTCAGCGGTTAGAGCGCCAGGCTATTGATAACAAGGTTGTGGGTTCAATTCCTGTGCTTGGCAAGCTGCCACTGCGGGGCCCTTGAGCAAGGACCTTTACCCTCTCTGCTCCCCGGGCGCTGGAGTTGGCTGCCCACCTGTGTGTGTGTGTGTGTGTGTGTGTGTGTGTGTGTGTGTGTTCACTACCATAGATGGGTTAAATGCAGAGGACACATTTTGCTGTACAGTGTACACTTTACAGTGACAAATATATGCACCTTTACCTTTTATTGCTCGTTTGTCCTTTATGGATCTTCAACCTGGTGGACATTTGGTCCGTGGACTTGTTGGATACATATTTCAGTTCCCCTGCCATACATGTACATGGTGTACATGCATAACATAGTGCAGGTGACCAGGCTGTAAGGAGGGCCTTGCAGTGTTTACATTACATTAACATTAGCGGGTGCTCGTAAGCTAGTAAGTGTATGATGGGGGGATATAATTCATGTCATGATGAGAATCATCCTTATTCATTGGGATAAAACAAATTATATGGCACATTTATTGTAATCACACTGATGATAAATGAGTGTTTT
Source organism: Salminus brasiliensis (assembly GCF_030463535.1). Taxonomy (NCBI): domain Eukaryota; kingdom Metazoa; phylum Chordata; class Actinopteri; order Characiformes; family Bryconidae; genus Salminus; species Salminus brasiliensis. The sequence goes on along the minus strand of NC_132893.1, from coordinate 18,917,620 downwards.
GGTGCCACCAGAGCGTTTAAACCATTTCCATTGTAATTTTCCATAAATATGACCTGAAATATAATCACATCTTCACACAATTTTTAACAGAAGATGAAGATGAATTATCCAGCATTATATATCTTGGTCAGATGTTATGTCAAAAGAATGGCAATCAGATGTTTAGAGCATTTTTAGCATGCCCTCCCATGTTTTAAGGACATAAACTTGGGTTAAAATCAGGTTTTCACCACTTAGTTGTGGGAAAATATGCCATGCTTTGATCAAACTCTTGAGAGCCTCAGAAAGAAAGTTACAGAGAGTTACTGAAGCTCACCAGGCTGGAGAAGATTACAAACCCATTTCTAAAGAGTTTAGCTTCCATCAATCTACTGTGAGGCAGATGACATAAAAATGGAGAAAATTGAGCACCACTGTTACTCTCCGTAGGATTGATCGCCTAGCAAAAATCCCTCCAAGGGCATGGTGAGAAATAGTATAGGAAGGCACAAAGAACCCCAGGGTATCTTCTGAGGGGGGTTCCAGTCCTCACTTGCATTTAGTAATGTCATTGTTCATTTACGGCATTTAGCAGTTTGCCCACCATCAAGCAAACACTGAACAAGAATGGAGGCTGGACAGAAAGGGCCAAGACGATACTCAAAAGTTTGCTAAAGACCACATGGATAAGCCAGAAGCCCTTTCAAATTATGTTATGTGGGCAGATTCATCTAAAATAGGAACCTCATCTCAACTATTAAGTTTTTGAATAGGGCCTTAAATTTTTTATTAGACCAATGAATTCTGAAGCTTAACCCTACACTGACCAGCCATACTGAGTAGGTTTCCCTTGTGCTGCCTTAGCAGATCTGACAACTTAAGGCATGGACTCCCAAAAGACCCTCCACAAAGTGCCCTGTGGTATCTGGCGTCACAATGATCTGTCCTGTAGGTTGTGAGGACCTCTGTGGATTGCATCAATGGGCTTTGGACACTGTCGCCGATTCACCTGTTGTCTTTTTCTTTTGGACCATAGGTACTGACCACTGCATTCCAGAAAAGAAAAAAAAACACTTCACAAGGCTGTCTGATGGTTTGGAGCTGTTCTGACCCAGTTGTCTAGTCATCACAGTTTGGCCCTCCCCATGCTTCTCATTTGGCCATTTTTCATACTGACTGCTTACTTGCTGCCTTAACAGATGCCACTGTAGATAGATAATCATCATGATAGATAATCATCATGGTGTTAATGTTATGGCTGATTGGTGTAAGAGGGTCATGTAGCTAATCAACTACCCTGAGCATACCTGTAACAGAGCAGAAAAGAGCAGTTAATGCAAAGAAGCTCCAGTTGAATTCTTTGTAAGGTTGAATGGGCCAAAATTCCTCCAACCCGCTGTGCAGAATTGATCACTATTTGCCAGAAACGTTTGGTTGAAGTCATTACTGCTCAAGGTCACACCAGTTATTGAAAGCATTCCTACATTTTTCCACAATGCAGATGAATGCCAAATGAAGCCATTTTTTGCATCATTTGTTTAATTGGCTTCTCTTTATTTCGTTTTAGGACTTGTGATGAAGATCTAATCATCAAACATCATTATTACAAGGAAAAAGACCATTGTGAACAGTTCATGACCTTTCTAGCAGCACTGCATATAAATAAGCAATAAGAAGTGGTTCCAAGTATGAGATTTTAGTTTTGCCTTCGTGTCAGCTTCTGCCACAAGTTGCCAGGGATCTGCACCCTCAGTGCAGGAGTAGGAAGCAAAGGACTCCCTCATACAAACTGCCTCCTATGACAAGTTGTTGCTGCATCACTCAGGACAACAACTGTACCCTCACTGACTGGTGATGTGGGTTTCCTCCTTGTTCTTGCAGACCGGTAATTATGGTTGGCACTGGTTTTCATGTTGACAGGGCTGATTCCACTGACGCATCGATACATGCACCACTGAGCTGTGAGAATACCAAAGGTATTCTCCACACTTAGCCTTTCTTGTTAAAGCCTGTAATTAACGACCATGTGCCTGCTGAAGAGCAATGGGATCCTGGGCAAGAGCCTCATAAGGTTTCTGTGCAAAGGAAAGGCTTTCTCGCTCACAAAGACATGTGGTTGAGGTCCCAGACCGGTATCTTAGAGCGTCTCTTAGGAGCATGACCAAAATCTCTCAGAATCAGAATCTCTCCATCGCTGGTTCCAATGAAACCACCAACCTCTACCACTTACTGAAACTACCAGCAGTACTGAAAAAAGTGCCCTTGTAGTTGTGGAAAACCATCACCACATGTTTCCCGTCAATGGAGATCCCACACAGTTAGAGAAAGTTCTACAATGGTAGAAGTCTGCTGCGATGGCTCACCAGTCATCTGCAATGGGTACTGGTATGCTGACATAGATCAGAGAGGAGTCTAGTCTGGAGGAGGATGGTAGAGGGAACAGAACAAAGGACTGCAGTGCTACAGTGAAAGCAAGCAAGGCCAACACTGTAGGCTAGCGGATATCGTCGCTGTTGGCCAAATGCTTTGTATCTTTTTATCCAATTATGTAATTTGTTTTTACATATTTAGAGTGTGACATTGACATTTTGGAGATACAAGGTTTTGTGTGACAGCAAGGATATTTTTCTCTCTACAGCATACAGGAACCAAAAAAACAATTTACTGCCTTACTACCATTGGTTTCAGGCTTATATGCTGCTATGTAAAAAAATGGCCATCATTACAGATTGTGTCTGGAATAGATGGAGGAGGAGTGGTGAGAGGTGTTTTGTCCCAGAGCTTATCATCAAAACGTAATTGCAAATCAGATTTCAAATGTTGTTTGATTGGAAGAAGAGGGCATCTAGAGATATTAGACCACTGTAAACACTCTTAAAAAATAATGGTGCTGCAAAGAATTCTTTGGGCCGAAGGCATGAAAGAGCTCATTTTGGTTCCCTAAAAAACTGTGAGAGATCTGTTTGTGTTAGAAGCCTTAAACTGGTGAAGAACTTTTACATTTGGAGTTTTTTAAACCTTTAAAAAATGTTAAAAACTCAAAAGACAATGTTCTTAGGGGCTTAAAAGTGGTTGGCGCTGCTTAAAGCACCCTTTGTAGCACCTTTTGTTTGTAAGTGTGGCTTACTAACTGCTCATGTCTCGTTAATGTTGACCTCGAACAGGTCATCCATGATCCATAAGGATCTTGGAGGAATGCTGATAATAATACGGCAGTTGTAAATTGTCGCTGTCCAGAGAAAAACATGTATCTCAGAAATGATGACTTTACAGGAAAAGGCAAAAACATGCTTAACTTTGAATGGAAGTCAATGTAAAATAAGAGCAATTTAGAGCACTTCTATTGGTCTATTGAGTCAAAACTATTTACACATTATACAGAGCAAACAGGCAAAAATGGAGATACATTGTTTTCATTGGACATCAGCAAAATAGAACCTTATTTGTTGGGGGCAGAGGGGGGGGGGGGTTGTCTGACGAGACCTTGCATACCTCTCCAACAAGAATGCCGTTTTTTTGGAGGCCAGAACTTTATTTAAGAATCAAATGCTACAGTATTGTCTGGCTTTCATTAACTTCCATAGAACTTTCATTAACAATTTAAAACTAGGCTTTTATAGTCGTTAATTGAAGTTTCCTAAGCATTTTAACCACAAAACTAACAATTAAAGAATAATGATCCCAGTCTAAAGTGAGAACCATCAGCCCCCAGCAATCCATGTTAGATGTATGGCTCTATGCATTTTTAGGCTAATATTTAGTGTTCCTATCACTGGGTCTTGGTAAATGCTTCCAGTGTTAGTAAAGCTAACTAGTAAACTGGGTGACACCCTTGTTCCATCCATTGCTCCCCAGAATTTAGGGCTCACATTGTGGTTTAATCCATTCTTAAAATCCATTGCGTTGCAATAACAAAGACATATTTTGTAAGTTTTATTTGCTTACTTAGCAAATGTTGCCACATAAGGTGGATTGTGAATGGGTTTAATAGATGATGTGATCTACCACACTGTTTAATCTCTGTTGTTTAGATGCATAAAAGAGGCCATTCACCATTTCAAGAGAAACCTTGAAATACAACACCATAACGGCAACATTTTCCTTTGTTTTAGAGTGTCTATTAAATGGAGAACTATATACATATAGTGTCATTGCATGTTTATAAAGTTCATTTTTGGGACATGTAATGTTTTGATGTTTTCAGAGGGATCCTGAGGATTAATTGAGTAGTATAGGAACCTCTGTATTTCAGAACTTTATTAATTGTTAAATAATTTCTTGAGTGTCAACATTAGCAAAAAATTTTTCTAATTATTTCATATATATTTTTGTGCAGAATCAGCACAATTAGACTTCCTCATTCAGCACTTTAGACTTCCTATCATTATTGCTGTAAACCTTATAGAACTTATAGAATTTTACATGAGCACAAATAAAAAAAAAAAAAACAAGCAGATGATTTCCTCCGAGAATATTATATTTTATGGAGTGTTATTGAGTGTATTTAGTGTAATATAAATGCTTTTCTGACTGTAAAAATCGCTGAAACTGTGCTGGCTCTATGCCTCAAAGAAATGGTTTGTTGAACAAATACATATACAAATGTTCAGTTTACCTAAAACACAGTTACAGATATACTGTATGTCCAGGTGTTTGTGGACACTCCTTCTAATGAATGTGTTTAACTTGTACCCATTGCTGACACAGAGCTTGTCTACTCCTTGTAGAGAAGTACTGTAAATGGAATAGGACTCTCTGGAGCATAAACATGAAGCTTTTGGCACCATGCCTAATTTCATGGGTGGCTAGAGGGCTATAAATCCCCCCAACATTGAGCTGTGCAGCAGTGGAACTGTGTTCTTGGGAATGATGATGCTCCATCCAACATCCTGGCCACACTAACGCTCTTGTTGCATTTAAATCCTCACAGCAGTGCTCCAGATTCTAGTGGGAAACCTTCCCTGGACAATAGAGACGAGACCTCTAACAAAAGCAGGATAAACTCTTTTTTTTTAATACCCTTGATTTTGAAAGAAACATTGAAAAAGCAGGTGTCCCAGTACTTTTGTCCTTATAGTGTATGTTTGGTGTCAATATAATGTATGTTTACTACTTCAGTTGCACTGGAGCTGCAAAGCTAATGTCGCTAAAAAGTAGTAGAAGTCGGTTCAGTTCAGCGTTCAGTTACATTAGCTTTTTGCCTCCAGTGCAAAACCAACGAAGCAAAGTTCAGACTCTAAAAGTCTTCTTGGCTGACTGCCTATGTTTAGGACAAAAACAAGGAGTGTAAAATGTGTTTTTTTTCATTGAACTATTCTCTTTGAAACCTCGCTCAGTGGACACAAATCTAAGGTCCACTGTGTGCTGATTCAGGTCAGTGCAAAATGCTAGTTTTTAACTCATGTGTCCTCTCCTGGCAGGAGTGGTTTCTGGGAAAGGCCCTGAATGATAAAGTCGCAACAATCATTCACCACTACGCTTTTTCAGAAGAGCCGACTGGCTTTGGCTACCCCGACTTTGCTGCTGGCTGGGCCCTCAGCTGCCCGCTGGTCAAGAGGTGAGATTGGTCATCATTACATGTCCTTATCATACAGTGGCTTGGCGATTAGCTGTAAGGGTCATCAATGGCCAATAAAAAACATGTATTGCCAAAATGGGAACTTTACAGGAGAAGTCAAAGCAGTTCAAAACTTTGAATGGAAGTAAAAGAAAAATAGGATACTTTTAATACACAGTGTACAGAGCAGCTACAGGACTCAAACAATGGAGAGAACTAAAAAACAGAAAACAGTGTTTTTTATTGGACGGTGGCAATATACACTATGATGCGTTTATATTTTGACCAGTATTATAATTGGTTATTATTTTAAATCCAAGCCACCAAATGTGTGTATATATATATATACGCTCTGTTCAACTGCTTTACTACTAATCTGTTTAACTCAGCAATATTTTTGGATAATTACTGCAGAATGGATGTTCTGGAATGGATTATAATGACTGTATTCATAGATTTCACACTTTATATTATAGTGTTGTTACAAATTAATTATCAGTGCATCTGCTGGTATTGGCATCCCTGGTACAGATAGATTACAGTAGTACATCTTTTGGAAGCTGGTAACATAGATATAAGGACATAAAAAAGATGATTAAATATACCATCTAAATATTACTGAAATGTATTAAGAAATATGTGATTGTTCTCTTGTTTTATTGCAATTAAGTACTTAAGTAATTAAGTAAAAACTGTAACTGTGAATTTTATCAGCCTATTTTTCTTCAATTTAAGTTGTTCCCATATACAATATTTGTACGATATCTCGGAACTCCACTGATGCTTAAAAATCCATATTTTCCAGTTAAAATTAAGTCAGGTTCAACTTTATTATCCGCATAGAAAATTTAGTTAGCATGAATAAATAAATACACAATCACACCAACAACCAAAATAGTTCAAACTACACACAACCGTACCTTCATGCACACATAAAAATCCCCCCAAAAAATGAAATGTCAAATTTTCAGTTTTAATCTCAACTGTGTAACTTTTCGAATTTGAACATTACGTCAGTCTGCAACATCCCACTTCTTTTCTGAAGGTGAGGAAGTTTAGAATCTCTAATGATAATCTGAGCTCAGTATATAGAGCTGAGTAAGTGGCAGCTGCTGCTGCTCAATCTGTACATTTTGTGAGTGTTTGTCATCAATCTCTATTCCGAGATATTTGCGCTGAGGCTCTCTCTATTGATCTACCATCAGTCTCTGTGAAGGGGACTTTAGTCTCGGTTTGTTTACAATCGATTTCTTTTGTTTCCTTTACATTTACATAAAGGTAATTATCTCTAAACCACTGAAGGAAACTAAAGATCTCTTTCAAAACACTGTGAAGAGTCAGCGTTTGATTTAAAAACCCCACTAGTGCTGTGTTATCTGCATATATTAAAACAAGGGTTAGCTGAGAAGCCTCACATTAGTTTTCTACAAAATATTTCTACAAAATATATATTGTAATCTGGAGGGCATTGTTTACTCTTCAGGCTTTTCTGTATACGCAGACTTAAAAGGGTCAGGTTTAAGGAGATATATGGGAAATAGGGAAACATGGGGATGTTTACGACAGGAGGCGAAATCCTCCAACTCTTTTCGTCTACTAGAACAGATGTTGGAGAGGGGCGGTGAGATGATCAGTACATCTTTTCAAAGCTAATCCCATCAGGGCCTCTAGATATCACTATCTTGATCGAACCATTGGGACCTGAAAAAAAACCTCCATCAGTTCATCAGTTGGTTTTCCTCTAAACTATTATTTATTGGATTATTGGAGTCAATACCTCGAACCATCCATAAAAAGCATGCAGTTCATTAAAAAATAGAAGTTGATCTTTGACATTTAAAACTTGTCATGGCCTTTTACCCCATTTAAAGCTGCAAGACCTGCCAAAGTCTTGATGTTCTTCCAAAAAACTGCTTCTCCTTCCCTGCTCTTATATTAAAAAGACACATTCATATTTGAAATAGTGCTGAGTTACCCAAGGTTGTGGTTTCGATAACCCTTTACCTATGCCCTTTTGGCTATAAACATGTCCTCACAGAAAAAATATGTAGCTTGAAATAATCTCAGTGGCCTCATTAATGTCCTCTGTACTGTCCATAATACACTCCAGTCTGTGCACTCCACTAACAGGCCTCCAGGGTCTCTGTTGCCTCTGCTCTCCATCGTTTAACCTCTGCCTTCTGTGCCTTTTCACATCAAAGCTTTGGTTGCAGGTAATAATACTTCATCAAGCTATGGTCTGAGCCACCAGGACAAGTAGTGCTCTTAAATAATAAGCATTCTGGATGTTACCATTGTCCAAGCAAGCTTCATCTTAGGTTGAGCAAGTAGCATACTGATGATAAGCTGGCAAATACTCAAGCCTACAAAGATTAAGATCCTCCCCTTTGAAATAAGCTGCTTCTGAGGCAGACTTTTAACCAGGCTATGCATCTGTTCCAGATGTTCATAAATGATGTTGATCCTAAACAGGAGTGCATCTTTTACCCCTCTAGCTATGGGGTCTATAGTCTTTTCTCATTCTTGTTGTAGGATTGGAAGGGCATTGCCCCTGCAACTTTAGTTTGGTCCCCTTTGTAGGTGTATATGAGCAGTAAGTACATCGAAACAGCTTTTGATGTTTGATGTTTGTGGACACCCCTTCCAATGAAAGCATTTAGGTACTTCACGTTGCACCTATTGCCCACAGAGAGAGGCAAATGTACACACACAGCTTGTCTAGTCCCTGTAGAGACGTACTGCCAATACACTAGAACTCTCTGGAGCAGATCAACATGAATCTATTGGTGCAGTGAAAGTGTGTTCCCTGGAATGGTGGTGCTCCATCAAATCCCTTTTGGATAAGTTGCAGAGTTGGGTATGAGGTGGGCCTCACTAATGCTCTTGTCGCTGAATGCAATCAGATTCTTACAGCAGTGCTCCAAAATCTAGTAGAACGTCTTTCCTGGACAGTAAAGGCTAACGCAAAACAAACGCAAGATAACCTCATTAATACCCTTGATTTCGGAGGAAACAACAAATCACTGAAGAGAAACATGACAATCACAAAGCTACACCCTAGTAGCCGCTAGAGATTCCAAGGCAACCATCAGTCATCCACTAGGAAGATCATTGTAACTGCCTAGCAACCACCTAGGATACCTTAGCAACTGCTTGACAACACTTTAAAACACCCTACCGATCACAAGAGATCCCATAGCAACTACCTATTAACCACTAGAAACCACTATGCAAATACATGTAAATACAGTTTTTTTAATACCCTTGATTTTAGAAGAAACAATGAATAAACCCAATACGTTTTTCCATATAGTGGATCAGGGAGGTAAATGAAATGATATTGAAAGATATTACACACACTATAAAATGTTTATTAAAAAAATAGGCAGAAAGACAAAACCATATATCACAGTGGGCTCTATCATACACCCTGCGCAAGGCTCATTGTGATACACCCTGCTTTTTTCAAACCATCTGCATCGTTTTGTGCCGATGGGCATGGTGGTCTCAAAATGAGGTGTGTTCAGGTAAAAACACAGGTGTGCCACTTACTGAAAACAACCTAGACAGACGTCAGTAGTCAGACATTCCTTGCTATCTTGGTAGTGAATTGCCAACAGAGGTGCATGCCCAACGTGCTTACACCCATGATTAATTAAGTACTTAGGATTTAGTACATGCCTTTTGCGTGTTTCAAGCCTTGACTTAAACATATCTGCATGTTAGGGTTGCGTTTATGTCCACATATAGTACTGAGCAAGAATTTTAGGCTCCTGTCAAAATTAAAATGAAAAGGCATTGGAGGCAGCTGGAGGCATCCAGGAAAAATCTAGAAACTCTAGTTCTTCAAACTAGTCTAGTCAAGTCAAGTCAAATGTATATGTCACAAAGCAGCTTTGCACAGTCAGTAATTAGTAAAAGAAAAAGAAATAACATAAAAAGACATGAAAAATCTAAGACCCCCAGTGAGCAAGCCAACGGCGACATTGGCAAGGAAACTCCCTCAAAGCTGGAGGAAGAAACCTTAGGAGGAGCCAAGACTGACAAGGGGTGGACCCATCCTCCTCTGGTCAGAACTATTTATAAATTATTGATAAAAGTTACCAAACCATCTATACTGTTGAACTGCCCTGATCATAATCATAATATAATAATCATGGTATAGTAGAACTTAATATAGTCATGGCAGTGATGGTCAGAGTAATGGGAGTAATGATAGTTAATAGTGGTGATATTAATAGTGGTAGATAGTTAAGAGTCCATTTAGGTTTGAACATGGTCATTAGGCAGGTAGCAGTGGTAGGAGGGTGTACCGCTGGTCTGGCATGGATGATAGAGGGGAACCCAGCGTTCAGTCTTTCAACAGGTCAGGCTGGATGAGTAGGTGACCAATTACTCTGAGAAGGTAAAGAGACAGGGTAAGTTCTGAATGGATTTATAGAGAGCAGAGAATGTTGAGCAGTATCAGAGTGTGTCTGACGACTCCGGCAGGTCTGACTACAACAGCATAATTAAAAGGAGAGAGTCAGAAGGTAACACAGACATATACATATAATACATTGAATTAAAATAATATAAAATTAGATTTTTAAATAAAATGTTGACTTAAAATTAGACTGAGCCTAACGAAAGCAGTTCAGTTTTAATAGTGTTTAAGAATCAATTACTGTACACAGCACTGTCTCATTTCACAAGTTAAAGACTGTCAGTATGTTATATATAGCAGGTTATGTTTAATAGTGCACCATTGATAAGACCATGAATCCCATCTGTAAAGACTGAGCTTTTTTGTTTTGAATGGTAAGTGGCAGGTTCTCCTTGAGGAAAAGAAGCACCTCTGCATGTTAAACTGTGAGCCTGTTTATGCTCTCAGTAAGAACGTGAGTCACTGAGCTAAAAAGCTTTCGCTTTCCACGCTTCTGCATGGAGCTGACAGGTATCTTCGTGACATTTTGTCCGGAGTGAGAAATCACACTTTATTAACTGCCCAGCAGTGGAGTTTTTCTGGTTTCTCTGAACGTGGCCTCCCCAAGGTTTGATTTCAACTCTGACAGCAGGCAATGCAGCACTGTTCAGTGATGCAGAGGCATGCCCGTGAGTGACATTGCTGCATAACTAGTCCCTCCTTGACCTTTTGACAGGTGGTTCATCATGCTGCTGTCGTTGGTTTCTCTGTTAGACGTTTCCTGCCGCTGTCATTCTCTGCAGTGTTAGAGATCTGATTCTCGTTTCTACACAGAAAACTTTTTTTGTTTTTGCTGATGTTAATTCTCAGCTTTGTGTCCAGGCAAAAAACATTTGTTCACCAGTGTGGGCAGATAACCAACATTCCAGAATCAGAATTGAAAAAGAAAAAAAGTCATATTGTGAAGTCTCTACTTCTGTTGGGCATAAGGAAATGCGGATGGTAAGTTTGATTTGCAGCAATACAGGCAGAACTAATAAATTAAACACAAAACAGACAACAAAAGCCTTTGAAAAGCATCCACCATTAGCATGAGCATGACATATTGTAACTTTACAACAATGTTCTTAGATGAGATTTGGATAAAACCTAGGAGCTAATTAACTAACTATAACTATATAATTAACTATGCAACTATAAACTACAGTCTTTAAAAAATGATGTGCTAGAAATGGTTTGAATGATGCCATAAAAAACCCTATTGGTTCCATATATATATATATATATATATATATATATATATATATATATATATATATATATATATATAAAGCTGGTAATGGAAATGTATGAGAACCAGGCTTGTAATGTCTGAAAAACCTAGTTTTTGGCATGTAGAGCCTTTAACTTAATGTAAAGGATCTTTACCAGTTTAAATGTTCTTGGCACTCGTGTTTTTACAAGCAGTTCTGCCTGAGAGTTTTCTAGGTCTTTTATTTCTTAATAACATTCCATTTTTGTTCCATAAAGAACCAGGCTTGTAATGGCTTTTAAAGGCTTAAAGTAAGGCTGCCTTGATAAAGGGAGGATCTCCAAAAAATGTATCATACCACTCTGTACTTAATGTAATAATATTGTTGGTTTTCTTTACTGTTGGAGTTTCTGGTAAACCTGTATGTAGACCAGTCGACCTATCGACCTTTCCGTGATCAAAATGCTGCAGTAAAAACTCTGTTTGACCTTACTGCCCTTATTGAATAGGAATTGAATGTGTAATGGGTGGCAAAAAAAGAATATCATTTAAAAAGAACAAGCTCTAAGTGTACTTGCATAAAGCAGCTCTTTAAAAAAGTAACTTCAAGCTACACAGAAAGTTGCCGTGGGTAAAAAACAAAAAAACTAATCACTGACCTTAACAACTGAATTTTTGTTGAATAGCACCCAGTTATGATAAACTAGGTAAACTTAATAGGTAAGTAGCTATAAACATTACATTTTACTCCAATACGTTCCTGGGGCTGTAATCGAAGAGATTGACATATTCATAATTAATTCTGTAAACTTTCTAGTTTTTTTTCCTTTCTTTTTGATGACAGTGACTGTTCTGTAGTACTTAGTTCAGGCCTAGAATTACCCGAGCTTGCATATCTGCTTCCTGCTGCTAAACAAAAAAAAAAATTCTGTAGATCCAGGAACACAATTTTATACATATATATTACATATATATTTTTTCGCAAATGTGTTTATTTGGTAATTAATCTAAACATTATGTATCAACATACAGCTTTTTTGGTCTATTGTTTCTTTCAGACTTGCTGACTACGTGAAGTATGAGCCACCCAAGTCGGATTTCACTATTGACCTTAAACATGAGGTACGTAGATCTTAAAATTCAGATTTGTATATGCTGTATACGGTATAAACTAAATCTTCTATGAGCTAGTGCAAAATGTTATGCGGCAGCTGCAAATGTAAAAGTGATGGCAGCCTATCAAAGTAAGTAAACCTCTAATTGTGTTTTTTTACACTTAGAAAATCAAAAATACACTTAATTTGACCAGGGGTGCCCAGTTTGCAGTTTGCTGAGTTTTTCCCCACTCTTCTGTGTAATAGGCCTTCAGCCCTGAGTTACTCTTTGCTTGTCTTGCATGCACAGCTTATTCAGTGTCTGTTCATAAATTCTTTATGATATTTAAACACTTGAACTTCATTTTCTCAGTATTAACAGATGGATATAATGTAACTAAACAAATACAATTGAAGAAATGTCTTTTATCATTTAAAAAAAAAATGGAAATTAATGGAAATGTAAACTTTATGTTCGCTCTTAATTGTTGAAGTGAGTGCTGTCACCATGACGAGATCCCAAAAGCTCTCTGAGGCCAGAAAGAAGGTTATAGGTAGATGTGTATTTCTAGAAACTGATTTTAAAAAAACTATAGCTAATTCAGCCCAAGAGTGGACCACAAGATGCGTAGAGTGGTCTCCAACAATCCTAAAATATCGTTATGGGTCCTACAGGTAGCTCTTGTCACAGTAGATGTCAAAGTACAGCGTCCACCATCAGAGACTGACTGGACATGTTTGATTTTGGGAGCAAGAAAACACCCATCCGGACAAGACTCAAGACTTGAGTCCCACATTGTTCCAGAAGTCCTGATCAAGGTCCAGGCCTTTTTTGGCATACTTTAGTCCTGCCTTGATGTTGTGACGTGGGCCCTTTAAGACGCTAATATTTCATTCGCTTAAACTTTAAAGATCTAAAGGAAAACTCTTGTGTTTGTGTATCTGCAGCACCTGCAGCATAGTCAATTACCACAGACCGTCTATTTAATGACTTGCACTGAACAATGAACAGAAAAGCCAGTAACTCAGAACTCTTCCTGTTCCTTTAAGTACAGTGAAATGATCATACTGTATATACGACAGATATGGTAGAAAGAGCCAGAGATCCACGTTCCTGCTTCTGTCAGGATGTTTTTCACCGAAAAAAAAGCTCTCTCCTCCCTTTTACCATCCTCATCCCATGCTTTCAGAATGACCCAGCTGCTGATAATGGCCCTTTCTCCTCAGTTCCTCTCTTCCCTTTCTCCTCAGCACCTTTATTCTCCTTCTCCTTAGCGCCTTAGCTATTTTTCTCCTTTATTACCCACCTTCCCCATTTTACCTTCTGCTGCACACTTGCATACAGTTATCTACACTGACACTGATATGAGAAAATGTCACCAGTGGGGAGTCTGCTAGTGATCAGGGACATTGCTGTCTGTTCCTCTCTCTCCCTCTCTCTCAAGAAGAATAAGATTATCTGTTCCTAAGAGGGTAGTCAGTGTGCTTCACTCCTTCTCATGTTCGTTTGCTCTATTGATGCTGAGGTTGTTCAAAACTCCCTGGTCCAGGGGTGGCGCTACACCTACAGAAATAATATGAAGAAAATTTGATAAAAAAAACCTTTCTGGGTTAAACTAACCTCTCTGGGTTAGTTTCTCCTCGTTCGTTTTGGCGAGATGTACTGTCTTGATAAAAACTGTAGCCCCTGAACGTCTAGACCAAGGTCCCAACCAAGGTTCATGCATTTGTTGTGTACATTGTGAAGATTTGATCTGATTAGTTTTGGTATCACACTGAATTTTAGCAAGCACACTAGAGAGCTTTTTTTATTAAGGCATTAGCGTTGCTCTCTCCGGGTGGGTAGATGGCTCTCTCGCTCTCTTTCTATCCCTGCATGACTTCAGTGTGATGCTGGCTGGCATAGGCATCTGCTAGCTGATGCACTAGAGCTGGTTACCTTTCCTCTGAGTGTGTTGGTTGGCCGATGACATTGCAAAAATGTAAAAATAGTAAATCTAAAATGGGAGGGGAAAAAAACACCTTATTAATTACATATGTCCTGTTATCATCAGCGCTTCTGCTGTTGGCATTCCTTTTATTTCTTTTTATAAAGAAGGCTTAATCTGCAGTTGGATACACTGTGGCTTTGTTACGCAAAAGAAACTGCTTTAGGGCAGCCTATAGACAGTGGAGCTGAGACATTCAACTTTATTAAAGATTATTATTATTACTGTGGGTGTATTTTATAACAGAAAAACAAGATTTTTATTTTTCCCATCACTTGAAAATAGTCCAGGTCTGAAAGTGTTAAGGACCTGGGGGAGTCTCTTACATGCAGGTTTCGCTGTTTAAGAAATGTCCTGCCCCAAGTGAAATAAAAAGTTTGAGTATTTCTGCATATTTGATCACCTGCTACATGCAGTTTAAAGAGAGTAGGATCTTTACCCAGTGTAAATGTCTTGTACCCAGTTAAAAGTGGTGTGGCACTGCCTTAATACTTTGAATAATAAGGGTCAAATGCCTGGCTCTCCCTCTGTGTGTTCTTTCAGATATATGCTCTGTTAACCAATGCATTCTTCTTTGCCAAGCACCTCACCGTGGGCCTTTTATTGATGGTTTTTATTGATCTAACCACAGGCCTCTCTGATTGTTCCTATAGATTGCTCTGTATATATGGGAAGAAGGAAGAGGTCCAGCTTTGACTGATGTCCGTGAGTTTTGCTCAAAACTGCACGGCTCTCCCAACACCAACCACTGCGCTTCCACTGTCAACACTTACTTCCCCAGCTGTGTAGGTACCGCTAATCCCCTGAGTGTGCACTTCACAGGCAGATCTGTCAAGCTTCTTACTATAGCTGATGTTGAAGAGCTTAAAAGCTGACATTAGTATTTAAATCTGAATTATATATATATTGGGATTATACTCACAAGACATTTAATTATATTTTTTGATAGTGTATTTTATAAGTCTGTGTTTTTAACAATGGCATTTCCATTCACTTCAATTTGCTGTTCAAACATTCTGCTTTTTAATATTACTGTCAGACACACACCCCTGGCCTCTGGTATGGTCCTGCGCTTTGTTTGCCAGTCTACTGATTGCTGGTCTTACCATGCTCTACCTGAACCCAAGTTTGAGCAGTCTCTGTTGTTTTAATTGTTTAATTGTGTCTCATGTAGGATCTCATTTAAATGTGACAATCCGTTGCTGTTGAACATAAACCTTGTGTCTTTAAAATGACAGTTACCTTATATATAAATAAACCTTCTTAACTTTCAATGGAAGTCAGTGAAAAAAGATTTTATTCCAAGTAGTTGGGATCATAATGGAAGCATGTTAATTGGTCCATTCATCAGGAAATGTTTAAATGGAAAGATCAATTGCCAGATTCAATACAGTGCAATTCAATTCAGTCCAACTTTGTTGTCATTATACTAATAAATGCTTGTACAGCTTGTAAGTCTCCAGTGCAGAATAGGTAAGGGCATGGTACAATAGTGTAAGGACAATAGACAAAACACGAGACAGAATGCATAGACAATAAATACAAAAATATACAAATATTTGCATGTGCAAATGTATGCGTAAAGGCTGGGTGATTAAGGTCCAAACTAATTTACTACACTAACAGTAAAAAAAATATATAAATGTAAAAAAAATAATAAAAATGTAGAACAGTGATGTATTGTGCGTGTAGAAGAGTAAAACGTGGAGTTTAGAAGTGTTTGCTGAGGTAGATTAATTATGTTAAAAAAAAGCAAAAAAGCAAAAAAAAATGGGGATTTAGCAAGACAGCAGCAAAGTATTTAAAAATTCATTCAGTTTTTTAAAATTCTTACCCATAGGTATACATCTATTCACAATTTACGCCAAAGGTAAGCTGCTTCACACACATTCAAGACCACAAATGAACTATAATCAGATGAGCACATCAATCATTTTTTATTATTTACATGGACAGCTGGTTATGTACAGTGGTTATGTACAGTGTTTGTAATAGGCACGTAAGAAAAACGTATCGCAAAATTATGTTTTTGTGGCAGACAGTGAAACATTCTATGTTTAACCTCACTTAAAATCCCACTGTTCTGATTACATAAAAAGTAAATTGTATACATATGATGTGACAGTTTCGCTAAAATGTTTGCAATATATCGCCCAAAAAAACGCAATATATCGTCATGTTTACTGTACCATAGTATATCACAATATATTGAACCGTAATCCTTGTATCGTGAGACGTATCATATTGCTAGGTTCTTGCCAATACACAGCCATAGTTAGTTAATGGTGTGATAAGTGGTCAGAGTGCATCACATAATGCACATTTTACACCAGAATGATGTTAGCTCTCTGGCACTGGTCTTCTCAGGGTTCTTTTTACCTACAAGCTACAGGTATCTTTGTACATGTTAAACATGTCCTAGTCATGTTGGTTGGGTGTTTGTATTTCCAACAAAATCTTACTGAGTTAGTCAGTTATTTAAACACAGACCAACTGATTTAACACGCAGAATCAAGTCTTTCTGCTAGATTGGAATGAAAAACTACAACCATTTTTGGATCCTGTGCTTTGTATGTCTTCCATTGTTTGCTGTCTCTCTTTCACACACCTAACCCTGCACATGAGGAACTAAATTAATTATGCTAGCTAAGAGACATCAAATGTGTGTAGGCTCTGTAGGACCTAGTCCTTTCAGAAGATCTTGCAATATTGTTTATTAAATAGGGCAGTGGTTTGCAATTCCAGCCTTGTGGATGCACTGCTCTGCAGAGAGCAAAATTTCTCCCAGTTCTCCTTCAAGTATTCCCAACACACCTAATCCACCTTCATGCAGGACAGTGGCCCCGGGGACTGGACCTTAAACCTGAGCAATCTGAATATACCAATCAGGTAATTGTGAGGTAAGCCGGTCAGTCTTATTCAGGACAGTGGCAGTTCTGTTATTGGTTATACGGCAGGTTTTCCAGACCTAGGGATTGAGCCTCATCTTGGACTAGACAGTATTCTGAATGGAGAATGAAGATTCTTCAATGAAAGTTAGATGTAGTTCACACCTAGCTGTCTGGGAAACTGGTCTATAGTGTAGTAGGGTAATCCTTTGTCGAGTTCTTGTGCTGGATGTTGTTTCAGATTCGAAACTGTTCAACTGGTCAAACTTGCATAGCTAGGCGTTGCAAGGTTGACACCTATGCAGATCTTTGCATGCTTTTTAATGGCCAAGCTTTCTAATTGTGCCTGTTGTCTCCAAACGTTTTAGCAAGGGACAGAGGAAAATATGATTTTACGACACTTTATTGTGAATATATCTCTGGCGATGGGCGTGGTGGTCTCGAAATCTGGTGTGTTCTGGTAAATTTCTGGCATATTGCTGTCTTGGCAACAGAAAACACAGGAGCGCCGCTGACTATCTTGGCAGGGACTTGTCAAAACAGGCATGTGCCCAACGCACGTACACCCCTACGCTTTGCACTATTGAAATCCGACAAAGTCAGACAGGGCCTAGTTTCCCAACAGCATTTTAGTGTTGAGATCATCTTTACTGTTTCTCTACCTCAATCCTAACAATTCTAATGTTTAGTGTGGTGCTCGCTTGACCATTTAAGAATCATCTTTGTGCTCAGATGCTTTTGGGGAAACCCAGCCCAGTTAAAAAACAGCCCTTCATGTTTTACCTCTTACCTCACCAATTGGTTCGGCCTCCTAAAGAAAGCAGCAGCCGTCTCTCGTTTGATTCATTTCCATTAACCGTTTGCAACAGTTCTGATCACAGACTACTTTCCATGTTTTATTACAGAAATGAATTTCAAAAAAATGCATTTCATAACCTCATAATAACAAAGATACCTCATAGCATATAACAAAGAAAATGATTGGAAAATATCAGGGGAAAGTTTATTTTATTACATTTATTACTACTGAAAATTAACCTTATGCCTAAAATGTATTCCATTACAATCAGGTGCAGCACATCATCTGCAGATAATTAGAGTATGGTTAGAGGGGATTGTGGAGGAACCTGTCGGTTTATACCTAAGAGCAAACCAAACTAAATGCCTGGATTGTTGAAGTAAGTGGTATCACCTCTGAGACCTTCTGATCTCAGTACAATTAGAATTCAGCTGTTCCACTGTCCACAAAATAACAAAAGTTGAGGTCACACCATCCTAGCAAGTTCAACCCATTAATCTTCCAGTCGTTTACAGTTTTAAAATAACAAAATAGGAAAATGGCCTGAGCTTTTAACATTAATTATTAATGATACTTTCTAAGCAATGCAAAATGGTTACACTGATGGCTTACCTTTACCAGCACCATGCATAAAGCACTAATTAGGGACATTATATAATCTTTGGATCTACTTACCAGATTCAGGTGCATGTCCTCTGTTTAATCAGACATACACATTGTGGTCACAGACTTGAAGATGTATGAAGTGGCTCAAAAACTGGTTTAATCAGTCAGTGTTCACTTTTCTGTAATAGATGTTTTACCTTGGGCCTAAATTGCATGGAATCGGAATTTGTGAGGGATTTGTACTTGTGAGTCAGAATTTTTTAAACCTAAAAGGTACTTTTTAAATAATTAATTTTATAATTTTATAATAATATTTCACCCCCTAGCAAATTCAAAACAACCAAAAAATTACTGTTTTGGAATAAATTACATCACATTAGTATAATTTGAACTTTGAATATGATCAAATGTATGTAGAGCGTCAGCTTTATTTCTTAGACATGAAAGATGTCACAGTTTTGTGCTGAGGATACACATGCAACTAATAATCTTTACACTTATGGCACACACTACAGGATTGTGCAAATGTCTTAGACCTCATTCTAAAGACAGAAAGGCAGGACACTAACTACCACTTCTTGAAATCTTGGGGGGGGGGGGGGGGGGGGGTCATTTGGAGGACTAGGAGAAGCACTAAGGGATTAAGGGTACATGTATGTGTACTGAACAGTCACAGAACGGATGTCAAAGTTTGGTGCACACAGTCTCACATAGAATACACAGTACGCAGTATTAGGGTAAACTCCAATGTCAAGTGCGCCGTTGTCCTTCTCTCTTTCTCTAATGGCCTCATTTACAGGCAGTGACTCATATGTTCGACCTTACCAATGGAAAATTTCCAGTAGTCTAAACTTTTCTTTTTTTGTAATGCTGGATATCTGATCCCACTTTCATCTGCACAGTCAAAGAGATTAATTCATTTTTTTTAAATGAATTTTTATTGTTATTCGACTGGGTGACATGCCTGGTGGTCAGTCATTTTAATTGTGATTGTGCAGCCTGTTCACATGCTAGCATTAAAACTGTTTGCGTGACAGCAAAGCATTTTCTTTTAAGACATGTTTTGTTTGTTTTTTTGTTTTTTTGTTTGTTTTTACAATAATTTAATTCTATTCTGGGATAGTTTAGCCTGTCAGGGCCTGATGCATTAGCTAATCCTTATCAAACAACAGGCAAAAACAAGCTTAACATCATAAAATTTTTGCGAGAGAACTCAGTCAACGTGGTCAAGTGATGTCTCTTCCTTTAAGCCATAAACCCTAAATGCATACTGCACACTTTTTTTAGGTAGTATTTTAAGTAATGGTTTTACAGGACCTGACAAAAACATTGGGACAGCTATAAAATGCTGTTTATTTGTAGAATTAATGTAAAATGTCATGTTTATTATGAATTTATGTGAATTATAAATTATTAGATTTTTGTTTCCCCTAAAAAAGAGTTTTTATCAAAACTATCAGTTTTTAACAGTGTTTTCAAATGTGTTTTAAAGGGATAAGAACATCTGAGAGCCTAATGAATGACAGCGCTTTACAGAACAAATCACAGAAATAATTCTAAGTTTTTAAGTTTTATTCCCTGTAAAAAAAAAAAAAAAAGTCCAGGTCAGATAATATACAGATAATGTTCCATATATATAGCCAGAGCTAATGAGCTTTATTAGACAGCTGAGCCTCTTAATTAATGTCAGATAAGAGGCAGAGCCTAGTTGGGCTTGACAGTGACATGACATGTGCACAGGCAATGACAGTGCAGCAGCGCTCGGTCCCAAGATGAGTTATGTAGACAGCAGAAGCGCAGCTAAAAGATGCGTAGAGAGGGCACTTAAGAGAAAAGGACTCTCTAAACCATGGCACTCTATAAACACACTATAAATAAAAATGTCTTTATTGGATTGACATGTCCAGGTTTTTGGTTGCTTTCAAAGTATGTTTGGGTCATTATTTATCTGCACTGTTAAGCACCTTCCTATCTATTTCAAAGCATTTGACTGAATCTGAGCACAAACTATAACTCTACATACATACACTTCAGCATGCACCCTACTTTTAGCATTACATTAAAAGCGCCTACAACCAAGTTCCATTGGTTTCCTAAATGTCCAGTCCTTAACAGTGCCTCCACCATGTTTGACAGATGATGGGGTGTGCTTCTGGGACAAGTAAGTCTGTCTAACTAATCTTGTTCCCTAAACCAGACGGGCATTTTTATATTATAGAGGTTTTCCAGCAAAGTCTAATCTGGCCTTCCTGTTCTTAAGTGTTACCAGTGGTTTGCAGTGGTCTTGTAGTAAACCCTCTGTATTTGCATTCATGAAGGCGTCTCCTGATTGTAGAATTTGACAATAATATTCCTACCTTGGTGTGGTCTTCTACACAATTTAATGTTGGTGGGCTTGCCAGTGCGTTCCTTCTTTTAAGGAATGTACCACATTGCTACTTTGTCTACACCATGTTTTTGCTATCTCTCTGAAAGGTGACATTTCACCTATTGATGGAGTACTTCACTTGCAACACCTGTTTGGACTGCATATTAAGAGTTCTCATGAACAGCTACCAAATGCAAATTCACCAGGGAAACCACATGTGAAGGCCACACCTGTTTGTGAAAATGCTTATCAATTGATTGTCCAATAACCGTTGAACTTGGAAAAATGGGGGGAATATGAAGAAAAAGCTAAAAATAAAATAATAATAATCCTCAAAGGTCAATGCATTCATTTTGTTAAACCCCTTGAATTGAAACTAATGTTAGTCACCAACTAAAGTCACTTCAATGACATCTTGATTGCCTCATTTCACATCCACTGCGGCAAGGTCACTGTCTTCATAGACTACATAGTTTTAAAGTTTTACCACAGAAGTGCCACGTTTCATATTTCATCTAGGATACTTTATATCTGAACTGTTCGGGCCAGATTGTCTATTTGTCTAGAATTTCATCTTCATGTCTACTCACAGGATGATGTCTATGCACCATTAACCTACATTAATAATGCATTGTACATACCAAATATGCAAAGCATATGCCAAAGCAGTAACATTCGTTGAAAACGGCATTAAAAATGGCTGTTCATATCTAGGAGATCCCATCTAATCTCATTTCATCCCGTCTCACCTCATCAATTGTGCTCCACACACAACCGCTATTTATGCGAAGAGTCAAATTGCTGAACATTAGCAGTCGGCAGTATTAGCAGTATTGGCCAAAATTGGCTTCCTTTGTTAAGAGTCCTGTCTGATCCAGTCTGTACATAATGACACTGCAATCTGCAGTCTCCTAACGACAGGCAGTGTAGAGCAAAACTTGGGCACAGTGTTTTTGTACAGGATTCTCTACTGTATCTCTTGTAAACATGTCTGCTTAAATCAGTCACCACTGCCCCAGTAGTCTCTAGAGCAGGAGTTTCTGGTTTAATGCAAAAAAAAAAAAATCAAAATGCTGACTATAGTGGGAGAAACCTTGAACCCTGTTTAATTTCCAGCCCTTTTGCTAGTTGCCTAATGGCGCTTGTCTAATGCAGAAGGAAGCCAGAGAGGTAACATTACTAATTGGAGAGCAAGGTTTTATTGTTACCATATAACTCATCATTATTGATATTTGAAGACTATGATGGAATATGGATTACTTAGCAACAGAAATGACAGTACAGTGCCTTCAGACTTTTTGATTTACCCTCCACCCCCAACCCTTTTGTGAGTTGGCTAATGTCTAATGGCACTTGTCTAATCCAGAAGGAAGCCAGAGAGTTAACATTACTGAATAGAAAGTAAATTTCTTATTGTAACCACATAAATTGGCTAACTGTCTTCAAACCATCATTATTATTGATTCGAGGACAGTTGGAGTATGGATTACTTAGCAACAGAAATGACTCAGCAGATAAGGTGGGCAGCAAGCATGGTAAAATTATCCTGCTCCCTTAGCTCGGTTTGCCTCCTTTTTTCTCTGTCTGAAAAGGCACAAAATCTAATAAAGCTGAATAAAGCTGCCTTAGCTGTTATTTTATGATTTGCTTTGATGGATAACCCAGTCAGGTCTCCCTAGTAGACCTCAGGTTTGAAGTACTGGCTGTACACAGAATACAGATAATCTGGTTTTCTGGCAGCAAATTAACATTCAGGGCAGACTGTGCAAATAACTCTTTTGTATGTTTAGCAGACACTCTTTTAAGGTAGAGAAGAACAAAAGAAGTGTGTGGTGTTAAACTCTTTGCTAGAAACTCTTGAACTCTCCTTGGATTCAAACCCCTGTCTTCTGTGTGGGGGGTAGTGGCAAAGCCCTTGAGCGTTAGCATTTCCCTCTTTATATTTTGCGGGCATATTTCAACTGAATTGTGTTTTTCATAAAGAATAAAAGTTACCCTGTCTAAGAACAGATTGAGGTAAGTGCTATGCTACAAATACTAGCTATCGCAGCATTTTATGTATTAGCCTATAGATCAGTGGCTAGGCTTTTCAGCCTAGTGAGAACTGTTTAAGCACTGCAGGGATTAAGGATTCCCATTTGCCGACGAGGCTTAGAAATACAGTGATGTACAACATGACACATATCATATTAAATGCTGGTTTTATGTCACCATGCCCCCGTTAAATGAAGACCACAGATACAACAGCTGCCGTTGTCCTGCTGGAGCTTTTCTACCTGTGTTTCTCTACATAGGGGAACCCAGTGGAGAAAGAAGACATCTTTGTTGCAGTGAAGACCTGTCAGAAATTCCACCAGGATAGAGGTGAGTCAGCTCACAGCTGCCAGGCTCCCTCCCTAACAAGAATTGCAGATTTTCTTGAGATGGAGCATTTATATTGTGACCTTCTTGTCCTTTTCCACTGTTGGAGATCAGTTATCCATCCTGCATGCCATATTTTAGTCAGTGGTAATTACGGAGTAATACGACATGATGGATCTTACGTGGTTGTTTTTTTTTCCAGATTTGGTGAATTGTTCATTATAAGGGACATAGAGAGACTGCAAATTTGCAGCGATGCCAGATAAAGTGAAATCACTGGTAATCCAGTGAATTACTGCTTTGATAAAACAGTCACAAGGTTTGCATAAACTGCATTAAAATGTGATATAATGCGTGTTCGCTCATATCTGTGAATATGGAATATAATATAACGGATTTGAACATTTGTCAAACACTTCCAGATTTCAAAACATCAGCAGCCAGAGTCAGAGAGAGCACAATTGGCCTTGCTCTCTCAGGGATGGCTTGATGGCACACCACTCCCAGTGTGATGTTGGTCAGCACAGGTGTATGCTCTCTGTTGTATCAGTAGCTAGTGTGCTGGCTACCTAATGATGCTGCATTATCAGCAGTTCGAAAAGAGGTGACTTCACATGTGTCGGAGGAGACATGTGCTAGTCTTCACCCTCCTAGTGTTGGGGGCATTGCTAGTGATAGCAGGCGTTTACTTAAACAGGGACTGGGTAATTGGCCTTTCAGAATGGGTCAGTAACCAGACAATTCCTATATAAATCATTGTAAAATGAAGAGTAACTTTTCTGACTAAAATTACACATGTCAACATAATTTTATTATGTTTATTATTATGTTAATTCAGCTTTTTTCATGAATATTTTATTGAACATTTCAAAAATAAAATACAAACCTTATCGACCATCTTGAGAAAAGCATCTGTATTTACACTCATTAAGGCATCTCTTCATGATAGCCATTAACTGTCATACCACTACAAACTACTCAAGGATGTTCTTGACTTGTAGGAGGAGGAATAATAATAACAGTAGTAGTTGTTGTTGTATGATGAGGAATAGTAATAACAGTAGTAGTTGTAGTAGTAGTTGTTGTAGGAGGAGGAATAGTAATAACAGTAGTAGTAGTAGTTGTTGTAGGAGGAGGAATAGTAATAACAGTAGTAGTTGTAGGAGGAGGAATAGTAATAACAGTAGTAGTAGTTGTTGTAGTGGGAGGAGGAATAGTAATAACAGTAGTAGTTGTAGGAGGAGGAATAGTAATAACAGTAGTAGTAGTTGTTGTAGTAGGAGGAGGTATAGTAATAACAGTAGTAGTTGTTGTTGTAGTAGGAGGAGGAATAGTAATAACAGTAGTAGTTGTAGTGGGAGGAGGAATAGTAATAACAGTAGTAGTAGTAGTAGTAGTTGTTGTAGGAGGAGGAATAGTAATAACAGTAGTAGTAGTAGTTGTTGTTGTAGGAGGAGGAATAGTAATAACAGTAGTAGTAGTAATTGTTGTTGTAGGAGGAGGAATAGTAATAACAGTAGTAGTTGTAGGAGGAGGAATAGTAATAACAGTAATAGTTGTTGTTGTAGTAGGAGGAGGAATAGTAATAACAGTAGTAGTAGTTGTTGTAGTGGGAGGAGGAATAGTAATAACAGTAGTAGTAGTTGTTGTAGTAGGAGGAGGAATAGTAATAACAGTAATAGTTGTTGTTGTAGTAGGAGGAGGAATAGTAATAACAGTAGTAGTTGTAGTGGGAGGAGGAATAGAAATACAAACCTTATCAACCATCTTGAGAAAAGCATCTGTATTTACACTCATTAAGGCATCTCTTCGTGATAGCCATTAACTGTCATACCACTACAAACTACTCAAGGATGTTCTTGACTTGTAGGAGGAGGAATAATAATAACAGTAGTAGTTGTTGTTGTATGAGGAGGAATAGTAATAACAGTAGTAGTAGTAGTAGTTGTTGTTGTAGGAGGAGGAATAGTAATAACAGTAGTAGTAGTAGTTGTTGTAGGAGGAGGAATAGTAATAACAGTAGTAGTAGTAGTAGTAGTAGTTGTAGGAGGAGGAATAGTAATAACAGTAGTAATAGTAGTTGTAGTAGGAGGAGGAATAGTAATAACAGTAGTTGTTGTTGTAGCAGGAAGAATAGTAATAACAGTAGTTCTTGTAGGAGGAGGAATAGTAATAACGGTAGTAGTTGTAGGAGGAGGAATAGTAATAACAGTAGTAGTTGTTGTTGTAGGAGGAGGAATAGTAATAACAGTAGTAGTTATTGTAGGAGGAGGAATAGTAATAACAGTAGTAGTTGTAGGAGGAGGAATAGTAATAACAGTAGTAGTAGTTGTTGTAGTAGGAGGAGGTATAGTAATAACAGTAGTAGTTGTTGTTGTAGTAGGAGGAGGAATAGTAATAACAGTAGTAGTTGTAGTGGGAGGAGGAATAGTAATAACAGTAGTAGTAGTAGTAGTAGTTGTTGTAGGAGGAGGAATAGTAATAACAGTAGTAGTAGTAGTTGTTGTTGTAGGAGGAGGAATAGTAATAACAGTAGTAGTAGTAATTGTTGTTGTAGGAGGAGGAATAGTAATAACAGTAGTAGTTGTAGGAGGAGGAATAGTAATAACAGTAATAGTTGTTGTTGTAGTAGGAGGAGGAATAGTAATAACAGTAGTAGTAGTTGTTGTAGTGGGAGGAGGAATAGTAATAACAGTAGTAGTAGTTGTTGTAGTAGGAGGAGGAATAGTAATAACAGTAATAGTTGTTGTTGTAGTAGGAGGAGGAATAGTAATAACAGTAGTAGTTGTAGTGGGAGGAGGAATAGAAATACAAACCTTATCAACCATCTTGAGAAAAGCATCTGTATTTACACTCATTAAGGCATCTCTTCGTGATAGCCATTAACTGTCATACCACTACAAACTACTCAAGGATGTTCTTGACTTGTAGGAGGAGGAATAATAATAACAGTAGTAGTTGTTGTTGTATGAGGAGGAATAGTAATAACAGTAGTAGTAGTAGTAGTTGTTGTTGTAGGAGGAGGAATAGTAATAACAGTAGTAGTAGTAGTTGTTGTAGGAGGAGGAATAGTAATAACAGTAGTAGTAGTAGTAGTAGTAGTTGTAGGAGGAGGAATAGTAATAACAGTAGTAATAGTAGTTGTAGTAGGAGGAGGAATAGTAATAACAGTAGTTGTTGTTGTAGCAGGAAGAATAGTAATAACAGTAGTTCTTGTAGGAGGAGGAATAGTAATAACGGTAGTAGTTGTAGGAGGAGGAATAGTAATAACAGTAGTAGTTGTTGTTGTAGGAGGAGGAATAGTAATAACAGTAGTAGTTATTGTAGGAGGAGGAATAGTAATAACAGTAGTAGTTGTAGGAGGAGGAATAGTAATAACAGTAGTAGTTGTTGTAGGAGGAGGTAACAGTTCCCCACTGTGGGACTAATAAAGGATTATCTTATTTTATCTTAGTTCTTGTAGGAGGAGGAATAGTAATAGCAGTAGTAGAAATAATAGTCATTGGAGGAGAAGCAATAGTAGTAATAGCAATAGAAATAGTAGCAGTATATCAACTGTAGTAGTAGTAGCAGTAGTAGTAGTAATAGGAATAGTAGCAGCAGTAGTATTAATAGGAAGAGTTGCAGTAGTAGTAAGACTAGTAGTAGTTGTAGTAGTAAGGAATAGGAATAATAGCAGTACTACTAAACATAGTAGGATAATAGTAGTAATAGTAATAATTATAGTAGTAGCTGCAGAAGAAATAGTTGCAATAGAAATACATATAATAGTAGTGGAAATAGTACCTGCAGTTATAGTAATAGTTGTAGAAACAGTAAGAGAAGA
Source organism: Salminus brasiliensis (assembly GCF_030463535.1). Classification (NCBI taxonomy): domain Eukaryota; kingdom Metazoa; phylum Chordata; class Actinopteri; order Characiformes; family Bryconidae; genus Salminus; species Salminus brasiliensis. The sequence goes on along the minus strand of NC_132893.1, from coordinate 18,890,497 downwards.
CATAATAGTAGTAATAGTAATAGTAATAGTTATAGTAGTAGTAGTAGAAGTAGTAGTAGGAATTGTAGTTGTACGAGGAGGAATAATAGGAGTAGTAGTAATAGTAGCTGTAGTAGTAGTAGCTTAAATAGTTGTAAAAGTAGAAATAGTACCTGTATGTGTAGTAATAGGTGTAGAAACAGTAAGAGAAGCCGTAGTAGTAGTAGCAGTAGTAGTAATTGTAATAACAGTAGTAGGAATAGTAGTTGTAGGAGGAGGAATAATATGAGTAATAGTAATAGTACCTGTAGTAGTAGTAGTAGCTGCAATAGAAATAGTCGTAATAGTAGTAGAAATAGTACCTGTAGGTGTAGTAATAGTTGTAGAAATAAGTAATTGTATATAGCAGTAATAGAAATAGTAGTTGTAGGAGGAAGAATAATAGGAGTGGTAGTAGTAGTAGTAGTAGCAGTAGTAGTAGTATCTGTAATAGTAGTAGTACAAATATGACTGAAAATGCCCATAGAGGCAACACAATTTCTTTTTTTTTTTTTAAAGGTGTGACACAAATGTCATGCAGTCAGTTTAGGTTTCAGACTTGCGTAGTCATGCTTTAAGTCTGTTCACAAATGTTCCTCTCCACGGTGAGGCTGCTGCAAGGCGACGTACTTAGACAAATAAAGCAGCCTCTCTCTCTCTCTCTGCAGAACGAAAGAGGCATAAGCAGTGTCTAATTAGGCAAGCTATCCTGCAAATCAGCAAATGCAATGGCCAGGCCTAATTGCATCGATTTGCATGATTATCTTTGGAGTTTGTTTTTAGTAACTGGGTTAAAAGGTACCAGTGTACCAGAAGCTACATTTCAAATATGAACTAAACTCATATTCCAGAGCAGCACCGCACAGAATGCAGTTTAACAACAGGAAGGGTCATTTGTCCTTGGGTTGTGGTATTGGTGCCTTTTTTATCCTTATGCTGGTGTGTGTGAATGCTTTATTAGAACCTTGCATTTCTTTGCCATTAGCCAGTTGTCAGCTGAATTTGGCATGATGTGTTTGTGAGTTTGGCTTGCATATGCATTTGAATTGATTATCACATTGCAAAGCTGTCTTAATTCTACTGTAGAGCCTCTAATTCTACCTTAATCCCATTTTCACATTAATGCATAATCATTGGCCTTCTGTCTGTTGCACTTTTTTCAGTGCCAGTTGTAAAGAAGACATGGGCGAAGGACGCTGCCCTGCTGGAGTATTACAGTGACATCGCTGACTCAGCAGTCCCCACCGTTGACCTGAGAGTGCCCAACACTGAGAGAGGTCAGTTACATGCTCTTGTATTTATTTTAGTCACTCCAGCGACACAACACACTTTCTTTGAGTTAGCCTTGCTATCTAATCTCTAAAGCCCCAACTAACCTAAGCCAGTGATTGCTTTCTAATTATGGAAATACTGAAAGTTTCCCAGAGTCTTCCAACATCAATCTTCGGTCTTCTGTGAATCTGATTGATTATTATTTCATTATTTTATTTATTTACTTAGTCACTAATCAGGGACTCCTGTGTGTTACTGTTTTGCTATCCGATGTTTCCCAGAGGAGCATAGGTTATCCTTCTAACTGTTGGTCCCGTCTTGCTTTTTCCTTAAAGAGTTCTTTATTCTTGGCTTGCTCCTTTGGAGCTTATAGCCAAGGCTTTGTGACAATGGCAGTAGTAAAGGCACTTTGTAAGTATAAAGCAGGCTCTGTGAATATGTGTGTATATACAGTGCTGTATGAAAGATGACTGATTAGGAGAAAATGTGACTCCTTACAACCATTGCAAGACCTGGGAGACCACCAAAACTACCTCATCTGTACTCTCGCTTCACATCTGAAAGAATCCACAGGTGTTTCGGTCCGTTTTTTCCCTGGAAGATAACATTTCAACACTGTGGGTCTAAACGAATGGGGATCTAAACAAGGAGCTCCTGCTGGGTGAAAGCAAACAAAGCCTCACAGTCCACACCTCAACTTTCATTTGGGATTATTTTGGTGGTGAGAAGTAGAAAATGCTCCAGCATCCCAGACTAAACCTTGGAGGTGTGGAAAATCTCCTTGCGGATATCAGTAAAATGGACATGCAAAGAATGGAGGCTGTAACAGGGTGGACACACTGAATACTGAAACATCTGATATTGTAGTGAGTTGTTGAGACCATGGACATTTGTTAAATGTTCATTAAAACCTTAAAACCACTGACAGGTGAAGTGAATAACACTGATTATCTGTTCACAGTGGCACATGTTAAGGGGTGGGATATATTATGCAAGTGAACAGTCTGTTCTTGAAGGTGATGTGTTGGCAGCAGGAAAAATGGGCAAGCGTGAGGATGTGAGGAACTTTCACAAGAGCCAAATTGTGATGGCTAAACAACTGGGTCAGAACATCTCTAAAACATCAAGCAGGTCTTGTGGGGTGTTCTCAGTATACTGTCATCATTACCTACCAAAAGTTTTCCAAAAATGGACAATCGGTGAATTGACAACACAGTCCATGGAGGTCCCACCTCTCCACATACAGGTCTGCTGGGTCTTGGCTCCAGATACCTCTGGACACCTTGCCTCGACAGGTCTCTTTTTTGGTGGGACAAGGGAAACCTAGACAGTATTAGGCATGTGGGTTTATTGTTATGGCTGATCGGTGTATGTTGTGCTTGTACCTTATGTCTGTTTTAACTGGAAATTAAATGCATGATGGGTACTGTTCTCCAGCAGAGGTTCCCCCCATTCAATTTAAATTGGACAGTCCTAAAATTTGCCAAAGCTTGCATAAAGCTTGCCTAGGCTTGCATAGGCTTGCATAAGCTTGAACCTCCCCATTCCCAAGGCTGATGTCACTTGTAGGGCTGATGTCATACAGATAGGGTAGTCGTAGGGTTCTGATTGAGTGCTATAGCAGGCTAGTTAAGAGTGCCATTAGAAAATTCAGACCACACCCACACAGTTCTCATAAACTTTTCTGGATGTGTAAAATACCACCCAGTTCTTCTATAATACCAACAAAAATATTTTACAGCGATTTTTGTAGGACATTGTATTGCCTTGCTTCAGTAGAAGAATAGCTGATGTCATTCATATGCATACAACTGTCCGAGATCAGTATCACCTTTTTGTGGGGGCAGCCCTTGGCATATGTGTGCATCTGATTTGCTTATCCTCTTTGAAAGGGAAACATTTGAATGACTCCAATATTGGCTTTTGTCTTTGCCAGGTCTGCTGTGCCACTCAATGTTTTTTATGCAGCCCAGAGTCACATCGAGCTGTCTAAAAGCTTGAAGAGTGGTTCTGATCACTATGTGCACTGTGTGATTACCGTGTACTTGGTAGAGAGTGCTTAATTTGTAAATAATCTACCAGCAGGTAGAGACACGTGTTTATGCATTCCACGTCCCACCAGTGTTTACACATGCCAGTGACAGACGGGCCGCTGTGTTTCAATTGATTGCTTTCGAGTGTAGCCATAACTTTATAAATGAGCCCTTTTTTTGTTGTTAATGTGAAACTGACGCCTGCCCACTACGATGGTCCACTTGTCTTGATAGAGAGAATTAAATAAATGAGTGAGTTTTAAATACAAAAAAATAAATCAAAGACAAAAGCTACCCTGTCCTCCAGCCTGGGAAAATCCTTCTTCCTCAGCCGTCAGAGCTCAGTGTGGGCTGACAGCTGAGTCAGGCCCGGATAAGCTAAAGGCCTGAAGGTTGGATCTTCTCTGTGAAGACAAGGGCCTCTGTGGAGAGCCCTGAATTTACTTGCTATACTCTCTGTCTGCCTCTCTGTCTGTCTGCCTGTCTGTCTCTCTTTCTCTTTGTTTGTTATGTATCTCTTTAAATCTCTTTCTTTCGATCAGTGTTTTTCCACTCTCATTCTTTAACATATTTAAACATATGGACATTTGATTTTGAAGTGAGAGATGAGGGTGATATAACTAAACACATACTGAAAAACTGAAGAAATGTAATCAGTGTAAAGTGTAATTAATAGAAATGGAATTTTCTTCTGGGAAAGTTTTAACCCCCTACTTAAAATGCCCAAAATTAGAATCAGGTGCACCACATAAGCTGCAGATAATTAGAACATCATTAGAGGGGATTATGGTCAAGACGGTCTTTTTTTTAAACTCAGACAGTTTTGTTTAGTTTGCTCTTGATTGGTAAAGTAAGTGTTATTACCATGGCATGATCCAAAGAACTTTATGGGGCCTTCTGAAAGAAGGTTATAGATGCATTAGAGTCTGGGAAGGGATGTTAAAATATCTCAGAATAATGAGCCGTTCCACTGCAACAACTGCCAAGATGGCTAGGTCAGACCATCCGAGTATCTAACAATCCTAAAAGTCCTCTTTACAGGACCTACAGGTAGCTCTTGCCGCAGTTGATGTAAAAGTATGGCGTCTACGATCAGAAGGAGACACGTTTCATTTTCTTGGGAGGTGTCCAAGGAGGTAGCCTCTGTTGTAAAAGCTAGGAAATACCAGATAAAGGGTGTCCATCTCTCAGTGTAGCTATAATGAAGACTAAATGGCCATACATTAAAATGTGTATATGATCACATGATCACAAGAGAGTGTATTTCTTTGCCCTATGGTGTATGTGTATGTATGAATGTGTTCATGCCTGACTGTAATTGTGAACTATAAAATATGAAATTTCAAAAACTTTTGATTGATGAGTATGTGTATTTGTGTTATACTGAAAAACTGATTCATTTATTTGAATGAAAAATGCTAAAGAGAAATGTGACTCTGGGAGTGTTAGTAATATTTCAATGAGCATGTTTGATTGACAGCTCTGATTGACAAACGTAACTAGCGAGTAAAGAGGACAGGCCAGAAATTGGGCACATGTTCCCACATGTACCTGTGAGGCTGTACACCCTGCTGTAGCCATCATTCACTAAAACATTATCCTGCTTTTATGCAGGATATTTTTTCTTTTATGGCCTTAATGTTGGGGGGGGGGTCATAACAAGCGCACAGAGGCAAGACTTAGTGAGAAGCCAGCCGGGTAGAAAGAAGCCAGTCAGAGAATATTCATACATTTGCACATCACCGCTGCCACCTGTGGGAGCATAAACATTTGGATGGTCACTGCCCACCGCTACATAATAGACCTCTGACATTATGGCATTATTCTTTTTTCAGCGCTGTGCGGTTATGCCCATATTTAGAACAAAAAAAAATGGATGGCATGTACAGAAATTGCTGCTGTTGCAAATTCTGGTAATCAAAAATGTTCCCGAAGCTGATGAGTCATGTCAATGTTTTGTAGATTATTACAAAATTCCTTTGAATTATGAGACTGTTAAAGAGTTGAAATATGAATATTGCTACATGTAAGCAAATTTGCTGCGCACTACATTGCCAACATTAGACTGACAGCCTCTTAAAAACATGCACGGTAGTCAAGTGGAATTAGCAAGTTCAATTTGAGTAGCAGTTGTTGACCACACTGGTCCATCAAAATAACCAGCATGACCGAACTAGTCAACCAACTTGGTAAGGCTGGTCATACTGATACAAATTCTAATGAAAACATATGCTGTGCTGGTCAAGAGCTAAGCTGCTTAACCAGCAGGTTTCCCAGCTTAAGGTGTGTTTTCACTTGGATGACCAGCTTTTCAACCACCTTGGCCATCAAGGAACAATCAAGATCATCTGAAACCAGCTACCAGCAGAAGCTGACGTTGAGCTGGATTTTTCAGCAGGAAAGTAATGTTGGCAACGATGCAGTTATCTGTTCTTCGTCTGATACTCACTGAAACACCATAGAACTCTCCCATTTTAGCTTGCTTTGACAACCCTACAAGTTGACCTGCGCTCAGGCTAGGGCTGGGTTGTTGACATGGACGTAATCCTGCCCATGTCAATTATTTTGTTTTTAATATATTTTGTATTATGTTAATATAGAAATCCAATTCCAAAAAAGTTGGGACGCGGTGTAAAATTTTAATAAATATAAACAGAATGCAATGATTTGCAGATCTCGTACACACATATTTTATTCACAACAGAACACATATCAGATGTTGAATTTGAGACATTTTCACATTCAAAAAATTAACTAATTTAGAACTTGATGACAGCAATGCATCTCAAAAGAGTTGGGACAGGGCCATGTCTATTGTGTAGCATCTATAAACCGGATTCCAAAAAAGTTGGGACACTAAACAAATTGTGAATAAAAACTGAATGCAATGATGTGGAGATGGCAAATGTCAATATTGTATTCATAATAGAACATAGATGACAGATCAAAAGTTTAATCTGAGTAAATGTAACATTTTAAAGGAGAAATATGTTGATTCAAAATTTCATGACGTCAACAAATCCCAAAAAAGTTGGGACAAGGCCATTTTTACCACTGTGTGGCATCCCCCCTTCTTCTTACAACACTCAACAGACGTCTGGGTACAGAGGAGACCAGTTTCTCAAGTTTAGAAATAGGAATGCTCTCCCATTCATTTCTAATACAGGCCTCTAACTGTTCAATTGTCTTGGGCCTTCTTTGTCGCACCTTCCTCTTTATGATGCGCCAAATGTTCTCTATAGGTGAAAGATCTGGACTACAGGCTGGCCATTTCAGTACCCGGATCCTTCTCCTACGTAGCCATGATGTTGTGATTGCTGCAGAATGTGGTCTGGCATTATCTTGTTGAAATACAGGGTCTTACCATCCACTCTTCTTTTAACAACAGCCTGTAAACATCTGGAAAGACCAATTGCTGGAGTTTTGGGAGAGTTGTCCTATTCTTGTCTGGTGTATGATTCTAGTTGCTCAACAGTCCTGGGTCTTCTTTGCTGGATTTTTTGTTTCATAAAGCACCAACCAATTTCTGTTGGTGAAAATTCTGGTCTGCAGGCAGGCCAGTTTAGGACCTGGACTCTGAAAGAGAGCATATTGCTGCTGTCCAATGAAGATGTATAATTTTTGTCAGTTTTCAGTGTTCTCCATGTTTTGAGCCCTGTAGCTGCTCTGTGCACTGTGTTTACATTGACTTCCAGTCAAAGTGTAGATCATTTTGGCTTTCTCCTGTAAAGTCGCCATTTTGGAGATTCTCATTGGACTGTGTTGATATGTCATTCTAAAATCTCTGTATACTGCTCAGCATACTGCCTGTCCAGATGTGTAAGCCACCCACACCATAGGCACTACTGCAACCCCATATCATCAGAGATGCAGGCTTTTGAACTGTGAGCTGATAACAAGCTGGATTGTCCCCTCTCCTCTTCAGTCCGCAAGACACGGCGTCCGTGGCCCAAAAAGAATTTCACAATTTGATTCATCTGACTACAGAACAGATTTTTCCAATTTGCCTCAGTCCATTTTAAATGAGCTTTGGCCCAGAGAAGACGGTGGTGTTTCTGGATCATGTTGACATATGGCTTCTTCTATGCATGATGCAGCCAAGTTCATAGACAATGATTTCTGGAAGCCCATGCAGTGACTTCCGGTATAGAATAATTTTTTGAATGGAGTGTCGCCTGAGGGCCCGAAGATTATGAGAATCCAGTATTGACCGTCTGCCTTGTCCTGCCTTGTTACGTACAGAGATTTCTGTAGATTCTCTAGATCTTTTGATGATATTATGTACTGTAGATGGTGGGATATCCAAAGGCTTCACAATTTTACAGAGGATCATTTTTCTGTATTTGTTCCACAATTGTTAGATGCATTTTTTCTTTGCTTCTGAGAAACTGTCTAAAATGCTCTTTTTATACCCAGTCATATGAGGTACTTGCAAATTGCTCCTCCAGCTGTTTTTTTATTACTATCACTTTCTTTTCCAGGCTTTTGTTGCCCCTGTCCCAACTTTTTGGAGAGGCACCGCTGCCATCAAGTTCTAAATGAGTTATTATTTTTCCTGAATTGTAAAATGTCTCACTTTCAACATCTCATATGTGTTTGGGTTTGGGCATTTGGGTTGTAATTCTGTTAATACTTTCCCTGCTGTGTCCCTGCCGTAATGTCCCTTTAACCCTCTGGAGTCTAGGAACTCACCGATGGGTCAAATCCAAATTTCCGCAGTTAAGAGGCTATAAAGATGGGTCAAGATACTCATCTCTTCCTCTCACTATGTCTAACTGGTGGGTTAGTGTGTTCGTTATCTGCCTCTCATCTGTAATTGCTGTAATTGAATCCGTCTGTTTTGTGTGAAACTGACCAATTGGAAACTCTTCTTTTGCCTCTCACTGTTTAAACACTAAATTATTTCTAACCTTCAGGTAAACCCTTTTTAAGGTTTAGGTCAGGTTATCGCTTCACAATGTGCTCTAAGTCAATGGGGTCTCATTGTAGAAAGAGTTAGGATTGTTCTGAACATTTTGATAAAAGACAGGTGGGTATTATCTAGTGCTAGTGCCTGAAAGTGGGTTTCACCTCTTTTTATATTTTTGAGTTCATTCTTAAAGAACAATGACAAACCACAAAGTGACACGACTGCTATAGCCCACTGCACTTTAGTGTAGCTTTCTGACATTTAACTAGTGCTCCGTACTTGATGGCAATAAGCTCCCTTTGAGCTTCAAGTGCAGCTCAGCTTGACCCACCATCCTTTAAGATTCACATACGACAAGCATAAAGGCTTTTTTCTGTCCTGGCACTGAAGGGGTGGAACGAACTTCCCCTGGGTGTCCACACTCGCTGTCAAACGCAGACTGAAGACCCACGTCTTCCAAGATTATTTAGGCAAAGTGTAGTGCATGTTGAGTATCATGATCTCTATACTGATTTTTGTATGTAGAAGTGTCTTTGGATCCTAGTCTATACAAAGGCTAAGGGTATTTTCTGAGTAAACGGTGAAGCGCTTTTGTAAATCGCTCTGGATAAGAGTGTCTGCTAAATGCCTTTAATGCATATGATGCTTGTATGTAGCCAATATTAGTATTAGAAAGAGGAATAATGTACACAGAACAAAACCTATAGGGCTATTAACATATTTATTTTATGTACCATAGAGCGTGATAGAGGTGATTTTTTGAAAACCCCATTAATTTCTGCCATTGTCAGTCCAACTTAGACCCAGAGTGCAAATTATAGGCATAACACGGATGGAAATGGAAAATCCTCATCCGTCATAAATCGAGGCAAAGTTACAGACGCAGAAGAACTGAATGTTTAACCACATGGGGGTGCACAAGCCAGATTTGGACAAGCAAAATTGTTATTTATCTGCATCAACACAAACAAGTTGTTCAGTTTACTCACTTGTTGCATAAGATAAAGCTTACTTTGCATGCAGGGAACACATGAAAGGCTATGACAGACCTTTAAAGAGACTCTGCGAGCCAAAACAAACCACTTCAGCCTCATGGCAGAGACTCACAGCAGTAAAATGTCCTAAATACTGTTGATTTTGTTGTAAAGCTTGCTAGCATTCATAGCTGTGGAAACCACATTATGCAAGAACTGGACAGGGAGCATAACTGACTTTCACTGCACTGCCGTGAATACAAATCACACTGTGATCCCCCCCTGATGCTCAGCTGTAAAAGTGCATTTGTTGACAAGCTAAGCGATACAGAACCACAGCTGAAGTCTTTCTTGATTTTGTGAGAGGTCTTGTGCATCTCCACTGAAGTTACATCGAGCAATAGCAGTGTTTCCGGCCCGAAGTAGCAATGACAGACACACTATTCTCCCTGTTACAGTCAGAGGAGCATCATTATAGACATACCTATTTGTCTGTGTAATAATCTTCACACTTATGAAATGCTGACTTTATAAAACATGTGTTTTTATACACGTTGGCCTTTTATGAGCTTTCTCCAATGCTGATAATCTATCTATATAAAAATAAAAACAACCCTAGTGTGTCTGTGTGTGCGTGTGTGTGTGTGTGTGTATTTGCATGGTAAAGGAAAGCAGAGTGCTGAAGAGAGCTAGACACACTGACTCTGTGTTGTGTGAGCAACCATTTTAGCATTCCCTCCCCACCCAAAAAGAACAGCTTTAGAAAATGACTGACAAGCTACCAAACCCCATCACTGCTTCACCCAGACCCCACACTGAAACTGGATTCCTCATTGAGTTCTCTTCCTTTTACCAGTCTTCCTTTCTTTTTTAGAGCACTCCACCTTTAATAATAACAGTGTTGTTAGTGAAATGCTTTCCATCCTCACAGCATGACCTTTTTGCAAAATTAACAAAATTAACACTAGTGGGAGCCAGTATGCCAGTACAAACAGTATTTACTGAATTCTGGATCATCATTAGAAAACCTCTAAAGCCGATGTATCTGCTCCCCTATTAATTAACCTAGCACTTTTGTCACTTTCGATGGCCTTTTACTGTGCCTGCCTTTTACCCCGAGCTATTTCCCTCCCACAGCATTATAATTCATGCTGTTGATATTTCGTTGTCTCCTCATTTGGTACCCAGATGGGACGCCTTAAGTAAAAATTCCAGCTTAGCCTGTGCTTTTTGTTTGGGTCCTCAGGGCACTGCGCAAAGACGTTCGCCATCTTGAGAAGGTTTGCCAGCGGAGGAGTGACCCGGGCGCCGTGGCTGCTCTTAGTGGACGACGACACGTTGATCAGGTACCGCATGATGCTCCAGCAGGTGTAGCAGAAAGAGAAGGCACACATTGTTCAGTGCTCCCCTGAATTCCACAGCATCTATTAACCGAAGCTGGCTTTATGTGAACTTGAAAATCTAGCCCGCCCGCAGAACAGCACTTGCATTGTGTGGAAAGGACAGTCTTTAAACAGTATTGTTATCCGATGTGCAGGCGTCCCTTGGCCGTTCACAGTTTGACGCAATGCATTCCATAGTGGACTGACCTGCGTTTAGTCTGAGACACTGCTGTCTTTTTCGAAATCATGAGTATTGGTTGCTCCCTAACAGCTAACCAGTATAAAAAAGGCTTCAAGGCCTCAGTTGAGCTATTCTTGTCACTTTCCTAGCACTGATCTCTTTAAACTCTACAGGCCTGTAATTGGACTCATCGTTTTTGGCATTGAACAGTCACTGTTCAATAACTTGCAGTTACTGAATAACTGGTTTTAAAACTCAGCAAAAGAGAGGAGCACAAGGGGTCCAGATACAAAAATATCATTACCAAATAAATAATCCCCCTACATGAAGAAATATACACAGGCATGCAAAGGTTTGGGTGCTGCAGGTCATTTTCTGTTGCAACATTCCTTTAAGTAATGGTCGACCAAAGTACAACAAATCTAAAGCTATTTTAAAGCAAGGTTACTTTTTTATTTTCTTTTTTTCCAGAATAAATAAAAAGGCACATTTTTGTGCACCCTGCATGGTCAGAACCTTTGACAGGTATAAACACTCTTGTAAACATTCTTTCTGGCCAGTTAAGAGTCTTCCAGTTCTTGTTTAAGGTTTTTTTTAGCCCATTCGTCCTTGCAAAAGGCTTCTAGTTCTGTTAGATTCTTGGGCCACCTTGCATGCCCTGCTCTTTTGAGGTCTATTCACAGATGTTGTGAAGGTCAGGGGACTGTGATGGTCTTGGCAAACCATTCAGCTTGCACTTCTCAGGACCATTATGGATTTTGAGGTGAAAAGGTGAGGTGTGTTTAGGGTATTTATCCTGTTTTGGAAGCTCTCCTCGCTTCATCTTCAGCTTGTGACGCTTGCTTCTGAAATTTAATTGAAATTGCTGGTATTCAATTGAAAGGCTGAAATCACAAGCCCAAAGCAAAGCAAAGATTCATCCACCTTCTGTTCTGTTTTTAGTTCTTTTCATTACATTCTGCTATTGAATTCATCTGTCCACAGAACTTGTTATTTAAATGCATCAGTCTTATGTAGATGTTTCTTCGAAACTTTCTAATGCTGACTTTTGTAGTAAGGATGCAGGAAAGTGTTTGTAAAAGTAATGACCAATTAACCCCCTTAACGCAGAAAGGCTTATTACACACTAAGCATAATTACAGGGACTTCTGTACAAACTGGTAGGGCTATGCTTTGGTTATAGAAGTTTGTAATAGCAGGGGTTACATTTAGGTTAAATAGGTTAAATATAGTGAATACATAGCAAATACATGTGCATTGTACAATATGCAAAATGTGTTTCCTGCAATAAGTGAATTTATTCACTTATTTTCACTTGGAAAATGAACAAAATATGTCATTTGACTGTGGCTGCTTAAACATTTGCATAAGACTGTATTTGTCCCTCAAGTTGAGTTACACAAAAACATTTATCCACTTAAACTTAAAAAAAAGCCAAACAAATATGCAAATGTGCACATTCAAACTATTTACAGTAAAGCAATCGTCATTCTAGTGTAGCTGCCTTGTTCTTATGTTAATCTAAGGCTACATATGGTTACTGATGATCATGTGATCTTGTAATCATACTCATCTGTTACTCATGTTGAGCTGCAAGCAACACTTGTTACAGTTAGAGTTGAATCACACCGTGTTCATTCTTTCCCCCTTCAGTAAACAATCCAGCATTTTCTGCTTCTACTGGCTCCTTACCAGTGCTAGCTATTGGATTTTTTCCAGTCTCATAAAAGAGCCACAGGTTTTAATTCATTGATTGGAGCGGCAGCTGAGCCTCTTTTGTGCATGTTCATTCTGACCTTGGCCACTGCATTGCTAAACTTTCCACTGGGCATATTTTTTTTTTAGATTTTATGTCATAGAAAAGCAAACAAAAAAGAGCCACCTGGAGGATTTGAACAGTCTTTGTCCAAACAGTGAATTGTTTAAACAATGTCTTCCAATTCACTGCTTATCTCTGGTGCCACCCTTTACCTTTGCTGTTCAAGAAATATCAGTTGGGGCTTTTTTCAGGCAAAACGTTAAGATTGCTTTTGTTCCATGAAAGGAAATTCTTTTATCCTAAATATTAGTCTAGCTCATCAAGTTGTAAAGACTCATATCATATATAGACTCATATATAATTCATATCTTATTATGCAAACAACTAGGTAACACTGATCAACCTGGATCAGCCTGGACTTTTGCACATTGTAATGCATGATTATGATTTGTTTGCTTAATTTTACATACATTATACATTTATATTCATAAACATAAAATGTAGCATGTGCAAAGGTTGTGGGCACATTTGTATTTTTTTTATTAATTAATTAATTAATTTATTTATTTTATGTGGGGAATTTCCCCTGATTTTCCCTGATATTAAGTAATTTAGAAGTATTTCTGTTGGTCCATTCATCATGCATTTTGTCACACAGTGTAAAGAACAACTGCCAGATTCACATTAAGTCAAAAAGTCAAAAATGGAGATACAAGGTTTTTGCTCGACAGTGACGATAAGCCTTCTCCAATACACATGAAGCCAACCAATCATTAAAGAGCTGAATGCACTTGGTTCTGCTACATAAGCTATAACAGATGGTGGCTGGGGCCATCCTACACACCCACAGGCCAGTTATGCATAATAGGACTACATGGCCATTCATTTTATTTGGGTTTTTCTTCCAATGTCTGTAAATAAATGGTCCCTGTGGATAATTTGAAGGCTTTTCTTTAACTTACAATCAACAAATATATTATAAAATATTATGTATTTGTAGGTATTTATGCTGGAAAGCTTGCTTTGCATCAATTCACCAGATGTTTCAATGTTACACATGTTTTACAGCTCATTCCTCTGTCTTTTCACTTTGCTAAATTGTTCACTGCATGTATTTGAAACTAGAAGTCTGTGCAGCCAATTGTTTGTAGTCCCACGCTCACATGATTTCACCTCACTCCTGCAAAATATCGGCAGCATTGTCCCACTCCTGCCCTGAGCTTAAACGCTTTGGCCTGCTTCTGCACACACAGTCCGGTAGAGCCTAACTGACATCTATAATGTGCAGTAATATGGCAGCAGTGGTCATCAAGCCTGCTTACATTTATTTTGAAATCAGTGGAGTGTGTTTATTTATTATTTATTTTTGGCTGGCCACACACAGTTGAGGCCATTTGATGGCCGTCTGTTTCGCTGCTGTTCCACAAACAGACTCTACAAGAATGCAGATCACTCATTTGAGGAATTTCTCCATGCATACAGTACTGTCAAATAAGAAAAATAGATCATTTTATACCACTGATAGAATAGCAATACAATGAAACACTTGTAATAAACTTTTAAGTATTAAGAATTAGAATATAATGTTTAAATATCCCAAAAAAACATTAATAAAAAAAAAATACACAATAAAATAGACTCTCGGGCTCTGTTGATAAAAAGTGGCAAAGTAAAAGTAGATGTCATTTCAGTTTTAGTCTTTCAGTCGTTGGACAAAATATTGCTGACATTCATTCTTATGTGAATAAGCACACCAGCAAACACAATGGGCAATAACAAGGTCAGCAAAAATGATTGAGGTCATGTTTATATGACCAGTGGTTTGAACCCTGTAGCTGCTCTGTACACTGCATGAATAATTCTGGATGAACAGACCAATAGAAATGACTTAGAATAAACCCTTATGTTATATTAACTTTCATTTAAGTACATTTTTGCCTTCTCCTGTACAGTCACCGTTTTGTTTTTCATAGGACAGTGGCGATATATATATAGTACGTCTATAACGTAACAGGCCTAAGATGTAGTATTATTTACCATTCAGTGCTATTTATCATTTAGTTTGGTTAATCAGTGATGTTATATCAGGTGACCTGGTGGAATTGAACAAATCCACACTGGCCTTTGTTCTTCAAACTAGCTCACAAGATCACCTAAACTACCTTCTTCAAAATTAAAATTTTATATTCTGTATAAATATATATTACATTAATGTTTATTTAAATCTGTTCTACTATGATTTTTTTCCCCCAAGCAAAAACACTCTTTCTGCTGAGATAAATAATATGCTTAGCTGTACATGGTTAATTTCCTGGGCACAGAAAATTAGCTCTGTACCGCAGGATATTGTGCTAAGTGCCAGCCTCCATTTAAAACATTTTCGCTTCACATGTGTAGGTTACTACCTTATTTTTTTTTCTTACCCAAAACCGCATCTTTTTCTAGTCACCTTCTTTTTTCACTCTCTTCTTGGTGTTCTCTGAAAGCTGCGCCACTGGGAGATAAAAAAAAAGACGTCTGACCTGCCTGTTCTTTGGACAGTGATGTAGGGTCATGCTCTGTTTTTGACGGTTCTGTGATTGATTTCCAGCTTAACCAGACTGCGGAGGCTCCTGCGTTGCTACAATCCCACTGAGGCTGTCTGTGTCGGGGAGCGCTATGGCTACGGCCTTAGCCAGGGTGGCTACAGCTACATCACCGGCGGAGGAGGGTGAGCCTTAAAAAATTCAACACTTCCCCCACACAAATAATATCTCAATACAATAAAGAATTCCTAATGGACTCAGAAAAGCAGCCCCAAACCATGACATTTCCACCTCCATGCTTCATAGCTGATCTGGGTTCTTGTGCTCAAATGCTGTGTCTGGTTTACGCCAAACATGTCCTCTGTTACTGTGTCCACATAATTTAACTTTAGATTCATCTGTTCAGAGCACACTGTCCCAGATGTCCTAGTCTTGCTCTGATGGTTTTTGTGACAGCAAGGGTTTCTTCATTGCACACCTCCCATGAAAATCAGTGGGTGGTCTCTTTCTGATGGTAGATACTGTACTTTTAGCTGTGGCATAAGCTACCTGTAGATCTTGATGGTGATGATATTTTAGGATTGTTGGAGTCTGCTGTTGGACTGAACTTGCTAGGACAGTCAATCCTGGCCATGTTGGCAATTGTTGCACTTGCACATTATATTGCAGACAGTGAAACTGATGATTTTTAAGTGGTCTGAGATCTTTTAAAATCCCTTCCCAGACTCATCAGCATCTACAACCTAATTTCTGAAGGCATCAGAGAGTTCTTTGGATCTCACCGTGGTGATAACACTTACTTTACAGATCAATATCAAACCAAAATAAATATCTGAGGTTTAAATCTGCAAATCATCTGCAGCGAATGTCCTGCACCTGATTATAATTTTAGGCATTTTCAGTAGTAATAAATGTGGGGATGTCCTAACTTTTCAGTCACATGAAAATACAGTGAGGTCAAAAATTACATAAACAAAAATTACAAGTAGGAGAACTTGCACAATCAGTGGCTGACTAAATACTTTTTGGCCCCACTGTAGTATTTTTTTATTTATTTTTTGCTAAATAATGTGTTAGTGTTATGTGTGGGTTATATTACTCCCATCTCCCAATATAGTGAAGATCAAATGTCCATATGTTATGTTAAAAAAGACTTAAGGGATGTCCTAATGTTTTCACGTGCCTTTAGTGACATGACATTGATATACTTGGGCATAAACAAAGAGTAGTGCAACTAATATAATAATATAATCTAATAATAAATAAATGGTTTTGAGAGCATGGTTCAAGCCCCCCTGTGTTCCCATTCCAACCTGTTTGTGATACCCTAGTAGCTGGTAGCTTCTCTGTGCTCACATAAAAAAAGGTTCTTATGGTCATGAACAACTCAAGAATCACTAAGGCACAGACCTGCCATGAACTGGTGTTGTATATTTTAGTAGAAGTTTAACTAGTTTTAGCTAGTTTAAGTTGCACTGTGCTGTGTTCTCTGGAATGATGGTGCTCCATCCACTACCTTTGGAATGAGTTGGGGAATTGAGGATGATGGTGGGGTGGTGATCAACCAAACTCGACATTGACTACTGCTCTTGTTGCTGAATGCAGTCAAATCCTCACAGCAATGCTTGAAAACATGTAGAAATCCTTCCCTGCACAGTAGAATTTTTTGTAATACCCTTGATTTAGTAAGAAACAATGAATAAGCAGGTGTCCCAATACATTTGTCCCTTCAGTTACAAGTTACGTCAAGTTACTCTGCCCCAAAAAAAGAACAGCTCAAAGAAACTGAAAGCCCAGTATTGCCAGGACTTGAAATTGCGTTGTCCAGTCCATGCAGAAACAGGTATTTAATTCAAGCAGTCTGAAGGGCTCTTGTGAAGTGTGACTTCTCATGTAATACCACCTGTCTAAGGGCACAGGGCACTGCCCAAGAGTCTAAGAATCATACCAAATGTCTTCTAAGCCAATTTTAACAGTGCATTTATTTCTGATAGAAGTTTCTGATTTCCCATGGGTCCTCCCCGACTGGGTTTTGGTCCCCCCATGCCACCTCATTTAAAAAATCCTGGAATCGCCCCTGCTCCCAAGATCAAGAAACACTTGATCCTTATTCTTTATTCTCTGGATCAGAGCCGTGGAAAAGATACAGAGAAAGGTGAGAAGAGGCAAGAACACAAAAAATGTAGAAAAAAGGAGTTCTTCATGGCATGGATTCCACAAGATGTTGGAAGCATTCCTTTGAGATTCTGGTCCATGTTGACATGATTGCATAATGTAGTTCCTGCAGATTTTTCAGGAACAGGGTTGTGGGTTCGATACCCAGGCTCGGCAAGCTGCCACTGTTGGGCCCTTGAGCAAGGCCCTTCACCCTCTCTGCTCCCCGGGCGCCATAGCAATGTCTGCCCACCACTCCGCGCACATGTGCTCACAGTCACTGTGTGTGTTTAATCACTAGCGTGTACGTGTGTGTTCATTGCACGGATGTGTTCATCTGTGTCTGACTGTGTCCGACTGGCCATGTGAATGTAGTGGGCTAGTCTTACGTGAATTTTCTTACGTGGTTTATTTTTTATTACATACTGTTATGTAGCAGCGAACTGTGACAGTAAGAGCTACTACAGGCCATAAATTGTCAAAACTCAGTCAAGAAGTGAGGAGTGCCTCTATGATATTCTAGTAGCATGTTAATGCTAAGCTAACAGCTTAGCCGTTTTATTTAAACACACTTTTAAAACTTGCAGAAAAAAACATTAAGATGTGTTTAGTTGGCTGTATCTATCCAGATACCATGGGAAACAAAATTACAAATTGTCAGATTATCAGGACAAAAATTTTACTTTTCTGTTGCCAAACAGACCTTAGCAATGCAGTCAGACTGGTGATGTAAAACTTCTAGTTTAAATACAAGCATCATTCTATTGAATTAAATTTAACTAAAAATGACAGACATGTCTTTTGTACTTCCCAGGAATCAATAGGTCTTCAGTAAAGCCCTAAAAGGCTCTTAGGTTTCCACCACTGTGTCCAAATAAGCAGGTACATCTGAAATTACTTGTTAACATGGATTGAAGCAAGCGTGTAATGATTTAGACACAAGGTTTGCACCTTGCTAAAAGGAGGGCATAAGCTTATGTTATTTGCAGGTCCAGCACAAAACTACAGAGGGAATCTTTGGTGTTCACATGCCTGGGCTGATTTGACTTTTCGCTTTAATCAAGTGTGAAATAAACTGCGCTTTATTAGATTCCCAGACTGTAGCTTAATTGTTCAATCTTGTTTTGATGAGCATTCTTGGTATCTCTTGGTATCTCTGCCTCTTGGCTAACCACATGGTTTGTCTGGCAGTATGGTATTCAGCAGAGAGGCCGTGCTGAGAATCCTCTTCAGCGGCTGTGGCTGTTATAGTCCAGATGCTCCAGATGACATGGTGCTGGGGATGTGCCTGAACACACTGGGAATACCAGTCACGCACAGCCCACATTTTCACCAGGTAACACACACACATACACACCATTCATTTTATTGCACATTAATTATCATCAGATATCCTTGAATGCTTGACGTTTTTCTGGAGCTGATTTCAAAACAAAGTAGCTTTATTAGAGAGGCAGCATTACACTTTCTGCTCTGTGCCGTTATAATTCTAGGCCCGTCCGGATGATTACCCCAAAGAGCTGCTGGTTCGCCAGAGACCCATCTCCTTCCACAAGCACTGGAACATTAACCCCGTGGCTGTGTACCAGCAGTGGCTGATGGACACTGAGGAGCCATTTCAGCGCCTCTTAGGAAGAGGAAGAGAGAACAAGCAGGAACTCTAAGTTCACTGGTATTAGTTGTGAGTGGACATTGGTGAAAAAAAAAGGTTTTCTATTTTTAATTTAGGTTTATTATATCTGCCTTTTTTTTTTTGTATTAATCTTGCATTTACTTCATTAGAAACTCCAACCTTCTCCTTCACCTCACTGTCTACCTAATGGATTCAGAATACAGATGTACGATTACAGGCTGTAGCTTGTAGTCTGTTTTCATGCATAGTTAGGCACCGTTTAGAGAACACCTTTTCTCTTGTCTCTTAAGCAGTCTTCTTTTCATCATTATCTCTGGATTAGCAGATACTGCAACAAAAAAAAAGACCTCCTCTAGCCTGCGTGACGCACTTTATGTTTTATAACGTGCCCCACATACAAAAACTGATCAGATTTGCACACCTCGTAATGTAATCCTGTCAGTAATCCCCCCTTTTGATAGTGTGCCTGCAGTCTTTTGTACCCTGATTAGTTACATTATGTATTCTGTCACATCCCAACTTTGCCTCCAAATGTAGTCAATCAGCCAAGATATGGTTGTCCTCTAGAGTTTACTTCCTTAATATTGCGGTTAGCTACACTGTTGATGCTGTCATGGTTTGTAACACTAATCATGTGTCATTATCACATATTGTCATTTATTAAAACTGGCTTCTACTCCATTCAGTTATACTACACAGATGGGTCCATTCTCCCCTAATGCCCATCTTGCACCAACAGCGGCATGGTATGCGTGGCACCCCCGAACCCTTCCGTGACATTATTTCACACCAGATGCAACACACGTGTCAGCAGGTGAAATCGGCCAGATGTCTTTTATTGATCATGTATTGCTTTGATTTCCTTAATGAACTTTTTTTAGATTAGATGATTACAGACCACTACATGTAACTGTTTTCTTTACAGTATCCAGATACAGTATTTAGGTTGTTGTGGAACTTAAATAAATACTTATTTTTTGCTCCAAAGTAGCTGTAGTCAGATGTTTCTTGGCCTCAGTTGTTCATTTAGCCACTGCAATACTGCACTTTGTACTGTTTCTGCCTAGAAACTGCAAGAAATCCATTCCCGGCCTGTCTCAAAAGTAGACCCAATGTATATTTTTGAGCTTGGCTTGTGTTAAAAGGCTACATAGGTTAATATAGGAGTGCACTGCTCACAGCATGTTCGCCACGTCTAGTCTACAGCTGTACCTCATTAAGTGTTGGTCATGTTCGGATCACGGAACTGCAGTTAATTAAATTTTACTTGGGTGATCTACCTAGAACTGCTGTGACCGTCAAATAATGACACCCAAATTCTTTTTACCGCTGCAGTCAACAGTGCTGTTAGGTGAGGTTGAAGTAGGACCATCAAACAAATACACCCACCAAGCACTTTATTAGGAACCTCGTAGTAGAATCTCTTTTTGCTTTGATTTTTCGTGGCATGGATTCAACAAGATGTTGGAAATGCTCCTTTAAGATGTTGATTGCATCACGACGTGGTCTTCTGCTGGTGTAGCCCATCTACTATCAAGGTTGGACATGTTGTGCAGTGACAGATGCTTTTCTGCTCACAGTTGAGTGGTTATCTGAGTTACTGACGCCTTTCTGTCAGCTCTGACCAGTCTGGACATTCTTTGTTGACCTCTCTCGTCAACAAGACGTTTACGTCTGCTAAGCTAAGCTCTTTATTCCACCAGTCTGAGGGAACTCTAGACTGTTGTGCTGACAATCTCAGGAAATCTGCAGTTCCAGAAAAACTGAAAAGAGCCCATCTGGCACCAACAATCATGCCACGTTAAAAATATTCTGAGATCTTATTTTCTCTCCATTCTGATGGTTGATGTGAAATCACCTGGAGCTCCTGGCCTGTATTTGTATGATTTTATCCAGTGCTCTGCCACACAATTAGATTAGATCACATCTGATTAGATTATTGCAGGAATGAGTAGGTGTGCATTTGTTTCTAATAAAATGCTTGGTGAGTGTATCTTTCCAGTTAAGAGCAGTTCTTTGGTCAGAAACTGACAGGCGGTTTGGTAATGCTTAACACACAATTCTGCATCAACAGATGGGCTAACTATACACCACATGAGTCTGAGACCAGCAAGGTGAACATACTAATAATATGGTTGGGGGCTGTAAATGATTTCTTTTAATTTTTTTTTTTTTAACCCCTCCATAGTGGCTCTAAAGTAGTCCTACCTAGTGTTTTATTACATTACTAGGCTTTTTTTTATGAGCTATTTGTGCTCCAGGTCTTTATTTAGAGACAGCATTATTTCGTGCAGTGCAAAGGTAGTCTATAAAAAGGCAATTTTAATTAAGTCATTGAAGAATTCGCCTCTAAACTCAGTTGATACCCATCTCTCCTACTCCGGTTTGAGTGTTTGACAGACTGAAAGGTCAGGCTTGACGTTTATATTGATATCTAGTGTCTCAACCAGAAGCTCAGACTCCTATTCCCTGGTGTGGCAGCAGCTGACAGCGTGCTAATGTAGTATTTAACTCTTTATACATACCATAATGCAAACAGATTGAGATACATCATTTTTATTAGTTTTTTTCTTCTTCTTCTCAAAGGCACCATAAAGAACATCTGTTACAAGGAGCTTTATGATGAGTGATGGGCTGCAATACCTTTGGGGAGATTTGTCCCTGAGCAATAACAATAAAGGTTTCTTTTTCCATTAAGAAGTCCTTTTTGTGGTTGTTGGATCTTTTATAAAGTTTGTTGAACTAAAGACGTGCATGCTGTCTTTTTTATGATGATGCTTTATATTCCATGCTACCTTCAGTCCAGGCCTTGTGCATCAATATATAAATCCATTAAAAACAAAGAAAAAAGCATGCCATCGTTTAATTTCGCTGCAGTCATGTCAGAGCTTTGGCTCTTTCAGTTTAGATAACTTCAGCTTGAGAAATGTAAGGGATATGTTTTCAGTGAACACCAGTGTGTAACATCTTGCTGTAAAAGAGAGAAGCACAACCGTTCACAGAGGTGCCCTCCAGGATTATTTTGACCCTGACTAATGGATCATGGGGTCTAATGGAGTATCTGTAGTCAAGCTTTTACTTCAAGAAGCTTAAATTCAGACCATTTATTTGAAACTTATTGGATTTTTTCCTGGCCATTCATACTCCACATGACTCGAACGGATATCAGTACACTGGAATTTTCTAATTATTGTTCTGAAAAATGATAAAACGGAGAAATTCAGTGTAGCAGTGAACAGAAATCCTTCTTGAAGGTTAGTTCAGTTTTAGTAACTGTGGATACCCCTGATAGCTTTAGAAATGTCTTATTAAATGTCTTAATGTCTTATTAAAGTTGTGGGCTATTAGTACAGTATATCATTCACATTCATTCATTCATATGTTCATTTTTACAAATTATTTGTATATTTTAATGAAGACATTAAAAACATTGGGCCCTGACACTGTCACTATGACCAGAGGATTGCTAATTCGAATCCCGGTCCTGCTTCTAGCCATCGGCAGCCAGGGCCCAGAGAGAGCGCAGTTGGCCTTGCTCTCTCCAGGGTGGGTAGATGGCACGTTCTCCCTGCTTCACTCCAATGCAATGCCCGCCAGCACTGGCGTCTGCTGGCTAATGTGTCAGAGTCGGGTATGCAGTGATTTCCTCTGAGCATGTTTGTTGCCCGGTGACGTTGCTGTCTATTTACCAATCCTGTTCTTTCAACATTCAATGACTTCACATGTTAATCACCAATGCCAAGCACTTGTTTGGGTGCTTGATCTTCACTAGAATGGAGTGAAGATCTCAGAATTAGAGCCACAAATTCTAATATAAGAAGGAGAAGTACTGTTTGGTAGCAACAAGCAAACAATTCCTTTCTAGAAAAAGTCATTTTCATTTCTCTTAAACCCCACTTTAGTTTAGCAGTTTTCTCAAAGATTCTGATTTTCACTGTTTTCTTAAAAATATAAGATATATAATATATAATATAACTTCTTAAGAAGATATTGGTGAATGACCCCAATTGACTTAAATGCCTCTTTTAAATCATATTTCTTCAATCTGTATTTGTTTGGTCTGATTGGATGAACCATACTATAAATTCTACACTTAGATAATGTTCGTAAGTCCATAATGTTGAGGAAAGGAGCATCCACATATAACTCAAACAATAAAGCACACTGGTAATCCTTGTTTATGACTGAGGAAATGTGTTAGCGTACCGCTATTTGCCCTTAACGTCATGGTAAATCTGGCAATTCATTTTTATGGCCCAATCTGATAGTGTTATTGTTTGGGAAAAGTAGCGTTAAGAGCTTTCCTCCCCCCTCAATAAAGTCCATCTCAGGGCTCTCTCTGAGGAATGCAATAATGGTTTGGTTTAACAATATGTATGACAGAAATGATATAATTATGGAGTCTTCCTTATTTCTTCCTACAAGAGGAACATCATGTAGTGTTTTTTTTTTTGTTGTTGTTGTTGTTTTCTTAAAGGTTTTAGAGAGGCTTGTTATTTGGATGGGTTTTTTTCTTTTGAGCCCTAAATTCTGTCAGTGTTTCTTCTTTGTGCTCTTTCTCTTGCCCCTGGTGCTCTCTGCTCCATTAGGGCTCTGGACCTGGATGTCTGCAAAGCTGCTCTGGGACAATGTCTGCTGCCAAACGTGCTGCACATATACAACAGGGTAGAAATTCAGAGTAAGTGCCTCCTCCCTTCCTCTTTTGTTCATTTATAGTTCCATGTATGCAATCCTAGAGGTGTACATAAAGTTGTAAGGACAGGACGGGCCCAAAATGAAGACAAAACAGCAGTTCTACCTAAATCATGGATCCATTTGTGGATATGACCCTACTTGACATAGGACACCAGTCACAAAATGTCCTGGCTGGACCTGGAAATGATATTAATGGGTTATTGATCTCCAAGCCCAGAAAAGATATACTCTATAAATCATGACTTTGACTGCAGATGTATGGCACAACATCCTGTGACCTAATCCTTTGGCCCTAAGGCAACATTTCTGCATCCTGGTCCTGAAGTAATTACCGCTACTTTGGTATTTTTCTGCTCCACGTGCCGTCACTTATTTAAACATTTTTTACTAAATTTGTTTTGATGTTGTTGTTTTTAATAGAACCAAAAATTGTTCTTCTGTGGCATGACTCAAAGACTGGCCACTGCTTTAAATTGGAATGGGAGTTCTCATAACACTCAACATGACCTATGTTTACAGATATCAAGTCCCACCCTTCAACAAGCCAATGCACTTGCTGGTTGCACTGTAAGTGGAGGGTTGACGTGCTAGTGGGGAAAGCCCCCCCTAGATGTGGAGAAAGCAGATGCATGAGTTAAAACAAAGCAAAGAATCATGTTTTCTGTGTGTTATTGAGCCGAATGCCACAAACTTGTTATAGGTTTTGTCAGATTTGATCATAGATTTAAAAACTGTAATCTGACCTTTAGTTTCTAGTGTTTAAAGCGTGTTTTCCCCCCTACTGATATCTTTTCTTTTTTTTTTGCATGTTTGTTGCACTTAAATGTTTCAGATCATCAAACAAATTGAAATATTATACAAGGATAACACAAAATACAGTTTTTAAGTGTTTACCTGTTCTCAAGTAATTCCAGGTACAAAGTAATTGAGATCTGTTAGTCTGGAAACAGTTATAAAACCATTTCTAAAGCTTTGGAATAACAGTTAAAAGTCATTATCCACAAAAGGTGAAAACATAGAACAGTGGGGAACCTTCCCAGGAGTGGCCGGTCGACCAAAATTGCCCCAAGAGTGCAGTGACTGCTTATTCACAGCATAACACAGCATTTCAGAAAAGGAACTTCATGCCAGCAGTAAAACATGGTGGTGGTAGTGTGATGGTCTGGTGATGTTTTGCTGTTTCAGGACCTGGAAGACTTCCTGTGGTAAATGGAACCATGAATCCAACCAGTTATTAGGTTTAGATGGTAATCACTTTTTCACACAGGTCCATGTAGGTTTGGATTGTTGTTTTCCCTTAATAATAAAAACTTTCATTTAAAAATTGTATTTTGTGTTATCTTTGTGTTATATTTAAATTAGTTTGATGATCTGAAACATTTAAGTGTGACAAACATATATATATATATATGTATATATATATATATATAGCAAAATTATATCAAAGGGAGGGGGGTCACTTTTTCACACCACTGTATGTCTCTCCTCATTTACAGAGAAAGAAGTCTGGTGTCGCATAACTGGAAGTAACTGCCCGGTGGCGTTGCAAAGAGAACAGGCTTGCCTGTAAGGACTTTTATTTTTCAGAGTGTATAGCAGGGTAGATACTAAACTGCGCATGGCTGAGTTACTACAGGACTGAGCTGACTTTGACCCCAAGGTTATTCTTATTTTGATAAAAGGCAGCTCCTCTTTATTGTAATGTATAAAAATAATAGTACATTTCAAACAGCTTTCTTAGACACTGTGCCAAGACTATTACTACATCACATATTAAAAATAAAAAACTCAAAGAAAGGGGAAAAATCCAAACAGTGCTGGATTTTAATTAACCAGAGTTAGCCTGCATCAAATGAAATCTTTAAAGTTTACAACTAAAGGCATTAACATCATCTAGCACTGAGGTTTTGCCTCTGATGTTTTCACAGTCTGCCGATGGCTTAATCACTACCAGAGTGTAACTTAGTGTGAGGAACAATGAGGAAATATATATGAGTGCAGTAGTGTCTCAGATATGGAGCTTGGAGATGGAGGCAGACAGCAATGCAGGTACTTTAATTATCGCAAAACAGGATACTAAGAAACACAAGCTGGAGAACAAAACAAACAATGGGGAAACTAGCAAGTTAAATAAACAGCCAGTGACAGGCTAAAAAACATGAACAGCCATGAACAAGACCAGACAAAGAAACACTTAAAGGGACTATTTAAGAACCAACAAGCATCACCGGAGACTAACATAAGGGCAGGGCTACAAAGGAGGCACAGGTGGGAACACTAATGACAAGGCGGGGCTAGGGCGGAGACAAGAAACAGACATAAACAGAGCCATGTGCTACATCTGAGCATAAAAACAGACTCATGTGGTGGTACAGTGATGTTTTATCCATAATATAATACATTGTCCTGACCAGAGGAGGATGGGTCCCCCTGTGAGTCTTAGTTTCTCTCAAGGATTCTCCTTATGTTATATGTGTTGTCTGAGAATTAAGAGAAATACCAGTGACTCCCACGCATTTCTCTAGACAGTTAGTAAATATATAATGCCAGACTATAGTATGTAAAATGCTGCAGGTAGATCCAACAGGAGATTTACCCTACATCAAATACCAGGAGCAGGTTATTAACAGGGTTGAGACGAGAAGTGTTGGAAATACACTATGTCTTCCGAACACAGAAAAGAAGTATCTATATTCATTCAGAGTTACAAATTTAGCAGCATTCAGAAAACAGTTGCTCACCAAAAATATATACATTTTTTTAAAGAAACATGTTATACTTCGAAGAAGAGCTTATTTTGTAAACCATTAAGTGCTGTATAAGGGTCCACAAAACATATTGAATGACGAATTTCAAAAGCTTATTGGTCAGTAAGACTGTTGATGTTCAAGGACTTTTGGACACAGGTGTAGTGATAGCAGTACTACAGATATTAGAGGGTTTCACAATCTCTGATCTAAGGTGACAGAGAGTGGAGCATCAAGCTTTTCAGAATTATATGGGATCAGAGTTCAGGGAGTTTTTAATTTTCCAGTGGCGGAATCCAGTAATTAAAGAGCTGTACACAGACCATTCAGAAAAAGACTGACAGCTGATTTTGCAGCTGATAATATGTTGCTTTCACTGGTCCTGACAAAATCGGACCTTGCAGAAGCAAATTAATGGACACGCAGTTGCAATCGAAATTATTCAGCCCTCATTGCAAATTAGATTTATTAGCAAAATTGACCTGCTTTCAGCTAGATAAATAAACCAAATCAAACAAGAACATTTTAATCAGCTCAACACAACTAATAGAAAAAGTGTTTTCTCCAAATTTAACACAAAATGACACTTTTAATGACCACCGCAGTTTAACTTATATTCAACACCTTCATTACACTCGTCTTTAGTACTTAAATAAGTAGAGCACCCTTATGCTGTTATGACCTGCTGCAAAGTGATGCTTACCCAGGCACCAGCTTCTGGCAGCGTTCCTGAGGAATCTTAGCCCATTCCTCATGGGCATCGGCCTCAGGATCACTGATGTTCCTGGGTTTGCTGCTGCAATCTTAAAATTTACCTAAAGATTCACGTCAGACGACTGTGACAACCACTCCAGAATCTTTCAGGAGTTCTTCTGAATCTACTTTGAGGTATGTTTGGGATCATTGTCCTGTTGGAATGTGTGCTTCATTTTCCTTCTCCAGACATACAGCTGATCCATAAGGCCCGAAAAGTTCTAGTTTTGTTTAATCGTTCCCCAGAACAGAATTCCAAACTTCTGTGGCATATTTATCTGGTTTTGAGCAGATTAGAGCCGACTTTTCTTGTGCTTGTCGGTCAATTGGTGCCTAACAGCATTTAGTATTTACTCTACTGTGCAAACTGAAACCTCAGTGCCTGCTGCCACCAAATCTTGCTGCAGTTTTTTTGCAGTCACTCAAGGGTTTTTAAGATAAGATAAGATAAGATAGTCCTTTATTAGTCCTGCAGTGGGGAAAGTCCCAGTGTAACAGCAGAAAGAGATAGCAAGACACTCAGTTACAAAAAAATTGGATAAATAATTTACACTATATACACAATATATATACACAATATAAATAAGAATTAAAAGAGCAATAACAATACTATTTACAGCAAAAGACTCTTAATTGCACATGGAGGGGGGGGGAATTTGCACATAGTATTCCCTGAACATGAACATGTGTGTGTAGTTAAGTGTGTGTGTATGTGGTCCGCTGGGAGCAGTGCTGGTTGTGCAGTCTGACGGCAGCAGGAAGGAAGGACCTGCGATACCGCTCCTTCACACACTTGGGGTGAAGCAGCCTGTCGCTAAAGGAGCTGCCCAGTGCTGCCAGAGTCTCATGCATGGGGTGGGAGCTGTTCTCCAGCATGGATGCCAGCTTGGCTGTCATCCTCCTGTCTCCCACCACCTGCACTGGGTCTAAGAAGCACCCCAGGACAGAGCCGGCCCTCTTTATGAGTTTGTCCAGTCTCTTCTTATCTGCCGTCGAGATGCTACTGCCCCAGCAGACCACTCCATAAAAGATGGCAGATGCGACCACTGTGTCGAAGAACATCCTCAGGAGTGCTCCCTGCACTCCAAAGGACCTCAATCTCCTCAGCAGGTAGAGTCTGCTCTGGCCTTTCTTGTAGAGTGCAGCAGTGTTGACTGACCAGTCCAGTTTGTTGTTCAGATGAACACCCAGGTATTTATAAGAGTCCACACTCTCGATGTTCATACCCTGGATGTTCACTGATGGAGGGGGGTGTCTGCACCTGCGGAAATCCACCACCAGTTCTTCGGTCTTTCCAGCGTTTATCTGAAGGTGGTTCTGCAGACACCAGTCCACAAAGTCCTGAATAAGTTCTCTGTACTCGCTGTCCTCCTCATTGGATATGAGGCAGACGATCGCTGAGTCATCAGAGAACTTCTGGAGGTGACAGGTCGGTGAGCTGTACATGAAGTCAGCAGTGTACAGGGTGAAGAGGAACGGTGCCAAGACCGTTCCTTGAGGGGCTCCTGTGCTGTTGACCACCAAGTCAGAGACACAGTCCCGTGCCCTCACATACTGTGGTCGGTTGGTGAGGTAGTCCAGTATCCAGTTTGACAGGTGACTGTCCACTCCACAGTGTCCCAACTTGTCCTTTAGAAGCCCTGGCTGTATGGTGTTAAAAGCACTGGAGAAATCGAAGAAGGTGATCCTCACAGTGCTGCCGGGCTTCTCCAGGTGAGAAAGAGCTCTGTGTAGAAGATAGATGACAGCATCATCCACCCCGACACCAGGCTGATAGGCGAACTGAAGAGGGTCCATGGATGGGCTCACCAGAGGGCGGATGTGGTTGAGGACCAGCCTCTCCAGTGACTTCATCAGATGGGAAGTCAGTGCCACCGGCCTGTAGCTGTTTAGGTCCTTTGGGTGCTGTGTTTTGGGCACAGGTACCACACAAGATGTTTTCCACAGCTGTGGTACTCTTCCCAGTTTCAGGCTCATGTTGAACATATGCTCAACTACCCTGCACAGCTGATCAGCGCAGGACTTGAGGAGCCTGGCACTGATTCCATCAGGACCTGTAGCTTTCTTAGGCTTGATCTTCCTCAGTTCATTTCTCACCTGGGTTGTTGTGAAGGACAGGTTGGAGCAGGGGGGCTGGGTGCTGGAATGTGTGAATGGGTGGTTGATGCTGCCAGACGATGAGCCATTAGGGGATGATGATGGTGATGATTGTGAGCCAAAAGTTCTGAGAGAAGAAGAAGGGGGAGGGCAGCATGATGGTAGTGCTGCTGAGTGGGGATACAGCAGGGATGTCTGTGTGGGGGCAGGGCTAGGTGATTGATCAAATCTGTTGAAAAATAGATTGAGATCATTCACCCACTTCTGGTCCCCCGCCACCTGGGAGTTGGACTTTGTGTGGCCAGAAATGGTTTGAAGGCCTTTCCACACTCCCCTGACATTGTTCTGCTGCAACTGTTCCTCCAGCTTCCTCTTGTAGCTGGCTTTCCCCTCCCTGATCTTCCTTCTCAGTTCCCTCTGCACAGCTTTCAGCTCATCCTTGTCACCAGATCTGAAGGCCCTCTTTTTCGCTTTTAGGAGAGCCTTTATATCTGGATTAATCCATGGCTTGTTGTTGGAAAAACACTGAACAGTCTTGGTGGGCACGGTGTTATCCACACAGAAGTTGACGTAGTCCGTAATGCAGTGAGTGAGATTGTCAATGTCCTCCCCATTAGGATCACACAGTTCTTCCCACACCGTTGTTTCGAAGCAGTCCTTCAGAGCCTCCTCAGACTCCTTAGACCATTTCTTCACTGTACGGGTGACAGCTGGTTCCCTATGTACAATGGGTTTGTACACAGGCAGAAGATGAACCAGACTGTGATCAGATCTTCCAAGGGGAGGGAGAGGTGACGAGTTGAACCTCCTGCCTACTCAGGAATCTGGTAGCAGTCTGTGATGGCGTCCTCTTTCTGCCATGTCCAGGTGGCGTAGCCAGTGTTCCTTTAACTCTAAACCTGTGAACTCTGCTTCCAGCTCAATCTCTTAGGGCATTCAGTGCTTTTCTCTCTTTCTGTCTCCTTTTCCTTGCCAGTGATCTCTTCTCTGAAGTTTTTGGACAATTCTCTTGACCAACAGATATATTTCTGACAGTCAAAAAACACTGAGCCAGTCCAGGAATTTGATGTTTTATCTCAAGCACCTGATTCGCAAATGCGTGCTCTTATGAGGGGTTCTATTCACAGGGCTGAATAATTCTGAAACTGCAGTAGTCATTGTAGACTATGTAGTGTAGTAGTCAAGTGACATTTTGTGTTGATGGAGAAAGCAGTACTAGTTTATTATTTTAAAAATAATAATAATAATAATAACATTCTTGTTCTTGTTTGATTACTTTGATTACTTTATTGCAAACAGCTGAAAGTCTTGCTAGTAAATCAGATTTGCAATGGGGGCTCAATGATTTCAGTTGCAACTGGAGAAGGACATTAATGTTGGCTAAACTGTTCAGTGATCTATTGTATTCATTACTAATAACATAACTATACCAAAGACACTAGTTGTGACCTGTGGTGCTGTGGTTGTGACAGCAGGGACTGGTCATATCTTAAAGGGTGCACATTATAGAGTAGCCCTCACCATCAGAAAAACTCAAACTAGGGCAGAAGTTTATCATTCATCAGGACAGGCACACTGCCAGAGAACTGGAGTGACTTAAGACACATCCCCAAGTGGGCCAGAGTTTTAACTTTATTGCTTCAATAAAAAAAAAAGAAACACTGCTCTCCACTGCCGCTTCCCAAACAAATTTGAGCCCCTTTCACACATATACTTCTAGTCGAGTGAAAATGTCACTGAAGTGATTCTCTAGAGAAAAGGCAAAAAGCTGCCAGCAAGGCCAAACTATAGTCTGAAGCCTTTATGTTTATAATTGAGTTTTCAGTTTCAAGGGAAAAAAATCACAGAAGTATCAAGGAGCTGTTGGCCCTTCATGTTAAAGGCATCATATCCTGTTTACCAGGACTTTGATTTGCCCATGTGGTTCTGTACTGCTCTACATTTCTCTTTTGTTTTATAATGCATAGGTTTTAGTTAATCTGCCATGTTTTTCATTTTAATTCATATTGCTTTGCTTTCTTTCTGGTTCTGCTCCTTTTGTATACCTGATGCAGATGTGTACATCAGGTTTGCAATTTACTTACAGTTGCATACAAAAGTTTTGGGCACAGCTGGTTAAAATGTCTGTTATTATGAAATTAGTGTAGCAAGATTTGTGTACTTTATTTTATTTTGTCGTATTTTGGAGTGGAAAAAGTAGCACTGTGCAAACTGTGGACGCCCTGAGATATTTAAGCTTACAAATAATGTTTATGAAGGCCTCAGGCTTTAATTAGTGTGTAAGGGCTGTGTCTTCTTCACAATCATCATTAGGAAAGGCCAGAGAATGCCAATTCAAAAGGTTTATAAGTACTCTTATTCCTTAAACTGTGTCCCAACCATTAACTGCCATGAGCTCCTCTAAGCAGCTGAAAAAAGAACCGAACGTCTCTTAGGTGACTGCAATGTTATGAATGTTACTAAGTACTGAACATGCAGGGTGCCAGACATTAGTAAAACTAATTTAGTAAATGCTAATTTCAACTGTGTCTTGAACCAGCTGTGCCCAAACTTTTGCATACCATTGTACTTAACATGGGCTCATTTGGACATTACCCAGACTTTGTACCAAGGGGCTGGCAGGATAAAGTTAGGGTAACAACAGGTTTTCTGGACAGATTGTATACCTTTATTGCCTTTAATGCCTTTAATATTTTTAGTTTTGCAAATCATACCAAAATAACCTACTCTCTGTGAAACTTGATCAGGATCCAGGTTTCTGAATTTATGACAGGCTAAATGCCAACATTTAGCCTAATTGGGGAAGGGAGGTCAGCGGACTAAGAATGGGCAAGATTATATGAGAGCTATAGGGTGGTGATAACTGCCCCATCCTGTTAAACAGGTGCAGGGTCTGGCAGAGTGATAGGTACTGTGGTGCACTGTGATTTAGCAGCCTTTTCAAGGCATGTGTAAATATAGCATAATAAAACAGTACCCTTACAAGGATACATAGAAAACTCTCTAAATTAACATAAATATTAGAACTCATTCAAAGCTACGTATTCAATAGCTACATTCAATAGCGACAATACACTTTGACCCTGATACATTTAGAAGTCTAACGCTAGAATCACCAATAATGAGAACACCACCCTGAGTAGTGGTTCTCTGTGCTGGAGCAGGTCGAAGGTGAAGCGCTGAGGAACTAGAAACAGTCAGCAGACGTGAAAACGTGGTTCCTTCTAGGAAGTTCTTGGCAGGCAATTTAAACTCATAAACACAGAGAAGATATTACTCTTACTTATTAGTAAATGCATTGATTTACAATTTTTATATAGCACACTGACTTGGATATATATGCTTGTTTTTTTTTAAATAATTGAGTGTGAACAGCCTTGTTGACATTTAATCTTACCTTGATTACAGAGCCTGTTGCTGTTGTTTATTGCTCTGATTATTTCTATTATGATTATTATGTTTTATAACTTATGATATACAGCAGTTACCTAATGATATAGTTAATCTGCTAAGTATCACTAAGGGTACATTAAAATGCATCACACCCAGACAGGACACAACACACTAAAACACATATGTATATATTTGTACACATGAAAGTGCTATGCAATGAATTAATGAACAAATTAATGAAATACATGAATAGCATGCGTATAATCTCCTCCATGGTTTGCTGTGTTTCATGAGGATGTTCCAGTCACTCAGCAACAGGTACAGAACATCAAATCCCAGGAAGCTGAGCTTCAGGGAGCAGTATAAGAGCACTGTCTCATTGCCGGGAGTCTTCAGTCTCCACTGAATACCTCCTGTGGTTCCTATGTGATCTTCTATCACATGTCCCAATGTTATATTTCACTAATATTTAACTCTTAATATTTATATTTTAACTCTTAATATTTAATATTTAACTTAATATTAGCATTTGGTATTAGCATATGTTGCTAATCTTTCTCAAATAGCTAAAAAGCAAACCTTCATTGTAGAAGCAACGCAACATGTAAAATGCAACAAGATTACTCATGTTGGTAAACATATCCAAGCAGAACAGAATTTTATGATTTTTTTCATATTTTTAGCATCATCTTCGATTTTTTGACTGTGAATACTCTGACAAAGCATCATGCAATTCCTGCAGGTTGTTCAGGTGCGCTTTTATGCCGTGCAGCTCTCATTCTATCACATCCCCAAGATGTTTCATTTGATTCACTGGGAAGACTGGGAAGACTTCTGTGACTGGGAAGGCCACTGAAGGACACCACAGACACTGGATGGATGAATTGGTCAGCAACAATATTTAAGCGATGGTTGATTGTTCTTAATGGGCCCAAGGAAAACATTCTTTACACCATTACACCTCCTCCACCAGCCTGGACTGTTCACTCAAGATAGGTTGGGTCCATAGATTCATGCTGTTGGCACCAAATTCTGCCCCTACCATCTGTGAGCCTCCGCAGAAATCAAGCTTGATCACTTCAGGTTCTGAATTTCCACATTTTTAACTGCCTAGTTTTCGTGAGCCTCCCTCCCTGACAGGAGTGGAACTTGACATGGTCTTCTGCTATTGTAGCCTATCCACCTCAAGTTGTGCTTTCTGAGATATTTGTCTGCTCATGTCTGCCTGAGGTCTCTAGTGAATTTAAGTATGCTAAACTTTATCATGCTACAGTGCGCTAGAGTGTGCTTGTAGCTAGACTAATGATCAGTGCACTTGAGGAGTGCTAAAATGGAAATATTTTGTTCTGTTTTTGTAAGAAAAAGCATAACTTTAACTATGTTAAGTGAATATAGCTGTGCTGAAATCTTAAATATACTTAGATGTGTAGGTAGACTTTAAACTGTGTTTCCGAAATTTACTAAAATACATTAAATAGATTTACATTATGACATTCAGTCCAGTTTCCAGTCCTTGCTCTCACTGGAAGTTAATGTAATTGATTGGCCACAAAGTATCCAAACAAGGATTACAAGGTCCAGATTTAAAGACCTTTGTCAAACCCATTGGTCACTATGGGCAGCCAACATAAAGCCACACTCAGCAGCAGAGAAAGTGATCATTTGCTCTGACCATCTTTTTAACACTGAAGCCAGGCAGCTACAACACTATATAGATCACATGTGCACACACAGAGGAACGTAGCCTAGAGGGAATGCCTACACCATTAGGGTCCATAAAAGGGGAAAGACACACCCAGTTTGCAAACAGGTGGTGGCAGTATTCAAGTCTTGAAGTGCCAAGAGACTGAACAAGGGGGTGTGGCTACAGAGGAGGCACAGGTGGGAACCCTAATGAATAGGAGGGGCTAGGACAGACAAGAAACAAACAGAGGCATGACATGTACTTTAGGCATGACATGTACTTTAAGTAAATAATTACTGTAGTTGTTATTTTTATACACTTTGCAAAAATGTCCCAAAGCCTATTTCTAAGTATTTAAGACATATATAACATATTAAACTATTTTAGCTAAAAGTATACTTTGAAGTTCTGTATTTACATAATTCTATTTATTTGATATTTTTAAAAAGTTTGATCAAGGTTCCCAATAAACCCAATTCAGTTCTGTAATAACATTTGTTTGTCTCCAATGATCTTACAGGCCTGGTTAACCACCTGGGCCACATTATAACTGTACTCAACTGAGAGGTTTCACAATGTTAAACCTGAGAACACTCTCAATAAAGGGCCTGTACACCATGATCAAGGTATGTTTGCTGGTGTTACAACTCCTCAGCCTTCTGAAGAGAGAGAGCCTCAGCCTCACCTTTTTAAAGCAGTAATCCACACTAATCTGAAACGTGAGACTATTGTCAGGGAATGTTCCCTGATGTTTAAAATGATCAACTTGTTCCACTTCCTGCCCTTTCATAGTAATTGGTTCAGAGACAGACCCTTATCTGCCTGCTACCATCCTCCCTTGCTAACATTAAGATCAAGGAATTTGCCATCAAACCAAGAGGCTAGATGGTTGATGCACTGAGAGTAAGAGGGGTTGGTAACATCCTGCAAGCAGGCAACAAAGGACATATCATCAGCATATGTTACAAGAGAAATGTCTTTGCTGTAATTTGATCTCATTTGTAAATACGGAAATCGGAAAGGGACCTAAAACACGCCCCTGTGGAACACCAGTGTTCAGAACAAGGCAGTTGGAGAACAAGTCAGGGCCTCTCTCTCAAAAAATCTCTGATCCACAAACCAGGCAGGACTGTATTAAAAGCAGAAGAGAAATTCAAACCGAGTGGTTATGGGTTACCATAGCCTTTCTGTCAGCTGGAACCAGTCTGGCCAATCTCCGTTGACCTCAGCAAGGTGTTTTCATCTGCAGAAATCTGCATCTGCTTTTTCTATATTACACCATTCTGAGTAAGCCTGAACATTACCTGAACAGTACTGACCTGTATCTGCATGATTTTATGCATTGCACTGCTGACACATCGATAATTGCAGGGAAGAGTAGGCGTACAGGTGTTTTTAATAAAGTGCTCGGTGTGTGTTCAACTCACAGAATTCACACTCATTATTTTAATCCTCTTCCTGGAGGATGTAATCCGGGGCACTGTATAGGGGGAGGGGGGAGGACGATTCTGAAGACCTGTGACCCACAAGGGCCCTAAAATCTATAATAATCTATTATATATTTATTTTTCATTATCAAACGATTATACTTTCATCGTTCACATAATATTAATCAACAATCTCTCTAGGTCAGAAGAAAGTAAAGCACAAAGTTTTTCACGAAGCAAGGTGGGTGTAGTATGTGTGTGTGAGAGTGGTGAAAATTAACCTGTTAGTTTAGTCCATAATGAAACAGGCTAACGTTAGTTAATTAAATATCTCCAAAAATGCAGTGTTGGCATTCCACTCCTCTTTTAAACTGACATTTAATCAATGCAGGGGGTTTTTTTAGCAGCTATTCATACTAAATTAGCTGCCTGTGCCAGGAACAGTAGAAGCAGCTTCAGCCTCAGCAGCCCTGCATCCCCAGCCCTAATATCACTGCCCTACTCCCAACTGATGAAGGAGGTGATCAGCACTGTGCTGGATGTTCTTCTTCTTGTGATTATTATTATTATTGTTATTATTATTCTTATTATTGTTATACAAATAAGCAGGGTAATTTATCAAAGTATGTAAAGTGTTTTACAATTTTGTTTGTAATACAGTTAAACACAGGGCATCACATTTGCAATGTTAGATTACTGAGTGTCCATTTTTCTGTGCATTTACACCAAGAGATTAGCATGCTATTGGCGGTTGGGCGGTGTCATGGTGCCCGAAATCCCTGGCAGCACCCCTGGCTGTAAGGTAACACAATTGTGATGTAGGTAAATAATGTAAGTAACTCACAGTAAGAGCTAACCTCTATATGGCAGGGTTAGCTTTAACCCAACTAAGCTTTATATTTGGTTACAGCTAATCCTCCTAGAAAAACAGTAGAAGAAGCCCAACATAAAATCAGAAAAGGCATTTTAGGTCATATTAAAAAATGACAGCTTTGTTACTGATATTTCTCAGATTTTTATTTTCAGCAGGTCCCAAAAAATCTGCCAGGCTTGGATACAATCATT
Organism: Salminus brasiliensis; assembly: GCF_030463535.1. Taxonomy (NCBI): domain Eukaryota; kingdom Metazoa; phylum Chordata; class Actinopteri; order Characiformes; family Bryconidae; genus Salminus; species Salminus brasiliensis. The sequence continues at coordinate 18,853,796 of NC_132893.1, read as the reverse complement.
TGTTTTAGTCACATTTATTTGGATGCATTTTTTTTTCTATTTATAGAACTGGTTGTGCTTGTATCAATGTAGGTGATGTTTTTTAATAACTAGCCCCTCCATCTGTTCCAAGTAATGCACATGTGGAGTATGCTGTAACATTTGCATACACTTTGCATGCTGCTGAATATTTTTTAAGCCTTTTAATAAACAAATAATATTTTTACTCATTAAGAAAGAAATATACAGTGTATCACAAAAGTGAGTACACCCCTCACATTTCTGGGACAATACTGACAAAATGACACTTTGACACAATGAAAAGTAGTCAATGTGCGTAGCTTATATAACAGTGTAAATTTATTCTTCCCTCAAAATAACTCAATATACAGCCATTAATGTCTAAACCACCCGCAACGAAAGTGAGTACACCCCTAAGAGACTACACCCCTAAATGTCCAAATTGAGCACTGCTTGTCATTTTCCCTCCAAAATGTCATGTGACTCGTTAGTGTTACTAGGTTTCAGGTGTGCATAGGGAGCAGGTGTGTTCAGTTTTGTAGTACAGCTCTCACACTCTCATACTGGTCACTGAAAGTTCCAACATGGCACCTCATGGCAAAGAACTCTCAGAGGATCTTAAAATACAAATTGTTGCACTACCTGAAGATGGCCAAGGCTACAAGAAGATTGCCAACACCCTAAAACTGAGCTGCAGCACAGTGGCCAAGATCATCCAGCGCTTTAAAAGAGCAGGGTCCACTCAGAACAGACCACGCATTGGTTGCCCAAAGACCTGAGTGCACGTGCTCAGCGTCACATCCAAATGCTTTCTTTGAAAGATAGGCGCAGAAGTGCTGTCAGCATTGCTGCAGAGATTGAAGACGTGGGGGGTCAGCCTGTCAGTGCTCAGACCATACGCCGCACACTACATCAAATTGGTCTGCATGGCTGATACCCCAGAAGGAAGCCTCTTCTGAAGTCTGTACACAAGAAAACCCACAAACAGTTTGCTGAAGACATGTCAACAAAGGGCATGGATTACTGGAACCATGTCCTATGGTCTGATGAGACCAAGATTCATTTGTTTGGTTCAGATAGTCTTAAGCATGTTTGGCGGCAATTAGGTGAGGAGTACAACAATAAGTGTGTCATGCCTACAGTCAAGAATGGTGGTGGGAATGCCATGGTCTGGGGCTGCATGAGTGCAGCAGGTGTTGGGGAGTTACATTTCATTGAGGGACACATGAACTCCAATATGTACTGTGAAATACTAAAGCAGAGCATGATCCCCTACCTCCAGAAACTGCGTCGCAGGGCAGTGTTCCAGCATAATAATGACCCCAAACACACCTCTAAGACGACCACTGCTTTATTGAAGAGGCTGAGGGTAAAGGTAATGAACTGGCCAAGCATGTCTCCAGACCTAAATCCAATAGAACATCTTTGGGGCATCCTCAAGCGGAAGGTGGAGGAGCACAAAGTCTCGAATATCCACCAGCTCCGTGATGGAGGAATGGAAAAGCATTCCAGTGGCAACCTGTGAAGCTCTGGTAAACTCCATACCCAGGAGAGTTAAGGCAGTTCTGGAAAATATGGTGGCCACACAAAATATTGACACTTCAGGAACTTTCACTGGGGTATACTCACTTTCGTTGCTGGTGGTTTTGACATTAATGGCTGTATATTGAGTTATTTTGAGGAAAGAATAAATTGACACTGTTATATAAGCTGCACACAGACTGCTTTTCATTGTGTCAAAGTGTAATTTTGTCAGTGTTGTCCCATGAAATGCTATACTTAAATATCTGCAGAAATGTGAGGGGTGTACTCACTTCTGTGAGGGGTGTACTCATTACTTTATTTAAGTAAACAACAGTAGATCACCATTCTTTTTGTAAATATCATAGATAGATATATACCTTGTACATGAGAGAAAGGACCAAACAGCCTCAGACTCTATCTGCTCTGTGGGGAGTATTATCTATTTCATGTAATGGATATCTCTCCCCATTATGTAGGTATAGCAATCCACACAGTTGTTGCTTTGCTTTTTTAAACAAATGTCTGCCAGTAAAAGAGCACTTTGTGGGATATGTATTATCCCACTTTGTTCTGGTTCAGTAATCTGTCTGTGTGGCCATCTGTGTTATCTTCACCCTGTATCAGAAATACAGATTTTACTCTCTGGTGCTGTGGACATAAACACTTGCTAATGAAGTTTCTGAATGTCTTATCCAGGAAATCCATCTGGATCTAACAAATTATTTCACATTAGGTAGAATATTGCTCTGTCTAATAACTCCTCCTAGATAATTTCCACCATTAGCATTTTTACTGCCCTACTCCTTCCTTCCTAAGATCCAGGCTTTCTAGAAATGATTCATTTTGGTGGTTTGTGAACATACATTTTTAGGAAACATCTGAAATGTTAATATGTATCTTCCAGCATTTGGTTAATAGCTTGTTTTCATTAGTTACTATACCATCTTACTTGTCCAATCTCTGTAGTTCTATACTGGAAGACTTCTATATGCAGCTATAATTGAGAAACCCATTTGGATCTGTCAGATAGGTAAATAGGGGTCTTCCTTCATTATGATAAGAATTTTTCTCTCAAGAGCTGTGGAGGCCAAACATTATTTTTATAGTATGATGAGCTTATGTCCTATTTTACTGCTTCCTGCACTTTCACTAACACAACCCTAGTCCTCCATGTTGGCAAACAGCAGCAAAAGCTGACTTCAGAGGTGACTAAGAGTTTAGGATTAAGATGCTAAAAGCTCTCGCATACTTGCTCTTATGAAGCAATTAAACTGCTTTAGTAATTACAAACACCTGTAAAGCATTATGTCCCAATCTTTATTAAGCCTGGGAAAAGTCATATCATTTCTACATGCTAAAGCAAAATTGAGACCAGACAAGACGACCATATTCACTATTACTGTTGACCACAGATGGAATTTGGCCTCCGCCTTTAACCCATCCGTACAGTGAACACACACATACACACTAGTGAGCAAACATGCCCAGAGTGGTGAGGAGCCATCATTGCGGTGCCTGGGGAGCAGCAGAGGCAGTTTGCCAAGCCTGGGTATCGAACCTACAACCTTGTCATTAAGCTTTTATTCAAGTTTGAGAATGTGCTTTTAACCACACGTGATAAGGCTGATATGACGATACACCTTTGTCCCAAACATCATGGTAGGCGCTATTACTAAAATTACTTAAATTAGATATTTACCCATCTGTTCTTCACTCACTGGACAATTTAATTCCACAACTATTTTTGGTTATTTGCTTAATAAAACAGAAGTAGACTTGAGCCTATATATTTATTTATATTTTTCATCACATTGAGGCCTACATATGTTAAACATCAGGTTTCTCTTTAACATATTAACTCACATTCGGTCATATCAGTCTAGCCAGATATTTTCCTCCCATACATTATGGTATATAGGTCCTCCACTCCACTCAATGGTTAGGATTAGATTTAGGTGTAGTAGGTTAAGCTTAGGTTTAAGTTGAGGTGTAGGATCAGGTAAAACACTGGTTGCTTTGTAATATTTTCATTTGACTTGCGCATGTGACTTTTGCATGTGAGAACTAGGATCGGATATCGGCCCGATACTAACAAAATGAGCTGGATCAGGTGTCCGATAATTAGGCCGAACCACAAGACCAATCCATTCACTGGATTGGATTCCCACATCGCTGGTATTCTAGGCTTCATTACTTAGGATACAGGCATGACACACATACCCTAACAAACAGCAGGATTTAGCCTGTCTAACCAGCATGGTCGTCTTGTCATTGGCTCCCAGCGAGTAATCCAGCTTGGAAAAACAGCTTAAATCCACACACCTGGCCTTCAGCAGCCTGCTCTGTTTACTCAAGAGTGGTGCAGGGAGGAGGAGCGAGCAGGGGATTGTTTTGGCACACATTGTTTTTTTTGTTTTATTTGAATCCACATTATCTGCTATCACAATAGCAGCTATTCTTCCTAGGGTCCGAGAAACATAAGCAAACACAAGCAAAACACACATACATACGCCTACATACACAAAAGAATATAGATAAGTAGAGAGAGAAAGAAAAATACAAATAGTGGTAAGATTAATGGTATTTTTAATTTTCATCGCATTATGCTCTTCACACTGCTTGTACTCCGGCAGTAGCTAAAAATTCATTGGCTCCATATCTGAGGTAGTGTCTTTTTATTAATTTTTTAAAACCGTATTTTACTGTTAGTTTTGAGCAGTGTAACAGGCAATTACATTAATTACATTATTTATTTATTACGTTTCTACACATGTAGTTGCTTTTTGCTCTTGGTACTTTTGGCTGAATATCCTATAGTATAAGTTCCTCTCTCTGTTTTTTTGTCCTAGTTGTTCATAAAGGCCCATAAAGGATATTTTAGTTCATAAGTACTCTTTATAAGTCACATGCAAGCCGAACACTGTTTTAAGTTCCAGCAGTGTCCAAGATCTACAGTTCTATCAGTTTAATCCAGATTTAAATCCTCGTCACTGTTTTTAACAGCCAAAGCTTTGCGTTTTTTTTTGTTGTTTTTTTTTTTGCCATTTTTAGCAATAGAGAGAGAGCTGAACTGCAGCAGTTGGGGGGTAGCTGAGAGTGAGGGGAGAGGTATTGACATCACTGCCACAGCTGGTCCTCCATATGAGCAGAACCAAGAAGGGAGAAGCTGCTCGCTCCTTTTTGGTCTCACAGACTTCAAATTTCAGAATAAAAGCCCTGAGCCCAGACAACACTGTGCCAGAGTCCAGCACAGTTCATAATTTTAGTGAGAAATAAATAGAAATATATAGTTTTACAGAATATTTAGTTTTACAAAGTTAGTAAAGTTAAGTTTAACTCCGATACCATTGTTAACTATTCATTAAACAATGGTATCGGATTGGTATCGAGTATTGACTGACACGCAAAGTTTGTGAATCGTTATCGGAACAGAAGAAGTCGGATCGGTGCATCCCTAGTAAGTACACATTGTACGAATCCTGGAATGGTCTTTTAGTCACATAACAGTACGAATTCCTCCTCCAGGCTGTTGACGGATGAGTGCAGGACATGAGAAGAAACGCTCAGAACATCATTTGATTTCTTTACAGTCTGTTGGTCACAACACAGTGTCAAAGAACACAACTCTGTCGCACATATTTTAGAACAGGTGGTCCCAACACCTGCTTCCTAATGATTGTTTTCAACAAATTGAGCTGAAAATGTCTGAATATTCATATTGCGTTTGAAATGAAATGTGTGTAGAAAGGTATGTTTCTTTTTCATGTCGTTTTCATTGAATTCACTGATGTCTGACCTTTTTTTGGTTTTATGTTTTTTGTAGTTGTTGGTATTTCTGTTCTTTGTGTCATAACTCCACATAGAGAGTGACCCATTGTCTTACCCTGCCATTTCTTGGTAGACTTCCCAGTCTGCCGAGAGAAATGATGCCAACCCAGTGACAGCTGACAGATTCTCAGAGGCTGGTTGTCTGCTCTTAATGCCAAGGCTTCCTACAGAAGTCCAGACGGCGGAGGTTGTCTTTCCTTTGTGTTTACCACTACTGCCAGAAGACATTGTATTCCTCACCATCCGTGAAGCCAAATGTGGAGGGGCAGAGGTTACAGTGAATTATAGTTTCAGTGACCAGGTGGAGGGGCTGGACCAGGAACTAGATTGATAGCAGGGACCAGCAGAAGGACTGGTGTAGGTTTCTTTTCTGGGTCAGCCTGGATCCCTATATAGAAGCTCTGCTTGTAAAACAGCCTGTTCTTCAAGTCTACAGAGTGTCTACTTTTAAAAATGGGCTGTATCCATAGGCAAATAGGCTGGAGTCAAAATATTCACTCAAGAGAAGAGTCTATCGATTAGCCATTACATTATACACTGCCTTGTACTGTGCAGGTCCCCCATGTGTTACAGTAGCTCTTCTGTGAGACTGACCCAGATGGGCTAGCCTTCGCTGCCTACACGCATTAATGAGCACTGGGTGCTCATGACCCTGATGCCGGTTCACCAGTTGTCCTTGTTCTTGGACCACTTTTGGTTGATATGACTACTGCATACTAAGACCACCACATGAGAGCTGTTTTGGGAATACTCTGACCCAGTCATCCTTATGCTTGTCCATTTTTTCCTGCTTCAAGAAGGAACTGTTCCTTTGCTGCCTGATATGCATATCCCCACCCATTGAAAGGTGCCATTGGAACCAGATAACTAATGTTATTCTCTGCATTTTATGTCTGCATTTACAGATGGGAAGAGATTGTCCAGACAGCAAGCTGAAGTTCATTCCACCGTGGATCAAGTCGGGCAAGGTATGGTATGAAATTTCAGGCAGGTTGTGCCTTTTTGACTGCAGTCAAGCTGCAGTTTTAAATCCAATGTGGGCAGCTATAGGAAGACAGTGTAAGAAACACAGGGGGGAAGTGTCACAGGTGAACTTTAGAAGACTGGAGACAAGTCTTAACTTTTTAGCTAAGGCTTTTCTTGAGTAAATAGCAAAGCACTTTGTAAGTCGCTCTGGATAAGAGCGTCTGCTAAATGCCGTAAATGTAAATGTAAGTCATGCTCCTGCATTCTGGGCAGGCAAACTGCCACTGACGGAAACTGAAGATTGAGAATTGGCCTCAGATGAAACTTAGTCCTGACCTGAACTATTTGCTTATCTACCTGTATCATTTCTTTCCTGTATTATTTGTTTCCTAAATATTTACAGTAGTAGACTTCTTAAAAGATTCTCTCAGGCGTCTACTATCTGATGAACATGCTCGATAATAACTCGATTTGCATTCTCTGTAAATGGCACCAGTTACCAGTTTCTGCTTCCTTGGAGTATTAACTGGGTAACCTTTAGTCTGCTGCATCCTGAACTACCTCACCTGCTATTGGAAGTTACTATGTCTCTCCTTAGGCCTGCAGATCTTAGCGTGCTGCAGTAATAGAGTTACCCATTTGTCTCCCATCATGGGCACGTTCCCATCTACAGAACGACACTGTAAAAGTCAGAGACTACCTTTCAGTTTATTGATGTTCCAGTCAAAATGACCATTAAGTCATTTTGACCGGATAATGTAGAAAAACGAGGAAAGCATGAGGTCTCTTTCTGCTCTGGTAGACTTGTGAATGATTTCTGAAAAATGAAAGAGAACTATACAAGAAATGAGAAGCTTGGTCACCTAAAATAAATATTATAAATATTATAAATATTACTCTGGGCTCTGAGACTGGTTAAAAAGTTAAGCCAAATGATAGACAATATAGGGAAAATCCAAGGCTTGTTTATATGGGACTGAGTGTCACAAAAGCAAGATGTAGCCATGTCCAGTAGAACTGGAGGAGATTGTAATTTGAATATTCTGGGATAGTGTGTCCACTGATTTGAGAACACCAGATGCTTGCTTGTTTGATAAGTACATCTTGATCTCCTCAGCATTGCACTTGGAGTAGTTACCTTTTCCAGAGGGTTTTGCATGCTGTATTCCAATCTGTGCTCATTAGAATTCATACAGTCTTCATTCAAAAACATATCACCATCTTCAGACTATCCATTAACTTGCACTGATCCTCCACTACTCCTGGCTGATGGTTGTAGACATGATTGGAAGATCTGTGCATTTCTTTGGCAGTGTACATACTACCTTGTGTTACTTCCAAAGATCTCAAATTTAGACCCTACAACTTATAAAACTTACAAGTTCAGGTAACTACACTGTCATTCCTCAACACAAAAAAAACTCAGCAGAGGCAGAAGGAAACGTTAGCTCTTTATTGCAAGGACAAGAACAGCTCTGCCCAGAATGGGTGGAGCTAAAGCGAACAAGACCCCTTCTGGGTTATTCACATGGCTGCAATCGCAGCCAGGCCACCAATAATAGTGGCCAGACTTACACTACCCCACAGCACATGTTTACTTCGGCGACACCCAAAGTACCATTCCAACCCCAACAATGTTCATTTAACCAACTACCTACAGAGTCCCAGCATGCTCTGTGCTGCAGCATGCAAATCAAACCCTTTCCATTGGCGGTTATGCTCTGTGCGGCCAGCTTGCCACAATACATTGGAAAAGGATGTAGTTTTGGAGGTCCAAGGCGCAAATTCAGCGCAGTTTCGTACAGTTTCAGAGTCCCGGTCGAAAGAATGCTCTTGTATATTTTCCAGATTACAGGAGTCTGTGTGAGGGATGGAAGGGGTTGTACGCAATGTTGGTTGCCTTGTGGACCCAGTTTTGATGGAAGGTGGGGTGCATGGTGCGTTGAGCAGCACATTACACGGGACTACATAGAGAGCAGATACGGGATGCAGCAGTGTACATACAGGACAATAAACACACAGGATGATATCTAGACAGGGGCGTAAATACAAGACAACCAACTGATGTGTCAGATATAAGGACTGGTGTCAAAGCAGCATATGAGTAGAAACACTTTAGTTCAGGAATTTTTCAGTTGTAACTACAGTGGGGAAAAAAGTATTTAGTCAGTCACCACTTGTGCAAGTTCTCTCACTTAAAAAGATGAAAGGCCTGTAATTGACATCATAGGTAGACCTCAACTATGAGAGACAAAATGAGAAGAAAAAAAAATTCAGAAAATCACATTGTCTGATTTTTAAAGAATTTATTTGCAAATAATGGTGGAAAATAAGTATTTGGTCAATAACAAAAGTTCATCTCAATACTTTGTTATATATCCTTTGTTGGCAATGACAGAGGTCAAATGTTTTCTGTAAGTCTTCACAAGGTTGGCAAACACCGTTGCTGGTATGTTGGCCCATTCATCCATGCAGATCTCCTCTAGAGCAGTGATGTTTTGGGGCTGTCGGCGGGCAACACGGACTTTCAACTCCCTCCAAAGGTTTTCTATGGGGTTGAGATCTGAAGACTGGCTAGGCCACTCCAAGACCTTGAAATGCTTCTTACGAAGCCACTCCTTTGTTGCCCTGGCAGTGTGCTTGGGATCATTGTCATGCTGAAAGACCCAGCCACGTTTCATCTTCAGTGCCCTTGCTGATGGAAGGAGGTTTGCACTCAAAATCTCACAATACATGGCCCCATTCATTCTTTCATGTACACGGACCAGTCGTCCTAGTCCCTTTGCAGAGAAACAGCCCCAAAGCATGCTTCACAGTTGGTATGATGTTTTTTGGATGCAACTCAGCATTCACTCCCCTCCAAACACAGCGAGTTGTGTTTGTATCAAACAGTTCTACTTTCGTTTCATCTGACCATAAGACATTCTCCCAATACTCTTCCGGAACATCCAAATGCTCTCTAGCAAACTTCAGACGCGCCCGGATATGTACTGGCTTAAGCAGGGGAACACGCTGGCACTGCAAGAGTCCCTGGTGGCGTAGTGGGTTACTGATGGTAGCCTTTTATAACGTTGGTCCCAGCTTTCTGCAGGTCATTCACTAGCTCCCCCCGTGTGGTTCTGGGATTTTTGCTGAACGTTCTTGTGATCATTTTGACCCCACGGGCTGAGATCTTGCGTCGAGCCCCTGATTGAGGGAGATGAGCAGTGGTCTTGTAGGCCTCCCATTTTCTGATAATTGCTCCCACAGTAGATTTCTTCACACCGAGCTGCTTGCCTATTGCAGATTCAGTCTTCCCAGCCTGGTGCAGGTCTACAATTTTGTTTCTGGTGTCCTTCGACAGCTCTTTGGTCTTCACCATAGTAGAGTTTGGAGTGTGACTGTTTGAGGTTGTGGGCAGGTGTCTTTAATACAGGTAATGAGTGGAGGAGAGAAGCCTCTTAAAGAAGAAGTTACAGGTCTGTGACAGCCAGAAATCTTGCTTGTTTGTAGGTGACCAAATACTTATTTCCCACCATTATTTGCAAATAAATTCTTTAAAAATCAGACAATGTGATTTTCAGATTTTTTTTTCTCATTTTTTGTCTCATAGTTGAGATCTACCTATGATGTCAATTACAGGCCTCTCTCATTTTTTTAAGTGGGAGAACTTGCACAATTGGTGACTGACTAAATACTTTTTTTCCCCACTGTATATGGATCATTTGGTTTTATCCCATAGTAGCTTTTAAAGTGTAAGAATTAAAGTATAGGAGCTGAAATGTTCATGAGATGGCAACGAAAAGGCAGAGTTGAGAAATTAAAGTGCAGTTATTGAGAGGTGTGTGGTCAGCCTACGACTGATCCTGGAGAAGCTGGAGATCAGTAGTGTATTCCGTAATCAGACCACCTAGGGGAAGAAGCAGTTTCTGAGTCTTGGTGGAACGAATGCTCTGGTATGGAGGTTAAAGAGTCTCTGTGAGGGATGGAAGGAGTCGAACACAATGCTGGTTGTCCATGGTAAGTTGAGAGATAATCATCTTAGCTGTCCTCAGCTGTAGGGTCCTGGAGTTCAAAACAGCCAATATGGTCCAGTTCCCATGCCAGATGTATTCTAGACGGAGTAGTCTGTTGCATTGCAAGTGTTGCATTGCAAATTATCTTCTGTTTGCTTTTCTCAGTTAGAGCTTCTTAATCAGCTCTGAATCCTTTTAAACCTGCCATGTTGAGTTGTCATCTCACAGTGGAAGGGTGAACGAAAACACCTATTTTCTATTGATTTTCTAGACCAAGAGTGAGAGTGGAGCTCAAAGATGAAAGTGCTGTTTATCTTAAGGACGCAGTTTTGGTGCTCTACCAGGTCTCGCGCAGTAATAAATGCAATTATAAGTTCTCTCTGTTAAGAGTCCCATTTTCTCATAATCGTTTTCTGAACTCTACTTTTGGCAAATCCATGCTGCCATGCTTTAACTTTTCCATTCCTTTTACTAATGGTTTATCTTATCTCTTCAGAAATATATCCGTTAGCCATTTTAGATGCAGATGAGAAATACATGTGCAAGGCAGCTGTAATCTGTTTGGGTAGTTGCTTGGGTGAATCTTAATGTTTCCTTGAAGGGTAACAACGTTAGAGACACATTTGGGAACATCGTTTGCTGGAGAGACGCCGCTGTAACACAGATGAACAGATTAAACACTGATAGATTTCGGGTCAGTTTCCCAGACCTAGGTTAATCTTAAGACCAAACATCAACACTATGTATGTAACACTATGAACAATGTATACCTTCTACTTGCTGTTATGAGTGGTCATCAAACTGAACAAAACTGTCTATGAAATTCGCACAGTACTGGTCCCCCTCGTGCTGCCAAAACAGCTTTGACCTGTTGAGGCCTGGACACAAGACATGGCCAGCATTAACCTTTACAATAGATTTGTGCTTCAGTAGCTCTTCTGGGAGACTGAACCAGATGGGCTAGCCATTACTGCTTACACACTTTAATGAGCACTGAGGGCCCATGACCCTGTCGCCTGTTCACTGGTTGTCCTTCCGGGGGCCACTTTTGAAAGGTACTGACCACTGCATACTGGGAAAACCCCACAAGACCTGCTTGATGTTTTGTCTAGCCAACATAGTTTGATTCTTGTCAAAGTGGCTCAGAGCCTTACACTTGTGCAATTACCTGCTTTCAGCTCACCAGCAATAAACTGACTGTTCACTTGCTGCCTAATATATCCTGCTCTTGACAGATGGCACTTTTACAGTGATAATCAAAGGTTTCTATTTGCTTTACTCAGCTCTCTTCATGATGATGATTCATCTAGTTGATTCATTTTATAACAGGTTAGAGACTAGATAAACCTGTGTCCAAGTGAGGGACTGGCTGTTTGTGGTGCTTCACCCATTTACTGCAGCAGTTGCCCACAAAGTTACTGGTGTTGACTGCAACAATCTGACAGTTTAGCAAAGGGAGAATCAATCAAAGCAATTCAAAGCAAATCAATTCCAAACATGGCAGTAATGTCTGAATTTGCCTTTATGCTCTTCAACACCAGTCGCTCAACTCTCAGATGTTAGTTTTTATTCTCAACACTTGTGTCGGTAGCTCGGCGGTCAGTCACCAGCAGCTGAACTAGGCTGACTGATACTCAGTGTATCTGTAGGCTAGCTTAGCGAGTGAGCTACAGATCCAAAACCATGGAGAAAAAACATTCATTTCAGCTTTCTGTCTTTAAAAACAGTAACATGAACTTTGTATTTGATCGTTTTGTAGTGTTAAAATAAGGCAGGTTGAGGTGGTACAGAAGCCACGTAAATGTAGAATTGTTGTAGTACCTGCGCAACAAATAGTCAAGTCAAGTCAAGTGGGTTTTTATTGTCATTTCAACTATATACAGAGTACACAGTGAAAAGAAACAACGTTCCTCCAGAACCATGGTGCAACATAGACACAAGTGCAACACAGTACAAGTGCAGACAGACAACACAACACAATACAGACAAAGAATAATAAATAAATTAGGTGTAGTATGCAAATTATGCAGTGTGCAATAAATATTGAGTCCAGTGAGGTAGTAGTTATTAGTGCAAAATGTTTCCCATATTGTCTGGGGTAAATGGTTGGAGAGAGAGAGAGTGTGTGTGCATGGAACAGAAAAAACACCAGTTCAGTCTCTGGAGTTGAGAAGTCTGATGGCTTGGGGAAAGAAGCTATTGCAGAGTCTGGTCGTGTTGGACCGGATGCTGCGGTACCTTCTTCCTGATGGCAGGAGGGAGAACAGTCTGTGTGAAGGGTGGGAGGAGTCATCCACAATGCTGGTTGCTTTGTGTAAATGTCCATGACGGAGGAGAGAGATTACGATGATCCTCTCAGCTGTCCTTGCCCCCAGTAATACCTGTACTGTGGTAATCCTTTGAGACGGTTTGACAGTATGAAAAAATTGGATGCCACCCAACCTTATTCTGGCCATTAGAGTACATCAGAGTACATTCAGCAGTCTGCTTAAAGTTTTCATTCTTCAAAGATTTCCTCTGTCTTCCAGTTTCCAAGGGGGAGATGGACAAAATTCTATAGATCGTTCTTTAGTACAAAAGCGGGATCCTTAGTGACCTGTGTAGAGATCTACAGATTTCATGGACTTGGGGCACAAAGAACCCATTCAGTTGAGTCTTGGCCTAGCATGCCACCTTCCTTTTTTGGCACAAGCATGGCCGAGGCAGCCCAGGGTGGCCATTTTTCAACATGACTTCCTGGTTTTCCTCCTCTAAGAACTTTTTTGCCACTGGAACAGAGTAAGCTTTCCTTCTAATCGGGTCGCTCTATGGAAGCTGCTTCCGCTTGATTGACCAGCTGTTAAATGGCTTTTACAACCTCAGTGGAAGCAGATACCTTTTCAGATACCAGATACAAACTGACGCCATTGTGGGCAAATTACAACACGTGAAGTTGTGCGAGGTATCATCACTAGGCACATCTTTGTACTCGGTGAAATCGAACACCATTGCTGTTATTATTAAACATTGCAATCCTAGTATCAAGGGAAAAGGCTTGCTTGTCCGAGAGCGGTTTGAAGCTGCCCATTGGCTAATGTGAATTTCTGCCCTTGACTGGAATTCTATTTGTCACTGACAGTTTTGAGTACCATCCACTGTGACTATTGAAGCAGGGAAGAAATGCTGCCTGTATCTACTACAGCTTCATATCAGTGTTCTCTTAGATGCACTCTCAGAGTGAGCACTTTTACCTCAGGCTGCATTTGTTATGGCTGGGCTTTTTGGGTTTAGTTTTCTGGACTCTTTTTCTGGTGGTGATCCTCCTGATGCACCCGTCTCCAGTCATTTCTTTCAAACATCCCACCCTCTCCCTGTCTGTTTTTGGACTCTATTTCTAGTGGTAATCCTCCCAAAGAGAACTCATGGGGCCTTCCATTCACCTTGGAAGACGGATGTCAGAGCCGGGAATGACGACACACCTGAAATGACCACGTTCCAGTTAAACATTCCGATTAACTACAGTATTTCAGACCTTTTTTTTTTAAAAAAAAACAGTGAACTAACGACTTCAGATTTACCACAGCTGGTTTGACAATCCTTCACCAGCGTTTTATGGGGAATCTAACCAAAATATGTCTCACTTTTTATATCTTAGGTTAGCATTGTTAGCAAATGCATTATCTTATATTTTGTGCATGCAAATATCATGGAAACATGTCCACAGACTTTGGACAATACTGTGTGAATGACTGAATTCTGAATGGGACACAAATAGATACAACGGTACAATACAACTGCTTTTAATATTGTTGATGTGCAGTGTAGCCATCTTGGATTTTGATCTTTAGGTCGGTGAGGCTCTCCTGATTTTAGGGTAGGGGTGGGGGTCTTCTAGTTTAAATTTACCTGCTTGGAGCTTGGAAAATCCAACATTCCAGTTGCAGTGGAATGCAGCATTAAATACTCCCAATAAATCTTTCCTTAGGTGCAACCACTTAATACAACCTCTGCACCACACTGTCTGTGTCTCCCACTAAGGGCTTCTAATGCAGGCACAAGGCAGCATACTGAAAGGGGAATTTACAGATGCTCTGGTCAGCACCTTGCACCTTGGACTTATATCTAGGAATTCTTTACATCCTTGTTAGCAACATTATCTTCTTGTTCTTTTACACTATTACATGTGGTGAAGTCACATTTAATGGGTGCCTTGTATTTCACAATGTAGGAACCGCTGTGTGATGTACATTCAGAAGGCTACGATCGGCATATGGTATAGACCTGGTGTAATTGGTGGTAATTTGATGCTAAGGTATGAGTGGATATACATTTTAGCTACCATATTTTTGAACTGTACATCCTTTCTCTTTAAGCAATCCTTGGTCTTGCATTTGGCTTTCTAAAGATTGTTTCACCTGACCATCTTCTCTTTTAACTTTGTAGCCCAACTTTCCTTTCAATTAACTTTTTTTCTCATCTCTCTTTTAGAGAGGTTCTGGGTCTGACTTCTAAGCTTGCTGTTCTGCCGTCTGTTCTGCCTGGTGAAATTTGGGGATTTCTTCAGGAGGAGCAGCAGCGGGTGGTATCAGATCCTGCTCATCTGAATGTAGTAACAAGGTCACAAACTGATTTGACTCTCATCTGGTTGCAAACGGACCAGCGGCAAAGTCTAGATCCAACGACCTGTCGTCTGCCTTGGGGGCTGACATTGCTATTTCTACAAATCTATAGTAGAAACTTCAAAGTTCTAATATGAAACTTCATAGTTCTAATAAACCAATCATTTAGGCTAAGACAATCCCTGTTTAGGCACCAATCTAACCATGTGAACCCTCTTAATTTCTGGAAATGTGTTTGTATAATTGGTTTTCCTTACAAAGTTGAAATGGACCCTACACCACTGTCTACCTGCATTAATTAGTACTCCTGTCATGCGTTTCTAACAGCGCTATAATAGTAAGGTTCTCAATGCAGCTGAAAGCAATTCAATGTTGTCTACTTTATGACAAACAAGCAATTTAGGTAGTTTTATTTCCTTTGATGTGCAACCCATGGAAGAGCCAGGTTCTGGATGTTTTCCTCTTTTTTCCCCTGTGGCCTAAGGGGAAAATTTGACTGATTTAAGACTCAGGCTCAGGCATTGGACTTATCCCACTCCTGTACTTTGAGCACCATGTTGGGCAGCCAAGTGCTTCTCAATGAGGGTATGCTTTGGTACATACACAGACAGTCACTCAAAATACTAAAAATAAATAAATAAATGAATAAATACAGCAACTAATTAAAAAGAAACTACTTCAGCTGCCTGCACTGTCAGATTCATGTCACTGTGAGTTTGTCCTGTACTGCTTAAGCTGCAGGGCTTATTCTTTGGTCAGCTGGCCAGATATTTGTGAGTGTCTATCCGTAATAACATTTATGTTTTGAACATATACATCTATGCACTCGTAACAGCAAAACATAAGCATTATTAATAAGCTGCCAATTTCAGAATTTAGCCACTACAGTAACGTCACTGTGCTCTTTCACTCAGTTAAATTGTGTCTAGACTATATGGCGTTTATTCTGGCTCGTTTCCTGGCCCCAAGGGAAAAAAACAAATAGAGAGGGGAAAAGCTGATTCGAGAGGACTGAGAAAGCCACCCAGGCCAAGGCAACAGGGTGTGCTGTGACCTTGTTTGTGACTGATTAGACATTAACACAAAACATGAAGGAAGGTGATCTTTAAACGATCTTTGCCCTGCATCAGCAATAATAAAAAAAAAAAAATCAAATTTGAAAGTTGAATTTCTTGTTGCAACCATCAAACATGGAAATGGTTTGTATTGAAGAAGGTAAAATGGGGCTAATTGGCTAATCTTATAAAACACTACCATTCTTGGAGATTTATTTATTTAGGGAGTACAGAGTCATGTTTTGAACAAGCTTGCATGGCAGCAGGTTGTTAGGTAATTAATTAATAATGCTAGACTGTAACTAGATTCTCATCATTCTCTCAGCTGAGTGCAGAGTGATTTTTTTTTCTGAGTCTATGAACACATAATTTGGCTCTTTAATTGTAAGGCAGAGCTTTCTATAATACAGCCAGCAACCTGGGCCTGGTGTAAAAAAGTAACTACATTTATGACTAATAATATTATGATTTTTTAAATTATTTTTTGTTTGCATAGTTACGAAACAAATCTGCACGATGGGGGTGGTAAATAAAGAAAAAACAGACATTCATGTTAACATATGTAGAAATGAACAACAATATAGTATCAAACTTACATTTCAAAAAAGAGAAAACTAGGTAAGGAAATAAGAACGAAACCAATAACAAACAAACAATAACTAGAATAATAAAAAGAAGCTATAGCAGCCCTTCAAGGCACAGAGTACTGGTGTGCATTTTACAACAAGACACAACATGCAAATATACATCTCTAGCTTCACATGCATAGTCATACAGACAGCACCATACACAACACAGATGGGTAGGGCTGCGCTTGAGACAGTGTGCCACATCGGAACCTGGCTCCCTTTCAAAGTTGTAAGAAATAATTGGAATTCATTATGTGATACTTCTTTAACTTGTATTTGTGGCAAGTAAGCTATAGGCCATGATCACTCTCATTATCACACTTATTACATGTTTAATAATGCAGAAGCATAAATAGTTGACCTAAGTGGCTTCCAGTCATGTTGTAAGGCCACCACCGGTTCCTAAATACACCAAATAAATCACTCCACGTTTAACAATGTTAAATATCTCTAGCTAAAGAGACAACCAATAAAACCTAAGTTTAACTGAACCAGAGTGAACGCAGGGCTGAACAGTGGGAAAGATTCACTCAAACTCACATATGCATTTTTTTTTTTTTAGGTTTTTAGGTCAATTAGAATAAATCAAAATTATTTCTATTTGCTAAATGCAAGAATAGTGAGAGAGGGAATTTTTATTATTTTCTTCAAAGTCAAAAGTTTAAATACACTAATTTACTTTATTTTGCCTTTAAACAAATGCACACAGGGACAAAACCCTTAATGTCCTTTTGTCCTGTGTCCTGTGGTCTGATGAAACTACAAATGAACTGTTTGGCCATAATGACCATTGTTACGTTTGGAGGAAAAAGGGGGAAGCTTGCAAGCCTGAGAACACCATCCCAACTGTGAAACACGGGGGTGGCAGCATCATATTGTGGAGTTGTTTTGCTGCAGGAGGGACTGGTGCACTTCACAAAACTGATGGCATCATGAGGAAAGAACATTATGTGGAAATACTGAAGCAACATCTCAGCCCGGAAGTCGAAGCTTGGGCGCAAAAATTCCTGCCAGCTAGTATGAGAAGCTTGTGGAAGGATATCCAAAACATTTGACCCAAGTCAAACAGTTTAAGGGCAATGGTAACAAATACTAATGAAATGTATTTCAACTTTTAACAAAGTAAAAAAAAAAATCTTAAAATTTCCTCTTTTATTATTCTGGCATTTAGCAAAAAAAAATAATTTTGGTGATCATAATTGACCTAAAACGGTAAAAGTTTATTCTAATTTCATGTCAGGCAGTGAGAAAAAAAAAATGTGTCTTTTTATGTAGTGTTTGTAAACTTCTTGTTTCAACTATATATAATATTTATATTTCAACCGCTGAACCTCCACAAGGTTGCTAAAATAAAAACAGCAACTTTTTTTTGTTATCCAAACATAAAACTTATGTTTTGCTTTACATCTTTTCATGTATCAGACTACTCAATTTCTAATTGCCTCTAGTAATCTATATGATCATCTATATATATTTTTCCTTGACATGCCTCTGCTCCTCAGTTTAAAACTCAAATAAAAAAAATAATGTGAGTATGAAAAAGTCTTTGGGTTCACCAAAATGTTGGAATTACAAATCTTTTCCCCCCACAGTGCCCCTCATGGCACCATAAAGTTTGGGACATTTGGGCACACAGTTGTTTTTGATTACTCCTACTGAGATACCTAGGCTTGCTTCTAGGCTTTCAAACTCCTCTGGAGTCTGTAGATGCCGTTGTTCAACATGAGGGCAAGAGCTGTGCCAACAAAAGTCAAAGAAACTATTATGGATAAAACCATTAGGGACATTGGTCAAACCTTGGGATTGCCAAAATGAACTGTGTGAAATATCATGAAAAATGTACTTGTGAATTTTTCAGTCCCAGGGGACAGGTAGGCCATGGAAGACCCCTACTGCTGATAGCAGAACAATCCTTAACTGTCTGTCCATCAGACGTGAAAGTTGGGTGTGTATTTGTCAGAGACGTGTATCCATAAACAGTAATACAGAGGCTACAATGCAGGATGCTACCCACTAAACAGAATGGCAAGACCACAGTTTGCAATAATGTGTTAAAAGAAGTCTGCAGAAGTCTGGAAAAAGGTCTTATGGACAGATTAGACCCAAGGATTATAGAGGCAACTCCAGCAAAGTGGTTTGGGGAGTGTTTCCTTTACTAAAATGTACCGGAAATGACAGTACAAGTGTTCATTCATTCACTAGACGCTGAAACGTTGCTATGAGGATATGAGGATAAAGTGTGCTGGAAAAATCAGGTTTTCCAGGATGATCCTTTTATTCCGATGCACACAGACACGTTGTGCTTCTTACCAGGCTAATGTAAGAATGTAAATTAATGTTAATGGTCATGTAAATTCTACTTAAGCTTCTTAAGGAGGTTCATGTCATCTGTGAGTCTGAAATGCAAGTACACGTCACAAATGTAATGTCTCTTCAGGAGCCTTAAGAAACCAGGGCGGCAATTTTCTGCTAAAAGCTGGGACATTTTTGCCACTTGAGGACATGGTGGTTATCTGGACGTTTTAAGAGTCTGAAATGTGCAGATAGTGTTAGATTCTGATTTATCTCTTACTGTCCAGACCACTTGCTAAATTTCATTGGCTTTGTTCTACTAATTCATTCAGATTTAATTCAATTTTCAATTTTGCCAACAGAAGAGCTATTATAATCCTCATTCGCCCTGATCAGATTCAAACAGGCCTATCAACCCATTTTAATTTTTCAGTGCCCTCATTCTGGAAAAAAAGGCCAGTAAAAAGGAAAACAAGTCCCAGTATAATAAGTCAGCGCAGCTATTCAGACCTTTCTACCCGCACAGAAGCTGAATCAATCCGAAATAACTAAAAAAAAAAAAAAGGCACCAAGCCTTCCTATCTGTTTATGGATTATCCACATTTGCAGAAAGAAATGCTATTCATAATCTAACAAATGGAATTCTGAATGGGTGGCATCGTGTGAAAGAGAGAGAGAGAGAGAGAGAGAGAGAGAGAGAGAGAGAGGGACAGAGAGAGAGAGACAGAGCATTTGTTGGGGGCCCCTGCCCTGCCCCTGCCGTGGGATGCTTTCAGCAATGTAGGCAAGTGCCAAGGCCCAATTAAATTACTCAGGTGCTATCTGCAAACAATGTAGACTCCCAGTGACAAACCGCTGATTGATTGCTAATAACTTGACAAAAGGGTCAATTTTTGATCGGTTCATTCTTCACAAAATATATGACTGGAGCTCAGATAATCAACTAAGATCAGTCAGGAATACCAATGAAAGAGCATTCGCTACTTATTAGGATCACGCCACAGTGCACATTGAAAAGTATGCCAAAACAATCAGTTATTTTGTCTGCAAAATTTAAATAGTAACCTAGGTAGTAAGAAAGTCTACTTACTGCCAAGCCTACTTACTGTTAAATTATTCTTTGAATGATAAAAACTCCAGAAGTAACAGTAAACTATGACCTGTACCTGCTGTGCAGTGCAATTCAGAGGTATTTGCCCCAATGACACAACATTTGTTATTTTGGCATTGTACTCATTGTACCAAAAATAAAATATGTAAGGGATTGTACATCTATAACAGGGGAACGATGCAGAGAAGGGGAAAGAGACGGGCATATTGTGGGTGTTATTATATTATATTGTGTGTTTCTTGGCCAGTCGTGCCCTGTTGCATCATTAGTGTACACACAAGAGAGCTAAGAAAAGGTCAAGAACCAATGTTTTGTAAGTAGCATTTGCATTTGGGTGAGGACAATGGGATCCATCATTATTAGAGCATAGCTGCAAGCACCCAGGGCTTACTGATGCTATCCATAGACCTCCCACCTCATAACTTACAGAAAATAAGGTTGGATACTTAACAACACCTTCAGAGGTCTTGTGGAGTCCTTGCCTCGACAGGTCAGAGCTGGTTTGGGCAGCATGACGGAGATGTACACTTTTTAGGCCTTGCCACTTTTCCATCAGCAGCCGGAGTCTGAGAGAGCACAATTGGCTGTGCTCTCTCTGGGTGGGTGGATGGCTCTGTCTGATGGCCCTGTTACCTATTAGGCGATGTTGGCACAGGTGTCTGTTAGCTGTGCTGGTGGCTGGCTTTGCATGTATCAGAGGGGACGTGTTTCTCCTTACCCTCCTTAAATGTCGGGAGCCTTGCTAGTGCTACGGGGAGTTACAAACAGGTGGGTTAATTGGCAGTAGGAAATTGGAAGAAAAAGGCAAAAAGTTGACCAAAAACTTTTTTTAAAAATATAATTATTATTTCAAATAATACATAAATAATACAATAAGTAGTAATGAGAGATTTTATGCAAAGGTTTGGGCACCCATAGTATAATTACCCATCTAAGTAAAAAAATTAGGGAAAAAAAAGGGATTCTGTTTCCAATTCTTATTTATTTTCTGAATATAACATATCGTGAGAAACTATGTATTTAAAGTACAATTAAGTTTGCATTTACATTTTATTTATTTATTTATTATTTATGTGTTATTTCACAGCCTGGTATTATTTGTTTAAGTGAGCTGGGAATTAAATTCAGCAAATTCTTGGGTTGGTTGAGGATGTCTAGGAGAAATCTGAAATTAAGATTTATTGTTTAAATTTATTCTTTAAACTAAAATAAGGGAATTAGTGTATTTATGTTTACTTGTGTCTATTCTAATTATATGTGTGTTTTAGACAGGTGAAGACACACATATTCCCAAAATAAAATGGTACTGTACATATAGCAAAATACTAAACAGCTTCCCCCAAGAGCCATGATAGGTTCTTTTTTGGCCCCATGCTGAGATTCTGAGATTTTGCTGCGTATATAATTAAGTAAGAATTGCAGCTGTTGAATATGCAGTAGGTAGTGGGGTGATGTGGCTGCCAGGGTAGAGCTAACATTTTCTTTTCTGCGGTTGGACCAACAAACAGGATATTTTTACTGCTCAATGATGAAGATGAGTCAGCATTTGAAAGCCTTGGACACCATGTTATGTCAGTATGGATCAAGTCATGTAAGGAAGTTGGATGCCAAATCTTGTAACTTCAGCTCAGACTCAACAGAATACACAAAGGAGCCAATTTCACCATAAGGACAAAGATCACACTCAATGGAAAGGAACAGTTTTCTTGGGGTCATGGAAAGCCTATATAAGAATCAATTTCACAAGCCAATCCATTTTCTCATCACATGTACAGTTAAGGTCTCTGCTCCAAGCCTGATGGATTTCAAGACATCCACACACATTGTGTTTGGTACACAACTGTGTTTGGTACATTATTAAGATTCAAGACCTCTCCAGTGAGATTAGCAGTATGAAACACCATGAATGACCAAGAATTACTAAGAGGCTGACTGACTGACAGAATCTTTCATTCACCAAAAAACAGATCGAACTGATCAAGAGAAGTAGGTCCAGATGTGTCAAACTTTGCTAGCAAGAAAAGGCATGTTGCATAAGCATTACCTCAAAGAGTTTAGTGCAAGACTGCTGTCAAGCCGCAAGAGCTAAGTGATGTGGTATTACGTTATTAAAAATGACATATAAGCCTGTTAAATGAGTTCTAGACACAGTTTTATAGCGAGATAGAGATTAACCTCTGAACTAGTGATGAAAACAGGAAAATATGAAAGGAAAAAGATCTGCACTCGAATCCAAAGCATACCATCTGTGAAACATGGTGAAACAAGCGCATGTAGCTGCCAGTAGATTTGGCTTGCCTGCCCTTTATTAATGATGTGATGGCTGATGGAAGCAGCATAGTGAAATCTGGGGTGTACAGAACAGATCCTGTTTGCTCAGATCCAACCGAAGGCCTCAGAACTCAAGGCAGGGCAGTACCCAAAATAATAGGCTACGTCTAAAGCAACTAAAGAGTATCATGGCCAAAACAGTGGAATATTCTTGACAAGGCTAAGTCTGACCTGAATCTAATTGCATGCATTTCACTTACTAATGACAAGACTGAGGGCAACAAAGGCCCTGAAATGAGCAGCAACTGGAAATGGCTGCATTTTTGGCCAGGCAGACAATCACAGTGGAAAGCAGCCAGCATGTTTTGTATGTGGGTTGCTGGAAACTTAAAAATTCCAAATGATCAATGAAATGTAATTATTTAGAATAATAATAATAATTATTATTATTATTATTATTATTATTATTTGTAGCTCTTCTTTTAGAACAAAAAATGTATAGCTAAATGGAAATACAATAAATTATTACAAAATCATATTATCTGTATATATATATAATGAATGTATCACTATAATGCATTTAATTAATTAATTAATTTTATATAATTAATAATATTGCTATAGCCGAGCAGACATATGGGCGTTTCAGTGGATGTTTTATATTAAGGGCCTTCAACCATAGATGCGGGCCCTCCTTTTTGGAAGGCGGTGGCTATGTTAGCGTGCTATTTGGTGCCCCACAACACTCGGATCGCCTTGTGTTGTGTCCGATAGCTAATTAGCTATGCTCTGAATAGCTCTGAATACCCTGTTAATACCAATAGCCTGTTGAGTTAGCATAGCTAGCTACTGCAGTGTCCACAGCAGTAGCCTACCTTAGACTGCATTCACTTTGAACCCAGTACGACCATGAACCTTTGAAAACGAAATGACCGTGGTGAGACAATGTGAACAGAACCACTGGGTTAAGTAATGAACCCTTGAAGGACCCCACTAACAAGATGTTTTACATCATGGACAAGGGCCGAGTCTGTACTTGTGTGTGTTCCTGTGCACCAGTTGCAGCCCAAGTACCGTTCCATTTAAAAGCTCACATCTAGCCAAGTACAGTCCGAACGCCCGGATGTGTTCTTGCTCCGCCCGTGCTATCGAGGATGCATCAGGACATGACTTGTGTGGACTTGGCACAGCCAAATATCCTGAAATGCATTAAAGGTAAAGGTGCACGTATTTGTCACTGTACAGTGTACAGCGAAATGTGTCCTCCGCATTTAACCCATCTGGTAGTGAACACACACTCACACACACACATGTGTTAGGGGCAGTGAGTACAGACACACACCCAGAGCGGTGGGCAGCCAACTCCAGCGCCCGGGGAGCAGAGAGGGTAAAGGGCCTTGCTCAAGGGCCCAACAGTGGCAGCTTGCCGAGCCCGGGAATCGAACCCACAACCCTGTTATCAATATCCCGGCGCTCTAACCGCTGAGCCACCACTGCCCATTACGCACCACACTGCTGTTCCAATTGCAAAATGGCCACACAGCGTCCTCCCATCCTTGGGAGCTTGTACTCTGGAGTCGAACTTGCCAAGTCAGCACTACCAAGTACATCAGTCCGAACTTGGGGTACTTTGTATTGCAAATCCCCCCTAAGAACTCTGAAAACAGGCCAATATATGAGCATTTAAACACCCTAGTGCTTCATTCCAAGGGTTGTCAATGTGCCTCTTAAAGAACCTCCCTTTTACAGGTGATCAGTTGTGTTCCTTAGCTAAAGTGTGACCTCAGTGACAGCATTCCTACCTAGAGCGGAACTGTTCATTCTGAGAGTCAGAAATGTGGCGCTGATTCAGGTGAATCGGTTCAGCATGAATGAAACCAGTACATCAGGAAACCGGTGCTAAAAATAGGGACTAGTGTATCAGATATCGTGTATTGTCATATTATCATTCGCGTGGAGACGATGAAGCAAATCATGAATAAAAAATGTTAAAAAACTTTTTTAACGTTTTATTGAGGTTTATTTATTTTATTTTTTTATTTTTTTTTTTGGCCAGTAACTCTCGGAAACCCCGAGGTGATTCTTCCACAAAAGCAACGGCATTCCTACACGGGAGAAACCAGTCCAGAGGAAAATCCTCTGGAATTAAAGCCGACGATCTAGGCTTTAACCTCCAGAACCAAAACAGCAGCACACGTGGCCTCGGTGCCGTACGCTTACGGGAGCCGTCGGTGACGAAATCCTCCCTGACGCTTTGTCAGGTGTGTCGCGCGCAGCGGGCGCGTGTGCTTCCGCGCGCCTCTCTTCACCTTCAGCGCCTCAGGCTGAGAGGCGGCGTGTCGCGGACCGAGCAGAGAGGGATGTCCTCGTTTGGGATACGACGGAGAGTACTTCGCCAGCGAGTCCTGTCAGGAGCCGCGGGTTATAGGGGCAGGTCTCCAGCCGTGACCGCGCTTTGAGCTTTCCGAGAGTGGGCACGAGACCGCGAGGATGGAGCGCGCGCACACGATGAGCTGCGAGAGGGCGCCGTTCACTTCGCCGGACTTAGCCGTCCTTTTCCTCCTGCTACAGCTGAGCGCGATGGCCAGTGAAGGTAGCTAGCTAGAACTTGACCTTTTCACAGTGGGGGGATGTTTATTAGTGCCTGTCTTCAGTCCCTCAGTATCTACTTAGGAAAGTAGGCTGCCAGCAGTTTGCTCATATGAGCCCACACATGAATAAATACCTTCTGTAAAACGCTAGCTAGAAGTTTGGTGTTTGGTGAATGTTTACCAGTGTTTTGAGCTTGTGGAGAAACTTTGGACCTAGCTTATTTTTTGGAAAGGCGTCTTATCAGCCGACTACTGAGCTGTGCGGGGAGCTGTGCGCGGAACTCAGCTAGCTCGCTAGTTTGTAGCAGGCTTTGCTCAGTGGGCTGCTTATTAAAGGGCGAGCTGCTCGGACCTTCTTTGCTGCTGCTGCGGAACAGCAGACAGAGTCAGCCGGGCTGACCTCTAGTGAAAATGTCTAATAGGGCTGGAACTCCTCTGGACCCTGTTAATTCATTCATTTGTTGGTCTGTGTTGATTAAATGCTGCCACACTAAAGGAGTGGTGTAAAATTACAGTGTTTAAAGGTGGCTGCACATGGACAAAGTGGGCTGCGTCAACAAGGAGAAACAGACTTGACCTCAATTATGGGTCAATTAAGTGCAACCTTTAAGAAATGGGTTCATTTGGGAGGGACAGTGGACAGTGGTTCTGTAGAGCCTTGACAAATTAAAGAACTGGAATTAGATGCTTTAAGGGGTTCCTGGCCTGGTTCAAGGGTTTATTATACACAAAAAGAACATATCTTAAGGGTAGCGGTTCTGTATATCACTAAAAGCATTCCACTGTCGTTACGATCAAAGAGTCAAGGAGTCCTTATCAGTGTGTCTAGTAAATATATATCGCATGTTGTTTGTGTGCAACACTACAGACAAGGGGGTCGATGACTCGGACAGAACCAACAGAACCATTACCTTCAGTACGTGAGTTGGTTTTATAGAATCTTTAAGGGTTCTTCATTTATAAAGAACCCCTCTTGTATATGTATTTTTTTTTATATATAAAAATGGTTCTGTATAGCACCAGACAAAAATCCGCTGTTGTTGCAACCAAACAATTAAAGTACCCTTTGTCAGTCCCATACAGAACCATGTTTGCTTGCAGATGAGTGTAAATGTGTGCAGCACTTTTAGCAAAACGGGTTCTATATATAGGACAGACACAGGGTTCTTTGATAAGCAATAATAGTGGTGCTCTATGGAACCTTTTAAAGAACCTTTACACCTTTAATATACTACATACAGTATTTTATTTCATCAGAGAAGAACCATTTAACCAAGCCATCAAAGAATTCTTTGAGTTGTCCACCTTTTTAATGCTGCTAGTGCCACTAATAGCTACTTTAATAGCTACAATTATCATTATTAATGCTAGCAATCATTATTAATTACAGTTTTTATTGTTATTATATTATTGTTGGTGTCGCTTCTGTAATTCACCCTTTGTTTGAGTTTCTGAAGATTTGCAGTGAAATGTGATTGTGCAAGTGTGTGTGTGTGAGGGAGAGAGAAAGCGAGAGCAGAAGAGAGGGGGCAAAACAGACTGAAGAGAAAGAAAAGGGAGACAAAGAGAGAGAACGCGAGAGTACGAGACTGCAGTGTGTGTTGAGAAGTCCCCGCTGTTACTGTTACTCAGGGCTGCTGTGCTGGTTGCCGTTCACTGTGTTCGTCAAGCAAGATGAGGTATAATCGCATTATTTGCAGCCTGTTGTTGCTTATTGAACGTCCTGTGTGCTCCGCTTGCTCGTGTTCCGCTTTCAGGAGTACTGATCCACTGCAGGGGCCGTTTGTGGAGGGAAGCTTAGCAGCATTCCCAAATGCGGGATATTTCTGAGGAAAAAGAGAAAAAAGCACAGCCTAAATTGTGGCATCCTGTGAATGACAATGTCTTTATTATGTGTATTTCTTTTGACACCAAAGCACACCTGATTTTCCAACATATAGCGAGCCTAATGCAGCAGATTTCTTTCGCATGAATAGCAGAGATTTAGCCAGGGTCATAATAATTTTTTACGTCTGAGATCTGTCATTGAGAAAGATTTCCGTATGGGTTTGTGGAATTGCCCAGATTCCAGTGTTTCCTGTTTCCAGAAAGAGATGGATTGTCTGTGGTGAAGTTGCAACGATATGATGATCTGGGATTAGAGCTGTCATGATAACTTGATTAAACTTGATTACACTTTGTTAAACTGGATTACTCAGGGAAAAAATTGACAACATTGCATTGATTATGGCAGTTTGTAGAATGTAAAATCTTTGCTTATTTTAATTTCTCTTACATGTCTGTGCTACAGTCAAAAACACAGCCCACAGGCATTTATATGCAGTCTTTTTTCTGTGCCTTGTTCTATTTTGTTTGTTAATGGTCAATCCATTAATATAGGGTGAGTGACCCTAATGCATGTGTTTGCTTTACAGACTACTAGAGTACATTACAAAATGAAGCAAATTCATTAAATCCACAAAAAGTACCACTTTGAAATCCTCAGGATGCTCTTTAATCAAACCAGAAGAAAAAAGGCAGGTATCACACTCGTAACAGAGATGGAACACGTATCAAAACTCCTAGTGCCACGTTGTCTCAGAATCTGCATTTTCTAATGCTGGACAGTGAAAAGTCAATGTTTCAAAGGCTTAATCACATTAATTCATCCAATAAAAGCTAAGCTAAGTCAAATGTGCAATCACATGTTCAGTAATTTTACCACTTACAATGTTACTGCTTTTACAAAACCCAGACTATAGATGTGGATTTTACATGTTACAATAGACTGTAATAGATTTGCTTTCATGCAACCCTTTGCATTTTTTTGCACAGTTTTTAAAACTGTGACGGTTGTCCTTTACGGTCAGTTAAAATGTCCTGATGAACTAGAAAAACTCCAAAATAAATATTAATGATTTAAATAAATAAAATATTTCCTTTTGACACTTAAGAAGTTTTTTTTCTCCTTTGTGAAGTTGCAGTTCTGAAAATAACAGAAAGACTCTGCTTGACAGTTATGATGTATTAGAAATACTTTAAAGTAACTTATGTTGTCTTATCTGTTATGCAGACAAAGCAGAATTGAGCAGAATTAAATGCACAGTCATTCTGGATTCTCATTCAGACAACTTTATTTATCTCAAAGAGTACAATTAGTTTGCAGCATATCTCATCTAATACACAATTAAAAAGAAAAATTTACTAACAAATTACTTATTTGTCAGTGACAACAGATCGACATAGATAGGTCAGTAAAAGGTCAGAACCAGGAAACCATGAGCAGCTATAACAGTCATTTAATAATAAACAGCATTATCAGCATTTAGTTGCTTGACTTCAGAAAGAATAAAAGGCTTGGATTAACTATTTGTTCTGCTATGCTAAGGGCCACATTATAACGCCAGACTGATGGCATTATAGTAAATTTGCTACACAGACTATGATCAGATTTACAGATAAATCCTTTTGGTTTCTGGACTACGTGTTTCTAAACTGAAAATTCATGAACCTCCGTCAATCACAATGGTAAAATTGATTTTAAAAACGCCACTTCTCATTACTGAATCTAATCATCTTCACTGTAAATATCTGTATATTGTACTAAATAAAACAAATAAATATCTATATATCATAAATGTCCTAAAACCTTGTAAGTGTTGTTATAGCACAATCCCATATCCCTTTTAGAAAAAATATGTCCCACATTAAACAAATCATAGTGACATACGATATAGAGTATATTTACACCATATTGTAATATTTGTATGAATGATTATGATATTTGTATATCAGAAGCACCTTCCAAAATAAAGACAGCAGGATTGTTGTAGTTTATTTATATAAAGAATTTATATGTCTTTATATGTATTCTTTTGGTCTTACCTTTAGGTCTTAACATGGGGCGCTTCCTTTTTGAAGATTGTTCCACCCAAATACCCAAAAGATTGGGCATTTAAGAAGTCATGTGATTTTGATTACACTGCATTAAAGCTTATTTTTTACTGACTTTTATTGATTTGAGGAAGACCCACCAAATAGAACTTATATAGGTATCCCACATTATATATATATATATATATATATCAGTGATTTATTGAGACTGATATGATGTCTGCCAATGAAGATCCATTATGTTGATTCTGTATTCTTTGTGCAACTGTAATCTTCTGCTTCTGAATGAAAGTCAGAATTACTGTGAGCTGTAATTCCACAGACGTTCTGAAAATGTGACGGAGCGTGTTTCTTTAGACTTGCTCTTTTTGAACATACAGAAACCCCAGAGAGCAAGGGAAGATGGGAGGGAGTGAGTGAGTGTGAATTAGAATGGTACAGATGTCGCTGATGTGTTTTCTCGGCAGGCGCCTCTATGACAGATGCCTTTGCTTCCCCTGCCTTCTGCATAGTTGATTTAAGGGGACTTCAGTAATAACTTGGTCCACAACACAAGCACAGACAATCGGACGAGGCTGCAGTGGCCCTCTGCTGCTCTATGATAAAGTGCTGGAGGTGTGCCAGTTGTTCAACACTGTCCGAAAACGCTTATCAGATGTGCTTCTCACACCAAGCTGGGGGCTTTACACTCTCTCATCCCTCTCGTGCTATCTCGTCCCTCGACTGCCTCACGGAACATGCTTTAGGCAGAGCTTTTCGTCTTAACCTTTTTTCCAGTGGAAGTCCCCATTTGTATTCAGCTAGTGGCCGACGACTGTAATGAAGGCGCTCCACTTAGGTTACTAATTTGTCGCGTCATGATCAAGCAAAGAAAAAAACTTCCAGTGAACACCACCTGTGCTAAAGTAAAAAATCACCTACAGTGTGTGGAATTCATTCTGCACTGGGGACTTTGTTGTGCACTCAGCAGTTGCTCTGGTTTTTGAAGTTTGTTAGGTTTTTCAGATTTAGCGCACATCATAACATGCTCAGATGTTCCTAAAAGCGTGTTTCGGCAGGTGGTTACGGATGCGCGCAGATAGTAGTCATTTATGCTGCCCTGAAATGTGACAGTTGGAGCATTTACATATTAACAAGCCCATATTGTAGAAAAACAACATGTATTTAAAAAAATAAGAGTTTGTTGTAGTGTGTAAACATTAAAGCTTCAGTCCGCAGTTTACATGGACATTAGGCTGCTTTGGATTCAGTCAGTGCGTTTACATGCACTTAATAGTGCAGTTATAATTGGATTTCTGCAATTATCCGATTATTTAAGTGGTCATGTAAATTGTATTCTTTGCTGGAGTAAAGTCTAGAAATCCAATTAAGAACTATAAAGAATTTTAGCTCAGTAATCTGATTCGTCAGTGCATGTATCCTCTTAACCAGAGTATTCTTGGATTTCTAAGTCTGCGCAATGCGTGAAAACTGACCATGGTACCAGAAATAAGCAAGCGGTGTTCAACACTGAGTTTTACATTACGTTTACTTCACATCTTATTCTGTGAGATTATTGGCTGGTTGCAAAGCAGAACTCCGGTTACTGGCTGACTCCTGTAATAATGACAAAATCTGATTTGAAGTGCATTTAACACACACAGTACTATAGTAGATTTGTGTTGAAGTTATAAAAAGTATTCCAGCTCAGCCCATGTGCCAGTCTTATAGACACAGTCAGGAATACAGGATGTGTGGTTAGTGAGGGGGCTGCCGCATCCCCAGATTTCTTGATGGTTTAACTGCTAGAATAATGTGTTGAAGTTAAAGCTCATCCATTTAGATTTTTTAAGATGTAATAGCTTTGGCTAAACTAACCCCCTTCCTATCTGACCTTTACTATATTAGTCGTTAGTGTGTGATTAATAATACAGGGCAAAATTTCTATCTCAAAAGGCCATAGCTGTTATTTGTGTTAACCGTGTGTATTATTAATAGCTTAAAAAGCTTTCAAAATATACGTATTTATATATAATATATATATTCTGCTATTCCGCATGTCTGTCTTCACCATGACAACGCAGCTGCTTCTGCTTTCCGTTAGAAAATACACGAGGTGACTGATGTTAGTTTTTACCTTAAACAACATGATCAGGGAATTACGCAAAGTAACATCAGACAGCATAGAACAGAAAAACTGGGTGTTTTTAGAATCTCGAAGGGGTGAAGCAGTACTAATATACTAATATTTAGTGCACATTAATGAAAAAAAGGAATGGAACACCCTAGTGAGCAAACACACACAGTGACAGTAAGCAGCCATCACTGCTCAGCCCTGTGAGGGTAAAGGGTCTTGCTCTAGGGTCCAACAGTGGCAGCTTTAACTGCCTCTGTCGCATACACTGTGCAACCCCCCCCCCCCCCAAAAAAAAACAAAAAAAAAAAAAACACACACACATACACATACACAAACCACCCATCCACACCGCCCACAAAAAAGTCTAATTTCATACAAAAGCAATAAACAGGACCTGGAAAATGGATGTGTATTTTTACAGTATTTTTGGTATATAAACCCAATCATAAGCATCATAAGTGGACCTCAGCATAAAACATTAAAATACATGATAAATGTAGGATATGGGCTCTTTAATTTAGTTTTAATATGAAAAATATTTGAATTAATATTAAAAGAATTTAGTGTTAAATATATTGGTCAGTTTTCAACAGTAAGGAGTGGAATGCAGTTGAAAAGCTTTTACCTGATTAGCATTAAAGAATTAATAAATGCTATTTGTCAAATTCTGTGGTGATGCACAGTGTTGGTCACTTTCAGGCCACAGTTGCGTGAGCTAGTTTGAGTCTTACCTGCGTCTGAAACTTCCTTGTTCTTTGTTCTTTTTCTCTATAACAGAAACGTGAAAACAACACTGGCACTTGCCGTACCACCGGCTTATCTGAACCTGAAACCTTTTGCATCACAGCTAAGACCCAGGCAGTCAGCTATTCTTAATATAGAGCTGTGGGGTCTGCCAAATGGTTCCTTTTGCTTTGATTAGCTTCATTTTGAAAACACGTACAAAGCATTAGTAACTGGAACTTGCAGAATGTCGTGAACTTGCTAAATTTATTGGGACTACTGTGACCGTCAGTAAAAAATGACATGTTTAATGTAGCGTAGCAGTTTTGGGATCACCAGATAGATTTAGTTGCCTCTTTTCTGAGGCGGACTCTCTATGCTCTGACATCTCCGAAAAAGCTCCGGAAAAGCGGTAAGCCTGTTTATGCTAATAACACAACAAATGTGCCATTGAATTTTCTCCATTCAGATGTGTGCATAATCTCCACATGAAACAGACACACTGTATCCCCTGCGTGTTTCCTCATCCTGCAACTGCCCTGTGTGTCCCTATTGGGAAATCACGCCCCATGCTTTAGGCAGAGCTTTTGATCCTGATCATTTGCTAGTGGAAATCGCCATTTATATTTAGCCGAGGCTGGAATGAAGGTATTCCATGCAGGCTATTAATTGGCAGTTGTGCTAATAGTGCATCATGATGGAGCACTGCAAAATCCCCCTTGTCTATTGATGGATAAAAAACACCTACAGCATTCATCTGGATACAAATGACCACCATACACTCTAATCAGTTAGCTAAGATATAGATATAGTGTTTTGTTTTGTTTTTTTGGCTTAAAACAATAGTGGAACCCTTTTTGGTTATTTGGTTTCTTTAGGTTTTTAATAAAGAACTTTTGGTTTTTATTGTATATAAGGAGCCATTTATAGCAGGCAAAGAAGCATTTAAGCATTCGAATAGTTCTTTGAGTCATTGGAACGTTCAATGTGTCAAACATGTTCTCGCAGAGGTTCCTGGAGTATAGTCATGTGTTGCATACTGAGATGTCATTTGCAAAGCACTGATTGAACACAGTAATGTATTTAGATGTATATAATATATTTTAAAGCAGTGTTGAAGCTAGTGTCTTGGTACAGGTGCTACAACTGGTTCTTTAAGCAGTGCCATAAAAGAATCATTTTTGTAAAAGAGACATGAGTGTGAAGAACCTTTATATCAGTTAAGAACCTTCAGCTTATCAACTTTTTTAAACCTTTAAAATTCCAATTTTTTTCTTTTTCTTCAAATTTGGTACTGCCTACAACTACAACCCACCCATTTGCCCATAAGGACTCCAATATATGCAAAGCCAGCCACCGCCTTTACCAATGCAGCATTTCCAGGCAGCCGACATGATTGGAGGAAAGCGTCAGGTCCCCAGCTCAACAGATGCCTCAAGAGTGATGAAAGGAGAGAGTGCCCTCTACCCTCCCAGAGAGATCACAGCCAGTTGTACTCTCTCAGACTCTGACCGCTGATGGCAAAGCGGCATGGCTCGGGATTCAAACTGGCACCCCCCGGGCAATGGCTATAGCACATTAGACCGCTGAGCTGCTCGGAGCCCTACAGCACTTTTATTTTTAAGAGTGTAGATCCACACAAATGCTCAGAGCAGCAGTAGAGTAAGACTTTATAGTCTTTATAAGAATATATCTTCCCATTGTTATGAGTAGGAATACTCAACAGCATGTTGAGAGTGAGAGAATGTCTCCTAGACTTCAAAAAGGCCTTAGTGATTATCATTTCAGTCCTCACTGATGCATATCTGTGCCTTTTCTGCTTGAACTCGTTGTTCTGTATCTGCAGTTACGGAGAAATGTAACATCCACATGTTGTCTGTAGTCCATTGCTGAGTTTGCACCAAATAAGGTGTGAATTCCATCCTCATCCTGCCACGACACATATTCTTCCAGTTCAAGCCTCGAACACAAGTGTGTAGAGTAGCCTAAAGCATTATTTAAGCGAAAGTGAAGTGACTTCATTGAAATAATGACTCACGTAAAAGTAAAACTAGGCAAGGAAAGAATATCTTAAGTAGGAGTAGAAGTAGGGGTTGTACCCAACTAAATAAACTCCCTCAGAGTTCCATACTGAAATTTGGTCATCCAGAATCAATCTGTGTTGGGACGTGAGCGTGTTTCACGATCTGCTTCTCTTCTTTAGATTCTTTTGGTCTAAAATAAAAAAAAATATGCTATAGCTTGAAATTGAAAAGTGCAAGAAACAGCAAAGCAAACCAGGTGTGAAATGAATTAAATGTGTATCTCATATAAAAGTAGATTATATTCCTCAGAAATCTACATTTTACAAGCCAGATAGTTCTATATAGAACTAAAAAAAAAAGGTACTTTGACTCATAACAATAGTGGACCAACACTATTGTTATTGTGTCCTGTGCTCTAACACACTAACTAAACCTAGCAATTAACTGAGTTGAAGTAAGTGTGTTTGAATGGTAAATCTCACTCACGCCACGCTTGACGCCACATTTATCGATTTTTCTTAATTCAGTTTTGGTGTATTGTGGTCTTTATTCCTGTGTTGCTTTTTATTATTATCCAGTATCGACCTGAGGAGGACAGGTTCCTCTTTTGAGTCTTGGTTCCTCTCAAGGTTTCTTCCTCTCAACCCAAGGGAGTTTTCCTTTGCTTTCCACTGTTGCCACTAGCTTGCTCAAAAGAGACTCGGACCCTGACCTCTGAAGTTGCTTTGTGACAACATTTGTTGTAAAAAGCACTATATAAATAAAATTGCTTTGCTTTCCAAAAGAACATTTGAATAAATTGTTCGGTTAAACCTTGAAACGTTCTTTAGGGAGCAGCATCACTGCAAATAGCTTATTTTGGCAACCCCAAACAGAACCAGCAGTCAGTATTTCTGTTCTTGAATGGGGCTGCAAGCTCCAGCATAAAAAATAGCATTTTGTGTAGGTTACTTGCTGTCCTTAATTTACATACCATGTAATTGATTTGGCTACTTTGTGGTGTGTGTGTGTGTGTGTGTGTATTTGTGTATTTGAGTACTCTGCTAAGCTGTTTTCCCATCATTTTCACAAGTCCAGCACGACAACAAACACAATTGACTTTTTCAAAATGTTATGTTGAGCTCAGTTTCCTTAGTTTATCTCACTGTGTGAAAGGTCAAAAGCATAACAGGCAGTGATGGCGATGGAGAGGCTATCGAGCCTGTGATGCACAGTGTGCAGAAGCTGTTGCACTGGACAGAGTCTCATAAGAGGTGATGCTGGTCCAAAAACCTTTGGAAGTGAGACAAGACATTAATAATCTAGATTTCACACTAATGTTTTTTTTTTCTACAATTATTTTGTAGCAAAATATCACTTGTTTTCACTTCCACTCCATGTCGATTTCTTGATCCACCTCAGAGACATAGTAACTACCCACCTAGTACTAAAGATTAAGTTGTCATTTTTCCTCTCTAAATTGTAGACTTTCAGCTTTAACATAATTATTGCATTAACTGTTTAGAAAACACGTTTATTTTAGTCCCACCTTTTTCACTGGCTCAAAAGTAATTGGACAGTTGACTGAAAAGCCAGGTTTTGTGTCCTGTGCCCTTGTTACTTCATGATAAATTAAGGAGATAAAAGGTCTGGATTTGTTTCCAAGTCTTGAATTTGTTTCCAAGTACTGTTCGTTGGAACTCAATATGTGGTCCAAAGAGGATCAATGCAAGTGAAGGAGGCCATCAATTAGGCTGAAAAAAGGAGAATAAACCTATCAGAGAGATAGCAGAAACTTAAAGTGTGGCCAAATCAATCAACTTTCTTAAAGGAAGGAATGCACTGGTGAGCTCAGCAACACAAAAAGGCCGGGTAGACCACAGACGCAACAAAAAATGTTTTCCTTGCTGAAGAAAAACTCATTTACAACATCTTGTCAAGTACCTTGAGGAGGTAGCTGGCTCTTTGACCAAGTCTACAATCAGGAGTTTAAATAAGTATAAAATAAAAAACTAAAAAACAGGTCTTTCATATATACTTTTATTAACTTTAAATCACATCAAAAAGCAGGATGACTACTGAGAATTATGATAGTTGAAATTATGAAAGTTCATATCGTTAATGAAACAAATAAACCAATTAAATTTATAATCATAGTACTACAAAGACTTCAAATGGCATCAAATATTATTTCAGAATCCTTGCAGTAAGTCAATGTACGAGGAAGCTACTTCTTGAACGGAACAGCCCTGCATTGTTATCATGTGCTGACACATTAATTAAGGCCAGTTTTGCCATATATATATGTAAAACATATATATAACATATATATGTTTTATAAACCCCTTAATGATGCACTATGGTGTATTATTTGGTATTTAGTAACTACAGGGACAAACTGGTGGGGCTATTCCTAGGTAATAGAAGTTTGTAATTACACATTTGGCCCTCTAGCGATCCATAGGCTTTTTAGGGGGTTAAATGAGACTTTATTAGCTCTGTTCCTAGAAAATATTTGTTCTTAAAAAGTACATAATTCAAGTCTAGAGTTTAAACCAAAGAATTTTCACTCACATTGACACTTATATTACACTCACCACTTGAGTTAGGCTGGGCACCTCTTGCACCAGATCCATGCACTGCGGCTGTCCTTGATATTAAGCTACTGTCTCTGCAAAGTCATTTCTTTGGGATTTATTGATTTGTTTTCTTGGCACACTTTGGGCCCGTTAATACCCATCAGTCATCACTTGAATGCCACAGCCTATTTGAATATTGTTGCTGATTATGTGCATCCTTTCATGGCCATAATGTACCCATCTTCTAGTGGCTTCTTCCAACATGATAATGCACCCTGTCACAAAGTCAAAGTTGTCGCAATAGAACACATTTGGGATGTGTTAGAACTGGAGATTCACCGTATAAAAATGTTCCTGATAAATCTGTTGGAATTATCTTAACATGGAGCTACGTATCAAAGGGATGTTTCCAACGTCTTGTGGAATTCATGACACAAAGAATTGAGGCTGTTTTGAGGGCAAAATGGAGGCCACACCCAGTATTAGTATAGTTTTCCTAATAAATTGCTTGACAAGAGTGTATACAGTAAAAGCAATGTTGAGCTTTCAATCCCTTTTCTGGGGTAGAATTAGTAATTGTTTCGTAAAAAAAATATTTAATTGAGGAAAAAGAATTTATTAAAAAAATTATAAAAAGAATTTTTATTTTTTGGGGTGTTATCTGAAATGAACACAGGTCAGAATAGTTTTTTAGAATTTTAGAAATGATTGATTATTAATTCAATGATGTTGAAAGCTCTAAAAAGTCTTAACTTACAATGGCTTCTTAACTTCGTGTTAGTGATCATGACTGACTACAGCTGGTAGCTTCTCTGTGTCTGCATAAAAAGGGTTTGTTTGACAGCACTTATTGGTTTGCACTGGATTGTTCTGGATTGAATTGGATAGTACAATGGGAAAGTCAGAGGAGTTTAGTAAATGGTTTCTGAACAACTGCAGAGTCCATCTTCCTTCTTCAATTCAAACATAAGAGGAAGACCCAAGCTGAGTCGCCCTCAGTTGAAATGAAATTGGTTCGGGTGGTCAGGAACAACTCTAAAATCACCAAGGCACAGTAAATGAACTGGAAGCTGCTGGAACACCACTGTCACTGTCAATTCCAGTCAAGTGAATTTTACATCACTATAGACTCTTCAAGAAAGAAGCCCCTCTCCAAAAACAACACTTTTCACATAAGACAAAGATGGAGGAAAGGTAATGCATTCAATCCCAAGAAGACTGTACCAACTGTTAAGCATGGTGATGGTAGCAACTTGTTTTGGAGCTGTGGTGAGCTGAGCTGAGTGGTTAGGATAAAGAGAAATGAAGACTACCTTAGACATCTTCAGCATTACCTCAAATCATGAGCTAGATGGTTGAAATCTGGACAAAATTGTGTGTTCCAACATGACAATGGCCTCAAAGCTGGAAAAAGCAAGTGAACATTTTATAAATGAGCTTCCTACCAGAATTCTGCCAGAAGCTTCAAAAATGTCTGGTCAATGTACAACTTGCCAAGATACAGTTAACCAAATATTAGTTGTTGAATAAATTAGTGGAGAGCCTGCCAAGACATGAAAGCTGTCTTAATAAATAAATAAATAAAAAAACAGCAGTCAAGCTTATTTCACCATAGTAATGTGTTGTTTCAATTTGAATAATAACTTATTTGCATTATAATTATTCTAATAATTTCTTTGCATTATTTGAGCAGTTGTTTTTGAGCAGTTGCAAATTATTTATGCAAATAAATGCTCTAAACATAACATCTTATGACCATGATGTTATACATATAACCAGATGTTAATTTCCCTAAACACATTGCCTAAAAATAGTAAAACCAGAGAAACTGATAATGTAGGGTGGTCTCATTTTTTTCCAGAGCTGTATATGTTTTGGAATCACCTAAAGGCTTACTGCTGGCCTTGCAAACGTGTTAAGTAAAGTTGGGTTTCAGGAAAAGGAAAAGATGCCGTCTCAAACCCCTGTCCCCTCTAACAAAGAACTACATCCCCCTTCTCGTGATGTGGCAGAGCTCTTACACGGATTCTGAAACCATTGCTTAATATCCTCTTTTTATGGGTTGCACAGCTGTTGGAGGATTTGAGGATGTTTAGGAGGATGTTTAGAGGAATTACAGTGGAATTTCACAGGCTTTTCTCATACCATGCAGGGCTGAACATTTTGGTGAAAAAATGCTTTATTTTCTTGTCATTATTGCAGATATGATTTAAAGAAAATTATCCATGATGCAGCTGGTGAGAAGGGGAGAGTGGAGCAATGTACACATTTGATTTATTTGCAAAATAATTTTAGAAGTATATGAGCAATTTAATAAAATTTGTACTCGAGCAACCAACCGGGGGAGCAGAGGGGGTAAAGGGCCTTGCTCAAGGGCCCAACAGTGGCAGCTTGCCAAGCCCGACAACACGCCATGCTCGTAATTCCAACTTCACAAAGTGGGAAGTAGGATTCTCTGACTAGTACATGAACACAGCAAAAGTCACAGAATTCACACATTGATTGTTTTATTCTTCCTTGCCTTCCATGACACCATGTTGCAAGCAATAAAACAATCAAGGTATGAATTCTGTGACTTGTGCTGCATTCATGTGCTAGTCGGAAGATCTTACTTCCCATTTGTGAAATCAGAATTATGAGCATGGCATGTTTAATTGCTTTGTTGTGACATGACAGTGGCAGGTAATGTATTGTTAATAACTTATATAGTGCTAGTAGAGTAGTCATTTGCTGTGGATAGAACAATACATAACTTTGCTCTTTATCACATTAAATACATACAGATTGCAGATTAAAATAACCATTAAAGCGTTATATGAGTTATGTGCCATCCAATACTTCTGTCGTCTTCTCTGACACCTTGAAAGATCACCTCAACTCGGGGTTCAAAAACGATCTCCAAATTTCCACTAGAATTTGTGCCTTGAGGGAGTGTTCATGTGCAGCTTCCAAGTCAGGACCTCATATTTGCCAAAGTTTATAGATGATGTTGCTACGGACATAGGAGAAGATGACAATGCTGCATTTTACCCCACATATTTGTGTCCTGCTAAGCAGTACTTTACTGCATGACAGACTCTGAATTATGGCCCCAAACCAAACCTAGCCTTGAAGCATTCCTTCACACTGAGGTGTCGGAGCACACACAGAGGCTTAGGCGTACTGCCAAGATGAATTAAGGCCATGAAGCATGGGTCGACCCCACAGGAAGTTGGAATAAGTGGGCTCATTGTTCATTTAGTTCTCGCCATGCAATGCACATCACATACTGGTCATGTTGAGGAAGGCAGCCAAAGTCGATTCTCTGTCATGCTCAGACAGTTCATAAACACTCAAAAAAAAGACCTTGATACATGAAATCATCTTAAATATGGAAAATATATACTTGATATTTCTTACGTTGGTGATATTTCGTTGATAAGAATTTCAGTCAGTGTCCTCAGTTAAATTACTGATTAATGCTGCATTCACATGATAGTCAGAGGATCCAATATCTCACTTGTGATGTCGGAATTATGAGCATGTCATGTTGAAGTGCTTTTTTTTTTGTTGGGGTGGCATGAAAAGTGGTGCTACATTAATAACTTTTATGCCGCTAGCAGTGTAGACAATTTGCTAT
This sequence comes from Salminus brasiliensis, assembly GCF_030463535.1. Lineage (NCBI taxonomy): Eukaryota > Metazoa > Chordata > Actinopteri > Characiformes > Bryconidae > Salminus > Salminus brasiliensis. The sequence goes on along the minus strand of NC_132893.1, from coordinate 18,814,023 downwards.
GCATAGAATGATACATAGCATTTCTCTGAATCAGGTTAAATGCACAAAAATAAAGAATTATGTATCTTCCCATACCGATTCTATCTTCTCCACCTGAAAGTCACTTTAACTCTGGTATCAAAATGATCTCTATTTACCATAATTCCGAGGCCAGCACAAGGCGGCACATTTCCATCTTTGCTATATTGCGCGCCACCCTATGCTGCCCTCTAAAGATGCTGAGATCCTGGTACATGCCTTTATTTCATTCAGGTTAGTTCACTGCAACTCTGTTTTATGGTTTACCCTTAAAAGCTCTTCTGCAGCGAGAGCCCTGCATGGCCTCACACCTACTTATCTCTTGGAACAGCTACATCCATATGCCCTGTCTTGCAAATTAAGGACCTCTAGTTTGTGTTCTTGTAGCCGTCCCCAGGTTCAGGCCATTCACCATGGGTGGCAGGTCATTTAGTGTTGCTGCCCCCTCTCTCTGAAGCTCCTTACCTTCATATATTTGCTTCTATTCCTCGTTCTCTCTGCCTTGATCTTTTTCCAGAAGGCTTTCATTAAATCTCAACCACTAACTTCTAGATTTATATAATGTTAGTGTAAAATGACCTTGGTTACGTGAGAGGTGCTATTTAAGGTATCATTATACTATAGTTATTTTGAGATGGATGACGTTGTTAGATACCTTGGCTATGTGAAAGGCTATACAAGTTTTTCAGCAATTATGTTTAGCAAAATTCTTTGCATTTTCATATTTATATGAAATATAACAAAAAGATTTAAAACTGGCAGAAAAATGTAAAACTTACATGAACAATCTTACTGTATTCTTTGAAAAATCTAAAAATAAGAAAAAGTAGATTTATAAATATTTCAAAATGTAAGATTTTATTAGAATTATTATATTTATTTGGGGTGTCCATATTTGATTATATTGTGATAACTTTTGTTATTGTTATACACAACATACTTTTCTAAGCATATTAATGATCTCGACAGTGCTTTATAGACGCTGATCAGCTGCAAAAATCACTGTAGTAAATATGGGGCAAAATGTGAATAGTAGTTCAGAAGAATTTGGCACAACTGATGCATTTTGTCTGTGATCATGTGTATCGTGATAGTGTCTACAAATCATGAAATTATATATTTTTTTTACCTATTTACCAAGATATTTTTTTAAGTGCAGAATGCAGCTTTATATCTCTGCCTCTTTAAATATTAAACGGATACACACACACACTCACAGACATGCACACCAGGTGTAGGATGTCATGCTTATTGTTGTGGTTACTGGTGGACTGTACTTGCTTTGTTGTTGGCCTACTTATCCAGACATTCACAACCAAAACTTTGAAAATATGTCTGCTGCTATTAAAACAATGAAAACATGGCAAAGAATCTTTCTAAATAAGAATAGAGTCGAGCGAGAGCTGAGAGATGAGAAATCCAGCAGACTGTGGCTATGAAAAAGTCGGGACGGTGATTTCCTTGTTTACTCACAAAGTTCACTTCTTTAAAAACACTGGGCTCTTCTTTTCACATGAAAATGAGCCGTGGATAAAGGACATTTTTGGGTTGATCTATTTGTTAATCTATTAGCTTAGAAGCATAGAAGAGACACATTTATTAATGTGCTTTGTAATAAAAAAGAAGATGGATTGGTGGATTTGGATTGATGTCAGACCTGTTTTTGCGCACATCAACGGCACAGTGCTTTTTTCTATCCTTTAGCCTTGTGTGACTTTAAAGCCTTTATGTCTGTTGGATGTCACAGACCGAGCCATTTTAATTTTGATCATACTGAGGGACGGACAGGGGGACAGCTGAGGGGGGGACTGACGCTGCATGAAATCACAGTACAAAATCTTCATCTTCTCTCTTTAAAAAATAATAAACCGCACAACGAGAATATCATAGTGCTGTCAACTGCTGACCTGTGGTCAGGCTTTTCTCTTCTTCTCCTTTTCTAATTATGCAAGGAAGTCAGCTTTCTGTGGATCAATGTAAAAGAACAACTTCAATCGGCAGCTGTATCGTGCATCCACCACCTCCCTCCCACCATACTTTACACCATGTCCCAGGCAGTAAGCTATATAATGGATGCCTCCAAGGCCTGACAACATTCCTGGGCTATTTTTCCATGGGAATGCAGTCCTTAACCAAAAAAAAAAAAATCCCCCAAGAGAGGGATCCATGTCTTTGTCTGTGTCTCACCCGCTGCACAGCAGTAAAGCACCTGCAGCTGGTCTGTACCACAGGGACAAATCATAGCCTAATGCATAAGGACAAGCATCAGGTACTGAGTATCTCGTTTACAATGACATAATTTTTCTCCTCTGAAGTAATCTAAATGCAAACACATTACACGGCACAGCATTTCCATAAATCAACAAGGAAAAAAACAGACATTTATTCACGTTCATTTTAATGGGCTGCATCTGGGGTAGGTGATAAATCATGTTAATCACACTTTTTTCGTAGTTTTAAGAAATAAATATTCAACCCAATAACACCAAATGCATGAAAGAATGATGTGTGGTACCCCAGTTTCTTCTATTTTTGCATATTTGTCACATTTAAATGTTCCAAAATCACACTATCCATTTTAATAGAAGCACCCAATGCTGCTTTTAAACATTTATTCCATTTATTGAAGATAAAAATGTAAGCAAATCCTGTAACACCCATTTGAGTAAGTCATTTCCCCCTTAGCTACTGAATCAACTAGTTTACCGATTTCTTTAGTCATTCCCAGGCAAGATTACTGCCAGACCTGTTGACTCTAAACATCACTTAAATAGATTCGGTTTGGCAATGGAATAGGACGCTCTGGAGCAGATAAACATGAGCCTATTGGCACCATGCCTAATGCCAGACATGGACAAGAGTGTTGAGCTGTGGGGCAGTGGAACTGTGTTCTCTGGAATGATGGCGGTGCTCTATCCAATACTTGTGATGAATTAGGGAGTTGGGAGGGGATGAGGTGGTGTGGTCATCATTTAGCATCCTGACCTTACATATGTGTGCCCATTACAAAAATGAGTCATTTTTACCATGATAGGGCAGTGGATGTGCACACATGGAATTCAGCCTGACCAAAACCTCAAGACTAGTGTGTAGCATTTGGCAAGATAATGCAGAGAAACATGATTTTTTACGCTTGCTCTGGCTAATGCTCTTGTGCAGATCTCCACATTGAGAGAGGCTTTCCCCATGTTTCCACTTTGATCCTCTTCTGCAGCAAACTCATTGGCTCTTTTTTTGAAGGGCAGGCCTGTATCCATAAACAGACGCCATGTTGAGCACTATGACTGTGACCTCCCATTTATATTTCAACCAGTGGCCAGCCATTATCTTGGACTGCATACAGTACTCAACACAGTAATGCACCTCCACTTAGTCGGTCCTGTTATTTTGGAATTGTACAAATTGTACCATTGCATAGCTAAACTCATTTGTTGTGGAACTATGTTTGACGATATTGGAGCAAATTCGGTATGAAATGAATGGCTTCTTTGATTTATTTTGTTTCTTTATTTTGTAAAAACTGTTGTTAACAACCAGTAGAACACCCAGGGGTCGAGTGTTATCGTGAATATTTTGGTGGTATAGATATACTAATGGTGCTGCACTATTTTGGACATACTGTATGATAGTATGCAGATTGAGACTCAGCCATGGTTTCTTGTTTGTGACCCCACCCTCTCCTGTCTCTTTTTATGTCTCCTCCCTAACCTGTTTTATCATTAGTGTTTCCAGCTGTGTATTCCGCCCAGGTGTCTCTAGTCTTGTTTGTGTTAAATGTAGCTCCTTTGATAATAACTCCCTGGGCTTTTGAGAAGTTCTAAGATGTTCTCAGGGTTCACAGACTAAATAAATCTTACTGTCACTTACATCCTGCCATAACATCTGTTCCTTTCTTACCAAGAAGTATCAGGGATCACACCCACCTACCTATGGCTGCATAAGCTAATTAAAATCGGATGTCTTAGAAGTGGGAAGAAGTCATTGTATTTTGATGGAAGATGAGGAGGCTTGGAAATGATATGATTATAGTACTTAATATGAGAATTTAACTATATATATATATATATATATATGTGTGTGTGTGTGTGTGTGTGTCAGTTTTAAATTCAAGTTGACTTTCTCTGTAAATACACCCTTTCTATCAGATGAGCTAAAAATGATGCACTGAGCCTGTCTGGCTGCTGCCGTGCTGCTGTGGATGACTATACTTGGTTGATGTGCACTTGAGCAATGTGTTTGGGCTTTGTGAAAATATCAGATTTGCACAGGGCTGTTGCAGTGTGCAGTTTTTAACACTGCGATGACAGCTCCGTTTTGCATTAGGGAAAACAACTGTTGTGGTACAGTGTTACCTGAACTGCTATGTACAATGCGCAACTTCATGGCCTCAAAAACAAATCTCTCAACAGCATGAATGAAGACGGTACAAAAACAAGCTGAAGGTTTTTTTTTTTTTAGCAAGGAAAGGGTCTCTAACAAGGTAGCATTAGGCTCGTTACGGCCAGGATCTCGTTTGACAGAAAACCCTTAACACAACTACACTTAGACTTTTATTTAAAAATCAGGGGTATTATGCCTGGCCCACTCTACAGGATGTAAAAAATCCTAAGCGATGGTGAAAATGTGTGAGAGCCCACACATAATGACATTTTCCACAGATTTCCCCGTCCTCTGTCATTGTTAGTCATCAGACTCCCCACGCTACACACTCTCTGCCTTGAATGAAATACCATACACTTTCTGATTATGCACACGAACAAGAGTCCCGATCAATGGCTCTGATCCCCAAAAAAAAACCTCACAGGAGTTTCTCACGAACTGCCACATTGCAGGAGCAGGTGGGAGTTTCTCGGAAAATAGATCTCTCCAAACATGCAAGACAATTGCTATGCTGGTGGTGGGGGCTTTCTTACACAGAGGAAAAACAAGGGAAAGATAAGAAAAGAAGTGGTCTACAGGGCTTACACACTGATTGACAAAAAAGAACACACCAAATAACACCCCTAGAAAGAGTTGTTGGAATTGAATGTGTGAACAAAACAATGATATATTTGATTACAGTATTAGACCGAAAGGATACATGTATTGCTGGCGTCCCAGCTGGTCCCATAAATGCTCGATTGCCGATAAATCTGAAAGTGGGCTGGCCAAGGAAGTGTTGCCATCTGGCGGCGACATTCCTGGGAAACCCTTAAAGCATTGTCCTGCTGAAAAATGCCAGTTGAAACCCTCTCTGGTATGAGAGGCCAGGTGGCCATAGGATGTCCTGCACTCATCGCTGTGTCCCTCGTATCTCTACTAGGGGTGACCGACTGTCGAATGCAATGGCTCCCAGTGTGATGCTCCACAGCAAAGGCAGGATTAAAGCACTTACCACAGGGCATCCATACTCAAACCTGACTGTAGATTAGAAGAAGTAAGTCTTAATAACCAGTTGGAAAATGTTTGGGTAAACATTAAGCACTGTGCTTCCAGCAAACCAATATTTGCTCACTACAGCCAAGGAGGGACAATTAAGATAAAAAAAAATTGAAGAATTGATGTTCGATTGATCTTAAAAAGCCTACTAACTTAAATTTGTCCTGCAGATCAACCAAATTCATTTAACCCAGAGCACATCACCTTTAGGTTACTCCTAGATGTATTACCAGTGATTGGGGAACCTTAATTAATTATTTTATTCATTAAATTAATGATTAAATTATTCAGTGTTGCCCAACATCAGTTCTTATTTTTTAGTCGGGATAACAAGCATGAAATATTTTAGTTAGGACTCGGTGATATGGTAAAAATACTTAAACTTAGATTCTTAAAACTTACTATTAGATACTCTCCCATACTGAGTACAGTGATTTCATTAAATTATTCAACATCTGCTGCACTTCATCTAATTAAACTAGTCTGATTACGCTGTTTCTAATGAAACATGCAATTGATCAGTGTTCTTCGGGCACTGAGAATATCCTTGATGTGCTTAAATATTCAGAATATTGCATATTCTGTATCACAATTTCAAAATTGATCATGATACGATAAATTATACAATACGATACCATACATTAGTCATATTGCCCAGCCCTAATTTCAGTCTAGCTTTAGACATCATGGTAGTACACAGTTGACTCTGGCTCTTGTGGTCAGCGATTTACTGGTTGCCTCAGACTGTGGATACGTCTCTTCCGATACTGCTGGATTTCAGTGCAGCTGTCAATAAAGTCAACCACAATATTGTACTGGACATGCTTGAAAACGAAATATATTTAGACAGACACATTCTGGCCTGGTGGAGATCTTCCGTGACAGACTGCTACCAAATTGTTAAAGTAGACGGGAAGTGTTTCAGACATAGAGGATTACGATGTCTCACAACCCTGTTTTAAGGCCCTTCCTCTTTTCTATTTGTTTACAACCTGTAGGACACAATGTTGGTTATACTAATGGTTGTTATACTGATTACATACTTTAATGTGTCAGCCCATTTATGTTCATTGATACAATTACAAACAATGGAAAAAAACATAAGAAAGACATGTGAGTGTGGATGACTGCATCCTGATTGAAGTGGAGTATTTTTGTTGGACCCCAAATGTGCAAGCAAAAGCTACAGTCCATTTAAGGACCTTGAGGTCACAGTGGACACTAGATTACCATTTGCTGTACCCTAGTAACATTTACCATGTTTTACAAACAAATGATTACAAACAGGATTGTAAGACTTCACTGTGCCCCATTCCCCGCATCATTCCTTTGAAATCTATCAGTTAGCATGAAGTCATGAAGCTGTAGAATCAGACTGCAACTGCTTTTTAACTCCTCCATTTAACTTAACGTAATCCACAGAGAGCCCTGCATTTCATTTAACTAATTTTTACAGTTAATGACTCAATAACTGTGCAAGTTATGTTAAGTATGTAGCTAATGGAATCTGACAATCGGGGCTTGGTATTGGCAGCAGCTTTGTGATACAGTACATTGATGCAATACACCAGATATACAACAGACAATGTCTTGGTTAATATTTATCTTTAATTTTTGAAAAATAAATGTGTTGCTAAGTGGCTACTATTGTGTTACGTGGTTGCTATGGTGTAAGAAAGTAGTTGTTGTGGTGTTCTTTGGTACATTGTTGCAATGTTATTTCTATCGTATCATATTGCTAAGGGGTAACAGTGAGTTGCTAGGTAGTTGCTATGATATTCTAGGTGGTTACTGTGGTGTAGATAAGTGGTTGCTAGGTTGGTGCAATATTATTGCATGTGGTTGCCGTTAGGGTGTACTTTGATCTATACTACATACTACATAGTCATAAATTTGTCAGTATTGCTAATTAGTACGCAGTTAAGACATATCCCATGTCCTGTGAGCACGCATGCAAGAAGTGCAATTGAGTCCCGCGCAATCTGTGCCTGAAGGGACACGCTGTTGCTGGCAAGATATGGCAAATCGTGCACGTTCACCAAGCTTGAAGCACGTGTCTGTCTGAAAGGTTCACTCAGAGTCAGCCAGAAATAATCCCCTTTGTCTGGAGTGACTGCTTATTTCCCAGTAACACACCGGTGCAAATGAATGCTGACAGTAAGGGTCATGAGAGCCGCTGACCGACCCCAGGTCAATTTCTCAACAGCTTGAGAGTATTAGGATGATTTTAAGTGGTAGAGAGAGATTTTCTTGTGATGCTCTTTGCTATGGTATCTATAACGGACCCCATTTACTAGTTCATAATGAACTTCAACTTTAAACTTCAATATAAGTTTAAAGTTGAACTGTATTACAGGTGTATTTCACTCTATAATGCTCCTCACGAGTCGGTATGGGGCACATATGTGTGAGTGAGAAAGTCTGTGGCTGTAAAATGATCATTTAACTACTAAATGTTGTGTCACATGTGCCACAAATCACAGACAGCACCGTAAAAACACCCATTCAGTACTTAACAGAACTAAAGCAGCTCTGCGCCACATAAACAAAAGGCTAAGCGCTAAACACAGGAGGATATAAACAATCGCTCACAACAACTGCAAGCTAAATCTCATCTGTGAAAGTGAAACTAATTAGAGTACTCAGTAATGAAGGACAGTACACACCTTAATGACATTTAATTAAAGATACTCTGCTGTCTTCTTCATTCATGAACAAGACAGCAGACGATAAACTAGTGAGTGAACTTGGGCTCCCTTTTTCTTCGCTGATTCAGCCATCTATAGAAATAATAATACTCATGTAATTCACTCAACTTTGAGTGCAGTATCCATTTCCATATCCATGCATACACACACTGTCTAAAAGTGTGTTCATGCTTGCAGTTCAGTTCCCTTCAGGTCCAGAACAAGCATACGTTGACACGTTGTTACACTGTAGGACGGTTTGCTTTGTGCTCATACTGACATATTTGTAGTCAAACCAGAATTAGGTGAAAGAAAGATAATGTATGATGCACATATGACAAAATGATTTAAAATATGTGTATTATGTATCAGTATGCTTGTAATTTTATTGCCACGGATAGATGTACGTCAAAGCTGTGAGGTTGCAACTCTGCTTTACTGAGGCAACTACACTAATGAATGCAATTCTAATAGTGACTAGTTTTGAAACAATGTGCAGTGTGGTTGTGTGCGGTTTGGGACCCAGCCCCGCTAAACTAAAGCATTAGGCACAGAAACGTGGGCCAGTCTGCACAGAGACTCACCCGTGCATACAGAGGTGTCAAGTAACGAAGTACAAATACATCATTACCATCCTTAAGTAGAAAATTTGTTTATCTATACTTTACTGGAGTAATTATTTTTCAGCTGACGTTTTACTTCTACTCCTCACATTTTCATGCAATTATCTGTACTTTCTACTCCTTACATTTTAAGTATAGCCTCGTGAGTCCTATTTCATTTCGGTTCGTTTTCATACTGTCTTGTCAATGTTCATAAAACAAACAACAACAAAAAAACCTATCCAGATACGTCACACCGTCCGGAAGTGTGAATAAGGTTGTGGTTGGATGAGAATAAATCTAAAGGTTTATAATAAATATAAAGGTTGTTGATAACATGCCTCTGAAAACATGCCTCTGAAGTTTGTTGCACCATTACAAAACTTATAGGCAACTGCTCATCATGTTTTCCACTCCTTGAAACACGTTAATGCTCAGTAGTACACACAGATGCTCCTTTAATATATTTGATATTACTAAAACACATTCATTTTCAATGGTCATAAATGCAACTGAAACAGGTAGCCTAGTGCATCCCAAATTTTTCAACATTAACAGTTTAATATAACATTATAGTCATTATGGCTTTCAGAAAGTGTTTTTTTGAGGTTGTAGGGTAGTGAACTACAGCCTAAGCGTTTGGCATTTGTTTCCTTACATTACTTTACTTTTATACTTCAAGTAGTTTTGAAACCAGTACTTTTACACTTTTACTTAAGTAAAAAGCTTAAGTTGATACTTTAACTTCTATAAAAGTCTTTTTAAACCCTAGTATCTACTACACTAACGGCTACAACACAACCATCTTGTGACATCACGTCCTGCGTCTGGTTTGTTTAGATGCCTTTGGTTCATATCATTTTCATACTTCAAACAAACTGCACCAGAGTTTGTTCAGAAACCATCTGAGGCCGAGGCGGCCTGCTTGTTTGGAGTTTGAAAGGGCGGTGTTCACACTTATTCCAATGTACCGTACTAACAGAGCAATCAAACAAGTGTTACTTTTCATCGAACCAAAGCTGACAAGTATAAACACTCCCCAAAAGTAAATTGATAAATATTGATAGTGCTGTCACTTTACTGTCACGCATATTGCCATGAGTGTATTTGTGCGGGGAGTAGTGAATAATGGTTTATCACTACACAGAAAGTTGACTTCAGTCATCGTATCTTGGGGGTTAAAACAGCTGGTGCATCATGAGAAGTACAACACAATGTAAACACATCACCTGTTGGATGTCCATAAAATCACATTTATTCACATGCCTAAATACATGATATGATGTATAGCGGTTAGTTTGTTAGTTTTTAAAGCAATAGATAAATAGATAGATAGATACTTTATTGGTCCCGAAGGAAATTTAGCAGCCAGTAGCGAAAGCACAATACAGCACAGTAATACAATACAATAATTACAAAAATAACAATAAATAGAATAAATGTAAAAATATTCATTTGACACCAACCGGAGATGAAAGGCAGTTCAGCTATAAGGAATAGGAAATGAGACAGACAGATGACAATACTGAAGAAATATGTGCATATATTGGTGTTAAAGTAAAGTAAAGTGTCAGTACTGTCCAGGAGTGCAGATGTACAGTAAAGTAGTACAGATCCGGCCCCACTGTGACGAGTTGAAGAGCCTGAAGGCTCTCGGAACAAAGGATCTCCTGAGTCTGCCTGTAGAACAGCTCTGTGACAGCAACCTGCCACTGAACTTACTCCTTTGGTCCATAATGACGGTGTGCAGTGGGTTACCATCATCGTCAATGGAGCGGTCAACAGACTGCTGTCATCCTGTCTTTTACTTGATGACATTGCAGGGCCTCCGGAGTGAAGGGATTTAAACGACTGAAGGTCCCTTAGCCAATATCATGTGATTAGTGTATAGGGAATGCAAGGGCACTGCTTAGGGACACTGTGGAATGGAACGCAGCTATTGTCATGACAGGCAAGGGTTAAAGCAGATTAATAATGTATTTAACAATGTAATTAATAGTCCAAACAACAAAGCAGAGACTTGAAGTGAACTTGTGACAGGAACAGGATCTGGAGTGACCACAGCCCACTAAGTCGAAACTGGAGTAGCCTGGGCAGCAGGAACTGGACTAGCCCAGGGATGAAGAACTGAAGTGGTTAGGAACTGGAACCATCCAAGGAACAGTAACTAAAGTGGCCACACTCCAGGCCACAGGAACTACATCAAACTGTGGAGCAGAAACTGGAGTACCCTGGGACATCCCTACCACTAGTGAGGTTATTTGGATAGTCATCTTGGGCCACTGACAGAGCAGCATCGATGTCCTTGGTGGCAGGTGGGGTTGCATCAGCAGCCTGCAAGGAGAACATCACTAACATCCAGAGACACAGGTGGACTTGCTGCGACATCCTCAGGTGCATGCAAACCTGCAGTGACCTCAGGTGGAGGCGGGCCTGAAGCGATGGGCGCAACCCAACCTGCAATAAGGTCCTCAGAGGTAGGAAGGCCTACAGCAACATTTTTAAGTGCTGTGGGAACCAGTACTGCTTCGGCTACCCTGTTAAGCCCCTTGCTACACTCTTAAAAATAAAGATGCCATAGAGAGAGCACTTTTGGTTCCATAAAGAATCGTGTTGGTTCTTTACATTTCTGAAAAGTTAAATATCTCACTTACATCTCTTTTAAAAACATGGTTCTTTGCAGAACCAAAAGCGATTTTCTATGGCATCATAGCCCCTTTATTTTTAGGAGTGTGCTGTAAGGAACTCCACATCCCCTGTCACCAGCATCCCCCCAGGTGGATAATCCTTTAGAAGCCAAGCAGCAACAGAAATACGAAAGCCACTTTAGCCACCTCAGACCGGAACCACTCACTGAAGTGAGCCAAAATGCTTAAGCACTCACCCATAAATCTCCACAGCTCCAGATGCCCATAGTAGAAGCTGGGGATGCTGGCAGTGTGGAGACAGGCCTGCTATTTAATACAAATCTATGGACACTTTATTGGCAAAGCCTTCTATTACCATGGAGGTGAGGCAGGCTAAATGGCTTTGTAGGATGGCTTTATTTAGGGCAGTAAATAAGCAAATAATATACAAAGGTAATTTTTATTAGACCATGCAAGGCTACACAGACACCGAGGTGGTTGTAAAAGTGTCCTAATGAGGCTTAGATGGGCTGCAGGTGTAGAGAGTGGTGCTGAGAGAAGCCTTGCAGAAAAAAAAGCAAGCAGAACCACACAGGCCCAAAAGAGGGAGTTTGTGACAGTGTGAAATGATTAAAATGAATGAACTAAAGATATCATTACTTATAAGTAATTTAATTAAACTTTTCAGAAGGGAGAGCGCAGCTAGAGAGGCAGCAGGAAGCAGGACTGAGAGCAAAAGCAGAACTAGGAGAAAGCATTAAAGAATATGAAGAACAGGAAGATGGAGTAAAACAGGAGTGTAAAGAGAACTAGAGCAGAGAGAAGTACTGTGCATTTTCAGCTGTTCTGAAAATAACTTTTTCGGAGACAAAAACATTCATCCAAAACAGACAAGAGATTTTCTGGATTTTTTGGAATTGTGATTCACGACATTCATGCAGACTGTTTGGACACGATGCCTGGCAAGCAAAGAGACTGGGCCTAGTAAATTCTGTGTGTCCCAGTACAATCACAAGTGCAGAAGCTGCTCTGGCCCCATAAAAGTGACATCTCTGAAGAAGTCTATAAAATGTAGGATCTTGATAGTAAAATTATAAAGCAATAAACACTAGGGCTGGACCCGAATATTTGGGTATTCAGGTATTCAGGTATTTGGATATTTGCTCGTTGAGTATGTATTCGGTTTTTAATTTTTGTATTTTTTTTTTTCCTTAGTTCCTCCTCGCTCTAACATCACACTTCAGTTCAGGTTAATGGCGGTATAAGAGAGGCAAAATGCAGAGAAGCTCAGCTGTTTGGAGGCATTTCAAATTGAGTGCAGACAAGACAAAAGCAGTGTGCCAAATATGTGATATCAGCTCACATATCATGGTGGCACAACAAGCTTGAGAAACCAAGCATTACTATTTGACGGTGTAAAATATACAATATTTTTTTTCTCAAAAAAAAAGAGGTGGATCAGTATTTAAACGACACAACAAAAGTCCAGTCTGGTCCACTTGCTACCCCAGACTAGCTTTTGCATCGAAATACTGCCTTTGCGTATTTACGGGGCCACATCAACCCTGTCGGACCGCAAATGTGTTTCTTGCACTCAACACGAAGAAGGTGTAGTTTACCCTCTGTTTAATAAATGTTTTATTTTTTACAAGTGTGCTATACTACGTTTAGCAACACTGTATTGGTTCCCAAAAACACAGTATCATATCTGCTTACGAGTTATCATGAAAATATTGATGGCAGGCAGTGGTTCATTTTGTGTTGTGTTTAAACCCTGACCGCTAGATAGCAGTGTTGTACCCTGTCTTCAGATCCCACTGTTCTGATTGGATAAAAAGTTTTTTCTTACTTAGATGTAATGCATGTGATGGTGTTTTTTTATACTATGACAGGTTTCCTTAAATTAGATTTTTAGAAAAATTGCAATGTATCTTTTTGATTACAGCTTCTTAATATATTGCAAAATATTGAATTACAACTCCTGTATTGTGATATGTATCATATTGTCCACCTGCACAGCGGTGAAATGAGGGTTAACCCTAACCCTAACCCTAACCCTTTGATGGATTTTTCAGTCACTATCTATGTTAGATAGTTAGCATTGTTAGCTGCAGTTACAGTCTTTGCATACATATCAATGTAAACACAGACAAGGTCTGGGCCGAAAAAACGATTTTCTCAGGTTCCTGATGTCCTGATGGCCCTTGTTATCGCGCCCTCCCCTGGGGCAATCCCGGGTCACCACCCACAGGCCCATATTAGGACTTCCACCTCGTTCGTGTTTGTTTATCCATGTGTTGCACCTGGGACTGGGAGCATTTAAGGAGCCTCGCTCTAACCTGTAGTTGTCGTGAATTGAACCTGTATGTGTTTGTGGCGTGCTCCGGTTAACTGGCATCTTGTCTTGGTCAAACTGTCTTCAAGTCTGGTTCTCGAGGCAGTTCCGTTATGTTGCGTCCAGTTCATGCTCCCCGACGGCTCTAGTTCACGAGGCAGTTCCACGGCACACTCAGGTCAGGCTTCCCCAGTATCTCGTTCAGGTAGCCAGTTGTCCAGTTATCGCTGGATTCACGTAGAGCGTTGCTTTAGTACTCAGTTCATTCTGCTCTCCCCCTTTGTATTCCCAAGCTAGGCTTGAGGTTTTCGTCTTCCTTCCCTTCACCTTACCCCAGTACATCTCAGCTCATCCCCTGTCGCTCCTTGCTCCTCCCAGTCCCAGGTTAGTTCTGTTAACCATTTTGTCACGTTTTGTTTGATTTCTGGTTTTGTCCGTTAGATTGCTGCACCTTGTTTTCTTCGCACCTTGATTTGTATTCCTTTTGTGTTTGAATAAATCTTGCTTAGAACCATCTCTGCAAGTGTACACCCTGTCTCTGTCTAGCGGCACTCGCCATGACACCTCATACATGTAATCACTCCAATAATTATTATTTCACTGTGTTCTACATATTTCACACAGTTTTGAATTAGTAACGAAAATGGAAAAAAAATAAAAACATAACTTGACAATTGTAAGGCATAGTAACAACCAAGATGAATTGGTTGAAAAATATTTTAATATTGGTATTTGCCTTAGGACTCACCAACATATGACACATGCTAACCCTACAAAGAAATTACTTCATGCTTCCAAAACTTATAAATAAGATTACTGTAACATTATACTGACTGGTTATTGTCTCTCTAAATTGGTCAAGTAGTTTAGAAAGTGCTCACCAGAATGAGTAATTCTGAGCATATTACTTCAGTCATATTCAGTTCACTCCATTAAGTCTAGCATTGTCCACAGTGTTTTGCTTGTGAGATTTATAGCTTTTAATTGCATATTTCCGGCCTATCTTTGGGATCTGTTGTAGTGTGACAGCCTGTCCAGACCATTTTGTTCAGCTGAGGGAGACATTTTCAGCTCAGCTGGTGTGGATCATTTTCTTATATACTGTTGCTTCCATACTGAATATAGATGAAGATAATCAATCAATTAACCACCTGTCAGTGGCATATATATATATATATATATATATATATATATATATATATATATATATATTAGCACCACTGACAGGTGGTAATTGATTGATATGTATATACCTGGTGCAAATGTTATATATATAAATACAAGTGTAGAAATATGTATATATCTGTACATATACAAAATATGTTGGAAATTTGGAGAGAATCTAAACAACCAATTCACAACTACTAAGCATGTCCTACTTTTCCCTGTTGTTACTTAAGGACAGCTAAAACACAGCGAATGAAAGAAGTCAGGAGATGTTTTAAGGTGTAAAATGTAAAATTAATGCTGCTAATTATAATAACTAGCCCAGTAGCATACATTAACAACATCCCTGAAATTAGATGAAATGAAATGAGATTAATTATAGTTTGTGAAACCAATAAAATCACAGAACAGAGGGAAAACTAATAAACTAATGAGTATTCACAATATTCAATTAATTATTTTATTGAACTAGCATAAAATATGCTAATCCAGAGTGTTCAGCTCTTGTCAGTGAACAGCGGAATGATTCTAAGGGTTTTAAGCCACTGGAGGCTTCCCCCCATTACACCAAGGAGAAATAGGGGTAATGGCCCTCTTAATGTCTATTTAATAGATCTGTAGGTTGGGTTAGGCATGTGCAGGATGATGATGTATGATCCAGCTAACAATCAGAGAAAGCAGATCCAAAAAGGAAATCTTGTAAATGGGCATCTTGATAAAGATGCCTCCGTATTGTATGAATTACAAACTCATATTATAATAAATTTAATAATTTATTAATAATAAATGTTCTGATTGTTGCTGTAATAATAATAATATTTAAACATTTAAATTGAATGTGTAAATGATTATGGCAGAAGAAACGTGGATCCGACTGAATGACTAATAGTGACAAATATTTTTGCTAATAATTTCTACAGCTAGTGTGTAAGGCTAATGCTGCCTTGCCAGTGAAACTCCAGTGAGCATGTTTGCGTCTTTATTATAAAAATCTAAATACGATTTCCTGGGACAATATTATTATTATTAATTAATATTATTTCGGAGCTCTCTCCACCGTTTTACAACCTTTCTTGTATATTTAATACAAACAGATCATAGATAGATTCACTAATGTTGGAAATGTAGACCAACTGAGCCCAAATGATTTCCAAGAATACATGGATCCAGGTGAAATTTCAGAATTTGGTCATTTTCACATTTTCAATAATAATTGGTTACATTATTAATAATAAGAGAGAAGCAGAAGATATCTTTGGCCCAAAGTCTATACTGTCAAACCTTTCAGATTTTATGCTGATCCTAGATGGTTAATCATAAGACCCTCATCAGGATCACGTAACCTTGGTGTTCTCTTTGCATCATCATTTATCTTTGAACCCCACATTGCTCGTCTTCACCATGCTCAAAATGCAGGATGCTGAAACTCCCATCTAGATTATTGCAACTCGTTTTTCATTTGCCTCCCTAACATAACCATCCATCTGTGCTGTCAGCCTGGACCAAAAAGGAATTCATATGTATGTGTCTAAATAATCATTTCAGGATTTATGCAATGTGTACCAAATATAGTTTGACTCATGTACATATGCACAAATATTTGACACATTCCAGACATGTAGAAATGTTTTAAACAGTGAATGTTACAAAGCAACCAGTGTTATTTTATTACCTCAACCTAAACCTAAACTTAACCAACTACTCCTAACAACCTAATTCTAACCTAAACGTAACCTAACTCTTAACTGAACCTTAGCTCTAAACGTAACCATAGTAAAATGTGAAATTTGTACCGTTTCTGCAGGAGTTTCCGTCCATTAATTCCTTTTTTATAAGCTAAAATGGAGAGAAGCAGCATGAACCCAGCTGTGGCAGCACTGTTTTTTCACGTCTTCTTCGAGTACATGACAGACAGGCTCTGTAGCATGAATAGTACAGTATGCAGGAATATCTGCAAAACAGTGTCACCAGTGAATAGGAGCTCCTTTTGTGAATTGTAAAATATGTACAAAATATCATCATGCAAATGTTGTTTATGTTTGGGTGGTGTTCAGAATGTTGACTTGGTGTTCAGCATGTTACCCTCTCATTGCTAGATTTCTGGGTTCTTATCTGAGCAGAGTTTCTCCCTGTGTTTTTTCATGTGGGTTTCCTCTGTGGACTCCCAAAGTCTAAAAACATGGAGAATTGGCTACTCTAAAAATTGCCCTATTGTGAGTCTTGGCACCCAAGGTACCCAAGTGGATTATGATAAGCTAAGAGTATATGTGTGTTAGTTCTGAATGTAAAAGTTTATGTAGAGTGTTGACTGTAAAGCATTGTTGGGTGTTAGAAAGGTGCTATATAGTGACTATCATTCATGTGCAAACTTATGATATGATTATGTATAATGCCAATACTGTTTCAGTTGCGTTGGCTACTATTCCAGCTTTGCATTCATTTCGAAGTCCTCCTGTTCTCTTACAAATCTCTTCACATGCTCGCACCCCCCTGCTTATCTGAATTTAGGAACCTATACTGCCCTGCCCTGGTTTTCTGTCTATCCCTGAGTTAAGACTGGTCTCTGCAGGTGGCAGATCTCTTATGGTGTGTTTATGCTTGTACTGTTGGATTGCTTCGTGTTCATACTGACATATTTACAATCCAACCAATAGAGAACAAAGGTGACGTATGACGCACATGGGACAGAAGGTAAGAGGTCTGCATAAGGCGGATGTGTCTGTGGTTCTGGAAAGATCCACTAACTAGCAGTGAGTCAATAACTTGCAGAAAAAAAAAACAAATAAAAAAGCCAGCAGAAAAAAAGCCCTGTGACTATGACCAAAGAATCTCTGGTTCAAATCTCGGTCATGCTGCTAGCTATCGGCAGCTGGGGCCCCAAGAGAGAACATTTGGCCTTGCTCTCTTAAGGGTTGGTAGATAGTACTTTCTGCCCACATCACTCCAGTTCAATGCTGGTTAGCATTGATGTCTGCTGCCCATTGAATTAGATCCAGGTATAAGATGCTTTACTTCGATTGGTATTGGTTGCCTGGTTAGGTTGCATCAGTGGTAGTTCTGAAAAAGAGGCGCTGGTTGGCTGTGCATGTCTGTCTTCACCCTCCCAGTGTCGGGAGCATTGCATGCGATGGGGGCAAATATGTATAGGCTGGGTAACTGGCGATGGGGAGAAAAATTGAGTTTGGATTGAGTTACTGAGCCTTTGGTTGTTTTGCTGGTTTACTTTGAACTTTGATGTTTAAAGCTGTTTTACTGTGCCCCCCCTTCCCCCACTCCCTCCACTTCATCCATTCTTTCACACAGTCTACACAGGTCTGATTAGATTAGAAGTGATGTGAGCTACACGCCATGCCAAACGTCTGCTCAGATGACAGAACTGGAGAAGGCATATTTTCTTCTCTTGTTCTGATGTCTTTATTACAGGTTCAAATCATTCTGTGTGCTCGATTGAAACTGTTTCCTGGACGTCAGACCGCCTCCTCGTTCTGTATTTATAGGCATCTGAAATTTCAGAAGCAGCGCAGTGTTTCTTAGTGACATGTTTGGCTGCAGGTAGGACGTCTTTCATCTGTTAATCAAAAACAGAGAAATATGAAAGATAAAGAACATAAACTAAAGGCACTGACAGGATCACTGGCATGCAGAAAACCTCTTCTTTATTACATTTGATTGCATTAAAAGGTGCATGAAAAACAGGCATCAGGCTGCTGTAAGGCATCACTTCTTTCTTTTCCTTTGTTTATGTATTTCTTTCTTCTTTCATTTATATTACTTCCCTTTTCTTTCTTTTTCTTTCACTCTTTGTTTTTCTTTTTTCTTTATTTCTTCCACTCTTTGTTTTTCTTTCCCGCTTGTACTCTTCTTATGCTCTTTGTTTTTCTTTCTTTCATGCTTTCACTCTTCTTTCACTATTACACTCTTCTTTCACTATTTCACTCTTCTTCCACTCTTTGTTTTTCTTTCCTGCTTTTACTCTTCTTATGCTCCGTGTTTTCCTTTCTTTCGTGCGTTCACTCTTCTTTCACTATTTCACTCTTCTTTCACTCTTTGTTTTTCTTTCTTTCATGCTTTCACTCTTCTTTCACTATTTCACTATTCTTTCACTATTTCACTCTTCTTTCACTCTTCTTCCACTCTTTGTTTTTCTTTCCTGCTTTTACTCTTCTTATGCTCTTTGTTTTTCTTTCTTTCATGCTTTCACTCTTCTTTCACTATTTCATTCTTCTTTCACTCTTTGTTTTTCTTTCTTTCGCTCTTCTTTCATGCTTTCACTCTTCTTTCAATATTTCACTCTTCTTTTACTATTTCACTCTTTCCTGCTTTTACTCTTCTTTCACTCTGTTTTTTTCTTCTGCTCTTCTTTCACTCTGTTTTTCTTTCTTTCACTCTTTGTTTTTCTTTCTCTTTCAAATTTCGCTCTTCTTTCATGCTTCCACTCTTCTTTCACTCTTCTTTCACTCTGTTTTTCTTTCCTGCTTTTACTCTTCTTATGCTCTTTGTTTTTCTTTCTTTCATGCTTTCACTCTTCTTTTACTATTTCACTCTTCTTTCACTCTGTTTTTCTTTCTTCTGCTCTTCTTTCACTCTTTGTTTTTCTTTCTTTCACTCTTCTTTCACTCTTTGTTTTTCTTTCTTTCACTCTTCTTTCACTCTTTGTTTTTCTTTCTTTCACTCTTTCACTCTGTTTTTCTTTCTTTCGCTCTTCTTTGACTCTTTGTTTTTCTTTCTCTTTCACGTTTCACACTTCTTTCATGCTTTCACTCTTTATTCACTCTTGGTTTTCTTTCTTTCCTTCTTGCTTTTATTCTCATTTTACCCTTTGTTTTACTCTTTTTTTATTCTTTCTTTTTTTCTTGCACACTTTTGCTCTTCTTTCACTCTTCTTTCTTCTTTCGCTTTTTTCCCCACAGTTTTTCTTATATTACTAAAATTTATTTTACTCTTTCATTATTTTTATTGTATTCTCTTTTTTCCTGATTTATATATTATTTATATAGCATAATCTGTTATTGTGGATACATTCTTTAAAAGGAGGTAGGTGCCATGTTTTGATTGGAGGTCAGGAGGCAGGATCTAAGTAAGTGTGAGCAACAGTATTTAAACAAAACAAACATGAAGCGGAAGCCCGAAGAGGAAAATAAACACAACAGGACTCACGGTACACTGGCATAAACCAAACCTGTAACAGTAGTTAGAGCATACATAAATAGGTACATAAACATACAAATGTCAAAAGATCTGATAAAGGAAAGGCAAAACAAAGGGACTATATAAAACTACACAGAACAAGAAAAACCTGGACAGGATTACAAAGGGGCAATCAGAAAGACATGCACACAATACCGAGATGAAGACTCAAGTGTAAACAGAAACACAGGAACATGGGGGCAAAAGCCAGTTGACAGATATAAACAAAGATACTAAAACAGACCAAAGAGCAGAGACTGGACAGGGCAGGGCAACACCTGGCAATTGGACATTAACAATATGAAATTGTAACCTAGTGTTTTTTCTTATTTTTTTGTCTTTACATCATTTCTTTTTTGCATAAACATGCCTTGTGAGCGCTGTATTATGAACAATGAATAATCTTTTAACAAGGCTCCTGAGTACTGAACATTCTCTCATGTGTGTTTCCTAAAAGTAAACGAGCACCTTCTGAAGCATGAGCAGTAAATAATTTGATGTCATATCCCAGGGGGTTTGCACAGTGTTGCTAAGCTCTTTTGAAGGATGAACAGTCACAGCAGTAGTGGTGGCTTTGCAAGTGATAAACAGTGTCCATGTTGTGTTTGTTACCGTTGCTGTCACTGCATGCGCCCAAACCCGAGTTGAAACTAAAGCATGTGCACAGGCCTGTCACGATAACATTTTGTTTGGACAATAAATTGCCCCATAAGTAACAGCGATAAACAATAAGATCAATCACAATAAGTCATTTTAGGACCGTTTTATGGCATGATGTAATGATAGAAGGATAATATTGTAGCATAATAATACAAATACACCCTTTAAAGGTTAAAGGTTTAAACGTTAACCTTTACTTTTTACGAATATTCAGACATTGAAACTGAAATATAAAAACAAAGTGTGCTCACAAAAGAGTTCTCCTCGCCCATTTGGCTTAAAGCTAAAACGTTCCCACACCAGAGCTGTGGAATGCGGTTTGAAATTGAGCTGGGTGATATGGAAACGTGCTCTTTAAGCACTGCTGAAATCCACAGTGTACTCATAAAAGCAAATTTTGTACCATGATAACAAGATTTATCACGATACGATAAAATATTGTCATATTGCCCAGCTCTACTTTAAAACCAAGTCCAATTGGCTGGAGTTGTGCAGTCTTTGGGGGAAAAAACAGCTATTAGCTGACAGACTGACAACGTATTTTCTATGGTAACGCACAGCAAAATCCAACACAGCATTTGCTCAGCCCCAAGTGAAGTCAGTTGTGATGTGTATGACAGTCCAGAACCCACAGTAAAGCTTCTTGTTTACAATGGACACAGCGCCTGCGTCACAAGCCGAAAGTAGCTTCTGTTTGTCTTGCGATATACGCTTGAATAAACAGTGTGAAAGACTACAGCAGCACTAAAACGGTATTACACACTATTTTTTGTAAATAGTGGTAAATCCACAGTTCGCATACGTACCAAACTCTCTCTGTGTGTTGGGGGGAAACGTTAGTTTAAACTAAAGCATGTGCACAGGTCTGTAACAGTCATTTTTGGGGTGATAAATTGGCCTAGAAATAATTGCACTAAACGACACTGTTGTCATTTTAAGTGCATTTGGTGCCATGATAATTTAGTAGCATAATTTAATTAAATGACACAATTTTGAGAGACACCCATTTTTAAGAATTTTCTACTTTGGAATAGGAAAATCTAAATATTTAAATATGCTTCATAAATTAAAGAATTTAGAAAAATGCTTTTTAAAAAACTATTTCAGCTGTAAAAAAGAAAAGCGCCTGGATAAAAGCAACGTCTCTGTTAAAATACATGCAAGTAAACACAATGGGCAAAATCAAGGTCACCAACAATTATCAAGGTCCTGCCCATATATTGTACAGTAAGTCGATAAAGTTATTGTGACAGGCCTACATGTGCATGCCAATGGCACCGTGACACAGCATAGTATGTAAATAAGCAACCTGTTGTGCTGTCAATATTGGGTTGTTTGTAGAACATATTATGATGATTTCTTTTTCTTCAATATTATTATTATTATTATTTTTTTTTTTTTATAAGTCAGGGACCATGCACAAATTACATTCATCTTTAAATAGAAAAGATGCTTTGCAAAAGCTATTTTCCATCTGCAGGCCCTGGGTAGATATAACAAATACTATACATAGATAACAAATATTGTAGATGTATACATATAGCAAATATGGAAAACACAGTATACAAAACAAAATCACAGAAACCCACAATTTCAATATATGACTACCCCAACCAACCCATGTGCATACAAGTCCCTTTATTACTGACCGTCTGTACATTTTTGGCCAACTTTATTTTTTAATTAAATCTTACTTCTAAGTCTAATTTCGTTTCTTCAAACAGGATCAATCTGCTTTTGAATTTTATTTACATTAAAACATGTTAAAATTCATGCTAATTTTTCAAACCATTAAAAAAGGCAGGTTATGCAAAAGAGGAATAGGAATAGGAATAGGAATTTTGAACTGGAGGAAGACCTGTCCTGATTCTTAGAACAAAGCTGTAAAAAGTTCTTTAAACGTGGGGGTGCAGTGATATGGACAGTCTTATACACCGGATGGACATTTGAAAACACAATTTAGTGATTTAACATATAGTAGTATTTAGTAAATAGTATTTATACAGTATTTGACAATGATTATATCATTGATACATCTCTACAGTTTGCTGAATGAAAGTGTTTAATATCTAAATGAGGTGAAAGATCCACTAAAATTAATAATGGACCCCGAGTGTGAGCGGTCAGAACCACATCAGGGTTGTTCTGACACCAATTAATCTTAAAGCTATCTAATCTCTCTTCAAGAACAAGGGTACAGCAAAGGCCAGATGAGAAACTTAGTGTCTCCTCTCGGGTTCGTTACATTGAACATTAAAAAAAAAATTATATTATTTTTATGCTTAGAGTGGCCTAGCCATCTAAGCGCTGGCTCTGGTTCAATTTCTTAGTTATGCCACAGCTATTCGTGGCCTAGAGACCCAGAGAGCATGATTGGCCTGACTCTTTTTAGGTGGCCTTTCCTCTCCATCATCACTTGGCACAATGCTAGCTAGCACTGGTGTCTGTTAACTGAGGTAACAAACAGAACTATTAGTTAGTGTTTACCTCCAAGTATGTCCAGCTGTCCATTGGCATTGCACTCGTGGCTTTTCCAAAATGTGATATCAAAAATATGACTCAAGCTAGCCTTCACCCTCCCAGCACTGGTAGTACTGGAATATGGAGAGAGTTCTAACTTAATGGGTGGGGACTGGTGAAAATGACTAACATTAGGGAGAGAGTTAGGAAATTCATTAAGCTGCTATTACAGGAGGCATAAGGCTAAATCCAGTACATTTTACCTGTCTTTAGGAAACACTTACAAGTACCGGTCACATATAGACCAAAACAATCACACTGCATACTAAAAAAATTCATATTTTTTAAACTAGTGATGTTTCCCTGTTATGCTGTGTCTGGGAACAAGCAACCCTTCTGTTTTGTCACTGGCCATATTATAATATCGAACACTAGAAACTGCGCTATAATTAATCTTTTATTGTGTTGGCCTGTGTCACAGATGGATGTTGCTGGAGGAAGTCCACCGATTCAGTGCAGCCATAGTGGAAGTGGGACCTTTTAAAAAGATTTAGGAAGTGTTTCATTGTGCCTGTCACTTAGGCATAGTGGCCCTTTTTAACTCGTCTCATTTCAGGACCCGTTTCATAACGTAGCTTGACAAAGCCATCAGGTGGGAGAGGCTCTGGCAGAGACGGTAGGTATTAAATCATTGTGATGTAAAATAGCCACGGTCAGGAACAGTGCTGTTACCTTGGGGGATTCGCATTTTAACAAAACACATTCAAAAGACTCTGGTAATGCTAATGGGCCTTTGCTGTGGTGCTTGAATTAACCATGCATAAACATCTGTCACAGCTCTGTTCAAGAGCTAATGTATTTGTTTATTTCTATTCCTCTTGTGTCTTTTTCTCCATTCTTCTGTCCCCAGCAGCAGTGTCCATGCTTGCCAGCAGAGAGGTGGTAGAGGGCTGCCCTCTCGGCCAGTTCCCCTGCGGAAATATGAGTGTGTGTCTGCCGCAGGTGCTCCAGTGTAATGGTCACCAGGACTGCAAGAATGGAGCAGATGAAGAACATTGTGGTAAGAACTTTTTTTGTGGGTTTTCAGGGTAGAAAAACAGGGCCACCTTTTTAAACAACAACTTCAGATTCAAGATGAGTTTAGAACATCAAGCTTCAAGTACGGCTCGGCTTGACCCACCATCCCTCAAAATCCACAACACAAGCGTCCAGACTTTTTTCTGTCCTGGCACCAAAGTGGTGGATGAACTTCCCCTGGGTGTCTGAACGGCAGAGTCACTCACTGTCTTCAAACGCAGACTGAAGACCCTCCTCTTCCGAGAATACTTGAGCGAATAGTAGAGTGGTCTCCTTACTGACTTGTGTTTAGTAATGTCTAAACTTAGAGGTATTTCAGCCTATTAATCTAGCTGAGGACATTCTTGGGTAAATAGCACGTCTGCTAAATGCCTTAAATGTAAATGTATGATTACAGATATGCAATACACTTTAGAGTTTTCTAAATATCTCAATTCCTACGTAAAGTGGAGGCTCTTCAGACATTAAAAGGGTCCTCATATTTGGCTCTTTCATAGAACCATCAACCATAAGGTTCTTTGGGTGGTGGTTCTCGATCTGGTCCTTAGACCAGTATTATTGTGTATACAGTAGTTAGTGTGTATATATAATACATTGTTGTTATTATTAATAGACAGTGATATATACAGTGTATATACAGTGTATTTATACAGTACTTTAGTGATCTGTGAAAAAACTAAACTAAAAAAACTAAAAGGCTCCTTATCTGTGCAGTAAGTGTATATTTGCTCAGTTAAACATTGATATTAGAATAAATATACAAATGACATTCATATAGAATATAGTGCTTTTACGTCACTGTGTTCATTGAAACGTCTCCAAAGCTCTCCTCATGGGTTATCACCCAACACCTGGTTTGATAAATCAGTGCTTAAGTGATGTTAAGTCCTGTTATGTTGACCTGCATCTGTGCTAATAGGACAATGTGATTTTACAAGCAAAAACACTGTTATTGCTCAGTTTGCCAGAGGGAAAAGGGAGAGACATCGATTTGCGGTCCACAAGTCCAACCTAAATGCTTTTAGATGAAAAGCTTGATACCAAAACCAGCCCCTGTTAAAAGTATAATTAACACAAACATCATTTTCAGAGAAGATGAGTACATTTACATAGACAGTCTAAATAGCGTATCCTTTAAGTGCTGTAAGTTGTGTGGTGGGGCCTCCATGGATTACATCCGTTAGCCTTAGATGCCAATCACCCTGTCACCGCTGTGTATCGGGAACACCCCATAAGACCTGCCTGATGTTTTGGAGACCCAGTCGTCTAATCATCACAGTTTGGCTATTGTTCTTGCCCATTTTTCCAGATCACATACACATCATCACCCTTAAGAACTGTCTGTACACTTGCTGCCTTGTACATCCCACTCTTTGACAGATTCCACTGTAGATGATCAATGCTTTTCACTTCACCTGTAAGTTATGCTAAAGTTTTGGCTGATCAGGGTATATTAATATGCATATTGTAAGAACCCTAATGAATGAGTCTAGGGAAACGGGGAAATACTGATGGAGAAACCTTCAGAGGAGCCAGCAATGAAACGGGGGAAGCCATCCTTTTCTAGGAAGCAGCACAGGATATGTATTTATGCAGGGTTAAAAATAGAGCTAGATGAAATGGAGGAGCAAGCAACCAAATGTGCTGATTTGGACAGTATATATATTGTGTAAAATTTCCACACGTTGCAGATTTGGAGTTCGTAAAGAGGGTGGTAGTAATATGGTACGTAATGGTAAAAGTAATCTCTAGAGCTGTCAGGTAGAGAAGTGAGAGGCTGGTGAGGCATAGCAGAAGGGTGAAGAAAACTGCGCTATTACTACTTCTGTATCGTGACAGGATGAGGGGCGGAGCCGCCGTGTTTCGACGCCACCTGATGTTGAGAGCTCTCACCTGGTCACATTCCCGGTGCTCCCGGCCCCTTTAAATACCCCAGCTCACACACACAAAAGAGAGCGGACAAAGCCCTGAAAGAGAGTTGAGAGAGCTGGAGAGGGACCAGAAGGACACAGCTAAAGTGTGTGTGTGTGTGTGTGAGCAGAGAATCAGCTAAAGGCTATGTGGCCTCTTTAAGCCAGTAGGGTGTGTGTGTGTGTGTGTGCAAATGTGTAAATAAAAGACAATGTGGTGGTTTTGCATCGTGGTCTGTGCGTGCGCTTGCCGGGCTTTCCAGTCATGCGACTCAGCCGATCCCCGGACTGAGATCACAATGTATACTTTTCTACTTTACATATTTTCTCATACACTATTTTTCATCTGGCTTTAGGGGATATACACAATTGTCTGTTGTTTCCAAAGCAGCTGCTTCTGAATAACTGCACTGCGCTGCAGCACAAACAAAGCAAAGTAGCCACTGTCCTAGAAGATCTGCTAGGAAGTCACTCAGGATTGTCTTATTTACCATCAAGAAAGCTAATACTGCTGTACGCAGTTTGTTTATGGCATATTATTCATTTGAAACAATAACAATAAAATTGGTATAAGGAATAAACTATATTCCTTTTCATGCTTTTGCTTGTTTCACAGTTCCAACACAACTTATATAAGTTCCTTCAACCTGATTTAAGTTGATTTAACTTATTGTTCTAGTAGACGGCATCTACTTATGACAGTCTTTGACAAGATTTGCTAGTTTGGTGTTTTTGTAAACCAAGCAATGGAATCACTCTGTCCAGATCCCAATGGCACCAGACTTGGCTGATTTTAACCTTTTTGAATGCCTTCCCACTTCATTGGACAAAATCATTGAAATAATTCCCCTATTCAATAAACATATTAATATCGAGACATCCTATTTTAAGGACACCAGACCTAATTTATTTGGGCATGTATCTCATATAATCATTTCATGAGACTAGGAAACGCTCCATCACTTGGGAAAATGAATTTGTCAGATACATTCTGCAGCCAGTTTTATGCTCTTTAAATGTTTAAGTGTTCTCAGGGGGAATGTATCTGGGTTTTACATAGTAAAGGTAAAATAAAAAAGAGCTCTTTTTTGGCACTAATTGAGGCAATTGTGAAAATAGCGCTTTCACCCCCACCAAATTCAGTAAACACCCTCAGGAAACATTTACTTTAGCCATTGCAGTGTGAAACCAATTGGAACCAAACCAAATGAACAAGGTGTAATGTCACAAAACCCAAACTCTGGCGAGGATTTCTCGGATTGAGTCAAATAAAAGCAAAACACTTAGCTCTCTCTCTCTGCCTTTCTCCCCACAGGTGATAACAGTGGATGGGCTGACATCTTTGATCGCACTATTACAAAGAAATCTGAACCAGAGGACCTTACTGATGCATGCGGTATGTCTGTCTCACTTGTCCCTTTTTCATTCTTTCACTCTTTTCAGATCATGTGCTTGGAAGGACTGTCAATTTTTGAGCTTCACTGAAGCAGAAGCAGAATAGCAAAGCTCATAGCCACTGAAGTCGTTACACAGATTAACCTAAATTTGTATTTGTGTGTGCATGTGTGGATGCCGCTCTACTGTAGCTCTTCAGCATTACCCAGACAGCTGTGACTGCACAAAGACAGAAGTCGAGTGTGTGGGGGTGAACTTACGTGCTGTGCCTATCCTGTCCTCCAACGTGAGCTGGCTGTAAGTGTTCTTTTCAGGGATGTTACATTTCGAACTGAAAATCAGAACAAGCACTGGGAGAACAAGAATGATCATTTTTGGCTGCCCTTTTGGAAATTACAATTATGTTATGATTCTCACTAGAAATGTATGGATTTGGGGGCAGGTGGGTGGCTAAGCCTTTACTAGAAGGGTATATATATAGCTATATTTCCCAGGAAAAATAAAAATAGTCCCAAAACATCTCTTCATCGTAACTGTTTTAGAATAGCAATAAGTGGTTAAGTAGGCATGCAGTAGATCTCTATACTTCCAAAGATAGAAAATTCTATCTGTTCCTTCGTAGAGAGACTGGAGGTGCACGTTTTACAGCATTTAGGCGTTCTTGTCCTGAGAGACCTAACGTTTGAATTGTATTATACGGGTAGGCGAATGTAGACTTAGGAGTCTTGCCCAAGGACTCTTTTTGGTGTAGTGTGGTGTACTTGTTCGATCATAGGATTCTCACATGCCAGCAGATTATGTTTTTTATTCGCCAGTTAATAAATAGATGAATCTTTTACTTCTTAGCCAGAAGGCTAACATCTCTATATCCTCACGCTCCTTAGCTGGGAGGCTAACATCCTCTCTACATGCAATGCAAGTTGGGGAGATCGAGCCAGATGGCAGTCGATAAGCACAGTGCAGGGTTAAGTCGAAGAAATTAGCTAGGCAGTTTCTCACAAAAAGAACGCTGGATTGCCAGTATAAAGGCTACATGTAACAGACCTAGCGTGCAAAGGTCCTTAGTCAAATGCACAGATTATAGTCAGACTTGATCAGACCTGCCCCTTTCTCTCTTTTATTCTGTATTTGTTAGGTAAGTTCATAGTTCTTAAACTTAGGTTTACAAGAACTCAATGCTTAGATCAGTCAGACCAAATTTTCATTTAAGCTGGCTAAATATTCTGACCTTCAAAATATTCGTATGGCTTTCTAAGCAACAATCTGTCCTAAAGAAATGTAATATATATGTCAACAGGTTGAGAGACTGAGGTATAATATTGCATTGAGATCACTGGCATGAACTCACTAAACAGTAACCTTTAGTGACTACTAATGTGATGGTTTCTAAATATTTGAAATGTTTGTTTACATTTATATTATCTTTGGAGTTTACTTAAATAGCTGACTCATCACATATATCTGTTACAGTTGTGGTCGGAAGGTTACACACAGTCATCATATTTTTTTGCAGTGGTTTCTCTGAACTGTTTTTTTTTGTGTGTGTGCACTGGGTCATAATTTTACATACAGGGTCAAAATTAGAAAAGTTTCAGGATGTCTTTTAACTCACCCTGGCCTCATAAGTGCCGGTTCGAAACCGTGATTGACTACAGCTGGAAGCTTTTGGCCACAGAACAATGGGAAAGTCAAAGGAGATCAGTGAAAAACTGGCAATGATGATCGTAGATTTACTCAAGACAGGATTGTTTTTTGAAAACTTTCTATGCAACCAATCATCAATTCAAACAATTGTACATAACAACTAGTTATTGGGAGGTGTAACCACAGATCTGTATGAAAGCCATTGACTAAGAGTCTGAAGTCCATGAAAGAAAAATTGACACATTCAAGTTCAACAAAAGTTTGCATTTGACCACATTTGACCAGATGAGACAAAGATGGAGTTTGTATTTGGCCACAGTGACCAGAGATATGTTTGAAAGAGTAAACGTGAGGCATTCAACCTCAAGAACAATAGCGTGCTATGGAGCTGTTTTGCTGCCAGTGGAACTGGTACATTAGACAAAGTGGATGGAATAATGAAGAACCACAAGTCATCGGTTAGACGTTTCAAACTTGGACACAATTGAGTATTCCAACAGGACAAGGACACTGAACACACATCAAAGGTGATTGTGAAATGCATAAGCCAGGCGTTTGGACAATGAATAAGCTTTTGGAGTGGACTCCTCAAGTCTTGACAAGAAGAATAGACAGATCCAACCAGAATTATGCCTGAAGCTTGTTGATGGCTACCAAAAGGGTCTGATCAAGGTGCAACTTGCACATTTAACAATTCCTAGGTGTGCTGTATGACTGTTGTTGGACGTGTGTGTAAACTTTGACCCTATAATGACATAAATTCTTGTTTTTTTTCTGTAAACTTAATCTGCCCCAGAAACGGTTCATAAAATAATTGAAAGCCTAATATTGCCATTACATTCATGTCCATATTGAGTATATGTAAACTCCTGACCACAACTGTAGCTTGTTAACAAGCAGATACGAACTGTATATTTTGCCACATATTCATATTGTGCAGAGTCTTCACTGTGTAACTACCTCTCTTAGCTTTTAGCCAACATCCGGTTCAGTATTCTCAGTATGAACTGTCTTAGTAGCAGTGGTTCTCTCAGGTCCTAGTGCTCACTACTTCCTATATTTTACATTTGGAGTATTGACACATTAGTCACATAAGAATTGAATAAGAAAGTGTAGACCCCAAGCTTAAAACGCCCCTGGTTCTCTTAAAACAGACAATTTACTAGGCTTTTTATTATTGATGTTTGTTTATGAGTTTGTCTTTTGATATTTAAATGAAAGGTGCATTATAATGTGTTGCATTAAATGTAATTCCAGGTCAACTTGCTGTATGTTGGAAATGAATTTCAGAAAGAACAAGTTTTTTTCTCTTTTACACTGACTCTGGGTCATTGCACAGGTCCCTGAAGAGCAATGAGTTGAGAGAGCTTCCTGACCGTGTCTTCTCCAAGTACACTGACCTGCAGAGACTGTGAGTGTCACCAGCAAAACAACCCATTTACAGGGTTCACTTCAGATTTACAGCACACTCATCACAGCAAAGGCTGTTGGTCTTTGCACCCAAAGATTAGACGAACTCTTGTCTCCTGAGACCTGTTGGAACATGTTAGCCTTAGACCTTCAATAAGCCAGACATTTTCGTATTCCACCTGGCTTGAGTTTGCGACATGCAGAGAGAGACATTTCGATCAGAGGCTGTGAACCAATGTAGAAATTTGTATTTGACAACAGTAGGAGGATTTAATGCTGCAGTGATCTTGAGCCAACTGACTTCTCTCTTCTCCTGCCTGCTCTTCTTCACTTTTATGTTGAGAGTAATTAGAGCTCCAGGCAGACCATCAAGTTCTTGTGTATGACTGCAGTGTCTGTATGTCCGTGTGTTTGTGTTGGTGTGTGCAAGAATGTGTGATCTTTTTATGAGGCATCTGTTCTCTTTGATCCAGGACCAACTGGAGTGACTCAACCACAGGACTTTTGTCCAGACAGCTTGAGGACAGGATTAAATTAGTGAAGAAGGGAAAGATAGTGAGAATGAGTCTGGGGGACAAAAAAAAACTAAACTAACATAAAGCTCAAATGGCATGACTCTTAAGATCTTGGAGATTACTATTCCGCTCCCAGAACCCACAGTTTTATAACTTTAGACTTAAACTGTGTCAGAGATGAAGATCAAAGTGAAATGTTGAAGTGCATAAAGAGCCAGAATGTCTGATGTGTCAGTTTGTAGGAGTGAATTCTAAGATAATGTTCAGATTTTTGCCCCTAGCATGGTACATGAATTCAAATTGTCTGCTAAAAATATAAGTATGTTGCCACTGTCATACAAAAATCTTCATTTTTGCTGTTTTTCACTTTTTGGCATAATTTGAATTTGGAAGTTGCTCTTTACATTGTGTCACAATTTTGGGAAGTGCTCCAAAATGACTATAAACGAAGTTGCCATTTCGTATATGCAAGGTATGTGTGTGAAAAATACAAATGCATAGAAAATAATAAATACATAGTTTATATAGAGCTTAGAAGTGTATTTTGCTGTCCAGCTGAGCTCAGTTTACTGCTGTGCTAATTTTGGCTTGGTAAAACAGTAAACCCATTGGAACAGAACTACAGCCGCGTTTGGAATCATGAGCCGCTTTTTCTGACTAGAGCAGATGTGCACCTGCTAGTACCAGCTATGGTACAAGGGAATGTAGCCGTGCATAAAATAATCTTTAATAAGGAATGATGAGAAGCGTGCTGTGATGCACTTCCGGACTATCATACTGATCTAGCAAACCCCCTCTGAGCTTTCAGTGAGTGGTGTGTGAACAGCAATATTGGGACATCACAAGCATGAAGACATGTTGGTGTGTGTTCATAGAGATAAGGATGTTCAGAAGATCTCAGATGGTCAGAACGTAATAAGTGGACTAATTGTCTCTTGGATACTGCTTTCATAATAATAGTGGATAATAATAGTGGAGTTAGAACTAAACAAAAACTAAACTATAAATGCAGCTATTAAAAAAGTAACTGAAGCTAAACTGTATAAAACCAACTAAATAAAAAAGCCTTTAGACCATTTTCCTAAAAAGTACTTCCTAATAGGACTTTTTTGCAAATCTTGAATTAAATGTGCCAAATATTGTGTTTATTTAGTATTTTAGGTGTATATATCCATTTTACAAGCCTATTTACAACCCTGTTATTTTTCCCTCAGAATGAAACATGCTGTTTTCCTTTTATAGTGGGTTCATGGGGAAAAACAAAAATGAACTTGCTTGCTTTTTTTATTGGTTAGTACATGGCCGTAGCTGCCTGTAGACACATATCATAGCTTAGCCTAGCCTAGCCTAGCATATCTTTTTAACACTGAAACAAAAATAAAGTTTCTTTGGAATTATTCCTGAATCTTACTGGATAGCGCTTCTGTCCTGTCTGAGTCTTTTCTAGCTAGCTTGCGAGATTTTACCTGGTCATTCCCTCTCTGGTCAGTCTAGCGTTAGCTTTCAGCCATTCACCCAGCTCCAGACACAGTGTATTTGTCTTGGCAGGGAGGACGGTACCTTGGGCTGTCGCTGGCTAGTTGGCAAACTTGCTGTCTCCCACCACTTGGTGTAGTAGCTAGCTGAGTGGCTTTAGTGGACTTGTCTTCTGCCAGGAGTGTTGAAACTGTTGTGTGCCACAGTAATTATTTTGGACATAGCATGTAGAAACAGAGTGATAATGTCTAGTTTATAATGTCCACTTTGCAACCCCCCAGCTCTAATAGCTCATTGATTTGTGGAAATTATAACTTTACTGTCTGTAGAGACTAGATGTTAGACTTTATCACATGCTGTGTATATTTCTGTGTGTGTGTGTGTTGGTGAGAATAGTTCACAAAGACGGATGCTGTGTCCCATGGGTCCTCCCATTTCTGACCTCCTTCCTCTTACTGCCATTCGGCCATCTGGATGGTGTAAAACAGAAACAAACGAAAGTAAATAAATAATAAGACAGCTAGAATAAGGCCTGGAAAAACATGTAAAACACAAGACTAGTTCAGGATATCTGCAACTGAAGATCTCCACATTCATTTTGAATTCCTTGATGTTTCTACTAGCACATGCTAGTTATGGTTATGCAGTCTACAATGGCAGTTTGAGTGTGCGATGACAGTTTCCTTTAGGATTCCTTCAGAAGTAATTTCACACGTTCATAGCCTGGGAACCTCTAGTTACAACAATGTATTCCTTGAGACCAGAGTGGAAAATGGGATTCACATTTGAGAGTCAGACTCACTCAGAGTGTAATCTAGAATGGTTCCATAGAACATTTAACACATTTTATAGTGTCTTTAGTCAGAGGTATCATACAAGACATAGTGTACCATGTAATGCACATTTGTATACATTTAGTTCACTATTTTATATGTAAATATATATTGTTATATATTGATATTGTGTTTTTGAAGATGTGTACTTGACACACTACTTGCTTTATTGCAGCCACAGATAAATGGATAAGCTCTATTTATCTTACTTTCACTCATCATATTTTCACTACATATCCAGCCAAAAAAAGGGGGGCAGGAACATAGAACTGTAAGACAGACACAAGGCTCTTTGCTGCGACAGTTTTATTTGCATTCATGATTGAGATCGAGATAAGGTTGGTTCATAGTCATTGTTAGCAAAGGCCAGGTATTTACAAGAGCTTTGTAAATACTCTTAACTCCTCAAACATTTTCCCAACAACCAGCAGCCATGGCTTCTCTTAGCAGCTCTGTAGCACTCTGGAAAAGGCATTAAGTAAAGATAACAAAGGAAAAGATAGCAGGAAAAGGCATTGAGGAGATTTCCTTAGTTGGTAATGTAATTAAGAAGTGGCAGTTAACAGAGAGGATGGATGTTTGTAGAGGTTGAGTTGAGGTCTAAAAGACCAAGAACACTTTCTAAAAGAGAACTGCTTGTTAGATTGCTAGAAAGGCCAGTCAAATTCCTTGTTTGACTCAACAAAATCAAGTGTAATAAGACCAGAAAACTCAACACTGCAGTGCAGTTGCAGGATGGGACTGATTTAGTCAAATTCCTTGTTTGACTTGGAGCGGTGGTACACAACACCTATACAGATATGACCAGATATGCATTTGGAAAAGCCCTGTGGACAGGTAGAGTTAAAATGGAACTTTTTGGCTGTTATAGGCAAAGGTATGTCTGAAAAAAAGGGTTCAAATTTCTTTATAAAGAACACCTCTTCAGCAAAGGGTGGATCAGTTATACTTTGGGTTTGTGCTGCAGCCAGAGGCACAGGTAATATATTAAACTGGTTTAAGAAGTACCAGCAAATTCTGGAAGCACTGTTGCATCTGTTTAAAGGCCTAACGTGAAAAGAGGGAGGCTTCTGCAGAAGGATAGTGATCCAATACATACCTCAAATGCCACAATGGACTTCATCAAAGGGTGCAAGCTAGGTTTGCCATTACCCTAACAATTTTCCAACATAATCATCAAAAATCTGTGGATAGAAGTCAAAAGAGCAGTTCATGCAAGAGTGGCAAAGATGAGTTTTGCAAAGATGAGTGGTTAAAATCCAGCAAACAAGAAATAAAAGCCTCTTAGCTGCTACAAAAAGTATTTGCAAGCTGTGATACTTGCTGAAGTGGGTGTTACTAACTGTACTGTAACCATAAGATGAAAATAATAAAAAAAAAAATATTGCTTCAAATATTAAATAAATATTTGATCTTTAACTTTCTGCCTCTTAACAAATCAGGTCATATTTTACTCAATTTTGGTTTTTCGGTCTTATTACACCTGATTTAGTCCTGATTTAGTCCTGGAATGACTTGAACAAAACTGTGCAATACAGGACATACTGTTTTAATAGTCTAATCATATTTTGCAGAGTGATCCTGTCTGAATAACGTCAGCGAATATAAATAAATAATATGCTGATCTGTGTTTTATGTCTGCTAACAAGCTTTATGTCAGAACAAATCCAACGCTGCACTTCTTTCATCTTCCCTAAGCACTATCAGCATGTTTTTTTGTTTTGTTAATGTCCTGATCTCCTTGCAAATGCATTGGAATGCATAAAAAAGCCATTCAACTAAAAAACGTACATCCATACATAACTGTGAACAGCAAAGCTATTGTCGATGGATTTAAAAGGGCAGAATTAATATCAGCGCTAGATTCGGACTGTAGCTTTAGAAGCAAAAATTAACATTGATGTATTTGCACACAGGTTAATTGTGTGAAATAAGCCTCGTAAGATTGCTGAAAGGGGAAATTAAACCCCTTGATTGACTGCAGACTTTGGAGTGGTGGTGCACAACCCTGCAGAAGATATGGCCAAGAACATCTAAGTAAATTTTTATGTATATTCGGAAAAGTCCTGTGGACTCTAATAGAACCTTTTGGCCGCAATAAGCAGCGGTACGTCTGGAAAAAAGGTGCAAAATTTCATTTTAAAAAGGTGGATTAGTTATGCTTTGGGCTTGTGTTGCAGCCAGAGACACAGGGAAAATTTTACTGGTTTGGGGAAAAATGTATCCAGTTAAGCACCAGTAAACTCGGGAAGCAAACATTACACTGCTACATCTGTTAAAAGGTCTGAGATAAAAAAAAGAGTAAGGCTTCTGCAGAAGGATAATAAAGCTATACATACCTCTAATACCACAATAGTTCCTCAAAGGGTGCCAGCTGAAGGTTTGCCATGGCCCTGACAATCCCCCAACATAAACATCATCAAAGATCTGTGAATAGACGTCCATATATTTTTATTATCTAAGTTTTAGATTTAGAAGCAAAATAATCAGTTGAAATTGCTAAACTAAATCCTCTAACCCATAATTAAAAGTTTCAGAGATTCAAATATGTTTTTTATTTCTCTAGATCAGTGTTTCTCAACCTTGGTCCTGGAGGCACCCTGCCCTGTACATGTAGTGTTTTTTTCCTGCTCCCAACACAAGCCCTCCCAACAAATGCCCTTTCAGAGTTGCAGTGGGTGTGTTGAACAAGGGAAAGCAGTAGAATGTGCAGATCTGTGCTTCCAGGACCTACAGGGTTGAGAAACACTACACTTCATAAGGGGCGAAAAACCCATCTTCAGCATACTGCTACCATAAAATATGAGAACTGATTCATTTCACTGACTACATACCATTATCATTAGATGTAGTGACCATTATCGCATGTTTTCACTTAGCAGTTATAATCCCCAGTTTTGCTAATTTGAAGCCTTTATTTAACTGACAGAAGTACAAAGAACATCTCAGTTTTTTTTACCACCCAACATAATTAGGAGAACTCCGAGAACAGAAGCTGAAATGTGGACTCTGTCTGTCGAGCTCGGGTCCAGGGAACTCGTTGCAGCAGCTTTGACATATGGCTTTCTCCTTGCGTGATGACGCTTCAGGTAGCGTTTTTTTCTTGCTGTGTGAAGTGACAACGATGTTCCGAAGTAGCCCTGAGCCAAAAATGGCTGTATTTATCACAGCAATGTGACAGGTTCTGATACAGTGCCATCTGAGGGCTCGAAGGTCACACACATTCTGCAGTGGCCTTGTCCTAATAATACTGAGATTTCTCTGGACTCCCTGAATCCGTTCACAATATTAGGTGCGGTAGGTGGTGAAAGACCTAAATTCTTTGCACTTGTCTTACACTGAGAAATGTTCCTTTTGAACTGGTTGACAATTCTGTCACTATGTTTGGCACAAAGTGGTGAGCCACCATTCGTGACACAGCTTTGCTGGCAAAGATTGAGCCTTTAGTGGATCCTCCTCTTATACCCAGTCAGGATACCCTCTCCTGTTTATTGTGGAAAGTTTCATCAACTTTATCAGCTAAGAAGGTATTTCTTTGGTCATTTGGCAGCTTAATGAATATTCAAGGGAATTAACCAATCAGAGATTTTTGTTTTTAATCAAGTGCTTGTAAAAAAGTTTTTTTTTTTTCTGTATCTTATTTTATATATTCAACTTTATGTGTTATCCTATTGTTTTATGTAAGCAGATACATTGCACAACCTGGAATGAAAATAGGGTTATTTCAGTGTTTGCATTTCATTTAATTTCATTTACATTTACAGAACATGCCTACAACTTTGAACATTTGATATTTTTTTACTGTGAACAAATAGGACAAAATAACAGAAAACATGTACATACCTATTCATCCCTCCAAAGAAAGTACTTTGTAGAGTCACCTTTTGCGACAGTTACAGCTGCAAGTCACTTTGGATGAGTGTCTATGAGTTTGCCACATCTTGCCACTGGGATTTAGCCCATTCCTCATGGCAAAAGTGGTCCAGCTCCTTCAAGTTACATGGTTTCTTCATGGTATCTTCAATCTGACCACAGATTCTCAATTGGATTAAGGTCTAGGGTTTGACTAGGCCATTCCAATACATTTACACATTTCTTAGTGATCCACATCATTAAAGGGGGATTTAGAGGAGTCTGTCTTATTTAAATCTCAGACCGTTAGTTTGGTTTGCGCTTAATTTGTAAAGTGAGTGTTATTACCATGGTGAGATTTAAAGAGCTTTCTGAGGCTATAAGAGTTCTGCATGGAGGAGTGGAAAATGCTTTCTCCCAGTTGATGTCAGAGACGGGTCGATCATTAAAGGACATCTAAAATCTATGAAGTTATTTGAGCCAAAGGGGGAAATACCAGCTATTAGAGCATAGGATGTCTTACCTTTTTCCTCACAATGATTTTGTATTTGTATTCATTTAAATTACATTTTACAGTTTTTAAATTTTGGTTTAGTCAAATGCCCATATACTTAAATAAATTAAAAAGGATCATGGGGTGGCCTAACATTTTTACATGACTATAAACTTATTCTTTTGAAATAAAGCAGTTGATCTGCTGCTGGACTACACATTTAAGAGGCATTACAGTCTAGTAGCTTATAGACTGTGTTGAACCTGGGTGTTGTTTTTGTGGTTTAGCTGTACAAATTTAGTGCTGACCAAAAGTGAGGACAGTAATTAAATGACTAAATCCATTACTATATACATTCCTTGTGTCTTTGATTACAGTGTTACTTGTGAGCATGAATCACAACATTATTTCCTGTGGACCAAAAAGAGCCTGTGGGCTTACATGAATTAATATTCCCAAAAGTAATTACTGTTGGGTAAAGAATGGTCCCTATGCTTCCATTATTATGTCAGATGTTTTTGTCTTAAGCTGCCTCCTGACAGCAAGCATGAAATCATGATGCCATTTCCTGTAGACAATATGTCATTAGAGAATGAGACAAATGTGAAAACATCTAATGCATTTAGTGCAAGTTCTTTAATGAGTCAGGCTTTACCATTATTTTTTTTTCTCCTAGTATTTAAGACCTGTTGTGTCATCACATGACAGTAACCAACCTCTGCCCTGTCCCTCTGATCTAGGATACAACATTTCAAGACAAAATACCTTTCTATCCTCAGGCTGCATTTATTTCACTGTATGCGGTCAAACCTGTTGTGTCTTAGGTCTGATCTGCCAGTTTACCCTAGATTAGCTATTTTGTGC
This sequence comes from Salminus brasiliensis, assembly GCF_030463535.1. Lineage (NCBI taxonomy): Eukaryota > Metazoa > Chordata > Actinopteri > Characiformes > Bryconidae > Salminus > Salminus brasiliensis. The sequence goes on along the minus strand of NC_132893.1, from coordinate 18,775,393 downwards.
AGTCCTTGTGTCTCCAAAATTGTAAAGGGAAGATTTTAAAGTTAATTTTAAAATTTGAAGTTAATACAGTGAGGTTTTATTTTAAATATTTTTACCAGTTAATTTTTAAATAAAAAAAAAAAGAAATGGACTTTCTTTGACTGGCATTGGCGATGCTTGCTTGTCTTATAATTCAACATGTAAAATATAGTTTTCTATCTTTTTTCCCTGCATATTCTGTATAGACTCATTTGCAGTATTTTCTCTCCACAGATTTCTTCAAAACAACAGCATCCACACAGTGTCCAGCCATGCCTTCAGTGGTCTATCCAAACTGAGAAAATTGTGAGTGCCTCTTATCCTTCAACAACTTGAAGAAAGAATGATATTGGCGTTCTGCCATAATCGATTCCACAGTCTGGGTCTTGTATCAACATTTGGTTGGATGAGCCAAGAAATAAATTCACACAATTATCCCCTCATTACAATTGCAGTCCATCAACCACAAGACAGTGTTTGAAGCTCACTTCTTTCGTTTGTGTGCTGGAAGTCAAAGGCTAATATCGCCAACAAATCATGCCTCAAACCACAGAAAGTTGTTGAGTAACTTCTTTCCTTAAAATGCACTCTGGTTGTCCACTAGTCGTTTTTTTCTTTTTTCCAGTTGTCCTTGCTCAGGCCATTAAGTGTAAGTGTGCGTAAGTATGGATTTTGATGAGACAGGGGCCAAAGGCTGTTTTGTTAGAGTGAGTCTGAAACCCCACTTTGACTCATGTTTTATAACTCATGGCTAAAATTGCAGGACAAACAAAGAGTCCACTAGAAAATCGGAAAACGCTTTAGGAAAACATGCCCAAAGGATTACATTTTGTGTTCTTCTTAGTATGAAAGCGATGTTTTTTTATTTTGTTATTTTAAATCTTTACATATTTGCCATTTGGATGTATTAAGTAATGAAGGACATAGCCTAAATTGCTAAGACATCTGTTTTTCTGCCAGGTACATGAAACACTGCAGATTAACATTAAGATAGTTTAACATGTTGAAAGCCTTGTATGGTTGGGTACAAATTTAAGGCCCAAGAGATTTTCCAAAAACAGGACAGTTGTGATATAAGGCAATAGGTTAATTTTTAATTGTTCGTATTTGAGAGATTCATGTTTTCAGAGATGCTAGAGGAGAGTCACACTTTGTGGTCACACTTTTGAGTGAGTTATTTAAATACTTAAATACTCTATTACAGGTACCAGGAGGGAGATTACAAATACTTTTATTTTTTACTGTCAAACTTCACACGTTTCTATAGGAAGGTTAGGAAGTGACTAATAGCATGTTCAACTTGAACCTGCTTAACTACATGAAACGCCCACATTACCATTTTACCCTGTGCTTGTTTGTGCAGTGCCCCCCCACCCCCACCCCCTGGTAGGCCAAAACAGAAGAACAAATTTTTCCAACATAATTTGCAATTACACAAACCGGTTTCATAATTAAAGGGCCACCAGAAAGTGCTGTTTGAAAGTATATTTCGTTACAGAGTGAACCGCCTGCCTGTAACTTACAAGAAGAGGGCAATGCCAACAACTATGACCACATTTAATTGTCTCTGATTTGCATTTGAAACAAAGAAGTCTGGGGAAGTCTGAATACAGTTTGTGTAGGTGTAGCATAGTATTATAGTATATTCTGTTAAAAAACAAATTACATTGATACTGCTCAAAGTACATCTAAGAGCCACAGTCTTGCAGTCAATCTTTTCAATATTCTGACCTAGATCTTTCTCTTGAATGCCCTTCACCTTCTGTCTTCTGTTACCCCTTACTGTTGAGTAAGGTTTTGATATAATACAATTGGACATATTTATAATAAAAAAAAAAACCCTTATTGATATTGCACACCCTTCTATTGCAAAAAATATATGCTCACAGTGAGTTTTAATAAATTTTAATACAAGCAGTTTTATTGTAATTGTATATTTATTTATTGTCTTTAAATTATTCTTCATATTCATGTGTATAATTCCTTAGTATGCGATACTTTGTAATTGTATGTTGAGCCATGCAACAGCAGGGTTGACTAATGCATTGGCCTCTTAACCCCTTACCACAGAAATGCTTATTACAGACTATTGTATTTTTTAGCACTACAGGGATGTCTGTACAAACTGGAGGGGCTATTACGTTTGTATCAATATGTTCGGGCTGCAGGCGAGCCATACACTGTTTAACTGGTTTTCCCTCATAGAGGATTTTGACCAAGACAAGGAGAACAGAGCATATTACTCCAGTTCTAAAAGCTCTACAGCCAGTGAGCTGCAGAATGGATTTTTAGAAGTGCTGCTCCTAGTCTTTATAGCAGTGGTTGGTTTAGGCCTAGAAACCTTTCAGTGTCAGTATGTTTAAAGAATATAACCCAAATTGAGCCAAATAGATCCATAAACACAGATCATCCAGTAGCGCCTAAGTGTCCTAAATGTTGCTGTATTTAAATCCAGGCTAAACACATTCTTCATTTTCTGGATCTAAAGTTCAGCTTTAAGACACCCCACTTTACTTATATAAACTATATATTCTTTATTTTTATACAGTATATATTTATATATATTATATTTGTCTTTTCATTAGTTTTAATAGTATGTTTTTTTTTTTATTTTATGCACATTTGTATTTATTTATTTATTTATTTATTTATTATGCATTTATTCATACTTGTTATTGCTGTATTGATTCGTTTGTATTTATGTGAAGTGTTAAGTGTGCTATATAAATGAACTTGCCTTGGCTTGCCACATAAATAAAGTTACTATTAGTCATAAGTCAATATTTGATTAATATTCCTGCATTTTATTATGCGTGATGTTTTTGTATGGTTCCTCACAAGGTATGTTCTTCTGTGTAGGTTCCTCAGCCAAAACTACATAACAACCTTAAGGCATGGTGTTTTCAGAGATCTTCACAAGTTGCAGTGGCTGTGAGTACCCACACAACACATCTCTCTTTAGTCAAATAGCAGTAATAGAAAATGGCAGGTCAATAGATGTTTAAAGTTTAAGTGCATTTAATCCTCCTCAGTAACAACTCATATTTAGCTTTTTTTGATACAGGCAAATCAAAATCAATAAAAACTGTAATATATGCAGTTATGCAGTTCTTCCCAGATGTGATGCACCAGTGAGATTCATGAATTAATGTAGATTTTAATTGATACCAAATGTATTTATCAGAAAAGACATACACCAAAAAATAATAATTTTAAACTTAATTGTAAATACATTTGTTAAGGTTGGGCCAAGAGTGATTATAGGGTGTCTCATGCAGGTCCAAGGGTCATCAAGCTGAACACATTGGGATAGAGCTCTATAAGGGCTGAGACGGAGACAAACATTTCTCTGCCTGTCTTAGACTTTTGGCCAAACACCAGCCTGTTGAACCTGGGTACACCTTCCTGAATCCTGCCCCTGTTTACTGATTGGCCTTTTTTTTTTTTACATTTACATTTATTACTACTTCAAATGCCTAAAATTAGAACCAGGTGCACCACATTAGCCTCAGATGGTTAGAACATCATTAGAGGGTTTTTGGAGGAACTATTTAAACCTCAGGCATTTAGTTTGGTTTGCTCTTGATTGGTAAAGTGAGTGTTATTATCATGGAAAGATCCAAAAAGCCCTCTGAGGTCTTCTGAAATAACATTGTACATGCTTAAAACAGAACAATTGCCAACATGGCCAGGTCAGACCGTCCTAGCAATTTCAGGCCAACAACAGAACACAGTATGTGTAAAGATGTCTCCAGCAATCCTAAAATGTCATCACAGGATGAGCAGGTTGCTCATGAAAGCATAGCTTCTGCAATCAGAAAGAGAGCACACACGTTTGATTTTCATGGGATTCTTCAGAGACCATCTAGTCCAAGACCAGGATATCTGGAACAATGTGCTTTGGACAAATGAAACCAAAGTTAACTTATTTGGACACAGTTTGCGTAAACCAGACACAGCATTTGAGCACAGGAACCCATATCAGCTGTGAAGCGTGGAGGTGGAAACGATGTGGTTTGGGGCTGCTTTTCTGCTATAGGGCCTGAAGAGCTCTTCAACATAGAATTCATTAAGAAAATGCGAGACCATCTGTCTAAAAACTAAGGCTGAAACAGTGTTTGGCCAGTGGGGAACTTCTGTGGGTAGATCAGTATATTTTAGGAAACGTCTAACTGAAGTTTTTTCAACTAAGGGGGGAAATACCAGTTATTAGGGCATAGGGTGTTCTAACTTTTTCCTCATAGGAAAAATACATTTATTTAAATGACATTTACAATCTTAAGGCAAACTGCCAGTTTATGTAAGAATTGTAATATATATACAGGTGCTGGTCATAAAATTAGAATGTAATGTAAAAGTTGATTTATTTCAGTAGTTCCATTCAAAAAGTGAAACTTGTATATTATATTTATTCATTACACACAGACAGATATATTTGAAATGTTTATTTCTTTTAATTTTGATGGTTATAACTGACTGGTTATAACTAATGAAAACATCAAATTCAGTATCTCAGAAAATTTGAATATTGTGAAAGGTTCAATATTGAAGACACCTGGTGCCACACTCTAATCAGCTAATTAACTCAAAACACCTGCAAAGGCCTTTAAATGGTCTCTCAATCTAGTTCTGTTGGCTACACAATCATGGGGAAGACTGCTGACTTGACAGTTGTCCAAAAGATAACCACTGACACCTTGAACAAGGAGGGCAAGACACAAAAAGTCATTGCTAAAGAGACTGGCTGTTCACAGAGCTCTGTGTCCAAGCACATTAATAGAGAGGCGAAGGGAAGGAAAAGATGTGGTAGAAAAAAGTGTACAAGCAACAGGGATAACTGCACCCTGAAGAGGATTGTGAAACAAAACCCATTCAAAAATGTGGGGGAGATTCACAAAGAGTGGACTGCAGCTGGAGTCAGTGCTTCAGGAACCACCACGCACAGACGTATGCAAGACATGGGTTTCAGCTGTCGCATTCCTTATGTCAAGCCACTTTTGAACAAGAGACAGCGTCAGAAGCGTCTCGCCTGGGCTAAAGACAAAAAGGACTGGACTGCTGCTGAGTGGTCCAAAGTTATGTTCTCTGACGAAAGTAAATTTTGCATTTCCTTTGAAAATCAAGGTCCCAGAGTCTGAGGGAAGAGAGGAGATGCACAGAATCCATGTTGCTTGAGGTCCAGTGTAAAGTTTCCACAGTCAGTGATGGTTTGGGGTGCCATGTCATATGCTGGTGTTGGTCCTGTGTATTTCCTGAGGTCCAAGGTCAACTCAGCTGTCTACCAGGAAGTTTTAGAGCACTTCATGTTTCCTGCTGCTGACCAACTTTATGGAGATGCAGATTTCATTATTAAACAGGACTTGGTACCTGCACACAGTGCCAAAGCTACCAGTACCTGATTTAAGGACCATGATATCCCTGTTCTTAATTGGCCAGCAAACTAGACTGACCTTAACCCCATAGAAAATCTATGGGGTATTGTGAAGAGGAAGATGCGATACGCCAGACCAAACAATGCAGAAGAGCTGAGGGCCACTATCAGAGCAACCTGGGCTCTCATAACACCTGAGCAGTGCCACAGACTGATCGACTTCATGCCACACCGCATTGCTGCAGTAATCCAGGCTAAAAGTATTGAGTGCTGTACATGCTCATACTTTTCATGTTCATACTTTTCATTTGGCCAACATTTCTAAAAATCCTTTTTTGTATTGGTCATACATAACATTCTAATTTTCTGAGATACTGAATTTGGGGTTTTCATTAGTTGTCAGTTATAACCATCAAAATTAAAAGAAATAAACACTTGAAATATATCAGGCTGTGTTTAATGAATAAATATAATATACAAGTTTGACTTTTTGAATGGAATTACTGAAATAAATAAATGTTTTCATGATATTCTAATTTTATGACCAGCACCTGTATATATAGCCTCTGTTCTTGTTTCTCGCCAAATTTCTCCCATTGAAGTGGCATTTTCTTTTTCACCTGTTTTTGGAATCCAAAACAGCCAGTTATGGAACCATATGTTTGTGCCTCCACATATCTGTTCATATCAAATATGCCCAGAGAATTGGAACATTCTGTCTGCAGAGGGGAGTCCAGTTCCTGTCTACTCAGCATAGGTCAGCAGAGAAATCTTTAGCTGAATATGCAACTGAGTTCTGCACTCTAGCTGTGGAAAGCTAATGGATTCCTAAAAGATGTATTGACCGACAACCTGATTGAGCTTGCCCTCCGGTTTGACAACAGGTTACAGCAATGGCACAGGAGTCAGGAGGCTAGGTGTTCCCAGTTTTCCAGTTAAACTTCTCCTTAAGAGCCTGGGGCAGTCTCTCTTCAGACTTGGCTGCTCACACTTCACTGAGTAGTGTCCCCTATCTGCAGTTGATGTTGTGTATATCCTGGCTTCAGTGCCATAACCCCTGCCGGGACTGGCTTACCCGTCTGTCCTTTCATGGGACCCCAGTGCAAGAACTGTCTGCATGTCCTCAAATTCCTGACCTTTCCTTCGTCCCCATGGAGTATTGGGACCTCCTGGAAGTCTTCAGTAAAATGAAAGCCCAGCCCCTGTCCTTTCGATTGGTCTTCCAATATAGCCATAGACCTCCTACTTGGCATGAGTCCCCTTTGAGGATGTGAGGCCATGGAGGAAACCAAAAAGCCATGGCCCTTTGCTCTTTCGGCAGGAGCAGGGTTTTTCTTCATGCTGGGAATTAAACAGCAGATGGTAATTTTTACCAAGCTGGACTTGTGCAGCACCAACAATCTGGTTAGGGAAGGTGAATAGTGGAAGTTTCATCACTCTGTAGGGCATTACGATTACCTTTGTTATGCCCTGCGAACCTATACCCGTCGGTATGTCAGTGAGCTCTGGAGGGAGCCACTCGACCTACTAACCTACTGCTATGTGTTTGACTACTTGGTTTCTTGATATACAGGAAGAACATAGACAAGCATGTAACCCATGCCTAAAGGGTTTTACTGTTTCTCCTGGCAAGTCATTTATTTATATATGAAGCTGGAGAAGTCCAACCAAGATTAAGGCTAGAAGGTCCATATATTACATTACAGCATTCCATTGGTTCAACACTTCCTTGTCTTCCAGCTTCTTTCGATGACTTGACAAGAATTGTGATATAGAGGATCAAGAGTTGCTTGCAGGTCAGCTAGCATTGGTGGAGTGGAGAGGCTGGACCATCACTTTTTGGTCTGGATGTATCATAAAAACTAAAAACAGAAAAATGCCTCTTATGCATTCTGTCATACTAACTGGACTTGAAGCCTATATGCTCTTTCCTGACAGTGGGAGCATCCCTTTTTATAAGTAGCTGCCAACAACCATATTCCCAGAGAGCCAGGCTCTCATTCAGTAGGCCGTCGAAACCGCCCTGGAGAGCTTGCTGCAGGGGGGTTTCCATGCTCTACTGAATGAAAGCCTGGTGTGGGGATATGGTTCAGACTCAGATGGTGCCTCCACCCCATGTCAGGGAATAAGTCCAGCTGGAGGAACATGCCTCACCCCTCGCAGCACACCCTGGGGTGACTCGCATGGTGGTTCCTGTGCTGGCTGTGTCTGAAGTGGTGTATAAGCTGACAGCTACTTTTGTGACTGAAACACACCCTTTGTGATGAACTTTCACACTTTACACATGAATAGTAAAAAAAAAAAATTATATTAGATTCTGAAACAAAATTCTGTCTGCGGTAGTCTTCATCTTTTTCAAATTGAAAGTACTTATTCTCAAGAGAAAAGGAGTTAGGTAAAGAGAGAGACAGGTAATTAAAGAGAACAGTATCAAGAGAACATTGCCTTACAATATTTATTATGCTTTCATTTACAAACCTTTCATGTGAGCCAAAGTAATTTGTTTGGCCCTGATCCAATTGTATTTCTGCAAGCCCCTTGTTAAGCATATTATACTTTCTACTTTCCCTTGTGGCAAAACTTTATATATTGCACATTAAGACAAGCCTGATTCTAATGGAATTAGACACAGAGGAAAATGAGCTCTATTAGGGAGCTCACATTTTAATAGAATACCTAAACTAAAATCATTTATTCTAAAATATGAATGATCTGTGTATGGTAATGTAGTGGCCAGAAAAATAGGTCAAAGTGCAGTTTCACTCTATATTATTATTATAATCTATATTGTCTACAGGCGTTTGTTGCGGATAAACTGAAGCAACATGTATCAAAATATCTGTTATTACTATTAATATCTGTAAACTGAACTTTTTTTCTTCAGAGTCCTGGATCACAACCCCCTGAGCAGCATCTCGCATGATACTTTCGTCGGCCTCAAGTCCCTGATATTCCTGTAAGTAATCAGCAGATTCAAAAGAATGTTTGACTTTCTTTGAATCAAAACTAATAGCTGTGGAAGTCACTGAGCTCTAGCATTGTGCTGTATTGATTTGTGTACACTTTTAAAATGAAAGTGGAAGAGCCATTTTAGCTGGCCTCCTCAGAAGACCCATAGGGCTTTAAAATGTCCTATACGCAAGGCTATTACCTAGTTATAGTGGAATAAAGGAATGAAACTTTCTTTAATGCTTAATCATTTTGCACTGATGCTGTGTGATAATCACTAAGCCTGAAACCGTGTGGTTTTTAATATTGAAAACTTTAGCACTGTCATATTACCACCCTAAAAAGGACCTTGGTTGAAGCATAAGGAACTCCATGCTTTCACACAGTCCACATGTTTTTGGGTTTTTTTGGCCCATGACCCATGGCCATCATACTAACTGGTAAAAACAACTATGATGAGGAAACTACAACAAGTATAGCATTTTTTTCAAGAATGTAGCAAAATTAAATTTGTATGTTTGCTTTGAAATTGTACAGAAACCTACAGTTTGTAACAGTGCTGCTGACAGGAACCAGGAGTCACAATATGCAAAGGAAATATACAGTTTTATTTTTAATAACTTAAAAAACAGCCACTCTGATTTCACCAAACTGTTGCATTATTCCTTTGTGATGTTTGTGCAAGCTTTAAACAAAGCTTATATCAAAACATTGTTGATAGTTTTATGGGTTTCTTCCTTCAGTCTGCTCTTCAGGAGGGGACTTTCACACTCAGGTCTGGCGAATAACTTGACCAGTCTAAATGTCCACTTTTTTGCCCTGATGAAGTCCTTTGTCATGTTGACGGTGTGATCTGGGTCACTGTCTCGCTGCATGGTGAAGTTCCTCCTAATTAGATTGGACGCATTTCTCTGTAAATTGGCCGACAGACTGTTTCTTTAGACTTCTAAATTTGTGGGTTACATCAATAAAGATTACTGAGTCCATTCCAGAATCAGCCATGCAAGACCAAGCAATTACACTACTTCCCCAGGGCTTGACTGATCAGCTTGGGTATTTCGGATTAGCAGATCCATTTTTGTTCTCCACATTTTGGCTTTTTTATTACTTAAGTAGGGGTTTCAGAAATTTTGTGCCACTGGTCCGTTTTTCTTTGCAAACATCTTTGCAAATGGCCTCAATATTTCTGCTCTTGATATTTCCCTCGGACAGAGGATTGTTACTTGTTACTTTCAAACCTAGAATTTGTTTTCAAAGTTACTGACTGATGTTTTTGGGGTTTTCTTCATAGCATATTTCTATAGGAACCTTCAAGGAACCTTTTTCTTGATGGTTACTCAAAGCACCCTGCAAATTTCAAATTGAAGATCTTCCAAATATTTCACAAGGATCTTATACTTTTACCAGCAGAAATAAAAAATCATCAGACTGGGCTAATTTTTTGTCTAAATTTTTGTCTTTGCCCACTGCAGTCTTAGATTTCTGTTTATGACTGACAGACGTGTGGGCTGACATGATCTTCTGTTGTAGCCCTTTAGGTTTGATGTGTTGTGAATTCCAAGACTCCCTTCTGCTTACCACAATTATAAAGGGTTTATCTGAAATATGTAATGCAAAGCTTGAGCACCCCTGAGCAAAATTTCTGCTGCTACTGTGAGTAGCTAAGCAAGAAAAATATGACCTGATTTCCAAAAGACATTTAAAGATGACACATTTCTCATTATTTAACGCTTCTCATTTCTAAGGGGAACTGCATGAAGCCAATGTTTAGGCACCCAGAATGGTCAACAGCTGCCAAAAAGTTTTATATTTCAACTTAATGAGTCCACAAGATTGTTTCCAAAATGCATCAGGTTTGTTTAGATGTTTAGATGGATGTTTGACTTTCTTTGAATCAAAACTAATAGCTGTGGAAGTCACTGAGCTCTAGCATTGTGCTGTATTGATTTGTGTACATTTTTAAAATGAAAGTGGTAGAGCCATTTCAGCTGGTCCCCTCAGAAGACCCATACGGCTTTAAAATGCTAGTTATTACCTAGTTATATTGGCAATAAAAGTAATAAAACTTTCTTTAATGCTTAATCATTTTGCACTGATGCTGTGTAATAATAACTAAGCCTGAAACCATATGGTTTTTAATATTGAAAACTTTAGCACTGTCATTTTACCATCTTATGTAAAAGCTTCCAGAATTTTCTTGGGTTCATTAAAACAAAAAAACAACCTTGGTTGAAGCTTAAGGAACTTTCAGGTGCAGAAGCTTTGGCCGATGCTTTGTTGAATGTTTTTCCTACTAAAACAATACATTCTCTACAATATATGCCACATTTGGATCTGCTGAAGAAGAATAGTTATAGCTAAGTGAGTAAAACATTTCCAAAAGACCTACATTTAAAATGACACAGTCTTCATTTTAAGCAAGTTTACTTTTTATTCCCATAGAACAAAGCCTTAAACAAAAGTTTGGGCACCATACATGGTCAGTTAACACCTTGCTAATTGCAGCCAAAAGGCTCTGTTTAAACTTCGTCAGTCCACAGTCCTGTTTTCAGAATGCATCAGGCTTAGATGTTCTTTGAAAATGTTTGATGCTGCATTTGTGCAGGAACGTTTTTTTTTCCTGATGACTTTTCCATGAAGGTCATATTTGTGCATGTATCACTGAAGGAACAGGGAGTTTGTTATATCTTTTTAGCAATTCCACAAACATTGTTTTCAGAAAGTTCTGTTGGTCTTCCAGACCTCAATTTGACCTCAATTTCATCACGCCTGCTGACTGCAGTTGATTTCTTAAATACATTATGAGATTAGACAGTGACCTAAAACATTTTTCTGTCGTATAACGTTTTTCTTGAGATAGACAGCTGCTTAGGAGTCTATGGCTATGGATTGTTGGGAGGTTTGAGAAATTTGAGTATTTATAAAGCTTTGGAATTTGCATCGCCTGGTCTTTCCAAACAATGAATGAGAGCAAGCCATAGCTACAACACGCTAATTAAAGTCTTACACCGTGGAAAAAGGAATCTGTAAGCTCAGATCTCTTGGGGTGCTTAAACATTTGCATGACAATTCTTTTATTTAGTTTACCTTAATATTGTACAAAACTATAAAACAAATATCCCAAATAACCCAAATAATGTTGAGTGTGTTTATGCTTGTAGTTCGGTTTCCCTTAGTCTGGACCAAGCACGAAAATTATACACTGTTACATCGTAGTCCTGGTTTGCTTTGCTTTCATACTGACATTTGCAATCGAAACAAAAGGGAAAAAAAACGTGACATATGATGCACGTATGACAGAAGGCTGTCATACGTGCACACATTGGGTGTGTCCATGGTTCCGGAATGATCCATGCAATAACTAGCGGGAACAAACGTACAATCTAACTGCTGTATCCTCAAACCTGTCTTATTAAATCTTTAAGTCTTGAGGTTGAGTATTAAACCATGATTTTGATCAAGTACACACACTGATTTATTCATGGAACGCTGTTCGTTAAAGCTGTAAAATGTACATTACTGCAGCTGCATCCCAACTCGCACGTGTCTTTACTGAGGAAACTGCACCAATCAGTGCAGTTCTAGTGGTGGCAAGTTTTAAAATCATGCATAGTGTGGTAGTGTGCGGTTTGGTGCACAGCCCCGCTAAACTAAAGTGTCAGACCGAAGATGTTAAAGCGGACGGCTTGACATTGGTGGAGAAGGCAGGCAGGGATGTTTAGATCTTGTAGGCATGACCCCGTACCTGTGCACAACTCATACTGCAACTGGACTGCACCAGAGTTTGTTTAGAAATGGACCGAGACACACCTGTTCGAAAGGCAGCATTCACACTTAGCCTAACAAACCGCACTAACAGAGCAGTCACACCAGGGTGTGTTTTAATCAAACCAAAGCTGACAAGTATAAACATACCCAAACCTCAGTCTTTATGCTATTTGGGAATCAGTTCATATTCTGCTTGCCTAACTATTTGCAGTAACAGAAAGTTTGACCCTGTATATTTATTCAAATACATATAAAATGGAACTGGTGCATAAGATTGGAGATATATGATAATTATCTATGAGGTTGCAAATACATACACTCACTTAGATTAATAATTCAGTGGTGCTGAAAGTTACAAAATGTTTATTTAACATTACAAGTTAAAAAACAAGTCAGACAGTGTCTAGGACAGGATAGGGTCTGGAAGAAGACGGTCACCCTCAGCTGAGAAGAAATTGGTTCAGGTGGCTGAGTCTGTCCTAAAGAAATGCAGCCTTGAGCTTGAGCTAAAGTTTGCAACAAACCACATGGTCAAAGAAAAAGCATTCTTGAGGAAGACACAGATGGGTAAAGGAGAAGTAAAGGTGATGTAATGAAGAAGGAGGGCTACCTCAGAAATCTTCAGCATATCTTCAAACCATCAGCTCAACAGTTGAAACTTGGACAATCAAAGAGGGTGGTGGAATGGATAAAGGAGGCTAATATTAAGTTTTTGGAATGTCCTTTTCCAAGTCCTGACCACAAATATGTGGACTGTGCTTAAATGTCAGGTCCATGCCAGGAAACCAACAAATGTAGTTAAACTTCACTGATTCTGCCAAGAAAAGTGAACAAATATCCATTCAGAAGCTTGTTGATGGTTACCAGAAACATCTGGTCAGAGTGTGACTTGCTAAAATATATTAGGTTTGTTGTCAGAGTGACACCTTATTTGGAATGGTCCTTTTTAGATGAAAAGTAAGTGAAGACAAGCATCACACTCTCAGTAACATGTCAACAACGCATCAGCGGTGTAGCAGCAATTCTACTGAATTCAGCTGTTTTCACTTTATTTGGAGAGTCCAACTTCAGATCTGTAGACGTTCACCTGAAAAAACATTGATCATCTCTAACACAACAGCTCTAATACAGACCATCTCACATTCTAGCTGTGTATAGCTGTTATAGACATGCTGCTGACACCAGTCTGGAACTGTTTTTTAACTGAATTAGGTTGAGATAAAGGGGCCAGGGTTGAGAGCCAGGTTGAGGGCCAGGATGAGAGCGAGGGTTAGGATTAGATTTTGGGTTAAAACAAGGGTTAATGGTAGGTTTTGGGTACAGTTAGGTTGGGTTTTGGTTAAAGGTAAAGGTTGGGATTAGGGCCAGGATGAGAGCGAGGGTTTAGATTAGGTTTTGGGTTGAGGTTAAGGTTAGGTTTAGGGCCCGGATGAGGATTTGGGTGGAGGTTATCCCACAAAAATAAGTACACAGCTTGCCTGGAATAAGTTATGATAATTCGCTGTATAATGGCAGTAATAAGTAAGTTAGTAGTGTACACGGTACATGATGTGCATCTGACCACCATACTCCTCTAGATCTACACATAGCTGTTCCTAAAAACAGGTCATCACCCCGGCCAACTTTTCCAGCATAATGGCCTCTCAAATAAGATGGTACTTAAACTATGGAACTCTCTGCAAACTAGCTGCAAATGTCTCAGCCCGGTACTACTACAGATATGAAACTTATTGCACTTTAAATGGTAAGTGTAAGTGTAATGGTCTCAAGATTTTCTTTCTGATCATGTTTTGCCAAGAACTGAAATCAGCAGGTTTGCTTTGCCTGAGTGGATGCATACGCGTCAAACCGTAGAGACTTACAGTAGGTTTTTATGACTAATGCTTCCAACTGCTTCTAATATCAGTCCAATTTCTTACCACATCTGGTACAGGCACATTTGCTGTGTGGAGGTATGCTAAAGCCTGGTGTTCTTCTGTTATCTTCTCTGTGATTACTGCATAAAGAGAATGAAATAGAGGGGGGTTATCGCTTCACCAATTTTTCATTTTTATTTAGTTCTCTTTTTTCCCTACAGGGTCTGCCCTCATTCCCCTGACTTCATCTCATCCCTTCAAACTTTAGAGTTGTTTATGGTTAGGTTAACTTGGGGGCATGCCCAAGCATGCTCATCGAACTGTCTCAGACATTTGCTACTTCTTGACATTCATTCGTTCTGCATCTATTGGTGCTGTTGCTTGGAATCAGTTATGAAAAAAAATCCTTACAGAATCTCCTGTTTCTAATGGAGCATGTATTCAAAAAGAACAGCAAAGCCTTTTTTCAAAGGCTTTTTTCTTCTTGCCAAAAGGGAACTGTTTAGTGCCTTATTTTTAACAGAAAACAGAAGGTATTGCATGGACACCCTCTGCACAACGTTATGTCCTGGCAGATGTTGGGCATAGCACCTGTGAACAGGATTACGAAAGCCGGCTGTTATTAAAAGTCGGCTGAAGCTAAGAAAGATAAATGGGGCTGCCCTCATTTTTGAGATTTAGACTGACATTTAACAATATAAGCCTCAATTACCTTTTTTTTCTTCTTTCTAACTGGTTCACATTGGATGGATTAGGGATGTGAACGCATCTACACTTCTACGTATCTGTCATCAAGAGAGTGGTAGACCCTGTAGGTTGTGAGGTGGGACCTCCATGGATCATATCAGTTAGCCTGTAGTGCACTGATATGACCTAGCCCATGACCTGGTTGCCAGTTCATCGCTTGCACTTTTGGTAGTTACAGGCCACTGCATACTAAAAAAAATAAATAAATAAAAGACCTGCCTGATGTTTTGGAGATGCTCTGACCTGGCCATTATAATTTGCTCCTTGTCAAAGTGCACTAAGTAGATGCTTTGTTGAAACAGTATGTTGTGTATGTTGAGTATGCTGAGATGATATGTATTATACCTGTTAAATGTTCAGTTACATCTCTGGTTAACATTTACAGATTTCAGTGAAAATCCACTTAATTTATCAATACTTTATGTATGCAGTTAATTAAAAGTCTCATGATAATCTACCATTATTTGAAATACGTGTTTGTGGTCAGTCATGTTGTGCATATGTGCTGGCCTGTGCTGCATGCTGATACAGACTGCATTGTGTAATGTAAAGTTGTGTGTTTCTTTCAGATCCATGGTCAACACATCCCTGGTGCACCTATCCAAACTTAGCCTCTGTCACTACATGCCTCTGCTCAGCTGGCTGTGAGTACAACACTTCTCAACATCCTATTCTGAATTTTCACAGATCAGCTTCACTGGTGTCAGTGGTACATTTAGATGGTCCTAATGAAGCGGTAAACAGAGTTTTGAGTTTAAGGCAAGGGAGTTGCACTCAAAAGGCTGGCAAAGTTGTAAATAGGAGTGGTACACGCCTGTTATAGATTAAAGGAGAAATTATACTTTTTGAAATATTATTTTGTTGGGATATATGTGTGTGTGTGTGTGTGTAAGGGGGGGGGTGCTGGTACTGCGCTACATGCATCTAGCAGATCTCATTATAAGAGGTGGGGCCCACCTTGAATTACTGACATCATTAAGTTCGGGATCCAGTATTCTAGTAGATGCAGAGCAGACAGAGCAGAGCAGAGGCCCTATGCATAAGCTTGCTCTGCCTATAGCAAGTATTAGTGTAACAGGCAGGTAACATATTAATAATAGGAGAAGTAAAATAATATCTGCCTTTATTAGTTTCATCTATATGTCTTGAAAAAGGCCTGTGGAAGAGACTTTTAATAAAGACACAAAAAACGAAAGCCACAGTGCATTCAAAGCTCTACAGCTCAACCTTTAATATAATGCAGTGCAAATGGAAAGCATGTTAGTAATGGCACAGCACAGTGGATTTGGGAAGAAACAGTGAATGTTTGGCTGAAGTGTTTGGGAACACACTGTCAGTTTAACTTAAGGCTGTTTTCTTCAGTACTGGGTGAACTATATAGGACTTCCAGTCCTTATTATAAAGAGTATGCTAATTTCAGCTGACTGAAAGGATATGGACAAAATAACATGATTTTATATAAGCCTGGTACTTGGCTGCATTTCGCTTTGCTATTACTGACTGCCTAGTGTCTGCAACTCATGGGCATCACTAGACCCTAGTAATCTTCCATACAGGTATTTTTTAGTTCCTGGATTTAGTTACTGGGCACCTACATCATCTCTTTAAGAGTTTTTAAGATGTTTCTGTAGTTATTGGCTTAACTGTTAAATTATCCTTTATGGTCCAGTCCCTCTTTCCCTCTGGTGATTGGAAAGGTTTCATGTCATGGTTCAGACCTAGCCTTTTTCTGCTTTGTTGGGTTTTCCTGTGTGACATGATTATAGATATGCCTGTGTGTAAACTGTCTGCCTGTGCAGTGAACCATGCTGTGGATAATGACCTTGACGTCTGGAGACTCCCCCTCAAATGTAACTTGTACTTACATTCATCTGTCTTGAGCCTTTCAACATTGCAGCAGGAGACACAGAAGTCATGGGGATTGCGAAAACATCTGTTCCGGAGATCAGTTAGTAACTTTGGTTATAGAGTGAGTGAGTGTCCCTTTTCCTCCACTAAAAACCCAAGGGCTCATATGTAGGCCCACACTCCTTTATTTACAGTCATAAGCAACATACCTCATTCATGATTCAAGATGGTTACAGAGACAATTATAAATGTGATTGGATCATAAATCTTAAGATTAATAATACATATTTTTTAAGTAGCTTAGAACATTAGAGCACCTTTTGTCGAAACCCATTTTTAAGTAAGAAAAATATTGGAACGTGAATGACTGACAGGTGTTTCTTGTTGGTCAGCTGTATCCTGTGAGAGCTCTTGTTTAAACAGTGAATGTGCCCTCAATGTCTACTCTTGGTTTAGGCTGAGGCTCTTGGTTTGAGCCTGGTTGAGCTTGGTTTCATCTGTGAAGACTGCAGTTGTTAAAAAAGAATAAACCAACATGAAGACTGTCCATTGTGCTGAGAACACTTGCAGCATCAGCAATTTGATGGCTAACTGTTGTTCACTTGTTCCCTTGTATAAGTAAGGTCAGAAGTATGGACAGAAACATCAGTACAAATGCACTCGAGTCACTTATTTTGTTACAATGAAAAATAGCAAGGTATTTATTCTGTAAGTGTTTATTTGGTCAATGTCAACTTTGTTGAGAGAACTCACCTTTCACACTGGCTTCTGGTATTAATTATGTGTGTATTGTTTGGCTTGTTTTACTCACCCTCTTTGTGTTACATTTCACTCTGGACTACCTCTTTGTGCGCATCTTGCTTGCATCTTGGATAACAGCCTTGCTTTGTTGTTGGCTGTAAGAGTATCTTATCAGCCATGCTGCTGTGTATTACTTCAGGGCTACAACTTAATTAAAACACATAGATCTAAATGAAATCTTTAACTTGCATTGCTTAGTTGAGCTCAACAAATTAAATTAAATGAAATTAGGCTAGGTGTAGGAGTATATTGTGAGAAATTATCTGGGATCAGTTTTAGAGAGAGTGTTTGGAGTGATACTTGCTTGACTATTCAGGGAAGCCTATTAGTGCCAAGATGCCATTGGGAAAGCCTACCCAGAATTTACTCACATATCACATATAACTCTAAAAAAGGGATTTTAGAAGCTATATAAACATAGTTGTTTGGAAACACTTGAAATAACATTTTAAGAATGTTTTACAGTATCATTTTTGTTCTAACATATGGCCATTTAGGATGAGTGAGGTCAAATAAAAGATGAAGGACTTCTGGGGTTTCACTTTACTTTTTAGAGGGAGACCTGGCTCAAGAAAGAGTTGGTTCTTAATATCGATCCACATTACTTTCTCTTTCTATTACTCACTCATTTATCTAGTGGATTCCCATGTAGTGTTCTGGTTGTATTCTTATGCTGTAGTTGCCTCATTTACAAAATGATTTGCCCCCCTTCTCAATTTCTTTTATTTTTGCATTTAAACCTTTAAATGTTTCAGAACATCCAACTGATAGTACTATAAATTACGAAACAACATAAGTAACAACCCAGTGCACTCATATCCCCATGTGAAAACGTTATTGCCTCCCCAGCTGCTAAACCAACCAGTTAACCAAATATGATTGACCACTAGGAATTCCACTAGCCACACACAGGCATGACTACTTCCAGACCTGTTGAATCTAAACATCACTTAAGTAGAGTCTGTCTGGCAATGTAAAGCAGGGTAGGTGTAGAAGGTCTGAAAAGCAGCACATGATGTCACGTTGTAAAGAGATTCAAATATAGATAAGAAATGAGTCTCAAAAGTCATTGAAATTTCTCAGTTTGGAAACGGTTGCAATGTCATTGCTAAGGCTCTGGGACTCCGGTAGAGCAAACCACAATTAGAGAGAATTAAAAAAGTGTTGAATCTTAGCAGTAGTGGCTAGCCTACTAAAACTTTACCAAGAGCATATTGATGACTCATCCAGGAGGTTGCATAAGATCCCAAACAAACATCTAAAGAACTACAGGCCTCAGTTAAAGCCATAAAAAAAGCCACAGGGCAAAATTGCACTCATGGGTCAGTGCTGTGGTAGTAGTGTGATGGTCTGTGGCTGCACAGGGGCTAGACAGTAGGACAGTAATCTGAAGCATCCAAGTCAGTCTGGCTCTGAATGGCTCAGAAGAAACAAAATTAAGGTTTTTCTAGGTGCCAAGTCAAGAGATGCTGTGGTGAGACACTTAAACGAGCAGTTCATGCTCTCAAATCCTCCAGTGTAGCTGCATTAAACTCTATAAAACTTACAACTACATAAAACTGCAGTAAAACTTAAATTCTACAAAGAACAGCAGGCTAAAATTCCACCAGATATTAGGTTTATGGGGGCAATTACTTTTTCACTAGGGTGATATAGTTTAGTTTATAAAGTTTTTAATATGCTGAACGATCATTTACATTTGCTGCATTTTGTGTGGATTAGTTGTCTTTATCTCAAGGTTGATAATCTGAAACATGTGAAAAAGAAATTTGGAAAGGGGCAAATACTTTTTTCCACAGAACTGAATAATGTGTTATAATATTTACTCAATATAGCACATTCCACTTCACTGTAAAATCACACATAATTAACAGTATATGCATTTATTAAGGGTGAATTTGTATTGAATAAGTATTGATAGATATAAAATAGAAAATGCATTGCATACAAATGACATACAAATGCAATGCATATGTATAGATATGTTTGTATAATATCTATCAACAAGCCTAACCTAAATATGATGTAGATTCTTTTTTACGTAATTATCACAACAATAAAATCTGTCAAAAAAGGACCACAAAGGCCCATTGAGGAGCTGCAGGGTTGAAAACCACTGTAGTTAACATGGGACATCACAAAGGCTCTTAATAACTTCACAGTTATAGTAAGATCATTGTATTGATACTGTGAATACTAGCCATTAAACAGATCAGATGACTCTGTTGTATTAAATGCATAGAGAAAGGCTTTTGGCACTGACAGCAAGATGTCAAAGAGAATGACGTACCTTGTGTTTTTATCCTTGGATTAAATTAAGTGAGTCAGTGCCATTTAGCATAACATGGCATTTTCTTGTCAAGCCTTTTCACCGTAATTATAATTATACAAAGACACTGAGGAAGATTTGCATAATTATACTTTCTGCAGGCGCCAATATAGCCTAATCTATCCTCTCTCCAAAATACAAATCAGCTTCGTCACATTTACAGGACTTGTCAGCGCAGTATTGGTGGCTTTAACTTGAGCGTAAGCATTCAGAGCTAATTGGGATGCAGAAATTAAAGGCAGCACTAGTGGGTTCACACCGAAGTCAAAAGCAATTATAGCGGCTAACTGCTACTTCATTTCCCCAATGATTCCTCAATGTGTGGAGTATGCTCTCCATGAAATTCAGACAAGAGTGCTGAGTTTGCACAAAAAAATAGAAGGAAGACAAATTTTAGTGTAAAACCAGAAGAAGGCATGAATTGAAACTGAACAGTGTGTATTGTAAGCAATGATGTATACAGATTTACAGCATGCCCTGCACAGTACTAACTACTAGGATTGAATTACTTTCAAGCTGTTACAGTAAAAGTAACAAAGTTCATTACAGTTTAAGACCAATGAAATTTAGCTAAATGTTGAAAGCAATATTAAGTAAACACTTGATAAAATTGTATTTCTCTCATATAGTTACATACAGTTCTGAGCGCATGTTCTCAGAGAATTCGGAGAGGCACCTGACAGAATGATATTTAACTCTTTAAAAAGCCTATGGCTGGTCAGTGGGCTGGAAGTGTTATTACAAACTTCTGTTAGCACTGAATAGCCCCACCAGTTTGTACAGAAATCCCTTTAGGTACTAAATAGTGAATAGTGAATAGTGTGTAATACGTCTTGGAGTGTTAAGGGGTTAAAATATACTTTTCCAAAAGACAACTGCAGTGTTATTTGCAGTTATTATTCAAAACCTGATTTGACTACTCATTCATTCATTCATTCATTCATTCAAGAGTGTTCACTTAATGTGTCACATGACTAGAGGCACCCAAACCCAAACAAAAGAAAATAAATACATTTAATAAAACTTCTGAACAAAGGTAAAACATACAGAAAGTAAACACGCTGTGGAATTATATTACATGTTCATGTGGCCAGATGATACAGGGTTTTCTGTCTTTCATAAATATAAAGCCTATACATTTGTTTTAATTTGTATGGGACTGATTCATTTAAATGTGAAAATTTACAATAATGGAAATTTGGAAATGGGGGAAAAATTGACAGAACTGTATATTATATTATAATATTTACTCTGTATGGCATATTTCACTGTGCTATTTAAAAACATAACATAATTAAATATGGCTAAATGCACCAGATCTACCAGCAAGCCTGACCTAAATATGGTGGACTAGTTTTTCAAGTAAATGTCACTAGAATAAAATATCATATTTGGAGCATAATTATGCTTATAGTCATACATTTCATAAAACTGAACAAAAGTGAAAACACACACAAAGTAAACATGGTGTGGAATTTTATTACAGAAGGGTCTGTGTGGTGTACTGTTATTACAGAAGGGTCCATGTGGTTTTCTACTATAATTAAATATAAAGCCTATACATTTGTTCATTTGTATTGGACTGATTCACTCACCTCACTGTTTTCTGATATATTATCTGGCATTAATATATATTTTAGTAAATGTATGTGGTGATATGTGTGTGATTTTAAAAAAGAATATAAAATAATATTTTTCTTAACACAATTATCACATTTAAAGCTATTTATCCTGAGTGAATGGAAACAGTGATTCAGTTTTGGTTTTACTGGCAATGTTTTTTTCTGATGCTGGTGCACTGGTGGAAACTCATCCTGTGATATATTTTTAAACAGTTTTACACAGTTTGTTTATAGTTTATTTGTGTTTCAGATAATTATGGGGGAGGTAGAGGAAGCTAGGCTACTCTAAAAGGGAATTAAGCTCCTCAAACACAATATAGCCTGGCTTTTGGAGGGTTAGGACACTAAAAGCATAAGATATTAACTATACATTGATTAACCAGCAATTATGTCCAATGTTAAGGTCTGAGTTGGATAATAAGCGAATAATCAGTTCTTGTAGTTGATGTGTTGGATGCAGGAGAAATGGCCAGGTATAAAGGCCAGAGAGGAGAGACTGAGGAGAGACTGTGAAAAGGGCCAAATCCTTATGGCCAGCTGACTGGGTCTGAGCCAAAAGAACAAGGCCTTGTTGCCTTGTGGCATATACCACAGGACACCTTCATAGGCCTTGTAGAATCCATACCTTGGTCAGTCAGAGCCAGTTTTGGTGACACATGGAAAACCAACAGCATATTTGGCAGGTGATCATAATCTTTTGCGCATTCCAGCTCTAGGGCGTTTTGCTGTGTTCCTCAGTGCAACTCTAAACAGACACAGCCATTTCCATTCTGAAATGTATCCAGGCAATCAGGATGATTTACATTATACAGTCTTAGCTTACTATTATTATTCGCTGGAGTGTTCATGGCAAATCAAATTAAATAAAATATGATAAAACACCATTCCCATCCCTAACTGAACTGTAAATTTACATATATACCTTTATACCATTATAATGTCAGGCTGTGCATTTGCATTTACACATTACAAGTATTAAATGCGTGTGCAGCTTGAAGAGGCTTCCCTTTCTCTTTAAACAATTCTAAAACTACTTTCGCTTCCCTGAAGAGCTTTTCAGTGGATGGTTCCTGAAAGAACCATTGTACTAATGAGAAGTGCGAAGTCTTCAGTATAAAGAACATTAGAGTGCAATCACAAGCTTTAATATGTGCAAGGTTAGTGCTTAATTAAGTGTTCTCGACTGAGATCATCATCACTCAGGTCGTCAATCAGTGTTTGAAGACAGTGAGCGACTCGGATATTCAGACACCCTGGGGGAAAAGGGAAATGCATGTGTTCTTCAAGGATAGTGGGTCAAGCTGAGCTGTGCTTGAAGATAGAAGGGTTCTTGGTATGGATCCAGTTTTGACCATTGCTATCAGGTAGGGAGGGGCTGGTCCAAAGAGGGGCTTAGGATGAGGGTGATAAAAGAAAGAAGGTCCTGAGCATCTCCATTTGAGAACAGATCTGAGTCTGTTCTTGCTGTGATTTCCTTTTACACCAGGAACACATTTTAATGACAAGTGTAAACAGAAACCGGTCAATGTATTTCCAGATACAATCCGGATACAAAACGCTTGTTAATGCCAAGAGTAAACAGACTCCTTGTGTTTGATAAACCAACTCATGTAATCATTGTTGGTTGGAAATGTAGAAAAAGAGCGGTAGCTGGCTGAACACTTACTAGCCATTCATAGAACCTCCCTGTTAGCTTCTGTCAATATCAGATGCCATGCGATGTAGCAATGTTGGCTGTGTCCAAACGCGGGACTGCTCAGGTGGCGGTTATGTCGGGTTCTCTGTTTGGTCATTACAGCTTTCAATTGTGTGCCTCTGTGTGTGTGTGTGTGTGTGTGCGAGAGAGAGAGAGAGAGAGAGAGAGAGAGAGAGAGAGAGAGTGAATGCATGTGAGAGATAAGAGGCTTCATCTGTTCTTTTAGAGAGATCTCCCTGGGCTGCTTGTAAGGAGGCTTTCATCTTCAGTGCAGTCTTGGGTCAGAATGACCTTGCCTATACAAGCCTGACAGAAGGACAGCTTCGGAAGGGTAGCCACTTTCAGCTTATCAGAGAGAGAGAAAGTGCAAGTACATAAATGACCAGCTAGGCTAGAGGACTTTGACAGATCCTTAGTATAAATGGATATTACTCACCTGGCAGTTGCAGGCCTAAATAGTGTGTAAACAGTCTAGCTAGACCCTAGATTAACACACAGCAATCAGTGAAGTTACTTTAGTTACTCTGTCATTTGTCATTAGAAATGACAACAGTTCCAAATTGTAACAAATTCTCTTTAAAACCTCCCTTTAAGCAGCTTGGAATTTCCCATATCTGCAACATTGTTTAGAAACATTGCAGAACTATTGCAGTTAAGAGGAACCGTGGAGGTCAAGAGAATATCTTGTAGGTCAAGAAAATGTTCAAATAGAACTGCTTATATGTCAGCTAGAAAAGCAAACATCAATATGAGAGTAAATTACTTGTATGAAGGTTTATCTGAGACAGAGGTGTTGTACTATTTTACTGTGCAGCATTGCTTACGCTACATAGTAGTGTAATTAGACGGAAACCTACAACCTCATTACAAAAGGTATGAAGTAAGCAAAATAACATCTAGCTTTTTAGCCTGCCTGGCTAAAAAAAAGTTTGCAGGCTTAGTAGAGTCCAAACATTTGCACATACCACAAATTACCAAATTTAAACACAAGCCAACTAGACATTTTTGGTTAGTAGAACGTTAAGAGAACGTTCTGAACATTTTTGACTTTTGATTCTCAAAACGTTCAGTCAGTCAAGTCTTCTGGACGTTCCTAGAACAATTTTTGTTACCTTTTATTTAAAGTTAATTTGTTTATTGTCATTTTAGCTTGAAGCGTATTTGTTAATTCCCGTTTATGTTTGAAGTTTATTTGTTAATTCCTGTTTTAGTTTGAAGTTTATTTGTTAATTCCCATTTATGTTTGAAGTTTATTTGTTAATTCCCATTTTTGTTTGAAGTTCATTTGTTAATTCCCAGTTTAGTTTGAAGTTTATTTATTTTATTCTGTTTACAATGAAATATATGCTTTTCACATTTAGTAGACATATTTCAAAAAGTAATGCAAGTCATCATCAGATCATTTAAACCTTTTTTATTATAAGCTGAAAGGCGGGAAATGTTATATTCTATGTATAAATAAATGCCTTAGTTCAAGTTTGGAAGTTTTAGTTTTACAACATTCATTAAATATAATATATCCATGTGATATCAGTGTGATTACATATCGGTTTTATCAGTGTTAGGAAAAGTTACTTCAGATGTTTCCCTAGTTTTATTTTTGGTGTAACTGGGAGTGTACATTGTAATAACATTGTGATGCACATTGTTATGATGTGCCAACGATTTCAGAACATTTCCTGAATATTATTACTGTACCATTACTTAGCTAGCTTGGAAAGACGTTTGTGACAAAATACATGTCAGACAAAAACAAACACAGTATAAGTGAACAGAAAAGGCAAAAGATTCCAAGCAGCCCACATCAGCTTGTGACAGTTCTGTTAGCATGGTCCTAGCCAGCATCAAGATGATAAAGATCTGCCACTGAAGCAGTAGAAGATATGAAATTGCTTAATGAGAAGTTTGAGTTTAATTTTCAGTTCTTGTAAACAACAATGCCAGTGCTTGCAGGAAAGACAGAGGGCTGTGGAGAGCATTAGACCTGCATTAGCTACCTTAAGGAGACCCTAGAAAGCTTTCAGGTAACGAAAAGTGACGATTTAGAGGACTGGTCAGGTCACAGTAATGGTAAAATAGTTTGCATTCCAGAAGAGGAGGAAGGCAGAAAGGAAAATGGAAGGCCAACTGAATTTGTTGCTGCCTTGATTCCTAAACTACTGGGCGATACTCATTTTCAGAAACCCCTGATCATCAACCAGGCTCATCGTGTTCTCCAGCCACAACCATCAGATGATTCAAAGGCCTGAACAATCATGACCGGAGTGCATTCTCTACCGGGGAAAAGAGTTGATTGCATGACTTGGAAGGTGTCGCGACTTGGTCTATAATGGTCATAAAGTGTACATCTTTTCATATGGCACTGCTGAGGTGATGGAACAGTGAAGGGATTAAGAGAGCTGGAGGTGACCTGCACTGTCCGTTTTCATGTGAAGCTTTTTTTTTCTGGCCCACTTTTTCTGGCTTTTTACCTTTTGTACAGAAGCCTTGAAATTTAGAGATGGTCTTCATGATCAGGTGCCTTTGTCCTTTTTTTTACATTCTTTACACAGCACTCACTTTGACATTTATTATACAGGAGCCGACTGTTAAATTTACTTCACTTTATGATTTACTTTCTACAGCTAAAAACATACTAAAATATATATTAAATATGGAAAAATGTGAAACTATAGCATTCTGCACAGTCTTAGAAGAAACATTTGTATAATAGATCAGACATCTAGCAATTAAAAAACACAGCACTAGAGCAATCCAAGGGAACCTTCTTTCCAATCCAAGGGAACTCCAGTGGGATATCTTAAATTAAAAAAGTAATACTAGAAGATAGCCAACCTCTGAGAAACTTAAGAGGTTGTTGGCAAGACATGTAAAAGCTGTGTAAGGTAAGCAAATGAAAAACTGGCGATTTGATAACCGACCAGCTCAGATTAAAACAATTGCTTCTGACAATTTACACTATACAATTTTTTTGGATTATATGGATCATCTCCCAAAAACTATGTGGAACCTCTTGAAATTATTTTGATTCTGCATTCTCTGAATTTGATATACAGTGGAGGCTTTCCCATCTAGCAAAGCTGCCTGCCGTAATGGATTTGAATGTGAATTTTTTAAAGCATTCCATCTGAAACTTGACCCTATTATGCTGAGGATGATAAATAATTCTGTTAAAAATAAGAAGCTTTCCTAAATCGTTATACAAAGCAAACATATCCATACTGTTGAAAAAAAGGCTTTTTTAAACTTAGAATTTTGAAAAGTGTTGTCTAGGGTATTATCCCTCAGTGGGGGAACATATTTTATAAATTATACACCCAGATCAAACCGGCTTTATCCCTGGCAGGTTCTCATTTAGTGATGTGCATCTGTTTTTCAACATTCTATATGCACATCATCTCTCTTGATCCATGTAAGGAATTGGATCAGATAGAATGACCATATACAGTCAAGCCGCAAAGTCTGCACTCCCCCCCCCCCCTTTACCTTATTCATGTTTTATTATGGATTATTCTACAATAGATTGAGTTTATTTTTCTACACACACATTCACAAACAATTACAAAGTAAAAAGATTTTATTTTAGAGACAAAAATAGACTATTTAGGGGTTACGTATCTGTTTGAGGAACCTATGGCAGCGATTACATCTTCAAGGTGTCTTGGTAAAGGAGCTACGAGCTTGGCACACTTGTTTCTGGACATTTTTGCCCATTCCTCTTGGCATTTCCTTGCAAGCGCCATCAGGCTGGATGAGGAGTGTCGGTACACAGCCATTTTCAGCTCCTTTCACAGATGTTCAATTGGATTCAGGTCTGGGTTCAGGCTTGGCCACTCAAGGACATTCACAGACTTTCTCTGAAGCCACTCCTTTACTTTCTCTTGGCTGTGTGCTTCAGGTTGTTATCATGTTGGATTGTAAACCTTCGCCCCAGTCTGAGGTCCAGAGCGCTCTGGCCAGGTTTTCTTCAAGGATCATGGTGTACTTAGCTGCATTCATCCTTCTCTCTATCAGGAGTAGTCGCCCTGGTCCCGGTTCTGAAAAACATCTCCATGTCCTGGAAAATACTGCCACAGGGATGGCATTAGTCAGGTGATAAAGGTGCAGGTATTTGTCACTGTACTATGTACAGCGAAATGTGTCTTCCACATTTCACCCATCTGTGGTAGTGAACACACACACACACTAGTGAACTAGGGACAGTGAGCACACACACACCCAGAGCGGTGGGCAGCCAACTCCAGTGCCCAGGGACTGGAGAGGGTGAAGGGCCTTGCTCAAGGGCCCAACAGTGGCAGCTTGCCGAGTGTGGGTATCGAACCCACAACCTCGAACCCTCATTAATAGCCAGGAGGTCTAACTGCTGAGCCACCACTGCCCCATGAACTGTGTCTGGTTTCCTCCAGACATGACACCTAGTATTCAGGTCAGAAAGTCCCATTTTGGTTTCATCAGAGCAAAGAAACTTGTTTCTCAAGTCTCCAAGCAGGCTGCCATGTGCCTTTTTCTAAAGAGTGGCTTCCATTTGGCCACTCTACCATAAAGGTATGATGTGTGAAGTGCTGCCTGGATGGTTGATCATCTAAAAGGTTCTCCCATCTCCATAAGGATATGCTGGAGCTCAGTCAGAGTGTCCCTTGGGTTCCTGCTCACCTCCCTGACTAAGGCCCAAACTTCCCTGAAATTTGGCTGGGCAGCCAGGTCTAGTAAGGTTCTAGGCGGTTCCAAACCTCTTGAATTTACAAATAATGGTGACCAATGTGCTCTGTGTGACATGTAAAGCTGCATCAATTTCTCATTACCCTTTTCCATATCGGTACCCTAACACAATCCTGTTTCTGAGGTCTCCCATAGCTTAGAGTTTGCTCTCACATGCACTGTCAACTGCATGGGACCTTAAATAGGTAAATTGATTAACCTTAATTTACACATTAACGTAACCTTAACCCTTATTATTAACCTACACCTTAATTTACACCTAAACCTCACCTTAATCAAACCTTACTTTACACCTTAACCCTACCTTAATCCTTACTCAACCTACACCTTCATCAACACCTAAATCTAACCTATACATTACCTTAATTTACACCTTAATCTATAGCTAAATCTAACCTTAACCTAAAGCTTAATCCACACCTAAACCTAACCTTAACCCTAATTCTTAACCTAATCTTAACCGTAGTAAAATGAGGAATCTGTTTCTCCACTGATGTTGGTCCATCAGCTTGTTTTTTTATAAGCAAAAAGTTCATAAACAGCAGAATTATGTCCAGCATTATCTCCCAGAGCTGTTTTTCATTTCTTTTTTGAGCACATGACAAAGGTGTATGAGTGTTGTCTGTTTTTTGCTTAATAGCGTCACCAGTGGACAGGTGTCCAACTGACCATCATATTTTTAGACCGTAACAATCAGCCTAAAGCCCCACTTCGAAGCCCCACTGCAGTTGGCACCTTGAGACTACCCATGTTTAAGCATTACTATTGGACATCCAATGCTAAGGCACTTCCTTACTGGCAGTGGGACAGTTCTAATGGGACGATTTCTCCATTGTGTATAAAATGTTATGTCAGTGTCACAATCTTCTCTTCCTCTGTTTTTAAAGGTAAAATTCACCAATGGTCTTTTTTTTGTCTCATCTCGGTTAGATGATGTGTTTTCTATTCAGAGAGAAAGAGGACTACAGTGCATCAGGGATCTTTATATAGATGACATTTGCCACCTTCAGCACCAACACCAAACCAAATTAACATCCTTTATCTCCTACATTCACACTTGCCTGATACTTGCAATGTAATGTTTAAAAAAATAAAATGACAATACTCAATATGAAATGAGCTCTTTCTGTCCCCTCTCAGCTCCATCAGCACATCTAGTTTCTCGCTTTTTGTCCGCTTTCATTTTCTGCACCAAAGAGCTGAACAAGGCCCTATCTGAGGAAACATGGGAAGAGCTTATCCCTGAATACATCTCTGCTCTTCAAATTCAAAGTATCAGCTCATTCCATTTATGGCTCTTCGCAGGTTCTGTTACTTAACTGGACTGAGTAAAATGTACTGTACTTTTCTTGGTCTCCCCACAATGACATAGGTGCCATGGGTCTAAAGGATCTCTATCACACCTATTTTGGTTCTACCCTATGAGTACTGGTTACGAATGTTCCTTTGTTTATCAAAAACATACCTTATCTTATTTGGAAATTTTTAATGCTCAGGCACATTAACTTCCCAGGTCTTTACGGTCATTACTAAAAGAGATGCTTTTTATTACAAAAATGAAACAACTAAACTCTAGAAATCAAACTTGCATAAATTTATCTGGGACACAAGGATCTTCTTGGACATTTTGAAAGATGCCTAGATTGATAACATGCCTGGTCTGACCCTTTAATCAGTGTCATTTATCTATTCCAACACTTCTGGAACATGTATCTGTCTTTTTCCCCCCCGTGTCTTTTTTTAAATATATATTTTATTTATTTAATCTCATCTTTCTTCTTGTCTGCGGTTCCATTCATGTTTCTTTGCAGTTTTTTTAATGATATATATTTAAAATCATAAAATTTGGGGAATTTATGTAAAAAAAAAAAATCCATCAGCACTCTTCCTGTAGCCGTGGATGAAGGTGAAATTCCGCTCATTCACATAAATCAGAAGCAGGGACCAAATTATTATCGAGGCGACGAGCTGGAGGACTGTGAGTAGGTGTGTGCTTTATGTGTGAGCATGTGTGTGTATGTGTGTGTGTGTAATGTAGTTTGTATTAAGGCTTCACTCCAATTTTTCAGTCTAAACTTATGGGAATGAAAAACAGGAACGTGCTGTGCCTGCTGTTCGCTCCCTCCAAAAACCCATCATCATCCTGGCCTCCTTACTGGTACAAAAAAGCAGTACTGCTGGTTTGAGGAAAACCAAATAGCCCCAAAATGGCATGAAACACCACACACACACACACACACACACACACATCATACCAGCACACCGAAAAGGGCCCAAAACATGGAAAAAAATGTCTTCATTTGATAAGGTATGGAAACACATCTACAACATTTTGAAAATGTGTCATTGACATTGGCCCATTCTGTTAATGTAAACTATATGCAAATTAACAGACATTTGCAGACATCTAT
The DNA here is from genome assembly GCF_030463535.1 of Salminus brasiliensis. NCBI lineage: Eukaryota > Metazoa > Chordata > Actinopteri > Characiformes > Bryconidae > Salminus > Salminus brasiliensis. Next base: position 18,745,258 of record NC_132893.1, on the reverse strand, counting down.
CTAGCCAGTCCAGCCGGTTCAGCCCTGCCTGTTCATGTTGAAGTTATACAGAGTGTTTCAGCCCAGACTAGATTTTAAATTGAACGCAGTTCAACAGCAGCCTATCGTTACCCAATTTACAGATATTCCCTGTCAGAACAATATTGTATATCATATCTCCTGTCTTTAAAATAGTAATTTTACAGGAGGAGAAAAAATGTTCTTAACTTTCCATGAAAGTCGGTGTAACAAAATGTTTTCCAAGACATTCTGAACCATTTCTTTAAGACAAACACAGTAAATGCAAGAATTAAGTGCATCAATTAAGTCATACAAACCTTGTATCGCCAAAATGCCAATTTTAGGAAAGGAACAACCTTCTTAACATTCAGTGGAAGTCAGTGTAAAAAGAGGGATCTCTGCCACACCTAATTTGGTTATCAAAAACATATTTGGCATGTTATTTGGCAAATTTTGATGCTCAGATAAATAAATCCCTTCGCTTACATGCAACAGCAGGTCTTTATGGCTTGTATGGTCCCAAGTGGGGAAAAGCTTAAATGGTTATTTACAGTTGCTGGTTCTTCCTTTATGCAAACTATGCAAGAATTCCAGTTCAGTTGCTTGTCACCACATTATGGATGAACAGCTTCTAACAGTGTGACTATTAAACTGCTAACAGTGAGGTGACGCCTATAGCTGTACGCTCACACAAGTTGTCATTATGAACTCTCGCCTCATTAAACTGTGAGCGAATGAAGATGTTTCGTTTAGCTGGGCCAGCTAACGTTCATGGGAGAGTACTTCTATTATGTAGTTCACTACCTAGGTAGTGAAATGATGACCAGCAGACTCTTTGAGACCTATGTCAGATTGTGTATGTCCCAGGAGAGCATGAGTCAGTTGACATCATTGCCAACTTTGCCTCATGAAAAAGTAGAAAAGCTATTTTATTGATGTATTGTATTTCATCAATGTTAGAACTACTCAGGGAACATGATTGATTATAAGTGGAATTAAGGAGTGTGGTAGATGTGGTTCACATCATGAGGAGTGCAGGGTGGGGGATTGGTTAAGTCAGTTTTCGCTTATAGCTCTGGGAGGGCTAGGACCAGAACAGGTCATGTAAAAGTGAATGATGACTGTTTTTGGTGTACAAGTCTTTAGAAACATAAGGACTCAAAGAAAATCCAAGAAAAATGTATGTCAGACGTCCATTTAATTGTTCCATCTCAACTGGTAAATGGGATTTTCAGCTTTTGCCCACTGTTCTCAATGACAGTAAGCCTGTATGACTCATATTGTGAGCTGCTCTTCTGGATATGGTGTGGTGATGCTGGCGACTAGTAGAGAGAAAGCTTCAACTGCTTCATTGTGGCAGCTGTCAGCTCTGATGGCCTAGAGTTCTCTATCTCTCTCTCTTTCTGTGTTTGAGTCTGAAAGCTTGTCGTGATTGCTGTCAGTAGATACTACCAGCAAAGTCATTCAGTGACTCGGGGGAACCATACATTAAGAACTTTTTTCTTGGGTCAGCACACTAAAAACAACAGTACTAAGTAGTATTTAATTCCTTTACATTTTGATCACGCTGTTACAGATTAAAAGACAGAGGCGGCTTGGGTGTCTTTTCTCACTTTTCCAGTATTGCTTTAATTACACCTCAGATATTATTATGTATTCTATACCTGTGTTCCTCTAAAGCCCCTTTCAGACATGCAGGGTATGAATTTTTCCCAGATGAGATGTGTGTGTGAGCGCGAATGTCAAATGTCCCCATCATTTGTACCAGATTTCTCTTGACAACCCCTTTAGTAATTGTCTGGAGAATTCACAGTGAGTCATATACAGGCAGCACCCCTTGGCAACATTACCCAGATGAGCTGCATGTGTGAACGCAAATCATTCGTACCAGATTTTTCCTGCCAGTCCCCTAGTACGAAGTTCGGGTAATGTCCGAGTGAGCCCAGGTAATGTGAATAGAGCAGGTAATAACCTGGAGAATTCACAGTGAGTAATGCCATAGCTCATGCACGTGCTACACAGATGATGCCCCTTGCCTAAACCAAGTGGAACATTGCCTGTAATGAGAATGCGTCCGACATAGGACGTCTCCGGCTGTACTCTAGACGTGTGAAAGGGCAACTGCGAGAATTAAGTTCAGAATTCATCAGTAAAAACAGCTTTACTGTGTTGTTCTTACATACAAATCAAAACCTAACTGACAAACAGCACATTGTCATTACTGTTCTTTACTTTTTTCATTTCTTTGTTTATTTCTGCTGTATCATGAGTTAGAGGGGAAGAAACACTTGCTTTTCTCAGTAACCGCATCTTGCTCATCAGCGTCCTACTAGACTCACAGCATTGATTTATCTTCTTGTTGAAGGATGAACAGAAACATCTATGGACTTGTTCAGATCTGATGTGAGAGTGCAGCTTGATTTTCTGTTTATCTGATAGGGACAGTGATCCCTGGAATCCTAGAACTGTTGTTCACTTGTTTTCCTTTGGAATTGATGGTAAAGAAATTTTCCTTTGGAATATGAAGCTCATATTTGCCGTAGTTCACTTAAAACTGAGGTCAAAACATTGGAACAAGTTTGAAAAAGAGTCTGCAGAATAATTTTAGTCTGAACATTCATCTTGCTCCCTACCCTTGCTGAGAAATGTAAACATCTGTGTATGAAATTTGCCAAAACAAATATATAAATCTGATCACAGAGAATGGGCTACTTAGACAGAAGGTCACAGGCTGTCAAACAAGACACTCAAACAAGCTAACCATCCCAAGATACCAGACCGGGAGATACATGAGATTGCCAGTAGTGTGTATGTGCAGATGTGCAAATGATAAAAGCCGTCATGGGAAGGTTTATCATATTGATAAATTACACCTTTCAAATAAAATTAGAATGTTATGACCAGGCCTGGTTTGAAACAAACTCTGCCCATTATATTAGCTCCACTTCCCGTATAGGAGAACTTTATAGTTCAGCAATTACAGACTGTTTCTCTTTGGACTTTGTTAGCCTCCTCTTGCCCTGTTCTTCAATGGTCAGGACCCTACAGGACCACCACTGAGCAGGTATTATTTGGGTGGTGGGTCTGATTCAGCCCAACACACACTATTAATACACCACCGCCATGTCAGTGTCGCTGTGGTCCTGTGGGTTTCTGACCATTGATGAACAGGTTAACAAAATATACATAGAAACAGATGGACTACCGTCTGGAATTATAGACCTACAGAGTGCTCCTATATGGTAAATGGAGCTGATCAAATGTTCATTCCAAACTAGGGATGGTCATAATAATAATTCTGTTATGACTGTGTAAATGTTTTATTTATGTTTATTTAATATTATTTTATGAATGAAGGTGGTCTTTTTTAATTACAATTTTTTTAAAAACCCCAAATTATTCTGAGCACAACAAATAGTCATCTTGTCAATTCACCTCCAGCATGCTGGTGGTAAAAACGATGCCTTTGTGAAGTACAATTTATATGGTCTTAACACTTGACTTTCTCAGTCTGGTTATGAATCCAGTCCCACTTTATGTCTCTAATGACTGTGTAGTTACACTCTAACAATCATGCAATAACAATGTAACTAATGGTGATTTATACAAATCAGTTCAGTATGACTTTTTTTTCTTCTGTTCCACTTGTAATATTGAATTATTTCAGTGTGTTATTTTATGCTCTCTTTTATTTTGTCTATGCTCTCTGCAGGGATTTTGCGGAGAACCACATTGAAGGGCTAAACTACTCTACGCTTATGACATGCAACGAGCTCACAGTACTGTAAGTTCTGCCATGCCTTGACTTTATATATTACTAGATAGAAGTGGTTATAACAGTCTTCTGGTGGTAATAGAAACCCACTTTATAGACATTACACAGCAGTACAACAGATTTTAACCTCAGCAGTTAAGCCGTCCACGGCCGTGAAAACACTCACTTACACTCATTAGGGAGGGAGGACAATAAGAACAGACACCCGGGGAGGTGGGCAGCCATTTCAGGCCCTGGGGAGCAGTTGGGGAGTTGCTCAAGGGCAACTCAGCTATAACTGCTGAGGCAGGAGAAGGCGCTGTTCCTTCATTCCCCCCCTCGTCTCCATTCACTGCCAGTGCATTAGCCTTCCAGTCTCAAGCATGCTTCTCTAACCTTTAGGACATGGCAGCCCCTAGAAGGCCTGTTGCTGTCCGGTTATAATGTAATGTGTTGTATGTAATCTGGTTAAAGGGCTGTCTGCAAATTTACTGCAACAATACTGTTTTTGCCATGCATAACGGACTGTACAGTTATTGTGATCTCAAAAGTAATGTGCATGTGTGTTTGCGGATGCTTGTATAAAATAGCTTTCTGATTAGGTGTCTATTGCCCCGTTTTAGACAAATGACTTTTTCCCAGGCATGTACTAGTGCCTACATTTTCCCCTGCTTTCTTACACACATTTCGGATCTGCTTGTTACAGCACATTTATTTCCCCCAGTTGTCTCCCCAATTTAGTCATTGTCAGTTAGCACCAACTAGCTATGACTCCCTATGACGCAGTGCCACAGGTGGCGGGAGGGTGCAGGCTAATACATGCTGTATTTGACACATCTGAAGTGCCACCACATAATCATTACGTCATTGGACAGCTCAGCATGCTTGGAAGAGAACACTAACTGTCCAATTATGTTACATCAGCTAACAGATGCTCACACTGGACAGCATCAAGTGATGAGAGGAGATGAATGGTCATTGTAGGGGAAATTCTGCCTTCTTGCTCTGCCTAACCCCCACCTCAAAAGGGATTACAGCATGCCCCAAAGGTGGTGGTCACTTAATCAGGGGTTGTGACATATAGACACTAAGGACCTCTCTCTTTCTCCCTTTTGCTATCCTCATTCTGAAGTTCCCTTTTATAATCCAGGTATTGTAGTATGTAATTTCTAGTGATATTCATGTGTAGTATGTAACTGTATGTAACTCAGGTTATTGTGTACAATTAATAAATCCATCTGTGTGACCTTAAATCCACATGAAATTAAGCAACCTAACCTGTACTTAGGTTGCTTTGCTAGCTTCTAATAATATTTTTTGGTGTCCATGATTGAGGTTATTCAGACATTACTCATATAATTGAATCTATTTGAAGTCAGATTAAATCATTTACCTTTCACTGGTCCTGGTACCCATCATTGGGCCAGGTTTCCAGAGTAGAGTATACAGGAATGAAAAAAACAGACCTACACCATCTTATTAGCCTAGAGAAAGCAAGGCCAGTTGTGCTGTTTTGGATTTCCAGCCACAGATGTTCACGTCTGTTGCTGGGGAATAGCCCCACCAGTTTGCATAGAAGTCCCTGTAGTTACTAAATAATATGCCTTAGTGTGCAATAAGCCTTGGAGAGTTAAGGGGTTTTAGTAATTGCATATTTGAATTATGTAGAAAATTAAACTATATGCAAATTACAAAATGGTAATTTTACAGAAAAGGGCCAAAACCCTTCCATTGGCCCATTCTGTAGGAAATTCTCACTTCAATGTAAAGAACATCTGCCAGATTCAAATTGTCTCAAAAAAGTTTGAGATGAAATTTATGTCTAGTGAAGAAGAATTGTGCGTGAGAACTTCCACAATACCTCTGTAATTACCAGGAGGGCTCAGATGTGAACAGCAGCCCATGCATTTCTGGGAAACAGTGGCTTTTAGATTACAGCCTGCGAAGTGGAATGTTTCTGAGATGCATTTGTTTTTACAGTTGACTGGGTCTGGAGTGTGTGTGAGGCTTATATGTGTGTACATGGAATTGTTTGGGAGAGTTGAGTGTTTAGAAGAGTTGTAACATATGAAAAGAAATTCATTTAAAAATGTACATCCGAATGTGAAATATGGATCAGTGACTGAAGGCTGTGTTTTCTGTTTTAACAGTGACAGACAGAACGCTCTCTCCTTCTCTGTTCGCTCTGCTTCAGTCAGATAAGACACTTGTTCCTCACAAACCTATTCTCCCAATGCAGCAAATCAGTCCAGAGCTACTGAAACTGTGGTCTTAGTTGGCTCAAACAAGATATTACTAAGACCATAAAAAGCTGAAAGCTATAAATACAGAGACTAACGATTAAATTGGATTCCGGTGTTAAAACAGCTTGGTGAGAGTGACCTCTGCAGGCTAGCAGGGGCATCCTTGGCAATGGATATGACAGAACCCCCCACATTATGGGCTCCCTGTACGACAAACTTCCAGTGCTGAGGCCGACTCTGGGGCCTGTGGGCAGCTGGAAATCAGCTTTGAGAGTCAAGAAGTCCAACAGGTGAAACATCTGACAAAGCCAACCAGTGTCTAGAGCCCCGGGGCGACTGAACAATGGAGCCATCAATATCAAGAGGAGAAAGGGCTCAACCATGTCCCATCTAACCTGCCTAGAACCTGAGCAGAGGTGGTAATTGTAGGTTATATGATATGGGTGTCATTTACTTGATCAATAAACCTGGCTTTCAACTGTGGATCTCTTGTACCTAGACAGACCTTTTTATCGGGGAGTAGGGACGAGGCTCAATTTCAGTACAGATCTGCCCTTTGTGGGCATACATAGGCCTCCTTCCACGTTGGCGCACCCCTGCTCAACCATTCATAAATTGCTGGAACCTTATATTGCTCACCCAACCAAGAGAATATGGACCACTGAAAACATTGACAACACTGAAGGAAGTCATGCCTGTAGAAGCACTAATCAGAGAGTTTTGGGTGTGCTTTGCCCACAGCAAGTACAGACTCCAGTCCCCCTGTGATCTGCTATAGTTGGTGCAGAACAGTCAATGATTGAATCCATCCTCATTGAGCCTTTCTAGCTGTCCGTTAGACTGTGGTTAATAACTTAGGCTAACATTGCTGCTAAGTTGCTCACAGAAAGCCCGCGAGTGAACTTGTCACAAGTGACACTCCCTAAAACCTGAAAACAGAATATAACAAAGCTTCAGGCATTTTCATGATTTTTCAAGAAGATGTGCTTAGGAAAAGCTGTCAATTGTCACAATAAGTGTATTGTTTCCTTGTGAGCTGGATATAGACATAAAGAATTCAATACTTTGATGAGACCAGGGCCTGTGTTGGCTGCTTTCTGGTGGGAAGCTGCAGACTGGGACAAACTCTACAATCATTAGCCTACTGTGCAACATCCAGAGAAGGTCACCCAGAAGACCACTGAGCTGAGGACAAAGTCAGTGGCACAGTCAATGCCTTTGTAGGGGTAATTGTGCTGCTTCGGTCTTGCTTAAGACCTCAGCATTAAGCCGGTAACAAGCCAGAATGTTAATAGGGGTTTGAATGGCTGGGCGTTTAATGGAGATGACATAAGGAATACACAAGCAATGACTAAAATACTGTCCATTCCATTTAGCAGTATCCCCAGTCCTCCAGGAAATGATGGGTCATGCAGGGCTAGCCAGAGGAATCATGGAATAATAGAGGTATCCAGAGAAAAATAGAACAATTTCTCCTCCAGGCCATGGTCATTTCAGTAACAGCTTCTTCACCCCAGGCAAAAACACCTTAAAAAGGGAGTAACGGTCTGATTCCAAAATAAGCACTGGACTGTTTTGATACCAGAGAGCAGTTGCCAGTTCTTTAACCCTGCCTATAAGCAAGGACAGAACAAATTGAACCTGTCTAGGATGTCGGTTAATATAAAAAGTGCACTGCACTAAAAAGCTTTTGCACATATTTGGCAAGTCATCGCATCTCTCATGTACTTTCACAGAAGCTGTAACGACTTCAGTTGCAACTTGAAGTGAAGCAGCATTGTGAGCTGTGCCTGGGGAAGTTGCCACAATAAGCTGCTGCAAGACCTGAGTCATTTCTTGCAGGCGCTGTTCTTGGTGTGCCAGCCTTCCTCTTAGCTTGGTGGATCCCTGGGAAGCTGAGGTCTTCGGTAACAATGGGAGAATGACTAGAAGTAGGATTCAAGATCCAACTTTTTTTTACAAAGTGGAAACCCAAATGCGTAGTACATAGACAGTCCAGACCAGTGAGGAAATAAACAATAAGTCCAAAGCTACCAAAACTGAAAATCCAAGAACAAGAAAATCAGAAGACCAGCAGAAGGTCAAGATCCAAAATCCAAATACAGAATCCAGGCTCAGAATTGACTTGAAATAACTAAAGCTCCTTTATCTCTTGCAACTATGCTCAGTCTTTCTCCTGAAGCTACCTAGAACTAGAGCTTGGCAATATGACAATATTTTATCGTATTGTGATAAATTTTGTTGTCATGGTATACAATATGCATTTATGAGTGTATCGTGGATATGTCCACCTGTGGATTTAGGAATGTTATCTTTAATTAATGTCTGTAAAATTGGAATATATTCTAGAACTTGTGTTGGGTAATTTGCTACAGCAAGACTATTTTTTACTATATTAAAATCAGAGATACACTATATGGACAAAAGTGTTTGGACCCCTTCTCATTCATGGTCTTTTTCGAAATCAGGGGTATTACAAAAAAGAGTTTACCCTGCTTTTGTTCCTGCTTTTATCCTCAGCGTCCATGAGGTCCTGATGTTGAGTGACCACCACCCTACCTAATTCCCAATTACTCAACTTATTCCAAAAGTGCAGCAGATATAACCACTACCTGCCAGTAAGCTACCACACCATGTGGGAGACTGGGGTTCGATTCCCAGTCTGGATGTCTATGCTGCGCTACACCAATAAGAGTCCTTGGGCAAAACTCCTAACACTACATTGGCCCACCTCTGTAATACGAGTAACCTTGTATCGCTCTGGATAAGAGCGTCAGCTAAATGCCATAAATGTAAATGTAAAGTAATAAATGCATTCATTAGAAGGGGTGTCCACAAACATTTGGACATGTAGTATACTTCCATACTTCTATGATTTTGACTAAACATAAAACCAATTGGACGGAAGCTGCCAATATGTCAACGTCAGCAGCGTCTAATGAACATCTTGTTGTTCAGCTCTGATGACTGTAAAAAGCTCCACTTTGGTGATTCCAATAGCTTTAAGATGAGCACAACAAGGTCTTATGTCACCATGTCCTTCTTTGGGAATCTTTAAGTATTTAAAAGCCTCTGAACAATGACAATAAGAAGAAATTAGTGAATGGGAGAAGGTCTTTTGGCCTGTATGTGACGTGTCTCCGCGTAGAACAGGTGTTTGTAGGCCATTCTGAGGAACGGTTACTATCACATCACTTAGATAGCTTTGTGTCTCGTAGTTCATATTTTTGCGTCCAAGCTCACTTCATCAGTTTCAGTTCTGCCAAACACAGTAAAAGTGCTTTGATAGCCCAACAAAAGTGCCTTGATAGCCTCATTCAGCAGAAACTATCAGCAGAAACTATCCCCTGAGAAACCTAAATACCCCAAGGCCTGAATAGACATTGTGACACAGCTAAAAAGTGAACACAAGTGTTTGGGGGGTAGATCGCCCCTTAACAAACAAGCAAAGGGAAAATTCAGAGGCAAATATTGAAGGCAGTTTGACAGCTCTGTAGGCTTCAGATATGGCACTGTATGCCTGTGTGTAGTTAGTGCTGGTCAGGTTCTGGATTTATGCAGGGGAGATTGTACAGGGTAACCTCAGGAAATGTGTTTGGCACATTGGGATTGTAACAGGGTGGCATCTGCATAGGTATGTGTGTGTGTGTGTGTGTGTGTGTGCATGTTTGGGTTGGTTTTCATTTGCATACATTGAGGGGGTAAGGTGGTCTTTTTGGATCAGCAGGCATTAGTAGTGAAGCAGATGATTATCTTGCAGGCATCAGAGTCCACACACTGAGTCAGCCTCTATGTGCAGCATTATGAAGGAAATGGAGCTTAAACCTTTGCCACCCCTTTTTCTCCCACACTTAATGTGTTTTTGTTGCTTCTTTGTTGTTTCAAAGTGACACCTTAATAGTTACGACTGCTTGACAAATGTGTCTTACGGACCATTAACAGACCAATGAAAGAAGCTTCGTTCACTGCTTATGAAGTGCGGCGGTAGAAGCCCAGCAGTTTGTCAGCTTGGCCATGAATAATGAAAGCTTGGGTTTGATCCCAGCTAGTAACATCCTGCTGCAGTCATTGTGGCCTTTTGAGCACAATACTTAAACTGCCCACATTGATCCAAGGGTTCTATTTATGTATGACTGCTCTATCTAAATCCTTATTGCAGCGTTTTCCAATCCAGTCCTTGAGGACCCCTAGACAGTCCAAATAGTTGCTTGATCTCAGCTCTCAGCACAACTACACAAGGCAGGCAGTGTTCTTGATTTCCTGGCTCAAGCCTGTTGAAAGAAGGGATTGAGCAAAAATGTGGATTATGCAGAGATCCCTATAGACTACATTGAAAAACTTCCGAGTGGAGAGAATATTCAGCCTCCCCTGCTGTCGTTTGGTTTGCTGTGCGTGAGAAAGGTAGTGACACCTTATTAACTGCCCAAACAATGTCCATGTGAGCTATTGGACAAGCAGATGAATCTGATATGTCTGAAACGTTGCATAGCTGTCTTGGGGTTTTGGCAGTGTAATAAACTGATTTATCAAGGTCACACACAGACAGCACACATCCACTACCACTTGGTATTCATTGTTCCTGGGCTACAGGGATTTTAGAGCTCTTGAGTGATAAACCAAACACTGCACATCACCACAAACACACCATCCCCACCTTGAAGCATGATGGTGGTAGTGTCAATTGAATTCCTTCAGAGTAGTCATAGGTGTTTTGGTGGCTTCCCTTCACTAGTCTCCTTCATGCATGGTTAGTCAGTTTGTGAGGATTGCATGCTCTGCAGATTCACATATGTGCCATAGAGCACCGGGCTATTGATAACAGGGTTGTGGGTTTGATTCCCAGGCTCGGCAAGCTGCCACTGTTGGGCCCTTGAGTAAGGCCCTTTACCGCTGCAGCGCTGGACTTGGCTGCCCACCGCTCTGGGTGTGTGTGTACTCACTGCCCCTAGTTCACTAGTGTGTGTGTGTTCACTACCACAGATGGGTTAAATGCGGAGGACACATTTCGCTGTAGATAGTACAGTAACAAATACATGCACCTTTATTATAAACTTTTTTTTTATCCATTCCCCTGACTTACACTTTTCAATACGCTGTTCTCGCCATTGTGTGGATTGTACTTTTGTCCTCATGGTGTATTTGTAGCCAGGAATATTGATGATATTTAACTGACTGGACCTTCCAAGCCGGTGTCTTTGTACTACATTCACTTGAGACACATTCACGGCACTCAGGTAATTATGAAAATGCTGGCACCAATTGCCTGGACCTCTGTTGAATTAGGTCAGTCACTTGACTGGGGGTGAATATTTATGCAGTCACCCTTTTTTTACATTCTATATTTTTATTTAACGGATGTTACTGTGTAGAAATCTGTTTCCACTTTGGCATTAGTTCTCTAAATAATAGCCAAATTACATTAACCATAACTCTAATACTGAAAGCAATAAAAGGGGAAATCATCCATGGGGGTGAATACTTTTTATAGACACAGTAGATTATATGGGAGATAATGCTGATGCTCTGTCATGGTTTAAAAGAAATAAAGGCAGGGATCTCATGATGTTTCTCACCAAATGGCTGCCTTTTATCATGGTTCTGTCTCAAAGCCTTATCCACATCCATCCAATAGGTTTATAGAGCCTAGACTTCAGAGGAAGAGTAGAGAAAAATCGCCATAAGTCACAATACAAGAAAGATAAGAGAAACCCAAAGCTCCTGGTGAGGACAAGTTAATGTATTTTCAGGAGGATAGTGCATCCACACGGCTAGGTGATGCTAAAATGACTGATGCTAACACAAAACCACGAACAGCTGAGCAAGCAAACTGCACAAATGCCATCATCACAGAGATGCAGGAAACCAACAGGCAGGGATACCGGACATAACCATTTCAGAGGTGTTTCAGAGGCAGAGGACTGAGTGAACACTGTCAAAAATGGGCAAACTGCTAGCCCATCTCGTGCAACAGGCTAAAGCCACATGTGAAGCTCTGGAAAACGCCCAGAAGATAGATCATTTGAGATCGTAACATCGAAACATCTTATACGAGCATGAGGACATCATTTCTGGTCAATGTCTACAGCTTTCATACAGTACATTCTGAATAAAGCATGACATACAAGAGCACAAGAATCACCATGGGTCATGACTACTTACCGCCACTGCAGAAGAAAAGACATGAGTACACAGACATGCAGCTTCAGGCTAAAAGCGTAATGTTCCATAGCCTGCTTACATCTTAAAAGAACTTCCATCTTTCAGGATGGACTGCCGCCTTTACAAGAAACAAGCATGCTCAAGTGAACCGCAAGCTTATCCATGATGAGAAAAGCCTTTATTGCAAGTCTTCAGAATAAAGATGCTATAAAAGGTACTGTGAGTGATGCCATATCAGAAATAATGGCCCTTTCCTGACACTTCCAAATCTGTATTACGTACATGGTTGTTAAAGGAACCAAAGATTGCTCTGCTATGTAGCCCTGAACTGGTGTTCTGCTAAAAAAAAAAAAAAACATTGTTGTGGCACTGCAATGCATTGTCTCTCATAGCTAATGACTGTCCTGGTTTATGCTAAATAGTAGCAACAGTGTACTTTTGGAAATACACCCCATAGGAAATTTCCATTGCTGGGTATATTTGCATTTCTGGCAATGATTGGTACCACTGTAAACCCACAATTTGTTTAAGATTACATCAGTTCTTCGTTTTATGCAAGACTGGATACTAGTGTGAGTTTATCACTATTTTTTTGTTGTTGAAGTGGTGGTATTCTGTTCTGTGGAGCAATGAAAAAAACTGGTTGCTTGAGGATGCTCTGGGAACCCCTGATCCCAGATACACTATGCCTTCTGTTAAAAAGCTGAAGCTTGGGTGTCATAGCATCTTCCAGCAGGACAATGATCCCAAACATACCTCCACCAGGGAGGATTCAGAAGAAGTACTGGAAGATTCTGGAATGGCCATCTCAGTCGCCTGACTTGAACCCCACCGATAATCTTTGGTGGGATTTGAAGAAACCAGATGCAGCAGCAAAACAAAGAATATGAGTGAACTGGAGACTATTACCCACAAGGAATGGGCTACAATTTCTCAGGAACGCTGAAAGAAGCTGGTGTCAGGGAAAGCATCATGTTTGCAGCAGGTCATAACAGCGAATAAGTGCACTACTAAGTACTGAAGATGATGTCATGAAGTGGTTGAATAATTCAGAGACTGCAGTCATCATTAATTAGTTCTTTGTGTTGAACGTGAAGAACACACTTGTTCTATTAGTTGTGTTGAGATATTAAAATTGGTCTTGTTTGATGGGTTTATAGCAAACGGCTGGGTTTTGCTAAAAAGCCTAATTTGCAGTGGGGGGTTGAATAATTTCGACTGGAACTGTATTTGCACTTTGGATGCGCCCCCCCTTCACTCACCATCAGTGTGTTGTCATTCCCCCCAGGCTACCTTCTCTTTGGCGTTCACTTATATTTAATACTTTTGTTTACCTGCCTGGCCTCAGTGTTGTAGGGTGTATGAGCAAGTTGCCATTTTCTGTGTTGCTAAATGTGGCATTCAGTTGTGATTTTGGGTGGAGTTAAGGTTGAGTGAGGGTTTGGACTTGTTTGGTTTGGATAGTGTTTAGTACTTTAAGTCGATTTAATTTTTCTATCTTTCCTGTCTTTTAGATTTAGGAACAAATAACTAATTTTAATAATTTTTGTGAATTCAACTCCAATGGAAATGTCCAGTCCATTTGGCTTTTATGTTGTTTTGCTTTCTCTGGTACAAATTACTTTGAAGCAATCACCTCTTTAGGTATAATCGGCCTGTCCTGGTTTACAGTGTATCATGTGTACCATACAGTTACTTTTAATTGGTTTGAATGCTTTTGATAATTTATGTCATGTTTTAGACAAACCAAGTTTAAAACTACACTGCACTAATTCTGCATTTACCTTTTATTTGAATGGGTGAATGGCCATAAAAGCACAGGGACAGGAAACTAATGGTAGCCAGCCAGGACAGATTTGTTTTACTCATCTAATTACCTTAAACATTGAGGGCCCAGGCCTAATAGCAGCCTAGAAATGTCTTTCTTGTACCTTTTTCTTTTTTCCCCCCACACATTCTCATGTCTCAGTAATAGTAGATCAGAAGAAAACATGTTGTTTAACACTGTTCAGGATGTTCTCACTAAGATGTTCAAGATGGGATGATACCCCTGGGTTCGCAATCAGCTTAGTACGCTTTTATGCAGTTATGGCCTTAGTCAGTTTCAGAGTCCCACCCCACCCTTACCACACACACACACACTCACAAACTTTTGGAGTAGTTTCTCACATGCTATACAGGGCTGATAAAAGTGATAAGTTATAATGGCTTACATAACCCCATTAAAAAAAGAACAGTTCACCCTCAGCTAAAACATCTGAACTGTGGTGTAGACATCCTCTGTGAAATTTACGGGTCAGATAAGGAGCATGTAAAATTGGACAAATGCGTTTTTCGTCTCTTCTTGTAGCTCTTCTTGTAATAAATAGAATATTACCTTTGCCAGCTATCTCACTTTTTTAAGACCTAGAGGGCAGGTGCATATTAGTGAATGAGTTATAGATGGTGTAAATGTAAACTTAATAGAAATGCCCCCAATTAAGATAAGTCTGAATTCATTAGGAAAGCCTTTAACCTTAATTTGGGTGAAAGTACAAGTGTCCCTTTAATAGGAGATTTTAATTGTGTTTTGAGATTTTAATTAACAGTAGTTTTAACTCATTGTTTCTAGAAGATGTGTTTAATTGATGCATGGGGAGAAACGTTCCTCTAAAAAAAAAACTACACATTTTTCTCAAACAGACATTTATCTTTATCTCATTCACATAAGGATCTTTTTTCATATCAAACGTGTGAGACCTATAGAATATTTATCCTTTCGAACCATGCCCTGGTGTCATCAAAAAAGGAACCTATACCCTTAAGTGTGTGCTGGACGCTGGAGACTATTTTACCTAAATGATCTCACTTTTTTTGTTGAATTTGAAAAAAACAAATAGAACCCATTTGGATCTCAGTGCAAGCTCAGAAATTCTCTGGGACTGTGTGAAGGCATATTTAATGGACTGTATTATTGCCTTTTCCAGTGCCAAAAGGAAGAAAAATGATGCCAAACGAACTCGGTTTGAAAGTCTTAAAGAACGGCACTAATCCACACAGTCAGGTGCACTGCTGCAATCACTTAACGAAGCATGTAGGACCTGGGATACCTTACTTAAAAAAATAATAATATGCTGTTTCGCAAAACAAAGTTACAATAAGCGTGGATGTATGGCAAGATGTTTTCTGGCATTTTGGTTTTAAAAACAACAACCGTCACATGCAGTGATGAAAATAAACTCAGTTCTTAACTAAACCAGAGCAGATTTTTGAAGCCTTTGCTGGTTTCTGCAGTTCCCTGTGTAGAAGTGCTAGATTATATATCCTAGATATGTCCTGAAACTGCAGTAAAAGACCAGATTGCTCAGCAAGAATTAAAGAGGCCATTACAGATGTAAAAACAGAAAACAACATTTTATAAACACTTTTAATGATATTTCTTATTAAAGATGTTCTGGGAACAGGTCATCCGACCTTATCTTTACTGTTCAAAACTGTTATTCACAAAGATGGAAAAGTCCTACTGATTGCTTCAGCAGTTGGAGTCAGAAATTGCTAGCATCTATTTCTTTAGACATATTATTTATATAACAATATCCTTTTAATTATTGTGATTCATGCCAGAGTTTGATAGAGGAGAAGCTTTGATACTGTCCTTAGATGCGGAAGAAGCATTTGGCCAGGAAGCACCTCGTCCTCTAAATCCAAACTCTAAAATGTTCGGATTTTTCCAAAACTGTGATTGATTTGATCCGCTTACTGTACTCGGAACCAAGTGCTGCAATTAGAGTTAATGGACACGTTTTCACTTGAGAGAGGAACACGTCAAGGGGATCCTTTATCACTCGTTCTTTTTGCCATCTGCATCAAACCCTTGGCGCAAATCATGTGAGAGAATAAATATATCTGGAATCCTGGCAGGCAGTGAGGAACACATGATATCTCTTTAGGCAGATGACATCCATCATCCTCTGTACCAGAATAAGTGCATTAAAATTTGGCTACTACTCTGGTTATAAAGTTAATGTGAACAAAACTGAGGCTATTGACGTTCATACAAAAATCCTACCACAAATTAAGACCGGCAGTGCCTTTTGTATCAATAGACAGGCCATAAACCACTAACTATGAAAAATCCATCAAATTAAAAGCAACCTAACCCCTTGGTTAGAATGACCTCTGTCTCTGTCAGGGGGAATAAAATCTGTACGCATGAAGGTCCTTGTTTCAAATATTTCCCAGTATCCCAGTTCCAAAGTCAGCGTTCCATATGTTGGACAACACTATCTCTTGATTTATATGGCAGTGCAAAAGGCAGAGACTTTAACTCAAAACTCTCCAATTATATGAAGTTTAATGGGGGGGAGGTTAGGCCACACAAATCTGGGTGGCTCGGCACTATTGTAGTGTGGCTTTAATGATACCATGAGAAGGTCTTTGAGATGTGTATACCGTGTATATGTTGTTTAGGCATTTTCTTATGACAAACAAAGACATTGACAAAATCAGGTTAATCAGTCAAGTTATGTGCTCTAATAATTGGAAATAATTCTAATATCAGCTAGATATTTCAGAACACCACACATAACTGTGAAAAGTGGCTCGTTGTGTGGCAAGTGCTCTTTTACAACCAAAGACAGAGACATTTCGTGTCATTGCAGGAAGCTGTACCCCAGGGAATGAATAATAAAGGTAAAGGTGCACGTATTTGTCACTGTACATAGTAAAATGCGTCCTCTACATTTTACCCATCTGTGGTAGTGAACACACACACACACACACAGTGGTGAGCAGCCAACTCCAGCGCCTGGGGAGCAGAAAAGGTGAAGGGCCCAACAGTGGCAGCTTGCCGAGTCTGTGTATCGAACCCACAACTCTGTCATCAATAGCCCGGAGCTCTAACCACTGAACCACCACTGCCAGATGCAAGATGTAACTTCTCCTAACTGTATTTACAGTAGTCATTAAGGGCGTACCTGTAGATTTGCTAAGAGCCACTGCCCCAACATATGAATCCTATAAAAGGCACGGTAAAATACACGAATCCACACTTTCCTTATTTCCCCTCCTTTCCTCCTTTCTCTCTTCTACCTTCATTTGATGTGAATTGTTTACACATTAGCATTAGTCAAAAGTGTGTGGATTTGTGTGTCTGTATGAAAATAGGCCTTAGAAGTATGTATCCACCTGATTTTCCATTAAACGATGCGGGTGGCCATTTCAGTTTCTTTTGTGCAGAACGTCAGTGGATTTGTTGATGTAGATTACACCCACAGCAACCATAAACATACATGTCACATTAATTGGAATAATCAGAATTGGAAGATCAGAGTGTTGTGAGGAACAATCTAACTCATATCTACCACCTTCAAAAGAAGAGGACCTGCGTCTGTGGTTGAAGGTGCCTGTATGAAGGTGCCTTACCATTTTGTGGAGGGGAAACGATCTGTGGAGGGTAAAGGCGCTGGTGCTGGTCTCCTTTCTACTAACATGGATGTTTTAAACTGAGTTCTTTTCACCACAGACGCAGGTCATCTTCTTTAATAAGGTGCCCCGCAGCACTCAGACGGTTTTGTGTTGTGTTGGAAAGATAGTTAGATAGCATTAAATAGCCTGTTGGTATGTTGGGTTAACACAGTGAGCTGTTGTATGTCCACAGCAGTAGCCTACTTCAGACTGCGTTCACTTTGCGCACAATGCTTCCATTAACC
Organism: Salminus brasiliensis; assembly: GCF_030463535.1. NCBI lineage: Eukaryota > Metazoa > Chordata > Actinopteri > Characiformes > Bryconidae > Salminus > Salminus brasiliensis. Next base: position 18,727,412 of record NC_132893.1, on the reverse strand, counting down.
ACTTGTTACAAAATTGACCGGGAATTCTAAAACACAAGTGGAAGAAACATACTCTTGAAAGTGGGCGGGGCAAAATACGTTGGGTAACTGGACAACTCAATTAATTTCAATACACAACTAATAAAGACATAAACTCTGTGTATCCATTCAGTTTGTATTGTGCAGCATTCAGACTGCTCACTTTTTTGTCTTTCTGTGGCTTTTGACTGTGGTTAAACGGTTACTTTCAATACTACTTTGATGTGTTTTTCCAGTTATTTATATTTTATTTTATTATTTTCATTTAAAACAGTATTTCGGCCTCTTTTATGGAAAGCTCTGCTGTGGATTTTGATAGCTGTTACAGAGCTCTCGTGTGAAAGTACAAGCATATATAAACAAGCTTTCATACTTGGCACAGTACAGAGGTAGTCCTATTAATGGTTATCAATAATCTTCTATACGACTCCAGTGTCCTGCATATTTAGCTCCTTCCTTTATTATACTGTCTCCAGTACAAGAAACCTCAATATACTGACTCGTCTCTCTGCTTTCAGCATTGCCAATTCAGCTCTTACTTGTTTTAAGTCCTGCATTACTGGGAGATATCCTTTTGTTCCTCTGCGGCAGTGTACACTGATACTGTTATGCAAGGTGTTCCCCAGGGATCAGTACTTAGCCCTCTCATTTTTGTTTTTTACATGCGCACTCTAGGGCAAATCATCCATATTTATGGCCTCAATTTTCATTCCAATGCTGATGATATCCAGATTTTTGTTAGTATCAAAGCTAACAAAGTCCTGTCCCCTTCTGCCCTACTATTATAACATGCTATTATAACAGTAAGCAGTGGAGGAAGTCTAAATTCTTACAACTCAGCAGTGGCAAAACGAAACTACTTCTCATTGCTCCTAGATCCCTGTTAACAAGAAACATAGACTTTAAGATTCTCCTTCTGTAGCTTGCAACCTTGGTGTCCTCTTTAATTCCACCCTGTCATTTGAATCTTATATTGAAGCACTGGTCAAAAGTGCTGTCTTTTATCTTTATAGTATCCCCCATCTGAGCCTTTGGTAAATGAGTGAATGTTCATTAATATAGTTTCATGGTTTAATACAATCCCCCACTCACACATTGCTACAGATCTACAACTTAGGTCTATTTAAAGCCCCAGACCAAAAAACGGTTAGCAGAGCTGCACCATTGTTTCTTAGTATTTTGGTCAGGAGCACAGGTATGTTGTTTTGAAAGAAGTGACTTTACTGGAGATTGGCAATAGACAGAACCTTTATGCACAGGGTGAACACTCATGTCGGGACAATGTCAATCGGGCCTATTGTTTTCATACAGTCTGTTTATAGAAACTGCAGGCTTTAGCTGTGCACAAAAGGCAATTCTGATGCATAAGGTGCATTTGCTACCAAATAACTGGGTTTTTAAAATCATACAGGGTTTACTAGGTTTTATGAGCTCCCTAAACAAGACATATGTGACCTTGCATTTTATAGTTTAAGGTGGTAGTAGCTGGTAGTACCTACAAGGTGTGCAACAGGAAGTGGAGTGAAAAAATGGCCTGAATTTGTGTGTCATAAGCTCACAATAATCTTCTACAGTTGTATTTTTAAAAAATCACAGTTCTGCTGCATTTGCATTAAAAAGCAACTTCAGCCTCTTTGCCAGTGGTACCTTTTGTTTAACAGACATTTAAATGCTTAGTTCTCCTCTCTGGGTTGTTTGGTCTCATGTTGGGATGTTCTGTGAGCATACATTTTTAAGTTGTCTATTAAAATAAAATTAAAAAAGCCTTTTTTACTTTCTTATGGCATTGTGTTATTAACAGACTTCTTTTTATGTCCCATGCTTGGAGAGTCCCCTGGCAATTTCTCTTATTGAACAACTGTCAGGATAGCATTCTGGCAGACCACAGGCCACTAACATTGACTGGTTGCATCTCTTTGCATTGCTCTGCCATTTTCATTGTTATTGGTTCTTGCACTGGCCATTGTAAATTTCACCCTGTATATTATGCCTCTGTTGGACTTTCGCAGCAATTACAGAGCCTAGATTACAGGCAGCTGCTATTTTTATTCCTTATTCCTATTTATGTAAATTTATGTCTGTGATTAAGACGTTGGCTGTACTCTTCATTGACAGTGCTGTATTGATATGTAAATTGTGCTGATTAGCTTGAATTTGCAATTCGTTAAGTTCAATAGCATATTCTTGACAGACGCTGTAGCAGGCAGATTTTACTAACACAACTTTTCAATTAGCTTTTTAAAAAGTAAGTAACTTGGCTGCTCTGCAATTATGAGGAACCTTACTGAACTTCTAAAAGTACGTATATAACAGAACAACATAATCTAAATGTACATCTTTCAATGTAGCCCTTACTATAACAGCAGCTTACTGTTTAAAGTTGAATGGTCACTCTTTCCCATAGAGATGTTTTTCTCTATTGTTATATGAAGAAGAACTTGCATGAGTCATCTCCTTTTTTCCCTATTCACAGAGATAAGCAGACAGCAGAGATAGGACTGTTCCAAGCTCTCTTCTCTTGCAAAACAAGATTAGTTTGTCGGTAGCTGCAGGGGAGTGACTCTTCCGTTAGATGCGGCTCTCTTCCATCCCAGTGAATGAAATGAAAGGCTGCTGTGTGTGGGCTTCAGGTCACCGTGGCCGCTGCAAGAAAACCAACAAGTACAATAAAATCTGACCAAGCTTTTCAGTACACCACATGTTCACGTATTTACATGTTACAAAACAGACACTGTGAGAGTGACTCCATTAAACCGATGCCGAAGGGACATGCTAATTTTTTTTTCATTGTTTTTATGTCATAAGATTGCAGTGTTTTGTCCTCCATTGCTTTAATTGTGTTCATTGTGTTCTTACCCAAAAAGAGAATAACAAAATACAAAAATGAAAATTACAGCCCTATTACACTTGCATGTGTCAGCATGTGATGGAGAGGTCTTGACAGGGTTACATATTTTAAGATAAACTGGTCATGACGTTCCCTATTATCAAAATGGAGAAAAAAGTAAATGAGCAGCTCATCAGCGTTTGAACTTCTACTCAAGAATACTTTCAGAATCTCTTCATGTGAACAATAAAAAGCCTGTATTTCTAAAAATGCTTAAAGTAACCACCCCCACCCTCCAAAATAAACATGCTTTATGTTAATGATGAACATCTTATATTTACAGGGACATGCAAGGGTTTGGGCATAGCTAAGTGAGTAGACGATGGGCATGTAGTCAAAGATGTAACTTTCTTTTAAGCAAGATTATTGTATTATTTCAATATTTCAATTTTAGAGTGAAAAAAGGAAAGAACCACTATGTAAGAGAGATTTGAGGTCTCGGGTTTAAGGTCTCAGACCTTAATTAGTTTGTTAGGGCTATGGTTTGTTCACAGTTATTAGTAGCAAGGCCAGGTGATGCAAATTTCAAGGCTTTATAAACACTTTCAAACTTTGTCCCAACAATCAGCAGCCATAGGCTCCACTAAGCAGTTGAAAATTCAAATAATAATTGATGCTCACAAAGAAGGTGGAGGCTGTAAAATGAGAGCATAGCATTTTCAGGTAGCCATTTCTTCAGATGGGAATGCAATTAAGGAATGGCAGTTTAAGGCAAGTTAAGGTCTGGGCTGCAAATGACTTTCAGGAGGTCCTGTGGCCAGATGAACTTAACAATTGACTGTGTTTGGCCACAATAAGCAAAGGCATGTTTGGGAAAACAAGGAGCCAGAAGTTACCTCTTCAACTGTTAAGCACAGTTAAGATGGATTGATCATGCTTTGGGCTCGCGTTGCAGCCAGTAGCATTTTTGCTGGTAGAGGGAAGAATGGATTGAATAAAATAACAGCAACGTCTGAAAGCAAACATCACCCCATGTGTAAAAAAAAGCTGTGATGAAACGAGGATAGCTTCTACAGCAGGATAATAATCCTAAACACCTTAAACATTCAGTCCCCCAATCTAAACATCATCAAACATCTGTGTATAGACCTCAAACGAGCAGAGCCTGCAAGACGGCCCAAGAATCTCACAGAACTAGAAGCCTATTGCAAAGAAGAATTGAAAGACTCTTAACTGGCTGTTAACAGCATTTTCAAGCTCTGATATTTGCCAAAGGGGGTATTACCAAGTACTGATCATTTTAGTTTGGCCCCTTTTCTTTTTTGTTATTTAGAAACTGTAAAAGATGGAAATAAAAAGTAATCTTGCTTAAAATGTTGAAAAAATGTACTACTCAGGGTAACAGAATTGTTTTGGGCCAGGGGTGCCCAAATTTTTGGATGCTGCGTTAAGCTTGAAATCTCCAAATTACATTTACTTGTAGTGATTTGGCATGACTGTGATTCAGCCAAGATTACAGCACACCTTAAATAGGCACTTGGAACGTTGTCATGCTTTTGCACTTGAAAAAAAAAGGATTTTCGTTCTCATTAGTCACGACTAACCGTATAATTGACTTTCTTGCCTTTAGGTCATTACGTGACAATAAAATCAAGACGCTTCCAGAAAACACTTTCCAGTCTCTCAGATCCCTGGCAGAGCTGTGAGTATCACAGGGTTGAGTGGATTTGAATTTAAAGCTTTGAATCAAAGGCAACACACCTGTGTTCGCTAAATTCACAAATGAGTACATTTGCATTTTCCCCCAGTTCAGTTATGCTTACTGAATAATTTCCCAAAGCCAGATGCTTCTGTTTACTACATTTCCTAACTTTTTCCTCATGCTCCTTTTTATGTTGCAGTGATCTGTCTTGCAACAGGATTACTGATCTCCCGAGCAACATCTTCAAGAGCCTGAAGTCACTGCTGAAATTGTGAGTTTCTGTCTTTGCTTTTTGACAGAGGTGCCACATGTTGTCAAGTCTAAATACACACAGGTTAAACCACAGAGGTTACTGTCATTTGATATACTATTTAAATCCACAATGTGTCCAAATGTTTGTAGACAATCCTGCTAATGAATGCATCCAGCTACTTTAAGTTGCACCCATTGCTGATCCAGATGTGCAAATGCACACGCACAGCTTGTGTAGTTAGCCTTGCCTAATACCAGGCGTAAGCTAGAGGGGTATAAAGCCCCCCAGCATTAAGCTGTGGAACTGTGTCCTCTGGAGTGATGGTGTTCCATCCATTAGTTTTAGGATGAGTTGGGGATGAGGTGGGGTTAATCATCATCCAACATCCTGACCTCACTAACGCTCTTCCGCTAAATCCAATCATATACCCACAGCAATGCTCCATAGTCTTGTAGACAGCCTTCCCTGGACAGTAGAGACAGTTACTCCAACAAAAGCAGGATAATCTCTTTTAATACCCTTGATTTCAGAGAAACAAGAAATGTGCAAGTATCCCAATACTTTTGTCCAAGAGTTGGGGGTGGTGATCCTCCAGCATCCTGACCTCACTTATGTTCTATCGCTGAATACAATCAAATCCAGACAGTAATGCTCCAAAATCAAGTAGAAAGCCTTCTTTGGACAGTAGAGACAGTTACTCCAACAAAAGCAGAATGAATTCTTTTCATATCCTTGTTTTTGGAAGAAACAATGAATGGGCAGGTGTCCCAGTACATTTGTCCATAGAGTGTATATAAGGACACAGTATTAAACAAACATTTAGGCACACCAGTCAAATGGTTTTCTAAATTTCTGAACATCCTCTGCAGATAACACACAAAAAGCCTGTCTTAAGCATAGGCTAATTACTTTTTATCTTTTTTTAACATACTATGAAAATACACTTGAATACTGCAGTGTGCCAAACTATTAAATACAGTAAATTTCAGCTGCTAAGAGTTTTGTATTGATTAAACAGTGGTTGAATGTAAAAAAAAACAGACATGGTAGTCAAGCTATAAAATGTTAAATATAACGTTTAATTATTATATTTAAATATTATATAAAAAAATAACATTTTGGGCCATTTTCCCAGATCCAGATTTAATAATTAAAGCCTAGACTAAAACAATTTCCAGTGTTGGTTCACTGTTGACACTTCAAAGACTAGACTTAATCCATGTTCAAATGGCCTGTCTTTAGAGTTAAGACAGCAATAAATATGCTTAATATGTTATTGCCATCTGTGACACAAAAAAATCTATTCTGGTATCATTAGAAACACAAGCTACAAGTGAGAAATTATATATATATATATATATATATATATATATATATATATATATATATATATATATATATATATATATATATATATATATATATAAAATGACAGCATGTTTTTGTAATAGCCAGGCTAGAAGTTAAGCTAGCTGAAAGCTTTATTATGATAAAATGCTTAAACTGTTTTTTTCTTTTTATTTTCAGGAATATATCTCACAACCCGTTGCTTCACATCAATGCTGGTCACTTTGATCACTTGGCTCAGCTTGAGTCTCTGTGAGTAAGCAAAAACCACGAAAAGCGCTTTTGGAAAAATGTTACCACCGCATTAACCACGGTGGACACATTTCCTATTGCCGTCATTGATCACAAATGTCTTTGTATTTCTCAGAGGACTGGAGGGAATTGAAATTCCAGACATCCAAACGAAAATGTTCCTCCCTATGGGCAATCTGTCTCATATGTAAGTACGGTGTCTCCTCCTGTTTTGTTATTTTTGGGCTTCATGCTGTGTTACCATCAGATACAACAGCATATTGCAATATTTGGCGTGAAAATATAGCATTGGTATGAGAGTGCTGAGAATTCCTGATTCCTTTCTGCTGAGACTAAAGGGAGAAAGGCTTTTGGTTTAAGCACTGCCCTCTAGTGTACACATTCACATCATGTGCAAGTATAGTAGCAGGCACCTATGCAAACGTCCACACATATTCACAGGTTGGTTTGGCCTCAGGGCCTCAATCAGTGGTGTTTAGATAATATACAGGATAACACCTTTAACCCAAGGCCCAGAAGCAAGGGACTCAATTCCATGTCCAGGCAGAAATTACACTGCTACACCAATAAAGAGCACTCAGACTTGGTTTCTGAAAATTATGTCAAGTAAAGTGGCTTCATTGTCATTATTTGCAGATGTACAAACATGATTATACATATAGCAGTCAATAAATACAAGAAATATGTATACAACACTAAGTAGTAACAATAATACATGGATATATCAAGTAAATGGATTGTGTCAAATCTGATTATAGGTGGAGGGAATTTGTTAGCTATACAGATAATTTGGGTACATGTTTATGTAAAGTGTACACAATGATCCATCGCATTATTTGTGAAGTTCGTATATGGTGGATATTGGAAAGGATCATTGGTCTAGCTGGAGATAGAGAACAGCAGTGTGTTCAGTAATCTGACCGCCTTAGGGAAGAAGCTGTTGAGTCAGATAGTGGTGAAACTGAGGCTCCAGGACATTTTGCCAGACAGCAGGAGGTTACAGAGTCCCTGTGAGGAGTAGGAGGGGTTGTCCACAATGCTAGTTGCTTTGTGGAGGTGGTATTGAAGCTGGGAAGAAAGACCCTGGCAATCTTCTTCTGTCCTCACAGTTTGCTGCAGTCTGAGTCCATGCAGTTCCCATACCAGACAGTGAGACAGTTAGTCAGGACTCACTTTAATCTCTGCTTGGAGGTGAAGTCACTGCTGGGCCTTGGCTGGTTGGTCAGGTAGTGTTGCGGTTCCAGGTGAGGTTGTCAGTGATGTGTACACTCTGAGCTCCCTCCCAGGTATGCAGTCAGGGCCAGCTGCCTTTTGCGAGTTACCTCTGGAAAGGTGTGTAATGTGGACAGAGTGCTTGGTCAGTGGGAGGTGGGGTTGCCTTCCTTCCCGACTCATTGTGCTCTGCTTCAAACCAGGCATAAAGGTTGTTTGGTATATCTGGGAGTGAGGATTATCACAGACGTGTAGTTTCATTTTGTAGTCAGTGATGGCCTGAATGTCCTGCCAAATGTGTGTCGGTGTGTTATCTGTGTCTAGAAGATTTCTGCACATAGTTGCACTTTGCTTCTCTGATAGCCTGGGACAGGTTGGCTCTTGCATTGCTAAGGGACGCTCTTGCCATTTGACCAAAACATTTGGAATGTTGTAATGAAGCCACAATTTCTATTAAAACAAAAACACAGAAGGCTCTGAGTTTGTGCTCTGTATGTAATTGTAGTCTGAAAGGGTCCGGTTGAAATTTTGATGGAATGGACACTGAGAAAACAAGGTGATAAAACTTTTTGACCGTTTTTGTCAGGTTAGCTTTTAGCCTAGCATGGATACCTGCTAGCTTGTCACAATTCTACTTCCTCATCGTTCCCTTTCCCAACAAGTGCCGTCAGGTAATGCTTCACTCACAAGGCCTGGCTCCCATAGCTGCCTGAGGTCTCACAGCACTTTCAAAATTCCATAATTTATTGCAGTCTTATGATGATCAATGCATTCACTAGTGTTCAGCTGTGTTTCAGATGCACATCTTGGTATCTGTTATATACAGATCAGCCATAACATTAATACCACTGACAGACAAAAAACATTGATTATCTTCATCTGCAGTGGCATCTGTCAATAGGTGGATATTTGAGGCAGCAAGTGAACAGTCGGTTCTTGACAGTAATGTGTTGGAAGCAGGAAAAATGGGCACAGCATCTCCAAAAACATCAGACAGGTCTTGTTTTTCTGTTATGCAGTTAACCTGTTATGCAAGAACCTACCAAACATGGTCCAAGAAAGGGCAAACAGTGAACCGGCGACACGTGCACCTAAGGCACATCAATGCAATCCATGGAGGTCCCAATGATCTGATGCTAGTGTCTTGGTGGCAGAAACCACAGAATGCATTCAGAGGTCTTGTGGAGTCCATGCCTTGAATGGTCAAATCTGTTGTGGCGCCACAAGGGGGGCCATCTCAATATTAGACAGGTGGTATTAATGTTATGGCTGATTGATGTGTATGCAAGTATAGGACAATAAGTGAATATTCCTGTTTGCTGTTTCATAATTATTTTTTACTCCAGTAAGGTGAATGAAGTGTAAACTTTGATGCTAATAGATACTTTAGTAGCACTGGTCATTTAAAATGACTAAATTGGGGAGTAAAAAATAAAAATGAACCAAATACAGTCACAGTAGAATCGCATCATAGCATCAGGTATCATGATAATATTGTACCATTGGGGATTCTATGACTCCGAACCATAATGTGTTCTAGATACTTCAAGGATTTTCAGTACTGTTCCTATGCACCCCACGTGCGGAAGTGCAGGCCCAACACTGATGGGATCTCTTCGTTTGAGGACCTGCTGGCCAACATGGTGCTGAGGGTATCTGTGTGGGTCATGGCCTTCATCACCTGCTTCGGAAACCTCTTTGTCATAGGAATGAGGTCATGCATTCGTGCAGAGAACAACCTACATGCGGTCTGCATCAAAGTTCTGTGCTGTGAGTTTGCCTCAAACACATACACTTACACACTCACAGCATGCAAACACCTTATTGCCAAGGTGTTACGTCTCCACTGTAATCTAAATCTACTGCATCGCAGTCTAATAGCATGATTACATTGAAAGTGGTGTATATAGAAAAAATAATGAACATTGAGATTTGCCTGAAAAGCAATTTTCAGTGTTGATATTAGCTGCAGCACCAAGGGACACGGGAAAACCCTTGCTCAGTGTGAACTAAACGCATGAAAGAAAAACCTTGGAATCAAAAACATGCCCATATTATGTTCATGTATAGTTGTTCGTAGTTGTATTAGGCTGGAAATCATTATTGGTAAAGGATGAGCTTAACACACTTCTTTAAAATTCAAAAAATGTCAAGTCAGCCACTGTCTCTTTTCGAACTGCCCCTGATGCAGCATCCCTAGACAGCCAGCGTGGCTCTCCAACCTCGATACAACATCTAGCAGATGCCTGTGCTGACCAACATCACACTCTGAGAGGGCAAGGCCAATTGTTCTTTCTTGGACTCATGACAGCATGACCCGGGATTCGAACCAGCGATCCTTGGATCACAGTGGCAATGCCTTAGTAATTCAACTTTTACTAACAATCCAACTCCATCCTTATCACCACAGTCAGGGTGTCCTGAATATTCAAGCATGGGGGGAGACATCATTTTTGATATCTGCATTTTTTATATTTAATTTTATTTCAATCCTATTATCCTCCTTATTATGTAGAACTGAAATGTAAATTATGGTATTGGTTTTTGAATGAAATTCTGAACTTCTCCTGAAGCACAGGATGTTCATCCTATGATGAACATCCAGGATGAAGCACTGAATGGTTAATGAACGCTGCGTTGCTGAAGCTGTTGCTGTGGCTAGTACCAGCTAAAGTTAGTAGCCTTCCCTCAGTGTGGTTGTTGTGTTGCTACTCGTGACATTTTTTTATAGTGCTAAAGGAGAGCTCCTTTGATGGTCTTTGTGGAGGGGGACCCAGGAAGAGAGAGTTAGGGATTCCTTTTGGAGCCTTGCAGACAGACAATAATGTAGCAAGAACAACCTACACCTGGCTTTTGCTGTATCAGTGTGGTAATAGTTTATATGTTATACTTAGGCTAGTGGAGATGATTTTAAAGTTGCCCCAAAATTGTACGTCAAATTCCCAAAAAGCAAAAAGCCTCGCTATTTTCTCTTCCTTTTCTGGAAAATGACCCACTTTGCTTCCCCTCTCTAATTGTGGCCTGCATGACGCCCTTGTGTGAAGTGGCATCAAATTGCTTGTTAGTAGTGTTCCTTTGGTTCCACTTCACGCCTTTCAGTTAGGAGGACAAACGCGAGAGGGTGGGCAGTTGTAAACAAATAAACACAATGCTGTCTAACAAGAGCAATCAAACAGACAGCTATTTAAAATCAGATTCACTTCAAGAATATTGTGAAAAAGAGAAGCAAAGGAGTCACAGTAGCGTTATACAGATCGGAGCACATGAGTGCCCTTTTGCTAGCATTCTTATTCAGGGCAGGTGTGAACCTCCCTTCCCTGTTTGATCGACTTTCACAATTAAAGCAAGCCCAGAAACTCAACTTAACTCAAAGGTTCGCTCAGCTAATATTGACCCAATGTGAAAAAAGTCCTAAGAAAAGACAGAGGACAGCCAGTGGATGAACGTGCCAGGTGGGTGGTCTTTTGCATATGTGGGTCCTTTCAGGAGCACAATCTGTTCAGACTTAAAAAGCAATAGAACACGAGAGAGAGTCCGCTACCATGAAATAACAGCACCAGAAGCTGACACGAGGAGAATTTCACAATAACACACAACCTTGAGTATTCTTTTGCTTTTATACAACAGTTTAACAGTTTTATATAATAAATAAATTGATCCGTGAATGTTGCTTTTTATATGTTTTAATTTTAGCATTTCCATCCACCACATTCTGGTTTCTTAACAAGCAGGGTAAGCAGGGTAGGGAAAACGGGGAAAATACAAACAAACCTTCCAGGCAGTGCAATACAGTGCATACAGGCAATATTATTAAAACAACCAGAGAATTCAGACAGTGAATTGCCTTTGAACTGAACATACTGAGTGTCAGTATAATCAGTCTCTATTGAAAAAGGGAAAATACAGCCATGGTCAAAAATATTGGCACCACTGCACTTCTTTCAGAAAATCACCACCTCTGATGAACATTTTCTGCAGTTACAAAAGCCTTTGTATTCATGTTTCTTTCTTTTTTTTGCATTGAAACAACACAAAAAGCTGAGGAAGTCCAATCTATTATCATTCCATGCAGAACTCCAGAAACTGGACAAAATTATTGGCACCTTTTCAAACTTGTAGAAATAATTGGATTTCAGTTATGGGATGCTTCCTTAAATTGGCAACAGTAACAGAAGCTGGCAATACGGAAGTCATATGTCTAACCAATTTAAATGAAGAAATTTGACTCAATTCTGAGTCGAGCATGGAGAAAAGAACGATTTGGAGAGCGAAGAATTGTCTGAGGATGTGGTAACCAAAACTGTGGATAAGTATGGCCAGTCTCAAGGCTACAAGTCCATCTCCAAAGATCTTGTGTTGAAGCATTTTCTGAGCTTTGTGCACAATGTAATTAAGAAGTTGACACTCTAAAGAACTCTAAATGGCTAAAGAACCTTTATAAACAAATTCAAATATCAGAAACCTGGGTCTCCTTGAGAGGTCGTGGGTCTGTCAGCAGGACAATGACCCAAAGCATTTTTCAAAAAGCACCCAGGAATAGACAAAGGTCCTTTAGTGGTCTAAAGTAGCCAGCAATAAGTCCAGATCTAAATCTCTCTACAGATCTAAAGCAGTAGTTGGGAGAAGGCGCCTTTCTGATAGACCTGGATTGGTAGAAAGAGAAATGGTCTAAAAGTATATGGTTTATAGCAACGGTGTTCACTGGAGTCGTACAGTGTTTGGTAAAAAAAACAAATTAAAACTTTTTTGTAGAAGTCTTCTCAACCAATCATCTTGCGTGGCCGCGTCTGCTGCTGTATAATGTCCGATACAGGCAACATTAAAAACATATGTGAACAACCAAAGAAAGTCAGATTCAGGTTAATATCTCTAAATCTCTTAGTCTCTATAGAAGCAGCAAAAATACAGCCTTGGCCAAAACTTTTGACACCACTTTACTTCTTTCAGAAAATGCTCTCCATCGCCATCTGAATGAAATGGCATAGTAAGAGATCCAGAAGAGATCCACTGTTGATGTTGGTTGTTTTGCTGCTTCTGGCACTGAATATCTTGACTGTGTGATGACTTTATGAAGACTACCAAAGAATTTTGGAGTGCAGTGTTGGGCCCAGTGTCTGAAATTGCCAGTCAAGAGGTGTAAGAAACTCATTCACAGTTACTGATTTCAGTTACATTTACATTTACATTTACATTTACGGCATTTAGCAGACGCTCTTATCCAGAGCGACTTACAAAGTGCTTTGCTATTTACCCAAGAAAAGCCTTAGCTAGTTAGAATAGACTAATAATACAAAAGATACCTCCAAGCTTAGACATTACTAAACACAATACACTAAGGCGACCATAGAACTATTCGCCCAAGTACTCTCTGAAGAGGTGGGTCTTCAGTCTGCGTTTGAAGACAGCGAGCGACTCGGCCGTTCGGACATCCAGGGGCAGCTCGTTCCACCACTTTGGTGCCAGGACAGAAAAAAGCCTGGACGCTTGTCTTCCGCTATTGGTTCCAAAGGGTCTGCCATCTTAAGTTAAGGGGGCCAATAATTTTGTCCAGTCCTTTTCTGGAGTTCTGTGTGGAATGATACGTCAGCTTTTTTTGTGCTGTTCCAGTGTAAAGAAAAGAAAGCTTTTGTGGTTGCAACAATGTTCTGGGTAGAAGTGGTACGTTTTCTGAAAGACGTGCAGAGTTGCCAATATTTTTGCCCATAACTGTATGTTTCTAGGAAGGCTGGCAATCGGAAAAATGTCACTTTACTGTGCTGTGAGAGAAGGAGAATAATTGATTTGATTCCATATAGCACCCAAGAAATGTAGACCACCCTGCCCTTGTCTTCCCTGTCAGCCTGAAAGATCTGTCTGGCCACTTCAGCATCGTCAGCAACAGCCTTGTCCAGAGAGTGGCGCTGATAAATCATGGGCACTGGGTTCTTGCTTTAGTACATCTATGATCTGCTGTACTGAGTCTGAACTTGAGCTGTCCATCAGTCTAATTTACTACAAGTACATTGCCCCAAGGCTTCCAGCGTCTCTACAAACCTAACACTTTTAATGTCTGGTCTCTAGCAAACAATTCTTTATTAATTAACAATGTTCGCAATTAACAATTTACTTCTTACAGACTAGACTTAATGTTTCCTAATGAAACATGCATGAAAGCAAGTACAAGTGCAACTGTCTTAAGGGGAAAAGCCCCTAGCAACTACAATTTCATGAATGCCTGGCAAGAACAGAGGTGGAGTAGTTGCCTTGTTCAAACATACAGTAACATGTTTGGGCACCCCTTGGCGAAAGATCTGTTACTGTGAATAGCTAAGAGAGTAAAAGGTGGCCTGTTTTTCAAATGGTGTAAAATTAAGAGGACATTCAATTTCTTTTATTAATATTTTAAGCAGACTGTCTTGGCGTGTTAGGCCAGACCAAGATGGATGAACACTCACAGAGATGGAATCAAAGCAAGCCGTTTTATTGACAAAACCAGGATAACAAAAAGGGGCAAGTGAGGCGAAATGAGCAGCAACTAGTGGGTACAAGTAGTAACCACTAAAACTCAAACGTGACAAACGAAGTGGCGAACACAACAAACCTGGGACTGGGAGGAGTCAGGAGCAGAGCAGGAGTGACAGGGAGACTAACGAGGGAAAAACTGAATCCTACAGGCAGGGCCTGGGCGATAAGGGTTTAACGTGAACAAAAACTAGAGCTGCGCTCAATAAACAACTGAGGAGAGCTGGGGAACCAGCCGCTTGACCAAACGGCAAGACCAACCTAACCTGAAAGAGCAGTGTGCCGCCACAAGCGTGGGTCGCCTTGCTTGGGCGTGGGTAACCTGAGAATCCGGAAGTGAGCGAGGGTAAAGCACCGGAGCTGACCTGAACACACCGGACACGTGCAAGGAACCTCAGGCCGTCCTAGAGGTTCCAGATGGTTCAATTCTCGGCAGAGAACAACAATGTAGAAGCTCCTTAAGTACCCCCAGTCCCAGGTGTAACACATGAACCAAACAATGAACGATTACAACTGAACACGAATCAATCAAGTGAACAGAACCAAACACACATGAACACAAATGAACATGAATCGACTTACATGAAGAGAACCAAACACACATGAACATAAACAAGGCGGAGGTCCTTATTTGGGCCTGTGGGTGGCGGCTCGGGATCGCCCCAGGGGAGGGCGTGATACAGAGTGCCTGAAACAGGCTTACTTTTTTATTACTATCTTTTACAGTTTCTAAATCACCAAAAAGGAAAAGGCCCAAAGGTTTGGGCTTCATGCATGGTCAGTAACATCCCCTTTCAGATGTATCACAGCTTGTAAACGTTTTGTTGCCCGCTAAAAAAATACATTGAAAAGTTTCTAATTGGACGAGTGTCCATCAGTCAGTTTCACTCAAAACCATAGACAGCCTCATAAATCCAGCAATTACAGATAGCATTTTCATCCACTAAAAATGAAAGCCAGATTACTGAATGTAACTACGCTTCATAGCAAAGCAGGCCGATCAACAACAGTGAATGGTCCGTTTGGTAGAATCGTATTTTCTCCTTCACCACCCTTTTTTTTGTTATTAAGTTGGATGAATATAGATTGGGATTATGCATACACTGATGTTAGATATATGGC
Organism: Salminus brasiliensis; assembly: GCF_030463535.1. NCBI lineage: Eukaryota > Metazoa > Chordata > Actinopteri > Characiformes > Bryconidae > Salminus > Salminus brasiliensis. Next base: position 18,712,178 of record NC_132893.1, on the reverse strand, counting down.
TGCACATGACAAACCAAATCATCCAGTCTACCTTGTCCGTGTCTCTCAGTGGCCGGACAAGCACTAAAAGGTCACCCTTCTTCTGCCTTGGTTTAATGGCCATGTGGACCCTCCTCTCTTCTGACATCTTCTCTCTCTTTTGTTGCAGAATGTTTAGTAAAGGTAAATAACAGCTATTTTGCTAAAACCGTTGTTTGTAATATGACCAAGTGAGTCAACGCTGTGGCATTAAGAACCGCCCTTCGACTACTGTTGGCTGCAGAGCGACACAGATGCATATACACAAGTATAAACACACACAAAAGTGTAGGCCACTTGGGCAAGCTCTGCCTGGAACTGTCTTGATGCAGGACCCCTGCAGGATCCCCTGGACTGGCAGAATGTAGCGGCGGGGGAAGTGAAGAAACAGTGCTTTTTCCTCCCTTAACATTCATACAGCTGAGGTTCCCTTGAGCAAGTACCCTAACCCCATTTTCTAAGGCAGTGGCTCCAGATGGAGAGATCGTGTGACTTTACTGCCAGCAATGATTTACGTGCAGATCTGTTTGTCAGATCCATTTTTTTTTTACATAGAATTTTTGTCATTTGCCGGGCATTTTTATCCAGAACCAATCCACTTGTTGATTGTGTCACCTTATGGCTGTTACAAAGAAAGGCTGTTCAGTCTTAATTCAGTGATTTACATTTGCATGTATGGCAGTTTAGCACATTCCAGTATCCAGAGTGGCTCACAAAAGTGCTTGTAAAAATGCCACTAGGTAGTGTGAAGAGGCTAGGGCTTAAAGGTACCTCCTGCCACATACATGATTAATACCTAGTGGATATCCATGGGATGGATACCTAAAGGGACACCTGTCTTCCGACCTTCAGTCTGCATTTGAAGACAGCAAGCAACTTCATCACCATGATGAAAAAAAGTCTAGGTGCCTCCCCCTACCCAGTGCCCTAAGCCAAGGGTCCTGTGATCCAGCACTGTAAAAAGACACTGGTTAGTGATGGCCACATAAACGAAATGCCCTTCCCCATAGGTTTTGTGACAGCTGGGCTAATTTCGCCAGCTTGACCTCACTCTAAGTCATTGGGAAATTGCTCGCTTCGGAAACAAAGGCTATAATCCGAACAGCTGGCAAATGAGTCGTACTTATCAGCAGAAGCTTGTGAAACCATATTATAGCAATTTCAAATCTGTGTGGTACACCTGCCTTTTATAGCAGGGGGTGGGTTCCTGACCATTTTAGGTAGAGCGAATAACATTTTCAATGCTGTTGTCCTGTTGAATTTATGAGAAGCTGAGAGAAGTGTTTGCCGTGTTTGCTTCTCCCTGAAGCTGCATCTCATGATGCTGCTTGAACTGAATATTTAGACTGTTTTAATGCACAAGCCTGCTACTTTATCAAGGCTCGTGCTGAGCTGCCAGCCCTCATATCTCATAAATATATGTCCCCGTTACAGAGGAATAATCCAAAGCTAAGTTGGCCATTTATCAAAGCATGTTTTTAAACCACAGATCATACAGAGTGTGACAAGTGCCAGCATCCATTTGGCAGCCATCCTTGAAAACGTCTAGGAGGTAATAGACCGGCTAATTTGGCACGTCCACGTCCAAATGATATGTGTATTACTGACAACAAAGTGCACAAATCATCTCACGTCAGCCTTCCAGTCTGGCTTTTGGGTTTAGCATGTTTATAGAGCCGTCGTAATACACAAGGCTTTGGAGCAAGATGCCAGTGCAAGGTTCATTTAATGGAAGATGGGAGGTCTTCCTCTATGATTATCACAGCACCTTTGGGAACAAATACACTACGTACACACTGTAAACTGAAGGTTATTGCATGTAGTAGTAAGTAGTTGCATTTTGTGTGTAATTGCATGTAATTAGACGGTAATAATGCTAGGCCTAAAGACGAAAAACATACATCTGTTCTCCGAGTATGATTTGAGTCCTGTCTTCCTGCAGGTGCAGACTGCCTGATGGGGGTCTACCTGTTCTTTCTCGGGGTGTTCGACGTGAAGTTTCGTGGCGAGTACAACCGGAATGCGCTGCTGTGGATGGAGAGCGTAGAATGCCGCACCATCGGCTTTCTAGCCATGCTGTCCTCTGAGGTGTCCGTGCTCCTGCTTGCGTACCTGACCCTGGAGAAGTTCTTGGTGATCGTGTTCCCCTTCAGCCACTTGCGGCCGGGGAAGCTGCAGACAGGGCTGGTGCTTGCCTCCATCTGGCTTCTGGGATTTCTTATAGCTGCTGTGCCTCTGCTCAGTGACGACCTGTTCGGCAACTACTATGGCCGGAACGGAGTCTGCTTCCCTCTGCATTCGGACAGGATGGAGAAGCCCACTGCTAAAGGATACTCCACGGGAATATTCCTAGGTTTCTCTTCTTTTTGTTTGTTTGTTTTGATTATTCTGCTCTTATTTCCGCTCTTATTTTCCTTGCAAATGCTAAGGGGTGCAACAGTCTATGTTCATGCTTTCTGTGTGCTGAGATGCAAATATTCAGGTGATGTGAAGCGGTTCATTGTTTGTGTGCATTTCTTTACAGTGGTGGTGATCAGAACCAGGGATCATGCTGTCTAAAATACAAAAATAGCTGTTTTTAAACTATTCAAAACCACCATTTATTTAAATCACATGAATGACTTTAAATGAATTATCACTTAAATATTTGACAAATTTAGTGGTATTCCCATTCAGTGCTTAATACTTCATACTTAATTATAAAACAATGCATCTCAGAATTAAAAAAGAATTTCATTGAATAGCCTTATTAGATGCTCCCTAAATCTCCCACTAGCGTTTTATAGCCCAGAAATATCCAGTTGAGTTGGTTTAGGCCTTTTAAAATAGAGACATCATAGAACTGGATTGTACAATGACCATGGAAACATTCATTTGTATTGCACTTTTCCAAGTGAAACTACAAAGTGCTTCACAACAATACAAAAGAAAATAACGAAAGAAAAAAGAAGACAATACAGATAATACACCACGATAAACAGAAACACTAGTTGTGTCCAACCTAAAATGCTGAGCATATGTCTTTTTTTTCAACTCCTTAGACCATGCAAATCTAATGTCTAAGAGCAGGCTATTCCAAAGCTTCTGAGGCACAATCACTCTTGAGGTTACGCTTAGTCCTAGGAATGACCATCACCATGCACTGCCTGGTATGCTAATATCAGAATTCACTCAGCCGTGTTATAGCTCCATGAGAAATACATGTAATGAAAGCGTTACAATAATCAAGACGTGGCGATTCAAAAGCATGACAAATTCTCTCTGTGTCCTGAAAGAAAGCAATTTTCTGGTTTTAGCTATACCTAAGGCACAAGATAAGATAGCATGCCTGTGCCAGCTTCTTTAAATGGCTTGAAAAAGAAAAAATGATGGATAAGAAATTTAACCTTGAGGCCAGTGAGCCAAGCTGCTTCTTACTTATGTCACTGGTAACACTTTGACAACACACTTTTGGCACCACAGTGTTTTCTCTCCCTAAACACATCTGCTTCAACTCAACTGTGCTATTTTAATGTCTATGATATAAATTGCTATACAGTTGGGTTAAACATTTTATGCTATAGGGGGATGCAACTAAAGTTAGCAATAATAAACAAGCTACCCACCAAAGGAAATTGTAAAAAAAATAAGGCAGCTCTAGAATATAGCTAAAAATAAAAAGAAAGTGCTAAATGTTTGTTTACAGTGTAACTTAATTAGCTTATGTGCCTGGCATGATTCATCACATCATAAAACATTTTAAATATTAAATGATTGTTTTCTAGTAATTTTCTATCAAAAACTAATGACTTTACCCACCTCTTCTTGTTCTTTTCTGATTTTTGTAGACATCTCTACACACCAGGGGCGGCAAAAATAATTTAAACAAGTAATAACATGATATAAAAAATACCAGCTTACCACCTGTAAGGAAGTGCAAATGCCCTGCTTAGAAAGGCCTTATTGCTGTTCTGAGATCATTTAAACAAACCTTTAGCAAATGATGAGTTTTGTCAGACTTTTTTTTTATATATATATATTTCTTTTTAGTGTATCAGATCAGTTTACTCTTAAGTTCTTGTAAAATACACCTGGAGTCTTAAGGGGTTAATGTTTAGATTAGCAAATGGACTAGCAATGAAAGACAATTTCTTGAAATGACTGTGTAATGTGTGTACCTCACCACAAGTTTATCTTTTAACAGGACTGAACCTGCTGGCGTTTCTGATCATTGTGTTCTGCTACTCCAGTATGTTCTACTCCATCTACAAGACGGGCATTAACGCCACAGACTTGCGCAGCCGTCTACACAAGGACGTGGCTGTGGCCAATCGCTTCTTCTTTATTGTGTTCTCTGATGCCCTCTGCTGGATTCCAATCTTTCTGGTCAAAATCCTCTCTCTTCTGGAGGTGGAAATACCAGGCATGTAAAGGAATTGCTATTGCTATATATACCAAACTTTCTAATTAGTGAATTCACCTACTTGAAGGTGCACCCATTGCTGACACATGTTCAGTTGAGCACACACTGGTTGTATAGCCTTCATAGAAAGGCATCGTCAATTAGCTTGGACGCTCTAGAGCAGGGGTTTCCAACCCGGGTCCTGATCTAATACACTTCCATGAACTTAGGAAGTGCTTGTTCTTAAGCTGGATCAGGTGTGCTGGGAGCAGGATAAACACTAAAATGTGCAGGTCATGATGTCCTCCAGGACCAGGTTTGGGAACCACTGCTCTAGAGCAGCTGTGCATGGGCCTACACTCGCCCTACGCTCTGGCACTGGGCTGTGAAGCCATGCAACTGTGGCATCTGTGATCCATAATTTATTATCCAATATCACTACTGGACCTAATTTTTGTGGCTGAACGCAATCAAATTTGAATGAATGCAGCATGAAGAAGGTTCACCACTCCATGTTTATTACATAATAAATTATAATAATATATTGTTAAAAATAAAATAATAACAATGATAAAATGCTCATTTTACTACAAATCATTTATTAACAAATGTATTATTTATTTGTTCATTTATTAACAAATGAACTAAGGGTTTAAATGCTCGATTGTTTGAAAATTTGAGTAAGAAACTGGAGAGTGATTAATACCCCATGTTGTTTTCCCAGTCTTATTAAATGCAAATGTCTTTATGTTGTGCAGGGACCATAAACTCCTGGGTTGTGATCTTTGTCCTGCCCATCAACAGCGCCCTCAACCCCATCCTCTACACGCTGACCACCAGCTTCTTCAGGGAGCAAGTAGAGCTGTTGCTGTGCCGCTGGCAGCGCAGCTCATCCTTGATGAAAGACCGCAAGAGCCTCACCAGCACCACCGTTTACATGGAGGGTTCCAGACACACCTTCTACCACTCCAAGGTCTTCCTACCCCGGCTGTCCATGCCAGACATGGACGCCCGGTATGGGTGATGAGGTAGGGGTGGGGGTCGTAGCGGCCTTGTCATTACGCCCATCAGCATCCCGGGGGAAGCGGCGGTTGTACTGCGCAATAGAACGGGAGAAGGTTGGGCCGCGCCTCTTCTTGGCCCATGAGGCAGGTCCTTCAGCAGCGTAGCTCTAGATTCTTCGAGACAAGTGCATCAGATAGCAACCGCTCACCCCTTCAGCCTTCATAAACACAAACATACACACCTGCTGGCCCATCGAAACTGGACACAAGCTTTCCAAGAGGAGAACTCGGAAGACTGGAGGGTGTCTTGAGTGGATTGTTTACGCAACAAAAGTTGGAGAATAGAGAAGAACCGAGAGTGAGCCGATATCGTTCATAGTGCACACAACTCCAAGAATGGGGCTGTACTGGGAGGCTCCATGGCCCTTGTCTACCCTATACTGGTCTAGACCATGAAGATGAGTATGTTATAAAGCAGCAGCTCTACTCTAGAGAGGGGTGCTACTCTCTAACTGATGCTCATTTGGACACTAGGTCACTACAATTCTTGGACAAATACGCTACAGGCTTATTTAGTCTTTTTGTTTTTTTACTCAGAGGCAGAAACTTTATAAAATTGTACATTTCATAAGTGATTTATTTGATTTTTTACTCATGCATTATTTATGAGTTTGACTGGTTGAATTTTTTGATACATCTACAATCTGGAATATGCTGTACAGTTCATGGATGTATATCAGTTCAAAGTTTTACACTCCCTACAAATGAACCTGAGCTGGTATGCACAGTACTGTGCAAAGGTTTTAAGCACCTAAGCAAAGCATTTATCTCACGTACAAATTGATGCAAACAATAATCCATGTATAACAATAAACAATCCCTATGTATTATATTCGTACTTTCTGCATTTATTCCGAGGCGTACTGCCCAACTGAATACCTTTGTAAATGCAATGACCTCAGGTGACTAAAACCTTTGCACTGTGCTCAGTAATGTAAGTTAACATTATTGTATTTTGCTTGTCATTCAGATCATAAAGGGCATCAGCTGCTGAACTGAATATGCATAAACATTCACAGATGCTCTGTTTCTTTACAGATCATTTTATTTGAAACGTCCAAAACCTGTGTAAAGTGTAGAAATGGTCACGTATTACTCTGTCCTATGATAACGTTGTGTTGTACCTTTTCGTGTTAGCTTGTCTTTCATCATAATGCGTAACTGTGGTTGAGTTAACCATGAGTTGAAACTTGAGTGAGTGGGATTCCTAGATTCTCCCTGGAACCTGCGACTTTTAGGTGCACCTGTGTCATTTACAGACCACACTAGATGCCCCTGTGTCTAACTGAAGTGTATGTTGAGAGATTCCACCTACAGTGGCATGCAAAAGTTCAACTGTTACTGTGAATAGTTAAGTGAGTAGAAGGTAAACTGATCTCCAAATGGTTAAAGTTCAATGACATGAAAGGATGCAAAGCCATGTAAAAGTGGCACCTTTTCAAGCTCTAAGTTCTAATTTGTTTGTTAGGGCTATGGCTTGTTTACCATCAGAGTTAGCAGTGCTCAAAATGAGCCAGTACTCCCTACCACATTTTACTGTTTGGCATACTGGGACATCTCACAAGCTGCCGTTGGGGATTTAACGCCGATTACACATCAGTGTTTGCTTCAACATTCTGTGTGCAGATTTCACAGCTTTAAACACTTCTGTGTAAGGCCTGCCTATAAGTGGTCTACATGTACCCATCCATGTACATGTAGACCACTTATAGCCTAAAAATGCCTAAACACCAAGGTACATACACACATCAGTACAGGTAGAACCAAGTAGACCAAAGTATTTCCAGAGTAGTTCCAAATCTGTAATCAGATAAGTAATACACACAGCATTACACAAGTGTGTCAGACAAACCAGAAGGACTGAAGTGTCCTTTCATAGCAACTGACTTCATTATTTTTTATTTATGTATGTTTCATATTTGCATAAAAAAAACTCCACAGTGTCCCTAAACACGGTAAACACACATTTGACCCCAGTGCCCTCTTTTTTTGAAAACCAAACCTGCATTACCTAAGGGCCACTACGGGATGCTTATGGTTCCCTTGCTAAACCACCCCCCACCCCTTTTGCAACTTGTGAGATTCCCCACATATTAATAGCGGCTCCCTGACACCAGCAAATTACACAATGTTTGTGAGTGAGTGAGTGAGTGAGTGAGTGTGGCTCAACAGATAACACCACTACCTGCCAGTGAGCTACCACACCACGTGGAAGACTGGGGATTGATTCCCGGTTTGGGTGACTATGCTGTGCTACACCAATAAGAGTCCTTGGACAAGACTCTTAACACTACATTGGCACTACCTCTGTAATACAAGTAACCTTAAAAGTCGCTCTGGATAAGAGCGTCTGCTAAATGGCATAAATGTAAATGTGACAGACATAGTGAGAAAGAGGGACACAGGGAGCATGCTGATTGGTCTCTTTTTTTACTAAGTAGACCTCTCTGTGTGGGCAAATCTCTGTGGGTGGGATTTAGTGTCGTACGCTCTTATTTATTGTGCATCAGTTCAGTGTAGTGTCCTGTAGCTCCGTGGCAGAGAGTTCAAAACAGAAAGTAACTCACTAGCCCTGCCTAGAGGGTCACAATAATGAGAGTGATTTCTGTTACCCATGTGGGTAAACAACAGTAAAAGACAAGCAGAGGAGAGTTAACAGCTGTCATTCTTTCATTAGCATAGCATAGCATAATGTTATATACTACCTAGCTAGCTGTGCTGCTCCATTGATGTCTTTCCTGAAGTGTGAGAAAACTCCCTGTAAACTTTCTTAAATTTGACATATTTTAAGGACACATTGTCTGCCTATAGCTACCCAACATGGTTTACAGATTAGACAAAATCACCTGAAGAATAACTTAAAAAATAATAAGGATTCACCTTAGATATATGTATAAACGTGTGTGTGGTAGGGGGTGGTTGCGATGGAGGTTGAGGTGGGGGGAGGGTTGTAGGCTTGGTGCTACCTTCCTGAAGTGAGTTTTTGCGTAGTGAGATTTCTGTCTTTCTTACATGAAGACTAGAACAAAACAATGTTACTTTAACAAAACTGTTAACAAAAATGTCACATAACAGAGGTGAAGATGAAGTCTAGAAGACAGAGGAAACTGTCTGGGAGAACTGCTTGTAGGATTGCTGGAAATGGCAAATCAGAATCCCTCTTTGACAGGCAAAACTTTGACCTTCAGGAAGATTTAACAGACTCTGAGGTAGTGGTGCACTGTTCTACTGTGCAGTGACACCTGCACCCTCTCCAATGGAGGAGTCATCAGAACAAAGGTTTTCCATGCTCTCCCCACAAAAAGCATGAACACATCTCAAAAACCACATTGGACTACTTTAAAAGGTTTGCCATGGCCCTTGCAGTCCCCCTGAACACTACCGAAAATGTGTGAATAGACGGTGCAAGATGGCCCAAGAATCTCCCTGAAATTGAATGAGTGACAATTCCCCAAACAAGCATTGGAAGATTACTAAAAACAATAGAATAATCTTTCATCTTTGTGCCTTCGGAAAATCAGGTCATCTTTTACTCACTTGGCTTAGCTAACAGTAACCGATACACTATACAGACAAAAGTTTTGGGACACCTGCTCATTTATTGTTTCTTCTGAAATCAAGGGTATTAAAAAGAGTTTATCCTGCTTGTGTTGAGCAACTGTCTCTACTGCCCGGGGAAGACTGTCTACAACACTTTGTAGCATTGCTGTGAGGATTTGATTGGATTCAGCGACAAGAGCGGTAGTGAGTCAAGATTTTGGACGGTCTCCACCCCACCCCACCTCATCCCCAACTCCCCAACTCATAATCAAAAGTATTGGATGGAGCACCATCCCTCATTCCATGCTCCACTGCGCCACATCTCAATGCTGGGGGGAATTATACCCCTCTAGCCCAAGGCTGGCAGTAGATATGGTGCCAATAGGTCCATGTTTATCTGCCCCATAGAGTCCTATTCTATTAGCATTACTTCTCTGTCAGTTCTCTCTATAGGGCGTTTTCACACCTGCACTTTTTAGACTGGATCAATCAGACTCTGGTTTGTTTTCACTCTTAGTGCGATTTGTTTGGGCAGGTCTGAATACATTATCATGTATAATTGATGCAGACCAAAACAACCGAGCACCGAGACCCCCTGAACCGACCCAACTATCAGGTGTACTCCGCAGGTTTGAGCTTAATGGCTCTGATTGCCAGGTGTTAAGATAAGATAAGATAAGATAGTCCTTTATTAGTCCCGCAGTGGGGAAATTCACAGTGTAACAGCAGAAAGGGATAGCAGGACACTCAGTTACAAAAATTTGGATAAATAATTTACACTATATACACAATATAAATAAGAATTAAAAAAGCAATAAACAATATTATCTACAGCAAAAGACTCTTAATTGCACATGGGGGTGGGATATTGCACATAGTATTCCCTGAAAATGAACATGTGTGTGTAGTTAAGTGTGTGTGTATGTGGTCTGCTGGGAGCAGTGTTGGTTGTGCAGTCTGACGGCAGCAGGAAGGAAGGACCTGCGATACCGCTCCTTCACACACTTGGGGTGAAGCAGTCTGTCGCTAAAGGAGCTGCCCAGTGCTGCCAGAGTCTCATGCATGGGGTGGGAGCTGTTCTCCAGCATGGATGCCAGCTTGGTTGTCATCCTCCTGTCTCCCACCACCTGCACTGGGTCTAAGAAGCACCCCAGGACAGAGCCGGCCCTCTTTATGAGTTTTTTCCAGTCTCTTCTTATCTGCCATCGAGATGCTACTGCCCCAGCAGACCACTCCATAAAAGATGGCAGATGCCACCACTGTGTCGAAGAACGTCCTCAGGAGTGCTCCCTGCACTCCAAAGGACCTCAATCTCCTCAGCAGGTAGAGTCTGCTCTGGCCTCTCGATGTTCATACCCCGGGTGTTCACTGATGGAGGGGGGTGTCTGCACCTGCGGAAATCCACAACCAGTTCTTTGGTTTTTCCAGCGTTTATCTGCAGATGGTTCTATAGACACCAGTCCACAAAGTCCTGAATAAGTTCTCTATACTCGCTGTCCTCCTCATTGGATATGAGGCCGACGATCGCTGAGTCATCAGAGAACTTCTGGAGGTGACAGGTCGGTGAGCTGTACATGAAGTCAGCAGTGTACAGGGTGAAGAGGAACGGTGCCAAGACCGTTCCTTGAGGGGCTCCTGTGCTGCTGACCACCAAGTCAGAGACACAGTCCCGTGTTCATCTGGTATACTGCCTGATTGCCATCTGAACTGAACTGATGCCATCTCTTCTGTTGCTCCATGTTAAACTGCACAGAAATCTGCACTATTCCAGAACACATGATATTCTTCCTGAGTTTACTTCCTTGCTCCTGCCCCCGGACAGGTCTGACCAATAAGCAGAGTTTGGTTGGCTTGGATTTTTTTGCCTGTGTGAAAGCAAATCAAACCAAGGAGAAAAAACTGTCCACGTTTACCAACTTTTAACTGATCTTAACTGATCTGACTACAGGTGTAATAAAACAGCCTTACAGGTATATACATGCTTTTGATGTTGGACCTAGTGTGTTTCACATCGAAACAACTGCAAAATTAAAAAGACCATATTAACAGCAAATCTGCAAAGGCAGACATCCATCCTTTTATGAAATCTGGCTGGTAATTCACTGTACCGCAACATACAGCACATCCCTAAAAAGTAGCCTATATAAAGTGATGCATGCAAACCCTTCTCTGTTAATTAGTGTAGTCTTTTATACTGGACACAGCGAGCACTACTGCAGCAGTACAGTTTCAGTTCAGTAGTGGGTTTCCTGCACTTAGTGCCCCCCACCAAGTGACCCCGTAACACCAGGTTTGCCTAGTATTAAGTATACATATGTAAACCATAGCCAATCATTTTACCATAGTGTACATAATATGCTGTGATATAAAAGGATATATATATATATATATATATATATATATATATATATATATATATATATATATATATATATAGCTATACTACATTTTTTTAGTGTGCTGTTTATAAATAGTGCTAATGATGTATTGATTTAAGGAAGCATAAAAAGCTTTGCCTATTTATTTACATTACTAGATTTGTTTTGTTTTTTTTGGGGGGGGGCATAGCTTATTTTGCTGGTAACATTTTTAACATAACTTTTCAAATTTTTTTATCAGTATTAAATTATTATTACTACATTATTATTGTCTGTCTCTGTTAAGCTTCCATGTGAGCACTGGCTTATTAGAAAAAGAGCAGCTTATCCATGTACCTTATTTGAGAATGCATTATTTCTACCTATCACTGGTAATAACTTCATACACATTGGCAACAAGTGTACAGACAGTTTTTATAGGTAATGTGCTGCAAGCGGTAAAAATGGACAAGCATAGGTCCTGGACAACCGCTGAACTGGCCACAGGGTAATGGGCACCTAGGGCTCACTCATGCGGTCCATTGAGGCCCTACCTTACAACTTACAGGACTTAAAGGATCTGCTGCTAATGTCTTGGTGCCAGATACCACAAGACACATTCAGGGGTCTTGTGGAGTCCAAGAGCATGGTCTCGAATGCTCAGATCTGTTGTGGCGGCACAAGGGGTACCTACTTAATATTTGGACTACTAATATAATAGGTACTATTATTAATAGGTCTATATACTAAGCTATAGGTATATACTAATGTTATGGCTGATCATTGTACACTCACTAGGTAGTTTATTAGAAAAATTATGATAATACTCTGTAATACTCACACAGTTCTACAGATGACTCAGAAGAGCTTCTCGATTGGGTGACTGGGAATGCCACTAACTGTACTCATTGTCATGTTCTAGAGTGCTCTAGAGATTTTAGAGACTGTGCTATGCTGTGCTATATTGTGCTGAACCAACAATCCTGACATGTTCAAAATCACTGAGATAATTTTTTTCACTGCAGTGTTTTTTAAAGTAACTGGGAGCTGAATGATCAGCCAAATATTGAACAAATCTTTAAAAAGTAGGCTAGAAAACGAATATATCTGTCCAGTTTCATTATATAAATAATCTTCTTAAAATAGTTTAGAGTGTTAATTGGCAGCACATCTCACCTACATTGTCATGCTGTATTATTCATGAACACGTGGATCATCAGATCAGAAGCAGGCAATAAATGGAGCAAGACATGAATATTATTATCACTTAGGATAGTGTATCAGCATCATAATAGCAACCACCTGGGATACCATAGCAAAACCATAGTGGCCACCTTTGAACAATATAGTAACCATCTAGCAACCACTCTGCACCAGACTAGCAACTGCCTCGAGTTGTATACAACCATTCTGTGTTTCTTCAGTAAGTGCAATTTATTTATTTATTTATTTCATAATAATAATAATAATAATAATAATAATAATAATATGGTGCTTGATTATATTATGGTGGCTGACACACTATTAAAGGATAGCCAAGCATGACTATTTCCCTTACGGAATTCCTAAAGGGCCATTAAATCACATCAATGGCTAGTTTTGACTAGTCAAATCAGTGATTCCAGGGCTGTGTTTTTGTGAGTGTACAGTCTGCTCTTAGCTTTGAAGCTAGTCACATACCCTGATTCTGTGATACAGCACATCTTCTCACTGCATACTGTCCTCCCAGTTTTAAACTGACAGAGTGAACAGGCTCTACACTTGAAGACACTGTGTGTCTCTGTGGGGCGTATAATCGCTTTAGCTCTCTACTTTATTGCTTACAATGAAATTTATATTCAAATGATTTATGTCCTCATCTTGATAAAACAGTATTTAGTTTTCTCGAGATTTTGGGAAAACAGTGTTTATGCCGTAAAAATGATATACTGTAAATAACTTGATCCATCCCACTTTAGGGCTTCTGTATTTTCTTTAACAATAATCCTCAGTTAAAGGGTGGTTGAGACTTTTTCACATCTGTGTACGGCCATGTCATCATTTCCTGAATTCATGCAGGTTTTGATCACTGAATGGCATTGCATCATAACCAAAGCCTAATAATGCAAAAGAGGCACCCAGTGACCCATTAAAAAATGAGTGTCCCCGTCCTTTCAATAGCTGACACCTCTCTTAGCGGCAATGACTGCATCCAAACATTTCTGCAGCCGTTAATTCGTGTCTCAGAAGTGTCTCTTCTAGCAGAACTGATACTGCATCTTTCAAGTCTTGCCATACCAGTAAGGTGTGTGTCAGGACTTTGGACTTTTGAGTAATTTCAAGTTTTCATTTCTGATTTGTTAATCATTGCGTTAGACCTAAATGACATGCAGGTAAACCTTCCCTGAACACACTCTGAATGACAAGTGCACATAACACACATATTTGCAATACTCAAATCACCTCCATCATTCAGGTTTTACTAACTGAACGCCATTCCACCTGCAGGTGGTAGAGGTGCTTTCACTGTTGCATTGAAGACCCACAGACGTAAACGATGCTTTTAAAGATTGGGTGCCAGAATATGAAGAATGTCACATGAAGAATTCGGATCTATGTTTATTTAAACGTTATCTAATGGTTCTTCCTTCCCTTCAGTCTCTCCCTGTGTTGTGAATGTCAGTGCACCTGCCTCAGCATCCAGCAGCATCCCTGCAGGCGGAGCGAGAACAAGGGCGAGCGAGAGTATGACTGACGTACAGCCCTTCCAATCAGCGAGCACCCTTTGCCTCGATCTTAACGCTGGTTGGTTGCTAGGGGCGGAGCCTCCTGCTCCTCAGCCGCTGCCTCTTACTGACAGTCGATGGAAAAGAACCTAAACGCACGAAGCAGCGGAGGAGAAAATACAGCGAAAACAGCGACTCCGGCGACATGACCGTTTAAAGAACAGCAAACAGGAACACATAAGGTATCGTAGCTAGCTGTATTTTTCAGCCGAAGCTTTACACGCGTTAAATGCCATTTCGCGTCCACCCGGTGGTCGTTTCGTAGCCAGTCTTTCGAAGTCTGGGCGACCTGCTGAAGGCTAGGCTAGCTACATGGTGGCTAGCCGGAGAAAGCGCTGTGACCGTTGGATAAACTGAAACGTTTTCGGCGAAAAACGCTCCGTTTTATTCTAGAAATGTCAGCTGGAATGTGGGCTGGAATGGAAAATTGGAGCATATGTGTAAAGAAACACGAAGAGGGTGTATTTGAGACCCAGCTACGGTGCAGAATTCAGAAATAATGCTGAAAAGATGCTTCGACGCTGCTGTCAACAATGTCCTGTTCAGTTTCCCTAAGCAGCCCAACTACGTATCTAGCTAGTGCTACGGTCACGTTTGCTAGCTAGTGCTAACTAACTACATCTCTCCTTTAAGAGCAAACAAATACTCCCTTCCTAATGTCGTTTTGTCTAATGTGTGCTGATATTTCCTTATTATTGTTTTTTTTTTTTTTTTTAATTCAATTTTGACTAATTTCGCCTCCTCCGGCCTACCCCTGCATTGTTTATCTACTAGCTCAATTGAAATGGGTTGTGGGGTGTTTTCATGGATCTCACTCTACATCTTGGAACCTGTAACAGCGGCTGATATAGCTATCTAGCTTGCACCAGCACCAGCTAGCTCAGGCTACTTCATGTGCCCCCGGTAATCATCCTACAGGGTGGTAGGAATCGAAGATGGGGTAGCTAGATGGGAGCCGATGGTCTTTAGACTGAGCAGTACAGTGCAGTAGGTTAGCTAGTGCTGCATTCTCAGCATCCGCGTAATGACACTGTGGCCACTTGGTCATCTGGAGGTTGCCCTCCGCCCCACTCTGACCATACCCCAGAATTACTCTCTCTCCAGCTGTTGGCGACCCAGAAACTCTATTGTTCTGAGGGTCTTCACGCTACAGTGGGCTTCTGTGGGCGAGGAGGACTCACAGTGAGTGTTTCTGAAGGTCTCTTTCTCCCTCTCTCGCTCTGTCAACTCAGTGCACATCTCTCCTACTTCTCGCTGTTGCTCTGTCTCGCTCCTTTTCTCTGTCTTGCTCTGTTTTCTTTCTTTCTATGAAATTGAAAATATTGAGCACAAGCAGAAAAACACCGTTCAACCCTCCCTCGAGGGTTTTGTTGGATTGCTTCGTGCTCGGACAGTGCCAGAAATGACAGGTCTTTTTTGTGCCTCTCTGACTGAGACCTCATCCATTTCCACTGTTATTTGCAGTCATAGTCAGTGTGACTGTGTGAGGCTGTATGAGTGTGACGGCAAGAGACACTGAAGACTGGAATTCTCTGTTCCAGTGGTTTGTAAGTAGGGTCCAGTTCTGTCAAGGCTGGTCACATGGCACACGTGTGGACACTTCGGCCTCAGTGAGTTCTGACACAGCAGGCCAATGCAATGCCGATCCAAGGGACATTACATAACCCTAGCCTTAGTATTGGTAAGTGTATGTGTTCGTGTGTGTGTGTGCGCATGAGTGCATGTGTCTGTGTGTTTTCTCACTTTCAATGGGTTGCGTTTAGGCTTTTAGAGTTGAATGGATGTGGCATGTGCTGGATCTGTGCTCGGTATCTATCTATTGTGCTGCCATGGTGGAATTTTAGAGGCTAACCCATTAACTGCCTAATCTATTTTTTACAGATCTCTGTATCCATCAGTCGTGATACACAGCTTTTTAGGACCCCCTCTCCATCTCTTCTGCACTTTCTCTTTTTTCTCCGTGTCTCCGCAGCGGCTGTTTTTTCAAAGCACCGGGAGAATAAACTTGGACCCGTATGAATTATTAACCAAGCATGAGGAGCCAATGCATGTGCTGCTGCGAAATCAGGGGGCTTAGTCATAGCAACACAGTACACAGCAGTCTCTCTCTGCCCCAAGATCTCTCTCTCTCTCGCTCTCACTCTCTCTCTCACTCCCTCTCTCTTTCCACTGCTCACTCGATTTGCTTTCTCTCTTGGGGAGCTCTGTTTGTGCTGGTGTCTGGCGGTAGTCTGTATCTCTAGTCGGCTAGCAACAACATGTCCACCCACACGCTCCCTCAGTGGGCTTTTCTCTGTAATTATCTGGCGCTTTCCCACTGCTTGCCACCTATGGGCAATTCTCCATCTACAGAGAGAACTATATATATATATATATATATATATATATAATATATTTTGGTGGGGAGTGGGTGGTGGTTGGGTGTGATATTTGAACAATGGGAATAATAAGAAGGGTACAATGCAGTTTTGTTTTCATGGTTGGCCACTAGAGGGCAGTCCTACACTTCAGCCTCCCCTTAATGTCACCAAGGCTGATAATTCCTGTCTAGTATCTAGACTCAGCTCCTGATCATGGACCAGGCCTGTTCCATTTACACACTGCTCATGTGCGCAGAGCTCATTTAGGATAATGGCTTTGGGATAACAGTTCCCACTGGCGGTGAGATCACCCCCTTTTCTAGAAATAGATGAGCAGCCTACATACAAAAGAACAGAAATGAGTTCATTAGGACTGGAGTGATTTATTTAAAGCAACGTTATGTAGCAACTGCACCTTAAAATAATAGCTTTTAAATAATTTTGATGCTCCACTGACATTTAATTGGCAGAATGGCGTCCACTCTGGGCACGGCATGTAACGCTGTGTAACCCAAGTCATATTTGTGCAAATCTGTAATATTTAGGGGTGTAAGAAAATATTGACAGATCGAAGTATATAGTTATGTTCAAAGACTGATGGCAGACAACGGTTCATTTCATGTTATGTAAACCCGGACCACTAGATAGCCCTGTTGTACTCTGTCTTTAGATCCCATTGTTCTGATTGGAACCTAATTTCCTAATATTTGACTTGCAGTATAGTGTCTTTCTTTCAGTTTTGCAATATATTGAATCATAACCCCTGTATCGGTGTACTTATCATATTGTCAAGTTCTTGCCAATGCACAGCTATAGTAATCTTTCACTTTAAATGCCGCTTCTGTATCTCTTAACTTGTCAACAAATGTGCATGTGAAGTGTGTTCTTTACATGGTGTTAAGATTGCGGTTTGTATTTACAGCAGTGGTGTAGAAGGAAATTACACTTCCCAGCTGCAGGGGGAGCCCATGAGCAAAGAAAACAAATCCTTGCATAATGCTGCTTTAAAGGGATCATATCATAGAAACTATATGTCTCACACTATTTTTTATATATACAGAACAACTGGATGTTAAACATGTAAAAACATACCACTGTTTTCAGCCTACAGCATTTTAAAGGCAACAGAAACAGAGAGGCTAGAACATGGTTAATGAATTATGATGTTTTGGAACATGAACCACGCAAATATTTTCCAAAAAAGAATTAAAAGAAAAATAAGTAAATTAAATACAAGTGAAAAGCAAGATATAGGCCCAGGCAGGGAACAATTGGGTGGTATAACGAGTTTATTTATACAAAAGTAATAAGCCTGCTCAACTGTTTTTGGAATATTTTTGGGACTGGTTTTATAATGATTTTTGCTGCTAAATCTTGCACCACACACCATTTCCACAGCCCAACACCAACGGCCAGCTTTGGAATGTTAGTGTGTGTGTCGCTGATTGTTTGGGCAGTGTGATGTGCTGAAAGCTTGTATAATGAGTCATGCCTTGCTGGCCTAGGTGAGCAGTAGGCTAATCAGTTTGTCTGTTTGTGTGGATGACAGGGTGTATGTACTTTTGTTCACCTTATTTAAATAAAGAGTAGGCAGACGTGGTGCATTTTTGTGTGTAAATGTGTGTGTGTGTGTTTTGTGGGTGAGTGGGCGGGCGGATGGAAAAGAAGCAAGAGGGGTGGGAATGAAGCCCACTCCCACGGTTGTTTACCACTTAGCTGTAATGAATGGGTGTGCCCCTGTCATGCTTGTCTCTGTGTGTGTGTGTGTGTGTGTGTGTCTGTGTTTGTGTTCACATACTTGCTAGTTGTTTCTTGTCCATTAGAGGCTGCCTGTACACAAAAGAGAGTGGTGGGATCATGTAATGCTAGATGTTTTTTATGGGTCTCTCGGTTTCTGTAGGTGAATTGTCTGTGTGTGTGTGTCTAAGCGTGTGAATGAGATTATATTGTACTGTGGTCTGTTGGGACGTTTTCTAGTAGTCATTGTCAGTCTGCTCTGTATGATTTAGTGCTTTGTATGGTTCTTTAAGAAGTGCTGGGCTTATAATTGAATCAATTAGTTGAAATCAAAACCGGATATAGTACCGGATATAGATTTTTTGCCTTAATCATTCGGGTTTGGTTCACACTGCGGGGGAAATCAGATTTGTTCCTTAGATCTGAGTGTTTACATTTCAAGCTTCAGAATAAATTTGATTGAGAAATCTAGTAGAATTGCCCAAACAAAGCCTATGATTACAGTTTTATGTAATGCTGTGTATCACTGCATTTGCTGATGTTTATGTCTATATTAATAAAGTTAATTGACCCATGCTTCCTGAGTACTTCTAGAAGCACTGATAGCAGTGCTGATATAGCTTGTTTTTGCTGGACTGTTTCTTCATACAGAACTGTAAAAAATGTTACCCAGACAGAAATCACAGTTCCAGAAGGGAAGCGTACTGTTCAGGATGCTATCAGATGCCTGCGCAGGGCCTCAGGGTGAGGAGTCGGCGGGATTCGGACGGGGATCAGAATGTCTTGTTTGTTGGACGGAAGCAAGAGGAGAAAGAAATGTTTTGTGTCCTCCTGAGGGAGTGGTCAACTTCTGTCCAACTCTCATTCCCCCCCTTGCTCCCTTTCTTTCCCTCTCTCCGTCTTTTGAGCCATGCTGCTGCTGCCAGAGCTCAGGAGATACAGAGAATAGGCGTCTCTTTCTGTTCCTGGAAAAAGGTTACCTCGCAAACTCAGCAACGTCTGTAGGTCAGAGAACAGGGAGGCTGCTTGTTAGCTTAATGTCATTAAAAGGTACTCTAGAATACACATCCCATCAAAGACCTTTAAAAGTGTCCAGAGACCCCTCGCTGAACCAGTGTAACATTGTATAAAAGTCAAGTATGGAGGAAAGAATGCATTTGGTGAGCTGATAGTGGTGCTGGTCTGTAGAGGTTGGTGTGGCGCAACAAATTACACCACTACCTGCCACTGAGTTACCACACCATGTGGGAGGCTGGGGTTCAATCCCCAGTCTGGGTGACTATGCTGCACTACACCAATAAGAGTCCTTGGGCAAGATTCCTAACACTACACTGACCCACCTGTGTAATATGAGTAACCTTGTAAGTCGCTCTGGATAAGAGTGTCAGCTAAATGCCATAAATGTAAATGTAAATGTAGAGGGTGTAAGACATGTTTGTGGTTTGTGAAACCCCAGCGTTTGGGAGTAGCACTCTTGGGATGTAGTGTCTTGACAACCATTTGAGAAACAGCACATGCTGAGAAGAGTCATGCACTGCAGTTTCCTGACATTTGGCAAAAAACATACATCTTCAATAGATGTGCGTTGCTTTAGACTCTCTCACTCTCTCTCTACTTGTATTAACACACAGTTTGTTTATCACAAACTGAGGCACCCAAACCTCAGAAAAACCGTCTCACTTTCACACTGCTTGTCTTCACGCCTCCCCTACCCTCCCGCCCCTATGCCTTGTGAAAAGAGGCGGGTCTGGCTTGAGTAATCCTACACCTGCCCCATTCAGTGGCATTACTGTAACAGGCTAAACAGCCTAGACCAGCGATAGCACAGGCTTCAACACATTCACTCGTCTGACAAACGTCTGGGACTGAGGCAGACTCGCCCAGGCTGCTTCACTTCTTAACACGGCGCGTCTTTCCACATTCTGCCAGAAAAAAGGAAACAGGAGGGAGAAAAGAAAAGAAAGGAACGTCGTCCATAACCACGGGAGGAGACGTATACAAGCCTTAAGGTATACTTAAGCTGAGGAAGAGTGAAAGAAAGACTCCTGAGCAAGTCACACTGGATTGCCGGATCCATGAACAGGAGTAAGTCAACGTGATTGCCTTCTGTCAGCCTGGTATCGGATATGTCTAAGGAAGATGTGGGCAATATTGGAGATGTGGTGCCAAGCAAGCAGGACTCCTGGGACACCCAGAGCCAGGACAGCATCGTTCTGGTCCAGATGGCCAACCTTTCCATGGATATGTTCACACCTGGAGACTTCAAAGGAAAGTTCAGAAAGATCCAGCCCAAGAAGAGGCCGACTATCATTCGAGAGAGCACACCAGGTACACACGCTCTTGTCAGTTGTTCCTGAAGTATGTTTATCCCTAGTAAGCCAGACAGCGCAATAAAATGAAGCTTAATTAACCAGCTTTGAACAACGTCCCAAAGAGTTCAACCAACTCAAATGAGACTAGAGTGAGGGTAATCCTTAACTTCTTAACAGGGATTGTTTTTGTCTTGTGAGTCCATTCAGCCTGTACAGTTCTATCCTGTCCTGATCTGTAAATTGTCTTTGGGAACACAAAACGTAATGAAAGCTGTGCTCGACAAGTAGTTTCACTGCTGTGGTCATGACCTGCTTTACCACAGAGAACAGACTTTCTGATTTCCGTAGTTATGCTCTTCAAGTGAAACTACAGGATGACACAACAATGATGTCATGCCTGAGTAATAGTAGCTTGTGAAGCTTCAGCTGTGACAGGATAAGGTGTTGGTAACTTATCTGAAGGGAAAATGGGGGAAAGGCCTTCTAAGAAGTGCCCGTTTACTATAAGGCAACTGGGTAACTGCCAGGTAAAACTCATAACACTCTGAATGATCAATCTTCCCAGTAAACTCCAGTGACAAGCTTAGAGTTGTTGTGATGAACAAACTTACTAAATAATATATGTGAGGCAATATATTACAGTGTGACTTTTATCCCTTTTATTCTCTTACACAATTAAACTAACCCTGATTTCCGTTGTTATATTAAAAAAGCTATTGTATGGGATAATATGAATGCATACATCTCTGTTATCCAGTGTAAAAAATGAGATGGAATGTGATAATCCAGAGAAAATTAGATCCTGGTCTAGCCATTCAGTGTGTGTTTAATAGGGAGATTACTTCTGGCCTCAACTGAGACAAAATAAGGTGGTATCCTATCCCCCATGTAACCTCATAACTAATAAGTTATAAGTAGCATGTTTTAAATGTAATATTCTTTAGCTTTAATGAGTGATTGAGTTGCAATTTAGGGTGAATAGGGCCAGTTTTTATTCCGGTGTCTAAAGCAGTCTTTCCTGATTTGTGGCCCATTTCTGTTGACCACTGACTATGTGGAGATGTTTGACCCAGAACTGATCAGTGATCAATCAGGTTGACAGATTACCTGAATGAATGCTGCATGAGCTGACAGAGGACATGGTCAGGTTTCATTAAAAAGGTCTGTGCAACATCATGTTTATCATATTCAGGGAAAATATGATAGGGGGGGAGAAAGCAGGAAGAACTGTGGCTGGGAAAACTTACATTTACATTTACGGCATTTAGCAGACGCTCTTGTCCAGAGCGACTTACAAAGTGCTTTGCTATTTACCCAAGAAAGAAACCTTAGCTAGTTAGAATAGACTAATAAATGATAATGAAAAACTTATAATATCAAACGTATACCAGTAAACGTTAAAAAGAAAGACCATATTTGCCATATGGAAAACGGTCAGTAACAATATGAAGGAGAAAAGGGCTGTCTGGCTATGTGGTGGTTTTGTTATTTGGCAAACTGATGAACCTGCCTTTCAGAGAGCCTTTTTTTCTTGAAATCACTTTTGAGACTGGAATTAGATCAGGCCTCTGTGCAGTATAAGCGCATGTGTTTCCACTGATTGCCTTTTCAGAGTGAGCTCTACCCAAACAGGTGTGTGAAATGCCTGAGCTCACGAGTCCGTATAGAAGCCTTACTGTTGGCGCACTGAAGAGTCTCTTTGTCAAAGGGAATTCCGCTTGAAAACGCAAATAGGAATTGCAGTGTGATGGGAGATGGAGTTTAAGCATGGGAGAATAGGCATTTCTTGTTAATAAGCTGAATGTATCATAGCTAAATGACTGCAAATTGATTTAAATGCAGAACTAATTTGTGTTCATTGATGCTTTTTTTGGCAGGCTGTGTTCTGACCCTGCGTAGTTCAGTTTTATTCAAAATTCTTGGCATTTTAGTGTCATTGACAGCCAGGGAAGCGCTTGATCATAGGCTGTAGGAAATTCTGGGCAGGTATTATGGGAAGCAGAACTGGGAATCTAGATGGTTGTGAGGCTGCGTTCTCAGTGCCAGTGCAGAACAGCTGGCATAGATTGGCCCACCTTCAAAATTTCAGGGAATTTCAGGGAGACGTGTAAGGATTAGCCAGGCCTAAGTGAGGAGAATCTCAGACAGAAGAGAAAAGAAGAAGAATATATTTCATTCATCTTAAGCAGTGATGGGGAATATCTCTAGCATATGCTGTTAGCCACTTATGTCATCCAGCAAGCGGATCAACACAAACACACACACACAATAAATTGCTTTTATTTGCTGTCACAAAATCTGAAAAACATCAAAAAAGGAGATGTAGGATTTATGCAGAACAGTGGTGATCTACACAACACAGTATTCCTATTGATGATTAACTATTATAAACAGTGTTTCTCTGACTGGACATGTGTGAATTAACTAATGAATTAACTAACTAAGCTCCTAAACTAAGGCTTAAACTATGCTAAGCTACAGCTAATGCTTGGCATTAAAACTGGGCTTGGAGGTAAAACATGGCTTCGTATGCTTGGAGCTAAGCACTAAGCACAGGCTAAATGTAAACAAGGGGGAAGACAGAAAGAAAACAAAGACAAATAATCCAAATACCGGTAGAGCAAGAGCACGTAGGCGGATCTGTGCTGCGCCGAGGGTTACTGAGAAAGGAGTGTATTAAGAGTGAGGAGTGACAGCAGTATTTTACAGGCTTCTAGAGTAAACAAATCAAGTTCAATCAAATTTGGTATTTGTATAGCTCTTCATACAACTGATGTCATCAGCAGCTTTATAGAATTCCAGAGATAAAACAAAAGAGCAACGAAACATAAAACATGGAGCCCTTAGTGATCGAGCCAATGAGACAGTAGCAAAAAAATAACCTCCTTAGAGCTGGAGGACGTACTAAAGGGGGCCCCCATCCTCCTCTGCTAATAATATAAGTAATGTTGTAGTAATGAATAGAAGTAATGAAAAAAGAAATAATAATATAAATAGCAGCAATTAAAAGATGAATAGTTAGAGTAAGAGTACACGTACACGTCAATATAGTAAGCAGTGGAGGGAGGGTAGCTGGTCTGAGGCAGTTAGCAGGAACCAGATGATGGGCAGGTGAGACAGGTGGGCACTCATTTACTCGAAAAAGAGATGGAATGAGTTCTGTTTTGGATTCATGGAGTACAGTGAATGTGAACGTCATCAGTTTAGCTAACGACTCTGGCAGATCTAACTAAACTAAAAGCAGAGAGCCAGAAGGTAACACAGACATGCGAGCACACTTAAACAATGGCATCCATCCATTCAACCATCCACAAACCTGAGTGATAGCGTGCAAGTGATGGTACAGCACCAACATCTCAGTTTACCACGATTGAACCCCTAGATCTGCAATTTTTAGCTAAAGGGAAACATGAACTACCAAAAGCTAAATTAAATAAGAGTAGATTTTGAACTGTGCACATGGTTTTACTTCCCCGGGACATGTGTAATCCATTCTGTCAATGTAGCCCTTAACAAAGTTGAACAAACTCCAATCACATAACTGATTATTAAAGACATTCATTTATGTCTTTGCCCATCAGATTTACCAGTTATTGGACAATCGCATCAATGCACAACCAAAGTGCGCAATGCTGGAAAGTCTCCTAAGCATTTAAAATTGCACCTGGACACTAGTTTTTTCAATGTTACCGTGTAGTACATGCCAGAATAACCTGTGAAAGCAGCTTCTTGCTCAGTAAATGGTGGGTGTGGCTGCAGCTGCTGTGGAGACAGATAAAGCTGGTGATTACTGTGGATGGTGTGAGAAACCGAGGCAGCTGGGATAGCTCCAAGCCAGCTGTGAGGACTCAGCGGTAGCGGAGACAAACATAGAGCACAAAACTGTTGAGTCACATAAATATACCTTTATATTCTAGTAGAGCTAGCCGGGACGCTTACTGAAAGAACATTCACATACAAGCATGTGCTGATGCTAACTGATGAGAAAGCTGAAGCCTGTGGAGTGGTTGGTAAAGCTATAACCATGTCTAAGAAGAGGTCTGAAGTTTGGCAACATTTGGAACTTTGGAAGGACAACTCTAATAAGTCCAGTGCAGAACCTGTCCACATCATCCAACATGGCAAACCACTTACAACAGCTAAGCTGCATAACTAGGCAGCCATGTAATTATCTGGCCTGATTTACTATACATTTAATGCAGACAACACGTTTATTTACAAGGCTAATTTAAAGTGAAATTAAAAAAGGGCTATAAGTGCTTGATTTAAACAAAAAATACATGCGCTGCTTCTCATTATTTGGAAAAATCCATGTGGTATCTCAGCAATTCAGCAAGTCAGCAATTCAAATAAGACGTAGTTCAAATTTTGCAGTATATGCAGCTGTCTTTATTGACATAAATATTACATTAAATGCACTAAAATGTTTTCCCTTGACTCTGTGGCATCATTTTAGCCGAACTACAAAGTTACTAAAGGCACTATATGTCCCATAATGCCCCAGCCTCTTTCCAAAACTTCATATTAGAAAACTGATTTCTCCACCAGATGGAAAGACTAGTTTAGAGGAGACAAATGAGATGGAGATGGGGCTATTTTGGCATTGAAACATATGGCAATGGGCAGAGTTACACATCATACTGCAACCAGTCAGCAGAGGTGCTAGACCTGGGGTTTTTGGGCACCTTTGAGAGACATTACACTGTGCATGTTTTCTACAGTCATTGTCAGAAACCGTGACACTCTATTTGACACTAGACAATGGATATCAGGCCAGCCAATTCATAAAATATTAAATCAGTATTTTCACCTTATGCTGGTTGCTGCTCTTTATTCATCACAGATATGGAGCAGAACTACAGTATAGCGTGACCTTCTTTGCATCGTGCTATTGTCTCATCTCTACGATTATATCACCCTCTAAGTTTTATTTAAGATACTTAACATAAAGCTAAAACCATAGAGGAGTGCTGGATTGGCTCTGCTACCTCTACAGAATGAAGGGTTAAGGAGATTGCAGCCTGGATGTGATAACATCTGTCTCTGCTGCCAGTAAAAGGCCATCATCAAGGCTAATTTAGTTTAAATTGGTGCTTTCATCTATTTTTGGCCTTCTGGATACAGGAGACAAGAGGGGAGGGTACCAGACAGCCCACAAAGAAGAGCAAGAACATTTAGAATAATTCAGAGAAGAGAGAAAAGTGTTTTTGGTCACCGGCCAAGTCCGACTGCTTTCACGTGGAAACCGTTTGTACCAGAACTTGTAAATCTACTTGTTTTTTTTGTTTTTTTTGCCACTCACAGAGATACGCATCACATTCTTCTTGAGCGCTGTAGGAATTCCAGTGCTGATAGTCATCAGCAACCAGTACAAAATCTTTTCTGTTCCACTTACAAATGTTGAAAAACTGACCCACACTATTTTTGTCTAAAGTTGATGAAATAATTAACAATTATATCAATATATATAGATATAATATCTTTATTTCCCATTTTTTTCTTTCGCCAAATGATCACCCTAATGCCACTCATCACTCAGCCTGCAGTCTGAATCTTCTCTATTGTATCCTCCAAGACACATGGAACAGGCATTGTGTCTCTCCAAAGTTCTGCGTCCACAGTGTCATAAATATATAGAAATGGACCATGGATATGGTGACTCAGCTTGTTTTGAGGAGAAAGCAGAATGCCTAATTCTGTGTACGTGATTGGCCATAACTGTTTATATTGAAAGGAAGACTAGACTAAACTGTGTACCAGATATACTAAGGTGCACACAGTGCAGTGTGTGCTAAAATGTTGCAAGACTGACTGAGGAGAGCCAAAGGAGAACATGAAATATGAAACTTTATTACGCTTATAATATAAAATATGTATATTTGCATATATAGTTCCCCGAAACCCTCGCTCCAGTGATAAATCACACTCCTTCGCTTATTTAAGAAAATATCAGGAAATGTGGCGAAGAACCTTTTGTATGACAGCAACAATATGCAGGGAAACACACATATACACTATAATTCCCCTTATATACCCCCCCCCATACAGCTCTTCTAATGAATGCATTTAGCTGCAGACACAGCTGACTTGCTGACACTGATATGCACACACGCACACATGTACAGAAGTACTGCCAAAAGAATAAGAGTCTCTGGAGCAGATATACATCAACCTATTGGCACCATACCTAATGCCAGACGTGGGCCAGAAGGGTATAAAGGCTCCCAGCATTGAACTGTGGAGCTGTGTTCTCTGGAATACTGTTCTGTCTAGTACTTTTGGGATGAGTTGGGGAGTTGGGGATAAGGTGGGGTGGTGATCATCCAACATCCTGACCTCACTAACGATCTTGAGGCTGAATGCATTCAGTGGTCACAGCAATGCTTCCAGAGTCTAGTAGAAAGCCTTCCTTGGACAGTAGAGACAGTTACACCATTTCACTGAATAAGCAGGGGTCCCAACACTGTTATAGTCCATATAGTGTATATATACATTGGCCTTGCAGCCAGTCACACCACTTATCTGATTTTGTAATGTAGAAAACATCCTTGATAATAAGTGAAGAGATTAGGTCGTAATTGTGCATGCTTGAGTAATCTTTATAAATTATTACGGCTCTAAAAGGAGTTTTGTCCTCTTTTCCAAAACTGAAATGTTCTAGCACAGCTTTGCAACCCCAAACATTCCTTCGCAGAGGAAGATAATTCATTTTAGAGTTTCTGTTTGACAGTTTGATCCATAGCTGTCCTCTATTGTGCTGTTCTGTGCTGTTTCATGTTTCCCCTCTCCTCTTTTTTTCTTTACTTTTCCCCATTTTTTACTTTACCATTAGAGATCATTGGGGAGGGGAGTGTTTGTTACACTGACAGTACGTAACTTATATGCCCAGATTATTTGTACATATACGTACATACATGCATACATACATATGTGCAGTGCAGTGCAATACATATGCAATCTGTATGTGTAATGTTTTTGTCTTTGTCTTGGTGATGTTTTGTCACAGCTATTTATTATTATAGTGGTATAAATACTGGAGGTGCTTCTTTTAGTGAAACCTTAATAAACGTAGAAGGGTGTGCTTCACAAGGATTGCGAATATACAGTATAACGGTGATAATACAGAGGAAGCAATAAACCTTTCCTGGGCACCAATCAGAAGATTATCTGCCAGAGAGAACAGTAGTTTTGGCACCCGCCACAGCTGTAAAACGGCTTTGGCACAGATTCATCAGTACATTTGAGAGATGATAATTATGTGCTCACAGAAAGATCTGATTTACAGTTACAGGAAGATACGTTACATGTGATATGAATCATGTTGCAAGAAGTCATATGCTTTGTTGTTTTACTCATTAGATGAGGCATGCTGTTTATTGCCAGGAACACTCATCCATTATACATTGAATATATATATAGTAAAGGCAGACATGCGTCCTTGCTGTAATTCAGTGATTACATGTGCAAAAAACAGACATGCACACTGGATTCTCTTCCTGAGTTATTCTACAATGCATCTGTGTTTATCATGTGGTCGCAGTGTGCTGTGTCAGCCAGCAGAGGGTGAGGGTGATGTAATCCTTATGCCCATAAGCACTGATTCCGGCTTAGAGATGAGCAAACACAGGTCATGTGATCCCAGAGCCACAGTCCTCAAACACACACACACACACAGATATATATATCTGTGTGTGTGCCCAAGAATATTTTTGTGGATTAGGGATGGATTAGGGATCAGGTTTGTGGTATGTTTTACACCTGTGATTTGGGTGTTCATTTTTGGCAAATAAACTGGCAATCAGGCAGTGTGCTTTTCTTGATTTCTTTATTCATATGTGTCAATATCAACCAATTTGGCGCTCTAAAACAGTCTAATTGTTGAAATACACTATTGTAGTTATTGATTCTACCAAAGTTCACAAGTCTATGCTAACCAAAGGAAAAAAGGTGCTTCAACTGAAAAATCACAAATCTATACCATAGACAAGCTCAAAAGAGTTGATTCTTTGCAGTCTCTTTGTGTCCAATCTCAGTGAGAGTAAAAAAAAGTATCCTTTGTTCTTGGATATTACCTAGTGACTCAACAGGAAAGTTAAAAAGTTGGTTCCAACATTTTGCCTGCTCTACTCCAATATCTCATGCTACAGAAAAGTAGCTCAGAGCATGTTGCTACCACCACCATGCTTAACAGTTGGCACATGTCCATTAATTTA
Organism: Salminus brasiliensis; assembly: GCF_030463535.1. Classification (NCBI taxonomy): domain Eukaryota; kingdom Metazoa; phylum Chordata; class Actinopteri; order Characiformes; family Bryconidae; genus Salminus; species Salminus brasiliensis. The sequence continues at coordinate 18,683,431 of NC_132893.1, read as the reverse complement.
AACAGTGATTCTGGTGTTCCAGCTGCTTTCAGGTCAAGGTAGGCCTGTGTCTTGGTGAATCTTGACCATCTACACCAGTTCTTTTCTCAGCTGAGGGTGACAGTTTGGGTCTTCTTACAGACCTCGGCAAAGTGGCTACACCTTCCAATAGCTGTACTTACATCTAATGTTATTGGATCGGATCTGCACTAAGCTCCTCTGACATTCCCATCGTACTGTATGATCGTACTGTCATGATCATACTGTCATTTAGACATATAATTCAGCACTGTATTAACATTCAAAGTTGAATGAATATTTTTGACCCTGTATGTATGATCCCTCCCCCAACAAATAGTGGTTTGTGCTGCAGCTTTCTCATTCAGGCTCCTGTGCTAGGTTCGGCCCCCGTGTCTGATTAGGGGGCAGCCCAAGGTTGCCATGCCCTTCCGTTCCGACTCCCATCAGAATGTTCTCTGCTGCCATCACGGAGTAAACACTTTGCGAGCACTCGGCACAGTGCAGGGCATTAGGGATGTGTTTACTTCCGACTCCGGTTCAATTACTCCCTTACCCAGTGGTCCCAAGGGTCTGTCCAAAGCTGTCTTACGTTCTGCTGGAACGGATTCAGGAGACAGAGAGTTCAGATAGTTTTGGAGCATCAGTGTTGAGTGTAATCATGCTTTATCACCATCTGATTGAATTACAGCCTGAGATCCAAAGGCTGAAATCCGATGAAGTGTAAGCGACGTAGGAAGCTGGTTGTTTGCGAGATGCTGCAGAGCACTCGCTCACTCCGCCTGCTCGATGTCTCCATTACTGACCATTCAGTGTGTGCAATTAGCCCCACCCCCTCTCGCTCTTACTGCTGCTCTCATTCTATCTCTCGCTATCTCTTTCTCTCTCTCTCTCTCTCTCTCACTCTTACCCTCTTGCTCTCCACCACATTGCGCAGATGCTGGGAGAGCCAATCCTCTTAAAGTAAAAGCAGGGAGCGAAAGAGAGAGGGAGAGGGAGGGGGATGAACGAGTACGGGTATGAGTGTGAGTGAGCGAGAGAGAGAGGGAGAGGGAGGGAGGGAGGAAGAGAGAGGGGTGAGAGAGAGAGAGAGAGAGTTGTTGATGCTCAGTGCTGACACGGGATGAGACTGAGAGAGCGCTCCGTGTGTCTGTGCAAGGAGGCCTCTCTCGCTCTCGTTCTCTCTTCGCATCTCTCCTCTGACTCTCCTTCATCCCTCCACCGGCTTGTCGCTACGGCGACAGAGCAGACATGACCAGCCAGCAGGACTCGGGCTTTTTTGAGATCAGCATCAAGTCCCTTCTCAAATCCTGGAGCAGCCGTGAGTACAGGTTACGGCTTATGTCCTCTCTATCAAACACGCGGGTTTGCAGTGGGACACTGTGGGATGTACCTGTACTTAAAGAAATACAGTCATTTTCCTGTTCTCGGACCAACGCGTTCACTCAGTCTCAGAGCTAATGGGCAGATGCTTTACTGACGCAAGATGCAAACTGACTGAGGGTGATGATCTACCAACTGTACGCTACAGGTGCAGCGTTAAAGAGATTAGGTTGAGAATCACTTAACTAATTGAAGGTGTCGTCCTTTTTCAGCCATTCCTCCTTAAACCCCTGATGTGCACCAAACTGTCATATCTGTCCTTTCCGCTGTTCATCTGCACTGCTGGTCGGAGACGGCCGCTCAGATTAACGTCGCTTTAATTAGAGGACAGGATAAAGGTGTGCTGCCAGTTTGGAGTCACATGCATTACAGCAGGAGCTGTTTGTGCTCTCTCTCCCACTCTCTCACCCTCTCTCTCTCTCTCTCTCTCTCTCTCACTCCTGCACTGCTCCAGGTTGTTTACCTCCCTCTGTACACTCCGTTCTGTCCGCAAAACACTAGGGAGACGAGGGGATGACAGGGCCTTTCTCATCATTACACACCTTGCAGTGTGCACACACTAATGCACACTCACTCAATCATTATGAAGTCTTAAAAAGAGCATGTTTTCTGTGTGAGCCTTACATGTAGTTGTCCAGTGCGTCATTGTGCGGTGAAGTACGTGCTGTTATGTAATAGCTGCAGGCAGGCGGATGTTACGATGCTGCGAGGATTTGTGTTGTTTTGGTCCTGCATCACATGCAGTGAAGAAGGCTGGCATTAGCAGCACTCAGTTCAGCCATTCACTTTAGTGCATTGCTTTGATTACAGTATATAGGATATTTGTGCGTATTTGCGTGTGTGTGTGTGTGTGTGGTGTTCTTTGTGGTACTGGCCGCTCTCTGTGAAGGTTATTTGCTGGGATTGCTTATGTCGATGACTTCTATCTTTAATGGTAAATGGTTCTTGAGCACTGTAGTACTTGTGCTTTCTAAGAGCTTAGGCCCATATTTAAGCTTTCCAGAAAATGTAGATTTGTAGGAATCAAAAGGTAATAGTAATGTTACGTGGGTTATTAGCTCAGCCACCATCATACAAATAGTAATATATATTAAAAGTATGTCTGTTGACAACATATATGACAAAACAGCATAATTCATTTTCATTCTTCCCGACGCTACTGTCTCTACTCGCTGACATCATTGTGCGCCAGTGACCCTAATGGCTATGGAGGCTGGATGCACTGCTGCCTCCCACACGCAATTGGTAACTGGTAACAAGTCTGCAGTGTGCGTGTGGGTGTCATACCTCTCTAACATGCGTCATCAGCTGAGGTGAACCTGCGAGCTCAAGGTGAACATGAGAAAACCTAACAGCACAGTATGTTTCCTGCGCGAGGGGAGCAGGTGAAGTTGCAACGGTTTTGTCATCAAATCAGCATCCCCACAAACTGCTCTCTTTGTTATTCTCTCTCGGTCTCTCTCTCTTTCTGTTTTCTCTTCCTCTCCCTCCGACCCCTCCATGACTGTCTCACCTACAATGTTGCCAAAGCACATTAACCTGAAAACTGAGCATACTTTGTGAAATAGAGATTGAAAGATCAGTCGGCTACATATCAGTATCAAATCATTTTCAGCTCAGAAATGCGATTTAATGTAACTGATCCTGAGAGTTGGTCATGTGATCATATGATTATATGATATTTTGTGAGCTGCTGCAGCTTTCTGCGAGGTCACAGGACACTGCAGCTCCTCATTCTAGATGACAGAATGGAGCTTGCGCACAGCTGCAGAAACCCATTAAATCCAATGTTGAAGTCTGCCTAGCAGCCCGTGTCGGACTCAAACTCTCATTTGTAGAATGTATATAAGCAGAGTAAAGAAATTTAACACCACTAACCAGATACCCTTCTCAAGAGTACATCACTTAGCCCAGTACAGCCAGTATCACCGGGACCAGTGCTAGCGAACACCACTAACGACACTGATCCAGTGCGGTTGTGTACAGGAATTCACCACCTCTAACAGCTGGTGCTCGGAGTTCGACAGTGTTGTACATGTGGTTGATTCCATAAATAAAGTCTATTTCATCTTGAGAGGCCAATGCAGGAACACTACAGAAGCCTGCATTACCCAACCTCAAAAGGTTAACAAGACATCCAGCTTCACCTTCGATTTGTGTCGTCCGATTGTGCTGAAAGTCAGTTGTCGATCTGTGATCCTTCTCTGCTAACAGCACTTATAGATTTAACGACAGTATTAATGATAATAGTAGTCATAAAGGAATACTTCTAACATAATAATAATAATAATTAACAATAAGACAATAATAATGAACTAATACATACATATATATGTGATATTTATGTTTTTATATAAATTGAAGGGCTTGATTGGAGACTCTCCAATCTCTGTGTATTTCTATCTGTCTTTCTCTCTCTCTCTGTCTGTCATTGTCTCACTCTTTCTATTTCTGTGTCTTTGTCTGTGTCTGTATTTCTGTCTGTCCCCACTTTGACACAGAAAAACTAACACTTTTATCATGTATTGAGGTATGTATCTCCCTAGTGACACCAGCCATGAACTTTGCTTTGCTGATGTGAACATTTTTGCTAATTGGTTCATAAATTAGAGAGAATTATTTAGCTAAGGCTCAATATAGGTTAAACACTAAAGGGAGGCAGAGAGGGATGTACCGTGAGGCATGCATTTTATGATCTGCAGTTGGTTTCAACCAGCCACATTGCACAGTCAAATTTGAATTTGGATTCAGGCACCTTTGTCTGGAAGAAAAAAATGAACACCTTCTTTAACACCTCTGTAATCTGTAAAAAAAAAAAAAAAAAAAAAAGTCTGTAGTGGTACGGTGGTTACGTGTACAGACAGGTATGTGTTTATTCCCCTCCGTGTCAATCATTCTTCTCTTACTAGCCTCACCAGATCTGTGTGGAAAGCTCTGTGGTTGCAGAGATGAAGTCACTGATGGTATAGTCTGAGACTGCCAGATGCTTTCCACTTCCTACACTTACAAATGCTTCACACGGTTCTTTATGCGATACCATAGTTCCTTAAAGACCCATTCTTGTAAAAGAGATGTGTGGTCTTGAAGAACCTTTTAAAGTCACTCACACATCTCTTTTACAAACATGGTTCTTTATAGAATTATAAGTAGATTAGAATAATCTGTAAAATCATCTGATTGGCCATCAGCGTTCCTCTGGATATGACTATGGGTGCTGTTGGCAATTAATAGCTCATAAGCAATATTGGCCTTAGCAATAAGGCAGTGCAATCTTTCATATTATATACATTGGAATAATTTGCGTAATATCGGCACTTACTAAAAAACATTAAAATCCTGAGACATGTCACTCAGCTGTTCTTTACCCCTCTTCCTTTCCCTGTTTGCATTCTCGTCCTCCGTTTGACAGGTGTAAACAGTGAGAAAATGAAATGCAATTTTACAGTGCCAGACTGGATGTAATCAGCTTACTTTATGCCTGTGTCAGTAATGAATCACAGTCTGTGAGTGTGAGTTTTTGTGTTCATCACACCCAGAGAGAAAGAGAGAGAGAGAGAGAGAGAGAGAGAGAGGGAGATAAGAGGATGGCAGGAAGAGAAAGCCAGAGAGACCGCCTGCCAAAAAGGCATGAAATGAAGAAGAGAGAACCGGAGAGGAGAGGATGGAGAGGGAGGTGAATAGAACTGAGAGTGAAGTATTCCGCTGATGAAGTCCAGTGCGGTATTGGAGGTGGTAAATAACAGCACGTGGTGGAACAGCTCTGATTGTGTACTGTAAATCCTGCTGACTCATGACTGCCGTTTCTTGCTGAGTCATGCTGGGGGGGAGATGGCTCTCCTGTGGGCTGTAGCTGGTTTACTCACAGCTGAGGGCAGAGGCCACAGTACAGATACGCCTGATCGGCCTTATAGAACCATCCTTTTTAAAGAGGCACTCTTTAAGAGCTAAAGGGCAATTGGTGGGGTGCAGACCTATGGTAATTCTGGGCTGGGCCAATATCTGATATATTTCATATATCATATAGTACATAAACATTTCTAAGCTAATCTTTGCAGTTTCCTGGGTGTGTAATCGCTGACATACTGTAAAAGATAACACTAAAGGTGCGTATTTTAGTGCACTGAAGTCATTTGAGGTTTCAACAAATGGTGCACAAACCTTTGCCAAGCCAAAATCGAGATAGATAGATGAATAAATAAATAATCAAGCAAAATACCTTGGCCATGATTAATCAATGACTTTCTAGGGACAAACAGTATCATTCTTGTGCAAGTAAACATATGACAAAAAGCTCACCAAAGCTAAGTTCATACTCCCAGTCCAAATCCCAGTCCAAAATTGTATCCAATCTAGATTGTATCCAGATTCATTTGACATAGTCTGGACAGCCAAAACCCACCTGAAATCAAATTTCTGCAAATCGGATCTAAACCACATGATTACAATCGAATTTGTACAAATGCGTAACAGACATCAGCCACGTCAAATCCAGAGCGAACTCCATCTCTCCTGCTTCCGTGTATTGTTACCACAGCAACCCATACAGATAGGTTTGATCTGATCTGATTTAATAACAGTGTGGACAGTCATCTCACCAGATCTGATTTGAGATCTGGTGAGATCTGATTTGGCCTCGTCCTGCTTAGAAGCATTGCTTCTACCAGCTTACAGTTCTCCTCCTGGACCAAAGTGGACCAAAACCTCAATGTCATTTCATCTCTTCTCTTTGGAGTTTACTTCTGTGTACTTGTGTAGAGGTGTAAATGCAGTAGAATAAACTAAATCTAATCGTAGTACAGCTAGAAATATCAGTCCTAATCAGTATCTAACCATATGGCCATATTTTTAAGCAGATAACGGTCAATACTGATATGATTCTGATATCACCATGCACTGCTTGTTATTGGAGAAACAAAGGCTCAGGATCCAGGCAGCATGTCTACTCAGTATTATCTGCCCTTTACTGATCTGTGGCCTTTCTTTACATTGTGTATGTGTGGCAAAGAAGGGTAAAATATGAGCCATGTCTATGCATGATCTCCAGTGGTCTTTCGGTTCTATTGCCTGGCAGCCGTTCTGTGCCGCAGTGTTGGAATTCAGATCATTTTGGTTGTGGACTGAGAATGGGATTCTCAGCCAGAACAATGAGAAGTGTGTGTCTCTCTCTCTCTCTCTCTCTCTCTCTCTCTCTCTATGTGTTAAGGCCAGAATGCGCTGATCCAACAAGCCTAAATGTTTGTGCCGTACCTGTGGCACTAGCTTCTGACCTGGGTTATGTATTTTATATATAGTACCATCATATGGGATCTATATAGTTGGAGTTGGTGCTGTGTTAGTGAGTGAGCTTCTGAAAACTAAGTACAGAAGCATTTATCAGAATGTGAGGCACAAGCGATCCTGCTCAGTTTGCCTGACCCTGTGGTGTGTGTGCATGTATACATGTTTACAGTAAAGAGAGATGAAATGCGAGTGTGTGTACATGTGCTTGTGCTACAGTGTGAATGTATTTGGGGGTGTGTGTGTGTGTGTGAGGGCTGAAGTTAAATATAGACCCATGTTGGCCCTCCCTCCTCTCTCTTTGGGCTTTGCTGAAATTCCAGCCTGACCTTCTCCTCAGAGAGGGCTCGCCGCTATCACACGGCTGTGAGGAGCTACAGAGGAACTGCGTGCGTTACCTTAAGCTCGAATTAACCCACGCGCACCAAAAGACCAGGGTCCTTCTTCTTTTCGTCCCACTCCATTGCTCTCGGCCTGGGCTCCCAGTCCGGAGGAGGCTCCCAGAGCAAGGCGACATGAACATGGAGCGTTTGGAGTATAGCAAAGACTTGGAGCTAATTGGCTAATGTCTGTAGGATTATTGGAACAGACCAGTATAATATGGGGCTAGCGGTCTAGTTTGTGTTTGATTGTTGGAACAGACCCGCTCCCAGCATGGAGGTGACACCAGTGCGCTGGAGTCGGGCTAGCGTCATCAGCTTCATCAAGGGTTTGGGTAGGTGCTACTGCACAATACTGTACATGACTGACTGAATAGTGTTTCGCAGGCTAAAACCGAAAGGAATTGTGTGAGGAACTGTATGTGAGTGTGTGTGTTTTTTGGCAACACTGAGGGAAGTTGCATATGGGTGGGGGGGAGTGTTTGTATGTTGGTTTTGAAGCCTATCTTGAGGGAGGATGCATTCTGGAGATTCCTTGTTGCACGGCCCAGACGGGTGAAGCAGGCAAAGCATTTCACAATTCTTCCCCAGCTGCACCCCGCTGTGGAGCCCTCCTCCTGTCTGCTTTCCCTGGTCCTCTGGCTTGCGGTACTCACTCAGTATAGCATGCTGGAGAAAAGGAAATAAGCATTATTGCGGTTGTTACCCAAATCTGACCCTTTCAAAACACAGCACTGATATTGCTGTACTTTGCTGTACTAGATTTTTTTGATTTTCTGACAAATTGTCCTTGTACCCCAAACAAAGTCAAACAACATATTTAGCATCTGATGTTTGCTTCTTTGCATCTGATGTTTGCTTCATTTTGAACTATGAGGCTAACGTAGCATGTCTCATCCAGAATCATTTTGCATTACATGCAACTTTAACATTAGCCTTGTAGCTTCCTCACATACTTAAAGGAAACCTCAGACACCAAATGTGCCTTTGTCTTGTTCCCTGGTTGTGTGAAAGCCTTTATTAAAGCTCATAAACGATGTTGCTAGTTGCAACGATTTCTAATAGTGGTCAATACGTGTGATTCATAGATTCATAGATTACTTTCACTTTTAAATACAGACATCTACAGTATGTTATCCATCTTGTTTTACTCTATGCCATTCAAGAGCTGCCCTGTTTCTTGTTAGCATGTTGAGGTAATTGTCATACCAGTTGAATACCTCATGCTGTTGTGCTGCTACGACATTGACCTGAGCAGTTTGAGGTCCAGCGCTCAGGGTCGTTCAAGCCCATTAGCAGTGCTTGAGTTCAGACCTGCCGGAAGCCCCAGAGCTGTGGGTCCTGCTATTGTAAGGCGCTGTGAACAGCTGGACCTTAAACAAAAGAGGACATTCACAACTACAGTTCTGTCATCATGACCAGTGACCATTATTATTATACCCAGTGGCAGCATTATAACTCTACACATTTGCAACACCTATAGTAACACCTACAGTATGTAGTAGGGCTGTACCTGACTGTATCGTTAGATGTGGACGTTCAGTACGAGGATTTGACTATTCGTTCATAGTTTTTTGGTTGTTGTTGTTTTCACCATATGGGAACATATTTTTGAGCATTTAAAAATCAGTAAAAAAGTATGATGAAAGATTCCAAAGTATTTAAATGAACACATATAATTGTTGGGCTACAATATAGTGGTGTTTGTGGGAAATTGAGACAGGTAGCAGAATGTATTTATGTTTAAAATGAGCTCTTAAAGCCTATTTCATTTTTAATACATTTCTTCTTTAACAGGATCGGCATAATTCTATATTTCTCTTTAAACATAAACTTTTATTTTCTAAAAATAAATAAATCTAAACTACCAAAATTATTATTTTTAGGTGATTTTTAGGTAAAATAAGTAAATCAAACTAAATGTAAATGTAAATGAATAATTAATCAAACTAAACTCTTGTGATTTAGATTCTGAATTATTTAAGATGAAAAAGCGAATGTCTTTTTCCTGCCAGTCTCTTTTTCCTGAACAACAAATAGATAATAGGTCTAAAATGAAAGATTGGCTTGGCCCATATCGATCACAAGGCAAATGCATGGTCATACTTTCCCATGTTACGACGGGTCCAGCAGAGATATATATAACCTGTAAATAGATTTGCCTAGACTGCCTGCATTAAACTAGCCCAGATAATTAGAGAATGGCCACCTATAGCGTCTTAACCGTTTGGTTTGGTTTGCCGTGTTCAGTTTTGTTGATTAATAAGCAAATTCTTGCAAACAGAGCTTGCATTTGAGTTTGTTATCATTCTCCTTCAAAACTGCCTCAATACTTTAGACATTTTCTGAAACATTGTTATTGCTAACCTAACTTACCACCCCATCCGCCTCATCTTCACAGCTTTAGCTTGCCTCAACAGTGAACCACCAGCGCATGTTGTCACATAATTTTCTTTTAGCAAGCGTGCCATATATTTAACCCCACTAGAATATAAACATATATTTATGATTTCCATTATTTATAATTCTTCATTAGAATGTAATCCTTGTGCGTTTTCGTAAGCTTTTGTCTGTTTTACAAAAAAATAAAAACTCTCAGTCGAGCCCCATTATTTAGTTCAGTCTAGTTTTTTTTAAATTGGCTAACAAGTTAGAACAGATCTAGTAAACCAACAAAATTGAAATGTCCATATAGTAATGTGGAGAAACTATAATATAAATACATTAAATAAATATTATTATTTATTCAGCTTAATGAGATAATGGAGGTAGTAAGTGGTTAAAAAGGTTACATTTCACCCTGCATTTTGTTTACAGAATTTCTAATTATTGTAAGATATCTGTTTTTCATGAATCAAGCACTTGATGATGTCCTAAAAAAATGAGAATACCAGTGAACCATATTGTGAAGCAATTTTCTACAGTAATATCATATCGCCATTTCGCCCACCTCTATTCTGTCCTGTACCACCGACACACTTAACACCACACATATCACTACGGTCATGCACGTCATGGTTGTTTGAGCAGGGCCTCTGTTATTCCATTTGAAGGAAAGTTGGATCTGATCTGCATCTTATGACGTGTGAGGTGGCCGAGATGGATCTATTCTAAGAGTCTCACATGTCATGAGCCTCTAGCAGTCACATGAGCGGGGCTCCCTCGACTGCAACCTTCCAGCCACCTCACCCTTTCCCCCACCCATCCCACTGCCCATTGCCCAGGTTGTGACACGGTCATCCCTAAAATGAAAACACCAGCTGCTCTCTGTGCCTGCTGATGAGGCCTTATAAGCTGCCTACATTCAACAACAGATTTTACATTTTGACCTAGTGGCATACGGCTTCAGTGACACACACAACGCTGATGTTTCAGTGCTGATGGTGTCAGTAGAGACGATGTTTGCGAGGTAAATGACATTTGGCATATGTTCATATATTAAGAGCGATGTGCAGTTTAATCAATCATGTTACAAAATTAAGGGAAATGTGGTGTGAGGAGAGTTGCCCAAAGACTCTTATCCATGTAGTGTGGAGTGTTGTCCACTATGCTGTACCATTTGTATATAACAGTGCTAAAAGGGCTCATTTGTTTTTGCACATGTACCTAAAAGCACTAAAGTAGATCAATGTCTTCTGTTTGTGGTTCTAGCGTCCCCCGTAGGAAAGCCCCCTCTCCCTCCGGTAAGCAGTGGTCAGGGCGAGAGGAAAGGTCCAGTTGTCATCATGCCGGTCACTGTGGATCCCGAAAGCAAACCGGGCGAGTACGTCCTCAAGAGCCTTTTTGCAAACTTCACCACACTGTCTGAACGCAAGATACGCATCATCATGGCAGAACCAATGGTAAGACATGTTTAGCTGTTTTCTTTTTGCTTATGTATTGACTGTGTGACACAACAGTCCCTATCAGAGAAAAGCTGGTTATTGTAGACATACACTCTTAATCCAAAAGGTTTCTATGTACAGCTGTGGTCTAAAACATATACTCATCATGGTCATGGATGTCATGGCAAGAATGAGCATACATGTTTAATAGAAACAAAACAAAACAAGACTGTATAATTTTTGAGTTTTTGGGTTTTCTGAAATCAGCACAGGGTCCAAATTATACATATGGTGTCAAAAATATGCATCATATAGACAAAAGTATTGGGACACTCATGTCCATGATGAGTGTATGCAAATGTCCCACCACAACTGTTGAACTGAAAAAGGGATATTTGACTCGCAACCTTAATGGAACCTTTGTTATTTGTGCTATTTAAAGCCATCTCCAAAAGAACCTTTTAACAAGGCAAAGAGCCCTTTAACAAGACAAAGAACCATATAGGTAGATAAATGCTCTCATGACTCTATATCGAATCATTGCCTTTGCTAAAGATCTCTGGAAAACCTTTTTTTTGAGGGTGTGTACCTATATCTGATGACTGTTATTGTAACACCGGAGAAACCGGCTAGACACCTGCAGTTAAAAGTTAAGGAGATTAGTTTATTGTTACAGGGGTCAAAACCGTGAGGGTGGCTAATAAACATGGGGCGAACCGCATTTAGCTATTATGCTGCTCTTAAATGGAACCAGTTAACAGAGAGCATTAGTAGAGCCCAGGCACTTTCAATTCCAGGCTAAAAACACTCTTTTTTGAGGTTTGAGTTTATGACACTGTCAGCTCACAACACTTCTATCCTGCAATGGCACTTTTATCCTTTTCATTATGTCCTGAAAACTCTTATGTTCTTAATTCTTAATTCTTAATTTTATTCATATGACACCCAAATGTTATCAAGCCTTATCAACTCTTTGTCGGTTTTAAAACCTTTGCTAGCACGGGTATCTCAAGGACTTACGGCTGCTGTTCATGCTGAATGCAGTAATCTTTTGATTATCTCCCACACTTAGGGTGCAGTGAATGACTTCTATTCAATGCAGTAACTCTGAATTATCTTTCACAGTTTGGGTGCTGTGAATGCGGCCAGTTGCGTCTGCTTTCCAACGGGTGAAAGCAGTAACTCTTGCTCTTCCTCACGTAGGGTGCTGGAAAGTAGTTCATTTAAATGTTTTCCTTAAATGTATCTATGCCCTGGAGCATGGATGTTCCAGGAATTGATTAACCACATAAATGGCCAGTGACACGCCGATCAGCCGAACGTTTTATTGCACAGTGCTATTACCAAGGAATAGCCCCACCAGTTTACACAGAAGTCCCTGTAGTTACAGAATAATACACCATAGTGTGTAATAAGCCTTGGGGTTAACAGCTTAGAGGTTCGTTGCTGTTCCCCACTGAGGGTGCTGGAACTGACTTGAGGACATGTTATCATATAGGTTTTATCAACTCCTGGAGGTTAAAATTGGGCTGGCATGGGTATCCCAGCTTCAGTTTTTGCTTCCAGTGGGTGTAAGTGGTAACTATTGCGATTTATTTTTTGAATACTTTTAAAATAATTTTCTTTCTTTTAAATATATTGTTATTTTAATTGGACTGCGTGTAAGGAAAGCACTTTGAATTGCCACTGTGTATGAAAGGTGCTATACAAACAATCATGCTTTGCCGTGCCTTGCCTAGGAAGATCAGTGCTGAAAAGTTGTGGTTTTATGCAAAAGAAACTGCACTTATATTTCCGCAGTGGGTTTGTCATGTGTTGCCACGTGAGTATGTACTTGAGCCTGACAGTACAAATTGCAAATTAAACGTCATTGTGATTCTTCATGTAACCAACTATGTTATCATGTATTTTTGTATTTTACATGTTTCTAATTACATATAGGTAAAACAGCAAAACTGGAACAACTCAACAAAGCTTACAGTTAAGCCAGTTCAAAATGTCACTTGAATTTTTGTGTTTTTTTTCTCCTTGTTGTGTATTCTGGACAAACAGGTAAAGCATGTCAATGCTGCTCTTGACAAGTAGGAAGGATTGTTAGTTTTGGCACCATGCACAGTGACCCAATATCCTTTAATTAACACAGAAACACACGCGCCCTGCCATGTCTTAAGGAAGAGATGTGCATCTAGCATCAGGTTTCTTTTGTGTTCACTTACCTTTTGGCACACATACAAGCTTCTGTAGCTGAGAGGAGTTGTTATTGTTTTTGAAGCCAGTGAAAGTGCAAATTCACAAGAACCATTTAGCAAATGTAAAATGTGCACAGCAGCAGTATAGAAACAGGGCAGGAACATCATAAGTGCTCTAGTAATCTGGCACAAGTTTAGCTAGAGTTTTCTAAAGTCCTACAGCTCTATTATGCAGGGCAGGTTGTTTACTGTAAGTGGACAGGAGCGGGACTCATGTCAGGCAACCTAGAAACTATTAGTACATTAAGACATTGTCTCAGTACTTTGCCCTGTTCTACAGCTATGGTGGATTGCTTTTCTATAGTTATGGTGAACATCTTGCATACTGCATTTGGATACTGTCACAGTGGTAAACAACAGGACAGTATCCATAGTTTCACCCAGTTCAGTGCACTTTCTTCGCAAGTGATCTTAACAAGCAGTAAATATGTGTGCATGGCCAGTTTGGAAATTGTCATTGGCACCAATTCCAAGAAGCAAGAAAAGTCCGGATAATAGTGGCTGATATTAGTAATGTGATCATATTAAACTGAAACACACTCCAATAGTTTGTCATGTAGTTCTTTATTGACAGATATTATTGCCAGTTATGAAGTATTATTTGTGATATATAAATGTCACAGTGAGATTATTTATTTATTTATTTATTTTTAGGTTTGTATGTTTAATGTTTCCTGTTTTCTCCCTGCCAATTTGTTCTGCCACTAAACCCACCCATTCATAACTTCATTCATAACCCCTAGCACTAGCTGCCGACACTAGGCGGGTAAGAACTTAGAACGTCTCCTCCGATACATGCAAAGCCAGTGCCCCAGCTCTACCACACACAGCTAACAGACACCTGTGCCGGCCAACATCACTTTAAGAGTGATGAGGGGTAGAGCACCATCTTGGAGAGCATGTCCAGTTGTGCTCTCTTAGACTCCACTGATGGACTGGGATTTGAACTTGCGACCCCCGGGAGCCCAATATTCTGTTTTTTTTTTTTTTTTTTTGTTGTTGTTTTTTTTTACTCTGACAAATCACAAAATCCCATCTTGTTCTTCACAATATCAGAAAGCGTCTTTGGCTCTCATGTCTGCCAGCCATCTAAGCCTGGGTTTAATTCTCAGAAGATTACTAATTCAATTGTCAGTAATGCCACCGGAATCTAAAAGAGCATAACTGGCTTCACTCTCTCTGGGTGGGTAAGATTGCCCTAATGCTAGTCAGTTCAGGCATCTGTTAGCTGATGTAACAGAATTGGTATTTAGTGTTCTCCTCTGAGCACGTTCATCTGTCTAATGAGGTTACATCAGTAGCAGTGTGAAAAGATGTGATTAGCTGGCCTCATGCAGCTCAGAGGACGCACATGCTTCTGGCCTTCATCATTCTAGCACTAGTAGCATTGCATGATCAGAGAAGACCTAGCTAGTGTGTGGGAGATAGAAATGGCTAAATCAAATAATACAATCAATATACCTTTCATAGATAGAATATCTGCCAATATTATAGGCCAAACAATATATTGGTTGGTCCTTGTTTAATGTATCAAAAACCACAAGGTGCTTTCATAACTTATGAAGTAGCAGTTGAAGTAGCAAGAGACAATAGAATCATGTCTTTTTACTTGTAATATCAAGCATGTTACGTGAGGTCCCAAGATCTCTTAGGGCCTAGTGTTTGACATACGCATGTGTATTTGGATCGAGTGTGTGGGCGTGTGACTGTGAAGCAGGGTTAATGACTCACTTTGACCCTGGCTCTATTACATTGCCTCATTCTCTCAGGGCTCACCCCTGGTCCTGGTCTGTATTTTGTGCCGAGTCTGTACACTCGCTTAATAGAGTAGAGGTCATGATTTTTCTCCTTTTAGAATAGGCATAGTGCCCCTGAAAGCTGCCATTTCCTGTTCTGTTCACTCCTTGGGTGGAAAACATTTTAAATGTGTGGTTTATGTATTAATGTGTAATGGACAGATATGATCACATTTGGTTTGATTTTGAGTTTGTATATACATAACTCTATTTGCTCCATCTTCTGTGATTCTCATCAGATTTCCTACTTCTTTCTACAGGAAAAGCCACTCACTAAATCTCTGCAGAGGGGAGAAGACCATCAATTTGATCAGGTTTGTATCTGACTTTGTGGATCTAAAAATGTCATATGTGTTTTTTAGAGTTTGGATCAGTGTATTAAAGAAGAATGGTGCTGCATTTAGTGTTAGATGCACTGTGAGTATCAGACAGATTTAAAATGACATTCACCTTGCTATGGGCTCATTATTGATTTGTCTAAATAGAGGAATGAAAGGTGACTAAAAGGCCCCCAGGGACACATATTCACCCTGCATTTTTCTCTCCTGCCCAAACAATAGAGTAAAGAATAGAGTACAGTAGACTAATCTCAAACATTTTGAATGACTGCATTGTTAGCTTTTATTAAATGTTAATTAAATATTTCCATGTCTATAAATTTCAGGAATACCGTCATCATGATAGAATTTCAGAATTAGGTATACTAGAGGACAGAGTATATAGTTATTAAGCCAGCTTAGTAGCTTAGCATAGCATCAGGAATTGATCCACCTTACTTCCAAACAATCCTAGTATGACCTGACAACAAAATGTAGAAGATTCATAGTGAACAGGAAACAAAAATGGCTGGAGCAGAGCTGTGAATCTAGTGTGTAATAGGTCACTTGATTACTGTCACTGTCATCCCGAATATTCTCATCCCTCTTCATTTTATGAAGTGCTACAATTATGCTGAGAAGGAATGTGAGAAAGAATCAATTATTTAGCCCGCTCCTACTAAAGCCATGCCTTTTCCTCTCAGCCTGTCAGGACTAGGAATAGCTCTATAGCTCTAGAGGTCTGAGGTCTGTTTGCTTGGCCCATCTGTGGATTCTAGCCTGTCCCTACCTAACCCCTCAGCAACAGTCCTTAAGCAGTATGCTTGTGTGTGTGTGTGAGAGTATGTATACGTGTGTGGTGGGACAGTGCTTTCCCTGTTCACAGCCACGAGGGGGAATACCAAGCCGTCTGTGTACAGACACCCCTCCCTTCCTGTGTTTGGTTTAGCACATACACACTCCTCCTTCTGGTGCTCGACTTTACCGTTTTGGCCCAAATTCCAGGCTAAAATCCCCATCCTCCATATAGTTACATCCATCTCAGGCCCCTAAAAAAAGCCCACTGCTTTCCCATTTCTTCCCCCCTCCTTATGACTGGTTCAGTTAGAGATGTCTGAGAGCCTTTTCTAAAAACACATTTGTGGATTTTATTAGGGAAATTTTAATGAGGAATATTTTGTCAATGATGAGAAAAACACAGGTCAATGATGTGGATTGGCACCGTGATGCCATATATATATATGGTATTGGATAGAACAGCAAATTTAAGGCTATAAATATATATAATATCTTTTTTCATTTCAGTTGATCAGTACTATGAGTTCCTTAGCTGAGTACTGCCTACCTTCCATCCTGCGCACACTTTTTGACTGGTACAAGCGTCAGAACGGCCTGGAGGACGAGTCTCATGAGTACCGACCTCGGGCCAACACCAAGTCTAAGAAGTGAGCTTTAAGCAATTACATATCTAGCCTAATCTAATTGTGTGTTTTTGTCTAGTCTTGGCTTATCTATTCCCAACATGTTTATAATGATGTTTTCAACATTGCAGTATTGATATAAATGGCAGAAGTTAATTTACATTATGGAACAGACATAATTAGAAGTGTTATAGCTTGTTATATCAATTAATGTTTTGGATTTGTTGCACTCAAATATTCTGATCTGTCTGTCTGTTTTGGCTACAGTGATGAACAACAGAAGGATTATCTAATGGAAAGGAGAGATTTAGCCATAGACTTTATATTTTCTCTGGTACTCATTGAGGTCTTAAAACAGGTACGTTTAATATTTTTTTATTTTAAATGGAAATGACAAGGCTGCTTAAAAATGAAAGGCCATTATCTTACCTAGTTGTTTTCTCTGTTGTTCTATCTCTAGATCCCTCTCCACCCTCTCCTGGATGGCCTCATTCAGGAAGTCATTAACCTAGCCTTTAAGCACTTCAAATACAAAGAAGGGTAAAGATCTAGTTCACACATACACAGTGAAAGCCAGCTTCCATTATTCTCTGTAATATATGTTATGCAAATATGTTAGGAACACATGAATATTGTTTTTGCGCTGTGAGTGAAGATCCAGATCTCTTTTGTATGTGTTTATCACATAAAATGCATCTTATGTTGAATGTTAATAGTATATGAATCTGTATTTGTATGCTGAAAAAGATTGAAAAAGAATTGAGGCAGTTACTTAGGGGAACCCATGGCTGCAGATTGTGAGAGGAGAGGAGTTTTTCCAACTAATCCAAGTCTTAGTTTTGGGAAAGCTAAAATCTCTTGAGGTGTTCAAATGATTGTACAGTGCTCCTTTCATTTTATTCTACTCTAGAATTGTACAAATTAAAAATAATAACTGATCTTGCTTAAAAGAATGTTTGATCTTTAACTCTAGACCTTTTGGGGACAATACTTACGTATTGTTTTACAGTAACAGACGTGTTTAATCAGGTCTACCCAGAGTTTTGCATGCCACTTAATACTAAGTGCCAATGATTGTCTGTGCAGGTACCTGGGGCCCAACACAACCAACATGCACATTGTGGCTGACCTTTATGCTGAGGTGGTTGGGGTGGTGGCTCAGTCCAGGTAAGCCCTATTTAATTATGTGATTTTTATTGTGTGTGTTTATGTATTATGTATTATTAACAGTGTTACATATCTACAAGATGCATAACCCTAGACAGGATCACAAACAACACAACACTAATGTATCGCTAGAAACAGTAGGCTGGCACTCACACACGCTATTGTTGTGTCCACCCGATTTAAAATAAACCCACTTGCTCCTCAGCGAACTCAGGGTTAGGGTCGTTTGAGGCGAGGTCTCAACCAGCAGCTCTTTGATTTACAGTTCAGTTGTTAAATATGTACATTTGCATTTGCCACTGTTGACCTACAAAGACAGGCTTAGTGTTTCTAATAGGTTTCTATTTTAAAAAGCAGGCAATTCATTAGTCAACTTTCAAAGTCACCTTGATTTACTTGAGTTACTGTAATATGATCTTTTACCCCCCCTGCAACCAACAGAATTTTAACTGATCAACCCATCGGCCATTAACAAAATATTTGCAGTCAGCATTCATGTAACCATTTTTTCCCCACAGGAATACATAGAATATTATGATTCCTTACTATCCTGCTACTCTGTTGGCTACTGTTTTCCTCTTATGACCCTTACTAGTTCAGCCTGACCTGGTTTTGAGCTGGTACTGACAGGGGTATTTTTTACTCCATGTGACTGAATGTGCTATGTGAGATGAAGCTTTAATGGAGCCCATTACCTTGATGGAAGACGTGTCCGCTTATATTCAGAGGACGTTCCATCAATGCCACTCTGAGATGGAATCAGATCTTTTTTCCTTTTCTTTTTTTTTCTACAGA
Source organism: Salminus brasiliensis (assembly GCF_030463535.1). Classification (NCBI taxonomy): domain Eukaryota; kingdom Metazoa; phylum Chordata; class Actinopteri; order Characiformes; family Bryconidae; genus Salminus; species Salminus brasiliensis. The sequence continues at coordinate 18,664,825 of NC_132893.1, read as the reverse complement.
GATTTTGATGTTACAAAGGTTTTGATGTTAATGACGTCTCTTCATATTTAATGACATTAATGATCTGCTAAGTTTTGTCAGAAGTGTGTGCAAGAAGCATGTATATGTTGTGCAGATAATACAAACTTTACTGTTGTGCAGATAATATAAACTTTACATGCTCATGTTCTACCCAAACTAGTACCTGTAGTCACGAAGAAGCACTAACTGACATAACCAAACATTCAGAGAGAGAGAGAGAGAGAGAGAGAGAGAGAGAGAGAGGTAGAGAAAGTCTGAGAGAGTGGAGCTCTCCCCCATTCTCCCATTCCAGATGCCATTCTAAATATAGAGCTAAAGAGCTCTCCCTGTCTTACACAAAACACACACACACATATGCTCAGACAAACACAGAACCATACTAGCAGTCACGTCTCTGAGTTCTGTGCAGTTGCTTAGCTACCGAATACACCTCCTGAAGCCAGCTTTCTGCTCTTCTGGTTCAGTACTCATGTAATGTCTCTGTACTACAGTCTCTATGTAGGATGTGTGCGTTGTGGTGTTTCATTGGATCCAGCTTAATTTGGGAGAGTGTTTTAATAATCCCATCTCGCTCTGCCAGATGGACACACACACCAAAAACACACTCTTCAGCTTATCCCACTAACTACATTCTGAGGCTGACACTTTAAGAGGATTTAGAGTTTAAAGACGTAAAAACATACACAAAAATGCCAGCAGCTTATATTAAAGTCATACATACCATCATTGTACAACACCAATCACTTTAGTATTGGCTGATACTGATGCGATCTTCCCATCGATCACAGTTCCACTGCTCCACAGCTCAATGCTGGGTGGGTTGTACACATCTTGAGCCCACGCCTGGCATTAGTCATGATTCAATAGGCCAATAGGTTCATGTGTATCTGCTCCAGAAATCCTATTCTATTGGCAGTACTTTGACAGCTGTGTGCTGTGTGTTGTTGCTAGTTAACAGTTTGTCTTCTCCTTTTCCTTCTTTTCTATTTTAATTATCTCTTTCAGGTTTCCAGCAGTAAGGAAGAAGTTTATTTCGGAGCTGAAGGAGCTGAGGCAGAAGGAGCAGAGCCCTTATGTGGTTCAGAGCACCATAAGTCTAATCATGGGGGTCAAGTTTTTTCGCATTAAGATGTACCCTGTGGAGGACTTTGAGGCTTCTTTCCAGTTCATGCAGGTACGGTCATCTTGGCGTACTTGTTGTACCTGCGGTGGATCGATTTCTGCCAGTAAATCACAGATAATTCATGGCTTTTCACTCTGATTTGAAGAAATCTAGGAGTGATGCGGGGAGGTATATTAGGGAAAATTTAGAAAATATTAGGGATGTAAGGGGTGCAACAGTATGCTTGACCACAATCATGAGTATAGCCGTGTTGTTACATAATCTATTAATGAGACATGCAGGTATAGTCATCTTGGTGTACTTCTTGCCGTCACTATTTCATAGGGATGGCTTAAGTCAGTGGAAGATATGAGCTGTTTTCCCCATCATCATGTTTATTTTAGGCTAAAGAACATGACCGTCTTTTTACTTCCTGCATTGTGGGTGTGCTGTCTGATTGATTGCTTGTGTGCTCTCTCTTGTAAAGGAATGTGCCCAGTACTTCTTAGAGGTGAAGGATAAAGACATTAAGCACTCTCTGGCCGGCCTCTTTGTGGAGATATTGGTCCCAGTGGCAGCTGTGAGTCCTGAATCCTTTCACTTTTAGAAGACCTGTTAATTTTGTTTCAGGATGTTGTGACACTTTAAATTGAAAAAATAATAACAATCAACCAATAGTTATGAGGATGTAAACTAAGATTGTCTTTATGTTGTGTCTCTTTCAGACAGTGAAGAATGAGGTTAATGTCCCATGTCTAAGAAACTTTGTGGAAAGTCTGTATGACACCACCTTGGACCTTTCTTCAAGGAAGAAGCATTCTCTGGTGAGTGAGTCACATGCTGCTCTCTTCAACTATGCTCAGCTCAGAGAAGCAGAAGGGTCTTGTCTAATGTAACTGTCCGCATAGCTGGCATGCTTGTGGCCACCAACTTGTGCTGCATGTTCCAGTGACGACCAGCTGTCAGGGGCAGGTTTCTCAAGCAAAGGATCCACTGATTGTGTCACAGTGTTGTCATATGTACTCCAACGAGTTGTCACAGACAGTAGCTTTTATGCATGTCAATGGGCCTAAAAAGAAAAGGAGTCTGTCTGGATGATTGGTGTGTCAGAAATGATTAGCTTCATGTACTGTAGTTCTTTTTTCTCCATGTAAATCTTTAACTGTCTGGCAAAGAGATGACAGCTCAGACAGGGCTGTGACAGTTAAGAGCTGTTTAGAACCGCTCAGCTGGTGTGGAGGCTGCTGTTTAGCCTCCATTAATGGATTCCTCAGGAAGTTATTTCCTGGTAGGGAAAAAGAGCCGCTGTGGTCTTCTCTCTTCATCTGCTGAGTCACTGTTTTTAAATCATTATATGGCAAGCTGCCCATATAAATGGAGTTAAGAATGAGCATTCAGGATGAGCATTTTCAAATAATCCATAAGCCTCAACCAAAGTACACCGATATAATAAAAAAAGGAGCAAAAACAGCTTAAATCACTACTCTGTATAAAATCCCCTGCTTTTGTTTCTGCCAGCACTTCCTTTTTAGAAATGAACTCTGTGCTTTAATCACTCAAATTCTAGCTTATCCCAAACAACATTGAATCTTACATGAATATGTGCTAGCATTTTAGACCTTTGCCACCCACTCCAGCATTTTTTGTTATCTGTCACTGTCAATTCTGAGTTTATCTGCTTTACAAGAAGGAGATCTACCAGGTAGAAGCCTAATTCTCCACTTCATTCACTGTTTGTCTGTCTATGTGTGTTTGCAGGCTTTATATCCATTGGTAACTTGTCTGCTGTGCGTCAGTCAAAAGCAGGTCTTCCTTAACCGGTGGCATGTCTTCCTCAACAACTGCTTGTCCAACCTCAAGGTGAGGCTTTATTTCGCAATCTTTACATTTTCAGAAGTGTTTCAGAATGAAGAACTTAAAGGTAGGGAACATCTGAGGTTAAAGCAGCGAATCTTAATAAGGGGATCAAACTGAGACGGAACAAGGAATTAAAAACAATTGGGGGAAAAAGTAATATATATTGCTGGTGCAATGAGGAGGTGATCTGATTGAACCCATGACAGTTTGGTGAAGTACTGTAAATAGGGTGAACTAACGAGACATTTGCAGATATTTATTGAAAAAAGGGGCAATCCAAAAGAGAGGAGTCAAAGCCAGGCCAGGTCAAAAACAGGAAGAACCTGCAGGTGATCAGGCAAAATAGATGTGGGCAGAGATGACGCTCAAGCAGTCAAAACAGGAGGGCAAATCCAAAAGACCAGAATGCAAAAGGAAACCAAACAGACAAGTTTATATACAGTCACACAGGTACAGTAAGTCAAACCTCAGGTGAAGATGGTCTGGAGAACAGTTGTGGATAGTTGGGGTGGCTGTCCTGTAAGTGGCTAATGGATCGTGGAAACTGAAGTTTGAAATAGTCAATGGGATGACTGGAAAGCATGACAATTGGGGTGTAATGAAGCAGTTTAAACAAAGGCAGCACATTACACTATCCCAGTACAAAGCTCTACCCACTAGCTAATATGTTAGACCAAGCTAACACGTTGGTCATGACACAGTGCCACAATGTAATACGATATGAATCAGTACGATATGAAGCTTGAAGCCCACCAGTTGGCATCTGCATGCCTCAATATCACACACTGTTTTATAAAAATAGACAAATGTACATTGCATACTTAACAGCAGTTAAATTTGATTGTACTTGTACAATGACCGTAAGACGCATGTCATTTGTAGCAGCCTTTTGGAGGTTTTTTGTTCTGAACTTTGGTCAGGTTTTGTATAGGTATCAGACACGTTTAGAAACTACATAAGCAAGCCTGTTTTTGTATTTGACAAGTCAACAAGTTACTTGTTAAGTGCAAGTTGGCTGCAAGCTTCTACTACTTGTTTGCTACATTATGCTTGGAGCTGTAATCCAAAACTAAAGAGCTGTCTCATCAAGCACATCTAGGGTAGGGGCAATCTCTGTACATTTGATTTTTATGTTGAATCAAGTGTGTTAGATGCAGCTCTCAGGTATGAGGAAGGAGGACCTCTGTTACTGTAAACAAGGTGAGGAGAAAAAGAAGGCGAGAAAGCAACCATCCTGCTGAATACGACATGCATGCTTGCAAAAATGCAGAAAGAGTGCCTGAGGTGTTGCGGTTTAGTGTGACGATGCTATCTCATCTGCCTTGCATGTTCTTCCTTTCTGTCTTTCACACTCTCTCTTTCAATCTCTCTCTCTCTCTGTCTTTCTGTCTTGCTCTGTCTTGGATAATACCTCAAACATGACACCCATCATTCACTGTAAGTGACTGTCAGCCAACATATTAGGCAATGTCGGACGTCTCTCTCTCTCTCTCTTTCATTTTGTACTCCCTCTGTACCTTTCTGTAACAGAGGTTTACTCTTTATCCAAGGTTTACTGCTCATTCCATCTGCAGTTTCGAGTTTCAGGCTTTTGATCATAGAGGGTTGGGGTCTTGACAGAATTTAAACTTATGAATTCCAATCACTTGACAAGCAGGTGGTTAGACTGTTGTGCCAATCCAAAGCTAGCTAGAAACCATGTTTTGGTCACATTTCTCTGTCTAAGAAAGAACAGAAAGGTACATTTACTTGCTTTCACAGCTCTGGAGTAGCGAAACAATCTAAATGCCTGATCTTTCAGTGTGAGAAGTTTAAAGGCCAGCAAGAAACAATAAACAGTGAACAAATTAAGGGGGAGTGGACACAGACTAAAAGCATGTTTATATTCCTAAAAATCTATTATTCACTGTAAAGGAGTTTTAGACAATACATCTTAAGACTATGAAGGGAGACAGTTGTGTTAAGATGAAAGTGCAGCTATTTCTTTTTTGACCGTTTGTTTGGAACATCAGTTTTACAAAAAGAGAGTCTACTTGGTGATTCCATGGCCGTAAACATGAAAATGGATAGAGGGGTCAGAACACAGAACACAACAAAACTGGAAAGTCTCTTTAAGCAAGACTTTCCTGTTTAACCGAGGCCAGCACAACAGTGCCACGCATCCCTATCGAGTCCAGTGATCAGTACTAGGAGTGAGCCAAAGTGAGGCAAACAAGAGCAGAGAAAAAATCCAGGACATATTGGACACATGGGCACATCCCTGTTGTTGACCCTCTCAGTCTGAAAGACTACTTGGCTTGTAGCAAAGCCATCCAGAGATAAGGTTCATGTGGCAAATCCCAGCCATTGAGTCTGGCCAAACCGGTCCCTTTAGTCCTTCATCTTATGTAACAGAAGTGCTATTGCTGGGAAAAGCTGGGAAGTGCTCATTTGAAAAAAACACTGATAATAAGATTCATATTAATCCTCTGAAGTCTTTATTAACACGTCATGCATAAAATTTGATGTTTCCCGATAATGGTATTAACATTTTTGTGTTAATACAGCTCAAAAATATGTTTCAAACATTACATGAATCTAGAGCCCATTCTTTCCATTGCATTTCATTGATGGATTATATGCGACGCACATCTGAAGTTACGAGACTATGAAGACAAGTTCGAGATATTTGTTTCTAACTGGTGGATTCATTTGTCAACCATCTGCCTCTCATCTGTAATTGGTGGATTTGTGCATCCGTCCATGGGTTTTGTGTAAAACTGACCAATGGACACTCAGAAACTCATCTTTTAACTCTAGCCGTTTATATATTTTATGTACACATTTTACTACTTTTGTAAAGCTATGACTCATTTTTTTGCTCACATGAGTAAAGGTATGTTTTTACAAGAAAAAAAAATCTTAAGAATCTAAAATCTGACTTAATGTTTTTTAAAGTTTAGAGTCAGAGTATCTCTTCACACAGTGCTCTAGGTCTCATTATAGAGAGTTGAGATTGTTCTAAACATTTAGACATAAAACATGTGGGTATTGTATGCAAAGGCCTTCAAACGTGAATTTATGAAGATATGCAAAAATCGACTCCAGAGCGTTCATTATTTTATATCATTCTAATTATATACAGTACTGTGCAAAAGTGTAGGTACCTATAAAAAGGTGCCTTTGAACGGTCCTTATCTAGGCAGTAGATCCATAATACATTAATATTAGAGTAAATACAAATACATTCATACACAAAGTGGTGGTTTTACATCATTGTGTTCATTCAAACATCTCCAAAGCTCCCCCCATGGCAGTCTAGTATTATTTATAGTAATAACACCAGGTTTAGTAAGTCAGTGCTTAAGTATGTTAACTCAGGTGATCTGTTCTAATGTGATCTGGAGATTTACAGGCAGAAACACTATAATTGCAGAGATACATGGTTCGAAAATAATGTGCTTAGGTGCCAAAGCAAAACAGTTTACCACAAAAAGGAACCACTATTGCAATGTGAATGCAGTGCATCAATACAACATGTTGATTTGTTGACTCAGAACAAGGACCACAAAATGGCCCGGGTGGCGCTGGAGTCATTGTATCGGTTGCTTTGGGTGTACATGATCCGGATCAAGTGTGAGAGCAACACTGCGACACAAAGGTGAGGAGCACATGCATGGAACTATGTATCAAAGAGATTTTATTCTAGTTCAGTCACACATGTATTTTCAGACACTGCTGAGCGTGAAAAGATTGCAGATGAAGGTTATCTGCTCACTAAAGGCTTCTTTTTCTCTCCAGCCGTCTGACTTCCATCATTTCCAACCTGTTCCCTAAGGGATCCAGAAGTGTTGTTCCTCGAGACATGCCTCTGAACATCTTTGTGAAGATAATCCAGTTTATTGCACAGGTGTGACTCAACCTTTACACACCCGTATGCTTTGTTTTGATACATATCTAAGCATCATGAAACTTTCTAGGAAAATCTAGGTCTTTCTGAACCTTGTGTTCTACATTTTGCTGTGTTTCGAGCACCTGTTTTTTTTTTTTTTTTTTTTGGAACTTGTTGTTGACATCAGATTGTCCTGTTACGCACACAAGCATAATATCTGCCCCCTCCATCTGTCTCCAATACAGGAAAGACTGGATTTTGCTATGAAGGAAATCATCTGTGACCTTCTCAGTGTTGGAAAATCAGCTAAAGCATTTAGTCTTAATCCAGAGGTAAAGTTACATTTCTAATTCTGTTACTAGGAAAAGCTTTGACCGCTGTTTTGATGCACATTCCACTGTTTAAATACATTGTAAAGAAGTCAAACAAACATAAAATAATACACTAGAGTGTTTTTGGAAGTTAACTTTATTTAGTCAAATGCTCTTTTAAAGCTCCTGGCTTGTTCAGTTCTGCATCTTAATAAGTTACACACAATAACATAATAACAATACACACATTAAGCCAACTCGAAAATATTAGGAGATGTGCTTCATCTTAATTGCTCAACCATTTTGTAGGGTTTTAGTCTGTGTTCCTTCCTGGTGGAGTCTGGTGGAGGCCACCCTTTTCTCAGACTCCTGATTGTGGAGGGTTGTGGTGTCAAACCTATGATCTCCTGTCTTTTGATAAGCAGGCAGTTAGACAGGCTGTGCCACTCTAGAGCTGGGACGCAATGTACATTTCTGTGTCCTGGAAAGGGCAGAATGGTAAGTTTACTCGGACCTGTGTCTTTCAGGCCTGCTTATCCAGGATGAGGAGTTCAGTTGAAATCCCAACAAGAAGCAAAGCAAGAAAGCTTGCTAATTATTTGAGCAATTTAAACTCCAGCAGATTTACTAATGTTTTGAGCTGGTTCAGCAGATGTGCAGAACTTAAAAAAGATTTAGGAGAACGTTTGAGTAAACTAAGTTGAAATAACTCTAAATAACTGTAAACATCATTTTAAGGTGGCCTGATGACATTTTTATACAGTGTACAGTGTCAGTTTTGTTTTTTCTTAGCCTAGAATCATGAATTGACTGGACCTCAATGAAAGGCTAACTGAGTATCCCTTTGTTTTTGTTACACAGAGAATGAACATTGCACTTAGGGCGTTTTTAGTCATAGCAGATAATCTGCAGCAGAAGGACGGCGAGCCACCCATGCCCAACACAGGAGCCACTTTACCCTCAGGAAACACCCTGAAGAAGAAGAAGACCTACCTAAGCAAGACTCTGACTGAAGAGGAGGCTAAACTCATTGGTTAGTGTCCAGTTCTCACTCTAGGGCGCATGCACAAAATGTTGGAGTGATGTGTCTGTAGGGAGCTTGTCATATAACATGTATTAGATGTGTGTGTGTGTGTGTGTGTGTCCTTTCGGATGCATTCTGTTTTACTCCATTCAGATTATTCCATAAGGACAGTCTGATGTTTATGGTTTGGTTACTGAAGAAAAGGTTAAGAGAAGGTTGAGGTTTTACAGTAATGGCAGTTAAGCCCCCATCATTTTTCTTACAGTGTTTTTGCTTGAAAATAAATACAAGTAATGAAGTAAACATAAATATAGTAAAGAAAAACAAGAATTTCTTATTTTGAAGAAAGCAGTTGATATCCTGGAGCCAGAAATAGATATGTTTAATTCCATCACTAGCTCACCTGATTTAACATCATTAAGCATTGATTTGCCAAACCAATAGACATGTTTTAATGAACACAGTGATGTAAAACCACAATTTGTGTATTGATTAATATAAATTTTTGTTGTTAATATTAATTTATTTTTGTTGTTAATATGTATTGTAATACTAAGGTAAATAAATAAACTTGCCAGATACTAAGAATTTTAATATTCTCAAGTGCCTAAAACTTGTGCACAGTACTGTATGCTTGTGTGTGTCTGTGTTTTTTTTTTTGTGTGTATCTATCTGTTTATATCTTTCTGGTATGAATGACATGCATTTCTTTATGATTTCCTGTCTCAGGTATGGCACTATACTACTCCCAGGTGAGGAAGGCCATTGATAACATCCTGAGACACCTGGATAAGGAGGTGGGCCGCTGCATGATGCTCACAAATGTGCAGATGCTCAACAAAGAACCAGAGGATATGATCACGTAAGAGCAATCACTTTGCATGTTGGGCCCATAAAAGTGACATTTACATTAACATAGTATAAATTGAAAGTTTATTCTTCAGATAACCCCTCTTATTTCTTACTTCAGATAGCCCCTCTTATTTAACTCACTTATTCATCACCAGTCATATTCTGCATGCAATCTACTCTTAAAACCCTAGATTGGTTCTTTAAATCCAACACAGTGCTCATGCTGTTCTTTGTGGTAATAACAGCATTTCTAAGGGGATTGTTTTTAGAACAGCTCACCATTGTGGCCTGTGTGGGTGTTTTGAGTGATGTACTTTTCCAGTGTTCTTGTTGTAGCCTTAAAACGTCTAAATTGAGCAACAGCTCAATGGCTTTTAAAAGTCAGAGGATCACCTTACACTGCCTGGTATTTGCCTATGTCTGTCTGATTGTGTGTGAGCGAACGAAACTCACAGCAAGACATCATGAGTCAGACCAGTCAGCCCACACAGCCTCTCACACTCTTATTTGTCTCACTCTTTCTCAGTGGTGAGAGGAAGCCGAAGATCGACCTGTTCAGGACGTGTGTGGCGGCCATTCCCCGCATACTCCCTGACGGCATGTCCAAGCCTGAACTCATTGACTTGCTTGCCAGGTAAGAGGCCAGCCAGACCCTCTGACTTATGTACACTGTATGGACAGAAGTATTGGGACACCTACCCATTTATTGTTTCTTCCTAAATCAAGGGCATTAAAAAAGACTTTATCCTGCTTTCTACTGTCCAGGGAAGGCTTTATTTTTACTATAGGTCCATGTTTATCTGCTCCAGAGAGTCCTCATTCTCTACAGAGACTTGACAAGATGTGTGTGTGAGTGCATTTGCACATCTGTGTCAGCAGTGTGTGCAACTTAAAGTTGAACGTCTGAATGCATTCATTAGAAGCGGTGTCCACAAACATTTGGACACGTATTGTAGCATTCTTTAGAAACACTCCACGAGATACCTGAAACCCAAATTCAGTTTAAACCCCCTAAGCACAACACTCCAGACGTGAAAAACAATCTATATGACAAATGTCACAAAGTGCGTCTTGGATTGAACCTGTAAACAAAAATGTTGGTAGCTATCCATCATGTACTGAAAGGCGGAGGACAGAAATGAGAGAGAGAAGAAAGAGGGACAGGTGAATAAGCAAGGTAGCCACAAACCAGTGTAAGTCAATGTAATCTTGCTGTTTTCATTTATTCTACATAATCCGGAGTACTCTGTGTCACATGATTAGAAGAAACATTGGTCTGTGCTGTGCTGACTGTCTTCATTTTTTTAAGAATTCAGGTTTTTCTTACTTCCTGTCTCTCTGTATACTTTAGGCTGACGGTACACATGGACATTGAGCTCCGTCTGATTGCCCAGAATTCCCTGCAGAGTCTGTTGCTGGACTTCTCAGACTGGCGGGAGGATGTTCTGTTTGGATACACCAACTTCTTGCTGCGGGAGGTGCAAGACACACAACAGGGCCTGCAGGACACCTCAGTCAAACTGCTGCTGCAGCTGCTCACGCAGTGGAGACTAGCCTTGCAGGCGCCAGGCAAGCGCTCAGCAGAGGTAATGCTGCACTGATCACTGCACAAACACTAGAGCAAACACCTCTTAACTGGCTACATGTTCAAGCACTTCTCACTCCCAGTATTACACACTCCAGTACACTATAGAAAATGCTCCTTACCTCCTGGTAACATGGAGGTATGGAAGAAATGTCTGCCAATACGTTTTGGCAGACGTTTCTTACTACCGGCACCACTCTAAATATATCATATTGCCAACACCTTCCAGCATGTTCTCTCTCCCACTGTATTACAGTACAGACTGTACAAAACGTTGCATATGTCTGCAATCTCAGTAACACTGATCAAATCATGTTTTTTTGCCATTTGTTTATTGTTGACTCTTGAAGATGAATTAAGTGGTTGTGTGAGTACATGTGCGTGTTTGTGTGTTTCAAACTGAATACTTCTATATGAAATCATGCATGCATGTTTGTGTCTGCTGTGAGTTTGTTTGTGTTTGGTTTGGTTTAAGATAGATTAAGCCTACTCTATGGCTTAATTATATATTATATATGGCTATAGCTGTGAGACTGTGTGAGAGTTTTGTATGATAATACTGTACAAATAAGCCTAGGCTTAAACACTGACTCATGTGTACTTGTGTTTGTTCCATCTACTGCAGCTGGCCCAGGGCTCCAGGTTGCCTGTGGAGCGCAGTCCTCACTCCACAGTGCTGCATGCTGTGGAAGGCTTGGCCCTACTGCTGCTTTGCTCCTGTCAGACCAGCACGCGCAAGCTCGCTGTGGCTGTGCTCAGAGAGATCCGCTGCCTCTTCACCGCCATTGGCCAGGCTGAGGTGAGCTAGACTCAATATGACACACAGCTACTGTTGGGCTGGGGCCCTGTGGACCTACATTTTCTGCACTGCTCAAGAAGTAGGCATCCAAAATCAGTACCTGAGCTCACTAATGTTCATGGGGCTGAAATCTTCCAGAAATTTTCCAGCATCACAGTCACAGCTATTACTGCAGCACAGTGGAGCAAACTTTTTATTAACACAATGGATTTCAGAAGAAATAATTAGATGTCACTTTTTGATGTCTACACTACCTTTTTGACCATATTTTACCATATAGTTCAATAGTTAAACTGATCCTACATCAGACTTAAAAGATGACCTGAGTTTTCTCTATTTCTTTGTATCCTAGGATGACGATAAACCTATGATCGAAGTGATGGACCGGCTCAGCCCCATAGTTTTGGATAGCTTTGTTCATGTGGCTGTTTCCGACTCAGTAAGTAGTTTTGCCATTTGGCATTATTGACTGTGTATTCACACTAGCTCAGTTTAAGAACTTAGATCCTTTGAACCAGAGGAAGAGCCAGTCCTGTAGTGTGACAAATTGCTATTCTTCTATTCATGACTCTCTGTGTGTCTGTAGGCCACTCTGCCACTAAGCCACCACGTGGACCTGCAGTGGCTGGTGGAGTGGAACGCTCGCCTAGTCAACAGTCACTACGATGTTAAGAGCCCCTCTCACGTGTGGATCTTCGCCCAGTCTGTGAAGGATCCCTGGGTGCTGTGCCTTTACAGCTTCCTCCGCCAGGAGCACTTGCCCAAACACTGCCCTATGGCACTAAGCTACGCTTGGCCTTACGCATTCACACGCCTGCAGCTGCTCATGCCCTTAGTGGATCCCAAGTGAGTTTAAATAGTCCCTTTTGTATGTCTTTACAGTTAACTCTCGTTTCACTGCTATTATGCAGTATGTAATTTCAGTGTACACCCTTTGACAGTAATACAATGGCAATATATGCCTTAGAAGGTTCGCAAGAACTGACCTCTAACCCCACCCATGTGCATCTACAGCAGTCCAGTGTATGCCAAAAAGACAAGCACTCCAGGTCCGGCAGACGGCTATGTGACCCTGTGGCGAAACTACCTAATTCTGTGTCTGGGTGTTGCCAAACCAAGCATTATGAGCCCGGGCCATCTTCGGGCCTCCACCCCTGAGATCATGGCTACCACACCTGATGGCAGCATCACCTATGACAACAAGGTACACTCTCCAGAGGCTGTACTTAGTCTTTGAATATACAACACTTTCATATATATATATTTTATCTGCAAGAGCCTGAGGTTACTGCTGTTAAACATCTGATGAGCTTGTATATTGTCTATATTGTCTATTATTGTCGGGTCTATGTATCTGTGTGTGTGTGAGTAGGTGATTGGAACACCCTCAGTAGCCTGGCTCCTGAAGCAGCTGGTCCCTCTGATGCGGTTGGAGAGCATTGAGATCACAGAGTCTCTTGTGCTGGGCTTTGGCCGGACCAACTCTCTTGTCTTCAGGTGTGTGCGTGTGGGAAAGAGCATTAAGTCCTTAAAGGTTTACTCTCTTTAAATCTATCTTGACACTGGATAATTGCTCAGGCTGCCTCGGGGACTTTATTCTAGAATGAGCCATTACTGCTCAACCACTTGAGGACAACTTATCTTTTGGAAATGTAGCGTGAAGGGACTGCTTGTACAGCATGTGTTCAGACTTTGTGTTTCGGCGTGGTCACTGAACACATAGCACAGATAGCTGTCATACTGCTGTCATAACGCTGGCTTAGGTCAGTCATTTGAGGTAAATATAATTAACCCTGACACCAAATGAGTTTTTTTTCAAGCACAAAATATTCCACTGTTTAATTGGGTGAGTGCCTGGAGTTTTAGGTATGAATTCAAAACTTCATATATCAGAACATGTTAACGCATACATAGTTTGTTTTCTGTCAGAACTTTTATCAGTTAGGAATGTAAAACATGCATGGCATGCAAAAGCGTAAAGGTCACATGAAAATAAATTACGTGGGTCATTTTGACAATATGCATCAAAGAAATATTTAGGCTATGCTTATATGTGTTCATGTGTGTGTGTTCATGTGTGTTTAGGGAACTAGTGGAGGAGCTCCATCCGCTCATGAAAGAAGCCTTGGAGCGAAGACCTGAGGTGAGTGAACAAAATGGGTTTGCCTTTTAAAATGTTTAAAATGTCCTAAATGTCATAGTTTTAATCCTCTCTTGACAGAATAAGAAACGCAGAGAGAGAAGGGATCTGCTGAGGCTGCAGTTGCTGCGTATCTTTGAGCTGCTGGCTGACTCAGGGGTCATCAGTGACAGGTGGGTCACACATGCTGCACCCTTGCAGCTGTCATACAGTCTACATTCACTTACTGCAACCGGTCCCATAATTCTCTCTACAATGATCAGTTTAGAGAATCTCTGATCCTTATCCAAGTGCATCCTCAGCAATGAATTAACCACAGATTTGACCACCTATGTCATTAAATGAACAGTTGTATTGAATTGTATTGTAAACTACTGGTCAAAAGTTTTAGAACACCCCAATTTTTTGGACCATGCATGCCTGCTTGCATGGTCCAAAAAAGTTCTAAGCAACATCTCGTCACTTACATTCTTTCCTTTTTTTCCTCTTTTTCTTCCTGCAGCACTAATGGGGCATTAGAGAGAGACTCTTTGGCTCTGGGAGCTCTTTTCCTAGAGTATGTGGATCTGACACGCATGCTGCTGGAGGCTGAGAATGATAAAGATCTTGAGATCCTGAAGGACATCCGAGCTCATTTCAGCGGCATGGTAGCCAACCTTATCCAGTGTGTCCCAGGTATCTACAATAATCACCTTTTTTCTGCTTCTTTTTCACTGATTGAACAGGATTAAAGATGTTTAATCATCACAGTCTGTTTCAGTCTTACAGTTGTCTTTATGGTGACTACTCCACTGTTTTAGTTCCAGTGTGTATCAGATACATTTCTAATACTCAGGCCTTAGAGACTTTGGTTGTAATTGACAAACTTCTGAGACTGACTCAAAATTATACCACAAATGATTACTGCTCCTCATGTGCTGGGTCGGTTTTGCTGGAAACCACTGCTTTAGAGGCACTGTGTAAAAACCAACGGATAGACAGACAGCTAGAACAAACAGCTGAGCCCTATTAATCACTCCTAATTAACCAAAACGTTTCAAACTAAGAGAACTCATTCTGTCATAGAAACAGTATACCATAGTCCATTCCCTCTCTCTCTATTCTTCTACTCATGTACTTGCTAAGAAAATCATGTCTTCTCTCTCTGCCTAGTGCACCACCGGAGATTCCTCTTTCCTCAGCAGAGTCTGCGGCATCACCTCTTCATCCTGTTCAGCCAGTGGGCTGGCCCCTTCAGCGTCATGTTTACGCCTCTGGACCGCTACAGTGACCGCAACCACCAGATCACGCGCTACCAGTACTGTGCTTTAAAGGTACAACAAGCTTCAAAATCACATTCAGTTCTGCACTTTAAAGAAGGGGTTCACTCACATTATTTCACTTATTGGGTGATTCCTGAGCATCTCAGATCATCTCATCTTAGTTTTTAACATCAGTTGTTTAATTAATAGATTTCAAATCTAACAACCCCCCATAGACGTCCCTTCAGTGAAAAAAAGGCTCTTAATGAGTTTGTCATATTACGTCAGTATCAATATCAACACCATACTCGCAACTGCATTGCTTGCAGCCATCTCTCAGTGGTAACAAGTAAAAATGAGCACAGCCCATAACAAGCTAACCAGCTACTGCTGCATCAAGACATGTTTTGAGAGAATCTATCAGCATACATTAATGGATAAATGAACAAAACTGCATTGATTGACATGAAAACTAGCTTTGAGGCCAAAACACATTTAGCTGGATCAGATTTTGAAGATTTTGATTTCCTGTGAAAGGTGCTTACATTTACATTTATGGCATTTAGCTGACGCTCTTATCCAGAGCGACTTACAAGGTTACTTGTATTACAGTGGTGGGCCAATGCAGTGTTAGAAGTCTTGCCCAAGGACCCTTGTTGGTGTAGCGCAGCACAGTCACCCAGACTGGGAATCGAACCCCAGTCTCCCACATGGTGTATTAGCTCACTAGCGGGTAGGGGTGTTATCTATTACGCCACACCAACCACCATTATGCCACACCAACCAGCTTGTACTAACTGAAAGTACTGTATGTATGTGAAAAGTCTTAGCAGAGTGCTAAAATACTTATATTACCTGTTTCATTAGTTATTTTTTATTCCTGTGTAGTGAAGACATTTGTAGATTTGTAGTGTTTTCTCAATCAGGAATAGTAGAATGGAAAAGTGAATGTCCGGCTTTAAGAAAACTGTGAAGGTGGTTGACTTCAGCATTTACCACGTTACAGCTTTGGTTGTCCAGATGTTTCCGGGTTTTGGAATTGGTCTGATTTTCTTTTCAGTGTAGGGACAACAGTGTTTGAGAGTCACTGGATGTAAGTTCATGTACTAAACTTTCATTATTAAACTATGCAAAGGTAAAGACAGGTTCCATTCTAGGATTCCTTTAGCATAGAGGATATCATCTGAAACTGATATGCAGAATGTTCCGTTTTGCATCGAAATTACACCGATGATATTGTGGAATTTCCTGACATGTAACACTAAAAATGGGCAGAAAGTTCAGGTTTAAAAAGCACAAATCTCAAATGACTCCCTAGTCTCCATGCATTGCACTATATGGGTAATGAAATAGCAGCTTCTGCATCCAAATACTGCATTATATGTGTATTATACGACCATTTATATTCAGCCAGAGGCTTCCCAGCTCCCTGTTTTACAGGTGTAGAAGACTGTACCGCATTATATAGAGAGTAGGGAGCCATTTGAGACACTGATAGTGTCTGCTCCTCACAAACAATTACAGAGACAGAAAAGGAGAATGGAGAGTTCTGTGCACTCTTGCATGCACATTTAACATCTGTTACTGAGTTGGAGCTGCTCTTGAGGTTCATCCTGTATCGCAAGCACTTGTGTGACACAAATGCCATGCAGTACCTGCGGCGTACCTGCAGAACTAGTCTGAGACAGCTAGAATTGTACAGTTTTGTTTTCTTTGCCTATAGAATCTTACCTATCCGTCTTACCCTCAGCACAGTTAAAATGCTCTCTTTATAGAAACATGGAATACAATGGCATGGGTTCTTTATCAAAAATGTCCTAACGTTTTATTTGTATACAGTGTTATTACATGTGGATGAGAGTGACTGCAGGAGAGAGACAGACTGCGTATATTTCAACAAGACTTGTGTCTAAAAGTGAATGTTTGTGTGTCTGCTTGTGTGTATGTTCGCCCTCCAGGCTATGTCAGCAGTGTTGTGTTGTGGGCCTGTCTTTGATAATGTGGGTCTGTCAACTGATGGATATCTCTACAAATGGCTGGACAATATCCTTGGCTGCCACGATCTCCGGGTAAGCCTCTTCTCATTGTAGTAAATGTCCCAGCAGACTGTAGCAGACTGCCAAAGCAGCTGGACTGGTTCTGTTTTTGACTGATTAATAAGTAGTGATATGTTTCTGGCTGCTTTGTGTTATCTTAGTTTTTACCTCTCATATGTTGGCTGTATAATTGATTGCAATATCCCATGCTGCAGGTGCATCGACTGGGCTGTGAAGTGGTCATCTTGCTGCTGGAGCTGAACCCAGATCAGGTGAATCTGTTCAACTGGGCAGTGGATCGCTGCTTCACCGGCTCCTACCAGCTGGCCTCAGGCTGCTTCAAAGCTATTGCTACAGTGTGTGGGAGCAGGTAAGATTGTCCTAATGTGCTGCTTAAAAACTGCTTAATAGTAGATGATAAACAATGTAAGTCATGTGATTCAAATGGTGTTTGCTACTGTATGTTTGACACAGAAGATTCTTTTCATTAATTTCCCTTCAGAAACTATCCATGTGACCTCGTGACCCTACTGAACCTAGTGCTCTTCAAATCATCTGACACCAGCAGAGAGATCTATGAGATCTCCATGCAGCTCATGCAGGTAAAAAACCGCCCTGTTTCCCTGTCGTTGGAAAAAATCTTCCAAGCACTGCATATTATTGTATCCTCATTCATTTCATGTCTGATGCAGTTTACAGCAGATTTCTTGCATTTCTCATTTTGCTGGCATTACCAAAGGTTCTAGAAGCAAAGCTGTCTGTGTACTCCAAGAGAATTGTGGGTCAGAAGTCAGGAAATATCCTATACGGCACCCATCGCCCTCTGCCTCCTCTCTACAGTGTCTCCCTCTCACAACTTTCCAACCAGCTTGCCTGCATGTATCCAGAGCTCACCTTGCCCCTCTTCTCAGGTACTTTTTATGTGTGGTTGTGAGTGTATGTCCTTGTTAGCGTAATCTACAGCTAAAACAAGTTTAATAAACAAGTTTCTCAGTGTGAGCGAGGGAGATTGTGCCAACTCACTGCACTCCTCTTCTCTCTACTGTGGGAACCAGCACACATTCTGTCCTTATTCTGTTTTTCCACACACGTTGCATACAGAGGTCAGCCAGAGGTTCCCCACCACTCATCCCAACGGCAGACAGATCATGCTGACCTACCTTCTACCGTGGCTGAACAACATTGAGCTAGCGGACACAGGACTGTTACCCCCAGCCTCCAGCCCCTGCACTCCTGAGGAGGAGACCCGAGAGCAGACAGACAGCATAGGCCTCACACACCGGCTCAAGGGCAACGGCTGGGGCTCCCTGCAAGCCACCTCTCTGGTTCTTAACAATCTAATGTACATGACAGCCAAGGTACAGTTTAGTTAATTGTTTTTCTTTTTTTTAATTATTTGATAAAATCCATGTTGCAGTAAATATTATTATTTTAAGCTTCAAACTTTGGTTCAATGTTTTATTCTTCTTTCAGTTAATTAGTTTAAGTTTACTCTAAACCTATACTGTTTATGTTTGGTACATTTCTCCTCAGTATGGGGATGAGCTTCCAGGCCCGGAGATGGAGAACGCATGGAACGCTCTGGTGACCAACGACAAATGGAGCAACAATCTGAGAATCACACTGCAGTTTCTCATCAGTCTGTGTGGGGTCAGCAGTGACACCACATTACTGCCTTATGTAAGGACACCCACACACATACAGTATTACCGTCTTTATAGAGGGGTTATGTATTACTGTAAGTGCTGCCATACTTCCTATAGGTTATATATAGCTTTTCCGCAGTTTTCCTTCTGGGAGCTAGCAAAGTCTCATAACTGCATCGGAATGTTCTTGTTTTCTTTTCACTCTGAGGAACTTTAGACCACTTTTGATGCAGTGTTTTATTATTTTTGAGGTTGTACTGTAATTTGAGTGCCAGCAACCACAAATGGTTTTCCCAAATAATAAATCAAACGTTCAGATTTGCTCCTTTGTCAACATAATGGCTCTTCATTCGTTTGTCTTTGTATCTCTTAGATTAAGAAAGTTGTCATCTACTTGTGTCGGAACAACACTATTCAAACCATGGAAGAGCTGCTTTTTGAACTGCAGCAGACAGACCCGGTCAACCCTGTAGTGCTGCACTGCGACAACCCGCCATTCTACCGGTTCGCTGCAAGCAGCAAGATCTCAGCTGTGGCCTCAGGTGACACATACACACAGAACTTTAGATGACTCCATTTGGCATATTTTTGGATGTGTTTTTTTTCTGATGGTGTTTCTTGGTTTTATGAAGGCACAACATCCAGCAGCAACACTGTAGTGGCGGGCCAGGAGAACTTCCAGGAGACAGACGAGGCAAAGATAGTCCGAGAGAATGAGGAGAGGTGAGTTCTGTTCTGTCTTTACCCGTGTGGAAAAGATTTGTTAATCACATATGACTCTTATGGGTCTTATGTGTTCATTATGACACTCAATATATATATACAGTGCATATGTACTGTTAAACATTTACACTCTCCACGCTCTATATT
Organism: Salminus brasiliensis; assembly: GCF_030463535.1. Lineage (NCBI taxonomy): Eukaryota > Metazoa > Chordata > Actinopteri > Characiformes > Bryconidae > Salminus > Salminus brasiliensis. Next base: position 18,645,470 of record NC_132893.1, on the reverse strand, counting down.
ATGAAGACTTGTATATCTGCTCATCAGAATTTGGTGCAAAGTAGCATGAATTCATTAACCCGACCTGCCTTATGTCAGCAGTCCAGGCTGGAGGTGGTGTAATGGTTTGAGGAATGTTTTCTTTGCACACTTTAGGTCCATTAATATCAATCACTGCTTTGAACCTGTGACATGCCTGAAAGCAAAAAAAAAGCAACGCCACAGGCTGGTGGAGGTGGTGTAATGGTGTGAGGAATGTTTCTTTTGCACACTTTAGGTCCATTAAAATCAATCACTGTTTTCTGTTTTCGGCAAGAGAGAATTTTCGCATTTACATTTATGTACAGTCGGATCTATAAATATTTGGACAGTGACACTGTTTTTGTAATTTTGCCTTTTTACCACACCACAATGCTATACTTTTTGCTCAGGTTCAGTCAAGCGCTGCAAAACTGATGGAACTGCAAAAAAACGAAAGCAAGCCAAGAGCTTCATAAGGCAAATATTTAGATTCATCTAAAACCTCAGAGTCAGTCACCTGGTCTTAGCTCAGTTAAGCAACTTTATACTTATTGAAGACAAAGGGCAGAACGACTGGCAAAGCGGTAGCAACTAAAGACAGCTGCAGCATAGGCCTCGCAAAGCATCTTAAGGGAGGAAACTCTGCAGATGTCCATGGGTTCTGGACATCTTCCAGTTATTATAAATGTGAAATGTTAAAAAAGAATTAATAGTGTTTGTGATCAATGGCTTTGTATTTTGTACATGTGTATGTGCTTAATTGTGTGTATGTGTGTCCCTCTAGGTTAAGCAATGCTGCACGGGCCCATAACCGGTTGGAGTCACGTTACAGCAACAGTTCTGGCGGTTCCTACGATGAGGAGAAAAGTGAGTACTTTGTTGTTGTTATTGCCCTCTCACCTCCAGGAGGTCACTGGGCGAGCAGATCATTGCATAACACTGATGTTCTCAGCCACTCCTGTCTGGTGACTACTGATAAAAATCTCCACCAAATAACAGACACACGTAACACGTATGTGTGTAAGATAGCAATGTTCTATTATGTAAGACAGAGGAGAGGGAGGGATGAGGCTGATACATTTTTTGTAGTTTGTAGTTTCTATGCATTTATTTAGCTGTAAAGTACATATCTTCCTCAACTGTTGATAACTGTCTGTCGGTAAAACGCTGTTGTTTGTTCAGTTCACTTGTTGAAGAAGTGTTTAAATTAAAAATTGCCAGACTTTCAGACGAATGTAATCAAACGTGTCACTTGTGTGGTTCTGGAAAGAACTTTCCACATGTCCTTGTGTGTGTATGCGTGTGTGTGCACAGTCTGGGTGTGGGAATAGAGTGCTTAGCCTACATACCTGACATGACTGCATGAGAGTGGCATAAGACATGTCCAGATAGTGAAGATTGATAATATGCTGCTGATGGCATGACGTACATGCATCAGATGGAAATACACTGACCTGTGTCATATTGGACAAGGAGACAGAGACTGTTATCCTGTTGTTCTATTTAGAATACATGATTTGTCACTTGATCATACCTTTAATCATACCTTGATTAAAACCTGATTAATGTAAACAAAAAAGGCTTTGGATGAAAAGTGCATTTAATGCCATGTGCATCCAGTAAAAGGTTTTCCAGTGAATTTTCATATATGATCAGTAATTTGCCATTATCCTACATTTTACAAAAACAAAATGTGCACTCAATGCTGGTCCATAATGCATAGTTTAGTATCTTCCCTGCTCTAACACACACAAGAAAGTATTGTTAAAGAGCTAAAGAGGTGAATCTGATGTGTTTGAAATGGGAAAACACATCGATATGCTAATTTTCCAAGGTGAGGGCTAGCAGGCTTGAGTGGCACACCAAAGGAGGACATTGTGAAGTAAACACTGAAAATTAATAAAGGGAAAATAACCACTTTGCTGTTGCTGTGTCTGCAGATGACCCTCTCCCACCATATGCAGGCTGGCTGCTCAATGTCCTGGAGAGTAATCGGCCCCAGCCTTTGCCCATGCCATTTAACGGAGGCTGCTGGGCTCCTCTAGTGGACTACCTTCCTGAGACCATCACACCACGAGGGCCTCTTCACAGGTAACTTCTACTGTTTTAGGGAAGATTTAAGCACTTAAGCACCAGTCCTAGCCATTGTTGAAGACAAGGCATCTTTTGTTTGGAAAACTATTGCAAACTGTGTTTCGCTCTGCTCCATTCTCAGCGATAGCTCAGACACTATTTACACAGACATTAACACACTAGCATTCAAACAATCACCCAGTGTTAAAGTTTAATACAGACTCCCTTTTGTTCAAACCATGTGCGTAGACCTGTAAACCCATGTTATGTCAACAGGCCTGAGTGTTTTGCAGCTGAAAGTACCCATGATTGTGTGCCTGTATTCCAAGGAGGCGCTGTTGTTGTGTTGCTAAGACGACAGTGATTTTTTGCAGTAGCACTCCTGACAGTCAGTTTTTCTTTATGAGAGAACTGCAGTGTTAAGAGCTTGAGTGTTGTGGTGCACTTAATCAGCTCTCAGGACACATTGTTTGTGAATGTGTGTATGTTTATGAACGCTGTCAGACTAATCAGATCTGGAAAGCCTCATGATGACACCTGGGAGAGGGAAAAAATGTCACACGTTTTTGCCAAGATGCCTTTCTCATAAATAATCTGGTAGGATGAACTTCGCAAAGTATAGCTGCTGGAATACGTCATCTGTGGTATTCAAGGCCAAACACTATTTAAAGGTGCCATCGAATGCGCTTTTTCATTGTTTTTAATAGTCTGATGTTCACATATGTCGAACAACAAATATGTGGTTTTACATGCCCATGCCCTGATTGGCTGCCTTACAGCGAGGCACTGTAATGGTGTACACAGAAGCCACACAGCATAGCATAACATAACATGACATCGCATAGCTTTGTTTGTCATTATTTAACTAAGGGGCACTAACAAATTAACAAATTAACAAATTAACAAATGGCTTTTTGTTTCTGACTTTCAGCTGTTAGATCAGCCCAGGTGGACACTCAAAAGATGACTATAAAATGTTGCATAAAATTTTCAAGGGGTCCAAAGTTGATCTTTTTATCTGTATTCCAAACTTTCTGTATATTTATAAAATCATTAATCGTTAATTGCTTTCATTCGCATACATTTCTATTTACTTCCATTAAAATGTTCCTCTGAAAATCTGTAAAACTTTTGACACTCTGAAATAACCTCTATGACCCTAAACAATACACACTCTGATATTAGAACAACCCATATCTTTCACTACTCCACTCCCTACCACAATATCTAAAGCTTTCTCATACACTTATTTAATGTACTACATTTGTAAACTTTAATGTAATTTACTGTACCTAAATATTGATCGTTAACATGAAGGTCTATTATGGACCTTATAGTGAATAAACATAGTATCACAGTATTATCATTGTATTATTCCTGTGAAGCTCTAAAAATAAATCTGTACTACATGGATTAAAAAGTGTGTTGATACATGTTTGCAGGTGTAACATTGCAGTGATCTTCATGACTGAGATGGTGGTGGACCACAGTGTACGAGAGGACTGGGCTCTGCACCTGCCCCTTCTGCTGCACGCTCTCTTCCTCGGTAACACCAAATATTATTCCCCCATTGATTGATCTTTCCACCTTTCTTTAGTTTTTGTCTTGTCTATAATATATTTGCAGTAAGAAATAATTGTTCAGATGTCATTTTCTGATGTTTAGCATGTTTTAAATATATTTGAGGGAATCTAGTTCTATCACAATCAGAGTAATAAAACCAGTAAGTGATGTCTAGTTTTTAAACAGGTTTTATTACATGTCAGTTTGAATAAATGATTGAACAATCAAGTCTCCTAGCCCTATCAAAAATAAGCTATGTTTCTCACATGTTGCTCATATCTGCTCATAGCACTCTCTGATGATGAATCCCCTCATATACTGGTCATAAAAATGCATTCCCACTGGCAGAGAACTGAATCAGGATTCACTTATAAATGGACAGGTTTCTGGTGGACCATGGTCCTCTAGTTTACTGCGCACCCAAATACAGGTAGAGTGTTACTGCCTGTCAAAATGGACCGAACAGGAGAAAACGTTTGATAGGTTTGCCCCAAAAACAACGTAGCTGTGTCCTTAGCTATCTGTTATATATATATATATATATATATATATCTGAGCATTATTATTTACTGCAAGCGTATATACTGTTTGTCTGCTTGCATAGAAAGGCCTTTATGGGTCGTTTGTTCTCTAGTGACCACATTCCCAGCTATAATTAAGGCTTCCAGGCAAGCTGAATTACAAAGCCCAGCAATGCCAAAAATCTCAAAAATGCTACTGATGGAAAAAAGAGCAGAGCAGGGAAGGGAGAGAAATGCCGTCCACCCAGGGCTTATCTCTCTCAGACGCTTTGTGTCGTCATCACCTGCTGTCCTTGTTCTGATGTCTCTGACAGCTTGGTGTGGAACTGTTCTGTTGATATTTTATCTGCAGCCCAAGCTATTACAGGCATGCTCAGATGCCCAGATGAAAGAATGTAGGAGTATCTCTGATCAGCTTTTGAGTTTGCTTATTCTTTTGTTCTGTTTTGTTCTGTATTAATCAGTCATTGACTGTGGGTTTGTTGTCAAACTCAGGTTTGGACCACTATCGGCCAGAGGTGTTTGAGCACAGCAAGCGGCTACTCCTGCACCTGCTTATCGCCCTCTCCTGCAACAACAACTTCCAGGTCATTGCCTCTGTGCTGCTGCTCACCAGAGAAATCAGTGACAACAAGACCCTCACTGTCAAATCCAGCTATCAGCCTGAGTACTTACACACGGGTAAATGAAAAAATTCAAAAACAGCTACACACTCAAGCATAGAATCACTAGAAATAAGACATTTCAGACTGAAAAGACCTTACCGTGGTAGGACCCTGGTACCACAGTAAGAATTCCCACCCATTTTGAATCTGAAAATGTTCACTGAACAACACCGATCTACCCACACATGTAGGTTAAACCTGTAATGTACTTACTGTAATGTACAGTTTACTACTTATGTTTAATTTCAACTGCACTGTCAAGGCAGTTGCCCAAACATTTCCGAAAAACACCTGCATATGAATGAACATGCTATCAGATTTTAAAATATTTTGACATTTGCTGTGCAGGGAGATATACTGCAAGGTGTGGACGTGATATTTATGATGTCAACGCCTAAGAGCGATGAGCAATGCCTTATCTACAGATGAAAAAACAAACAGAGCAAGTCTGTCCAAAAGCAATCAAGTAACCACCAGGTCAGAGAGCGACAAGCATCGATCAAGGGAACTTGAAATTATGTCAGGCAACCTGTGAACAGGATACAGGATACACTCTAAAAAGTGCTACAAAAGGTTCTTTGAGCAATGCCATAGAAGAACCACTTTTGGTTTCATAAGGAACCTTTTTTGTTATAGAGATGTGACCCTTAAATAGATCAAGAGTAGGTATTTCACAGGTTTTTCACACTCACACATCTCTATGACAAATATGGTTCTTTATAGAACCAGAATTGGTTGTTGTATGGCATTACTCCATTTGTAGCACCTTTATTTTTTTGTAGGTGAGGAGAAAACCACAAGCGTGTTTCAGAGAGAAGGAAAGAGTAGGACCAGTTTTTCACGTTGGAATTCTGGCTGGCATTTAGCATTCCATTTCACATTAAGTTTAATAATGATTTAATTACATTTCTTTCAGCTACTTGTGTCTTCATTTGCTTTTTTATTTGAGTGTTAATGAGATATGTCCACACTGATGAACGAGCCACTTGCAAACAAGCATGCACAGTTAAAATAATTTTCATGTTCTTTTTGGCACTGTTGTGTTAGCGCCCTATGCTCCTCTCCACATGCAGGTGGACTGGACTTCCTGCGGGAATGGCAGGCATCTCCTGTGGCAGACTCAGGCCTCAGCTCGTCCTCCACCTCCTCCAGTGTAAGTCTGGGCGGCAGCATTGGAAACCTCCCTCAAATCACTGCTGATTTAGAGGATCTGGAGGAGTCCTCTACTGAGTCTGAGGAGAAGACCAACAAGCTCATTGAGTTCCTCACCACCAGGTATGAGACATTCATTCATACACAACCATATGACTGGTCTGGTCAAAGTGTTATTTTAGATTTATTATTTATTTATTAATAACCTATTTTGAGAAATTTGTTTAAGGAACATGCAATGGGAGATTACTTTCAAATGGTTCAAATGGTCAAAGTGGACGTCCACAAGTTGCCCACTATCCACCCGTACCACTGTTCTCTTCACTTATATGGGAGAAGTTATTCCACTGAAGCGGTGAATAAAGTCCAGATGATGTACTCCATAGTTAGCCAGACAAGAGCAATCATTCCTTGCTTTAACACCTGGCCATGGTAGATATCTACTGTAAGGTGCAGCTTCATCACAGCTGCAGTGTACAATATAGGCCAGCTTCTACATTTGGGTCATGAGCAGGACCGTCTTCAAGTTGTGCCGTTAACCTTGTCTGATCTTGGTGGTGGTTCTGTGGTGGCGCAGTGCCTGGAGTACTGTCCTGTCGTTACTCAGGGCCTTTGGACCACTGTGGTGCCACGAGGACATCACACCGAAAAACCCCAACTCCAAGAGTGCTGAGCAACTCACCAACTTCCTGCGCCATGTGATGTCTGTGTTCAAAGAGACTAAATCAGGTACCTGTCTCTATATGTACCTATCTGGCCTATAAGACCCAGACAGTGGGTTCTGAGAAGCTGCTCAAATTGACCTGTGAAGTATCTGACTAATAATACTTACAATATTATTTATTTTTTGCATTATGCTTCATATTTTACATACAATATGAGAATGTCATCAGCACTGTATTTAATCTAGGACTAATCATAATCTGTGATTGATGGCAAATGTGTTGTTACCATCTGTTCCAGACTTCCACTTAGAGCAGCAACTGAGTGACGTAGCTCTTCAGACAGCTCTCTGTAGCTCATCCCGACACTATGCAGGACGCTCCTTTCAGATCTTCAGGGCGCTCAGGCAGCCGCTTTCTGCCCATGCAGTCTCAGATCTGCTGTCACGGCTGGTGGAGGTGGTTGGAGAGCATGGCGATGAGGTGCAGGTGTGTGCAGTTGTATATGCCTTGAGATTTTGTGAGGGCTTTACGTGTCTTACATGATTGATTGTCATTTTCAGGGTTATGTAATGGAGGTGTTGCTCACACTGGAGTCAGTGGTGGACAATTTGGCTGAATGCCTGAAAAACAGTGACCTGATGGCTGCATTAACTAGGTAAGCTTTTGGTGCTTTAAAACACAAATATATTCATAGACTGTTGCACTTATATGTTTTTATATGGCATATACATACATTTGGGGTGTTTAACTTGAAATCCGATGTCATAAACTAAATACCAAGTGATATTTTCTATTTCTATTTCAAGTACTTGGGGAACAAAGTTTTATATATATATATATATATATATATATATATATATATATATATATATATATATATATTATATTATATTATTAAATGATAAATCATATATTGTACTTATGATTATAGATAATATTATTATTATAACATTTACTTACTTATTTATTTATTTATGTACATTTTTATCTCCTTTCTGGTCACAGAGCCTCATCTCCAGACTTCTTGGTCAGTGGCAAATTAAACTGCAACCGCAAAAGCACAGGCCAGCTCAACCTGCTCCAGGAGGCAGGCACGGCTGAGCGCAGCCGGCACCAGCGTAGCTACTCTGTCCCCAAGAAGTTTGGCGAGAGCGGGGAGCGCTCGTCCTCAGACCCCCCACGCAGTGCCACCCTGGACCGAATCCAAGCTTGCACCCAGCAGGGTCTCGCCCGCTCGGCCCGCAGCACCTCGTCGTCCTCCTCCACCCGCGCTGACGGCAGCGCTGTCACCGATCCATCTCATGTCAGCCACCCCTCCAGCCTGCTGGCCACTATCTTCTGGGTGGCCGTTTCTCTCATGGAGTCAGATTTTGAGTTTGAGTATCAGATGTCTCTGAGGCTGGTGCACAAGCTGCTGGCAAGGGTTCCCCTGGAGCTGCCAGAGAACCGCGAACGCTTGGAGAAGTTGCAAGCTCAGTTAAAATGGAGTGGCTTTGCTGGCCTGCAGCAGCTGATGCTCAAGGGTTTTACTTCGCCAGCCACGAGTGACCTCACACTGCAGCTCTTCTGTCAGCTCACGCCTGTGTCTAGAGTGCCGGTGGTGGACACGTCTCAGGCTATAGGTGAGCGGCACTTATGCTCTCCAGAGACAAGTTATGCTTTGTCAGTACTATGGGTTCTTGCATGTCCAGTCATAAAACTACTATTTACAATCTTCTGAGGTGTTTCAGTTTCAGTAAAGGGGTCTTTAATCAGCACCATTAATAAAAGTGCATGAAGTGGCTTTGTAGTGTCTGTTTGTTGTTGTTTTCTAAACCTTCTAAACCATATCTCTCTTTTCTGTCCTCACTCAGGGTTCCCTCTGAATGTGTTGTGTCTGCTTCCTCACCTGGTGCAGCATTTCGACTCCCCAACACAGTTCTGCAAAGAGAGTGCAGAGAGGATAGCACAGGTCTCACATATCATACATGATCTCTTTTTACACATCTGTTCCCCAGACTGAGATTAATTCTACACCATTGCAATTTAATCTAAGACTAGCCTTAATCCATGTTCAGGGAACCAGCATTGAAGATTGGATAGTCCTTCTGTTTCTGTTGTGCACATGATTGCCTTAACTATATATGTGTGATCTTCTGTGACTTGTGCTGCAGGTGTGTCTCGAAGAGAAGGAGAGAAATACAAAGCTCTCTCATCTTGCTCATGTAATGACTCTATATAAAACCCGGTCCTACACCAGAGACCCTTTCTCCTGGGTCAGCGTGGTCTGTCGCTACTTGCACGAGGCCTTCTCTGACATCACACTCAGCATGGTCACTTACATGGCCGAGGTGAGTGTCTGCCCTGCATTTTTTTGTTCATTTGTAGTGACTCAAGTGAAGCAAAACAAACTTTAAACAATTCTGGCAGAAATTAAATGAAACATATTTCTGTGATGAATGATACATTTGTGTATTGGATTCAATAATGAAAAAACAGGTTTGTTTCTGTAGTGTAAATAATGGAGTGCTGGAGTAAAACAGTGGTATTGCTTGTGCTCTTCTCTCTCTCGTAGTTATTGGATAAGGGATTACCCAGCATGCAACAGCCTCTGCTGCAGATCATCTACAGTCTGCTGAGTCACATGGACCTGGCAGGCATTCAGGTCAAACCCTTCAACGTGGAGGTGCTGAAAACCATCGAGAAGTTTGTTCAGGTATTTGGTGTCCTCAGAGTGATCACAAGTGTAATGCTTAAACTGTCTATATGGAAGATAAGCTCCCCAGACATAAAGTGGTCAAGAAGTGGGCATTCTGATCACCCCAAAGACACAATTGGCACCCCTGAATAAGGTAAGAAAGACACTATAGGTAAAAAAAAGCATTTTAAAGTCAATGCATGTCCTTCACAACCAGTCTGAAAGAACATTGCTCAGGAAACTGTATTTCTATTCACAAGCGACACTCGCCGCTGGTGCCTGTATGACCGTATGCTTCGCTCCACATGCAAGTTCAGTCTCTTTCCTCACATTACGGTCTTTGGCACGTCCAAATGCAATCTGCTTTGTGACCCCTTTCCTAGACCTTCACTACACTGTAGCTCTTTTTCTTAATCTATGAATCTCAGTATTTACGGCACATTCAAGCCTGAAGTTATTATTACCCCAGACTACGAATGGACTCATTTTTTGTCCATGGAGCTTATGTTTTCATATTTATATATGTGTTAAGTAAATACTTTTACTTATTTGAAATTCTGATCCGCATGGAAGGCTTAGCAGTACTGACTCATAAATCTTATCTTATCAATGCAATGTTATCTGTCCTGATTTATGAATAGATCTGTACGAATGCCCATGTATGTGAATTTATGTGTGTTTTAGACCGTCCACTGGAAGGAGGCTCTGAACGTTTTAAAGCTGGTGGTGTCTCGCTCAGCCAGTCTTTCTCTGCCTTCTTATGCTCATGGAGATTTGGCCAATCTGGAGGTCAGCCGCATGATGTGGGATGGCTCATCTAAAGCCCTGCCTGGCAAAACTCTGGACTTTCACTTTGACATCTCTGAGGTAAAAAAAGTCAAATTTCTATTGTCAGGTGGTTTCCAATTAGCAAGTTTCTGTGATGGGTCAAAGTTGGATAGCGTCTCATCTCTACCATTATTTGTTTTTTTTGTTTGGTCTTCCAGCTGCTGCATTTTCCCTTACACATGCATTTTCCATGTAAACTGAAAACAGTGATCTGAGTCAGTGTTTTTAATGCTCAAAGAATAGATGGCTTATATCTACACTGCCATTACAATACTATAAACAGTGTGCCAGACACAGATGCAGTTTCATGAAGGACAGTACTTGCTCAAAGTTTCTGTTTGCTTTTAAAGGATAAACTTTCAATAGATAACAATGGTGACTTGTGTTGTGTGAAAGTTGGGCTGGGTGTTCATCATCCAGGCAAATTCAGAGTAGTCAAATTAAGGTCAGCCACCAAACCCAATTAGAAAATGAAAGGATTACAGTTGCAAGGAACGTAAATGAACCCTTTGAACTCCCTTGATTTCTACATTCATTACTAATAAATTGTACTGTTCATGTCTTTTATTGAGTACATGGAGTAAACATCATACCTTACACATTTCTCAATAAATAAAGGCATGCAAAGCTTGGCAACTTACTTAAATATATGCTTCTCAATAAAGATTTGTTCGCACTATGGATCACATTAGTAATAAATGCATACATCCACGTAATTCCAAATGGTTCACTTGCAACTTTTTTTGCAACTGTATATCAAGTTGCAGTGTCTTTTGTTTCTAATTGCTCACCATGACAAGGCTGTCTAAAACCAGGCCTGGGGTAGAGTGCTAGAGGCGTAGGATGTGTGTGTCTGTGTGTGTGGTGTGAGAACCAGTTTTGTCTGGGAGAACCTCCTGAATTCCAGGAAATTGTTTCAGACTTGAAAGGGCGAAGGAAATGTTTCTGGCCTGTTTTGCTCCCAGCACAGCATGAGACATTAACATGTTTGAGGACACTCAGGATAACATTTAAATGGCGACCCTTTGTGCTAGACCAGGAACTGCTTTCTTGGAATATCACAGGATAAACATATTGGTCTACAAACAGTACACAAGACTGACAAAAAGAGCTGGACACCTGCTATGCCCTATGAACACACTATATGTCTTTTTCCTATGTGTAATGTTCTTCTCCCCCTTGTGGCGACATCAGCACTCACAGTTTTGTGGTTTTCTTGAACCACCATCATTATCTAAGATGAATAAGGTGTTGCTGTGTGAAGTGGAGTAGGGAAACACTGGTGTGTGTGTGTGTGTGTCTCCGTTTCCCAGTCTCAGTGCCCTGATGGAAGTAGTGATATCCTGTCCAGATGGTGCAGACTTAAATTGATAAAGACCTCAGTAATTAGTCTGTTTTTCCACATGAAATTACACTGCTTATCTACAGGAAGGCTAGATTGCTGATTCCGGGTGACTATGAGTCACGGCTCCTAGAGAGTTTAGGTCCAGTGTGCTGCTGTGTGTGAAGCTTGGTGGCTCTGGCTACGCGGTTCTGCCTATGCACTTGTTTGTATAGCCCTGTTGGTAAGCATGTGTTGTTACTTGGGTTTGAGAATGCATGTGTTTAAGCTGTATTGCTGTGTTTGGTTATAAGATGTGAGATCTTTGTTTTATGGTACATGGAAAAAATGCCTAGAATGATTTCACGTGAAAGCAGAACAAATGCTGTGTGTCCCGCTTCGCTGCAACTTTGGGAATAGATTTGTCTGCTTTTCTTAATATTAAATTGGAGTTATTGTTACATCTATAGTATGTCTAACAATTTGTGAATGTGTGTGTGTGTGCATGTGCATAGACACCAGTGATTGGGCGAAGGTATGATGAGCTACAGGGCTCAGCAGGTAGAGATGGGAAAGCTCGGGCCATTGCAGTGACACGCAGCGCCTCCTCCACTTCATCCGGCTCCAGCTCCAACCCTGTTCTTGTACCTGTCAGCTGGAAGAGACCACAGTCATCACAGGTAAAGCCTGCTGACACATCAGCATTTACACACACGGTCATACATATATTGTCAGTTTTCAAGAGAAACAAAAATCAACAGCTGTTAAAGATAAAAAATGTAAAAAGATTTTGTACAACAACATTATATAATGTTGTGTATGATACAACCCTAGTAAAAAAAAATTACTTAAGTATGCTAAACTAAAGTATATACTGAGGAGGTCCAGATTTGAAGACCTCTGTCAGACTAATATATTAACAGTCTTTTCAAATGCGGGGTGACTACACACTCATGGTGAGTGAATGGGAAAAGACACACCCAGAATGTAAATAGGTAGTGCCAGAAGCCAGTTTTAAAGTAGAAAGCCAAATAGATAGACAGCCCACTGTATATTGTTGAACCAGCAGAACTGACTCAGTTGCTGGACGTATTGAGAAACATTAGTATAAGAGAAATTATTAAATCCAACATCAGTGCAGTTGTGCAGTACAGTTGAATAATATGTGGGATGTATTCAGTTTTACGTACGCCAGACTTTATTGTATTTGGGTAAAAAGAACTTGGGATTATAGTATACTTACATAATTTCATCTGACATTTCCAGTGTGCTTTGAGTGAATTACTGTAGTAGTAATTGATTTGAATACACTGCAAAATGTATAGAAGTATTTTTAACAAAACTATTTGAGAACTATTTGATTAGCTTTTTTTAAACTAGAAGCATTTTTCATTTTTTTAAGTGTGATGAAAGCAATATTAATGTATTGTTAAATATATGCATACATTAACTAGTACATTTACAACATACACAAATTTCAGTATGTTTTAAATAGAATAAATTGCATTTTTATTCACTAGGGAATGCATTATTTCAAAAAGCTCTTATCTCCAAAACACCTTCTTCAAGTTTCAATGAACATCAATGTAAAAAGTTTTCATTTCAAGTCATTTTGGTGCATTTCTGCTGGTCCATTCATCATGGAATTTTCTCGCAATAAAAAGAACAACAGTCAGATTTGCATAACGCAAAAAAAGGTTTTGACGAGACAGCAATGACAACATTTTATAAATATATATAAATACATTAAGTGTTAGAAACTGCTGTAATATAGGGTCACATATCTCAAACATATTGGTGCCAAATGAACATGAGCTTGACCAGAGCTAATGTTTTTTCTCTCTCTCTTCTTAGAAGCGAACACGAGAAAAGCTGGTGAATGTGTTGTCACTGTGTGGCCAAGAGGTCGGCCTCACCAAAAACCCATCTGTAAGTGATTGCAGGAATTGCTACCTGCTGCACTGTTGCATGTTTGCATTGCAGGACAATAGTTTTTTATAGGACAATTGTTTATATAATAAAACTTAGTAAATTGTTTATATTGTTTATATAATAAAAGTATAGTAAAAATACTTACTCATCAGACTATGCCTTGTATATCTGTTGTTAATGATGAGGTTATTTATCAAAGAATAAGCTGTGTGTAATGATGTGTGTCACTGGATCCACAGGTTGCAGGACTGACTATGATTACTGACTTGCACTAATAATAATCACCGCAAACAAAGACCAAGTGGCGATTAATGCCTCTTTGACAAGATAGTGATAGCAACTGAAAGTACTACTGGTCTGCTCTGTATCAGTGGCACAACTTCTTGTAATTTATCAACAAACAAACGGTTTAGTCTAAAACGAAGCTTTCTCACTGTCCCTGCCAGGTGATCTTCTCGTCCTGTGGTGACCTGGAGCTTATGGAGCGCCAGCCAAGCCAGGTTTCATCGGAGGATGGCACGCGGGAGGACACACTGGACGACACTGCCTCAGAGCAGCAGTTCCGTGTCTTCAGAGACTTTGACTTCCTGGACGTGGAGCTAGAGGATGGGGAGGTGAGTGAGGAGGGAGAGGTGTTAAGCCACCATTCCGTAGAACAGCATTTAGGGGAGGTTTTTCAGACAAGGATTAGGCTTAGTGCTAGGAAAAGTAATCCATGTCTGCCCTTCTATAAAAAAAAAGAAGAATAATAACCTTGTTCTGATAGCTGTCATAGTTTTGTCCATGCTTTAATCCCAGATTGTCTCCTGGGTATTATTAACTTTAGCTGTTCAAAAAGCAGTGTTGACTAGAGTAAGTATTTCTGCAGAAACAGCTATCCTACTGTTTAGTCGTCTAGTTATCTTATTCTGTTTTGTTCTTATTCTAACAAAACTCATTAGTCATTTCCTCAGTGACTCTCTCTCCTCTCTTTTCGTAACGCTGGTGGTGCATTAACAGTCTTCACTCTCTCAGTCTCTAACTCTTGGTTTGCTTTCTTGCTCGTCTTTCTCGCTGTGTGGATAACTCTCTCTCTCTTTCTCTCCTGTGCTGCCCAGGAACTGCAGGTAAGCATGCTTGTGTTAGTGCTTGATATAGAGAGTGTTAGAGGCCTGACTGCTGTAGGTGCACAGAGCCACTTTGTTCATGTGTGTGTGTATGTGTGTGTGCTAGTCATTTAGACTGTTTCTGTCCCGGAAGGTTTACATTTACAGCATCAATGAATCACAGAAATGCATGTTAACAGCATCTTGTGGCTAAATTACATGATCAGACTTCAAGATTACATTTCACTGTAGATATATAGTCTCCTCTGATTGTATTGGAATGACAAGACCAATTGTTTTGTTTTTGCTGTACACTGAAGACATTTGATGTTGAGATGAATATAAAATGATAGAGAATCTCAGCTTTTACTTCCTGATATTTATATTTAGAATAATATGTCCATGTGTTACATAATAAATAAAAATATCTTTGCGGCTTTGGTAGCGGACCACACCATTTTATAAGGGAACAGATCTTGAATGAAATTACAGTAAATTACACTTAACATTTTGTTGCATATTCTCATTTTCTTTTTTTGCAGTAACTTCGTTAAGTTTATTGTAGATTGTGGAGATTGCTGTGTCAGTAAAATATCTTGGAGATGGGACGTGTGCGCAACGGTAGTGCGAAAGCCCTGGTTCTTAGTGACTGAATGCAGACGTAAATCCTTGGCAGTAAAAGTTTCGATAAAGTTTGTAATATGCTTCACTCTTTCCGAGTTGGATGGAAGCTTTGACATTGTTTTTCGAGGGTCCTCTGGTTGGCAGCAACGAAAATGCTACCGTAGTAGAATTGAAATTTGGTCTTATGAGACCATAACATTTAACTGCAGAACTTTTTGACTCATCTATATTAATGGTAATGCTATAGTGTGGTATGTTTCTGCTCTCTACGCCTTTAAACAGTGGATTGTATTACCCTCTCCCTTGTCCTGGGAAAGTTTTTGGTGATGTTAATGTCTATTGGGTTTGGGCTTTCCTTGGCTGGCCTCTTTAATGTTTGGTTGCTTTTTCAGGACTGTCCAGGTTGTTGTTTCGGCTATACACAAAGCTTGTGCAGTGACCTCTTTTCTCCTATGGAAACCTCTCTGCTTTTAATGTTGGTTTATCATATTTAACAACAAATCCAGCAAAAATCTTCATAGGTGAAGCACAAGGATGAAACCAAAAGTAGGCATTCAGAGTGTTTAACAGTCAGTCTGATAGTCAAGGAAAGATAAATTGAAAAAATGGGGTGGTTCAAACAAAAGAGGCAGCTTTTTGCCTAGATGTAAATATCAGGATATCAAATCTGAAATGCTGATGATCTCATATTCATCTTTTAACCAAATGTCTTGAATGTATAGCAAAAATACAAGACTTGGTCCCGCTGTTCCAGTCGTTTCAGAGGGGACTTTCAGTTTCAGTAGACAGGATTTGCCTAAAAATATTATCATCAGTAAACGTTTTAAACCAGACCTGTACGTTTGCATGTGTTAACTGCTTTAGCATGTTGGATTAAAGCAATCAGAAGTGTATGTTAAAAATAGACTGATCAAAAGAATTATCTGTCTGATATCTAGTTTGTTAAACATTTATATAACTTTTGTATTGTTTTTTTTTTTTAGAGAACTCAGGTGTGTATATGTATGTGTGTTTGCAGGGTGACAACATGGACAGCTTCAACTGGGGAGTGCGGCGGCGCTCCTTGGATAGCACGGACCTGACGGAGCTGCTGGAAGAGAGTCAGCACTCAGACAGCACGCCCAGCCTCGGGCCCCACGACCCTCAGCATGATTCAGACGACTCATCAGAGGAGGAGTCCAACTCCACCAGCCAAAGCCTATCCCACTCCCAGCTTGTATGAGCCACTTTAGTATTGCCATCATCTGTCTGGTTGTCCTAGAAGAGATGCCTGTTGTTTTCCGTCTCTGTCTATTTCCATCGTACAAACTGCAGCATATATCACTTGTTAATCATTAATACAATATCGGCCTTTGCAGTACTGATATCTAAAAGACTGCAGTATGTTGCTTTTTTTGTGTTCTGTGAGCAGATTAGTTTCTGGATGACTTATGTACTCATTGTGATGAATATAGGCAGTAGCATAGTCAAACAAGCGTAATAATTTTGGTTTGTATTATGCAGGTCAGTTCTGTGCAGGGTTGATAAATGTGTTTTTAGTTATCACAAGTAATTTCACAATCACAATATATATAGCATTATGGTATGTTAACATCCATAAAATCAATTTATTATGATTATGATCCAGTGCTTGAGATGAAACATATGATTAACTTGCTGATATATTTTCTTATATTCAGACCATGAACCTGTCTCCTTCAGAGGATACCAATCACACTGACTCGCTGTCCACCTCCTATGACACCACATCCGCTGACCCAAACTCTCTGAATGCAACCACGCCCTGCTTGGGGACGTCCCTGCCAGATGACACCATCATTCCACCTGTGAGTGAAATCTGATTTGTCATTCTTTAGAAAGGAAGGCAATGCTAATAAACACATGAAGATAGTTAAGGAATTTTTAAAAAATTAAGAGCTAACTGAGACTCCTTCATGGGTATGTTTTTGTAGCCATTGCCAGAAGATGAGGACAGTAATGTGCAGGAGGATGACCTGTCATTCTGTGTGAGTGAGTTACCTCCGGGGTTTGACTGCGGCTCCAGCTTCATTTTGGACTTTCCACCAGAGCCTGAGCGATCAGAGATGGACCTGAACCCAAACTGTCTGCCTGGGTATGTCCTGATATGCTGTAATGGCTTTCTAATGTATCTGTCAAGAAGTGGCGTTAAAGGGCAGTGCTGAAATACAACTGTGGCTGAAAACACTGCCCTCTTGTGAATTGAAACTCCAGAAAATTGTAGCTTACTTTGGTCTTTGCTCTGTGATGGTAGAGAAAGATGTTGCCATAGTTACCAATTCCATGAACTCTTAAAACAAAAAAAGCGTGCTCATTTCTTCTCTAATTGTTGCCATAGCTACAGTTTCGGAGAGGACAGAGATGATCTGGACGAGCTGGGCTTTCCTCCGCCCCCCTCACCGTTCTTCTCGGCCATCTTGGCTGCTTTCCAGCCAACGGTGTGTGACGACGCTGAGGAGGCGTGGCGCACGCACATCAACCAGCTGGTGTGTGACTCGGATGGCTCTTGTGCCGTTTATACCTTCCGCATCTTCTACTCTCTATTCCAGGTACTGTGAACCCATACGCTTACACCCTCAACACACAAACACCTTAACTGACTTAGTAGGCAGATTAGCTGGCAAAGCTGCTATTTATTGTTAAAATTTAAATAAATGCATTTCCCTCCTCAGAACATCCAGAACAAGTTTTCATCCCTGACTGTTGATGCTGCTGCTTACCTCGGAGACAGTCTGAGGGGAATCGGGACAAAGTTTGTGAGGTCATCCCAGATGCTGAGGACATGTTCAGACTGCCCCACACTGTTCGTGGATGCTGATACGGTGAGCAAACAGCAAAATCAAAACGTTTGTTACCTTGAATGCTTTGCATGACTGTCTGTTATTACATCTATTCATGTGCAACGAACTTAAGAATTCCAACCAGCTGGTGAAGCTTATGAAGCGGATTTATTCATACACTATTGGCTACCCCAGCTAATCTCCCTCTAGGGGGAATACTGTTGTGAGACCACATCCAGATTTGTAGGGGAATTCCTTTTCATTTCTGTTTCTGTAGGGAGACCACTTTAACCCCTTAAATGGAATCTAGATGCACAGCTATTCCTTTACATATTCCAGTCTTCCTGAGCATGAATATGTTTCAGGATGTTGTCCTCTTTCTCTCTCCTTCTTTGGCTTGTAGATCATGTCCTATGGGCTGCTGGAGAAAATGAAGTTCTGTGTACTGGAGTTGCAGGAGTACCTGGACACATACAACAACAGAGAGGAAGCAGCTGTATCGGTAAGTTAAATCTTAGATCTCACTCACATATACTATGTGTAAGGGTTCCAGTTGCTTAATGAACTGCAAAGCTCGTTTCTTTAGGACCACCCTTACTGACCTGCTAATACCGGTTTCTTTTTCAGTGGCTGCAGAACTGCAAGGCCACATTCCCCAGATGTCCTGATGATGGGGTGATCACCTGTCAGCCTGGGGACACAGAGGAGAAGGTCTACAGAAATACTCAATACACCCCTCAAAGCATCCTCCAAACTCAGTCAAAACTCATACACACTCATGAATGCCACCTATGATTGCAATCATCTGCCACAGTTCACTAAAAAATACAGTGTGGAGAATTCTATGCATGCACACAACATCAGTGGTTTGTAGAGGTAACAGATGCAAACTATCAGGGTGAAGAATTATTCCACTACACAGTGTCTTCCTGTTTTCTCTGCTCACTAATTGCTATTCATGTTAATGCTCATCTTTATGTCCTTTATGCTTTTTAACTAAGTAGACCTTGCCAAATTATAGAACCCAGACTAAAAAGACAGAGAAAGTGATCCATGACACAGGATTCTTACGCAGTGTGCTTATATAGCAGCATGACCTATGAGAGTTAACAATGCTCTTACCTGAAGTTTAACATTTTAGATTAACGTTTTAGATTATCCTTCATTAACTAGATACACCTAGTGAATTGTACTTTTTATGCACTTCAGTCAACATGCACAGTACTACATACACAATAAAAATGTCAGCAGCAAAAATAATGCAGCAAATAAAACTTCACTTAAACAGTAGGACAGTGCACAGACACTACATGTGCTGTACTGATAAATGATATAAATTCACAACTAGCTATAAAATTCTATGCTGACTGTCTGGTCATGTAGAAAATCAAGACAAGGTGGATAAATATATAACAAATTGAACAATGTAAAAGGTTAAACTACAAATATACCCCCGAAAATGAAAATTGTAGAAATGCAACTGCAGTGTACGAGATAATGATGGGCATGTGGTTATGATAAGAGAGAAGTACATCATGCAAAATGTACAACACAATACTGTCCAATTTCAGCAGGAGGTCTTGAGTAATAAGTGATACTTATATAATTTTTATTAGTGAAGAATGTCCAGTGCAATGTTGCATTCATTGTGTATACACTGATCAACCATAACATTAAAGCCACTGACAGGTGAAGTGAATACCGTTGATTATCTGGTTCCATCTGTCAAGGGGTAAAATATAATAGGCAGCATTTGAACAGTCAGTTCTTGAAGGTGATGTGTTGGAAAAAACAGCCAAGAATAAGAGCTAAACAACAAGGTCAGAGCATCAGGCAGGTCTTGTGGGGTGCTCCCGGTATGCAGTGGTCAGTACCTACCACTCAGGATAACTTGTGAACTGGTGACAGACTCATTAATGGTATTGTTAGAGGTCCCAAATCACAATTTCTAACTCTTAAAGGATCTGTTACCAATGTCTTGGTGCCAAATACTACAGAATACCTTCAGAGGTCTTGTGGAGTTAATGCCTCGACGGGTTAGAGCTGTTCAGTAGTTTTTTTTATTGTCATGGCTGATCAGTGTACATATACATGTGTCTGAGTAAACTTAGTGGTTGTTCTGGTTGAGGACCCGGGAAGGCCTGCTGTAAGAAAATTTGATTTAACTTATTGGCTGAGTGAGCAAAAAATGTCACTCTTAGGATTGTGGTTGTAAATCAGTTTAATCCTCAATCAGCGTTACACAAACCAAAAAAAAGTTGGCCTATAAACACATTCTCTCTTTGTTCTGTTGTTTGTATGATGTATTATCTCCCTCATCCTCTCCTCGCTTTGGCTTTCTCGATCATTCTCCGCATGATCAGTGTAATCAAACCTGCAGGCATAATGTGATTTCTGCTGATCTACTAATCATAGGGATACGATTGCTCTGTGGAAATGCTCCGCTGCTGGGATGGGTTCTGTGTTTGCATGCTTTTCTTATTAACGCTTTGTATTTTTCCTCCCTCAACTCTTTCTTGTCTTGTGACACGCTTGCCATGCAGCAAATGGAAACACTGGCTGTAAGTGTGAAATGACGTAACCTTTCAACACTACGTGAGCCAGTGTAGAGTGAGCACACTGTGAGAAATGTTTAGTTGAAGTCATATTTAGTCCGGAATATAGGCACTATGGATAGACTCTGCACAGTAACGTTAAGTCCATGCATATGACTCTTTTAATATATCGTGTTTGTGGGGGAGAGAGGTATCATCATGCCTCATATCTGCTGTCTTTGTGTTCTCCACAGCAACTGGAGCTGTGTCAGCGGCTGTACAAACTGCACTTCCAGCTCCTGCTTCTTTTTCAGTGCTACTGTAAACTGATTGTGAAAGTCAGCAGCATCAGTTCTGTACCAGAGGTGTGTAGTGTGAATTATTGCAATTTCCAGATACAGCTTGATAGAGTTTTAAAATGTCTAAATTAATATAAAAATAGTAGTAATATTAATAATAATAAAATCTTATACATAGTTAGCATATCTAATATCTATATTTTTCACCATATGAGATTGTTGTTATACTATAAGATTGGTTAGTTTTTAGATTTAATGAATTTAGTTTTTTCTGTTTTATTCAAATTATTTATCCATATTTAGTGAAATTATTCACTTGCAGTGAAATTGCTTAAATACAAAATGTCTAGAAATATACATCCTGATATTCTTATTTTAAGAATTATTAGATTTCAGATCATTGCATTATTATTGATGGTGGTTTCCACAAATGAGAACCTCAAAGGAGGTTTTCGGAATACAGTTTTTGTCTGTGCAAATCAACATAAAAGGTCGACTCCTTTCTATGTCCTGTCTCACAGCTGATGAACATGTCGCGAGAGCTGGGAGAGTTGAAGGCCAGTCTGCGCTTGGCAGCAACAGGTGCAGCCGGTGACCAGGATCCACAGCAGATGCCTGGCCCCCAGCCTAGCTTCCCCACCTCAGAGGCAGCTGTTCAGGCCATCCTTGAGTGCCTGAGAAACAGTCAGTTCACCACAGCAATCCGCCACATCCGGCAGTGCAGGTCAGACACATTCCGTTGTTTAGGGATGAGTTTCCCTCCTAGGCACTGTTGCTATACTGTTGTCTTGAGAGGCGTGTTTGTATGGTTTGCATGTATTTGTATGGTCACTAGAGGGCGACCAAGCACTGTAATTTAATAATGTGATAATAAACGTCATGACTGGTTCCTATAAAACTTATAGTACCTGAGCCAATGCTAAGTGATCAAACAGTGATCGATGCATTTTTTTCTCCACGTATCCTACAGACGACTGTGGCCAAATGACATCTTTGGTGGCAATTCAGAGGATGAGGTGCAGACGCTGCTGAACATCTACTTCAGACACCAGTCTTTGGGTCAGACAGGCACGTTTGCCTTGGTGGGCTCCAGCCAGGACCCATCGCAGATTTGCACCAAGCTGATGGAGCTCAGCGGAGAGATCCGGGACATGATCCGCCGCGCTCAGGGGTACCGGGTGGTCTCATCCGGCCTCCCGGACTCCAGCGCGTCCGCTGTGAGTCTCTGACAGGAGGCCTGCAGCCCCTCGGACCAGCCCTGGCCTGGGCCCCCCGACCACTGGATACCCCCTTAGACACCCAGCCCCTCCTGTTCCAGCCCCGACCCTATGCTCCGCCCCTACTGCCCCCCGTTCCAGGCCATAACCAGTGCGCTGTCTGGGAGTGCTGCTGTGCTTTCAAGACTTTATCCCACAAACTTGTGCCCTACTTAGGGAAACTTGGAGTGTCCTTGACTTTGTTGAATAAGAAGGAGCACCTGAGAGTGAACATGACTTCAGGTTCTCAGATGTGCAGCAATACTGGAGAAACTGAACTGCTACTGTGCGACACTTCGGATTAAGTCACTCAGTCATGTTTTTTTTTGTTGTATCTATAATTGCACTATGTTGAGTTTTCTAGATCAAACATCGCAAAGATGGAAGGAGGAAGTCCTGTTTGCTACTGAGAATAATGCTGCATTTTTTTTTGTTTGTTTTTGGTAAGAAATCGCCAAAGCTGGTAGGAACTTCTACTAAAGGTGTCTGATCTGTATAGTGTCCATTGGGAAACGTGCAATGAAGGATCACTGAACTGGATGCCTTTCTGCTGTACTGCTTAAGAATGTTCTGAATGAACTGAACTTCTGTGACTTAAGACACGCGATGGAGCGCATTGCTTTTTGTATAACTGTTCTTTGGTTGAAAAGCTAAGAGCTTGTGTGTTTATGAGCCTATTCGTCACTGGTCCAGTACTCAACACTGAACTGAAACATATCAGATTGTGCACTTACAATCACACACACACACACACACGTATACACACACATGCTGACATTTAGCTGCAGTATATTCAACACAAAACTAATAAGCTGAGCTGGTAAATGTCAATGTGCTCAAGTGTTGATTGATGTCAGTGAGACCTTTAGGCCCTTTACTTTTTCAGATGTTTCGCTTTCTACTGTATACCGACTTGCCTCTACGTCATTTGTATTGTCGAAATGCACCAACATGCATCGAGTATAGTTTTAATTTCAGAACTTTTCCTGTGTCGGTTAAAACTGCCAAGCATGCGTTGTTGTATTTACGATTAATTATTAGAACTATTTATTAACAAAAGATTTTACGACAGAAATCCATTTGTATAAAGTTGGAAAGGGAGCTCCTCTCATGCAGGTCTGCCGTTTTGTCTTCAGAAACGTGTGCATGCCAGGAGATATCGCACATTGTTTTCCTTAGGGAAAAGTCTTAGTGTAGGGTTTTTCACCATGTAAATACTTTTACGGCTTTTGTGAAGTGATTTTGTTTGGTGCTCTGTCAAGTATCATGTCAAAATAAAGACTTAAACAAATACTTCTTAGCACGTACCCGAATCAGCAAACACGCTACTTCCAGTAACATTATTTGAAGCATTTTTACCTTCACCAAACAGCTTGAAAACCATTGTGACTGTCTGCTGAATTGTTAATAGGGAGAACAGAATCAGTGTTACTACACCAGGCTGGTAGCTGCACTATGTAACTAGTGAAGCAGGCAGGACAATGTTTGAGAACTGTAGCACTACAAAACCATCATGTCTGTAAAATCCTGATCTACTGTATTACTCTACCATGACCATTCAGGTTCTGTGGCTCAGCTCATCCGCTAGTGGTGGTCAAAAGCATAACTTACAGTTCCTGACTGCAGGGGGAGCCCAGGAGCAAAACATTTTCCATAGTCTCACCTGAATATTAAAAATGAAGAAAAGCTGTTTGAAAGAAATGCATATTCTCTGTCCTGATGCTGCAGCCAGGTCTCAACAGGCTTCACAAGGTGCAGTTCAGAACCCTAGCCACCAGTGAGCATGATTAGGAATTAAATATTTGCAATAATTGACTTCAGCTATTGAACTTACAGCAGTTTCACCCACCCATGTGTTCAGTTTTATGCAGTACAGCCATACACATACTGTTTATACAGCGGTCTGGCATATTAATATAAATTAGGATTAG
This sequence comes from Salminus brasiliensis, assembly GCF_030463535.1. Taxonomy (NCBI): domain Eukaryota; kingdom Metazoa; phylum Chordata; class Actinopteri; order Characiformes; family Bryconidae; genus Salminus; species Salminus brasiliensis. The sequence continues at coordinate 18,621,546 of NC_132893.1, read as the reverse complement.
CCCCTTTAAATACATACACTAAAAATAAACCAGACACTGAGTCTGGGTCATTTGGCCTGGTATCTATGGTATGCCCGGTACAGTGAAAGTCTAAGGAAGAGGAAACAGACAGCACTTTGCTGCAGAACCTTTTATTTAGAGTTTAATACAAGAATAACATTAATATACAAAAATATTTCAATTCATTGCCATTAACATCATTTATAAAAATAGACAGGGCAGTCAGACTATGTACTTGAAGCTGTAGGTGGTGTCACAGGACAGCCTCTTTCCTCTGCAGCGACCACACAGGTCCTGGCGATGAGGCCGTCTCAGGTCAATATGCCTTTGCTTCTGTTCACAGCTACAGCGTGTCTGTGCACACGTCTACAAATAAAAGCCACACATGTTTAATAACTGCAGTTGACCAACAAACCTCAAGTGCATGTAAAGCCTTCCCCAAGTTCTAGTTTCAAACCTGGCACTGAATAGACTCCACTCTGTATGGGTTCAGTCCTGCCTGGCATTTTCTGCAGTGCTGCTTGAAGTAAACCTGAAAATGAGAGGGAGTGAATAGGTGTGAACAGGTTTACTGAGGAGAGAGCTCAAATGCAAGGTACGTTACCTTGGACGTTCCTGTGATGCACCACACGTAGGCACTCTCCCACCGAATATTGCACTTATTGCAGTGGTAAAATCCGTATTTCTGCTCCAGAAACTAGACAAGAAAGTTAGTGTAAATCTACTGAGACAAATTAGAGAAAAGAGTTAATGTGGACGGAGCAAGAACGGGATTTAGACTGGATCAAATACAAGCACATTAAGGGGTATTGCACAAAAAAAAAAAAAAAAAAAAAAAGCCAACTGCTCAGCAAATCCATCACAAACACCAGCTTATTTACCACTGAACATACTTTACAACTGATGGACCATTAACCAGGACCCAGTCTTGAGTATTTTATTCTGGGCTTAGAAAGCAAGAGGGTTTCTCCCCCCCCCCCCATTTAAAAACCATGCCCAACCCTCCCACAGAAGCTCCCAGACTCCTGGAAGGAACCGCCATCCAGCCAACATGGACCAGACCCACAACTTTGCCCAGCAGTCAACTCTTCCTCCTAGGAGGAAGACCACAAGCCAAAACTATTCCACAGCCTTCACAGCTTTCCACAGAGCTGCTATAAGAAAAGGGATCTTAACACTCCAGGTGTACAGCCATCTTCACCACCCCGTTAAGAAAGAACCTACAGCCTAAACATGTTCTCCAGACAAGCCAAGACAGCCTTCCTATAATGTGAAACTGAGGTAATGTTGTAATGCAGGGAAGCAGCGGTCCCAGGTTATCAGCAGTGGTTTGTGCAGGCCCCTACTGGCAAACCCTCCCACCTGAAAAGCTACTTTCAGGATCATGAAGAGGAACAGAGGCTCTACAGTTCAGGCTCTGAAGCCAGGCTCACAGCACTAGGTAAGGACTGAGGATTTGAGGAGTGTAAAGGCAACGCTTAATGCACACCCCTTCATTCCACTGTTAGTGAACGGTGGCAGTTCAACCGGGTCTCCACCGACCTGAAAGCTGAGCATTTTGGACCCACGGCTCTGGGAGGCGTTTCGCGGCGGACGCGCCTTCTTCTCTGGACTCTCGGGCTCGGCCGTCTTGGCCTCGTCCTCCTCCTCGTCGTCGTCCGTCTCCTCAGTCTCCTCTCCAGATTTCCACCCTTCAGAAGTGTTGAGTCCTGCGCCATCCTCTCGCTCCCCGGCGCGAGCGGGCACCGAGAAAAACCTGCGGTCAAACACCGGGGAGTAGATGGCGAGCGGGCGGGAGAAGCGCACGTTGTTGACGGGCGTGGCGGGGAGAGGGCTCGGGGGGAGGACGCCGCCGCCGCTGCGCTTGGGGGAGCTGAACTTGTCCTCGCGGTAAAAGAGCGTCTTGGGGCCGAGCGAGCACTGAACGGTGGCGTCCACTTTGGGGTTCACCTGCACCCCGAACTCCCTCGTGTTGGCCTTGCGCAGGCGGGGGGTCAGATTAGGGTTGACCTGAGACAGAATGGCCTTCAGCTGGGAGCGCTTGTAGAGCTCGAAGTAGTCGGGAACCTCGGGGAGCGGAAAGCCGCCCTTTTTGCCCCAGCTCTGGTACTTGAACTTGGCGTTTCCATGGTAAAAAGGGAAGAAGCCGGGATAGCCACCGTAGTTATACGCGGGGAACGGCAGGCCTAACTCCTCCATGATGAGCTGCTGCAGGTCGGCTGCTCAGCGGTTCGTTTATCCCGTCGCTCCCGCCGGAAACGAGCCAATCACGTTCGTCGGTGAGCGCGATGACGACACCGCGATTGGCCGCAGGTGTGCGCACGGGGTGGGGGCGTGTCTGTTTAATTAATTTCCCCCGCCTTGATCAGGTATAAGCCACGCCCCTCAGTGCTCCGATTGGCTAGTGGCTCATTCTCGTAAGCAGTCCGTCAGTCTGTTTATATGAACCCTGAAGTCGGGATCTGCCAAAATACAAAAAATACAGGACTGAAAATGCAAATAAATTAGTAAATAAATCAATGATTATTATAAAAGCAAAACTCAAATAAATTAATAACACAAATATGAGGCACGACCTATATAAATGTGGGACATAAAGAAATTAATAAAATGGAACATCAAATTATAAAAAAAATTGACAAAATGTTGGCTAGATGTATAAGTAATTAATATTTTATATAATAATAAATTCATATATTTTTTTTTTATTTGATCCTCAAGCCCATGCAGGTGAGGGGGGCGACACTAACTGAGAGGAGAAGGAGGGGGGCAACAGAAGCTCGAGTCCTTTTCACACCAGCGCGAGACACTGGCTATTGTCCCATTTGGTGAGTACTGTCACCCTGAGGCCATGTTTGTGATTGCCAGGCTGCTGTGGGTATTTTGAGTCTAACCTTGTTTACGAGCCATTTTAAGAAAAGTACAGTGGAGTTTGGGGTCTGTTCACCTGACCTGCCAGGACCCCCTGCAGCTGCTGCTGCTGCCCCTTCCCAGCCAGCTCACAACACCACAGCCATAACGCTGTCTGCTTTCTTACAAGAGCGGTGAACAGCGCTGTCAAACCGCGGTGCTGTTTACACTGTCCTAAAAAGGCTCGACCTCAGTATTAAGTAGCGTTGACATTTGGGCATCATGACTACTGATTTAGCCAAATCCATGAAGATTATCACAACCTCCCTTTCGTCCCGTTGATTAATAACTGAAGTGTCTTTCTTTACCTTACATGATCTTTGACTCTGGCTAAATGTATCTGTTCTGAGATTCTCCAACCAGCAGTGCATCCTGGGTGATAAAATGCATACCAAAAAATAATAACTGTAAATAAATAGATGGATAAATAAACAGATGCAGAAATAATTCATTAGTTGTTCAGCACGCTGGCGCCACCTTCCGGGCAAATTGATATACATGCATAGAAAACCTAAATTTGTCATGTTTAACTTTCAACCATACTGTACCATAAGTACATAGAGACATAAATAATGTTTCTCCAGGACCATGGTGCAACATTAAATAAAATAATAATAATAATAATAATAATAATAATAATAACAATAATAATAATAACTACATATATCACATATCATGCAAATGTGCCAACATTAAGCAAAAACACTACAAAAAACAGACGAGACACAGACACTGTGAGGACAAAAGTGCAGATATGTAACATACTGTGACATTTAAGGTGTACACAATTATCTTATACCATATATGAACTTCACTCACCGTGGTAGAAGAATACAGATATTCTTCTACAAGTCAAATCCATTTTATTTGTATAGTTCTTTTTACAACTGTTGTCACACAGCAGCTTCACACAGTCAGTAATTAGCGACAGTGGCAGGGAAAAACTCCCTCAGAGCTGAAGGAAGAAACCTTGGGAGGAACCAAGACTCGCAAGGGAGACCCAGAACTATTTATAAATTATTGACAAAAGTCACCAAATCACCTAAACCGTTGTACTGCTCAGGTGTGCAACATATTCATAATCATAATATAATAATCATGGTGTAGTATAACTTAATAAAGTCATGGCAGTGACGGTAAGAGTAATGAGAGTAATGAAGAGTCCATATAGGAGTAAACAGACACATGCACAACTGTGCATCTTCCTGTTGGGTTGGGGCAGCATCGAGGTGGACAGCAAGAAAAGGTCAGCTTAGAACATGTGAGAGAGACAGAAAGAGAAACAGAAGTGAAGGAATAAACAGAACCACTTCCTGTCAAATATACTCGCATGACAGGAGAAACTGGTCCAGAGGAGAGGCAGGCAAATAGACTCACACCAGCACTGAGCAAACAGCAGGGGGAGCCCAGGACATATAAAGAGAAAAAAGGGTAAAAAATCAACACACAAACTACAGTGGGTGCTTGATGTGCCTCATGATGAGACTCTGGAGGCAGCTGGCTGGTAGTCATTAAAGCAGGACTCTGAATACTTTTGCACAGGTAGTGAAAATCGTGGTGATCTTGAAGCATGTTGGGACGACCGTGGTGTTCATTGAGATGTCAAAAGTGTTGATTCAGTGAGGTTTGTTGTCTGGACCAGGGGCCTTCAATGGAATGACTGTGTAGAGTTGTCCTTACACCAGCTGTGGTCAAGCAAAGAACCCGAGCAGCAGTCCTCTTCCCTGTCATGCTGTTCTATGCTTCAAACCGAGCATACAATTCGTTCAGCACATCTAGAAGGGGCTCATCACTGTCACAGGCAGGTGAAGATGTCTTCTAGTTGGTGGTGTCCTAGATGCCCTGTCACATGCACTGTGTGTCAGCAGTGTCCTGGAAGTGGCCATAGTTTTTCTGTGTGAAGGCATACTTTGCCTCTCTGATGGCTTGGGGCAGGTTGACCCTTGCTGTTCTCAGGCCTGCTTTATCATCTGACTTGAACACTGCATCTTGGGATCTCAGTAGCATGTGCAATTCTCTGTGTTCATCAGTGGTTTCTGGTTAGAGTGAGGGATGAAGGACTTGGAGACAGTAATGTCATTGATGGACTTGATGGCAGCCAGTCACTGTTGCCATACGCTTGTTGTCGTAGGTTGCAGCCTCTATAAACATCTCCTAGTCAGTGTGATCAAACCAGCCCTGATGGCTCCTGCAGGCCAGGTGTTCACCTGCTTCAGACCTGATTTGTCATGTTTGATGAGCTTCTGTATGCTATAACTGAGCACGACAGAGATGTGTTGCAGTAGTTGGGGCGGTGCTCAGCCCTGGTATAAACAATTAGATGTACACAAGATCCTGCGGACTATCCGGCTTGCCTATCCAGCTGAATGTCAGTGTCAGGAGTGTCAGGACTCTGTGATCTGCTAGAGGCTGAGATTGCCCAGTGTATTAACCAGAGCCGGTGGCCTAGGTGGTACTGGTTAGCTTTTAGCCTAGTATGGACATCTGTCTACTTGCCAAGTTTATTTTTTTTCATGGAGCACGTCCCCTTTCCTTCACACAGTGCTGTGGTCTGGAGGTCTGGTTCACGTAGCTTCTCCTGCTATACATCTGAGAAGTGAGTTATTAGCTCATTTTGAAATTGTAACTGGATTTGGATATTGTTACATATACAGTTTTGAGTTTGAGACCAGTCTGTTTTGACCGAGAGTGGCCACTGTGCGTACCACCATTAGAATCAGCAGCAGGGGTATTTCATTATTATTCTGATTATTTTAATTGTTGTTGCAACCCATATTCATTATCCGATATAATTGTGAATCCCTAAAACATCCCTTAAACAGTGTATTTTCATTAAACCTGGATATTACTTTGCATTTTCCTGGTTATCAGAGCTGCACTTAGTTTATGTCTGAGAAATGAAGTAAATGCACTTAATCACTGTCTCCGTCTGGCTAAAACCCAAACAATTAGTATTACCTCGGCAAACTAATATTCTGGCATATTAACCCCTGAGGATAAAATGCTATTGACGTAAACTGTGTTCTCATAGAGACTAAACACAAAGTGGGTACACGCTAATGTCCCAGAGGTTCCTAGAAGTGGTTCATTGTCCGTTTACGGTGTGTTATGAATGTGTGATTGCCATAAATTTACAAAACAAAAGTTGTAAAATAGGTTTAAATTAGTCTGCAGTGCTTCAATGTACACAGGTAAACAAAAGACATAGCAATAAAGCTAGGTTATCTGTTGAATCACCTTCCAGGCGTATGACATAAGAAGGCCTGAAATTAATTGCCAGTGTGTGTTTTACATCTCTGTTTATAACTTTGACCTTCTAATTTCTGTGACACTGATTCATCAAAATCTCATTTCTCAGCGGTGTTTATCTGGCAGAAAGGTAGACTTTGGGCTGAAGACAAGTGATTACGCTTTGAAAAGACTCACAGTTTTTGTTCTAAAGTCATGGTTAATAAGGTACTGAACGCTGTTTCTATCATCATTACAGCTTTCTTTAAATTGTGTCTTAAATGACATTTCCAGGGAGAAGTAAAGACAATGAAAGAGAAACCCAAGAGGACTTTTGGGATGAGTTAAGGGAGTTAAGGAGTTGGGGATGAGGTGGGATGCTAATCATCCAACATTCTGACCTTCCTAATGCATAAACTCTCACAGCAGTGCTCCTTAGAGCAGATAGCCTTCCCTGGATAGTAGAGATGGTTACTTTAACAAAAGCCCAATAAACTCTTTTTTTTTAATACCTTTCATTTCAGAAGAACAATGAATGTCCAGGTGTCCCAATACGTTTGTCTATATAGTGTTTATTCCATCCCTACTCAAAAATATTTACTATGTTAAATACTAGTAAAATGGCAAATACAAAGTCCCTACGCTTTTGACTGGCAGTGTATCATATGATACTCTCATTACAGCAGTGATGTTTTATAGTTGTGATCGTTTCTTAATGCAGCTGCACAAAATTACTGCATTCCATGTCATACGCTCTTACACCTAGAGGATTCCTGGTAGCTGAAGTTTCACCAGATGACTGACCGATCAGTGAACCCTGAGAGCTGTCCAGAAGCCTAATGCCTACCCACCTACATGCTGAAGAAAAGGGATCATGTGACTCTTGCAGGCCTGTTTACATTTGCTTGCATTGCTACTTTCACCACATTATCTAATCCATTTATTCAATTTATTCTAAATTTAGAACACAAGGCCGGACAGCGGCTGGAAAGAAGGAAGAGCACTGAGAAATCATCCCTAGTCAGTTTAATTTGCTCAGGCTTTACATCTTTTTCAACAGTTGGACACATTCACCAGTTAAAAAACAAACATATGCACCACACCCAATCAGATTATGCACACTGATCCGCCAGATGCCCCTAATACTGATTTCTGTGCTAACGTCAGATGGGCTTCCTTCTCTGATAACACAACGGTTCTCACAGCAGTCTAATGTAATTATGGCCGGGAACACAATGATGCGGACATTTACATATTACACTGTTGATTCTGCCTGATTGGTTTGGCTTGGAAACACAGAGGCAGGGTGGTGTTGCTAGCCAACACTGACTTCAGGCCTATGAGGAAAAAAAAAACAGGAGACACATTTCTATCTTCTCACACTCATTACTTATCCTCAAAGAGCACCTATCTTCTTTTACCTATTTGTGACGATGACTCTTATTCATAATACAGTTATAGTAATAGTTTCATGTTTTTCATATTAAATATTTTTTCATTTCAATCATATATACAACATATTAAATGTAATAAAACAGACATGCTGGAGCAATATTTCCTGCAAAAAAAAAAGTTTTAAAATGAAATGATAGCGCAAGATAAACACCGAACATTATGTGCCACAAGTTTATGAAATACAGGGTTGGTGTAGTCTCTTCTTTTCTGCACTTACAGTAGCTTTTCACAATCCTGACAAGACATGTACAGTTTAAATGATCACAGTCATTTCCTACCCTTTTATTACAGTTTATGATATGATGATACAATATTGTTTGGAGAAAAATAACACTGCATGTATAATTCTACATTTACATGTATGTAATATTTAATATCTGTGATGAGTGGGTTACAGTTTGGGGATATTTTTTGTCTCCCTGATGACAGTCAAGTCAAGTCAAGTCTAATTTATTTGTATAGCGCTTTTTATAACTGTTGTCGTCACAAAGCAGCTTTACATAGTTAGTACTTAATAAAGGACAGAGACAGAGAAGAAAGAAGAAATAACATGAAGGGTCAAAGACCCCCGTGAGCAAGCCAACGGCGACAGTGGCAAGGAAAAACTCCCTCAGAGCTGGAGGAAGAAACCTTGGGAGGAACCAAGACTCACAAGGGGGACCCATCCTCCTCTGGCCAGACTATTTAAACATTAATGATAAAAATTACCAAAGCAGATACAACAGAAACTTAATAGTGGTGATATTAATAGTGGTTCAGATCAGCACAAATTCACAAAGTCTTAAAGGGCAGCATGTCTCTGATTTACGAGTTAGCCCCCTTGGTCTACGAGATAGCACATCAAATACGAAGGAGACAACACTGCAACCTTTACTATGAGCTTTGAAGGGGATCAGACCAATAATCCACTAAAACAGCTGTACTAACATCAAATAAAGCATGTGATCAGACAGTTCACTGGGTGTTTGGGACACCAACGCTGCTCAGGTGTGTTTTAAATAAAATGTGATCAGGTATTTACATTTGTGGCATTTAGCTGACGCTCTTATCCAGAGCGATTTACAAGGTTACTGGTATTACAGAGGTGGGCCAATGTAGTGTTAGGAGTCTTGCCCAAGGACTCTTATTGGTGTAGCACAGCAGCACAGTCACCCAGACCAGGAATCAATCCCCAGTCTCCCACATGGTGTGGTAACTCACTGGCAGGTAGTGGTGTTATCTGTTGCGCTGATCTGTGTCTGTTGGAAGTTGATGGAGAGCATCATGATGAACAGATGTTTGTTTGTTTGGCTCTTTTTGTATTTGTTGAATTTTTTTGTTTTTGTCCCAATTTGGTTCTGCCAATTAACCCACTCCCAACTCTCTCTAGCCCTAGCAATGCTCTTGACTTCTCCGATACAAGCCAGCCACTGCCTTTTTTTTCCTTTTTTTTTTTTTTTTGCAGCATTGCTGGGCAGCTGACATGCTCTGATAAAAGCGCTGAATCCTCGAGTAACAAGTAACACCCAACCGCCCACATGGGGTACCACAGCAGCCACCTGACAACACCATAGATATCACCTGAAGAACTATCTTAACTACATTAAATACCACAGCAGCCACCTGACAACACCATAGATATCACCTGAAGAACTATCTTAACTACATTAAATACCACAGCAGCCACCTGACAACACCATAGATATCACCTGAAGAACTATCTTAACTACATTAAATACCACAGCAGCCACCTGACAACACCATAGATATCACCTGAAGAACTATCTTAACTACATTAAATACCACAGCAGCCACCTGACAACACCATAGATATCACCTGAAGAACTATCTTAACTACATTAAATACCACAGCAGCCACCTGACAACACCATAGATATCACCTGAAGAACTATCTTAACTACATTAAATACCACAGCAACCACCTGACAACACCATAGATATCACCTGAAGAACTATCTTAACTACATTAAATACCACAGCAGCCACCTGACAACACCATAGATATCACCTGAAAAACTATCCTAACTACATTAAATACCACAGCAGCCACCTGACAACACCATAGATATCACCTGAAGAACTATCTTAACTACATTAAATACCACAGCAACCACCTGACAACACCATAGATATCACCTGAAAAACTATCTTAACTACATTAAATACCACAGCAGCCACCTGACAACACCATAGATATCACCTGAAGAACTATCTTAACTACATTAAATACCACAGCAGCCACCTGACAACACCATAGATATCACCTGAAAAACTATCTTAACTACATTAAATACCACAGCAGCCACCTGACAACACCATAGATATCACCTGAAAAACTATCTTAACTACATTAAATACCACAGCAGCCACCTGACAACACCATAGATATCACCTGAAGAACTATCTTAACTACATTAAATACCACAGCAGCCACCTGACAACACCATAGATATCACCTGAAGAACTATCTTAACTACATTAAATACCACAGCAGCCACCTGACAACACCATAGATATCACCTGAAAAACTATCTTAACTACATTAAATACCACAGCAGCCACCTGACAACACCATAGATATCACCTGAAAAACTATCTTAACTACATTAAATACCACAGCAACCACCTGACAACACCATAGATATCACCTGAAAAACTATCTTAACTACATTATATACCACAGCAGCCACCTGACAACACCATAGATATCACCTGAAAAACTATCTTAACTACATTAAATACCACAGCAGCCGCCTGAAACACCTTAGGTACACCATGGCATCCACTTAGCAAAACCTTTCAATTGAATTCAAATGTATTTGTATAGTGCTTTTTACAGGTGACATTGTCACTAAGCGGCTTTACTGGCCATAGCAACCAGCTGAAGTACAACAGCAACTACCCTAGCAGCCACTACAAAACACCTTAGTAGCAAAATAGCACCCACTTGGCAACATTTTAGGAACACATATACTTAGTCATTTATATATATATATATACACACTGCATAGCAATACCCCAGCAACCACCAGGAATACCAAAGCAACCTCTCAACAAAAACAGTTTCATTCTAGTGCAACAGTCTAGCAACTGCCTGGAAGTGGAAACCACTTAAGCATTTGCTCAGAAAATGCACTTTACTAATTGATCATATTATTCATGAGGCTTCATTTGAGCTTCTCGGGAGTAGCACAGCCCTTTTCTACAGAAAGCGGCCTTTCTCCTCAGCAGTTCACATGAACATGTGCAGTTCTGCTGAACTCAGTGGGCGTGTGGATCCGATCTGACCACGTTAACATGAAATATGGTTCATTTGACGCCGTTTCGCTTCTTTATTGTAGCCTCTGGGAGCTTGCCTCAGCTGGCAGTGCTGGAGGAGGACAGCTTCTGTAAAGCTGATGCGTAATCTGGCAGATATGTGTTTGAAAAGGTATGAACAGATATGAATCCTCATCAGCCATTGGTTCTCCATCCATTGGGCTGTTTGACAGCTAAATATAGGCTTGGTCGTCGGCCTCCAGAGATAACTGCGCTGTGAAACGTGTTTAATCGCGGCTCTCGAGGACCCGACCAGGCCATTAGAGCGCGCTCAGGTTTGTCCAGCCCCTGGATACCGAGTCAGTGCTGGGCTTAATGATTGACAGAGCTGAGGGCACGCTGGGGGCTTGCTGGACTAACGGCTGCTCACACCGTGACCAGTCGCTCCTCAGTACGCTCTCCCGCGCGCGAGCATGCTCCTTCTCCTCTGTGCGCTCTGCTGCGCGCTCCAGAGGGCCGCGGCCGAGCCCGGCGCCGGACTGCGCACGTGGACGCGCTTCGCCCGCTTGCCCTACCCGGCCGACAAGGCTTTCCTGTACGACACGTTCCCCCGAGGTTTCGCGTGGGCCGCGGGCACGGCCGCCTACCAGGTGGAGGGCGCGTGGCAGAAGGACGGCAAGGGCAAGTCCGTTTGGGACGTGTTCACGCGCAGAGGCGCACGAGTGCTGACGGGCGACGTGGGCAGCGACAGCTACCACAACTTGCGCGCGGACGTGCGCGCGCTGCGCCAGCTCGGCGTCACGCACTACCGCTTCTCGCTCTCGTGGTCGCGCATCTTTCCGGACGGCGACGCCGCGGGCGCGCGCAACGCCAAGGGCGTCGAGTACTACCGCGATCTCATCCGCGAGTTGCGGGACATCGGCGTGCAGCCCGTGGTCACGCTCTACCACTGGGACCTGCCGGACAGCCTGCAGCGCCGCTACGGGGGCTGGAACAACACGGCGCTCGTGGAGCTCTTCGCCCGGTACGCGGACTTCTGCTTCCGCACGTTCGGCCACGACGTCCAGCTCTGGATCACCATGGACAATCCATTCGTGGTGGCTTGGCACGGGTACGGGACGGGGGTCGTGGCGCCTGGGGTTAAAGGAGACCCTGATATGCCTTTCAGAGTGGGACACAATCTCTTAAAGGTAACAGCACAGGACCCTTCCACACCAAACCCAGATCACCTGCACTGTAACCACAGTGTGACACAGTATAGCCCAGAGTGCTGAATTAAAGGGGTCCAGTTTCCCAAAGGCTTCTCAGGGCACACACACCTGACACTGGGATGGGACCAAGGCACGGGTTCAAGTGGAGCTGTTAGACAGCTGTGTCCTCCCTGGCAGTGCTGGAATAGAAATGACAACATGTGGTTAATTATGTTAAAGTCATAAAAGGGTTAAACATGTCTTAGAGGTCGTAAATATTGTAAAAGTATTCCTTGGATGTTTTCCCCTTTTATTGCTGTTATTGCCTTTCATTATTTTTGATATTTTTATATATTTTTATTTATTAATTTCTAAAAAAAAAAGATATATATCAAAGTAAAATCTTATTTCTACACATTAATATCAATTCAATAAAAAAACATATAATGTAAAATAAGTGCTTGCATAAATATTCACCCGCATTAAAGTGACTGACCTAATTCAACAGAGGTTCAGCAAACTGATGCTAGTAGTCTCACTATTAGAGAAGAACAGATTATAATAACCATGATTGCTTTTATTACAATAACAGAAGGGAAAAACATCAAAGGGGGCGAATATGTTTATGAAAGTTGAATATGAAAGTGTGAAAGCTAATATAGAAAAAATATAGAAAATAACGTAAAATTGTATAATGCTTGTAAGTTAATTTAGACAGGATATTACTGAACTAGAAAAGACACACATCATTTTAAGGGAGCTCATGAGGCTTTATTAGTGCATACGCCTTATGAGCCTAATTTATAATTATCACTAGTAACTACAGGCCAGTAGAGATTTTCAGCACAGACACACAGACATCAATCAAGAATCAAGAAATGCTTTTTCAATTTCCTTTTTATATTTTGCACAATCTAAAGACTCATTTTACTCATTAACATTTAATGATGCACTGACCAACAGAAATGGTCCAGACGTCCTGTACAATATCCATTTTTACAGTCTACAAAAAGGATATATTGACAGGACAGTGTAAAGCGGAATATTGAATGTGCCTGAAGGAGCGTTTTGAGTCACCATTGGCGCCAGTACTAGACTTAATCTGGGAGTGGGGGACCCTATAATTCTACACTGGGGATTTTGCTGAGTTAGATCTGTACCATGTCCATGTTAATCAGTTTAAGGATGCTTAGTCGTTGGAGGCAATTTCTTAAGAGGTTACATTTCCACAGAGTTTGCATTACAGCATTGCAAAGGTTCTGCTCTATTTACATGTTCAGTTCCAATCCATTACTGTATTGGTGGATACCAGTAACTATAAGGTTCAATATATTGTAATATTACACATTACAGGATTTTACACCAGATTGCTCCAGAAGTAAATGATCCAACATGTAATATTAAGAACCCATTCTGTATATTAATTATATTGAGCAGATCTGTCACAGGTAGACTATGTCAGACCTAATGATTCGGTTCGACTTTGGCAAAGCAGGGGAAAAGCAACAAAAAAGGCTTTCCTATTTATTTATGGTTTCCAGGTTTCCACAACTTGTGGCTGCAAACTTTGATTACACTTTACATTCATCAATCTTCACATTGAGGTCTACTAAAGCCTGAGTAGACTGATAAATCACTGTGCTGATCAGTTATTTATCACAGTGTTACTGAGCTCTACTAAAGCCTGAGTAGACTGATAAATCACTGTGCTGATCAGTTATTTATCTCAGTGTTACTGAGCTCTACTAAAGCCTGAGTAGACTGATAAATCACTGTGCTGATCAGTTATTTATCTCAGTGTTACTGAGCTCTACTAAAGCCTGAGTAGACTGATAAATCACTGTGCTGATCAGTTATTTATCTCAGTGTTACTGAGCTCTACTGAAGCATGAGTACACTGATAAATCACTGTGCTGATCAGTTATTTATCACAGTGTTACTGAGCTCTACTAAAGCCTGAGTAAACTGATAAATCACTGTGCTGATCAGTTATTTATCTCAGTATTACTGAGCTCTACTAAAGCCTGAGTAGACTGATAAATCACTGTGCTGATCAGTTATTTATCACAGTGTTACTGAGCTCTACTAAAGCCTGAGTAGACTGATAAATCACTGTGCTGATCAGTTATTTATCTCAGTATTACTGAGCTCTACTAAAGCCTGAGTAGACTGATAAATCACTGTGCTGATCAGTTATTTATCTCAGTATTACTGAGTTCTACTAAAGCCTGAGTACACTGATAAATCACTGTGCTGATCAGTTATTTATCTCAGTGTTACTGAGCTCTGTTAAAGCCTGAGTAGACTGATAAATCACTGTGCTGATCAGTTATTTATCTCAGTGTTACTGAGCTCTACTAAAGCCTGAGTAAACTGATAAATCACTGTGCTGATCAGTTATTTATCTCAGTATTACTGAGCTCTACTAAAGCCTGAGTAGACTGATAAATCACTGTGCTGATCAGTTATTTATCACAGTGTTACTGAGCTCTACTAAAGCCTGAGTAGACTGATAAATCACTGTGCTGATCAGTTATTTATCTCAGTATTACTGAGCTCTACTAAAGCCTGAGTAGACTGATAAATCACTGTGCTGATCAGTTATTTATCTCAGTATTACTGAGTTCTACTAAAGCCTGAGTACACTGATAAATCACTGTGCTGATCAGTTATTTATCTCAGTGTTACTGAGCTCTGTTAAAGCCTGAGTAGACTGATAAATCACTGTGCTGATCAGTTATTTATCTCAGTGTTACTGAGCTCTGCTAAAGCCTGAGTAGACTGATAAATCACTGTGCTGATCAGTTATTTATCTCAGTGTTACTGAGCTCTGCTAAAGCCTGAGTAGACTCATAAATCACTGTGCTGATCAGTTATTTATCTCAGTGTTACTGAGCTCTACTAAAGCCTGAGTAGACTGATAAATCACTGTGCTGATCAGTTATTTATCTCAGTGTTACTGAGCTCTGCTAAAGCCTGAGTAGACTGATAAATCACTGTGCTGATCAGTTATTTATATCAGTGTTACTGAGCTCTACTAAAGCCTGAGTAGACTGATAAATCACTGTGCTGATCAGTTATTTATCTCAGTGTTACCGAGCTCTACTGAAGCATGAGTAGACTGATAAATCACTGTGCTGATCAGTTATTTATCTCAGTGTTACTGAGCTCTACTAATGCCTGAGTAGACTGATAAATCACTGTGCTGATCAGTTATTTATCTCAGTATTACTGAGCTCTACTAAAGCCTGAGTAGACTGATAAATCACTGTGCTGATCAGTTATTTATCTCAGTATTACTGAGTTCTACTAAAGCATGAGTACACTGATAAATCACTGTGCTGATCAGTTATTTATCTCAGTGTTACTGAGCTCTACTAAAGCCTGAGTAGACTGATAAATCACTGTGCTGATCAGTTATTTATCTCAGTATTACTGAGCTCTACTAAAGCCTGAGTACACTGATAAATCACTGTGCTGATCAGTTATTTATCTCAGTGTTACTGAGCTCTACTAAAGCCTGAGTAGACTGATAAATCACTGTGCTGATCAGTTATTTATCACAGTGTTACTGAGCTCTACTAAAGCCTGAGTACACTGATAAATCACTGTGCTGATCAGTTATTTATCTCAGTGTTACTGAGCTCTACTAAAGCCTGAGTAGACTGATAAATCACTGTGCTGATCAGTTATTTATCTCAGTATTACTGAGCTCTACTAAAGCCTGAGTAGACTGATAAATCACTGTGCTGATCAGTTATTTATCTCAGTATTACTGAGCTCTACTAAAGCCTGAGTACACTGATAAATCACTGTGCTGATCAGTTATTTATCTCAGTGTTACTGAGCTCTACTAAAGCATGAGTAGACTGATAAATCACTGTGCTGATCAGTTATTTATCTCAGTATTACTGAGCTCTACTAAAGCCTGAGTACACTGATAAATCACTGTGCTGATCAGTTATTTATCTCAGTATTACTGAGCTCTACTAAAGCCTGAGTAGACTGATAAATCACTGTGCTGATCAGTTATTTATCACAGTGTTACTGAGCTCTACTAAAGCCTGAGTAGACTGATAAATCACTGTGCTGATCAGTTATTTATCTCAGTGTTACTGAGCTCTACTAAAGCCTGAGTACACTGATAAATCACTGTGCTGATCAGTTATTTATCTCAGTGTTACTGAGCTCTACTAAAGCCTGAGTAGACTGATAAATCACTGTGCTGATCAGTTATTTATCACAGTGTTACTGAGCTCTACTAAAGCCTGAGTACACTGATAAATCACTGTGCTGATCAGTTATTTATCTCAGTGTTACTGAGCTCTACTAAAGCCTGAGTAGACTGATAAATCACTGTGCTGATCAGTTATTTATCTCAGTATTACTGAGCTCTACTAAAGCCTGAGTAGACTGATAAATCACTGTGCTGATCAGTTATTTATCTCAGTATTACTGAGCTCTACTAAAGCCTGAGTAGACTGATAAATCACTGTGCTGATCAGTTATTTATCTCAGTATTACTGAGTTCTACTAAAGCATGAGTACACTGATAAATCACTGTGCTGATCAGTTATTTATCTCAGTATTACTGAGCTCTACTAAAGCCTGAGTACACTGATAAATCACTGTGCTGATCAGTTATTTATCTCAGTGTTACTGAGCTCTGTTAAAGCCTGAGTAGACTGATAAATCACTGTGCTGATCAGTTATTTATCTCAGTGTTACTGAGCTCTGCTAAAGCCTGAGTAGACTCATAAATCACTGTGCTGATCAGTTATTTATCTCAGTGTTACTGAGCTCTACTAAAGCCTGAGTAGACTCATAAATCACTGTGCTGATCAGTTATTTATCTCAGTGTTACTGAGCTCTGCTAAAGCCTGAGTAGACTGATAAATCAATGTGCTGATCAGTTATTTATCTCAGTGTTACTTTTGACCATCTCTGTCCACACCACTGTAATGTTCGGCCTGTACAGTGACTTTTGTGCTGAAACCTAATAAGTCTCTCATCCTCTTGTTTCAGGCTCATGCTGCAGTGTGGCATCTGTATAATGAGCGCTACCGTACCCAGCAGGGTGGGAGAGTGTCCATAGCTTTGGCTTCACACTGGATCAAACCCAGCAGCACCAGGCTGGAAAGCCACCGGGCCTGCCAGTGCTCACTGGACTTTGTGCTGGGATGGTTTGCCCGGCCAATCTTTGTGGACGGCAACTATCCACCCTGCATGAAGCGTAACCTGACACACAGGTAGGGATGAAATATAAACTATTATGAAAGTAACACTGGTATGGAAATAATACATGATTATGGATCCTACATTATTGTGGTATTTATCAAACTTAAAGGGCTAAGAAAATTCAAAATTGGAAAAGATGCTCCAAAATTCTTATAACCCACCCCTTCAGGCTGCCATCATTCACTGAAGAGGAGAGGCTATATGTCAGCGGTACGGCAGACTTCTTTGCTTTGTCTCATGGACCGGCTCTCAGCTTTCAGCTAATCAATGACAGCCTGCGCTTTGGTCAAACGGAGGACCTGGACCTGCGCATGCTGCTCTACTGGGTCCACGCCGAGTACAACAACCCGCCCATCTTTGTGGTTGAGAGTGGCTGGTTTGTCAGTGGCAACACCAAGACGAAAGACGCCAAGCACATGTACTACCTAAAGCGCTTTATAATGGAGACTTTGAAGGGTAAGTGTGGTGGAATTGGGGTGCAGGGTGCTTTATTAAAGTAATGAGAATGAAAAAAAATATATTTTCGGAACACAGGAGAGAACTGGAGTGTCCTGTTCCTGGAGGGTCGAAGTCTCTGAAGAATGGTTATTTTAAAAATGTGTAATGTTTCTTTATTGTGAAATGAGAATATTTATAACTGTAACAAACAATTTGATATATTGCTTGATATACATTTTTAAGCAGAATCATTAACAGGTCACATTTTTGCTAAACTAAAATTATATTTATATAAAGAAGGTGCTGTAGAAGACCACTGTGAAATACACAGATCAGCCATAACAATAAAACCCTTGACATGAAGTGAATAACATTTATTACACATATTATATGTCCAAATGTTTGTACATAAAGCCCCCCAGCATTGAGCTGTGGAGCACTGGAAGCATGTCCTCTGGAATGATGGTGTTCCATCCACCAGCTCTTGTGCCTGAATGCAATCGGATCCTCACTGCAATGCTCCACAATCTAGTAAAAAGCCTGGACAGTGGAGACAGTCCAATAAAAGCATCATAAACTCTTTAATACTCTTAATTTGATTAAAATAATAAATAAAAGAGCAGGTGACCCAATACTTTTGTGCATATTGTGCATATATCTTTACATGGGCACTTACATGGTCAAGGGGTGGTACATACATTTTAGGCAGCAAGTGAACAGTCAGTTCTTGAAGTGAATGTGTTGGAAGCAGGAAAAATAGGCAAGTGTCTGGGCAATTTTGACAAGAAGCTAATTGTGAAAAGGCAGAAGTCTTCCCAAAAGTGGTCCAAGGAAGGGAAGCCGGTGAACTGATACTAAGGCACCTGTGAGGCAAAGGCCAGCTTGCGTGGCCAGTCCCACAGAAAAGCTACTGTAGCACCAATTACTGAAAAAGTTTATGCTAGCTCTGTCCTGTGGAGTACACACCCCAATGGGTCAGAGCTGTTTTGGAACCTACATGATAATGTTTTAATGTTATGGCTGATCGGTTTATGTCATGTGTTTGTTTATTTGTTTTATGGAAAGGTTTTGAGTGTAACACACAGAAATGCTCGTCATGTCATTAACCCTGATTGTTTTAATGCACTTTGTTCTTCGTTATCTATTGAAATGTACTTTCTTTTTTTCCCAGCTATTCGTTTTGACAAAGTGAACGTGATTGGGTATACTGCATGGTCATTGCTGGATGGCTTTGAATGGTATCGCGAATATGGGATACGTCGTGGCCTTTTCTATGTAGACTTCAATTCAGAGCACCTGACAAGAGAGCCGAAGACGTCGGCCTTGTTCTACAGTAAACTGATCGAGAAGAATGGCTTCCCCGAGCTTCCGGAGAACCGGCCTGCTGTTGGAGTCTTTCCCTGTGACTTTGCCTGGGGTGTAGCAGCAAACTCCATACAGGTACAGATACTGTCACAGATATTAGTACTTTTTTCTGTAAATAAAAGTGTAGTTATTGCTTGTCAGCATGATCTCCTTTTCTAATTAATTAACATTCGCCATCTTGTGATGCAGTTTGGTAAATATTTAACTTTAGGCCAAAATGTTTTGCTTAATATACACATTAACCATGATTTCCGTATACTTTGATCTTTGAGCTGCCTGGGTGAAATAGACTTGACTATTGTAGCTATTATTAATGCAGAATAGTAGTTTTTAGCATTAGGTAGAGATGCTAGATTCATTAGTTTACAAACCAAATTAATGCAGACACACTTAATTGCAATGCTATTCTGTTGTTTAAAGCAGCCAAGCTATGTTACTGGCAAAAGCTAAGTAATCGGAAAATACTTATTTTAATGAAACTACTTTAAGCAAAGTTGTAGCCTTGAAAAATGAATGTTGTACAATACAGATTACAAACACAACAAACAGAAAAACATCATTACTGTCACACAAAGACCTTGTACTTTGTTTATTGTTGAAGAAAAACGACTAAGAATACATTTTCTACACTGACTTCTATTGAAAGTAGTAAAGTTGGTAGTTGTTCAGTGAGACTGGCTGGATTTGAAATTTTCCTCATTAACACTCTGCTATTACAAAAGTGACTTCACCTATATTACAAACCGTCTTAGCATGTTGTTTGCCAATGAAACTGACATCACTGTCTGTGTTTGTCTTCATCTGATTAAAACTCAAAGGTCATAAAGGGGAACCCACATTCAGTAATATTCACCTGTGTCCTAGATTAACTGCCAGTTCATCAAAACATATTGCAATTGCATATATATATATATATATATAGTTTTTTTCTCATAATATATTTTAGTGAACAAGGTCACAGGTGAACATTACATAATCACTCATTGAGTTTGGGTTCCCCTTTATGACCTTGTTTTTTTACCGTTTTAATCAGATGAGGACAAACATGGTCAGTGATGTAAATAATACATATTAACCTCCTTTTACAGTGACTGAAGTAATTCAACTGAGGTAGAGGGCAATTGACGCTAGTAGTCTCACAGTAAGTAAAATGTAGATCACCTGAGTGCAGTGAATATGTCTCAAGTGATAGTATATAGACACCTGTCTGGAACATATTCCTGGCTACAAATACACCATGAGCACAAAAGAACAGTCCATGCCATGGCAAGATCTTGTCTAATCTTACTGAAGGGTGTCCGGGCATGGGTACAAAACAAAATCCAAGTCACTCATCATTCCCTCATCAATTCATCATTAAGATATGGAAGGAATATGGCGGAATATGCCGTCTTCACAAACTGAGGGACAGTAAAAGAAGGAGAATAGTGAAGGAAGACACCTAAGAGTATATATCGACACGCTTACTTGTAGGGCTGTGGTCAAAATATCAGTATCAGTATTGGTTTATGATTATTAGTAACTCTTGGGGATAAACAAATCAATTTCAGTTGTGTTTGTTAATGTTTTACACAGGTTGTGTGTAAGGTCAAGTGTAATGAACTGAACTCTTGATCTTTAGTACAAATCAACATGTGATTAAAGTTATTTATTTATTTATTGTCAATTCCAGTGTTTCTCAATCGTGTTCTAAACAGTTTGAACTCCTCCCTACCCAACCACACCTGCTCCACCTCATGAAAAGCTTGATTATCAGTTGATGAGCTGGAGCAAGTGTACTAAGGCATGGAGATGCCGTGCAGTGGGTTCTTAAGAACAGGATCAAGATGCTCTGGTTTTGTCTAATAATTTCTATGTCTATGTTAAGGTGGAGACTACGCCTTCGCAGTTTGTTGACCCAAGTGTGTATATCTGGAACATCTCCGATAACGGAAAGCTGAAGAGGCTAGAGGCCGTGCAAGTTCCAGTGCGGAGAGTGCGCCATTGTGCTGACTACGCTGCCATTCGGCAGCAGGTCTCAGAAATTCAGGCAATGCATGTGTCCCACTTCCATTTCTCCCTCAACTGGTCCTCAGTCGTCCCTACAGGTCAAATAGCAGAAGCCAACAACACACTGCTAAAATATTACCACTGCTTTGTTAGCGAGCTTCAGAGGGCCAACATCACCCCGGTGGTGACTCTTTGGCACCACACGGGTAAGCTCTCCAGTCTGCCAGCTCCACTGGAGGCTAATGGGGGCTGGCAAAGTGAAGAGACGGTGCAAGCCTTTGCAGATTATGCAAGGCTGTGCTTCCAGAGGCTTGGGGCCCATGTCAAGCTGTGGATCACGCTGAACGAGCCCAACGAAGAAGGGCTCTGCTATGCGGTTGGACACCAGTTGCTGCGTGCCCATGCCCTAGCATGGCGTGTGTATGACAACGAGTTTCGCCAGTCTCAGGGAGGTAAGGCTTCTTTGGTGTTGCATATGGACTGGGTCGAACCTGCGTTCTCCTTCAACCGAGAGGATGTAGCCCCTGCCAAAAGAGTGCTGGACCTCCGTGTGGGTTGGTTCGCGGAGCCTATCTTCGGCAGTGGCGACTACCCAGCATTGATGCGCAGCTGGCTCCAGCAGAGAAACCCCATTGACCTCTTTAACTACCACCTGCCCACCTTTAGCGAGGAGGATCGACAGCTGGTCAAAGGCACCTATGACTTCTTTGCCATCAGTCACTTCACAACATCTATGGTGTACGATGGAGTTGAGGATAAGTACTTATACAAGGACAAGTTAGAGGTGCAGATGATTTCTGACGTTACCTGGATAATGTCCCCGCGGCGCAACTCTCCCGTAGTTCCCTGGGGTCTGCGCAAAGCCCTCAACTGGGTCAATTTGCATTATAAAGGCGTGCCCATCTATGTCATGGCCAACGGTGTTCAAGAAGACATAGCCAGATTCAAAGACAGTCTCCGGGTTTATTATCTATATAACTACATCAACGAGGCCCTTAAAGGTAAGGCCATTCATGCTCTGGATTACTCTCTAGTTTTATGTATTTAGTGTAACTAATGGATGCTTTTACTTCAGTATAAATGTGCTCTGGTTTGAAATATGATGACTAAGTCCTTGCTAGTAGACAGCACTAAGCTCACAACACACCACAAACACCACCAAGCCTACTTAATTATTAAACTGCATGGTTCATGCAGTTTAAGTTCAGCTCAGTTCACTGACCTTCAGGGAGCCAATAAGCGGCGATGTCAAGTCACACACAAGTGTATGTTTCACAATTCTCTAAACTTATTTTGAGAACGTATTTGCTTACTACTGTTTGGCAAGTTCTAGTCTTATCATGCTTATTTGTCATTTATCTTCTTTTCTGCTTTGTTTTTGTAGCATACACGCTGGATGGGGTCAATCTGCAGGGTTACTTTGCCTACGCATTCAACGACCAGCATGATCCTGGCTTCGGCATGTACGGCAATGTGCAGGACGAGGTCATAGTGAAAGACTCTCTGACCCACTACAGAAACATCATTGACCATAATGGGTTCCCTGCCCAAAACAGCCCTCCACAGCAGTGTTTCCAGAAATCTGCCCGCTGTCTGCTGTGTCAGGTCCTCTCGAAGCAGCCTGTTGTGGGCTTTATCTCTTTGGTGGTCTCTTCTGTGCTCATTACTCTTGGCCTTGTTATTTACTATGGAGCTAAGAGGCATAAATAAGGTATAGGTGTACTGTGACACTGTCATTTGGGCTAGCTGAAAGTAAGGAGCAACAAGAGAAGCTTATTTCTATTGTAATGAAAAATGCACTGAATTAAGTCCCACCCTGTGTCAAGATAGGTAACTCTAACTTGTGGTGTTGCAATTAAGCTCTCATTGATAATCATCTGTCATCATGTGTAGTTTCTATTAGAGTCTTGTACTTGTGAGATTCGGTAGAGTACTTAGAAGTGAGATGTAGTATTTCGCTCTTACAAAAAAGTAGTATATTGAAAATATTGTACAATATATTCTTTGTATATTTTGTGGAAAATACTGATGACATATTTCATTTTCATAGTGGTGACCACTATTAGTGAATGTAAATACTGTACCTTAATATTAAATATTTTTCAGCAGGAAGAATAGCTGCTAACAAGATAATGGGGATCCACGTAAACAATAAACAATTTACCCAAGACTACTGCCCTCATTACTAAGCAAAATACCAGTGAGTTGGCTGTGTTAAAACATGCACAGATCCCATTTATACCTGAAGTCACACACATGAAGTGCCCAGGAGTTAACAGGGGTCTAGAGTTTTAAACTTGATGCTAGAGATGTATGCAAGCTTGCATCCATCCAGAAAGTACAGTTCATTTGAAAATATCTACCAGACTGTGAATTGACTGCATTTATATTGCACTTAATGTATGTTATATACTTAATACATAAACTGTCCCCATATATATTTTATATAGAAACTGTAGCACTTATTCATTTTCAACTCTGTATTGTACTTGTATTTCTAAGTCTGTTCATTCCATTACATTTTGTTTAGTTTGGTGCTACATAATGCTGTTTTACTCACTGTATGAAAAAAATAATAAAAAAAAATAATAAAGATGGTGTGCACTCCAACAATATAGCTGTGGATCACTCATTACATTATGATACGTCCTTAAAGGTCCCTGGGAACGCATTCTGATATATTGAATTTCTGTATAATACTAAACTTGGGTGTTATATGAAATGTGCATAACTGACAGCCCTCCATCCCTGGCCAACAAATTTTGCTTATATTACCCAAAGAAATTGTGTTTTCTAGCTTTTTACTTTAAATTACAGTTGTAACAAGGTTTACAGAGGTTCTGATATGTAAATACAAGGCCTGAGCCGCAACGTGTGGAGAGTCTGCCCCATGGCTGCTACACTTCTCGATGGATCTCCACGGCTATGGGGCGGCACCTACTATCCGTCCCTCAGCACTAATCCGCTTAATTACATGGTGAATGCGGAAAAAGCGCCGGGCACCAGCCATGAGGGCAGCAGGGCACGTTGGTCAGTGACGTAAATCTGACCCACTTTTAGCCCATTCCACATCTAGAGGAGAGCAATAATGGTGAAATACAGCAGACATCTGGGAAGATATTCATAAGACATACTTTGTACCTTTACACTAGGGGCCCCCTAAGGAGCCAGATGCACTTAATTAGAAAAAATAAAAAGCTTTGCTCTAGGGAGGATTTGGTTAAAGGTGTTTGAGTATTTGGTCTACTTCATGAAAAATGTCAAAATCTTTACAAAGGTTATGTTTATTACAAAGAAAAGCAAGACTCTTTTAGAAACAAAGCAAGCACACTAGCAAGGCTGCTAGGCAGAGTTTAAAACATTAAGTTGTCAAGTCCGTCTTCCATAAACTTCTTATAGATGGCCATGAACTTCGCCACAAAGGCCTCCAGGTGATAAATGGCTTTGTTGCCCAGTTGCAGTCTGTGCTCATAGTAGGCAGCCATCTGAGCCACCTCAGCCTTGAGATGGCCATCACAGTTACTCAGCAGCTCAGACACCAGGCCCTATACAGTGAAAGGACATAGTATGACTGCAAGAAAGGTAAGTGTTTATTACGTTGTGTAAAAGGACCCATATCATGTAAAACTGAAATTACTGACATTAAAAATGATGAGTAGTGAAAAAGGTAACAGAAACCAAACCCCTGTTGCAGACTCCGGTGGCATTGTTTTTAGGATAAACCTTGAGTGATTTTAACGCAAAACCTCTGGTAAATTTCAGACTTCTATCTATTATAAATCAGGCCAATAAAGACAAGATGTAGTTTAAGGATGGATGCTTGACTCTCACATTGGTTACGACAATTAACAGAAATCAAGTGAACCCTAACCTTGAACATGTAACAATGATGTGGACCTTAATGAAACAATGCACACACAAAAATGTAAGATATAAGATAAGTTCTTATGGAAAGGGAACAAAAGCCCATATGAACTTTTAGCATAATCAGCTGCTTATGCAATGCCATACCTTCATGATGATTTCTGGTGGGATGCAGTGGGTTAGGAGTTCATATAGTCTTGCCCTAACTTCCAAAAGTCTGGAAAGATGACAGAAAAAGTATGTGATTTAGGGTCTGTTTTCCCTGGACAGGAATTGAGCTTAGTCCTGGACCACACAATATTCTGAATTGAAATTCAGTGCAGGATTAGGCTTAAACCACAGACACTCCTTAACACAAGTAACAAAATAAATAAATAAATAAAAATGACTCATTACAGCCGATGTGCAGAGTGCATAATGACAAAGCTAATTTATTTAATCACAGATTAATGATTCTTGCAATCAAAGGCCATGTTAATAAGAAACACATTTAGCCCATTATAAACCAGACAGAGCATGTGGTCCCTTAATACTTAAACACACAAATGTTACCTAATTGTGTTGCATTAAACCAAGCTGCCACTGCAGAACTAGTAAGACAATCCTCTTGCATGTCTTGGATTAGTTTTACTAACCTTTGCGGGCTTTGCTGGCTGACAATAGCATTTGCAGTCTCTCTGAGGTACACCTCCCAGTCTGTTTCAGGGATGTCTTGATCAGCAGAAAAAGGGTACCTGAAAAGGAGTGCAGACAAATGATTGCCTGTTGATTCTGTTCAGCTAGGGCAGCTCATAAAGTGATGAGATGTGCAAAGCACATAAGAAGAGGAGTTGAATCTGATGTATTTGAAGACATAAAGCACCTGTCTGCAGGACAGAACATGACTTTAGCACCATGTAAACACTTAATTACAAAGACTCACAGGTATAGCTACACTAGTCTGCCCTTATTGGTGCTCACTTACTGTTGCACTCGACAGGCCTCGCACATCAGCAGAGCTTTGCGGAGGTTGCGACCAGACTTCTCCGCAATCTGTTTTGCCAGCTCCACTGGCAGAAGCAACCCTTCCTTCCTGCACACTCCTGTCAGAACACTGCACACCTGAGGAATCAAGGTACAGACATCAGAAGGAGGGTTTTACAAAGAATCACAGAAGAAGTGCTGATATTGCAATCTGCAGCATTAGCCCTTCAATGTTTTCTGAAAGTCGGTTTAGACTAATGCGGGGAGAGTTTATACCTCCTCTGTACTGGGCAGAGGAACCCTCACAGCCAAGCACCTGCTCCTGATAGGGGAGATCACTTTAGATGTTGAATTGCAGCACAAGATCAAGCGGCAGGTGGACATGTATTTCTCCATGGTGCGGCGCAGGGCATGCTGCGCATCCTTGGTGAGACGGTCCACCTCTGTCAACAGCACAACTGCAGCAAGAGAATAGGATAATGTGCTGGGCTACACTGGACTTTACGCACTAATTCATACACACTTTTAGAGAGCACTGATTAGAGACCTGTTGTTTAGAGATTCCTCTAAACAACAAAGGGGGACAACTGAGAGTGGTTCTAAAAATGTTTCATACCTTTGAACTCTCTCTGCGTGCTGGACTGAATCTGCTGAGACTGGGCCACTGTTTTTATCAGCTCCTGGATAACAACACGGTCGCTGTTCCCTGCATCACTATAAAACACACAGGTCAGTACATGGTCCAATAAATACAATAGTGCAATGGGCCAGCTGGAACAGAGCATAGTGTGGAACAAAAAACAAAAAAAAAAAACAGACTCAGGTCATTAATGACATCCATAATATATGGCAACTTACCTGGGATTCACCTCCAAATGGTAGTTGCTGGCAATTGTATTTATTTCAATTTTCTTTTTAGATGGAGCCTGCATGGGGAGAACATTTATTATGAGTGCTCAGACTGAAGACGCCAGCAAATAGATTAAATCCTTACTTACAGATTTAATCAGTGGAAACTAGACTATATTCACACATACATGCAAACATACAATTTTTTTACAAGAAAATGGTTGTGCTTACTACGATAGACTGGTGTTCGATGCGGAGCTTTTCAACCCCAGCTCCATACAGCTCTCGGAGGAGACACATAATTCGAGTCTTTTTGCCAGCACCAGACGGACCATAGACAAGCAGATGAGGGAAGTCCCCGCATTGTACCTAAATTCAACAAGAAAGGACAGTTCAATCTGAGACACTTTCTATATGTTTGCTATAGAACTCAATAATTATTTTTTTCCTGCTTCAACACCTGACACGACTAACCAAATACCAATCTCATCAGATTATATATCAAAAGAGAAAGCCGTTTTACCTATCAGCATAGCACCGCATGCCACTTGTTTAACCTATACAGATTACCTTTATAGGTTGTCACAATACTAGAATTTTCAGTCTGATACTGATACTAATGGAGTACAAACATATTCACATTATTGGTGCTTAAATAACATTTCTTTAACCAACAGTGAACTAATCCAGCTTATTAAACACAAGATTCACAGATCAAACACTGAATCACTGTACTAAGACTGATTTTGAGATTCAAGGATTCAAGGAGACTTTATTGTCATTCGCATCACATGTGGTACATGGGGTGGAACGAAATTGTGGTACCCAAGGACCCAGTTTTACCCAGACAGCAGTACTTAAATAAATAAAATATACATAAATATATAAAAATATATGTAAAAATGAAAATAAAATACAGAGAGCAGCAAAATACAGAGAGCAGCAGAGTGTTTAAGATTAAGATTAAGATTTTTTTCTACAGTAGTTATAGTTTCCAGTCAGGGAAGGCATAAGACACAGAAGTGAAATGCACCCTGAACAAGAACAGGACATATTTTCTGAAGCAATGTATCTCTAATGCATTCAGCTAGGGTTTCCACTTCTAACTATTTGGAGGACTGGAAGTAGGTTTTATCCAGAATAAGACAGTCAGTGGTGCTAACTGGCTAACGTTTGTGCTTATGGAGTGACAAAGCTGTGACCTTACCCGTTAAACACATTTTGGAGAACAGTAAGACACTGTGCTTTAAGGCAGAGGTCCCTGCGAGTTGGGCTGAACTTGGATAGCTAGCGTTAGCTAATCTCGCTACAAGCTAAAAACACCCGAGTACAGACAGACTCCGCTGCGTTGTTTACACTTTGTTAAACGAGCTACAAGGAACAAAGCTACACTAACAGCCCCATCAATATTAGACTTCCAGCTCTTCTGTAGTTACCCGTTTCTAAACCGTACCGAAATCCAGCTGTTTGTGCCTAAAGCTGCGAAAACAGCAAGCTCGTACAGCGGATGAGCTTTCAGCGCTAGTGGTAGCTAACGCTGCTAGCTAGATATGTGAACTACTGGCTTGGTGTCTTTCTTACCAGGTTTTTCAGCTGATTTGCTTGGTCCTTGTGATAGTCCAGCTTCGCCAGAGACGTCGGCCTGTACTTATCTACCCACAGACTCATGTTTTAATATAAATATGAAAAATAATATGCTTTTATTATTACGGCAAAACGTGCTGGAGTTGACAGCGCTGTCTCCCGCGAAAAATAACAAACCCGCGCCGGAGCCAAACGACAGAGAGCGCCGAGGGACAAACAGACTGAGAGGCGTTTTCGAAAAAAGGCAAAAGAGTTAAGACTTAACTTAACTGATATTTACATTTACATCTTTTGGACATTCTTAATGTGTGTTTTTTAGTGGATGTAGTTTCAGTGTTTTCCAAAAAATAAGCACAACGCACCACAACAAATTTATTAATAATTATTAAAAAACTAACAAACAAATAAATAATGGGAAAAAACACAAATGCAATAGGACATTAGAAGTAAGCTATATAACTAGTATACAAATAGTATGTGTGTGTGTATATATATATATATATATATATATATATATATATATATATATATATATATTCTTATTGTTCTTCTTATTTCTTATATATGTTTATTATTCTAAATGTTTAATATGCATGAGCACTGGCCAAAAACATTGCAGACACCTGCTCGTCTGATATTTTTTATCAATGGTATTCCTTCACGCTTCTTAGAAAACCGCTGTGAGGACTGGATTGCAATTTCCATCACATGATCATTACTGAGGACAGGTACTGATGGGGATGTTTGGTTCTTGATCACAAACCCCACTCCATCTCATCCCAAATGTCTTGGGGGGGAGCTCCATCAAACCCGAGAACACAGTTCCACTGCTCCACAGCCCAATGCTGGGAGGCTTTATACCCCTTTAGTGAACCTGTAGTCAACCATTCTGCTGACAAAGCTTTTCTATGAACATTAGAGCCACATGCCCTCAACTGGACACCTTTGTCAGCAACAGATGCATGTGAAAGTATCTGAACTCACTAAACAGAAAGGGTGTCTGGATAGTTTTGGAGATACAGTGTTTCTTCAGGAAGCACAGAACAAATCAAACAGAAATATTACATTTATGCTTACTGCTTAGTAACAAGTTAATTGTATTTTTTGACAATTAACAAGAATTGTATTTTTTGGAAGGCTGGTGGTTACTGTAAAATTATCCCAATATACATTCCAAAAGAATATTAACTACAGAGACCTGCCACTGCCCGCTGGCCAGGATCAGTAAAAACAAACAAGCTCCGGACTGAACATAGCCAGGTGCTGGAAGTAAGAGGCCTGGGGTAAAACCTGCTCTAAATGTCTGAACGTCTAACAGCAATGCATAACAAACGGCTCAGGAGAAAGACCACCTGTTGAATCCCTTTAATACTTTTCTGTGGGTGTCTGTAGAGTTTCTAGATTATACCGTTAGCAGCCAGGAAAACTGTACAGTATGTAAAGCACAGAAGTGACAGGGCTACTGCTCCACTGGAATGTAAGTTCGTTTGTGAATACACTGAAGCTCATTGTGTTTCTCTATAGACTATATGGACATAAGTATTGGGACACCTTCTCGTTCTCGTTCATTCTTACGAAATCGACGGTATTAAAAAACAGTCCTGCTTTTGTTGGGGTAACTGTCTCTACCGCCCAGGGAAAGCCGTCTACTAGATTTTGGAGCACTGCTGTGAGGATTTTGTGAGGTCAGGATGTTGGATGATCTCCATCCCACCTCATCCCCATCTCCTCATACCACCCCAAAAGTATTGGCTGGAGCACCATCATTCACTGGTCCACAGCTCAATCTTAAGGGGCTGTATACCTCTCTAGTCCACGCCTGGCATTAGGTATGGTGCTAATAGGTTTTCATAACCTCACAAAACACAGAGGATGTCCCCATTTCTGCAGTGGGACATGCAATTCTGTCCCACTGCCTGTCAGATAGTCCAAGCTGCAGTGTCCCTGTGTAGACACATAAGGGACTGCTGTAGAGTGTCTCCTCATTCATATGCACACTCTTAGCTCAAACTACAGTTTTGGACATTATCAGGATGACAAAAAAACGATAATCAGACACAGGGTGTACGCGACTAATGCAGATCTAAAATGAAGGATTCAGATTTACAGACACAGGTAGAGAAATCACAGCTAAATTACAGTACACTTTCAATGCTCAATGCTGAATATTCTTTTTAGATTTGTGCTGAGCTAAATCTGTATATGCAACAAAAAACAGAAAATACATAGCTAGCTAACTAGCTACACCCCTAACGAGGAAGATGGGTGTCTGTGAATGATCATACTCTTGTCATGCCTTCTTTAGTCAAGTCAAGTGGGTTTATTGTCAACTACAACTACATACAGAGTACACAGTGAAACGAAACAACGTTCCTCCAGGACCATGGTGCAACACAGACAGTGCATACAAGACACAAGTGCAACACAAACAAACAAGTGCGGACAGACAACACAGTACAGACAGAGGATAATAAATAATGACTGTAGTGTGCAAGTTGTGCAATGTGCGATAAACTGAGTCCAGTGAGGTAGTAAAGTTATTAGTGCAAATGCTTGTGCAAAAAATGCTTCCCATATTATCTGGGATAAATGGTTGGAAAGAGAGAGAGAGGGAGAGAGAGAGAGAGGGAGAGTGTAAGATATCAGTTCAGTGTCTGGAGTTGAGAAGTCTGATGGCTTGGGGGAAGAAGCTGTTGCAGAGTCTGGTCGTGTTGGACCGGATGCTGCGGTACCTTCTTCCTGATGGCAGGAGGGAGAACAGTCTGTGTGAAGGGTGGGTGGAGTCATCCACAATGCTGGTTGCTTTGCGGATGCAGCGGGTGGTGTAAATGTCCAATGTCTTTATTGTTTAATACAGGTAAAACTGAGCTAAAATAGTGACCCATCATCAACACCTTACCTGCCCGACACTCTTTCTTACCGCTAAACGCTAAGAGGTGTGTTTCGCTGGTCTCTCCTCAGCTGAGATCCTGAGGCTCTATTTAATCCCGCGCATTGACAGCTGCTGCGTCCTCGCGCCCGCGGTCTGCCGCTCGCGCACAGTCACGTGTGAAATTCAAAATCCAACGGAAAAGTTGAGCTCAGCTACAGACTGTTTTAATGGCCGTTAAAAATCAGGAAACCCGCGGAGACCTCTGGTGATTTCAGACAATACAGGCATAAAGAGAGCCACTGTTGTTTTTAGATTTAGGCGTATGTGTGTTCGCTGGCTATTTATCTTATAATTAAATTATTAAACTTTCTAGCTAGCGCTGGCTAACGCAACGTTGCTTTCCTAACCTAGCTAGATAGCTAGCTAACATTCAGCAGCTAATTTGGTAGCTAGCACTAGCTATAGCTAGAATGCAACAGCAGTGTTTTTTTTTTTTTGCTTGTTTCTTTGCAAAGATAACATTAATATTTATATTTTAACATACATTTTTTCTTTATTTATCAATAAAATAGTACAGAGGAGGATGGGTGCCTCTTGTTTTCCATGCCACTGTGGCCTTTGGCTTGCTGACTGAGGGTCTTGTTGGTCTCTTGTCCTCTTACTGATTAGCTACTGGTTCTGTAAATCTGCTTTGTGATCATGCCAGTTGTATAAACGCTACCAGTGACTAGACATTTCATAATTTCTAAATGTGTGTGCTTCAGCATGGATTAATGTTAAATAGCAAGCTAGCTAATTGAAAATGGTCGGATATTGGTGTCAGCCGTGGTGCTCCACTTTTCAGCGATGCATCTCTCAGTTGTTTTGTAGTTGTTCTCCAGTCAGTTCACTGAAATAAGCGTCATATAGTGAACAGTGAATCATTCAGTGAGTGCGAGTTGGGTTGGTATAGCTGTGTGTAACACTACTGATAGTGGCCTGTTTAAACCATCTGCCTGATGTTAGAGACCCTCAGCTTCTATGTTGCTTGCTAAGTTCCTCTGTCTCTGTGATGATTAACCTCTCAGTTCACTTAATGTAGGAACAGATGGACTGGCCCCTCCAAAAACCCTGGATGCTGTGGATCGTGTCAAGGTAGTAAAGCTTTTAAATTTACAAAGTTTCTCCATCACTGCTGTAATGTTGTGTGTTGAATATGGGTGATTCTTCAATCAGGGGAATTTCATGTCCCCAGGTTATAAATTCATGTTAGTAAGTTAGCTACAGTTATTTTGTACTTTATTAGAGAACAAATGGCTGAAATAATGAATATATTGTGCCAATTGCACCAAAATCATGATTGGTGAAAATGTTGTACTTTTGTATTTTGGCCTTGTCCCCAACCCACAATTTGAAATGTATTTAAAGAACACAATGTGTGTGCTTAATAATAACTTGACATAGAACATATGGTTTCTGTTCATATCAATTCAACTTTAGTGTGTTTTTGAACAATATATTACTATATAACTGTATAAATGAAAGTTAAATGAATTTCTAAAACTAATTTTCACTTTTTTTTTCTGTCAGCAATGCCATGAGTAGTGCTCATGTTTGTACAGAGAAACGTAGTAAGTGAACGCTGTGAAATTACCTGGGTTTTTGCACTATGCCACAATATTTTGGCTCTATATAAGCATTAGGTCTTGGCCATCATTTAAAGCTCATAAACATTGGCTTGACAATTAAAACCAAATGATTGTTAACTTTTGTAATGATTGTACAATTTTTCAAAAGTTGCATGTATGATGCAAAAACATGACGTGCAACACATTGACATTCTTTTAATTATGGAACTTATGCAATTTTATTGTTTGCACATCAATGTCTGTGAACAAACAGCACCAGTAAAGCGCCTCTGTCATGCACCAAAGTCCTCTTGCCTCCCAGCTTTACTTTAATTAGATTATACAACAACATGAATGCAGTCATAATTCTTCATTCAGATTTGGTTTAAAATAGTGAGAATATCTAATTGAATGCTATTCTCAATCTCCAGCCTTCTACAAAAACCTGGTTATTTCATAAAAGGAATGTAGACTATAATATTTATTCACTGCAGTTATTAGAGGCACACATCTTTCTATCTTTCACCTTATAGCTAATGTAATACATGTTCCAGCAGGTTGTGATAGCATGCATACTGTAGTTCACAGCTGTGTGTGTGTATACGTGTACGTACACTTGTGCATGCCTGGAAATGAAGAGGTTATTATGTAAAGTCTGAATATGTATGGTAAATGCATATTTGTACTGCATATCATAGCTCTTCATAGGCTACAGCATGTTCCTGTGGCTGATGCAAAACAAACAGAAGCTTTAAAGGGGTTTGTCCTTAATCTGTTTGCTAGAACACACTGCTGGAACATTCCATGCATTACAGGCTGATTTATTCACACAGTGCCTTGCAAAAACATTCACCCCCTTAAAATTTACAAATGACACTTACACGGACTATCAGTTGCAGACCAATCTGTTATTAAAGTTTCAAGAGATTTTTAAAAACAATTAAAAGCTGAAAATAATGCTGGTTAAATATGCCTTTTCAAATGAACAATTGGATTGAGATGTGAACTTTTGACCATTGCAGAAAAATCACATTTGTATTGTTGAACCACTATTGTGTTGCTTTGGCTTTGTGCATGGGATCATTGCACTGCTGTAGTGTTTTGAAGTTCTCAGCTGACCATCCCACGTAGACCCTTTTTACATTTTTGTTTTCTGTCACAAGTATTGTTTGTCTGGTGAATATTGTACTCTATAATAGAAGATAATATAAGATATAAAAGAATGCTTACAACAATTTACAATATGTAATATTGCACGCAATGTTGGATGGTAATATTGATGTGTTGTTGCGCATTCTCCTCACAGGTTACATGTACATTCGGGGCAAGGCTGATCCAGAGTGTAGACAGGCACCAGCACCCAACCACAAATGGACTTGCACCAGCAGCGAGCAGACAGCAGAGGGCAGCTCGGCACAGGGGGAGAAAGAAGAAAGGATTGAAAAAAGGCTTTAGAAATCTAAATAGACTAGTGTACAACCTGTAAAAACATTGTAGTTTTTGTTTGTGTTCTTGAGTTTTAGCTTGAATGTGAACATGCACTGGAGCTGCACGGATTCATCTAGTTTGTGAAAAAACCATAATAAGCAGACCAGAGCCAGCCGAGAGTCATCTGTAACTAAGCTTTACACAGAAATAAGGCATATTTACCCAGAAAGAAGTCAGATTCTTAAATATTTCTTACACTTTAAAGCAGTTAAAGCAACATTTTCTGAAAGGTAAAATGCTAAATAAATTCAATAAATTACTTTTTTAAGGGATCGGAATTACAATGTGATTCTGGTCCATGTTGGCAAATATACATTTTCAGTAGGGCTGTGAGAGTGAGCAGATGCAGACAAATGACCTCACTCTCAAGGAATGTGCTTTTCAAATGTATAAAAGCTAACCTGAAGGGAAGAGTGTTACTTAAAGGCAGAGCGGATTATGGATACTGACAAGCTGTAAGGACAGCTAGAGGCCTGAGGAGAGTGTTGAAAAGCGGTTTCCTCCAGCACAAGGGCTAGCTCACGTAACACAGTGAGTGTGTGGCAGCACTGGAAAAGGGGCCAGGGATTAGGAAGTTCAGGTTATCAGACATTTTAATCAAGGAAAGGGTCAGATGTTGTGCAGTTGTTTTTTCTAAATAGATTAGACCAGTGTCTACTCTGAAGTGCTGCTGCAGTGTGCATTTTTGTTTCAGTCCAGACTCAACATATCAGATAATTAACAAACACTTCCTGACTGTGCATTAGGTCCAGAGGTGGGTAGAGTAGCCAGACTTCATACTCAAGTTGAAAATTTTTACCACGTTAAAGTTATTAATCAAGCAGAACAAAATGTTTTGTAGAAACGTAGGAGGTTAAACAATTGCAAGTACTAACTTGCATATAACACCACAGTTGAGTTTAGTATATTCAACATCTGTCAGCATAGAAGCAGAAGTTTATTTTGCCCTTCTTGGAATAACTTTGGTCATTAGTCAGTTGCTAAAACTGAAATGTAAGACTGTAAGTAGTATCTCAACATGAATGGCTAAAGCGAAACTAGGTAGAAAGTAGATGTCTATCTCTGCAAAAATACACTATATGGACAAGGTATTGTGCTTCCTGCTCATTGTTTGTTTCTTTCCAAATAAAGGTGATTAAAACGTTGATCCTGCTCTTGTTGGACCAAATGTCTCTACTGTCCAGGGTAGGCTGGTTCTACTAGGTTCTGGAGCATTGCTGTGATGATTTGATTGAATTCAGTAAAAAGAGCTTCCCACCTCATCCCCAGCTCCTAAACGCATCCCAGAAG
This sequence comes from Salminus brasiliensis, assembly GCF_030463535.1. Lineage (NCBI taxonomy): Eukaryota > Metazoa > Chordata > Actinopteri > Characiformes > Bryconidae > Salminus > Salminus brasiliensis. Next base: position 18,585,958 of record NC_132893.1, on the reverse strand, counting down.
TATTGGATGAATACCACTATTCCAGAGAACACAGTTTCACTGCTCCATATCTCCATTCTGGGTGCTTTATACACCTCTAGCCCACCCCTAGCAATAGGCATAGTGCCAATAGGTTCATGTTTATCTGCTCCAGGGAGTCCTATTATATTGGTAATACTTCTTTACAGGCCCTAGACAAGCTGTGTTTGTGCATTTGCACATTTGTGTCAGCAGTTTTTCAAGTAACTGAATGCATTCATTAGAAGGGGTGTCCACAACCTTTAGAACTTCAGGTTAAAGTATTATCATTTGGAATTCTAAAATCTATAAATGTGTAAAAACCCACACAAACAGAATTGAGACAATTGTCAAAACTTATGGCCAAATAGACACTTTAATTGATGGTAATGTTGCTCAGAGTTCTGGCTTTGAGGTCAAAACTTTGCCAGCTTCTGGCGGTTGCCTCGGAGAGTCAGTGGGCTTGTTTATGAATGAGTGAGTGACGTGTGAGTGAGCCTGGCTGTGTCTGCATGTTCGTATGCAGGACACAACAACACAGGAGATGGTTTCCTCTCACAATGGCCCAACGTCATTCCATTCACTCTCGTTCTCACAACATAGCAACACCAAGAATACCAGGCGTCTCCACTCATCTGAATGGGGCAACTGTGGGAGATTTTCACTTTGTTCTTTATAGATATCGATCAACTTCTGCATTTTTGACTGTGTGTATTGTTGGGCTGTGTGCTTGTGTCTGTGTACATGATGTATGTGCAGGCATGCACAGGCGTAGAGGAACATTTGTCAAGTAAATGTAACATTTACACACACACATATATATATATATATATATATATATATATATATATATATATATAATGTTTTCAACAATGTATAATAATGGTGAAGATATGAATGCTTAAGCATGCAAAAGTAAACTAAATTACTTTAGTTTTTTACATTCCTCAACGAAACCGCTCCTTTGTCTCGATGCAGCTTTACACACTTTGCTTTGCACTTTTTGTTTTAAAGCTGAGCCCTTGTTATAAAATTATTTGGAATAAATTCACACACAGCCTTTATCCTCATTTTTAGTATGTTTTATAACCATGTAATCATAGGCCTTTAGATATAAATGCCTTTTAATATTGTGCAAAAAAGATACCTAACATTTCTGAAAACGTTGAAACCAAATGTTGTCCAAACTTTTGACTGCTACTGTACCTCAAGGCTTAAGAGTACCAGGAAAGCGCTGTGTGAAACACTCTGTACTCCAATCACCCACCCCCACCCCTCTCTCTATCCATCCCCCTCACTGTGCCTCTCTTTCTGAAAGAGTCTCCTCCCCTCTCTAAGTGTACACAATATAAACACCCTTATGTCATGTGTCTCCCATTGCACAGGTAGTGTCTGGAAAAAGGAGTACACTACAAGGACAGTCTATCAAGCCAGACTGGAGCACCGATACAGTGTTTTTGCATGCAGTATGGGCTGAGCTTTCCCTGAAGTAGGAGTACCATTTTTGAGACAACACGGTGGCCTTTTTCCGAGTATATGCTCTTTGGATTGTTGAACATTCAGGTAACCAGCTCCCATGCATGCAGAACGTTCTAGTATCTCCATCTCTCTTATCACTCAGTTTTAGTAATGAGTAGTAATGTTAGAATTATGTATTATATCACTTTCAGATAAATTAGAAATACCTTGTTGCTTGCAGGAGTACAGTTAGGGACCTACCAATAGTACATGTGGTCAATGGTGGCTGGGAAATTGTATTGCAACAAATGGGCTATAGTCTACATTTTATAGACATGCTGAACATTTGTAATGGACCTAATGCAAGGTTTGTGGAAATGAGCAGTATTTTTCCAATTTAGTGGAGGGTGAGTATATCTCAGTAGTATTTGTTTGCTTCAACAAACAAATACTATTGCTAGAAATAATGTAGTATACAACCTACACTGAAAAAATGGTAAGTACCTGACGTAGATCTGGCAAGTGATTGCAGATGAAATCAACAAAAATTACTTTCTTTAAGTTTACAAAAATTATGTTCATGTTGCACATTTCATTCATTCACAGCCACATGATACATGTAATTGATGTGCTCTTTCTGCATTTAAATGTAATGTAAATTCATTTTCTCCAGTACTGATAAGATCTTTTAGGAATGGAATGTGTTTTCTCAGCTGAAAATATCTAAATGCATGATCATGTAAAGTATGATATGCAGCTTTGGCTGTGATACACTGCACCGTATGCAAATTTGACCGCATAATGAAAAGAGCTGAAGGTAATAAAACCGCTCATAACATATCCAGGCTTGAGAGCAGTTACTGATGCCAGAACTACCATGACATGCAGAATACTTAATACGTGTTCACAGGTTTTTTATATGTTAAGTTGTCTTTAAAAAAAATACTTAACCCCTTAATTCCAGTTTATCATTTAGTTATAACGCTTACATACTACAACTAATGAACATTTATTACATCTTAAGTATTGTTCAGTAATTACATGAAAAACAATGCCTACTAGTTGTGTTATTAAATAATTGGTGGGAGGAATGAAGGTCTGGAACTGCTGGCAGTTCTGGGGAGTTGTAGAGGCCAAGTTGCACTGTTACTATGAATTAGTTAGTAACTATAATGGAACTAATGTACTAATGTTATGTAGTTAGGAGAGTGCGGAAATAAAATGTGGGAGCCTATATTTTGCCTTTGCAGTTTAGCCTTGAGTTGGTGTAAGGAATAATGATGTAGGTTGATTAACTGTGATCCTTCTTGTATGTTTTCAGGTTTATGACTGCAGAAGAGTTGAAAATGAACGGCTCTTTTTTTTTCTTCTTTTTCTAAAGACTCAGTGACTGTGATTTACGTTGGTCCACAGAAGGAACTGCACTTTAAATCAAGAGAGATAATCATGTCGAACCTCTGTGGCCCTGTCTTGACCCTTCCAATTCACCAGAGCTCTCGCACCCTGGAAAGGGAAGTTACAGTCCCGTCCATCCCACTCCTTTTCCAGTCTGGGGGCGGCTCTAGACCCGTTTGGCACTCGGCCAAGCTGTGTGGCCTAACCCAGTGTACTTGGACTTGCTGCTGTCCTGCAGCACAGCCTTTTTATGCTGGCCAGAATGTGGCCCAGATAGAAGCTTCACGATCGCTGCCTCGCGTGGTTAAGCATAAGCCCAGCTCAATCGTGTTCTCAGACAAGAGTGAATCAGCACAGCACAATTACTTTATCAGATCTGAACACAGACTCTTCAGCAGTGAGAGTTCAGATGGAGAGGCTTCCTCAGGGCAGTGTGATGAAGATAATGATGATGATGATGACGAAGAGGATGATGATGGTGTTCCTCTTCAGCTGTACAGGCAGTTTTTCATTAGCCACAAACGGAGAGACATGAACAAAAATAGGCTAAAAATAAGAAGATCAAAAGTAGGGCCAGTCCCAATGACCCAAACCCAAGAGGTCATTGCAGTTGAGGACAAAATGCATGGTGTTACAGTAAATGGAGAGAAGGTGAGTGAATATTCCACTGCTTTTATGTATGCCTGTTGTATGTTTTGGCTTAGTATGACCATAGCTCATAGAAACAATAAGTAGATAGCTTTAAACTTATTTTCCTGGAGACTTTTGTAGAGATTCCTGGTTGGTAACTGCTTGATTCACGTACGCTTGAACACCTAACTTGAAGATTTTTTTTCTTTTCTCCCCTTTGAATCTTTTAGTACTGCTGCACTTGCACTAATGAACCTGTTTAGTTGTAAAACTCAGAAATCAAAACACACAGTGAGATGAAATGAAATGAAAATTTAATATTACCATTATAGTGGCCAAAATTATTGTTACTGTGCTTAAAAAGTAAAAAAAAAACTTTACTGATTCACAAACTGAAATTATTTCAGTGGCATTACTTGGGTTGTCTGGAGAATGCACAATCTGGGGAATAGCAAAGGTATTAGGGTTCCCCCTCCCAGAGAACAAAAATGCGTCTGCCTCCATCATATTTTATGCGTCTTCCGGCTCTTGTCAAAACTCTGCCGTGTGTCTTAATGGAACATTTTCAAACAAGTGTTGCAGTCTGTGGATACCTGTCAATTCCTAAAGTAAAAGCATTTCATCTTTCATCTACCCACACTGATTTGAAGCTCAAATCCAATTCTTGAAATCTTTTGGAAGTGTTTTGAATGTCATTGTAATACTTGTCTGATCACACAGCAAAACAAATCATGCCTGTTCATGATTTCATCTAAACAGAAGTGTGACTTTGCATAAAATTGCTAACAAAGAGGAAAGAAGGTACATAACTGTGCATAAAGGAACCTGAAATCACATTTTGAGATTGTGAGTAGAATTAATGACTGAATGATTGACATCAGTTATGTGCATCATTTGTTACCCATTTAGGTTTCCTATGCTACATTCGTTGTGAAATAACATTGCATTAGACTGAAATCATATTATGTTTGTTTTTTTTATTTTTAATACACTTGTTAACTGCACAGTGGTAGAAAGCATCTTTAAATTCACAAGCTCCCGTTGTGGCTTATTAACTTAGTCTTTTTAGCTACATTTTGTTAAGTTTTAAGTTAAGTTAGATTATGCTAGAATTGGGGACAACAGTCTTTAGGAAAAAAGGAATGTTCAATCTGGGCACTATTCGTAGCTCAGTAAATTGATAAAGGGCTTAAAGCTACAGATCACTGTAGAAGTGCCCTTCCTCCATCGGATAAATATGGTTTGCCTACATTTAAAATTGTTTATAAATACAAACTTTAATATCTCTGGAGGCCTTTGGAATTTCTTGTTTTGCACAGGAAGTGGTTCCTGGCTGCAGACAGTTTGGGAACCTCTGCTTCAGATGCACTGCAGATCAGTGTTTTCCCATACGACTTATATTGTCAAAGGATCGCTTCACTGAGCTGCATCAGGTGTGTTGGAGCATACAAAACACACAACTGCAGTTCAGAAGGACTGCAAGAACAGAGCAGGGAACAGCTGGTACAAATCAAAATGTATCCACTGCTGTGTTCTAGTTGGTTTATGCTGGTCTGGTTCTGAAATGATATAATGCACAACACAACATATGCTGTTTTTTGCTGGTTACGGACTATTGTGCTTTTATTTATTTATTTGTATTTTTATTAAGTAGCAAGGTCCAGTGTTATGTTTGTAGGAGACCACTAGAGGGTGGTGCTCATACACTGTTCAGTGCTTCATCCCCTGACGTATAACCACTGTTATGTGCATATTCAACCAGGACCTCTACATGGAATACTAGTGCCGTCCCTGTCTATTAGCTTCAAATCTGATTGTTATAGAGCATGTTGGTGATCAGATATTAACTCATGAGATACACCAAAGCATGTCTAAGGTAGCATTTGGTAAAGGTGAGAGGGAGTATGAATGTGTTTACAATTCAGCACTGGCATGTTCAGCTTCCAGGCTATTCCTCCTGAGAAAGCCCTGACATTCACTTCTCCCAGCATGCACTGCAGCTGTATGTTATGAATTTTGGATGATCTTTCTCTCTCACACACACTTTCATTCCCTTTCTGTCTCTCCCTCAATCTCTCTCTCTTTCTCTTGCCACCTGTCAGAACAGATCAGATATGCTGGCATGCCTTATTTATAACCCACATTATGTGTGTTACTAGGTGTGTGTTGTGGGCACTTAACGTGACGTTTTGAATTAGTCCTTTACCCCTGGAGATCATTCTGACTGGATGGTTCATGTGCCTTAATTTAGTGACGCAGTTCATCATAGGTGGCTTTGTTCTCATGTATGTTTATTTAAAAATTTTTATTTATTGTAGCTACACTAAATGTCCGTTTTTGTGGCCAATCCTTCTAATGAATTTATTCAGCTAATTTAGGTTGCACTGACACCGATGAACACACAGCTTGTCTATTCCCTGTAGAGAAGTATTGCCATTAGAATAGATAACATGAACCTGTTGTCACCATGTCTAATGCCAGGTGTGGTCTACAGGAGTTTAAAGCCCCAGCATTGAGCTGTGGGGCAGTGGAACTGTGTTCACTGGAATGATGGTGCTCCATCCAATACATCAGGGATAAGATGGGGTGGTGATTATCCAACACCCTTATCTCACAAACATTCTTGTTGCTGAATGCAATCAAAAAACTTTACAGCAATCCTCCAAAATGCAGTAAATGTAGTAGAAATGTAGTTTTTTTTTTTATACCTTTGATTTCAGAAGAAACAATGACTATTACTTTGGGTACATGCCTCAGCAGGACACCATGTTTTCACCATGCTTCTTCAGTCCATTTTCTATGCAACAACATATTGGAGTTCTTAAACTGGTTTTTGGCCTTGTAACTTAAAGAGTCAAAGCTAGAGGTCATTTCTTTCTGTCCAATACAAGGCTTCCATGAAGGAAAGGGAGATTATGTAAAAGCAGTGTTGGGGAAGTGACACATTACGTATCATAAATCATTGAAAATTATAGTGGACAAAGTGCGTTCTCGAATTAAATGAGGAATGTTCTTTAGGGGTAATTAGAATGAACACAAGCCATGAAAAAGGTCAAAAAGCTAAAACTGGCATTGAATTGAACTGAAGCTTTCGTTGTCGTTGTACTATGAGACTCTATATCAGACATTTTTTCCCAGGCTATGGTGAATCCTACACTTACACTGGCTTTTCCATTGAGGCTTTTCTGCTTTTAGAATGTGACCCAAGACTATGTTTAAAACAGGCTCATTGTCTCTAAGCGTTAGTGTTCCTTGTTCACTGGCATGTGTTTTTGAGTCCCCAAGCTACTATATTGGCTTCATTCATTCAGAATTATAGCAACGAGCCTAGAATGTTCCTCAGACTCAGACTGCTTTACTGGCAGAAGGGGAGGTGTCTGATTATACTACTGGCAATGGTGAGACCCCATGAATGTCATTATTGTACTAAGGAAAAGAGAGCTGATATTAATGCAGCAACCATTTATATTATTATTTTATATAATTATCAGCTATGGAAAAATATATACTTATGCAATAAGAGAAAAACACAAGAAAGAATTCCCAAGAAAGAATACTTGGCCAAAATTCACATGTAACAGACCTGTGAGTAGAACCTACAAATAGTGGGGGGTGATAACTCGCATTACATGTTTGAATCGATCGTTGTGTACAGACAACGCCTGCAATTTACATGTATGCAGTGTATGAAAGTAGTCTGTCTGACTGACATGCTGCAACGTGGATGATCACACTGCACATGAAACACAGCCCCTGGGCAGAGTTCTGTCTAAAATACAAGCACTCAATTCAGCAGGATGAGGCACCCTGTATATACAAAATGTTGAGAAAGCACATAGCTTTGCTAACTTGTGCCATGCTGTGTGCTGAAATTCCACGAAAAGAAGACGTGCATGTACCCGCAGGTGGCTAGGAATATGATACGACATGTGAACAGTCAACCAAAACATTTTGATCTCTCTCTGTGTATTCGAATTAAATTTTCAGTAGTGTGTAGCTATATATCCAATGCTGAGAAATCAGCTTGCAAGACTGCTCAAACAGCAAGGCAAGCGACTGAAATAATCCATCCGATTATCCGGACTTAAATCACACAGGCTACACCTGGTTCCCACTTCCAGCCAGATGCTAGGCTATTGCTTGCTGTGGTTGCTATGAGATTCCTAGATGGTTTCTATGGTGTTGCTAGGTGGTTGATATGGTGTTGCTAACCTAGGAGAGTCTGAAATTGCATGAAATACAGTGAGACAGAGAGAAGTACAGAGAGAGTGTTGTAGGCCTTCATAGGTTCACTCCTAACATCAATGATTTGGCACATACTCCCTACAGATCCAGCCATTCCAGGAACTAAGCAAATTAGCTTTGTGCTATGCTTTGTGCTTTGAACCCTCTTAGCTGTTCCAGGCCCCTGGACGTCAGTCTTGGCCTCACAGGGGTCTCTTTGAGCTGGTTCTTGAAGAAATTCCCCCAGTCCACCCCAGTAATGGCAACAATTACGAAAAAAGAGCCTCCATTTACTGCCTGTTGACCAAGCCACTTCCTGCTAGTTTACAACCCCAGATTTGCAGGGTCCTAAAGTAAGTGTGTGTGTGCGCAGAGAAGCTATTTTTACTCACTGGAGGCTGGGAGAAAGTTCAGCATGCATGGAGTGATGGAATTTCTTCAGCTATGAATGGCACAGAGTCATGCTCGCACAGACAGACCCCTTGCTGACACGCATGAGTGCAAGCACACTTGGACCCACAAATACTGAAGTGCTTTTAGCATTCATAAAATGTTGATGAGTGCTAACGTCACTGAGCAAAATGTGGAGAATAATTTGCGAGATAATAGAAAAATAGATCTAAAGTTTGAGCAATTGATAATTAAAAATTGACAATTAATTTGAACCACATTAACATGTGATCAAACCTTATGTGAAGTTTGTATTTGAAACATAAAATAAGACCATCAGAAACACAGGGAATAATATGAAGAGGAAGACATGACAATGCACACCAGGTATAAACAAGACACTGGCCTGTCATTTTAAATGATTATCTAATGAGACTAATCTCCCGACTCCCAGACGTCTTGAAAGGCGACTTTACCGTTGCTTTGCTGTGTGAATAATGATGACTTGTTTACACTGATAAAATGTGTTTATCCTAATTAGCGCATTTTCGATGTTCATGAAAATGAGTTGTGTGTGAAAATGAGATCTGTGTGTAGAGACTTGAGATTTGACTAATATTTAAAATCATGTCGATTAATTAAGATTTGTTTGTTTAGTTGTAGGTGTCTGGAATATGGTTCTGGGTGTTTTGTGTGCTTTACAGTATTCATTGTCACAGTATGTTTCCAAATGAAAGGATCTCTACACAGGCCGTTATAAAAGCCAAACCAAAGACTGTATTTGACAAAATCTACCATGGGTTTAGAGCAAAAAAATAGCTAATTCATACTAAACCTATGCATTAAAATATACTATTAGTTGCAGATGCAACAACATCCAATTTGAATGAATACAGTTCTCATTTTTCGTAATCCAAACATTGTCCAAAATATAGTGGGAATATCATATTGTGAACTTTGAGTCAAATCTTGGGTGATTTGTTACACTTCTATTAGAGTTGTGTGAATCTTCCAGAGGACTTACTTTTAAAGCTGGGTGACATTTCAATGATGGGCTTTCTACATGACTCCCTGGTGTAGGCAGAAACGCATAAACATATTCCCAGACACTAGTTCAGCATATTTATCAGCAGGCTGTGGAATGTGTTGCCATGCATGCATCCATTCCCTCCCATTAATCTGGGTTTGTATTAATTAAGGATAATTGTGTTCGAGAAAACCTGTTGTTATTTTTCCATAATAAAACCCCTTTTTTAATTTGGTTGGCAGCCTGTACCATCTGGCTTGCAGCTGAAAGTTCTGCTATTTTTGCTTAGGAAGCTAATGTGGCCTATGGGCTGCCAATCTGCCAACCACACACTGCTCAGAGTCTTGGGGTTGTAGGTTGGTGAATCAGTGTGTTTTGCTCAATACACCAAATGAAATGCATTAGGTTAAATAATTACAATCATGAGCAATATGGCTTTCATTCGAGACTTTAATTCTCAGCAAACTTACCACAAACGTGGTAAGAAGAGGAAGGAGAAGACACACCTTATATGCAGCACAAAATGATCAACCACAACATTAACATCACCTGCTTAATATTGAGTCGTTCCCCTTTGTGCCGCCACAACAGATCTTACTTTTTGAGGCATGGCTTCCGCAAGATGCTCAGTCCTCTAGCTATCCCAATCTGGACCATGTTAAAGTGGCTCAGATTCTTAACAAATTTTCACCTTCCCTTACGTTCCCTTACTGTCTGATATATCCACCCCTTGCCAGATGCCAATGTAGAAGAAGATAATCAATGTTTTTCTCTTCACCGGTTCTATTGTTATGGCTGAATGTCTGTAACCCTATTTTGTCAGGGTATTTGGAATTTCACTTTGCATCTATTATAGATACTTAGCTCTTGCTAATTCATGTGTAAGCTTTTCATTGGGTCAGTCTGAGATGTTAATTTATGAAAATTCTGCATTCTGCATAATGAACACCTCTTTGTAAAAAGCCTGGAATGGGTTCAATTAATTAATGTGTCATTGTTGAGCTCAACTAAATAGGGTGTTACGGTAAGCCCTTCCATTTGTGAGTGGTATGTTCATGCCACACTCGCCTTTTACAGCGTCAAAACCGCTCATAAATCCGTATGGCCTCATGCCCTGTTACTACCATGGAGTCTCTGTAAGAGGATACTAGGGAAGACCACCCTCTAACTCGGCTGCTTACCATTAATGTAGAGTACTGTATAGCTATAGTAAGCGTGGGATGAGGCTGGAGCACTGAGATGCCTCTTATGTGTCTGTGTCATGGGAGATGTTGTCGTTTGTTGTGGTACTGTGAAAGCATGAGTGGCAGCGCAAGGACGCCCAGCCCGGGCCTGATCCCAGCCGGACATTCCTCTCTAGCTGAGAGGGAGCTGGGGAGACAGGCGGCCATTGTGAATAGGGCAAGGGGTGTCCGGGGCCGGGTTAGGGAGACTTAAGGGGTGCTGAAAAGAGGGAGCATGTTTTGCAGCCCCCTTACCACCACCCTCCAAAATCTTGTACGCACCCATGCAACACAAATACCAGGCTTACATCACTCTCTGAATTCGCTTTAGTCAGAGAGAGAACAAAAGTGATCTTTTTCGACGAGGGTGTTCCTTCCCGCCTCTTGCAGTGTGGGTGACGTCTGCGTTACAGTGGGGTGCAGCTCTATGGTCCACACCAGAGGACAAACAACCACTTAGATGCAGAAGGTTACAAATAAGCTTGCTAGGGAATAACCAGAAAGTTTGAGGATATTTTGCTCAGTTTTATTTTGCCCTGACACTCTACCTGTAGCCATATGCACAGAACAATGAGGGATCATCTGCTTCACCCCTGGCAAAATGTGCTTTGTGTAGTGTGCTAGCAGAAAATGGCTTGGGCTGGGGGTGCAGTAGACTGCTGTCACTGCTCACTGCTGTCCTTATTTACATGACAGGCTACTTGTACCCCGAAGTCAGCTGTGGTTGGAACCGTGGATCATCATCACCATCGCATTTCCAGAGTCCCCATCAGTACGAAATGCCATCTCTCCTCCATTAAGAGTAACAAGAGGCACCTTGTTCACAATAAGGTAAGCTAGATAATTCCTGTGATTTCATTTTTTCATTTTATTATTGACACTGACAAAACTTATGTGTTGAATTTACTTGGTCAACATAACTGTGATTTTAAACTGTTATTTAAACATATTTAACATCATTTTGCCAAAGCAAGTAATGTGAAAGTAGTTGTAATATATTTATGTATGTGTAAATAAATGAAATAAAATCAATGCAGCCCTTTTTGCCTCAGTTTATGGCAGTATAGTCTGGTGAACACTTTGGCTGGAGGCCTCACTTTACCAATACTTTGCTAATATCAGATTAGTTTGGGTCACCAAGCGACCAAGATATTTTTTATTTGCAGAAAACAAGTCAAGAAAACCTAGGTTTTAACTTCTTTGTGCTGACGGTATATGCCATGATCCCTGACCGCACCGTCCTGCTGTAATGCACTGGAACAGAATGATGTAATAGCATTAGACAATGGGGTAACTGTGTTGATGGTTGTTTGTGCTTGTGAACGGTTGTTGTTGTTGTCTAACCCCAGGGAGCCACAAGCTACACGATATAGACAAAATGCTAATATTACATATTACAATTGTGATACAGTTTGCAATATGATAAAATTAGTAATGTGGCAGAAAAAAACAGTTTTGGTTCCATAAAAAACATTTTTCTAAAGGAGATGTCACTGTAAAGAATCGGTATTGGTAGAGAACTTCTTAAAACCTTTAAAAAAATCTTCTCATGTACATCTCTTTTACAAAAAGGGTTCTTTATAGAACCAAAACAAAGAGTAAAAAGCATTGTGTTTGTTTACAGGACTCATTTGCATATTATAAACGTTCTGCTGTCAGTATTGCAAAGGTCAATACTGTATATTGATAATGATTAACAAACACTGTATTGTGTAGCCCTGTACGGGAACTATGTCAATCGTAATCCGTTTTATAAGTGTTATAAAATAATGTGGTGCTTCAGTGCTTACACCCATCAATGTAGCACTTCTTTAAGTGCACAAACTGCTACAGTTTATGGCAGTATAGTCTTGTCAACACATTGAATGGGGGCCTTGTTGTCACAACTGTCACAGCTTTGCATATTTCTGCATTAATTGGTGCTGTAGGGCTGTTTCCTTATCTAAATTCACCCGGAGACCTTGAGCTTTTGCTTTTTTGGGAGATACACAAATATCCACAGAATTCACCTGTGTTGACATATATCCTAATGACCTTGAGGCACTCTTTCCCATGTCATTCTGTTTTGTTTAATTTTCAATGCGTGCACAGGTGTGAGAGCCGTGTGTGTATGGCTCTGTACATCTTCTCATTTAGTGTGTTCTGTATCTAGACGTGTATGTTATCTAGGCACACATACAGTCTCCACCATGTGGAGGAACAAGGGATCTGCTCATTATTCAAAACATATGAGCTCATCTGTTAAGTATGGTGGAGGTACTGTCAGATTGGGAATGGGCTAACAAATGTTTATTGATGTAACTTGTGATTGTAGCAGAATAAATATCCAGTCTAATTGGGAAAACCTTCAAAATGCAGTGAGACAACACACTGTCCACAAAAAAAAACGAATGAAGTTGAAGGGATGAAGCGAAAGAGGTTTAACACTGATAAAATTAAACACCAGAACAAATCCCAAATCCCAAAGTTGAAATTAAAAAGCCCCAAACAAGTAATAGACATTTTGTAAAAGCACTACAACAATTTTAAGACTACTTTTAAAGCTTAAAAACTAGATGGCCTGCCACCAAGGAAGCAATGTTCTAAGCCGTTCAACACATCTATATGTAAATCTCGGGAAACAAAACTGAAATCGTCATAGTTTTTTGGTCTCAGATCGAAATATCTTCAGTTCTAGCAAAAACAAAAAAAGCATTGGTTTTTGTTTTTAAGCTCACTGTACATTCACACTATGTGTCATCGTTTTGCCTAGCCCTGCCTTTCTAGAGTCACGACACTAGTGGAGTTTCACTTCTTCAGTGCTAAATTTAGTGAAGGCTGTTTGAGAGCTCCCTTCTTGCTTCCTCTCAGGGAGAATCAACTGTCCGTGTCACAGAGAGAAGGCTTTAAGCCTTAGAATTTCAGACTCGACTTCTTATTTTTCTATGTTTACTTACCAACACAAATGTGGCATTTATTAAAGAAAGATTTATTAGAAGTATAAACAGAATTTGCATAGTTTTAGTGAGCTATAAGTGAGAAATAATTCATTTAAATCATACAATGATTCTCATTGTATATGCCCACTGCCTCCTGGACAGTTTTTTTTTTTTTAAATAACTTCTCTGTATGACTTCATTAAAAATACTGATCTTAGGGTTAGCACTTATTTACTTTTATAGCTATGATATATTTATCACATTTTCGTGGTTTTGTGAGGTGTAAGGGTCCCCTTATTCCAAAGCATGGCCTTTTAACTTCTGTCATTTAAGAAGAGTAAATGTGTCTAATGTGTGTAAAGGGCAGAGAGGGAATCAGAAAATGGAAAAAAGGCTTTTGGTGAATAAAGTTGTGGTTTTGAGAGATTTCCTGGGAAGCATTGTTCCATTCCTTTTGAACTGTTTCACTGTCATTGTATGAAGATAATTTCAAGGGAATAAGAATAAGCTTTTTCAATGTTTTTAAACCAAAAGGCAGACATAGTGTAGTGGTTTAGTAATTGACTGTGTGTAGCATCAGTTCGAGGCCTCTAGCATTCAGACATTTTCAGTCATTCCAGTTGTGCATTATCATCTTCTAGCTGCTTTTGTAAAGCCCTGGCAAAGCCCTGGAAGAACTAGTCATTTACTCTGAGTAAACACTCTTTTCATCTGTCAAGGTCCCACTGTGACGATTTAATGTCAGCTTTTATCTGCTTTTAGTTCAGCATGCAACAGAGATCACATATGGCGCTCAATAGCACCCCTTGTGATGCCTTGGGACATTTTTTTAAGCGTGTGACTCCCGTGCTGTTGAGTCAGGCCCTTCTTCAGGGAGCAAAAGCTTAATACAGAGGAATAAGATGACTGGAATGCTTTATGTCTACAAGCCCACAGCCCGTTTGGTGCTCTAGAAAAGAGAATCTTTATTTTATTTTATTTTTTTAATATATTTTTTGTTTGTGGGGGGCGTAAAAAAAAGAGGGTCAAGTGTTATGGAGGTGGACTGTCATTAATCATAGGATTAAAAGCACAATGTTTGTACATTCTTTAGGAAAATATTGAATTTTTCAGGTATTCCTGTACTTTCATTTGGGCGAACCACATGGTGCTCTACTATTACAGCTAATTGCTTTATTTATAAGTTCATATTTAACCTCATATTATTCCTAGTAATATGAGTAACATATATGTAGAAAAATCTGTTGGGTGAAAAAAACTCATTTACCAAAATACCAACAGCAAAACCCGCATTCTCCTACATTGCACAAAGTGGCAGCAGTATAGTGCTATATCTAGGGAGGGAGTATGATGTGCAGGTAATTGAAAATTTAATAAGTGTAGTATAAGTATTCAGGTAAGTTCCAGGCATACAGTGGCGTACAGCGAACCCCTTATTAAACGACTGTTTCATTAAATAAAAATCTTGTAAACAATGTGTAAACAAACACATGGTCAAACTAAACACAAAAGCTAATGTTTGTGTTCAGTCTCTCTTTACTGCACCAGATAATAAGAGCATGGTCACCCTTAGCAACTTGCCCGTTTCGATTGGTTAGCTGTGTTGGATGTTGTTAAATGATAAATGAATTCTTGCAGATAGAGCTTTCATTTAAGTTTCTTCTTTAAATATGCCTCTATTCTTTAGACCTTTTCTGAAACAATGTCAACAGTGAACGACCAGCGCTTGTTTTAGTGTAGGTTATGTTTTATTTGCAAGCATATAAACATGTTTAATCATTACCATTATTTATAATTCTTCGTTAGAATGTAATCATTGTGCAGTTTTCAACAAAAAAACACCTCAACTGCTTGATTTCAAGAATCTCAGACAACTGACTTGTCTCCAACCTTCGATTCGTAGACTTTCAGGGGCAGACCATATATATATATATCAAAAAAAAAATTATTTTGCTCAAAATACTAAACCTTTTCAGATTTTTTAAATCAAATTTTAACTTACTTTTTACATTAGCACATTTTGTTTACCATGGGTGCCCAAACATTTGCATGCATGTGTAATAGTTTATTTTTGTACATTGTTATAACAGGTTTCTACTTCACACTTACACTGTGTATTACAATACCATTTGCCAACCTATCATGTGTTGATATTATGGGCCAGTGAGACATACTTGCACCTTGACCTTTAGAACATACAACACACACACCATTTAGATTTTGAATCTTATTTTGTCTGGGAAGGCATGTTGTGGATGAGAAGACGTGGGAGTTTATAGTTGATGGATGGAGCTGAAGAGATCTAAGGGGAACACTTACTAAGCACCTCAGGGTGCGATACTAAGATTAGCATGTTGGGCCACTTCATTTGTTTTCAGACTCTTTGCGTAAGGAGGATCAGCTGAAGGGCCAGATGTTTTTGGAAACCCTGTATGAGGAGGCATTTCCTAAAATTCAGAGACTGGCTCAGAGTTCACTTTAAAGACCTGAGCGGTAAAGCAGGATTACAGAGGATCCATACTCCTCTCATAACTCCATAAATGAATAATAAATCCAAAATTTTTTTGATCTTTATGCTTGAAGGTGACGATTTGTAAAAATTGTTAGTTGTTACAATATCTGCTTTTTGGCCATGAAGCCAGAGTACTCCCTTATATGAAAGTTTGTTAGTTCATTAGATACAGACAGTAATTCATATGGGACTGTGCCATCACTGTAATGTCCAGTCATTGTTCCATAAATTGTGTCCCGGAGAGGAAGGTTCCCAGCACATGCATATGTAAGTGTATGTGTGCATGTATGGCTGCAAGCAGGGGAGTTTTAGGCCGTGGGATCAAACTGGGCCTCTGCGGCTAGGGTTTATTTTTCCTTGAGCTGTGACTGATAAAACACAGCTGTCCAAATCTGCATCTGAGCGGCGTGTAAGCCACACAAGGGCCTGGCGAGGAAGACCTTGCTCTCAGTCCAGCCATCTGCAAGCAAACAGATCAAACTAGGCCGCTGCGCTCCCCCCACTGCCAGGGTTGAGAAAACAGCTGGGGTGGACGCGCATGACCAGGTCACGGTCCGCTCCTGGACCGACGCACTTAAAGGGCTCCATTATTCCCTCTGGGCTGCGTAAACATGGTGGAGAAATGAGTTAATTCAATTGGATGAAGAGTTGCGAGGCCTGGTGATCCACATTTCTTTGGTAGCGTTTTACTTCCTGGCTGCGTAAATGCAGACCGCAGAGTTTCTAAAAGCAGATGCGTGGTCTGTTTTAGCCTAAAAAGAGCGGATTATAGTTCACACGGCTTCCAGATGTACTAGAGGGACCATGATAGTAGATAGTTACATCTGGCTGTAGTATTACAAGTATGTGGAGGTTCACAAAATGACAGAACTGTTAAATGGGCATCAAATTAGTATTTTCCCCTTGTTTGAAAGTAGTATATCAGCCAGGAAATGTTAGGTGTCTTGTTATAAGTGATAATTCAGTGAGAAATCAAAATAACAAATTCTGAACTTTTTTAGTTTTACACTAACTCCTCACTCCTCATTGCATATTAGCCTCAAATGTTGTCAAATTGGTAAGTACATATAGACTGCTGTTAACTAAGCTCTAATATGAAGGTTGAAGCTTTTTTGTTAAGAAATTGATAAACACAGCCTCTGCATATAGCCATACAATGAACACTGTTTTCAGCAAATCCTAATTATTTGCATACTATTAAAGCACTAATTAAATCTTCACTGTGGCCTGTGCAAAGGTTTGGACACCTCACAGGCTAGCTCTGAGATTCTTTGGTTGCCTTGCCTGCACAGCTTGTTTAAGGTCTGTTCATACATTTTCGCTAATTGAGTTTTGTGATGGAAGTGCATGTAAGTTTTTATGTAAGCAACGCTGCACATTGGATCGGTGCACCGCCCTCTTGACTCTAAACTTTCTGGACGCTAAACCTTTAACCAGGCCCTTGACAGTTACATGGTGGTTTCAATTTGCCCTGTCCTACCAGCATACACAAGGTTCTCTCTCAAAGTTTTCTTGGTCTCATTTTGACCTCCACAGTTCCCCTTAGCTGACTTTTTAAAAAATATCTTTCTTATATCTTACCCCTGCCTTGTGGGCAGTGATTACTTTCATGTTTGGACTTTTGGACAGTTCCTTATAGGAGCCCACAGTTGCTGAGTGTTAACATCAGGTTTAAAGAGTCAAAGAATTTGTAAAGCTTGCAAATGTGATTCAGCTGACAGTTGCTAATTATAATCTGTGATTTGCCTCTGGTCTGATTTATCATTAGTGTCTGGGACCTTGTCAGAAAATAGCACTGAGTACTTTATGATCCACTTTATGTTCTGAAAGACAGAGTAACTGTTCTTTAGGATTTGCTGTAAATATTTTGTTTTATATTTGA
This sequence comes from Salminus brasiliensis, assembly GCF_030463535.1. Classification (NCBI taxonomy): domain Eukaryota; kingdom Metazoa; phylum Chordata; class Actinopteri; order Characiformes; family Bryconidae; genus Salminus; species Salminus brasiliensis. The sequence goes on along the minus strand of NC_132893.1, from coordinate 18,568,302 downwards.
TTAACTACAGAGGCTAATTCCATTGTATTTCCCAGGATGAAAATTACTGCCCAAAATCTTGCCTGCAGCATACCTCACAGATGCTTTTTATTTGTTTTATTGAATTATCACTTTAGGGAGGAAAGCAAATGGGTATTTGTCTGGCTTTCATACTGTCATTTAGGTTTAGCTTGACCCAGCTATGATAATCTGAGAAGTTCTTGAGAACCAGATTCTTCATCATTTTCCCTGCAAATAAACTCCTCTCGTGTTTGTGTAGCTCAGTGTCCAATAACATTTTCATTCAGGGATTGTTGGTGTCACTCTTGATCTGCGTTGGAAGGACAGCCTGTCCTATAGGGCATTTCTTTTGTGCAACTGAGGTAGTTTATATCTGGGTCACATCAGAGGCACATTGTGACTTTAACCAGCAGAATGTCCTTCGTCCCTCTCTGAACTAGAGCAGTGCTCAGACACTCCTGAGAATAGCAGAGAATGAGATGCAGCCAGAGCCCAAAAATAAACTCTCACTTCCCCACAAACGTCAAGTGTTTTTAGAGCTGGAGCTTAACCCCCTGTTCAAAGGGGAGAATGTAATATAAATTCCTAAATATTTTTGTAATGTGATCTGGAAACTCAAACTGGAGATTCACAGCTTTTGTAACATTTCCGGAAAGTTATCCATTTGTTGTAAGTGAACCAAATCTGTATGTGAAATCTATGGAGAACCATTCAGAATAGAGTCGAAGAGATGTTTCTTAGGCCTTTATCTCTTCTGGCTTTTTGGGTCAGATCTAAAAAGAGGCTTTCTGTCTGCCTGCCTGTAACAACAGTGAAGATGAATCCATCATAGTAAAGCCCTCAGCTGGAAATAGTCACTATCGATCACTGTGTAGGAGCCCTCTGTCCACTTGCGCTCTTCGTGTAATTGATGCCTTAAATCAATAGAAAAGAAAGCTGGTTGGGAGCGTTAGATCAGCATTCCTAGACGCTGTGAACTGGAACGTCTGTGTCAGCGTCTGTGTCTCTCGATTGTCTCTCCCAAAGCTTCCTTGCCCAAACATCCACCCCTGTGGCACTTCTGCAGTTCTTATTCCTGGAGTTCGAATGGCTTCTCCCTTTTGGTAGGAGGCCAGTCACCACCCCCCATTATTTGGAACTAGGAATGATAGATGACTGGTTAAGAGGGATGTGACTGGGAGGTGGAGGGTTGCGCATACTTGTTGTAGACGTGAACAAGGTAGGGCTGGAATTAGAGGATGTTGGATTAGGAAGGAGGGGCTTCAGGCATGTTCCTCCTCTCAAAATTCTGTTATTTCATGCAATGTAGTTTTGTTTTGTTTTTGTTTTATTCTGTGATGAAACCATTTTTGAAAAACAAAAGCCAAATACCCATCCTACCCACTCAGAGAAAGCCAGTTATGCAATTATGATGGCTGTGGCATCACAGGGGATGGAACCTGCTACCTCCTGATGATTGGGCCAATACTTAGATGGCCCCAGATAAAGACTCTTGACATAATAGTTCATCCTTAATGGTAATTACTGTTAATACTTGTGCAATGTTTTTAATATTTTAAAGTTTGTGTGTGACCTTGGTCACTTCCCTTGCCTGAATTTCCCCTGTTTTAATCAGTTGTATTCATGCAGAATTATGGCTGTGTGTATGTGTAAATAGGAATATTGTTTTGAAGGAAATAAATAAATCATTTAAAATATCTTTGGCACATGTTTACTGTAATAAAGGAACTTTGCTAACAGACATTGGATATAGACTTATGCTGTCTTTAGTTTAGAATGGGAGATACACATATCAAACATGTATTGATTAATTGACTGCATCTGAGGTAGGCAATTAAACCTCCGCTGAACCCTTTTTATTATAATACCAAATTTAGCCTTCTCATGTTCCATTCCCATCTCAGCACTTTATTTTTGTGAGCATTACCATATTATTTTTTCTTAAGGGGTCAGAGGTGGATGTTTACATTCTCCAAGTGTAACTCTCACTTTTCTTTGTTTGTGCTTCACAGGTGGGGCTTAGGATGAACGCTGGAACAGCAGGTAAGGGAACCAGCTGAACGTTATATATGTGTGGTCATGGTGAGTGTGCAGTACTGAGGTTTCAGGACTGACACAGACCCACACACTTGCATTCTCTCCAACACACTTTCTGTCTTCCACCCCCATGTGTGGACACACACACAATGCTTCTGCACCAGTATCCATTTCAGTGCATGAAGACAAAATTGGATTTCTGGGAATGACTCAGGGCTTTCCAGCATGGCGAAACTCTACCACCCCAAAAAAATGTTGGGTTGTTTTTATTTTGTGCTGCACATTCATAAAACAACACCCTTTCCATAAAAGTATCAACCACAATAAAGAAAACACGCTTTGTTTAGATTAGAGGGTCTTTTGAGTGGATCGATTGCAGTGCAGAATGAAAGAACAGGCCTTATTTTAGATGGCGGTTTTCCCCAGTAGCACCTTTCTCTCACAGTTTTATTTCTATCAGCACATTGTTGCCATTCATGCTAAATAGTTTTGGTATTGCTGGGAACCGTTTTGTGATCTCTACATCAGGATTGTGAAATGTTTCCATGGTTTAGTGCTGAGACAGGCGTGGAAGAGTGGGAGGCCACAGCTAAGTTCATGACTCAGGCTCAAGTTCATGAATCAACTGTCAACTTTAGAAATCATCTCTTATGGGATTCTGAAGAATATTTGTTTTTGTTTATTTACTTTTCTGTACAAGGTTGTGTTGTGCAGTGGTCATCAGCACTCCTCTTGGAAATCTACCTTCCTGAAAGTTTCTCTTCCAGCCCAAATCTAACACACCTTATTTAGCTGATCTAGGACTTCTAAAGGGAATAATATGATGGATCGGGGGGGGCTGGGGAGTTAAGATAAAGTCTACAGGTAGGTGGCTGTTCAGGACCACTGTCAGTTCCTCTGCGAATTTACAAGGTTACAATCCTCAGAATTCATGCCGTTCCTTACAATATTTGCAAGGGCTCGCAGACTCTCCAGCATTATTTCATTATTTCAACACATTGAACATGTACATTTGTAAAGCTCTTCCACAATTAGCTAAACCACTGACTGCTTCTAGCACCACTACACATGGCATACTATGATAAGTGTGCGCATATGTCTAAGCTAAGCTGCCATAAATCTTAGTTTTGTCAGTCCAATTTTGATTGCCTCTCCACATGTCCATGGGAAGGTCGAACGACTTTTAGTTTCACAAAGTTTCACAAAGTTTATTTGTTTTATGTATTGATTGATTCAAAGCATATTTGCCATTATCTTCATGTTAGTTCTTGACTTGATTTCACTAACTTTCTTCGGATTTCCTGAATATTCCTTAGTTTGTTTAGAAAATATGTAAATTTAAGAAGTTAAAGAAATATCACACTAAAATGCTGCTTTAAATATGATGCATAGTTAGTGCTCTTGAAGGCTCAGCAATCTAATGTGTCCAGTGGCCCAGGGGTTGCAAGTTTAAATCAGCGGCTGGAATTCGAGAGAGAGGGTGGGTGGATGGTGTTCTTGGGTGAAGTTGGCGGCACAGGCGTCTGTTAGCGTTTCAAAAAGAGGCAGTGGCTTGTGCAGCGCCACCAAAGTTACATAGTGCAGAATTAGTGTGATTGAGGCTGCTATTTTAAGGTAAAATTCTATGCATAGTGTTGCTTTAAATAAGAAACAGTTCATTTTAAACTTCTGTACACTAGTCTCTGTGTGAGCATTCTGAAGAGAACACTGTTCTTCTGTCATTTGGAATTGTGGTGCTGTGCTGGGGCAGTGCTGTGGCCATTACTGACAGAGGCAGGCGTCAGACTGACTGCTCTCGGGCAACGCAAGGCCAGCTTTCCTGCTGCCTGACCCCACTCAGAGTGTTTGTAGAAGATTCAAGTTTACCTTGTCCCCCACCCCACCCCTGCATGGCAGGGCCGTTATCAGGAGGCGGGTGCCTTCCTTCTTGCTGGACTGTGGTAGGGAAGTGTGTGAGTGTATTTAATGGCCCCCTGGAGGCCTAGGATCGGTCACGGGTCATGCCATTCTAGGGGGCTGGCGCCCTCTCACATGACCTCAAAGGAGACAGACAGTGGCGATTGAGAAGTGTGTGCGCACGTGCATGTGTGCACATGCATGTGTGTTTTTCTTTGTGTTAGCTGGTGTTTCTATGAATTTAAGGAATGCATTGTGTGTATGTGTATGTATGTACGCCTCACCGCATCTGATCCCAGTATGTCATGTCCAGATGTTTACAGTAGCTGTAGTTAACACTCACACATGAACAATGGTCCTGATAAACCACTGTTCATGGGCTTCTCAGTAAGTCTTCCTGTATGGTAAACATGCGTGTTCTGATCCTCGTGTTCTCATTTTTAGAGAGTGAACGATACTGTTAATTTACAGTGTCATTACTGTTAATACAATGCACTGGAATGAATAATTGTTATATCCAACTCCCACCCTCTAGCTAGGTCTCCAATTATCACACAGCGCTATGAGCATTGGGAGGGTGAAGGCTAGCCACGCACTGAGTGATGAGGTAGAGGGAGGGGTGTCCTACCCACCAGAGAGAGTAAGGCAAATTCTGCTCTTGTGGAGTCCTGGACACAGATGACTCCCAGACGCTGATAGTATCACAAACGTCCCCAACTAAAGGGTCAGCGCATAAATTCCCATCATCCCTATTGTTTGCCATTTTATTTATGTATTGAATAAACATACTAAACCTAAAAATCTAAGCAAACAGCAAATGCCTATGAAATCTAATGGTCAAATTCAGAACTTGTGGTGTACTCTCAAGACTTTGCTTCTGTTGGTTTACTGTATTTTGCACCTTTCAAGGGAAAATGTGAATACAAATAAAGTTTGTGAGTATTGTTCCTGCTTTTGATACTCACCAGTAACGGTGAATGCTGATTGCTTGTCTAATTTTCTTAAACACTCTAAGCAAAAAGGGTTCTATATAGTAGAGATGCAAGAAAATTATTATCTATCGAAGTATCATGATATGTTTTGCAATACTGTATTGATTCTCAAACACAGTATTGATTGTTAATTAATAGTTTATGCTGCAAGTGATGATTGGTGGCAGACAGTGATTCATTCTGTGTTGTTTAAACCCAGACTGTTTCAGATCTCACTGTTCTAATTGTGCAAAAAGAAAAGTAAACTTTTTCTTTAGACTTCATGGACTTATTTTTTTATACTATGACAGTTTTCCTAATATGTGATTTAATATTGGTATATATCCTTGATTACAGTATTGCTATATACTGCACAAAAGAATTCCCTATAGGAAGTGTTGTTCTTCCAACAACAATCGAGCAAATCTGACAATCCACAAACTTAAACATTTGCCACACATACAAGCTACGTTCCTAATATGTACCCAGGCAAGAAAAGTTGTCTTAATACAGAACTCTTGTAGAATCCTAATTTTGAAAAGTATCCATGAAGCGGTTGTGCACGGCCAAGTTGTTGTTGTTTTTTCAACCACATCTGCTCAAAATGTTTGAATGCGTCTTCAGACCACTGTGGGATAGCAGAGCATTATAGAAAAATGTTTGATCACTTTGAGCATTTTCAGAAAGGCTAATCACGTTCGCAAAAGGTAACAGTTTGAAGGTTGCTTTTTGTCTGAAAGTTGGATGGACCACCTGAGTTGTTCAAATGGTGCTGGCTGAATTGTCAGTTAACTGTTTGTGGTGGCCAGTCAGCAAAGAAAGTTGCTGTAGCTTATGCAGTGGAACAGTAGACGGCTGGGGAGATGCTGGCATCATACTCTCATAGAGAAGTCAGGCTTGAATCTGTATGCCTTGTACAGAATGTTACAAAGAAGGACTTTTACACTGTGGGATTGTATGTTTAATATAATTCACTGCATTTTTACACACCGTTAAAGACACACACACACACAGACGTATAGCTAAGATTAGCATTTTGATTTCTGTACTGCATGCTTGTCAGCAGGCAGATAGGAAAGTGTGCTTTGTACTTTATTGCTCTGCGCTTTCTCCTGGGTTAAATTTAACTTGGCTTAGGATCTGCTCTGGCTGCCTGGTGGCTGGGACTGTGCTGCAATCCAGGCTCATAGATGGGTTAGTGGGTTAGTGTGTATAAGAGTTGTTTGCGGGGGTTGGGGGAAGGGGTGGTTCTGTCAGTGGTCTTTACTGTCGGTGTTCTCGACTGAATCTGAAAGGCACTTTGACCATGGTGGTTGACCGAAGCTAAAAAGATTCCTTTTATACAATTGGCTAGTCTACACTAGTTAGCCTCAGCTTGTTAATGCTGCCTTAAAGTCTTTCTCTGAGGTTTACATTTGTCTGTTTGTGGTTAAAGAGCAGTTTCAATGGCATAATCCCATGGTCATTTCTTGCATGCGGTTGTGAATAAACCAAATATTTTACCCTGCTGAAAAACCAAAAACAGTATTTAGTGACACCCTCAATTCAGAAAACTGGGGCTCATTGAAATATTTGATACACTATCATTGAAATACTGGTACACACATTGATGTGACATTGTAGTGGTGTTCATGACCAGTCATCTCATACATATGATATTAATCACATGACTTGACAGCATAAGTGTCCAGCTTTCCAAGCTGTCAAACATACAAGCAACATACAAGCAGCAACCAGAAATTGCATGTAACATGTAAACATTTAGTGCAGTCTCACACCAACCAATTAAAGTGAAAGGGTCGGTTCCATGGATCGTCCTAATTATCCGATACCCGATCCAGCTAATTTTGTTTGTATCGGGACCGATATCTGATCCTAATATCTAATATAACTACTCATTTTCCACTTTTCCACTTCTTTGGAAATAAATGCCTAATAAATGCCATTCTTGCCTTCCTGGCGCAACCTTTGCATTTTAGTTGTTTGTGGTGTCTCTTCTTTTCACGCTGTTGTCAATCTTGATTTGATTCACAATTTAAAACAGCTGAGTTCCTATCCACTCTTCAAGATCCAAGGATGTGTCTTTTGAAAAGGGGCGATGATTTATCACCCTAAAGCCATGTTACTCCACTGCTGCGTTCTCTTCACTGGCTTCCTGTAGCTGCTTCCCGCATCAGATTCAAAACCCTGGCGCTGGCCTACAAAGCCAAGAACAGACCAGCCCCTCGTACTTGATGGCAATGGTCAAAAGCCGATCTGCACTAAGAGCCCTTCAAGCTTCAAGTACGGCTCAGCTCGACCTGCCATCCCTCAAAATTCACGGAAGACAAGCGTCCAGGCTTTTTTTCTGTCCTGGCACCAAAGTGTTGAAACGAGCCTCCCCTGGGTGTCCGAACAGCCGAGTCGCTCGCTGTGTTTAAACACAGACTGAAGACCCACCTCTTCCGAGAATACTTGGGCGAATAGCAGAGTACTAAGGTCACCTTATTGACTTGTGTTTAGTAATGTCTAAAGCTTAGAGGTATCTTTGAATTTTTAGTCTATTCAAACTAGCTGAGGTTTTTCTTGGGTAAATAGCAAAGCACTTTTGTGAGTCGCTCTGGATAAGAGCGTCTGCTAAATGCCTTAAATGTAAATATAAATCTAAAATAGACTTGCTTGTGAACATTTACCATTAAGGGAGTGGCATGTGTTTTTGTCTTTATACGTGTGGGAGGTGAGGCGGACTGTCAGGAAGAATGCGCTTTAAAGCAACTCTATGTAGCATTTTTACCACAAATGAACAGCTTCAAAATCACTGAGATACTGCACTGAATGTAATGGTTGAGAATACCACCGCTGTCTTTGGTACTTCTGGCCCGCAACAATAAGTGAGCTTTGGAGAAGCGGGCAGGACAACGCTCACGAGAACTGTGTAATGCTGTGTACCCAGAGTCATATTATTTTACTTTTACATATTATATTACTGTATTAGGTCAGTCCACATGCTTCTTTTACTTTCAGTGACAGTTCTGTATCTTGATTTGTCCGGAATTACACTTCCTGATCTGTAGGAGAGCCCGGGAGCAAGAAATGTAAATTTTCCATATTGTTACTTTAATAAATGCTTTTACATAGTCCACAGAAATTGGCTCAAATTGGCCCACTGGCAATTTTTACGCTCCCAGTTGACCACTCTGGCATTACACAAGAGCCATTAAAAATATTTGTTTTATCTTTGTTGAGCCTAGCAAATATACAGTTTGACATAGTCTTTTGTTTGGCTTTTCTCCTTTTTTTTGAAACTTCATTCTGTGAAAATTCAGAAGTTATTTGAAGCTTGCAACACAGTGGATGGTAAGTATATGGCTGAAGGGAATGGGGCTGGGTGTCAAGCCAGTATCAGATCGTAGCAGTTGCTGTGTTCTGCTGACAGCAACATTAAAGTATAAAGTATCTGGTGCTTGAGGTAGGCTTAATCCAGCGAAGGGAACACACTGATGGGGGGAAGTGCCTAGCTGATTACCCCGATGAAGAGGTTGTATTGTAGTGGGTGATTAGGGTAGGGGTGAAGGGAATGGACTGGGCCCTATGTGTTTCATCACTTCCTGTATTTCACAGAGAACACTTTGGTGTATTACAAGGTGATGGGAAGGCTAAAGTTGATTGTCAAGATTTTGATTTGATTGATTCCTATACAACAACAGTCCGACATACTCTGTGCCTGCATGGAACAACAAATACTATGAGTTCAGGCCTATCAACAGATACTGAACCTGTGTGTTCAGAGGATACAGTCAGTGTCAAAGCGTTATCTTTGCTTTGATTTCTTTCGTTCTTGTTTTCTGCCTGTTTTATTGTGCTGCTCTTCTCCATTTTAAAGCCTGTTGTTTTGTGTTTGACTTTGCAGTGAATGTGATCAGAACAGAATTGCCTTTCACATGACTATGCTGCCAGGACTGATTCATTCAATAACTGCTGCTGTGAAAGAGGGGGAGGATACTGTAGGTTCTGTGGAGTTAACATCTCCTACATGCAGCTGGTATGCTGTTTTGGTCATCAGCTCTTTCTGTAAGCGGTCAAATGGACACAGTTCACTGGAAATATGTCATGTGTCATGAGCTCCAGGCAACGCTTCCTTCTAAAGCAACCGGGCCTTTACAGAAAAAAGGGAAAAAATTAATTCCGCGAAAGTTCCTTCCCAAATCCGACCATGGGATTTATTTTATACATCTCACCCCCAGGAATTAAAATGCAATAATGCTGCATTATTTTTATAGATGCTTAAGAGCTTAACGGCCACTGTGATCCCAAATTTTCAATTTCATTTGAACAGCCTAATCCTTTCATTGTGCTGTCCGCTAGCCCCAGTGACCTACAGAAACATGGATGGGATGTGTGTGTATGGGGAGCTGTGTGTAGCTCTGCTGTTCCTGCTCTTTCTCACAGGATGTGGAAAGGGAGAGTCCACTCTTCTTTTCATTTTTTTCCCTTCCCATGGTGAAGGAGGGATATAATGTGTCCTAAACAACATCCTGTGTGCACATATAGGGGTGTGCAAGGTAAAGAGAATGTTGGATTACATGTTTTTTTTTATTTTTTTAAAATATATATAATCTTTTATAAATGCAGACCTTATATTCTGATGGCTTTAAGCCTAACATAAAGCCAGCACAATCATCAGATAACAATTTAGGACGTTTCTAGCCTATAAGCCAGACGTCTACATCTATCCAGCTCAACGAAAGCACGCACGTTGGGCCTTGGGTCAGTAATACACTGTATTTAATCACTGCAGTCCTTTTTCATGATTGATGGAGTGAGAGCGTGAGTGTGTTTTGAGGCAGTGTTTTAAGTCCCGGACTCTGGACTGGCTGCCCGCATGGCCTTTCCTCTGTGGTTAGCCATCACTGTCTGCCTGGGTCAGCACTGGACCTGCCTTATATCTGACCTCCCTATCGTCTTCTGTCAGAAACTGTATTATCAGCAGTCAACATAAGGCTGAGGTTCAGGGTGTTTGAGGGTGGGCTCGGGCAGAGAAACATACAGGCCGAAATGCACTCTTATTTTTTTTTTGATGGTCATCATTGCTTTTTAACCTGCTGACTATGACTGTCATAATAATAATAATAATAATAATAATAATAATAATACAATGTAAAGATGCCCAAGCAGTCGATCTAGCAAGCCTCCAAACCACGATGTACAATTGCTCCAGCATCTGGCCCAGCAAACCTCAGAGCTGTGGTTTAAAGTCACTTTGACAGCCAGCACTAAAAGACTCATGACTGCAATGAAAATTGAATGAGATAACCACCTCTTTTGATCAGACCAAATTTTGGTCCAGACCATGGTCTAAAGCACCTTTCACACCTGCTATTTTGGTCCGGATAAAACTAAAAGGTCTTAAGGTCTAAACCAAACAAGGTAGGTGTGAAAGCATCCTAATTTACAATTATTATTATTATTATTTGTGTAAAATAAGTTTTGATTATTTATAAATACATTTAAGAACCCACACTAATGCTGATTGAATATTGGTCAAATCTAAACATCTATCTAATGCCATTTTTTAAGCAAACATCTGCCAATATCCTGATGATTACCTTATGCTATGATATCCTTGTGCCTTTCTACTCTAAAACATTTAACAACATGGTTACAAAACACAGAAATGCTCCAAATCAACTGTACCAACTGTACAACCTTGCAGAAAAATGGGGTCACCACCCAGACACAGGGAGGAAAGCACTGATAAGACGATGTATTGAATGTGGCTGGCCAGAGCTCACACTCTACATGAAGCACTAAAGCAATTTCATTAAAGCTCAGCGAGTGTTCTTAGCGATGGTGCCATGCTCCCTGATTCTATGCCTGCCAAAAGTGAGCCAAAATGTGCCAGTGCTACTTTTTTTTACATTTTTGAGCTAAGAATTAGAGCATTGCTAAAGTTCTGTGAATAAGCTGTGAGACATGTGCCCAACAGAAATACTTTATTAGGCCATAGTTTGACCTAAATCACACTGCAATTGAAAACAGACGGTACTGGAGAGTACTGATATTCAGGCACTAAGTATACTGCTTCCTTTAACGTTAGTGTGCTACAAGTACAATACTGATTGGACTTATCCTGAAGTGCATAAAAATAATAAGATTCTGTGTTCCGCATCTTTGGTTCTAGATGACCTTATGGTCACATAATAGTTATGTTACTTGTTCATCATTCTTCTAGAGCCAGTTCTGGACTAATTGTTAAATGAGTAAACAGTGAACATTCCTGGGTCTGACGTGTGAGAACGTCTACACCTGAAGAAAAGGGAGATGTTTGCTTTCCACATTGTGTCCCTCAAAAGCTTCAGCTTTTTAAGATCTGTGACAAAAGAGCAGGCAGATGCACTTACAGGGAGGCACCATAACTGATGCGCAGGATTTATCTTTTTCTATAGAAGAGTTGCCCCCATCAGTTACATGAGAGACCCAAGGGTTTTCTAGAAGCTGTTAGAAACCCCTTACTCGTATGTCCACTTTGCTGGTGCACAGTGTACAGTTAACTATGCTTTTTTTACTGAAAGCAGCAGTGGTCTGATGATTTTAGTACTGTTTAGTCCTGTAACATGTCCTTGTCTTTTTCTAGTCTCCTCATACAGGATTTTGGCTTTTGCTTGAATGCTGTACTTTTGAATGCTATAGGTTCTGAGCATCTGAGATGTATCCTGTACATATTAAAGGGACACATGAACTCAAGGTGAAGTAAACGTTAAATAGCTAGTGCAAACATGAACAAATAAGGATGAACTTGGATGTGTAGCTAGAAGAGGAGATATGAAAAGGGATGGGTGGTGGAGTGAGCAGTGACTCATTATCTTTTAAAGGAACAGGCACTCAAACCCGACGTTTTGAATTGGTTGTTTAGACAGGGTGAGAAGGGTGCTGTTGGAGTTGATCCTGAAAATATTTTGACCAAATCGTTTTTTCAGATATTTTGTTAAGACCCCAGGGAACTGTAATAGTTGTTGGGGAAAAAAAGAGTATGTGACCTTTGAACTTATTCTGAATCACAAAATTCTAAATGTTTTCCAAACAGCAAAACAAAAATGAAATGAGACTTAATGTAATCATTTTAAATTAACATTTTACATGTTAATAAATGTAATAATTTTACATTCTATGAAACATTGGAGTACTGTAAACTTGTATGTCCTGTGGTGATTTTTTTTTTTATTGGCGCCCCATTGTGAGACTTTCATTACTAAGGAGAGGTGTTTTTTTGTTTGTTTGTTTGTTTGGGGTTTTTTTACACACCCCCTGAAACTAATCCAATCCAAAAAGAGCTTAAGATCCAACACAGAAGCAGCAAAGCATTTCACCAGGGAATGATTGAATAAATCCTCTATTCACATAATCCACCGCTGTAACCAGAGATTAACGCTATTCTGATTTTTATGAATAAATACATAACTGTGGCTGAAGGGAAATCCCCAGTTTTTATTGTGAAGTCATACTTAGACCTGCAGGTAGTGTATACTCCACCAAGGTTTTTCAGGTTTCTTTCTGTTTAATTGTGGGTATGTGTGGGCATGGGGCAATCGATTAAATGTAAACACAGGTTCACTGATATGCAGATATTAGTTTGTCAGCCTTCTGAATACATATATTCAGAGCCTGTACTCTCCCCTTTGTTTGCCCTTTTAACAAACCACCAAACCAGTTCAATTTCAATCACACATTAACAAACATCCACCATTAATACATTTATTTATTTATTTTTTACTTTTTTCATTCTCTGGTGCAAGATCAAAAGACTGTGTGGTCTGATATGGAACAGATGGTGTCAACGCAGATTGTCAGAATTCACCAGCTGTATAGATAACATTACTATTGTAAAAGCTAATGTAATGAGAACTGACAGCTTCTTTCCACAACCCCAAGCATTTCTTCAAAGCTTATGATGACTGGGTTTAGGGTCATGTGAAAGAATTTGTGTGGCTGAAGTTTGATTTTTAAGAAGGTTGATGTGGCCATCTTTCTGACTGTCTATATATTCAACATATGCTACATCAGTAGGAACTCACGTTTGTACATAGACTTTTCTGTGTGCAGGGCCTGCAGTCCTGGGGCATCACCGTTTTACTACGCATTGTTTTCTCTAGGATTATTTTTATTTTTTTATTATTTTACTTTGAATCTGAAGTTGGAATGTCAGATGTTGTTTCCTACACAATCATTTGTAACAAAAAGACAACTGACCCTTGATCAGCACAGATGACCATTTTTTGCACTGTCCCTTTTAAATGAACACACTCTTTCAGCACTGTTCTATACAAGAAATCATAAGTGTGGAAGGGAAGTATATCTTTTCATGCCCAATTTTATTTTTTAAGGTTTGTCTCAATGTTGTCTCACCTCAGGAATATTCAGTTGGCATGCAGAGAAACTGTTTATACTTGCTGACCCCATTCAAAACACCTGGTCACTTTATATGACTAGTATCTGGATTGTATCCCAATGAGATTTTAGCCACATGCGTTTACACTAGGTAGTCAAAAGCATCTCTAATTAGTCCAATCACTAGTATGCAAATCCATTCATTATGCAGCAACCAGTTGTTTATTCATTCAGTCTATTCTTCCTAGGCTGTGCTAAGATGGTCGCTGTTTCTGTTCGCAATTCGACATGCCATCGTCCTCCATGATCATCTTCCTCCCTGACACAGATCACATACCCAGCGATGTACAGCATGGGGAGGTGTTTCAGTTGTTTGTTAAATGCATCTTGGATAGACAGTTGTGTTTACACTGCTATAACATGTAGTTCAGATGTGTCTCAGATCACCTCCTGAAGTGGTTTGAATGATGAGGTTTGTATCTGGTTTAAATGAGTCTTGGCTTTTTGCTTTTGCTGTGGCTGAGCGTTACCTACCGTCTACTAGACTGAGTGTGTCTTGAACCTGTGTCAGTGTGTTTTGTATGCGTTTGTGTGTGTGACTGTGTTGATGAGATGGTAAATGTGTGCAGTCTAATCACGCTCACACTGTGTGGCATTCAGATGTGATAAACTCCAAACCCTCTAAATAAAACATGCTGCGTTTTCCAGGCAGTAAAAAGAAAAGAACTGAACTCAGCAGTTAAAAACATGCTGCCGTCTTATCTGTTTATTGCCATTTAACCAGATTAAAATTTCATGCATCTGAGTGATGAATTGTCGAGTGGAGGCAATGAAGTCTGACCTCAAAGCTCATTGTAGAATGGATAGAAATGCTAGAAAGATGTTGATATAGCTTTGCTTGTTTCCTTACAAGCATTGGTTAATTAGCTTGCTGTACTGTTAGTGGAAGCGAGGAGAGATTTTAATGAGTGCTACTTCAGCACTCAGAGTTTTGGCAAGTTGCCTCTTTCCCCTCTCGCTCTTCCACTCTCTTTCTCCCAGTTTGAGAGGTGTTGGCATTGGGAGGAATTTTCCAGCAGACTGTGCCACCTGGTCTCGCCCACTTGGGTGGCTCTGAGTTTCCCATCCCGTGCTGGGATTGGGGCTGGGCAGGTTACTCCTTATTCCATAGCTATCCGAAGGGAAACAAGCAAGCTGAAGTCATATTAAAGGCACACCAAATACTTTTAATAAAAATAAAAATAAACAGTTAAAAAAAAGCTTCCAAGACTATACCTGCCGTTCAGTGTAGGATGTTTTCTTAACGTGAATTCTCAATGCTGTTGTCACATTTATTTTGATATGACCTGAACATTTGGTATGGTTTTTTTTTTGTTTGTTTTTTGATTTTGTCTCTCACTGACTACCGTTCTGAAGGAAACATATAAATAGAAACATGCTTAGCACCTCAGTTGCCTTTTATTGTTATTGAGCAACTCAATAATTGGCTCCTAGAGTTGTGAATTCCATTCTTAATGTGTGCGCACACTTGCTCAGAAATCTATCATGGTGTACCCAACAATAAGGACAGCATTGTGCTTTTTTATTTAGGCTAGTGATGGACCTGCAGGACTACACTCTTAAAAATAAAGGTTCTTTGAATGATCCCATAGAACAGGGGTGTCCAGTCTTGTCTGCAAAGGAAAGAGAAAGCACATGTTTAATCAATTGGTGAGTCTTCAAACAACTGATCAAGTGGAATCAGGTGTCTTGCTGGTTGTTTGCAATTAAAACCTGCAGCCACACTGGACCTTTGTGGGTAAGATTGAACACCCCTGCCATAAAAAAATACTTTTTCTTCCTTTAAAGAACCTTAAGTTGAGGTAAATGTTCTGTACACACAATGATCACACTACCTTTTTCTTTCTTTCTTTCTTTCTTTCTTTTTGTTTGTTCATCGACTTATTTCTTTTTCTGCCCCAATTTGGTACCACCTGTTTGTAGCTGCCCCATAGCACTAGCAATGCTTCAAACACAAGGGAGGTAACGACTTAACACAGGTCTCCTCCAATACATGTGAAGCCAGTGTAGCTGGACAGCCGACATGCTCGGAGGAAAGCTTCAGCTCCACCTCACCAGCAAACTGATGATTGTGCCATCCAACATCGCTTTAAGAGTGATGAGGGGAGAAAGCACTATCTACCCACCTGGAGAGATCGCGGCCACTTTAGCTCTCTTTTGGACTCCGGTCGCTGATGACAAAGCGACATGGCTCGGGATTCAAACCTGTGACTCCCGGGCCATAGTGGCAGCTCCTAAATGAGTAAAGCATGCATGCAGATGGCTCCAAGATGGTAGAGATAGTCTTGAGGGCAGGCAGCAGGGGCACCCAGTCAACTAATTTAAAAGGAATTTGCTATCCCTAATTGCTGTTTTGGTTTGCCATTCAGATTTAGTCAATACAAGTGTTGCCCAGCTAATATGAGCTTGTACTAGTGATGAGCCATTTTAAGAACTGACTCAGAATTTCTGGTCACATTGGGGAGGTTGACCCTGGATGAATAGGGTCATGTTTTCCTTCTTAGCCAGTCTTGTCTACGTGCTCTCTCCCATGCACTCTGTCTCTCTGTTCAGCATCAGTGAAGGTTGTGTTTTTTTGTTTGTTTGTTTGATTGTTTTTTAATAATTTTTTTAAGGAAACAGTGGTTGTCATTCTCAGCTACACTATGTGGACAAAAGTATCGGGACATTATTCATTGTTTCTTCTGAAATCAAGGGTATTTAAAAATAAAAATGAAGAATCCTGCTTTTGTTGGAATAATTGTCTCTACTGCCAAGGGAAGGCTTTCATTGCTGTGAGGATTTAATTGCGTTCAGCAACTTAAGTGTTAAGTGAGGTCAGGATGTTGAATGTGCAACACGGTTCCACAGCTCATTGCTGGGGAGCTTTATACACCTTTAGCCTACGCCTAAAGGGACTTGACAAGCTGCATGTGTGTGAATGCATTCAGTAGAAGGGGTGAACATATAGTTTCATTAACTTTTCTTTTTCCCTTCTATGATCAGGGTTATGCTAGATAGAGGGCAGTATGGAGCCAAATCAAGGACAATGAATTATTAAAAACGCAAATCGCTAATATCTAAAAATGTGTCTTTTAATTCAAATAAAAATGACCCTTTTTTAAGTTTAGTGACAGTTATTTGTTACTTATCTTGTGTGCGAGTTTTTACGTCACACGGCTGTTTTGATGTTTGTTTAACAAGGAGGATATGAATAGTTTAAGTCCCATTTGTTGGAAGCAATTACTGCAGGCAACCCCCAGCTCCTTAAGGGGCATTGGGTTCATCTCTGCCTGAAATCTACAAGGCATTACACTAATACTGGAACACAGGCTCTCCCCCCATTCTTTCTCACAGTCTCTCACACAAACATACATGCATGCGCGCACACACACACACACACACACACACACACACACACACACAAACGTGCGCACACACACAAAAGGCATATATTCCCAGACCCCAATCTAAGTGCTTAGTGCATAGACAAAGCTGTGTTAATGGTCTGCCTCTATTGGTCTATTTGTGGCATAAGCATCATTACCCCCACAAAAATGTTGGAGGTACGTCTAAAGACCAACCTCAGTGTAAACATTGAGTAAGTAAGTGGGCCTCTGTAATGTGCCTTAATGGGTTGTTTGTGTGTGTGTGTGTGTGTGTGTGTGTGCGCTCATGTGTACAGTATATGTTGACTATAGAATGCAACAGGCAAGAACACATGAGGAATTTACCCTGATGTCATCTACAGAGAATTCATATGTAAGTATGTGTACTCTTTGCAGAGGAAAGTCTTATTACTATGGGTGCGCGGATTTGATACTGTCCAAAAAACGTACTGGATCGGATATCGGAATGGAAAAAAGTATAATCCGACCCCTAAACTATTGTGAAAATGTGTGCTTCAAGCCTACATGCGGGTACTCTAGGCTTCCTTACTCAGGATCATTGTAACGTTACGCACATTGTAACAAGCAGCAATACTTACTCTATATAACCATGTCTTTATAGTGTTTACAGGCAACTCCAATTCCAGGCATGGAATTATGATTAAAACAAATATAAACATTTATACAAATATGTAAATTCTGTTCATCTTTACATTTTAAATTCAGACATAAGTAGTCTAGAATCCCCTGAAAATAACATGGCATGTGTGACTGTCCTATAAATTCTTTGGATTCTTTAGGCGAATAGAATTATATCAAACTATCAAAAGGATTGTGCAAAATTGGCCTACAGATTGTATTGCTATTGGTAGCGGCACATACTCAAGGTTGCGGCATTGGTATCTGTATCAAACATGAAAAAGTGGTAAAGTGCCACCTGTACTTATTACATACCGGGAGTTACAGGAGAGTAACAAAATATATCAATCAAGCAGATTGTACTGTATCCAGGACCCCTGATTTTGACACTGTATGAAAATTTAAACCTGTGTGTGTATATGAAGACAGAGACTCCAAGCTATAACCCAACCTGCATGTAATGGAACCCCTTTCTGCTCCTTCTTTCTCCCTAATTCCTTATTTTAGACTGTCAGGAGCAGTGAGGATTTGGGGTAAGGTGGGATTGTAATCCCCCAGCATACATCTATGTACCAAACAGAGGGGATCGAGTTGCTCTGGGTGGCCAACAAAAACACAGGGCTCAGCTGGTCAGGCAAGCGTTCTCACGTCTTCAGGGTTTCTCTCAGCATCAATTAGATATTCGTTTAGCCACTTCCCAACTCCAGAAATCCTCACCTCTGTGATACCAATCTTTGCTGCTATGCTTTAGGAACCAGTTCAAATAGCTGGAGGGGTGGAAACAATGTGCTGGTGTATTTTTGGTGCTGTAGCAGGATCTGATGGGGTTGAGCTATCCGCTGAGCGGGAACTTCACAAATCTCCAAAGGTCTCTTGACTTATTTTAGAGTGAGATGGTGTCTTTGGGACAAAAGAGGCTAGACTTTATTTGGGCTGAGGTAGAGGCTTTAGGGAAATTCACCATGTAAGGAATTACAGAAGACAAACTGTTCTACATGAGCCATGGCTATCAATACTGATACATAGCTGATTGATCCTTCCATCTCAGATATCATTGTGGATGCTTCATAAACTTTGGTTATGTCTCCTCGTTAAATTGATCACAGTAAAATTGATTAGTGCTTTGCTGAATGTGTTCTGTCACTATAAGAACTACAGTGCTGCCTTTATTGTTGAATGCATTCTGGTGGTTTGTGAGCAAGCATGCATGCATATTAAGCATATTAACATAGGAATTGACTGGTATCTGCTTGCGTTCTCAGAAGAAAGTCCTGCCTATACAACTGCCGGATATTAAATGGAACGCTAAAGGAAATGGGGAACCATACAGGAAATGGTTAATGGATCCTATTTTTGTAACTTAACCTTTGCATTGATTTCCTAAAACAATGTCTTGCAGGCCACAAAATTATGGCCGATTCCACAGCATCGGCTTCAAAAGGTTTTGTAGTTGGACTCCTGCCAAAGTAAGGACGTTTGGGTCAAAGATATTTTTCCATGCGTGTGAACACTGTTCCAAAGCCAGTACAACTTGTGTATTTCCTGTGTATTTCACACTAATCGTCACTGGATCCTCTGAATTATAAGGTCACTAATGAGTCTAAATATGAATACTGCTACAAGCAAACTAATGTAACCTAAATACCCCACACAGAACTGCATGTTTTTGTTGTTATGGTGGTTAAGTTGCTTTGACAGCAGTGAAATTGTACATACAGTAGTGGTTAATAATGCCAGTAACACAGTACTGCGAGGACCGATGAAAACGGGTTCTTGCAGTTCTCTAGAATCTTCGCATTCCAAGGTCATAGACAAAGATGTATGGAGAGGCAGCTGTTCGTGTGTATGGCCTTCATCTTTGTAACCATTTCCAGAGTATTTGGGGGAGGTGTACTTTATTTTAGACATTTTTAATAATGCTTTTACTTTATAACTGTCTCCATTTTATTAGTCTAGTTATTATATTAATCCATTGTTCCTATCAGTCCTGCTCTGTGATTCTTTTTATTACATTATTAAATATTATCAATAGTGACATTTTTAATACACTAAGCATGTATTAGCATTTTTGACACTATTTTGTAACTTTTGGGATCCTTTTGGGACAAAGTTTTGACCAGTCACAAATCTTAATGTAACAGAGTAAAATAACTTCTTATATTATTTTAGAACTGTTACTGCTGTTTCAGCTTTTCTGAGGGTTTCTTTGTGGCTGTAAGTCAGTTTGCACTTTGAGATACAATTGCTTGTATAAATAGTGTGGTATAAATATGTAATTTGATGAAACTAGCAGAGAAGCCTCTTCTTGTTTCAATGCAAAACAGATCTCTCTACTTCTGATCCGGCTGTTTGTCACCTGTTCAACAGCAGGTTCCAGTTTGGGCAAATTGCTCTCAATTGACAGGATTAGGTCAGATTCTTGTAGCAGGGTTTTTGTCGCCTCTGTGCATGATTCTGACTATGGACGCTGTTAAAACACAGGGCTCAGCATTAGGCACTTTTTTTTTTTTTACTGAGGAGAAAACCACAAAACCACACATAAAGTGAGTGAAAACACCACCATCTGCTCGACAGCTTGTGGCCTTAATCCCCATTCCTCACACTTTAAAACAAGACAGAGGGGGAGTGATTCCAGAACAGTATGGGGTCAACAAAAGTTAAGAAGCAGCAGAAAGTCAGCTGTGCATTACTGGGAAGATTTTGAGGATGCTTGCGCCATACACTGGTCCAGTGCCTTGTGTGTGGGTTTTTTTTGTGTACTTTTTATTCCAACCAGAATAATAATGTTTGAGAGGTTTCTGAAATCAAAGCAGGGTCAAATATAACCAAATATACACACAGCACACCTAATATTTGGTTCAGTGTACCTTAGCAATTTTCTCCTTCGCCACACACTTTTGGTATCCACCAGTAAGCATCAGGCTGAATTCTTGTTGGATATTTGACCACTTTGACCAGAATTGATAGAATTCTTGCACTGTCCACATATTTTCAATAGAGATAGGTCAGCACTTTGGGAAGGCCATTCCAAAATAAGTTATATTTTTTGGATGTTAGTCTGCTTTATACCTACAACAACCACATTTGATGTATGTTTTGTTGTATTGCCCTATTGGAACACCTAAATATGTCCAGGTTTCAGCTCATCGTAGCTGATGGTTTGAATATTCCATCCATTTTGTGTACTGTACCAGTTCCACTGGCATCCAAGCAGCTTCAGAGCATTGTGGTGTTCTTAGAGTTGAATGCTTCACCTTTACTCTTCTAAACCTTGTGGCCAAACAACTCTGGCCAAAAATCTGTTTCTCGTATGGCCATAAAACCTTCCTCCGGTAGGCCTTGTCTTTGTTTGTGTAGTCAGCTACAAACTTTAGTTAAGCCTGAAGGTGCCGAGTTTGGAGCAGGGGTTTCTTTCTGAGATGGCAATCTCCCGGTTCATGATTATTTAAAACTCAGTAAGACAGTGTAACTGTTACTGTAGACCGTTACTCTGGTTTTCAGCACCTTCAGACCATGGCAGGCTTGTTTTGGTGATGCTTGGGTTGTTCCTGACCATCCAAACTAATTTCCTCTCAGATGATGGTGACAGCTTGAGTCCAGATGGCAAAGTAACTACACCTCCCAATTACTCATACTTATGAAGTTTGAGCAGTTGATCTTGAAATCTGCAGTTTAGAAATGGCTTCAAGAGACATTCTTGACTTCAGAATGATTCCTGATTATGATCATCCCTCTAAGCTCCACATTAAGGACTTTTCTGTTGTGTATTGGTCACTCCTAACTCTGTGGGCACAGAAAAGCTACCAGCTGTAGTCAATCACTATCGCTAACAGGAAGTTAATTATTAATAATCTAAGTGAATGTTTGTATGCTTGACCCTGTATGTATAATTTTGACCATGTTTGGATTTCAGTTTATTCATTCTGGCCCAGAAAAAAACACAGTTCTAGGAGTCAGTCAATAAGCAGTGTTACAAAGATGCAGAATAACTAAAGATCCCATGTCTTGATAAATACTAAAGGTAATTATTCTCAATTATTCCCAATCTGCAATGCATAGTACTATTATTTGCACAATAGAAAATATTACATTTAATTATAGACTGTATAAACAGAACACCAGCCAGTTACATATACATTTTGAATGTCACTTGGAAAAAAGGTAAAGGTAAAAAGATGCACTCTGCACTGCACTGCACAGCGAAACCCATCTGTGGTAGTGAACACACACACTACTGATCTAGGGGCAGTGAGTACACACACAACCAGAGCGGTGGGCAGCCAACAGAGAGGGTCTTGCCGAGCCCGGGTATCGAACCCACAACCTTGTTATCGATAGCCCAGCGCTCTAACCGCTGAGCCACCACTGCTAACATACATATGGACTAACATACTTTTTGCAACTGGCAAATAATGCCGGGATGTTAAAAAAAATTGTGGTGAATGAACTCTGCATTACATTATCATGCAAGCTTAGTTTTTACCCAAAGACTGGCTACTTTTATATGCAACTGCAGGATTTAATCCATTTAGCCTCTTATTCGGAAAGTGTAATGGGGTATCTTCTCTGATTTCCTGCACAATCACTGGGAATTTCCCAAACACAATACATGTTTTGATGAAGACTGTGTCCATGTAACCCCATGGCCTTGCATTCCTGACTGGTCACTAAACTACCCCAACCTTTTAATCATTGACTCATGCACTGCATGCTGCTACTACTACTACTCTTCCTAGTAGTCTGATTTATTGACCCTGGATCTTACTTGCGCTGCTGTTAATGACAACAATGGTGTTGATAGTGGTGAGGACAGTACTGATACTGTATTATTCCCAAGGGTTCTGAGTGATAAATCCCAATGAATGAAAGAATTAGAGTGTATGTCGTGTTTTTCTGAGTTCATGTTGTGATGGCTTCTGTTACAGACCAACGCTTTCGGCTTGGCTCCTGCATTGAGCTCGAATTGTGTGGTCCTGAAACACAATCCACCAACATGCGATGGGCGAGTATTTTGCAACAGCATGGGAAGAAAAAAGGAGAAAAAAAAATAAAGCCTCTGCCTTGTCTCGCTGAATGCTGCAAACGGGGAGTCGTCCAGTACTTAAGTTAATCCCCTTTGCCCATTGATTCTGTAAACGGTGGCCTATCCTATTTCCATCCCATTACACGCCCATACGCAGAAGCATGCTTACCCACAAAAACAGCCCTGCTGCTATGATCGGCATCTAGGGGGCTAGTGTCCTGATTGCGTGGGATCGGAGGACACATTCTAGGACATTCCATGATGTGTTTGAGAAATCCACACAATGTGAAGAACCAGTGGATTTCATAGGCCGAAATTGCCCTCGGACACCGGACGGCCTCACGCATGCATATTCATTAAGATCTCCTAAGGGGCCCCTCGTGACTCTGTATGAACTTTAACTGCCATAGAGAGAAGCAGTTATTTAAAAGATAAGCGGAGTAATGTAGAGTGACAGTGCTATATATGCAGTATGCCTGCCTGAAATATAGTGATGTTCCAACACCAATGCTCATCTGTAGCCCACAGTCCACCCCTGGGTTAGTGTATTCTTATGACCTGCAAAAATCTGATCCAATAAAGTCTATAGGGCATTTATAGGGTAAGTCATGTGCAAGGTTTAGATTCTAACAACCCTCTAAGTAAGAATATTTATCATGTTCCTGGTGAATGAGTTTTTTTTTTACTTTGTCTAGAGCCTGTCAAACTCATTTCCACTTTGTCAAGCTGTAAATATAAACATTAACAGTTTAACCTGAGCTGATACCCATTCAGCGCCAGACTGGCTCCATGTCCTCTTTTCCCTGGGGTAAAGTTACCTCACTGCTTTATTTTGGAGGTCCACTTGTGTAAATGATCTTTCTCCTCTAGTACTCCCCTCGTACAAGTCCAGGTTCACTGTGCTGGGGGTCAGGGCATGTTACTTTGGTGTAGGGGACAGCAGGGCACAGAACTGTTTTTCTACTAAATGAAAAAGTCAGGTACCTTTCATATTTTTTAACACGCAACTTCCACATCCGTGCTACATGAGGAAATGTAGGAAAACATCAAATTTAAACTGTTTTAAAAAGGTTAACCTAAAATGGTTAATAAAAAAAAAACAATCCTACCAACCTACATACTCACAATAAAGGACTTTGAAATAGCTCTAAAAAGAAACATGTTTGTAGTAGAAATGTAGTGAGTAGAAATGAGGAGTGTAGATTTAAATTTAGGTTCCTTACGGAACCAAATGTGGTTCATCTATGGCATCGCTCGAGGAACCATTTGAAGCATACAAAATATCTGCTTTTAATTAAATATGAAATAATGAAAACTAGCGTTGTCCCATTTCGGGTGTATTTGAATGGATCGGGTATTGGCTGTTTTAATCCCAATCCCACATTCAGCACATTCAGAACTGAATGGAGGCTAATGTGAATGCTAACACACACACACACACACACACACACACACACACTATAGAGAACCCAAATCCTAGCACATGCACCCACTATAAAACTGTAAGTTCACATCAGTAGTCGACAGACAACAGATATCAGTCTAGAGTGTGCAGTGTTTTAAAGGAGCTGGGGGCTGAATGTTCAGAGGGGATTATAAGATACAGTATTAAGCACACTATAAAATAGTCATTTTAAGAAAAGTCTCTGCTAAACTAAATCAGTCAGTCTAGAATCTCCTGCTACTAGAAATAAAGGGATTTTACTTCAGTATTAATCAGCAGCTCATTTCATCTAAACTGCATGACTGTATTATTTATACAAGCACAAAGATCGGATCCGTATCGGCTAAGATTCCGCATTAAGAGACTCTGTTCGGATCGTGGACAAAATTGCCTGATCGGGACATCCCTTATAACAGAATGTGGCACAGATCTGGCAAATGTATTTTTGCTGGAAATTTACATCAAATATCAGCAAAATACCATTTAAATATGTTTTATTTACATGGAATCTACAATACACAGATCAGTACGATTGTGTAGGGCCCTCTCGTGCCACCGAAACAGCTCTGGTCTGTTGAGTCTTGGCCTTCACAAGACCTCTGAAGTGTCCTGTGGTATCTGGCATCATGACATCAAGAGCAGCAGATCTTTGAAGTCCAGTCCAGACGAGATAGCCTTTGCTCCCTACACACGTCAGTGGGCTTTGGGTGCCCATGACCGACAGAGTTCCCTGGTTGTCCTTCCTTGCATCACTTTTGGTAAGTACTAACCACTGCATACTGGAAACACCCCCACAAGACTTGACTTTTTGGAGGTGCACTGATCTCCCCACTCATCTAACCTTTACAATTTGGCCAATGGACATTTTTTCTGCTTCCAACATCATCACCTTCAAGAACTGAATATTGACTCGCTGCCTGAAATGTAGATCCCACCCCTTGACTGGTTTCACTGTAACAAGGTGATCAATGACCTTTGCTTTAACTGTCAGTTTGTTATGGTTGATGTAAATTAACTTTGCTGCTTTATACAAGGGGCATGCAGTACATACTTCTAATAGTTTCTCTGGGGAGGCTTAGTTCTAACACTAGTAAAACTAACCTCACTGTGTGAATGCTGTGCTTTATCCTGGCTTGCTCTCTTTGTCAGGTATTAAAATGTAATACATTTCAAAATACTGCTTTATTTAAAGCAACCAAGAAGGAGATTAAAATAATGTGGGAGTGAATTGTTTGACTTAGTAATCAAAAAATATTGATGAGAGAAGTGAAATGTGCTTAGCTAAATGTTTTTATAGGTATCGTTGAAGTGCATTTGGGGAAAGATCTGTATTTATAAAGTTAAAATTCACATTTGACATTTAAAAAAATGGTGAAAAGCATGCTCTACTTGGAAATATTTAACATGTTCTGTTTTTACCCCACTTTAGTTTGTATTGTACCTTCTCCTGTCTAAAGTCAAGCACCCTACTAGTGAAAGCTGTGATACTGACTGTAGTAGTGCAGTAATGTTTATATATGTATATGTGGACAAAATCCCACAATGGTCACAGAAATAACTTGAAACTGACAAAGGTAATAATTCATAAACCCATTAAACAGGCCTGGAGAAAAATAATGGTACCCCTGAAAATAATGTGACCAAAGGGACACAAGTCCACTCAAGGTGTGTCCACTAATTAGCATCACAGGTGTCTACAATCTTGTAATTAGTCAGTGGGCCTATATATAGGGCTACAGGTAGTCACTGTGCTGTTTGGTGACATGGTGTGTACCACACTCAACATGGACCAGAGGAAACGAAGGAAGGAGTTGTCTCAGGAGATTAGAAAGACCATTATAGACAAGCATGTTAAAGGGAAAGCATGGTTGAAAAGCAATGTCTAATTTTCATTGGTTAATTTTCATAGAATTTTTATTTATTATTACTTTTGTCAGATTCAAGTTATTTCTGTGACCATTGTGGGTTTTTCTCTCATTAACCGAGAGGTACCAACAATTTTATCCACGTGTGTACATATAATATATAAGATCTTTAGTAAGAATGGATATTCAAGAAGGCAAGAAAAGTGTTTGCACCAGTGTCCTTAAATCATTTCTGTGATGGTCGTTTGGTGAATTGTGAATATGGCTGAGGGATTTACCCACAAACTATAAAGGATCAAAAATAGGGTTTGTCACAGATTTGCTGTAGAACAGTAACAAATGTTTGAAGGTTTCCAAAGTCGCCACTCTCAAGCTACTGGCCTGTAATCAAACCGAGATCAGTCAGTTTGACCCGTTTGAAGCCGGAGACAGTCGTGGATAGTTTAAGACAGGCGAGGACATTTCCATTTTTCATTATAGGCATTTTTAAACACTCCCTATAACTATGCAACGTGAGCTAGCTCCTCGCCACAGTGCCAGAAGGAATGTTGTCTGGCTCTGCTGCTTTTGTAATGTTCTTGTTTTCTGAGGAACTTCTGCCGTTCTAAAAGTGAGGGAGGAGAGTGATGAGCTGTGAGGTCAGAATGCTTATCAGTGCAGTCTGTAATGACCAAAGACGACCAGCTAGATTAGTTATCGGTGCTGTTTAGCATGCATTGTAAATACCAGAACAGGCATTAGAAAAACAAAAAGAAAACCAGAGCATGTTTAAAGGCACAGAAAATGCACCATCAGCGAAGGTAGATGGTATATTACTTGGTATCTGTTTAGGAGCACCATGCCACAAAATGGAAAAGATGTGTTCTGGAAGTGTACAGTTCCTTCTCTGGAAAGTTACAGAGCTGTTTACTTCCTTAAAAAGTTTCTAAACCTCAACGGAAAAGGGCCTGTTTTGGGGACTTTTCTTAAACTAAGGTCTTAGATGGGTGTAGGAGGTGGACATTGATCAAAATGACAGTAAAACTGGTTTAACTCCTTGACCAAACTGGGGGATGGGGGGGTCAGGACTCTTCCGGTTGAAACTGGTGGCACTCTGCAGGGAGTCCCAGACAGCAGTGGTGTTGTTTTTAGAAAAGTCTCACTGTCCCTGTTTCAGTCCTTCCCCTTTTACAGAGACTGCATTCACACAGGGCCCAGAAATGTGTGGAACACTCAAGAATGGTCAAGAATGCCAAGGGACTTGTAATTAACTGGTGATACTTTAGTGCTTTAGGAGATTACACTTCTTTTTTCCACTCCGGAAACCTATTGGCCAGATTTTTGTGCTTTAGCTTGGGTAGTCTTGATGCCTGAATAAAATATCTGGGCAAACAATCATCAATTTCTCATTGATGAGCCTCAATGATGTTGTTTTGTGGAGGTTCTGAGTAGCTGGAAGCCTGCTAAATGAACAGCATTGTGAAGGTTGTAATGTGGAATCATGACTCTGTGAGGCAGAGAGCTGAAATCCTTGAGTAATCTTTATTTGACCTGGCCAGACGTGCTAGTTCATCTGTTTTCCTAGTGAGTAAGCAGAGAGGCAGAATGCAGGACGAGGCTCAACATGACGTGATGGTATACTCTGGAAATTGCAGTATGCATCATATATGATGGTTTAGTGAGGATTACGCTACAGAAGATGACATTGAACCCATTGCACTGTGCTTAATTTCTCTAATAGAGACTGACTCCAGGCACAGCCAGGGATGCTTGGGCACCAGAAACCATGGCTGACGTAGGGAAGCACCAGAAGACACAAAAAAGATGAAGGAATAGACTGACGTATGCTGATGTTTTTGGCCTCATGTTGGCCTACATTACCAACGTTGACAATCTCTTGCTCACTTCTTCGAGAGACAGCAGCTACAGGTAGAAAGGCCACTTCTAGAATCTACCCTTTTGGTAGGTGTCCTGTAGATGAACTAATGATGGCACAAAAGAGCACAGCTAGCAAAGAAACAACAAAGCCGCCATTTGTCCCGTTACTGCATGCCCCCCCCACCCCACCCCACAACTGGCGGGTGGTTATAAAGAGGACTACCGTTTCTGAGTGGCTGATCCCAAACAAACTAGTAACCATATATGCAAGTCATATTTTTGGAGTTGTTGCCAGTCGTGTATTACACACTGTTCTCTTTGTTTAGAGACAGCAGTGTAAGCAACCACTTAAGCAGAGTGAGATTCAAGTGTCCAGCCCTAATGGTTGGGTTTGGGGTGGTAAGGGTTTTGGCAGGATTTTGTTTTTTAGTATGACTACAGTATTGCGTCTTCTCTACTCTCTGAGACTCTCAAGAGTCCTTGAAGGTTCCTCAAAGCACCTCCACAGTTTCAAATTGCAGAACCCCTAAAAGTTCCTGAAGGAGCTTACGTTTGTTAGAGTGTAGTTCGTCCTTCACCCCTTTCAGAAGGCCGCCATTGCTGACCCAAAGCGTGTTTAATCAGTTAAATCCAGAGTGGCAGCTGTAGAAGACTTTCTCAGCAGTCACGTTCACGCAGAAGGTGTTTTGGAGGGGAACGAGGGGCCGTTAAGAAATGTGTGAGGAATGGCAAGTGTGGCGCGAGAGCGTGAGATTAGAGCTAACTCTCACGTCCAATGCGTGAGAGTTGGCAGCACTGTTTGGTATGAGGTAATGGAGTTTGCTGTGGCACTGTTTGGTGGAATATGATCTTCTTTGCTTGTTAGCTACATTAACCTTGTTGCTCCAGTGCAAATAAAAAAAATAAAAGAAAAACAATCTTCAGACACCAGACCAGTGTTTTAGCTGGTTGGGTACATTTGGTACTGTTGTTTTAACCCCTTGAGCCCTAGGTTTATTATTCAGCCATTATTCCTAATGCTGAAACTATTGTGAATAATTTGGTGACCCTTTTGTTTTGCCTATCTTGTGGAGTCCTGCAAGGCTCTATTTTGGGGCCTATAAAACTGATGTTAATGATGACAGTGATGTAGTTACGAGAGTGACAAAGTGTGTGGATACAGGGTCTATCTGTCTACTAGAATGGGTTTACGCATCACACCAAATCTGAGAGAACTTCACTGTTAGGTTTGATATCCTGTAACTAACTAAAGTTCTTCATGGTTAAACACCAGAATGATAATCGAGGCGAAGGGCCTGTTTACTCCTATTCAGTATCTGGATCTACTTTGACCGGATTCGGTTTACACTTGTCAGTAAAATGCTTACATCATTTCCGTCATGAACAACAGTTTCTCAACCAAATTGTCCTGCTCCAGGAGGCTGTAAACAGTGTAGCGTAACGGTGGTGGTTCGACAATGCGGTGGTACAACAGCTTTATCAGACAAAGTGATGGACCATTTCAACTGCAAGGGAACAAACTCTGCAATACTTCTCTCATGTCCCAATAAATAAGCATGAGCGTGTGCACAAACACATGACGGAAGCCAAGATCCACAGTGAGAACTTCTCGTGTTAACGTTTTTCCCACAGAAAACACATTCCGTTTGCACTTGTGTTAAGTGTGTCAAATGAGGTTTGAGCAATCAGATTGTAATCCGATCACAATGCGTCTCGGGGGCTGTTCATGCGGACCGGTGAAATCCGAATGTGATCCGATCAGCTAAAACGCCCGGTAACGCCAGCTGTGAGCAGGCTCCAAGCTTCCCGAACGGGTTTTATCTCAAAGGTCATTGTTAGATGGTCATAGAGCGTGCATCACACTGAACGCTCCCTCTACCTCTAAGACTTAAGACAGTCTTAATACTAAGATGCTTTTGGGGAAACTGGGCCCGGATTGTTTGTGTTTATGCTGCTGAGTGTAATCTTCGATCTGGTAATGCTGACCTGCTGCAGCTCCCTAGAGAGGAATATAAAAAGTGCAGAGGCCTCCTTCTGGGTTCATTCTCGGAAGCTCTTTGACAAGCAGCTCAAGACTCACGATTACTTTAGCTTTTGATTATTTTTCACATGTTGATATATTTAAGGTTATAAACCTTTCAAATGAAAGCAGGCTCTCTGTGCTTGTGTTTTTATTTGTGTGTGTGTGTGTATATATATATATATATATATATATATATATATATATATATATATATATATATATGTATTGACCTGTTCTTGACACTGAAGAGAGAGATGCCGAGACAGAAAGGGGGGGGGAGACAGTGATTGAGAGAGAGAGAGAGAGAGAGAGAGAGAGAGAGAGAGAGACAGAGAGAGAGAGAGAGAGAGAGAGAGAGACAGAGAGAGACAGAGAGAGAGAGAGAGAGAGAGACAGAGAGAGAGAGAGAGAGAGAGAGAGAGAGAGACAGAGAGAGACAGAGAGAGAGAGAGAGAGAGAGCGAGAGAGAGACAGAGAGAGAGAGAGAGAGAGAGAGAGAGAGACAGAGAGAGAGAGAGAGAGACAGAGAGAGAGCTCTCCTTGTTGTGAGAGCACCAAACCGACTCTGCAGTCTCTCTCGACTGCTCCAAACCCCTCCTCCTCCTCCAGCTCTGTTCGTGTCACATGGCTGCAGTCCGGCGCTGCCGAGCGGCGCTTTCACGCGCACGAGCAGCAGTATGACGCACAGCGCGCGCTCTTCCCCCAGCAGTAGCAGCAGCAGCAGCAGCAGCAGCACGCTCGCGCGTCCGAGCAGAGCGGGACCGGGCTGCGCTCGCGCGCGGTGACGCAGCGGAGTGAGAGCACTGCGGCAGCACGCGCGCCGCGCTCGCTGTACTATGCGCCCTCCTCGCTCACAATGACGACCAAGAGAAAGTCGAGCAGACTACAGCTCCGGCGCTCCATCAGCGAGCAGCTGCGCGACTCCACCGCCAAAGCCTGGGATTTACTCTGGAGGAACGTCCGCGAGAGACGACTGGCAGGTCAGCAGCCTCACTGTCCGGCAGCCTTAAACTTATCCAGACCGTGACCTCGAACGAAAGCGGCCGGTCCGCATGATGATGATGATGATGATGAGGTCAGGGCGTTTGGGGGAAGGTCCGGCTGAAGTTAGCGGTGGTGATGATGCCAGTTGTTGTTGTTGTTTGTTTGTTTGTTTGTTTTTTATACCGCCTTCATGCCTCTTTATAGTCCTCTGTCCTCTGGCGACTTGAGTGACCAGTCTTTTTTTTAATTATTATTTTAATTTAAAATTTAAAAAATAATAATAATATTTATTATTATTACTATTTATTTAGCACTTGTTTTTTTTTTTAGTTTAAAGTATTTTCATATATTTATTTTTTTATATAACAGATTAATCAGTATGATTATATTAATTCAGTATGCCTACATTTTATTAACATTTATAGAAATATAATTAAATATATGTATATATTCATTTATTTAATAATTTAATCATTTATTTTTTTATTTGGTATTTTTATTTATCTATCTATTTATTTATTTATTTATTTATTTTTATTGATTTCCCTGAAATTGAGAGCCTACTGCAGCTCTCTCCACCTCTTAGCACAGCATGCAGAGCTTTTAAGTAAATTAAAAGCAAAGCGTTCTACTGAATAAGAGAAACTGAATGACAGGTAATAGAGGGGAGGGGGTGATTTGTAAGATGCTGGTGCCCAGTGTTCAGCTTTTTCCTCTGGCACTGTTGAATTCTGTTGCAGGCTAGACCGTGAGTCTCTGACTTCTACAAGAAGTCAGCTGTAATAATGAAGCCTTGTGGCTGAAACAGGGCTTGCTTCCACGAGTCTGTTCGGGACAAACAGGGCACAGAGAGTCAAAGACAGGAAACCGTTGGTTGAAGGCCGTCCAGACGCAGGCCACAGTGCACAGATACACCTTTGTCACTCCTGTGACCCCCATTCAGAAGCTCATGCTTGACTTGATCTGCTGGTGCTGGTGGGGAATATGCTCTGTACTCTTTTGTACCTGACCTCTGTTTATTCCCGCTAGTTTTCTAATTGATTATGAAAATGAGGAGATGAGTAAGTGGATCCTTTGAGTGGATTAGCTCCTGTTTGCTTCCAATCTAATGGAAGTGAAATTTGGGGATTCCCACGCTCAACCCAGTTGGTGGGATTATGGTATGTGGATTGTCTGCTGATGTAATCCAGAACATCTACCTCAGATGAAGTCAGGCTAGTCCCACAGTGTTGTCAGTAGAGCTGCATTGCTAACAGTGAGTTAAATGCTTACTTGTTTGGAGTTTCAAGTTTGTGATGGTTGGAGCTGATACCAATGTTGAAAACTGTGTGGAAACTGTTCGAGCCACTAGGGTTAGGGACTTGAGTGACGGCTACAAGCTTGGAAACACACAGTACTAACCTGTGCAAATCTGTGGCTTTTAGTAGTTTATTTTGGTAGTGACTGTGTGTTTGTGTCTCCTGCATGGTTGGTTTTGTGGGTGTTTGAGGCTGGTTGCTGATTCTGGCTCGAACTAATGTAGATAGACCACTTCAGTCTTTGGCCTGTGGTTGTGCTGATGGGTTGTGCAAGCCCTACCATGCTGTTTCCTTCAGGTTTCACGCTCTCCAGCCTGTGACCCGGTTTGAACTGGCACTGGCACTGGCACTATTTTTATTTTTTGGGTTTCTCATCAGGGTTCAGGAGAACTGGGGGTCATATGTGTCTTCTCACTGTATACTCTGAT
Source organism: Salminus brasiliensis (assembly GCF_030463535.1). Classification (NCBI taxonomy): domain Eukaryota; kingdom Metazoa; phylum Chordata; class Actinopteri; order Characiformes; family Bryconidae; genus Salminus; species Salminus brasiliensis. The sequence continues at coordinate 18,536,045 of NC_132893.1, read as the reverse complement.
GATTTCGAGAGCAATTAGTCTTTTTCATATGTTGGTCATTGTGTTTGTGAATGAGCAAGACTATGAGTCTACAGGTTTTTGAGAAATGTCCAAACCTACATGGATTGTACCAAACTGAACCCTTTATGGACAGACGTTTCAAGCGCAAGATGAGGGCGACAGAGGCAGATGAGAGGCTGTTCACACCTTGCATTGACATGCATATCATATCTGGACAGTGTCTGGATTTAGTTTGGCTGGATTCTGTTTACACGTTTCACAAAAATGCAGATAAGCCCTGATTTACTGATCCACGCAGCATCACAGCAACATGTACATAATTCCCGTTTTACTTCCTGTAATGGTCCGGCTCTGACTTTTCGTGTGGTCAGGTGATCTGATCTCCTAAAAAGCATGTTAATGCCAGGTATCAGCAGCTTCAGTGAACCTGTTGAGGAGGATGCAAGAGGAACTGAAGAGTTCCTGAGTGGCGCAACTGTCTAAGCGTATTGTCAGGAGATCACAAGATCGATCTCCGGTGATGCCACAGCTGTCTGTGGCCTGGAGTCCGAGAGATACTACAAAAAAAATGCCCTCCATCTGTCTGGGTGGGTAGGATGGCCCTCCTTCTCCCCCCATCAGTTGCTTACATAACAGAACTGTCTGCTAATAATCTCCTCCAAGTCATGATGTTAAAGTTGTATGGCTTGACACGTCTCAGAAGAAGCATGTGCTCCACCATCCTTCAAATTCTGGTGGCACTGTGTGTTGGAAATCTTGCTCTTGCTCATGGGTTGGCATTAGCAATGACTAAATGAGGAAAACAATTGGGATACCTTTCCGAGGTGTTTAGTGAGCCTCCTTATAATCTTCTTAATACACTTTACACCCAAATGTGGTTCCAGGCTCGCTCGCTCACCTACCTTATACACACAGCAGGAGGGAAGAGGCCTTCAATAAGGGTTAGCAAGTGGTTAATGGTTTGGAGTGATGCATTGTGTGAGTCTATGTGAGTGTTGCTCAGTGCAGCATCAGCTGCTTGTCATTCACAGACTTGCACACACTGCAAGCAGAAGAAAGCATCTTACTGGATGCAATGTGACCTAGTTTTGTTAAAGTGCAGGTGTAAGAGAAGCACTGTGTGTGTAGTAGTTTTGTTTCTGTGGGTGAATATACAGTATTAATGCAGTATCACACTCTGTGCTGCATTAAAACTCCTCTTACATTTAGATGATTTGGCATTTTATGTGAATGTGCCACAAGGGGGAGCCCACCCACACATTTCAGTCTGTTTACCTCGGGCTGAAGAGGGAGCAGCCACATATTGATCCCTGCTGTAAAGCTGGTGTGTGGTACATACTGACAGATTACGCCATGTTACCACTACCAGTTATTATCATATCAGATGTATGTAATGTTTGATGTCTTGGCTTTAAATTGGGTGTCATGTTATGAAATATTGTAGCATCTTTAATGACATTGACTGCAGGTTTTCAGTCCAAACAAGCTGAAGCTCACCTGACTCTACTTAGTTACCCCTGGATAATGGTAATATGTATGTTATATACCAGGTACCAGGTATTCAGTATTTTAAGTAGTTCTCTGATGTCTACATAGAACAAGCACTATGGACTAAAGTATTGGGACACCTGCCCCTGCATTGTTTCTTTCAAAATCAAAGAATATTAAAAAGTGTTTCTCCTGCTTTTATTGGATTAACTGTATCTACTGTCCAGGAAAGGCTTTCTACCACATTTTGGAGCATCGTTGTGAGGATTTGACTGCATTCAGCGACAGCAGCGTTATTAATGAATTAATGATTACCACCAAACCTCATTCCCAACTCATCTCAAAAGTATTGGATAAAGCACCATCACTCCATAGAATCACAGTTCCACTGCTACACAGCTCAATGTTGGAGGGACCTTTCTAGCTTAGTATTGGCTACATGTTAGTAGCCAGTATGTTAGTCGTCAGTAAGCTACATGAAAGTACAGCAGACTTTAGCGGTTGCATCACTTTGTGGTTTGTCTGTCTGTCATGTGGAGCAGTGTAGCCAGTGCGCATGTCAACTTGTAGTGAGTCTATCAAGTTTAAAGGCGTTTAGCGCCTTTAACCACAGGCGCAGGCCTCCTTTTTTTGTATATGGTGCCTGGTAGCACCCTGCCCTTTTTGCACCCCTTAAAATAGCTCCACATAGCGTCAAAAAGTCTGTCTGGATATTATGTTAGCATAGTGATCTGTTTAATGATTTTCTTCAGACTGCATTCACTATGAATACGATACGACCATGAACCGTTTGATAGGAAATGACTATAAATTCTACACTTGAAACTTGCTGTTGCGAAATAAGATGGATATTTCCTTCACACTGTTGATTGATGTTGGTTAAGACCCAAGTTTCTAATTTTTGAGTGTCTAGATATCACTGTTATCTTCAGTATGAATGCAGTATTGAGTGTGCTCCAAATTTAACCCATGCAAGAAAATCATTCCCTTTGCTTCGACCCACGACTGGGTCATGAGCACAGTTTGAAAACCAAATGGTTAACAGAACTGCAGTTGATTAATGAAATCCGCTGGTAACTACTATGCCAGGTGGAATGTACACAGTCTCAGGTTTTTTTTTTCTTGACTCAGCCTCTACTTATAGGCACAAATATCATGGATGTGTTTGTGTCAGGTTGCCTATATTGGCCAAGATGTTCTGCACTGCAGTTACAGGGTATTGGTGGCTAATAAAGACTAACATTCATTTTAAAGAGAGAAGATGAGTTTGCAGCTGCTCTTTATGATGAGCAGCAGGAGTTTGTGTTGGCATGTTCAGTAAATTCCTGAGGCTGCATATGGCTAGTTTGAGGGATGATGGATTGAGACTGCTGGCAGATTACCAAGCGTGAGTCGCTCTGCTACACACACTTTCTATGTCTCCGCAGAGTGTTTGTAGGTGCATCTTCATTTTCCAATAAAAATGTACACACACTTTGTATCTTTGTCAAGTTACATTTGTTTACTAGAGATGCACTGATGTGAGAATGGTGGGCCGATGATGATATCCAATATTTTTCATGTATACACTACCAGTATAGAATTTGAAGCAATGTGTTGACTGATATATTGATAAAAGGCAGATATTGGGACTAGATTGACCTGGATCAGCATTGTGGAGAAATGTATAACGTCCATTGGGGAAATTAAATGAGTTGAAGTCATCTAAATATTCAATATGTAAATGGTTCCTGTTCTTCTGTGATATGGAAAGCCAAAATCGTCCACCATGTTGTCAAATTTGCTTCCTTTGCAGTAGAGACTCGCCTATGCATTTGTTTAGACTTGCCTCCTTTCACAGACCAAGCGTGTGTCTCAGACCGGCTTCAGTAAGCTTACAGCACAGCCTAAAGGCTTCTGTATGGGCCACTTTTCCTTGATCAGTAGGCTACTCTACAGCACATCCAGCTGTTGGTCATCCAACAGATCATTGCTTTAGATTTAAGAGTGCATTAATATAATACATACTCAGTAATATAGTAAGAATCAGAATGTTTTAAGGTGTATTTGGCCTATTTGGTAAGACATGAATTTAAATACTACCGATTCCAGCACGTCTAACTAGGCTAACATTCGCTTTCTGGCTAAAAACTAATTAGACCACATTGCCTTTTTTATACTAACATCAGACATACTGAAAAAAATGCAACAAGCTTTGTAAAAAGTGTCTGTTCATGCCACCAACAGAATAGCATCACACAACTGCCAAAACATCTAAATTTAACAGTTATAAAAAATATTAGTGTAATTAACTAGCTAGTTGCTTGGCAGCTTAACTGGAACTCAAGTCCTGCAGACGGTTGGTGGATGTCAATTGCTTAATTCCCAAATGTAGCCCTGTGTAACACCAGAAATCAGTGTTTAAAACCTTATTCTGCTAATTCGTAAGAAGGCGTTCTTATGATATAGCAGAATAACTTTTAAATAAAAAATAAAAATAAAAGAAGGTCAGTATAGGGAAAAGTAACTGTTGGAATTAGAAAGTTGATATGGAAAAACAGAAATGGAGATGATAAGAGGTTGTTCGGTCTTTGATACATTGGGATGGACAGAGCTACACAATATACTGCAACCAGCCAGCAGAGGCGCTAGACCTGTGGTGGCTTCACTTTTGAGAGACGTTGCACTGTCCATGTTTTCCTACAGTCTAAATAGTAAATACCTGTCTAATCCCGGTATGATTCTGAGATCATGCTTTTCTTTTCACAACTTTAGGTGAATCTCTACTGCCACCACTACAGCCACTTGTGGCTCGCCTACGCATTTGTTTAGACCTGCCTCCTTCCACAGTCCAAGCGTGTCTCTCAGACCAGCTTCAGTGAGCCTGGCTTCTGTATGGGGCACTTTTCTTTGAGCAGTAAAATACTCTACAGCACATCCATCTGTTGGTCATCCAGCAGATCATTGCTTTAAATATTTTTTTAAATATATCTGTGGATGTAAAGAACATTTGGAAAAGTTTAAAGAACTTTCACTTGATGTAAGGATTCTATTAGTGCTTCTTCACACTAATTTTTCTAAAAACGTCTTAGGGTACCTTTTTTTTTTTTTTTTTTTTTAAACCCAATATTTCTCCCACTTTTTAGATAACCAATTACCCAACCCTTTCATTATTACTCTCCCTAATCACATGTAATGCTCCAGACACTGGGAGGGTGAGAACACACGCCTCATCTGACGCATGCACACCCAGCAACGCCTCTTTTCAATCTGACGCTGATGTAACGTCACCAGTCAACCATCATAAAGGTGGTTTTTCTATGGCATTGCTCAAGGAACCCTTTGTAACACAGTGACTTTTAACAGTGTAACCTAAGTCTTAGCTTCAGTAACCACAAAGCAACATCTTACATATATTACTTTTTTGAATATATGCCACATTATAAGTAGGGTAGGTAGATTTTGGGAGCATTTTGCTTCACTTATAAATCTGCTAAATATCCTCTCAGCTACAGCTCTGAGCTCAAACTTTCAGTTCACTTTTACACACTTTTTTACTTTTTTTTCATGGGGTTTTTTCTATCGGCTCCATCATAGGTTTCCTCCTTGGACTGAAATAGGAAAAGAAAAGCACGTTTCTGGCTGAAGTTCTGTTGGCAGCTTCCAAATCTTCCACCCTCATTGGCTCCTCTCTCAGCCACATGACTCGGAAGGTGGGCCGATCAGAAAGGAGTGTTGTCTTAGATCAAAACTGATATCATGCCTGTTGCTTAGGTGTGTTTGTGTATGGGAGTTTGTGAGTGAGTGGGTGCTGTTGATCGGTGCACACCTAGCAGTTTTGAAATAATGTCAAAATCCTTTGAGCGTGTGTGAGTGGGGCCTTTGACTAGGATTGACTGGAATGTGGAACGCGTGCGGAGCTTTGTGTGTGTGTGTGTGTGTGTGTGTGTGTGTGCGTGCGTGTGTGTGTGTGTGTAAAACCTGAAGGAGTGTCCAGGAGATATCACAGGCAGACAGAGACTTTAGGTGTCCCAGAGATTCCGCTGCTCACGGTAAAGAGAGTGAGAGACACTGTGAGCGAGTGGCAGATCAAGCCAGAAAGTAAGGGATAGACGTGATGGAAATGGAATTCCCAGAGGAATGTATGGACGTGGAGTATTTGGGGAGCATGACTGTCGAGAGTCAAGACATTTACCTGAGGCTGGACAGCCGTCGCAGGCGCTCAGGACTGCGTCTAGCCCGGATCATCGCCCGACAGCAACTCCTCAACAAGATAGCGCGAGGTAGGACAGACATCTGACTACTCCCCAGGTCCTGAGTTAAAATGGTTCTCTGTAGCAGTGGAAAGAAGGTTCTTTGACTTACAACAATAGAGGAACCCGTTCTCTAGCTGCATAGAACCATTTTTTTTAAAAGACTGCAGAACCATCTACAATATGAAAATCTCTTTAACCAGACAGTGAACCATTTAAACACCTAAATAGTTTTTGAGTAGCTTTCATGGCACTATTCCTTTTGCTAAAGAAACCTTGAAAAACACTTTTTGGTGTAAAAAGGTATTGATCTGCATTGAAGATGGTGGTTCAAGCATTAGAGTTTTATCAGTTTATCAGTAATTATATGCATGTATATTAGGCCAGAACTAAATTATGATTTTTCAAAAAAAAATGTAAAAATGTAAAAATAAAAATCTAAGTAAAAATGTAGAGTCATGAAATAGATACTTAAACATCCTGTACATATACTTAGATATTAAGACATATTAATACCTATATTAATATATTCACATGTATATTTGTCCATATCTGCCTATATTCTATATATACTGTATTTATTGTACATTCTGCACTAGCTGTTTTTTAGATAAACTACATCCCGTTGCCTTGTACTTGTACATGTGAAATTACAATAAAGTTGAATTTAATCTAATCTAATAAATGAACTCGCTATAAACAAATTTCTAATTAATCTATAGTAGTAGCACTTAAAAAATAAAAAGAAATAGATCTCTCTGTCTATTGTAGGCTTTAAGGGTATCTAAAAATAATGATCACAATATATTCTTGTTAGAAAATCAGGGTTTTTAATAATGTAGCTGCAGGCACCCTTCCCCATGCCCACATGCTTTACATGTGATTAAAAAAAACTAGGTGTTTTCTCGATGTTATTTCTGTTTAATTCAGCTGTTTAAGATGCCTCTGGCAAACAATGAATTATTAGCTGCTGATCATTCCATCAACCCCTGGGACGCTTAAGCAAAACGAAAAAAAGCTAGGCGTTTTTTGTCAGTGTGTCGCACTCCCAAGACCCTGAGTGCGACACAGTGGAAAATGTACTTCACTGGAGCCTAACAGCTTATTAGTTGCCCGTAATAATATTTAATTGTATCTATCAAGCTGTGACACTGCAGTTATCATCTTTAAAGCATTGTCATCATGTTACGTGAGTCATCGCTGGTCTCTAATTACAGCTCCTAACACCCAGGCCTAGTGAATTGCTTTAATTATCTATATTCTGTATTACTGTAGTGTAAAAAGGTCTTTCCTTTATGTAAATACATTGTATGTCTGAATCATACAACACTAAATGAATCCAACTGTGATGAAATTTAAGATTTAGGGATGCGTTAAACTGTTACTTAAAGAATCCACATTACATTAAATCATTGCAATATAAATTATTTAAACCTTGCTTTTTAAAAAACCCTTAAAAAGCCTTTTTTAATAAAAGTTAGTGTGGACTAATTTTACTCCAAGGCATTCTGGACCATTTTTATTGGTTCGTTCTGCATCACATTTTGACACAAGGTAAAGAACTGAATCTGAAGCCAGATTCAAGTAATGCATTATATATCCGAAAGTTTGTGGACACCCCTTCTTATGAATGCATTCAGCTATTTTAAGTTGCATCCATTGCTGACACAGATGTGCGAATGCACACACTTTTCTAGTCCCTGTAGAATAGTATTGCCTAAAGAATAGAACTCTCTGGAGCAGATAATGTATTGAGCAGTGGATCTGTGTTCTCTGGAATGATGATGCTTCAGCCAGTACTTTTGGATGGAGTTGGGGATAAGGTGGGGTGGTGATCATCTAAATAACTCACTAACGCTCTTCTCATTTAAATTTAAGCCATTTAACATTAACATTAACTTACAAAAGTATGTCAGTGTTTACTCAGAAAGGCTAGTTTGTATAGGCTAGCATTCAAAAGGTACCTCTAACCTTAGGTGCTACTACTTAAAACAAAAGTCACATGACCACCTGGAGACCACACTTTGCCTAAGCACTCTAAGTAAATAGGTAAAAGTCTTCAGTCTGCGTTTGAAGACAGCAATCGACTCTTCCACCTAGACACCCAGGGGGCAGTTTGTTCCCCCACTTTTTAAATACCCTTTATCGGACAAAACAATGATTAAGCGGCTGTCCCGATTCTTTTGTCCATATAGTGTTTTAAACTTGCCTATAGCTGCCTGGTGGCTGAAGACAGGGTTGAAAAAAACAGTGCTGTCAACAGCCGAAGGGGCCCTGGCCTTGAGTCTGGCTTGCCCATCTCTGTCTAAGGTCTGTTTGGGCTACAGTTCCCAGGTGTCCTTGAGCAACCAGCCATCTGACATGCTGCAGGTGCAGTGCCAGCTGCTGCAAGATTCTGTTCTGCTCTTATTTTTGGACTTTGAGGCACAGACGACACATTACTCAGACTTTTTTCACTTGTCCATTTCCTACCTTTTTTTTTTAACATTTAACTCAAAGCCATGTCTGAATCTGAAGACTGCAGGCCCTTGCTCTCAGCGTCCTATTGTGTAACTCAAATCTAGAGCCCCAGTGTTATTAATGAAGGACTTTATTCACACTTTAGTCTTATGAGAGCTTTACACATGACTTTCTTATGTTTGCGCATAGCAGGGACCACGTGGCCAAAAAGTGCCGCCTTAAGCAGACTGAGCGGTCTGCTTGAGTTCTTCCATGTAGTTCAGGTGTGAGATGTTTGGGAGGTCCATTTTGGTGTTTTGTGCTTGGTGTTCAGATTCAGTGTTGGATAATGATTGGCATCAGGGCGGCTGTTGGAATGCGTCAGCAGCGCTGGGTGGACGCTCTCCACTGAGCTGTGCTCTCCGGGAGGATTGGGAAACCAGAGGACGTGTCTGTCCTTGCTCCAGCTTGCTCTCACGTTGGGATCTGAGTGCTACATTATCCAAACAATATGTGAATTAGACAGGATTTGTAGTATTAGTCACTCTCATGTTTATGATGTAATGCACTGTAATAATAGTCCTTTTATTGAAGCAGACGCTATTACATTACCCTGCAGTAAAACAGTAATGCATAACATAACATGCCCTTCATCAGTCCTGTTTATTCACATATTTATGAACTTGCTTCTCGTTGCCACATTGTGGTCACCTTAAATGAAGAAAATCATCCCTGTAGATCTCCTGTACTCGTATAGTAAAGCCGTATTTAAGTAAAGAGAGTGCATAGGTTGAATCATAACGGTCAGACAGGCAGCTGTGAGGCACGTGGATGAAATTCACCGCAAGGGAATATTAGTAAAAAATGACAGGAATTTTTTGTTTAGCTTCAGTTTGCACGTTTAGTTCAGTATGAGCTGAGGCAGAGGCAGCATTCATATGCTGTGATTTATTTAGGTCCTAAAATGTCTACATTTATAAAATAATTTATATAAATGATATGTAATATACCACATACCTCATCATAAGTCAAAAAGTCCAACAAAAAGGTCCAGTCACACCACATTTAAATTATAAATCAAAGCCACACTGATTTGAACCCCCACTAAATGCTGTTCACCAGGGCTAAATACGCCCTCTTGGTAATGAAACATGCAGTTATTCAGTGTCATTTAAAGGTGAATTCCATTGATTTAGCAACATTTCCACATAATTAAAGGGGACAAACATGTAAACAAAGTAATTTAAGAGTGGTTTGGTGTGGAACGCTCCATTCCAGGGATACTTCAAGAGTCAACCAAAACCAGACGTTTGAAGAGTTTAATGCCTCTAAAATCTACATCACATAAAACGTAATGCACAAAATGGTAGCGTATGTTGCCTGAAACCTGTGTCATTGTTTTAGACCGTTTTTCAGAGGTTATAGTGCTAAACCACAGTTTTTATTAAGTCGTTCAAGGAGGAGAGGTACATGCAGCGTTGTGTTGGGAATGGAAAGTTCTTTTGTATTACCATCTTCGACATTTACTTGTGTGTGTACATGCATGTAGCTTCACTGGTAAGTTTGAATAGTAGCTAAAATCGCTGTATTTCTGTTGCAGACAAACCACTCTGAGTGGAGATGCACCGATCCGCTATTTTATGTTCCGATACGATGCATAAAGTTTGCGTATCTGTCGATACCGATCCGATACCATTGTTGAATGAATAAACTATATACTTCACCATGTGGGAGAGAGTTACGGCATCAGGATTGACTTAAACATTACTTTACTAACGTTGTAAAATAAACTATAACAAATGAGTTTCTATTTTTATTTATTTATCATTAATATGAATAACTATATTCTAAACTTTGAAGTCTGTGAGACCAAAAAGGAGCGAGCAGCTCCTCCCTTCTCGGTTCTCCTCATATGGAGGACCAGCTGTGTCCTCCATTACAGACACAAGTCTCCAACCGAGCAGTTTAGCTATCACTGAAAACCGTCAGAAAACACAAAGCTGAGGCTTTTAAAAATGGTGATGGGGATTTAAATCTGGAATAAGCTGATATGTAGTGAAGAAACATGTAATCTGTAGGTTTTGGACACTTCTGGGACTCGGTCGTGTCTGCCTGCATGTGTGCCTGTGCGAGAGCCCCCGCTCGCTCCTTCTCCTCTCTGTGCTGCTCTTGAGTAAACAGAGCAGGCTGCTGAAGGCCATGTGTGTGGGTTTTAGCTGTTTTTCAAGCTGGATTACTCGCTTACAGTTGATGAGTCGTACCCTATCCAGCTAATTTTGTTAGTATCGGGACCAATATCCGATCCTAGTATTGGATATGTGCATACATAACTCTGAGTAACGTCGTTTTCGGCGCAACCATTAAATGCTGCAGAAATCAGTGAAAGTCCCCTTCACAGTGTGCTTCGGAAGGAATGTTGTGACATAACATTGCATCACATAATGTCACAAGTATCATGATGATTAATATGATCATTCTGCCCATCCGTACTAATGTGACTGTGTGTGCATTTCTGTATGTGTGTGTGTGTGTGTATATATCATAGATTCCTCAGCTGTGATTGTGCATGTGGATTTGTCTGAGCGTTCTGAGCTGCTGTGGCATGTGTGCTGTTTCTCAACAGTGGCAGTGGTGTTTCGCTGGAGGGTTTGGGCCCAAGCAGGGAGCTGATTCACAGCTGCCATCTATATGTTGACGTGTTGGTGCATTCCAGAGGAGTTCAGTTGTACATGGGAACCTTCATGCACTTATAATTTACCGTTGAACTGAACAAAGTGGATCCAGTCAGTGTTTGTCACTAGATTAAAATTTCTGCATAATTAAATGGTTGATGACGAATATTTGATTTTTACTGTCCCATCACATGCAATGCTCCGAACACTGCCCCCTCCATCCCGAACTGGAGCTGATGCAACGAGGAAAGAGCCGTGTACCTGGCTCTCATGCATCGGCCGGCAGACGCCAGTGCCAGCCAGCATTGCACTGAAGTGATGTGGGGAGAACGTGCCATCTACCCACCCTGGAGAGACCAAGGTCAATTGCGCTCACTTGGCAAGCAGTATGGCAAGGATTCTTAGTGACTGCGCCTTATTCCGCTGGTCCACTCGGGGGCCCTCGCTATCCTTTTACTTTTTTAAAGTAGCTGTTTAACTGTGCATATTTCATATTATAACCTGTACAAGACCCTTAGCACATTCTAAGGGTACTAAAGAAGTACAAAGGGAGAGATATAGAGTTAACGAGTTGAAATGTTACAAATAATGTTAAACTTGAAGATATAAAAAGTGCTGCAGTGGTTTGTTGAGAAGGTTTCTCTGAATTTATCACAGGGGTTGTGATATGAACCACATGTCTGAGGTGTTTAACCTCATATATATATATATATATATATATATATATATATATATATAAAAAGCTCAGACAACACGTTAGGTTCATTAGTTCTTTGAGATGTAAAAGAAGTAGCTGTATTTGCATTGCAAGCATCATGACCCCTGATTCCTATTACCACCACATCAAACTTATATGACAGGACTAATAACAATATTTGTATTCAATATATTAGTGAACCTTTAATACCTGACTGATGACAACCTGTATTTAAGACCCTTAAAATAACCCTAATCTATGAAGAACAATGACCATCAGCCATCAGAAACCAGCAGTAAGGCTGGATAGAACACTGGATTCAGCTTGGTCCACATGGGACCCCTCTCTGTTGCACTCTGCTGCCATCTGTTGGTATTTCCTGCACACTTGCACTGCTATTTAGAGCGCTTTTGGTTCTTATGCTAGCATGCCGAGACAGTCACCCTACATGTGTGTGTGTGTGTGTCTGTTTTAGCCTGCAGTGCTTTGAGGTAGAGTGTCTTTATGTGGTCAGTGATGTGGTCAATTTGATTTATTAGCAAAGAGGTGGTGGATTAATCTGCATTGGGACTGCACAGTGTGTGTGTGTGTGTGTGTGTGTGTGTGTGTGTGTGTGTGTGTGTGAAGGTGGATAGGTTGTGTGTGGGGTAGTTTAGAGGGGAATGCCACTTTGCCCTCAGGCCCTTCTCTGTGGCGGGGTTAATAAGCAGCCTCCGTGCTGCCCTGGGGGTGAGGAGTTCAAGTGGTTTACAGCTGTTTCAGAGGGGGGCCTTTCTCACGTTGAGCGTGTGTGTCTCGCGCCTTCTTTCCTCACCACTCCTGTACACATACACACACACACACACACACACACACATGTGGGTGCCAAACACACAAATAGTCTCTCTCTACTCTCATTTGCTCATTCTTTTGTCACATCACACACACATGCACACACACAGCCTCTCGCAGATGATTTTTTTTATATCAGCAGGGAGATTCTTTTAACAGGCCCCTCTCCTTCACTGTAACTGTGCTGGGCTCCACACTAAGAGAGAGGGAGAGAGAGAGAGGGAGAGAGAGAGAGAGCTGTAAACACAGTTAAAGACTGAGCTGACTGAGCTGCAGTTAGGACAACACTGCAGGAAAGTCCCATTCCCTCTGTGCCTTTGTTTTCACTCGTTCTGTCTCTTTCCCTTTTCCACTGCAGCTCTCTCTCACTCTCTGTCTCTCTCTCTCTCTCTCTCTCTCTCTCTCTCTCTCTATCCTGTTCTCTCAGTCTTTCTCTTCCCTCTTTTCTCTTTTTACTCCCTCACTTTCTCTTCCTCTCCCCCTCTCTGTCCATCTTATTCGCTCTTTCTCTCTCCACTCTTTTTTACTCCCTCACTTTCTCTCCCTCCATCTTTTTCATTCTCTCAGACTCTCCCCACTTTTATCTTTTTTTTTACTCTGTCACTTTCTCTCTCTCTCTCCCTTCCCACTTTTATCTTTTTTACTCCCTCATTATTTTTCTCTCTCTCATTCTTAGACTTTCTCCCCCAACTTTATTCTTTACACTCTTGCTCACTCTCTCCCCCTCTATCTCCCTCATTCTCATTCTCTCAGACCTTTTCTCTTTTACTACCACACACTCTCTCCACTTCTTTCTCTCTTACTTTGTTACATTTCTATTTCTCTCTCTCTCTCTCTCTCTCTCTCTCTCTCTCTCTCACTCTCTTTCATTCTCTCTTTACCGTCTTTCTCACTTTCAATCTCTATTCTTCAGTTTTGCGGTTTCTCCATCTTTTTCTTACTCTCATTCTCTCTCGCTTTCTTTTTTACGCCTTCACTCTCTCTCTCTCTCTCTCTCTCTCTCTCTTTACCCTTCTCTTTCTCACTGTCAATCTTTTTCTTACTCTCTGTCCCACTCTCGCTTTCTTTTTTATACTTTCTCTCTCTCTCTCTCTCTCTCTCTCTCTCTCTCTCTCTCTCTCTCACTCTCACTCTCTCTCTCTCTCACACACACACACACACATCCCTGTTCAGCATAAGGCAGACAGCAGGCAGGTTGTCTCTTTAGCAGTGTGTGAGTGCACATATTTATATATATATAATGTGTGTGTGTGTGATTGATGGCACTTACATTCTCTCATGGTTTGGGTGGGGGTGGTGGGCTGCAGACAGTACATGATCCAGCTGTTGTGAGAGGGAGGGGAGGAGGGGAGGGGTCAGAACATCAGCAGTGGAGGAGAGCAGAGGAACAGAAGCACAGTGGAGGAGAGAGTGAAGGAGAGGAGATCAGAGAGTTAAGGAAACACTGAAGAATCCGGTCATTCACTAGATAATGACCACAGACCCATCCACAGATCCATGACCACTGTCAGCTACGGATGCCTAAAGGTAACAAAGCTCTTCAGTTGTACTTCAGTAGTCCTGCACGGTCCTCTGAATTCTCAGAGCAAATTACTGTGTTTATTTTTATGGGGAATACCAGGAGCAAATCCAGGGCTTGAGAACTGTGCACTGACTGAATTTCTGAGGTCTTCCACTCATTTTCATAGAAGATTTGTTATGAAATGATTGTTCTGCTTTTATCAGTGTTGACCATGTTGTGCACATTTTGGCAAAATGTTGAATTCTCATACCCCCCCCCAGCAGTTTTAGTCTATTTATAAACTCTTCAGCTAGAGGTAGGCAATATGACAATATGTTATTGTAATGTGTAATGTAATGTGATTGTGATTTTCCTTTTGTCTGACCTTGTTGTAGAGACTTTAGGAACTTAGGACATTATGATCACTGGTCAACTGTATGTTTCCTGAGGAACAGGAGAATTAGTCCTGACTTACAGCATGTAATTTAGCAAATGTAAAAATAAATAAATAAATAAATAAAATCAGCAGGTTTTAACATCTGACACAACATGCTTTTTGTTGTGTCAGAATATTGTTATATATATATATAAAAAAAAGGTAAAGGCTTGTGCTAGAATATTTTTGCTATATTGACCACCTATCCCTTCAGTTATTTGTTCCTGTTTCCCCATTTTCCAGACCTTTTCATTCAGGGTGACGTGTGAATACAGTAGTGGACAGTTCTTTTGTAAAGCTCCGAAACGAAGGAATTCCAGAGTAGTGTTTGTGTTAAAGAAGAGTGCAAATCTTCATTGTGATCCCTTTGCGGAAAGTACTTCAGCATGTGTGGGAAAATGGCGGACTTCCAGATGTGTTGCGGTGTGTGTGTGTGTGAGAGAGTGACATCATACAAAAGTGATGGGCTAAATTTTCATTCAATGTTCAAAAAAAATTGGGTTTAGAATGGGATGTCATAAAAGCTCCAGTAGGTGTAATTTGGTTAGTGTCTCTATACTTTTGTCCATATAGCGAGAATCACAATTTCAGTTTGTTTGTACTTAAAACTTTATCATAAGTCATTAGTATGGATGAGCTCCTTTGCAGCTCTTCAGCAGGTCTGGAACTTATTCAGCAGAGCATTGGTGACTCATCCACAATGCTTTTCAGCACTGGGTGACTCCGCACTGTAACTTTACATGGTCTGTCAGTTCGTGGCTGAGTTGCTGTGGTTCCTAAACGCTTCCTCTTTTCAATAATTTCTCTCACAGATAATGGTGGAATTTCTAGTAGGGAAGAAATGTCACCAATGTCTGTGGCAACGAGACTGATTAAAACACCCGAATTCAGTGATTAAGAAGTGTGCGTCCCAATACTTTTGTCATACATATGCACGCTTGGTCAGCTTTATTCATCTCTTAATGATAATTTCCTTTATTTGTAAGCAGTGTAGTCCTAACATTTGTGTTGACAGTATTGGGTAAAATAAAATCATGAAACTTCAGGCCCGTATCAGCAAGGCGCTGTTGGACAAAATAGTTTATTTACACCAAGTCATCCATCAAGTCCGTGAATGTGTGTGTGTGTGTGTGTGTGTGTGTGTGAATTGTTTATGATTTAGATCCAGAGCTCTGTGTGTTTGCTTGAGAGTCCGCTAAGTGATTTTCCATTGGCAGTGAATCGTCTGGTGTTTACAGCGTGGGAGTGCCTCTGTCACTGTCCTCCATGCTGCGCTGCACTGTGTCAGCTACTGCAAATACACTGTACTGAACCTACAGTCTGCACAAACGCACTCTCTACTGCACCGGCCTCCGCATGCACCTCCTCCACAGCTGGACTGTAGACTGTGTTAGAGCTTATTATTTCTGTTCTTTATGTTTAACGGACATATGCCAGGCATTCTCAGTGTCTTAGGTCTAAGGTCTATATTGCTATACTGCAGCTACATATAGACTGTGTGTGTGCTGTAATGGCAGGGCGATGGCAGACTCTTTCAGCAGGCAAGATAAGGGCATTGTTTTGATAGAGGGTGTATCCTGTGATAAATGCTCTGACTTACACTGTGAAAAGGAGCTCTCATGATTAAAAGGATGTGGATAAAAGGGAAAGTGTGTTGTGGGGGAAATCTCTATAGTGAATAAGGTACATTTTTGGGAGAGCAAAACTGTATACTGAAGAATTTGTTAATGAGGGAAACTCTTATTCCCAAAATATAGTCACAAATACACTGATTTTTCATTTACAAGGCGATGGAGGTGTGCTGCTTACATACAAATACAAATTGCACTCAGGTCCTGAAAGTTGGGTGATTACTGGTGAAATTTTAAAAAGCCAGCATGATCAAAAATGCCTTGTATTCAAAAACCTCAGAGTAATAATTCTGAAGTGCGTTACCTTCTATAATTCCCCAAACCCAGAGCTCCCTCAGTAACAGTAGCTGTGTTCAAATCACCACCGTGCTGCTAATCCTAAATTCACACTACACCATTCCAACAACAGTTTTTGGAGATATTTTTTTTGGTTTAGGTCCAAGTCCCAGATCAGAGCTAAAGGAGGATGGCTTAATTGCTATTTTTCAACTCATCCCCAAAGCTTGTTAAAAGCTCACGGATGTCATGATTATGATGCATGGAAGATACCTAGCGAGCTAAATATTGAAAGCTGTTGAGGAGTCCTAATTCAGTAGCGAAAACAAAATGTGTTGTGACTCTGTTGTGTCGGCCAATGAGGTGACGAGCTACAGCCGATTAAAACCAAAACAAGAGGTGAAAGTTTTTCGAATCAATGTGTAAACTACTAGGATCGTTCATTTCTTATGGTCTATCGCATGTTTTTTTTTTATTGGGGGGGGGGGGGGTTGGGTTGCGACAAGGTGAAGTTAAAGGCACTGTATATGATTCTGGTCAACTGTTGATAATTAAACAGCAAAACAAACAGCCATCATGGTAAGTAATTTGTTTTAGCAAGGTTACCGTTAGCTAGGTGGGGTTAGCAAACTGTTGCTACAGTTGTTGGTGCCAAGCAAACCAGTCGTGGTGATCTACCGCAAGCATTCACAAACAGGACAAAACTATACTGAGCTACTCCTGCAAAACAGCAAAAGTCAATGTTCCCCTTCTCTCCAGCAGGACTAGAGCGACATCATCCCTTTTCGTGCCTTTTAACGTTCAGAGGTCTCGCTCCACCATCCAGACTCTTTACCAATGTTGACACATGTCTTTGCCCTTGCCCCTCCCCTTCCCCCGTCCTGTTGCTGATTACCTGTAATAGTGTTGTGTGGCTTGGTCAGAGGCACTATTTTTGTTTCCCAGTTACAGAGCCAAGGCTGAGTATGAACACCGGACATGTACAGAGCCAGCAAACCGCGAGGAAGTATTCATTGAATATTGGATTCAAGGATTGTAGGATTGAAATCATGTACAGCTCCTTTAAAAGACCAGACAGGTTCTTTGGAAATTCTTCTTGGTAAACCCCTTAACTTATTAATCATGTGTTGTTCAAATCACAACGACTGTTGACAAGGTCAGTGCAGCAATCTGACAGTACAATGTACAGTAGGGTGTACATGGCTTTATAGACAACGGCACCTTTTGTGGTGAACAGAAGACGAGGCTAACCACTAATGTGGAGTTTAAATCGGCACGTTTCCTTCCTCTCCACTTTCAGCAAAGACTGCTGTAATCAGCAACGCAGATTGTTAAACCAAATGATCACACTTTACTAGCCTCATGCTATTTGTTTAGCTCTGGAAATTAGTTGATGTTGTTTGTTTGTGAGCAGTGCTTTATGACTGACAGGGGATGCACTCAGTCTGGTTGGGTTTGTGATTATGTAGTCTGCCTGTCCCAGAGTACAACAGTGTGCAAAACAATCATCATCAGCAAAACACATGTTGGAAACGCTTCGCTCTGATTGGCCAGGTACCGAAGCGGTTCACAAATAAGCCGCATAGCTTTGTTTTTAGCACTGTAACGAGACCATTACTTTTGTAAATAATAAATATAACGAGTCCAAATTGTTTTGTTATAGTTTGGGAGTTTTGCTATTAGCTTGTCTTACAGCTGTTTTGGTTATGACGATAAATTTCATTTTCAGAAGATTTGGTTAAACTAGATATTAGGAGATGTGTTTTGCTGTGCTGGTGGTCAGATATTTTTTTTTCTACTGCAGCTACTGCGTTTTAAAGCTAATTGGGTAACAGTTTTGGAGAGGTCTGCAACACTCAACGCAGTCAGCATGATTATTTAATAATAGTCATCTTAAATAGTTATGTAAGTATGTAAGTAAGTCATTTACAGTGAGTCCAAGAAGTATTTGATCCCTTGCTGATTTTCTTCGTTGGCCCACTAATAAAGACATGATCATTCTATACTTTTAATGGTAGATGTATTCTTACATGGAGAGACAGAATATTAAAAAGAAAATCCAGAAAATAAATCTAAGGAATATATATTAATTGATTTGTATTTCATGGAGTGAAATAAGTATTTGATCCCTTAGTATTCATTAGCAGTTCTGGCTTTTACAGACCAGTTAGACACTCCCAATCAACTTGTTACCTGACCTGAAGCCACCTGTTCTCACTAATCACTTGTGTGAAAAACACCTGTCCACAGAATCAGACAGATCACACAGATTTCAAGTCTCCAACATGGGTAAAACCAAAGAGCTGTCACAAGACCTCAGAGTCAGAATTGTTGACCTTCACAAAGCTGGAATGGGCTACAAAAAGATTAGTAAGGTGTTGGATGTGAAAGTAACAACTATTGGTGCAATTATCAGAAAGTTTAAAGAGTATAACATGACAATCAACAGACCTCGGCCCGGTGCTCCAAAGAAGATTTCGCCTCGTGGGGTGGCAATGATGCTGAGAACAGTCAGAAATCGTCCTGCAACCACTCGGCAGGAGTTAGCAAATGACCTGAAGGCAGCTGGGACCACAGTTTGCAAGGAAACAATTGGCAACACTTTGCGCAACAATGGATTCACATCCTGCAGTGCCCGAAAGGTACCCCTGCTGAAGAGAGCACATGTGGAGGCGCGCCTCAAGTATGCCAATGATCATTTGAAAGATGAACCAAGTTATTGGGAGAAGGTTTTGTGGTCAGACGAGACCAAAATTGAACTTTTTGGCCTCAACTCCACCCGCCATGTGTGGAGGAAGAAAAATGCTGCCTATGACCCCAAGAACACTGTGCCCACCGTCAAGCATGGAGGTGGAAGCATAATGTTTTGGGGGTGTTTCTCTGCCAAGGGTACAGGGCTACTTCACCGCATCACTGGGAAGATGGATGGAGCCATGTACCGCACAATCCTGAGGGACAACCTCCTCCCCTCTGCCAGGGATCTGAAAATGGGCCGTGGTTGGGTCTTCCAACATGATAACGACCCTAAACATACAGCAAAGGCAACAAAGGATTGGCTCAAGAAAAATCACATTAAGGTCATGGAGTGGCCCAGCCAGTCGCCAGACCTCAATCCGATCGAAAATCTATGGAGGGAGCTGAAGGTCAGAGTTGCCAAGCGACAGCCCACCAACCTTCATGATTTAGAGAGGATCTGCAAAGAAGAGTGGGCCAAAATTCCCCCTGGTGTGTGTGCTAAACTTGTGGTTAACTACAACAAACGTCTCACCGCTGTGCTTGCAAACAAAGGCTTTGCCACTAAGTATTGAGTGTGTTTGGCAAGAGGGATCAAATACTTATTTTCCTCATTGAAATACAAATTAATTAAAATATATTCTTTAAAATTATATTCTGGATTTTTGTCTTGATATTCTGTCTCTCCATGTTAGAATATATCTACCATTAAAAGTGCAGAAGGATAGTGTCTTTATTAGTGGGCAAACAAAGAAAATCAGCAAGGGATCAAATACTTCTTGGACTCACTGTATAAGTAATATAATTTGCAACAGCATATGCAAAGTTAAACAAGCAGTAATGAATTACATAAACAAAATGTAAAATCTGTTATTTTCAGCTCACTGGTGGACTATTCATGCACTGCATGTCCTAGAAATACAGTTTCAAATTATTAGGGAGTTAAACAATGTTGTGGGAGCAACATGTGCCGGATATAGCAAATATGAAACAAAATTATTGCCATATATGCAAATTGTAATTGCATTTATTTTTAATAATTGATCAGAAAGTCACATACACAGTCCAGTTTAAAAGAATTAGAATTGCCTGGTAATTATTTGATGCTTCAGGCTGTAAAGGGTTAAGTCACTGCTTGTGTCTGTGCTCTTGGCCTGTAGTGAATAGGAAAAGCTGCTTAAGGTTAGTACTTCAGTACTTCACTACTTCATTGAGGACAAGAGCTGATGAGCACTTATTTATTGTCTTGGATTACAAGGCATGTGTGTGTGTGTATGTGTGTGTAGATCAAATTAGACACAGTTGTCCAAGTCCTATTGACCTGACTGTGTGTCTGTGAACACTGTGGAATGACAGTTCGCCAGTCTCTCCCATCCATCTGCCATCTCTCTTTTTTTTACTGCAGGAAATGTTGTCCCCGTTGTTAGGGGTTACCTGTCTATGCCTTCCTCGACCCTGCCTTGGAAACCGAACAGACAGGAAGTGCTTTAATTCCAGCCTCTTTCAGGTCCCTTGGGTGACGGACACAGCGCTGGCTCAGCCTGCAAGGGGCTGGACGATTAATTAAAGAGCGAGAGAAGGAAAGAAAGAACGAGAGCATGGTGGGGTTTAGGACAGGAGGGGGATGAAAAGACCTGAGGGACATTTTTGGGGCGGCGTGACTTCTAAAGACGCGAAGCACTGTTCATATGTAACGGGCAGTCCTGCCTGCTCAATCCAATAGAGAATGCCTTTGATTGGTGGCCTCTGGCCCCAGAGGTATTCAGCTTCTCTGCGGTTCTTTTCGGACCTCTCTCACCTCCTGCTGACCGTTCTTCTGGCTCTCTGCCTGCTACCGCATTGAGGTGGGCAGGAATGTACGACGGGGTTCAGGCCTGGACCCCAGGATTAGAGCCTACAGCCACATGGTGCCGCAAGTAGATGACTGCTATGCGTGTGCTGTTTGTCCACACACACAATATATATGTATACAATATATATATATATGATACTGTAACTAGTAAAGTAAGTAAAAGCTGACCTGGTTTCCTTCTTTTTCTTTTTACAGTTTCAAAATAACCAAAAAAGCAAAAGTTTGGGCACCCTGCATGGCCAGTAGCTCCTTTTGCAAGCACCACAGCTTGTAAACACCTTTTGAGGGTCTTTCATTACTTCTTTGGGGACGTTTTGCTCATTCCTCTTTGCAGAAGGCTTCTAGTTTTGTGAGATTCTCAGTCCACAGGTCTGTCCACAGATGTTTGATGATGTTTAGGTCAGTAGACTGTGAGTAGACTCTACTAGTGACTTCATGCCTTTTGGAGATCTTACACTGACTTTGCTATTCACAGAAAATGTCATTTTGACCAGGGGTGCCCAAATGTTTGCGTGCCACATCCAGACAGGGTATGAAAACAGTCTCTTTGGGTAAGTGATGTATTGGGCTGTTTTGGTGGCAGTCTGTGTGCATGGCCTTGTTGTCGGGTGTGTGTAGAGCCGCTTATTATGTGTGGCTTTGTGTCATGGCTTTCCTGTCGTAGAACACATGAGATGCCAGGGGTCTGTGTTAATTAAACTGGGTGGCAGAAAAACAGCAGCACTTTGTTCCCACAGCTCGGGAGTCTATGATTCTCGCCCTCTTTCTCTCGCCTCTACCCAGAATCCCCTCTGAGCTTTAGAAGGTTTTGGAGTGTCTTTTATGTACCGCTAAACAAGCCTGCAGACCTCCTGCATTCAGTCTGAGGAGGTTATTCTACTTTTCCTGTTCTGAGGTTGTTTCGTCATGTTCTCTCAAGGGTTGAGGTTGAGTCTGGAGAGATTCGGAGAAAGGAAGGGTCTCTGACCTCTAATTTTATCTCTATAATTGTTTACATTCATCAGTTACTTTACTGGAATCACCAAGAACTCCTTGAAGGTACGTCTTTCTGCTGTACAGTCAGTGCTGCTGCTGTACAGTCAGTGCCACTGCAGCGTTGGGAGCAGTGCACCATCAGATATTCAGAAATGAACCCATCAAGGATGGAGCACCTGGGTGGCTGACAAATAATGCATACAAATAAGTGACCTACGGTTGTTAGAACTATATAGAGGAACTACACTACATGTCCTTATGTTTGGGGACACTCTTCCTAATAAATGCATTCAGCTGCTTTATGTTGCACCCATTGCTGACACAGATGTGGAAATGCGCACACACACACACACACACATTGTAAAGAAGTGTTGAATGTGTGTTGCCAATAGAATTGGACTCTCTGGAGCAGATAAACATTAACCTGTTGAGACCATGCTAGAAGTGGGCTAGAGGGGTATAAAGCCTTCCAGCATTGAGCTGTGGAGCAGTGGAACTGTGTTCTCTGACATGATCGTGCTCCATTTAGTACCATTTGGGATGAGTTTGGTCCCATTACCTTTGTTTCTTTCATCCAGTATTTTGTTGTTTAAGTTCTTGAAGGGACAGTTAAGCAATTTGGTCAAATGTCAATGTCAGACTCCCTTAATATTTCTTAAGGATTCCATAGAAAGCATTTTTCCATAGTTTTTTCCAAGTTGTTCTCTGATGCCTGCAAAAAAGGTGTGGGACTTTGGTTGGGGTGAAACATGCTTACATGTAAATTTGCATGCCCATTTCCAACCCTGTAATATGGCCTTATAATTAAATAAG
The DNA here is from genome assembly GCF_030463535.1 of Salminus brasiliensis. Classification (NCBI taxonomy): domain Eukaryota; kingdom Metazoa; phylum Chordata; class Actinopteri; order Characiformes; family Bryconidae; genus Salminus; species Salminus brasiliensis. The sequence goes on along the minus strand of NC_132893.1, from coordinate 18,513,469 downwards.
CTAATTTTCCTTTTATGGTAGGATATAATTTCATGAGATATGCTTTGCAGTGAGGCATGACTGCAGCTTATATAGAAGCTTTGTTTGCTTAGTTTTGCTTTTAGCACTATATGTATATATTTTTCAGTTATTTGTATTCTATTGCCAGTGCTGCTGTCCTGTCGGTGTGGTGTGCGGTTAACTAGCCAAAGAGACGTTAAATCTGGTTGGCTTGGGTTAGCTGTTAGCCTAGCACAGGTATCAACTCACTCCCCCTGCTTTTACTTCCTTATCTTATCCATATCTGAATGAGTCTGGTAGTGATATGCATACATTAGATGTGGTTGATGCACATATTGGTAATGATTGTCTTAGGAAACCAAATACAAAAGCAATGAAAGCACCATATTTGCCACTGTTTTACCAGTAGAGCAAGAATGCTAGTGTATGTCAGTATTGGACTATATGGTATACGATTCACATCATTTTTATGTAGAGCTCAGCACAGCAAATTCTGGTAAGACTGTCTTACTGTCTTAAAAACTTAATCTACAAAATAGCAACTTTACAGGAGAAGGTAAAATAACCTGTGAACAAATAGTGATGACATTTGTAGGGTGTTGGGACGGGAGAAGAGGGGCTTTAAGAATGCTCCTCCTCTCAAAATGTAGTTATGATGATGATGGTAAATGTTGCTCGTAATGCAAACTCAAGTACATGGAGTCCAACCATGTTATCAGCATCAGCTCACAATTCCCACATCTATCCCTGGTTTTGGAAAATATTAGATATAACATTGAATTTATGTTTATTGTACCTATTGTATATAAGCACTATTACATTACTCTTATGCAAGACTATAGCTATTAACTGCACTTTTAAATGTGCCAGTTAGGTGCCATTTTTAAGATTTTTTAATGTGACACCGTGGCACGAAACACATCATGGGAATAACAAGTGAAAATGCATTAGGACATAAAACTAAACTACTGCCTAGAGGGATGATGAGAAGCTCTCTGCCATGTTTACAGAATACAGTGTATTATTGGAGAATTTCTGCTGTAAATTCAGCAGTTTTTCTACAGTGTCCGAGTCAGTCAAGCCCCAAATAAACAAACAAATAAACAGTGGAGGAGGCGGAACGTGCACAGCAGCTACAAAGCAGCTTCCTGTGTGTGAGTTCGAGTCTGGCTGCACCCCGCTGAGTGCTTCCCCTGACAGCCGCGTTTCCACCTTGCGAAAGGCCCCATCACGTCTCTCTCTAATGGCTTCCATATGCGAGTGGAGATTCTACACAGTGGACACGTTTTAACAGATCTGCGCTGTCCCTGTAATTCGTCCACTCCAGAGCAGATGACAGGATACACAGGCGAGAGCTGTAAAGATGCTGTTGGTAAAGGTGCTGTATGTGTAGTGACTAGAACGTGTACAGTGCGCACAGAGGGATGATATTTAACAGATTGTGACTTCAGACTTCAGAAGTTTGGCCTCTGGGATTGTGCATGGCATGTGTATACTCATTAAAAGGAACCATGATGGACCTATGAGGCTATTGTAGCTAAGAAGTAATGGGAGCTTAAATCAGCACACAGTTGAGATGGCCATATATATAGAGACCAGCTTATGTATTTTCCCCACATACTGTCATCTATATTTTTTGTCAAAGGTGGTTTATGCTGGTCTGGTGCTGGTTTAGCTGGTCACCTAGCATAGACATGCTGGTTTCAAAATACGTCATCTGCTTTGCTATGCTAAAATCTCAGAAATGATAACTTTGTCAACTTTTGATGTAAATTAGGATTTTAAAAATGAAATCAATGTGTTGTTGCAACTTTACATGAACTAAAGACCAAGTGTACCTGCAACGCAACTGTTGTGAATGTGACCATGAGACTACATGATGCAATTGTGCGGGTGCTAAATTTGCTCGTCCTGTAGTCATTTTATTGCTGTGCGAATGTAAGTTTTATCACTGAGGATCTCTTAGAGTTTTTGAAAATCTCTCCTTCCACACGACAATGCAACAATGACCCAAAACACTCAAGTGAGCATGCCAGTCCACTAACACCACACAAAGCTTGATGTCACATTTCTAAAGATGCAAGGATAACAGCCAAAACAGACCTAAATATAGCGTGAAACTGAAGCACCCTTTCTCACTGTGTGTTGTTTAAACAGTTTAAACCTCATGTGTACCCAGAAAAAAAGGATAAAATCAAAAATATCTACTATAGAGTTGTTGTGTTTTTCCTACGTTGCTGTAATGGCACCACTGTCTCTAAATCACCTGCATGCTTCTGATCTAAGTTTTTGTAGTTTTTCCAGATGTGAGTGCAAGACCATGCGACAACCATGCACAATGTATTTGTCATTATAATGTCATTGTAGTCAGAAAGCTGTGTTAAACTTACTGTTCTCAAAAGTTCTCAAAAATCTCCACCTTGGACAGATGCCATGTTCCTGAGAATGTGTATTATTTAATCAAGGATTACTTCAGTATGAATTAGCAGCATGTCTTATTTTTCGGTGTCAGTGTTGTTTATTGGTATTAGCAAAGCATTAACCACTTAAAAGGCCAGTGGCCCACCAGCAAGCCGAAAGTGTTCTTACACACTTCCATTACTAAAGAATTGCCCCACCAGTTCACACAGAAGTCCCTGTAGTTCCTGAATAATACGCATTAGTGTGTAATAAGCTTTTGGAGTGTTAAGAGTTAAGGTCTGATTGGGTCAGGGGCCAGAAGTGAGTGCAGGACATTCTGTCAGTGTAGTGCAACGATAAACACAGTCATTAGTCGGCACCAACCATGCACAATGTGATGTAATGTCAGCATTATCAGAAAGCTGTGTTAAACAGTTCTCAAAAGTTGTCAAAAATCTCCACAATGGACAGTGTTTTTAATATTAAACTAAATTTTCATATTTTAAATGCCATCTTCCTGAGAATGGGAGATCAATTAAAAATATGTACCATTGCAATTGTATTTTGGTCAAACAATATCTATATTTCTAATCACTATTGCAATCATAGATCACCTGTGAATAAATGATGATCGCACAGCATCATACTACATCACACACCTGTGGGAATTTCTTTCTTTTTTTTTTTTTTTTATAAAAAGTAGTGGTAATACTGTATAGCGTCAGTGCCCAGCCCACTGATGAGTATTTACACCACGGTGTTAGCAATGCAGCTTTCTGAGTATGAATAGACCAAACGGCCAGACGCAAGCCGGCTGTGTTGAGTTTCAGTCCATGACGAAGTGGAACCACCTTTCCAGCCGTCAGAGTCAGAGATTTAGCTCTCGGCGCCATGAAAGCAAGACACGTTCTCCTAAAAGTTCGTAGATCCACCAAGAATGTTTAGTGAGCTTGGTCAAACGGCGCAGGTGAATCTGCTGTGTTGTTCGAGTCATTTATTTGTATTTTTTTGCTGATGGACTGGTGCGCTGGGCCTTTTTTTTAATGACAGTGTGCTTATTTAAACATTGTGTTTCAGCGCTCCAGCTGGTTCTGAGCACTTTCATAAAGGCCGCATTTTTTTATTTCTTTAATATTATTTTTCTATAAAATATTCAATATTTTTGTATTTATATTTTATAACACTGTAAGCAACGTTTTCTGGTATTTTTCTGATGTCAAGCTCTAAAACTGAAGTGAGAGAGAAAAACGGAGAGACAGTGAGAGAGACACAGAGGGGGACTGATTTCATTGCAGTGTTTTAACAAAACTGGGAGCTGAATGATCAGGCAGGTCAGTCAGACTTTGTTTTAATATATTATAAAAAGGCTGCGTTCATATTACTGGGCTTAAATCTGATCAGACCAAAATCTGATTTGGTTGCCTCAGTGTACCACAGATCTGATTTGTTTGAGTCACTTTCATATGTGGTCCTTGATCAAATGCTTATCCGATTCATGGGCACGCAACATGAATGTGAACGATCAAATCGGATTTCATGTGTCTTTTTGCCTGTACGCTGTCGTCATCAGGCAAAGTGCATAAACGCATCAGTGAGCATGTGTGCTGTTTCAGGGGCAGGTTTGTTCACATTACAGCTCACTTACATTTCTGAATGTGATCCGTTAATTAAGCAAAGAATTGCAGTTGATTAATGAGGCTTATGAAGTAAACACAGCCAGTGATTTAACCTCAGTATTAATTAGCAGCACGTCTTAGCTGAATGTGTGGCTGTGTTCTTTTACGGTGTCAGTATTGTTATCAGGATCAGCAAAGCGTTAACCACTTAAAAGGCCAGTGGCCTGTCAGCAAGCTGTTCTTAAACACTTGTATTGCCAAAAGAATAGTCCCTGTAGTTACTGAATAATACACCTTAGTGTGTAATAAGCATTTTGAGGTACTCTGATTGGATCAGGGGGCATCTGTGGCAATTTTTCAGAAAAATTTTCATAAAACTGGGCTTTTGGGTTGTCTTTTTGAACTTGGGTGATTGTTTTTTATGAATCTGGTGCATCTGGTTTACCACCCATCAGTCCTTCAAATTTCACGTCTTGTCTTCTGTGTGTTCAGTGGAATGTGTGTGAATTTAGCTATGCAGTCAGATGAGGGGGCATGTGAGTCTGTGTGTGTGTATGTGTGTGTGAGAGAGAAAAAAAGGATAAAGAAATAAAGAACTAATAACATTTTTTTTTTTTTTTGCTGTTTTTCAGAAATTGAAGCAAAGGAGGCATGTGATTGGCTGAGGGCAGCAGGATTCCCACAGTATGCCCAACTCTATGAGGGTATGTGTGACATATACACACACAGGAACATACACATGACTAAGCTTCCAAATGAACTGTCTTTGGACCAGTATTTGATATCATTGAATATCGCAGTTATTTATTTAGGTACTGACATTATGCAAATGATCACTCTATTAATCTGTCACATGATTTGTCTTTATATAGTTCATTTATTTTAATCGATTGACAGTTCAAAAAATATTTACAGCAGAAAAGACTGCATTTATATAGAGGCAGTACAAACAGAACATCATCTAATTAACTGCATATTGCCATTGTCTCACAAAAGCCTTGTATCTCGAAGAGAATTTCAGTAAGGGTAAGGGTAAGTAAGGGTATTTCAGTCCAAATCTTTTGGAGCATTTCTGTGTGTCCATTCATTATAAGAAAAGTGGATACAATCAAGAACAAAAGTTTTTACATAAAGTTTCAGTCTGTTTTACATATAGTTTGTGTTTGTTGATTTTTGGCAATTGGTTGATTGGATGCACCCTCTCGCCACTACAGACTAGACTAAGCTTAGCTGAGATAGTACTAATATCTCCTTAGCTAAAAATCTAGTTTCTGCCCCGAAGCTTTTAAAACTGTTAATATCCAAATGTTCTCTGCATTAATTTTGTTGCTAAACAAAATATTTCCAAATTACTGCCATACTTGTATATTATATTTATATTATATATGTATTTTATATACTTTATATTAATAAGTAATATGTAAAGATAGCCCAGTTAGTCATTTACTGTCACAAAAAATTATAACTGTGAGCTGTATAGGTACAAGATCCAGAAATTGGATAGTCTCCGGTATTCAAACATGATATTTTTTAATGTAAGAACAGTAAAATCAGAGTGGTAGAATTGAGCTGAAGCTGGCTTTTTATTCCACCTTGTACAGCAGCAGATTTATTGAACTTACATTACAGAATGTGACTGGTGCACCATTTAATGTGGAATGAAACCTTGACAATTTGAATGAAAAGTTGAAAAGTGAAGCCAACTTCAGCCTTTTAGTGGGATGCAGAGAACAGTTAACTGGCCTGAAACTGTTAAGACATTTATTAAAAGGTAAAAATACTTGAATATAAATACTACTATTGTATTTCATATTTCATATTTGTTACAAGTTCATGGCACCTATTTCAGCCCCGCTGTATGGTTTACACTCTGTAACGCTCACCTGTGGAAACTGAATTTCACTCATGATTATATATATTATATACAGTTTATCACATTCCTATCATTTTAGATTATTCTTCATTAAACACACATTGGCGAAACTGTTATTAGCGTGTAGAGAAGTGGAAAAAGGAAGCAGGTCAGACAGATACAAATAAGTCATCTACTTTCAGACTGTGATGTACAGTATGCTCTCTTTATCTGGCTCATACCATCGCGCTGGAGATATCCTCCCTGATCCATCATCCAGTAGGAACGGCCTGGCGGCTGCATTGACACAGCTGTGTGCTCTCAGTTTATAGTCGGGAGGGTTTTTTTCCGCTCTTCGGTCCATTCGAGGGCCACGCAGAGCTATTTCCAGCCTAGAGTTTCTGTCTAAGGGGAGCAGGGGGTCATGGGAAAAAGGCTCTGCTATCGCTAGCTGGAAAACTCAGGCCTTTCCCTCAGTCTTCCCTCAGAAGAGTCAGAATGTCTCTCTCTCACCCTCTCTCTCCCTGCATCCTCCTCTCCTACTCCTCTCTATAACCCATATGACAGCTTGCGTCAATCTTACACTTAATGCCAAGTATACTGGGATTGCATAGCTAAGCTCTCATGAGAAAACAATGGGAAACAAAGAGCTATTTAGACATTCTGAGTCATCAGATCAGTATGATCATATATAAGGGCACTGTTTTTCTGACTGGAACCAGATTGAGTTAGTTACTGGACAGAATCATGCTGTAAATCATAGGAGGGAGAATCACAGGCCCCACAAATATATAATACAATATTTTTATACATTTTATTCAGACATAATTCTGCATATTTTAAAAATATACTGTGATTTAGTAGATTTATTACTATCAGATATAATATCAGATATCAGATGAAACAGAAATGTACTCCAAACAATAAACTCCAAGCATGCATTAAAAACATCTTCCTTTATTACATGTTACAATTACATATTTAGAAAAGAAAAAGAAAGCAATTTACAATGGTTGTGATTATAACCATGTAACTGAACCCCATTTTCTCACGTTCTGGACAACTGTGTAATGCACTATTCCAGCCAACTACTCCTTTAAATACCAAGGCTGATAAAGGGGCTCACTGGGAAGAAGATGTCTTAGCACATCTTGTGGGCTAAGCATCTTGTGGGCTAAGGCAACTGTGATTTTTGTTTTCCTGTGAGTTCAAAACACTCAAAATGTATGTGGGCAGCTGTTAGCTGATGTAATAGTGTTCTCCAGGCGTCCAGTGACATTGCAGTAGCAGCGGTTTGAAAAGATGCGGGTGGCTGGCTGTGCGTGACTTGCAGGAAGAAATGTGCCTATTGTCTGGCGGGGAGTTCTGGCTGGAGGGAGTGAGAACTGGTGATGACCAAAAAATGAACTCAAGCTAAAAATTAGGTGAAATAGACAAAAAGAATGAACTGAACAGCATGACTTGTGCCGTGTGTATTTTTAGTGTTTAAAATGATCGCTTTATTTTTCGTAGTTTGTCTCATACCTTAGTGACAATTGGCATTCTCCTTTTTCTTAGTAGGGCTTATGTAGGAAAACTAGGCGTAAAAGTAAATGAAGTAACATTCCAGCAAACGTTTATTATTTTTTACATTTGTTTAGCTTAATTCTTTTCTTTATATCTGCTCTGCAATGTCCTGCTGTTTGTAATACATGTGACAAAGATTTTTCTTTTTAAATCTCTGTCTCTCTGACCTGTAAGTACACACAACATTTTAGGAACCCACTTTCACTTCACTCCAGAAATATCTCACATGCATGAAATAACAGGCAGTCATAGAATAGTTAATAAAATAGTCTGTGGTGTCACTGAACGTACTGCACGAACATAATGTAGCACTGTAGCCTTGCTCCTGTGTTTCTTGACATTGCATGACTTTCTGTATTTATGTATAAATACAAACACAAATATGGACAACATGGAAGGTTTAAGAGGGTTGCTACAGCTGTTGTAGCAATGTGAAATCCTTACTACATTTACTTGTTAGCTACATTAGCCTCATGACTACAGTGAAAAACCAAAGAAGCAAACTGACAGACACCAAACATATCTATCTATATCTATGTTGAAATATTGTGATTAATTTTTAATTATTTCTAAGTTCTAAGATCTAAGTTCTCTTGAAAAACAGCCTGGTCATGTACGTGATTTCTATTTCTGCAGATTCCCAGTTTCCTATTGACATATCTGCTGTCAAAAAGGATCATGACTTCCTTGACGGAGATCTGGTGGAGCCCCTGTGCCGGTAAGAGAGCAGTTATTTGTCTTCATTAGAATTTTAAGAAGAGATTAAAAAATATATATATGTATGTATATATATATTCTTCTGGACACTCCCCAGACCAATTCACGCTCACTAGCACACTTGATTTAACATAAGGAAATATTGATTAGTCAAACTCGATGCTGAAGTCATAAAACTGGATCAAACAAACCCAGTAAAACAAATGACACAATTTCTTTTATTTATTAAAGGAAAAATGTTCAACATTAAATATTTAGTAAAAAGTATGTGAATCGTTGCTTTAATTAACTGCTGTTACCCCCTGCAATGTTTCTAGTATGTGGTGACCAATCCTTCACAATGGGTTGAAAAAAAAATTGGTTCATTCCTTCTTCCTTCCTCCCTGCTCCTTGCGTTGATTGATTTTCATGTATTAGACGCTCTTTCTAGATCCTTTCACAGCATTTGTATCGAGTTAATGTCTGGACTTACATTTCTTTTTCAGTAGATTTCTATTTTCATACCTACATGCAGGATTAAGGTCGTTGTCTTGCTGCATAACCTGCTTACGGTTAAGTTTCCGTTCACAGACAGGTACCCTGAATTTTTCCTGTGGATTTTTCTAGTACAAGATTAATAAAATGAATAGGCCCATTAAAAATGACAAGCTGTCCTTGAGTGGAGGCAGCAAAGCTGCTCCAAATCATCACACATCCACCACCACATGTGACACGTGGAATATGCCAAAATGCCAAACAAAACACCTTTCATTTAAACCAAAAAGTTCTGTGTTGGATTCATCTGTTCACAGAACATTATTCCGATAGACTTCAGGCCTTTCCATCTGAGGTTTTCTCAAGACCACATGGAAAATCCAGAATTAATCCAGAGTAGTGTTCTGTTTAGGATTCATCTGTCCACAGAACATTATTCCAATTGACGTATGACTTTTCCATGTGGTCTTGAGCAAATGTCAAATGGAGCAGTGTACTTTTTGGAGAGTAGTGGCTTCCTCCTTGCTGTCATGTCTTGTTCAGTGTTTGCCTGGTTATAGACTTATGAACATTGACATTACTCAATGCAGAAGAGGCCTATAGGTCCTGTAGGGAGTTTTTGGACTTCCCATATTCCCATATTAGATGGTTTGTAATGATTCTTGATGGACAGTCACTTCTTATGAGTGTGACAGTAGAATGATGAAGACTGAACGTTTTAGCAATATAATTTTGTAACTTTTTCCAGCATTTCAGTAACTTTCTGATGTCCTCTGGAATCTCCTTTATTTAAGCCATGGCATGGCAGTTCTATAAACCTGTGTAGTAAAGACTAGACTTTGAGGGAAGACCCAAGTTTATGCTCTTTAAACGTGACAGGGCCTGCTTTAAATGGGACCCCTTAAAATGAACTTGCACTCCTAGAGGTTATATACCTTTTCCATCCAGTGTATTTAATGGTAATTTTGCTTAACACATGAATGTAAAAACTGCAAATACCAGATGTGTACCAGTGTAGCACATGAATTTTAATTTTCAAACTATTGCACATTACCAGCTACAGGAAGTTGTACCTGAAAACTACAACTACAAAACTACTTCTACAGATACATGCTTGAAATCATTCAGAACCTTTAGAGTTCCCACTTAAGCCTTATTTACAGTTTTATTTTGTTAGAAATATTGAAAGAGAGATAATGGGGTGGAAGAGAAAGGTGTCAGAAATGGGTCTCTCCTGTCTCCTGCAAGTGTACATTATAGAGAGTGGCCGGGAAAGTGTGTGTCAGGCCTGTAGTGGCGCTGGGCGAGTGGCGACCCCACCTCTGGAGCTGTCTGACCCGTGTCCTCCATAAAGTGTGTCTCTGTCTCCGCCGCTTTGATCCCTAATGTTTCCCCTCTGGAGCCCACTCTGATGTCCCTCTCACAGGCCGGAGGGAGCCTTGGGGGGCCAGGGGCTGGCGTTAGACACTAACAGATGGCTCTGGCTATGCGTGTGTGTGTTTCATGAAGGAGCAGCAGCCCTGAGTGTTTTTAGCAGGTTCAGTCCCTTCTTCAACAGCATTAATGACAGCGTTAGTGACATCTGAAATCTGTCACAGAATACACACCTCTCTAGAACCAGTCTGCAGTCTTTAAAATGAGAACGTGACCATGTGTTCATCCCAGCGTAAACACTCATTTTCTTCATAATTGTGGCAGTCTGGACCCCTGATGTTTAATAAGGCCGAAGTGCCGTCATCAAGCCGCATGGCCAGGTACACAAAATTACTTATGAAGTCTGTGCCGTCTGTGCTTAGATGTATGGAGAGTTCATTAAAGCGCACTGATTAAACCGGTACATGTCACGAGCTGGGGATGTTTGAGGGATGAGGTGTTGAAGGTGCCGGGTCTGGACGTTATGCAGCTTTTATAGAAAGGGGTCTGCAGCCTTTAATAGGGGCTCTGTGTGTTTGTGTTTATAATATGTAGTCTTTTAAAAAGCGCTTGTCAAAAACAGGGTTACACATATTAAACATGCTGAATGTGGTCAAAAAGCTGAATAAAGTTTTTTATATAATTTGTGCCTAATTAAATTAAAATTAAAAATGTTAACCATGTCAATCAGAGTGGTTTGGTGTGCCACACTACCTTCTATAGAAACATACTGAACCCGTTTACACCTGGTCACTTCATGAGACTAGCTTGTGGATTGTATCCTGATCAGATTTCAACCATACGAGTCTTGTAGAGACGGCTGTGTTTACGCTGCTAAAGCATGTGTAAAGCATCTGGCTTAAATGCGTCTTGGGTGTGTTTACACTTGCATTTTTATGTGGCTCTGTCTTATTCAGATATAATCCTGATGCTTATTAGTATATCATATATATATATATATGAAAGGTAAAAGTAAAAGTATTTGTCACTGTACTATGTGTATGTGCCCTCTGCATTTGAAGACACACACACACTACTGAACTAGGGGCAGTGAGCACACACACACACAGAGTGGTGGGGAGCCAACTCCAGCGCCCAGGGAGCAGAGAGAGTGAAGGACCTTGCTCAAGGGCCCAACAGTGACAGCTTGCCGAGCCCGGGTATCAAACCCACAACAGCCCGAAACTCTAACCGCTGAGCCACCACTGCTCAAATATATAAATAAATGATACTTACTCATAACTACATACAATAACTCAAAGGATTTCTGTTTGTGGGTTCACTAGTGGTTTTGGAAAGTAAATATAATGGTTATATCTGTGTTTTAGGCAAATTCTGTCTGAAGTGCAGCTTTTACACTTCTAATAAATATCTCTTTTGTACTCACAAGTAGAAGAGCTGATGCTTTTTATTATGATTTTTATTAGGGCTGCACAGTATATTATTTCTGCATTGGCATCGCAATGTGGGTATGCGCAGTAGTCGCATCGCAGTGAATGCAGTGTCATCTAAGGCAAATTGAATTCAATTTGCAATTTCTTTTGCTGCTTGATGCAAAATGAACATTTGCACAATTGTCATTTTCCCTGGCATACACTATTTGTACATTCTTTCATTCCTCTAAAACCAATTCTATAAAAAAGGCGTTATCCTACTTTCCTTGGAGTAACTGTCTTTGCTGTTCAGGGGAAGGCTTTCTGCTATACTCATCTAGGCCATTCCTGGCATTAGGCATGATGCCCGTTTCATGGTTCATGTTTATCTGCTCCAGAAAGTCCTATTCTATTGGCAGTAATTCTCTACAGGGACTAGACAAGCTGTGTGTGTGTCTGTGTGTGTGTGCATTTCCACGTCTGTGTCAGCAATGGGTGCAGCTTAAAGTAGCTGAATGCATTTATTAGAAGGGGTGTCCACAAACATTTGCTGGGGGCAGAATATTTATGTCCAATGTCATTTATTTTACTTAAATTTGGATACTATGAGTGCATTATTATTATCCCCTCCTGTTGGATCATTGACTCCTGTAGAAATGTGGTGAAAATATCTGAATTCTTTAAATATCGCAATAAATATATATGCTGCGGGAAACTATTGCAATGTCCGTTTTTTCCAGTTTTGCAGCCCTAATTTCTGTATGAAAACATGCTACTGTTTATATTTTCCAGTTGTTTTATTTCTTAATTGAAAAATGGGAAAAATGTTATTAGTGAAACCTCAAATCTGCACCAAAAAGAATGCAAATTCATTTGAATAGTGTAGCATAGTGAAAGTAAGAACTCGTCTGGGCGTCTGGGTGTGTTAAGGGGTGGACGGTGCTGCTCCTGGGGTGAAGATCAGTCAGTTTAGAATTGTTAAAGGCTGCTTAAGGGTGACTTCAAAGGAAAGCAAGCGAAGGCTCCAGCAGCCCCTCCCCACTCTCTGAGCACACGCTCCGCAGTGGTCACTCTCTCCTGTCTGTCTGACCTCTTTTGAAAGAGCGCGAGAGTCCTTGCTGACTTGCCCACCCTCACCCGCCCATTCAGCCAGTCACGTCCCTACTAGGAGTTTTTCTATACCTGTAAGTGGGAGGGGCTAAGTGACTTTGAGTGTCTCGATCTGCTCCTGCCTCTCTCTGTTTCCCTCATTCTGCCTCTCTTCTACTCTGTTGAGGAATGCTTCAGTGAATGACTTGTGGGCTCTTAACTCAACCGGCGTCTCTTCTCCTTTCCAGGCGGCTCAACACTCTAAACAGGTGTGCCCCCATGAAACTGGACGTGGGCTTCCCCAAGAAGAGAGTGAGTTACTGGTTTATTTTTGCCATAAAAAGGCACTTTTTAACTGTCGTTCTCAGTCTGTAGTTTGTAATGGTGTTGTTGATTTGTACCTGTAATGGTTGTACTGTTGTATTATAATAAAGGCTAATGTATTGTTTTTGCTGTTCTCCAAATTGGCCAGTCGATACAGCTCGAAATCAGTTCAGTGGCAGGGATTGAAGGTCTCGTGTCACTTTTTACAGCCCTGTGTACTCTCTGAGAAAGAACTGTACCTTTCAAAGTACAAACGCTGTCATTGGAGCAGTGCCCTCAAGCTTACATCTACAGTACCTTGCGTTGGGGAACATAACTGTACCATATTCCACTGTAGTTATATTTGTAATTGCATTTAGTCCATACTGTCTATAGGCTTTTTTATCATTATTTGTATCATTTAAAAAGGTGTAAATATCACTGCTGTCCAGTGAAATACTGTAAATCTGTATCTCTATGGTTTGAGCCAAGTAGCTGCTCTGTATACTGTGTAAATACGTCTAGATGAATAGACCAAGAGAAATGCTCTAAACTACTCTGAATAAACTCTTATTTCTCCTGTAAAGTCACCATGTTTGAGATACATGTTTTTCATTGGACAGCAACAATATGCAGCTGTCCCCTATGAAAGTAAATGTAGTGTAGTTTGTAGTTTGTACCTCGAGGACCATGTTGTACCTTTGAAGAATTGTTTTTATACCTTGTCCATTATCCCTTTTCAAGGATATTTCAGTTTTGTTCACTTTTCCTTGCTACAGTGAATCATTGTCAAAGAATCACGTGTGGTATCTTCATGCTGTTCTCCATATGCTGCTGACCTGGGCTTCTGCTTAGTAGTGGGAGGGGGGGGGGGGAGGGGGGATGAGAGTATTCCTGAGGCATTGCTTTCCTGGTTGAAGATATCCCCCTTGTTTTTTTCTCTTGTTTATTTGTGACTGTTTGAGATTCCAACATTCCATTGTTGCCTTTTTAGACGTGTCAGCTAATCTGCCTTTAGGGTGATGCGCATTTCTCAAATGCTATTTTATTTTTTTCATATTCTTCAGTATCTTTGTACATTTTTAGATATTTTGAAGGAATGTTTCTTCAGGATGGCTTGTTTGATGATACCTGTCACAGCTGTTTCCTCTGCTGTGAGATGCCCATGAGTTTGAGTTTAGTCAGCTTTCACGTTTATTAGAACCATCTGTTGCATTGCTGCAGACTGTTCAAACATATGGGCCGTAATAGGTGCAGTCTCATCAGGCAAATGTGGACATGACATTGTATAGGTAGAATTCTCATTGTAGAACTCATTGTAAGTCTAATACGGCTGAAGGATGAAAGGCATGTGTCAGAGGAGACTTGTGTTAAGCCCTTACACTCCTAGTGCCGGGGCATAGCTGGTGCCAGGAGGAGGTACGAACGGCTGGGTTAATTGGGAGTACCAAATTGGGAGAACACAATGTTCTCTGTATGGGTGTGTTACCTTATTTTCGATTAGAAAGTCAACAAAACCATGGGTTGAGTGAGAAATTTCTTATTTAACTGGCCATTTGCTGAAATCTGAGGTCTCATCTCTCACTACTAACTTGGTATAGTAACCTAAACATTAGTCTTTAACATGAATTATCGTTAGACACACTAAAATAAATGTTATAAATACAAATACAGTAACACATATAAGTTTTATCTAAGTTGTATCATATAATCTTTATCTTACCTTAGAGTTATGATGATTAAACCAAGTAACATTAGAGAAGCCCCTTTAAATCTTAGTATCTGTTGCTTGTTATTGAATTCTTTACTTCATACCATTAGTTCTATAAGAGTTTAAGGGGTTAATAGACATCTCTCTCATATCTCTTACAGAGTGAGGACTCAGATGAGGACGACCTGCTGGCCATCAGCAGCAGATGGACGTTTGAGCGGAGCAGCCGCCGCTGGTCTCGTCTGCAGGACATTGACCTCTTTCTTGGGGGAGCAGATGGGCGGAGCCCCTCACAAGGTCCTGGCCTGCGGACAACAGTGAGCAGCGAGAGCGTCCTGACCGACCTGAGCGAGCCGGAAATCTGCTCCCTGCACAGCGAGGACTCTCTATCCATCATGCTTGACTCCGCCTCCCTCGCCCCGCTAAGTGTGCCCCGGGACCTGCCACACTACAACTCACTTCCTGCAAAAAGTGGGCGGCGCGGGCGCACGCGCGCCAAGGACTTCTTGCGGAGGATGGAGACTCTGGGGCGCTCATGGGCACCTTCAGCGGGCCGCCCGGAGCGCCGTTCATTGGCCATTAGTGGACCAGTACTGCAGAGTCAGCCTGAAGCACTCAAAACACTGCGCTGCGTACCAATAGTTAACGGAGAACCATTAAGTGTTGCAAAGTCGCCCCCAGCTGACAATTGCTCAACCATGCTTGCTAATAGTGATGAGCCTACCCAGTTAGAGAACAGCGGCATTACTGGGCCTGACCTGAAGGAGCGTGTATCCAAACCCCATAGTGCCAGCAAGCGGGCAGGGGTGTACCTGGAAGATCTTGATGTGCTTTCCGGTGTTCCCCAAAGGAGGAGGCCTGTAGAGCAGAGTCGCAGGCATGAGTTCTGCTCCTACGATGACCTGGTGGTGCACATTCCTAAGGACCACAAGCCAGGCACCTTCCCTAAGGCACTGTCCATTGAGAGCCTGGCCCCAGCTAGTGGGAACACTGGAAACTGGAGGGTCCAAGAGCCAGAACGACTTCGGCAGCCACGGGTTGTGAAAGCTGCGGGTCAGAGAGAACAGAGGCCTGTGACACGCTGCTGCCCACGAGGCAGCCGGATCAGCGTGTATGACAATGTGCCGGGTTCACACCTGTATGCCAGCACTGGAGACTTGATGGACCTGGAGAAAGAGGATCTCTTTCCGCATTTGGATGATATCCTGCAGCACGTGAACGGCCTGCAGCAGATCGTGGATCATTGGTCCAAGAATGTTTTGCCTGAGGGCGAAGGCGAGGGTGATGGGGGGATGACAGATGCTCAGTCATCAAGTCAGATCACATTGGATTTCGAAGGGACCTCAGTGACCACACCCAGCGACGGAGACAGGGACGGCGTATCTCTAAATGAAACTGACACTTCCAGCACCAGAGAGAGGCGGGATTCAGGGGTGGGGGCATCACTAACACGACCCTGGTAAGAGCTTGCCCAGTAATACCCCTCCTTTTCCTTTGCCAGCTGATGGACTGAATAGTTTGAGAACAGATAACCATTGCCTAGCAGTGTAACAATACACAAGAATCAGAACTTGATACAATACAGTGATGTTTACTGTAAAAAACACATTATGGGTATCGACATTAATGGTACGTCACTAATTTCAAACTTCGAAAAATGCATCAAAATTGAAAATGCATTGTTTAATAAGTCAGATCTGGATGCAGTATGGTTCATTGTTTGTTTTTTCACCTCAGTCTCAGGTGGCCCAGCTTCAGAATGTCCAATCGCCTCAGCCAGTCAGGAGCATTCTTACAAATCTCCAGCCAGTCAGCAGGCCAGCTCAGCTTGTTGCAGAAATTCTCATTGCTGCGTCTCACGGCCATCATGGAAAAATACTCCATATCCAACAAACACGGCTGGACCTGGTGAGTGACATTTAAAGGCCACAGTAGTTATGTTTCCATCCAAAGTTTTTATTGTAAGTCTGCAAAATCTTTGTTGATATAAGGTATGGAAACTGATATTGTCTAATATTTCAACAACACATTTTTCTGTTCAATTAGTTGGTTAGCAGGGAAGCAGAAGGTACTCAGGTTGCTACAAACAGCTTTTTAACTGATAATCCATAACCCTTAAAAGGCAGTGTGAAGGAAAAAGGCTTCTGGACAGCAAATAATTGCTTGCAGTTTGCACCAAAAGTTGATGAAATACATAGCTAATGTGCATATCTAATGTGTATGAAAATACAGCTAATGTGCAAAAACCAAAAGCGAAGAATAAACCTTCTGAGCTTTCAGTGGAAGTCAGTGTAAAAAGATTTAAAACAAACTCATGTTAATATGTCATCATACCAGGGCAGATCCATTCAATATATTCAAGTATTTTCATATTTAATGCAGGCATTTGAAGTGATTATACTTAAAAGCTCTCTGTCTAACAAAAGCAGATGGTTTTCGTGCACAGTACACCCAGAAGACCTCCTATTTTAGCAGGGGAAGTTAAAGTGCTTGAGTGGGAGGCTGTCAGTGGTCTGCTTGAGCAGGTGTGTTTTGGGTGAGAGCACTGGTGTGTTGAAGGGTGAACACTCCTCTTATCTAACCAGAGTGCCCTATCAGTGTCTAACTTCACAGAAGCTTAGAACAGCTACAGTACATTATCTGTGTACTGAGGAAAGGAAGAGAGTTCGTATTTAGCTCTTTGTTGGGGCCCACACAATGTGCCCAGGATAGTAGACAACATGTGGTCAGACACGATCAGACAAAAAATGCTTAGATTTTTTTTTTTTTTTTTTTGCAAGATAAAATGCAGAATAAGAAGGATGAGGTCAAAGCTGGGTTTAGGACTGTTTGTATTATTTGACTAGATTTGAAGATCTAGAAGTAAGTGAGAGACAGAGACTTGCAGAGGCAAAACTACACTCTTCTTTGTGGATATCTGTGTTCACGTCACAACAATACAAACCCACTGACCACTGCTTTTTAAGTCTGTGGACTTTACTACTGAGATGCACACAACTATCGACTTATTTCTGTATCCTCCTTTCCCAGGTCAGTGCCAAAGTTCATGAAGCGGATGAAGGGACCAGAGTACAGGGATAAGAGTGTGTTTGGAGTGCCTCTGATTGTGCATGTGCAGCGCTATGGCCAGCCTCTGCCCCTCTGCCTGCAGCTAGCGTTGCGCTACCTCCGGAGCCAATGCCTCGACCAGGTCAATCAGCTTTAAGAACAACAATGCTCTATTAGAGCCGTGTAGTTTCAAAGAATGAAATTTGGAGTGTTTAACACTTGATGTGCTCAGCAGCAACAGCCAAGCAAGAGTTCCACCCAGAAACCTTAAGCTGTGAGCCTATAGCAAGCTAGCAACACACCGGAGCTAGGAAACTTCCCTGCTTCTTTAAAATCAGAGAGGGTGTTTTCTAGTCTCTTTGCTTTATCAGCAAAGTTGAGCTTAAGCTTTGATTGTTTAACTGTAGCCCCAGTGGTACTTTTATAAGAAAAAACCTACAGTCATTTTCACTATATGTCACAGTGCCCTTAGAGTGGAGTGTTAAAGTGAAAAATGTTTTTTCATGGGTTGTCCCCCCTTGTCTGATCTCAGGTAGGGCTTTTCCGCAAGTCTGGAGTGAAGTCTCGGATCCTGGCTCTGAGGCAGATGTGCGAGAGCTCACCGGAGAGTGTGGACTATGAGGACCAGTGCGCATACGATGTGGCAGATATGGTGAAGCAGTTCTTTAGAGACCTTCCTGAGCCATTGCTCACCAGCAAGATGGGCGAGACCTTCCTCCATATTTATCAGTGTAAGCCTCTTTACACCACAGGAAACATTCCTCCATCAATCCTCCGTGATCCTCGCCTCACTTTCAGTATCCTCTCTGTCTCTCTGTAGATGTCCCTAAAGAGCAGCGCTTGCAGGCCGTGCAGGCAGCCATCATGCTGATGGCAGACGAGAACCGCGAGGTCCTGCAGACCCTGCTCTGCTTCCTGAGTGATGTCACTTCCTCTGTAGAGGAGAACCAGATGACGCCAATGAACCTGGCTGTGTGCCTCGCTCCTTCTCTTTTCCATCTCAACATTATGAAGAACGACAACCTTTCACCAAGGTAACAGGCATGCACATTACCCATCCTTTTGTCTCTTATCTTTCTCTCTGTCACTCTCACTGTGTATCTATAGTCATAAGCATGTGACAGTGCTCTGTCATTAGAAGCCTGGGGCGCCGACACATTTTGTAGAGGTGCAAAGTGTTTTATGAGTTCATGCTGTGTCTCCAAGCTCCACCATTATCTAGCTATTTATGGGGTGTTGTTTGAATCAGAACAGTCACAGTGGTTTGACAAGGCCAGAAAGGATCGTAGGAGCAGTATAGCGGTTGGTATAGCATAGTGGATAACAACACTGCCCTCCACCTGTGACAGACTGTGGTTCAGTTCTCTGACCGGGCAAGCACACCATGTTTCCAATAACCAAATGCCATAAACCAAATGTAAGTAAATGAACGTGCAATATTATCATTTTATCAGAGAGGACAACATTTCAATCAAAGCTGATCAAGGGCAATGCAAAGTAGTGGGGGGAGGTTGTAAGGTGATCTAACATAGTATTATGCCGCTGCTGCCTGTTTGGTGGCCGTGCTGAAACCTAGATGGACTCGTGCCTGTCTGACACTATTAATATCACCACTATCAACTTTCTGTTGTATCTGCTTTGGTAATTTTTATCATTAATGTTTAAATAGTCTGGCCAGAGGAGGATGGGTCCCCCTTGTGAGTCTTGGTTCCTCCCAAGGTTTCTTCCTCCAGCTCTGAGGGAGTTTTTCCTTGCCACTGTCGCCGTTGGCTTGCTCACGGGGGTCTTTGACCCTTCATGTTATTTCTTCTTTCTTCTCTGTCTCTGTCCTTTATTAAGTGCTAATTATGTAAAGCTGCTTTGTGACGACAACAGTTGTAAAAAGCGCTATACAAATAAATTTGACTTGACTTGACTTGACTATTAGTATTATTATTATAATTATTATTATTATATCCATGTATTGTTATTTTATTACTTCATTAATAAAGGAATTAAATAGACTGGAATGCAATTGCTTTACCAGGAAAATCTCCTGGGCAAGACTCATTACGTGACATTCCCTCACCACTGCAAGTTGCACAGTAAACAGACATCTGCTAAATACACTATATGTCCAAATGTTTGCTGACACAGATGTGCAAATGCACATGAGAAGTATTGCCAAAAGGATAGGACTCTCTGGAGCAGATGAACATGAACCTGTTGGCACAATGCCAAACGCTAGATGTGGGCTAGAAGACCACCCCAGCATTGAGCTATGAAGTTGTGGAATTATGTGCTCCACCCAATATTTTTGGATTGAGTTAGGGACCCTAATCTACACTCTTTTCGCAGTCAGGTCCTCACGACAATGCTTTAGAATGTAGTAGAAAGATTTCCCTGGGCATTAGAGGCAGTTACTCCACAAAAGCAGGATTAACTCTCGTTTAATACCTTTGATTTCAGAAGAAGCAATTAACAAGCAGGTGTCCAGATACTTTTGTCCATATAGGGTATATGATAATAGATCTAAATAATGTAATGGAAGTTTACTGCTCTAGTGCTTACGGAGACTGCTTACATTGCATGCTGGTGCTAGCATGATATATCTAGTTGAACCACACGAGAAAGACACCATATTTATCATTCTATTGCAGCAACATTAAATAAACTTTCCTCCTTCCACAATGCCTCAGGTCCATTCAGAAGAAATACGCCACTGGACGGCCCGACCAAAAGGACCTCAATGAGAATCTTGCTGCCACCCAAGGACTTGCCCATATGATCACAGAGTGCAACCGACTCTTCGAGGTATAAATTGTACCTTAAAGCTTTCTAAAGAACCCCTCTGCTCCTTACTTCTCTCAACATTTGTTGCTCTTAATCAACTACAGTGTTTGTGCGCAGGAAATTCTTCTTCAGGGTTGCAAACAATTTGTCTAGTAGTGCAGTGGAAAGTTGCTCCCTGTCCTCACAGGATGTTCCTCTACAGATTCCTCAGGAGATGGTCACTCAGTCCAGGAACTCTTACATGGAGGCTGAGCTGCTGGCGCCCCCTCTGGATGAGCTGTGCAAACAGTGTCAGCAATATGAAGAGGATGAGGAAGAAGTGGAGGAGGAGGGCTCATATCGCTGCCACCTGCAGGGGCAGATCCAGAGCCTGCTGAAGGAGGCCAGGGACAAGACCAAGTGCTGGGTGGGCCGTCCCAATATCAACAACACGGAGCTGGCATTCAAAAAGGTGCGCACACTTTAAATGTGACTGCCTTGCATTTTTACAATTAGAATTTTTTTTTAAATAATTGAAAAATGTTTGTATATTGACAGGTCCGTGTGTGTGAACAATCATACCTGGCGTATAAATCCTGATTCTGGTTCACAAATGTATATGAATATAATTATATGAAATTAAAATGATGTAATTTATACAAATAAGACCACAGATCATTCCAATCCATTGTAAGGCCATCTTTCTTGAACTGGCTTCACATTTCAGTAGGAGAAAGTGCCTATTTTAGTATGCTCCCTGACGTTTCACGTTAACAATTGGGATTGAGGTCTGGTCATTTTGCTGGTCAGCCAAGGTGTCCAAATGTTCCATTTGTTGCACCAGTCACATTGGACCTATGAACCCCACAGTTGCCATCCTGGAATGTGAGAGTGTCAGCACTGCTTGAAGTGAGGGGGGGAATGTGCCAGTACTCCTCTTATTTACTTATTTACCCCTAAACGAAAGCACATTGGAGCCATGCTTTTGGTTTTATATAGTATGGTGATATTTATTTTTCTGTAGTTTTTTTTAATATAGTATGGCGATATAAAGCACACTAGGGTCACATGGGTTTCCACCATGTTGAGAATGCTGTGGCCAGGGGCTTTTTATGATTTTTTTAAATTATTATTTTCATGCCAAGCTAAGCAATACATACATAGAATAGTCAGTTGTTATTAAAATATCCCCATGGTGATATTTATTTTTCTGTAGTTTTTTTAATATAGTATGGCGATATAAAGCACACTAGGGTCACATGGGTTTCCACCATGTTGAGAATGCTGTGGCCAGGGGCTTTTTATGATTTTTTTTTATTATTATTTTTCATGCCAAGCTAAGCAATACATACATAGAATAGTCAGTTGTTATTAAAATATCCCCTGTTCGACAACATTCAGTCCTCCTGGTGGGTCTGACAGGCTTGGTAGGTCAGTACTTGGAGACAAATAGGGGTCCTGGTTCAGACAAAAGTAAAATGTAGAAGTGCCGAAAGTGTCAGTGTTGTTCTTGTATGTAATGCATAGAGGTAGTTGAAGAGTGGGTGAAAATGGACAGAAACTCAACAGACTGGTGTAAAATCCTTACCTGCATTAAAAGCCTTCTCCCTAATCCAGTCCTTTTGGCTTTGAAATTGAGATGTCAGGCGTAACTCACACATTGATGTGGCTCCTCTGCTCTTTCTCAGGTGGGCGATGGAACTCCACTGCGGCGTTGGCGTGTCTCAGTTGAAGTGGAAGCTCCACCGTGTGTAGTGCTGAACCGCGTGCTGCGTGAGCGCCATCTATGGGACAGCGACCTCCTGCAGGGGAAAGTTCTAGAAACACTGGACAAGCAGACTGAGGTGTACCAGTACGCTCTCAACAGCATGGCTCCTCACCCCAGCCGAGACTTTGTGGTGCTCAGGTACCTATCTACCTATGTCATACACGTCAGTGGGTGTCTTTACACCCCACTGTACAGTTTATCCACATACAGTGCTGGTATTGTTCATCAATTCAATTTGATTGATACAAATTCAATCAATCCTCACTTTAATAGCAAGAAATGTGTTTTATGAAGCATCAGACATATTGAAGAATTGGTGTGGTCCTCTAGTTTGAGCTAAAATGATGTTAAGAGCTTTTCTCTGAGCCAGGTGATGAGATTTGTGCCCACTAATATGTTGCAGATGTTCACATCCAACAAATAGGCCAAAGCATGTGTGTATGAGAGGTGACTAGGCAATGAGACTAAAGGCTGACGCTCCCCCTGAGTGATTCATGTTGCTTGAAGGTTAATGAAATCTGCTCTTGGCAGGTTGACACTTATAACACTTAGCAGCAGTATGTGCTGTTTCCCTCAGAGCTAACCTTGCATATATGGCTGTGTGTCCTCTCGCTTTACTCTCAGTGCTGTAGAGGTCTGGATTAAGTTTAAACTTTTAGTTTTGGTTGAGCGTTACCAATTATGGAGCAGTATAGATTAGGCCTAGCCATGACGTTTGCATAAAGTTTTCTTTTGTTTGCTTCTCTTAGACATATTCCAACACTCTGATCTCAGAATGGTTGTGTGTATTTTATACAGTTTATCAAATATTTCTCCTTTTAGGACGTGGCGGACAGACATGCCAAAGGGAGCGTGTGTGTTGGTGTCCGTTTCCATTGACCATGAGGACAGCACATCTATGGCAGGCGTTCGGGGCGTGGTTCTAGAGTCACAGTACCTACTGGAACAGTGCGGGTCTGGCAAGTCCAGACTCACACACATCTGCCGAGTGGACCTCAAGTAGGTTCTCTTTAATGAAAGTCAATGCAAGCCGTATTTTACCACATCCCTTCCATGTGTTTATTTGTTGCAAAGGAGGGGGGGGGCACTCTCACAGTGAATTTTATTGAAGTTTGTCTCTCATTAGATGAACCAACAAAACACTAGTGTCTGGACACTAGTTTAGCATTAGCAGATAACAGTCAGCTCACCACACGGTTGTCTCAAATCATGTCCATTGGTTAAGTAATCTCAGATGGACTTGTGTATGCGTTTCTTGACAATGTATGACGTACTGTTCCTAGGAGACATGCACATGTGGGACATGTATGGGTAGCCCAATTGGCAACCTGAAGGTTTTATCCACGGGTTCCATGTTGGCACCACATATGGACGCCCACCAGGGTCAGTGATGGGACCAGGGGTTAAACATGGATCCCATCTGGATTGCACATGGGGTCTAGGTGGGACACATGTTAAATTAAAGTGGGCTGTAAGGATGGGGGCCATTTGGAAAGCCCAGGTGGGTCCCAGTGACAACATATATATATATAAATCCACTCAAAGCACATACCCATGTGGAACCCGCCTTGCTCACATTCCCATGGGTATGTTGGCGGGGTAATCTGTAAAAAATAGACTAAAGTGCCTCCGAATTATATAGAACTGGATTACGTCCACATGTTTGTCTGGGTCTTTCCTGCATTTTTCTGAGTGTTGTTCTTTGTGTGCTGTCTTGCAGGGGAAAGTCTCTGGAGTGGTATAACAAAGCCTTCGGTCAGCTATGTGCTGCTGAGGCGGCTCGCATCCGCAACTCCTTCCAGCCGCTGGATGCAGAGGGGCCTGAGACCAAAATCTAAGCCTGGCTGTGAAGCTGTGTCTGAAGGGTTTGGGTGGACAGGGTTAGAGCCAGGGTTTGGGGCCAGAGCCAGGTACATAGTCCAAAGGGTCTGGGCGGACCAAGGTCAGGACGAAAGTGACGATGAGTTAGGGTTAGGTGGACTGACTTTTGGACAATGTGACGAAACTTTGGATACTGTGACGAAAAAAGTGGCGAGAATAGAAGGTTGAGAAAGTGAACTGGGAAGAGAAATGAAAAAGAACGATGGGACATTTTTGCAGCTTCAACCAGACTCTCGAAATGCTGACAAACAAATTACCCCCGACCCGGATGATCGGGCGCTTGGCTTGTTGTATTTCTGGGTAGTCCAAACTCCACTGCCAGCTTGAGAGTGTCCCTGACTGGTGGATTGTTCTTTTTGTGAGCAGAGTGGAGGTATAGGTATAGGGAAAGAAGGCCAGGGAAAGTGATGAGAGAGGCTCTGCAGCAGTCATTCAGCTTTGCATATAGAAGCAGTCCGTGTGAAATGGCCTGCTGGTCTAGTCTAGTTTTCACAGCTGTGCTTTGAGCCTGCCTGCGCAGACAGTACTGTACTTACTCCTGCAGATAGCGCTGAAACATGCAATACTGCATTAAACATTACATGATGTCTTTGACGCGCACTACGTACAGCAATAGCTTCACAAAGACGTTACATTAGTTAGCCCCACTGTTACAGATTAAAAGTGTTTGATTTCTGCATTTAGGCCCCACTTGCTGTTGCACTTCTTACTGAGGCGATACTTGGGTATTAGTCCTTGTTAAATTCGTTCTGGATTTGGTTATGCATTTTGCATAAATAACCAACCACAAGCCATTTCCTTTATTGTGTCATTTGTGGTTCATGCCATTCAGGAGAGACACTAAAATCCTGTAATACTGACTGGGAGGAAACTGGTTGGACTAGCACACGACCACATAAGTGAAGCTATACTTTCAGTGCAGATGTGCAGTACATCAAATAAAGTGTTAGATAATGGACAGACATCAAATAAAGCGATATAAAGTCATATTATTATTATTATTATTATTATTATTATTAATATTATTGTTGTTGTTATTGTTGTTGTTGTAGTGGTCATGTCATTGTCATGCTATACAATGTCTAGGACATTAATCCATTCCACTGCTTCTGAGAAGCATGTCTGTATTCATTTTTACACAAAACACTGTATATCTAGAACGGACTGTGTCACTGTAAATATCTGCATGTGTATGTGTATATGTGTATATATACATATTTTACAGTATATTTTGTACATAAGTGATGCCAATAGGCAGATTGACCTGCTTTCTCTGCTCATAGCTTTGTTTTTTTCGTGTCATATTAATATGTTGAAAACAATGCAATACCCAAAAAATGCAAGCTGGTCTTTCCATGCTTCTCCTTTGTTGCGTGAGTGTATGTATGTGTGTGTGAGTGAGTGAGAGAGAGAGAGAGTGAGAGAGTTTGACGGGAGCTCTGTGAAGACGGGTGATATGGCTCCAAAAAAGTAGTTTCGAAGCTGTAGAGCGGATGACAGGGTGTCTCAACATCGTGATCAGTACGATTAAAACCTCATTGGAATACACTACTGTGGGGGTGAGTTTTTTTTCTTGTGAAAGTGTGTGTGTGTGTGTGTGTATATATATATATATATATATATATATATATATATATATTCCCACCCTCTTTGTTTATGAATGTGTTATTAATGTATTTAACATGACAGTCTTGATGTCTAGCTCTCCTAATTAATTCACTTACTGGCCACTTTAGTAGGAAACCTTATCTTGTAGTTTGACCTTGCTGGTGTACAGTTAGAACTGTAGATATTTGTGTAATTCAAATAAGATGTAAACTAGATTTAGATATATTTATATATACATAAACATGATATATTTATTGTATATCTATATTTAAGCTAATAAAAAAAAACAGTGTATTAGCCATCTTTTGTCCCTTAATCAAAGGTGGATCACTCTCAGCAGTAACACCAAGACACCTGTTTACACCTGGTCACTTCATGTGACTAGTGTCTGGATTGGGTGCTGGTAAGACTTTAGCCGCATGCGTTTACACTCGGTTGTCAAATGTCTTGATTGTCTCCATTTGTTCAGACCGAAATCCGATTGCAGTGTGGGACTAAATATGCAAGCAGCAGTTATTTCTGGAGTTTTAGTTGTACTGAGAGAGGTTTTGGTTGTTGAATGCGGGTGTGGATGTGTTTACACTGCTATAGCATGTAGTTCAGATGCATCTCAGACCACCTCCTGGAGTGGTTTGAATGATGGGGTTTGTACTTGGTTAAAATGGGTCTTGGGTGTGTTTTATGGCAGTTTTATGTGACTCGGACTAATAATATACTCAAGACGCATGAAGTGAACAGGTGTAAACAGACTCTGAGAGCATTTTTACACCTTTTTTTTTATTTTTTTATTCATTTTCACCTATGGTGTGATTCGTTTGGGCAAGTGTGCCCAAATACAGTAATCACACTCTGATTCGGACCAAAACAACTGCACCATGACCCTTGACAAGACGTGATCTCTGTCTGGTCCCAAACAAACTCTGAAGCCATTCGTTTGTGGTGAAACACCCCCCCCCCCCTCTCTCTCTCACCAGATAGATCTGAGCTAAAAGTGGAAAAAATGTTGCAGCATGGTTTTTTATAATGCATTTTGGTGCCAAACCAAGGGACAACGCTCCACTTTTACACACTTTTTAACTGATTGGACCAGAATAAACCTAGTACAGGTGTGGGAGGCCAAAGGTAGATAAGGAGCAGCAGTGGCTCAGTGGATTGAGCACTGGATTCCTGGACACAGGGTTGTACATTCAGTACCCACGTCTGCTAACCTGCCACTGTTGGGCCCTTGAGCAAGTGACTCTCTGCTTCATAGCATAGCTGACCATGTGCTCTGACCCTGGCTTTCTAAAGCTGGGATATGAGAAGAAATTCCTTGTACTGTATGCTGTTTCTCATTGTACTGTATAATGACATTAATGTATTTACATTGTCTTTCAACCAATAAAAAATAAGTTGGGAGTTATCAGTAATCACATCATTGGATGAAGTATTTTATTACCATAAGTCATATGAAAACAAGTAGTATCTGCACAACAGCAAATATAACAGAAAGAAGGTTGCTGACAAAGCCTGTGACTGTACACCCACTCCTATTGTGCACCTATAAGACCGGTTGGCCTGGGCAGGGCTCCGAGTGGTGCAGTGGACTAGGGCGCTGGTTTAAATCCCAAGTCATGCTGCTTGCCATCAGCATTTGGCCTTGCTCTCTCAGGGGTGGACTGAAGGCACCTTCTCTGCACAGGAGTCCATTAGTTAATGTGTCTGAGCTGGGCGGCCACACTGCTGGGTGTCTTGCAATGCTGCATCAGCAAAAGAGGCAGTGACTTCACATGTGTTGGAGGAGACATGCGCAAGTGTTCACTCTCCTAGTGAAGGGGGCATTGCTAGTGATAATAGGAGTTCACATTGGGTAACTGTAATCTCGCCCTTGTCCACCAGATGGCAGTGTTGAAGCACTCTGGATGCTTGTCCAGACCAGATTGCCTCTGCAACAGTAAAACAGTGGAACAGTGAAACTGCACACCTCAATGGCAGCCAGCTACTCAAAGGTCAAAGAATAATTTATATTTTGAAAAACAGCCCTGAACACCTTGTGAGCCTCTGAAACTGAAACGCAGGAGCGGGACTATTGATCAGTCCTCTATTGGAATAATATGTCTAAGCAAACAGGACCTGGTGATACAGAGGACATTCTGAGCCAGTAGTAAATCTTCATTAGGCTAAAGTGAGCCAGTGGAGTGTCCTTCTCTCCTTTAAGGTCTCTCCTTTATGCATACATCACCAAGAAGGCATCAGGAGGTGGCACAAAGCCTTTCATACTGTGTGTGTGTGTGAGAGAGGGAGAGTGAGAGATTGGTTGTATAGAGGGATATGGCCATGCCCTGCTTGACAGTCTTAAGTGTTTGGCATGTTTTACCTTGATTGTATTAGACAGGGGTCAACAGAAGGGTTGAAGAGAGGAGGAGTGAACCTAAGCTTGTGGCTGTGGAAGTGACGTGACCCCTACTGGTGGAAGTTGGCACTTACACTATGCACCTGTTTCCTACAAAGGGAATTTTACAGATTTTTCAAGATTTCTGTATAATGACGTCACTATGATGTAAACAAAGTCATTCAGGGTGGTTTGATTCTACTGGTTTAACGTGTTGGTCTTCAAACACTCAGTAAGGAGGTAAACTCCTGCTAAGTTGAGACCTGCAGCCACCCCGGCCCTTTTGCAAATAAGACTGGAGCCCCTTCTTATCTCTATAAGATTCCTCTTAGAAAGTAGGTACTCAGGCATCGTCTGATGTCTGGAACATCTATTTTCCATCTATTATAAAAAAAATAAAAAAAATCACATCACAGTGGCATCTGTCAAGGGCTGGATATGTTAGGCAGCCAGTGAACAGTCAGTTCTTGGAGGTGATGATGGTGTTAAAACCTGGAAAAATAGTTAAGTATAAGAATTTAAGCCGGTTTGACAAGAGGCAGATCGTGATGGCTAGACGACTGGGTCAGAGAATCTCCAAAACATCAGACAGATCTTGTTCCTGGAATGCAATGGTCAGTACCTATTAACAGTGCTCCAAGCAAGGACTACAGGTGAACTAGCAACATCTTGTGGTGCTGGCTATATCTTGTGGAGTCCATGCCTTGACAGAACAGTGCTATTTTGGTGAACAAGGGGGAACTTCACATTTTTTTAGAGACCAACGAGATCCATTAATACTGCTCTACCGCCTCAGTCCACATGCTTCTTTACCTTCAGCTGTCAGTTGGGTATCTCTCAGCTGGTCAACAAATGCATGTGTACCGAGAGAGGGGGCGATCAGAGCATTACTTGTATTTACTGCAGTGGTGTAAAAGTCAAAATACTCTTCCCACCTGTAGGGGGAGCCCAGGAGCAAAAAATACAAATTCCTAAAATTCCTAAAAATTCCTAAACTTTCCATAAAAAGTGCAACTCTACTCTGTACTGTATTCTTTAACTTTCTTTACTTTATTTTTTTTTCTTTTACTTAGCTTTGCTTTACTTTAGTGCACTTAGTGTATGTATATATATATATATATATATATATATATATATATATATATATATATATATCTTTTTTTTTTTTACTATAGTTATTCTGTTTCTCACTTTTTTATATTGATATTTATAGATGATTTTGATAAATGGAAGAACTGCGAAGTAAGAATTTTCTTGTACAGTGTAACTGCTTGTTTCTCCTGACACACGACAATAAACTCTTAAATCTTGAATCCTGAATCAAAACTATAGGCTAAAAATACCAGATGCCACTATAAATAGCACAGTGTTTAATCAAATAAAGTCAAATTCATTCATAATTTGTTTACCATAAAAACTGTTCATACACTGTAAGAGACCAACCCAGCAGCAGAAGTGCCTCGTGTACTTCTATGGAGATGTAAAAGGTCAAACACACACGTGGAGTGCAACATGCTGAGGTTGCTCTGGGGAGAAGAGAGAGTTAATCAGATGGTGTGTGTGTGTGTGTGTGTGTGTGTGTGTGTGTGTGTATAAATCATTGCTCTGCAGTTAACACATTTACTCCATTGTCCTTGGGCAGGAGCAGACAGGTCCACAGCTAGTAGTACACCACTTACACACTCACACACACACCTGTCACATACTCTCATTTTCCATTAATGTGGTGTCACATGCAGCCCCCACCCACACACACACACACATACAGACACACACGACAGACATGCTAGAGGTGTGTTCTGTAAGGTGATTGGCTGAAAGAGGGAAAGACCCTGCAAAGCCACAGCTCTCAGTTTTAATCTGCTCAGAGCCCTGCTATGTAGTCATTCATAAATAAAAGATCTAAAGCATGAATTATTGATGCATCTGTGTGTGTGTGAGTGTGTGAGTAAGTGAATGTGTTGATGTTTGTGTATGGGTGCAAGTATCTGTATGTCTATATATTTATGTACATATATATATATATATATATATATATATATATATATATATATATATATATATACATACACTATATGTCCAAATGTTTGTGGACGCCCCTTCTAATGCAAGGTTTCAGTTACTTTAGGCTGCACACAGTAGAGAAGTATTGCCAAAAGAATAGGACTCTCTTGAGTGGATAAACATGCCTAATCATGCCTAATGCAGGCTTGGGCTAGAGGGGTATAAAGGCCCCCATCACTGAGCTGTGAAGCAGTGGAACTGTGTTCTCTAGAATGATGGTGCTCTATCCAAAACTTCTGGGATGACATAGGGTGGTGATCATCCAACATGCAATGCAATCAAACCCTCAGAGCAAAGCACAGGTCCAGTA
This sequence comes from Salminus brasiliensis, assembly GCF_030463535.1. Taxonomy (NCBI): domain Eukaryota; kingdom Metazoa; phylum Chordata; class Actinopteri; order Characiformes; family Bryconidae; genus Salminus; species Salminus brasiliensis. The sequence continues at coordinate 18,483,154 of NC_132893.1, read as the reverse complement.
CAAATCTAGTATAAAGCCATCCCTGGACAATAGAGCCGCATAAACTCTTTTAAATACCCCTGATTTCAGAAGAAATTATAAATAAGCAGGTGTCCCAATACTTTTGTCCATGTTGTGTATGTGTGCCTTGTTATTTGTGTGCTAATATGAGTGTGTCTACATGTGTATGTTTGGGTATCTGAATGTGTGTCTGCATTGTGTCTGGTCTGGCCTCTAGATGAAGCACAGTGAGCGCGAGAGCTCCATTATTGAAGCACATGAATTTTTCATACTGCCCTCACTGTTTTCATATCTCGTCCGGATTTTAACCCTAAACGAAGCCATCTAGTAACTTCCCACTCCAGTTCTGCTCCGCTGTTCCAGTGGAAGCCCACGGATCCAGCTCTGCAGGTCTCTGGCGGAGCGGGAGAGCGGGGAGGTCACTCTGATTGCTGTGTCCAGTGCAACGGTGAGAGCTGTTAGAGCTCCATCAGCCCTCATCCTCTGTGCACTTCAGTGAGAGCGTCATTTCACCAGTAAGAGAGCGAGCATACTGCCTAATGCACAGCTCAGAAGAGAGAGAGAGAGAGAGAGTGAGAGAGAAATAATACAGTTGCCGTGACTACCGTTCCATTTTTCTCTCTTTCTCTCTCGCTCTCTGTATCTGTGGTCCTAAGCATGTGTAAACGTTCCAGTGGCCACGACTGCAGTTTTCCCATGTCCCCTAGAGCTCGGTTAGCCCATCATTTGGGAACTGAAGGAATATGGCACATGTGTAGATCTGCCAAGAGCCGGACATCCTCACAAACTGAGTGACCGTGCAGGTAGGAGACTAGTGAGGGAGGCCACCAAGACTCCTTATGACTACTCTGAAGAATTAAAAGCTTCAGCAGCTGAGATGGGAGAGACTCTGCATACGACGACCGTTCTTGGGAATGAAGTTTCGGCTACTGATCACCCAAAGGCAAACACTGCACATCACCACAAACATACCACATACAGTATCATGCAGTCACAGGCTGCTTCTCTGGAGAAATCTGGGATAAGATTTTCTGGGAGATTCATTTTCCAGCAAGACAGTGACCTGAGCATACAGTGAAAGCTTCACAGTAATGGTTTAAAGGCAACAAGGTGAACGTTCTGGAGTGGCCGAGTCAAAGCCCTGACCTCAGTCTGATTGAGAATTTGTGGGTGGACTTGAAAAGGGTTGTTCACACCAGATCCTCATGTAACCTGACAGGGCATGAGCAATTTTGAAAAGAGGAATAGAGTAAAATTAAAGTGTCCAGATGTCCAAGCCTGAATGAACGGTATTCAGTGCTGTGATTGTGGCAATAGGTAAAGTTAGTTAGTACTGGGGGTGAATATTTGACATCACTGTGTAGAAATCTGTTTTCACTTTGATGTTAAAGACAAAAAGAAAGCATGATTAGTCAACGCATTTGCTATTTGATCAAAATGCAACTGCAACAAAGTGACTGAAGAAAAACTATATATATATAACAGAAATTCCTCTGCATACTCAAGGTTCCTCCCACCCCCACAAAACACTATACACTTGGCTATACTCAGTTGCCCCTATATGTGAGTGAATGGCTGTGTGTGTGTGTGTGGTACCCTGTGTCAGACTGTTGACCTGTCCAAGGTTGGGTACTCTTGTACCCTTGTGCACAATGATTTCACCGCTGCCCTGCCTTCTTATTATCAGTTGTAATTGGAGTGATTTAGAAACCACTTAGAACGTAACTAATTCTTAATATTGTAATCACAAAAATATAATAATAATAATAATAACAATAATAACGATAATAAAATGAGGAAAATGAAGAAGATGAAGAACTATATAGTCACCTGGTCTGTTGACCCCAGTATTAAATTTTATTTCACATAGACAGCCAGGTTTGTGTACAACGCAGTGTGGGATGTGCTGGAACAATGCCATTACCGCACAACTTTCAGGACTACAGATTTGCTGCCAGGTACCACAAGACAGCCTCAGAGGTCTTGCAGCTTATGTCATAATGTTTTGGCTCATTGGTGTAGAGCTAAAACACATAAAAAAGATTAAGATTAAAATCAGTAATTGAGTATATTGATTCTGTAGGCCTTTGTTGGTTTTTGGTTGTGGGTCGTGTGTACTGTCCACTTCCGCTCTATGCTTATTTCTAGGATTTGTGGATTGTCCTCAGCCTTCCTCTTTGTTCTCTTCTGTGTTTAGATAATCACTGTGGAGAAACTGTTCTCCAGTCTATTTGCCCTCGTTTTCACCTCAGCTGTGAATCTGCCCACTGACTCTGCTTTTTGGAGAAGCTAAATAACAAAGAGCTCTGCATCCACCCAACCGCGTCAGGACTCTGAGTCTTCGGGACACTGGGTTTGCTGTAGGAATAATATTGCTAAATTGGGAAAAGCTTAACCTTGTCACTTGTACACACGAGGCCGGGATATTTCATCCTTCCTTGGACACGACATAATTAAGTATGCTATTCAGTTTTGCGATGCACTGAACAAAGTAAATTTTACAAAGTATGGCAACCTTTCTCGCCCCATTATGGATTCAATAAGGTCTGACCTTCCAGGCAGAATGTCCTTTTCTCCAGCGCTGCCTCTCTGGGCTCTTTTCTGCCATATTAAAATGCTGAAGTGCTTTTCTATTCTTTCCTCTGAACGTACAGAACTAAAACTTGGGGATTTGACCTTTTTAGTTATTTTGTGTTGCTTCTGAGTAGAATTGTCAACAGTTCATTTCCAGGGCTTCAATCTGTGGAAATGTCAGCAATAAACAACAAAAAAAGACAAATAATGAAATTAAAGGACAGAAATGACAGGAAATTTAAAAAAAAAAAAATTATAATTTGAAAATTGCAAAATATGTGTGTAAAAAAACTATGAAAAATGTCATGAAAGCACAGGTATATTGTGTAGGTGTATATGGACAAAAGTATTGGGACACACCTCTTAATCATTGAATTCAGGTGTATAAAATCGAGCACCTAGCCACACAGCCTGCCTTTACAATCATTGGACGCCACCATTGCTACAGGTCAGTTGGTGAAAATTCTTACCTGCTAGATATTCCATAAACAGTGGAAGTGTTCAGGAACCACAGAAACTCCAGGAAACCATGAAGTGACAGTGCCTGACCTGCATCTGCTGTTCTAGGGGAATGGGCAGGGAGTTCGGCCTCATCGTGAACAACATCAGTAGAGTAGCAGTATAGTAGCACATCCTCAGTGGGGTATTCAAATGAAGATGGGCTCTTGATTGGAGGCCCAGCTGTTCACACAGACCTGACAGCACTATGTTTATTTGCAGGGATCAGTGTGTCTGGCAAGAACGATTGGGGTGGTGGTTTGCAGCTAAGTGTGTTCTGTGAGCTGCTGGCTTTAGCTCAGGGCTGCTCTCTCTCTCTCTCTGAGCTGTTTTCTGGCTCACCAAGCTTTTTCCCCTTGCTTTGAGTGGCAGCAAGGGAACCTACACTGCCCATGGTATTTAGCATCCTTCTGTTGGCACCACACACACACACGCACACACACACACACACACACACACACACACACACACATTCCAGACAGACGGACGGACAGACGGATGGACAGACAGACAGACAGACAGCTAGACAGACAGACAGACAGATATACAGACAGATAGATAGATAGATAGATAGATAGATAGATAGATAGAGACTACTGTCCTATCACTGCCTCTCTGACCTTCACACACACACACACACACACAGTGGCAATATCATCTGTCTGTCATGTCCGTTTAACCGGGGTAATCAGCTGTAAAACATTTGAGGATCAAGTTCAATTGCTGACCACTCTCCAGCTTCTCACCTCTCAAACATGATATGTGTGTGTGGGTGGGCGTGTATAACAGCACATGAAGGCTGCTGCAGTGGCACCTTCAGGTTATTATGAGTGCTGGTTATGTTGAAATGCAGTACAGATTATTTAGTTCTTGCTCAAAATATTTGTGTCAGGGTTTAGACTTAAGTAAACAGACACTATCAGAACAGCTGAATGGGAGACAAATAGACAACAGCAGCGGGCATAATGTTTAACCTTCAGGCTTCAGACTCATCTTACGCTAACACACACCGTTCCAGACAGCAGCACTGTTGAGAATGAATCTGCTCTCAATATCAGTTCTGAATAGAAGTCATTAGAAAAGCAGCAGAAAACACAGAACTCCAGCTTGTGTGAGAGGATCTCTTTGGTAGAACCACCGTTTGCTGCAGCAGCAGCTTGTTGGGGTGAGTTTCTTCCAGCTCTGCTCGCTGTTCGGAAGTGATTTTCACACATTCTTGCGTGTGTTTGCTTGTGGAGGGTCAAACAGGGCCAGATTCCCTAAACAGCGTTTGGATCATTGTCCTACTGAAAGGTGCCATTTCTCCCAGGCTCCCAGGTACTGTCTCTCCATTCCACTCTTTAAAAGCATCCCCTCGATGATGCCGCCACCCCCATGCTTTACTGCTGACACAGTGTTTGTTTAGGAACGAGCAGTGTTAGGTTTGCTTCACACATAGTGTTTTACATTTTGGCCGGAGAGCTCCATTTCTGTCTCATCTGACCACAAAGCCTTATCCCATCATTCAGCTGGCTCACACTGAGGCTTTCTGGCAGACTCCAGTCATGCTTTGATGTGTTTGTTCTCCAGTAATGACTGTTTTCTTGCCACCCTCCTATAAAGGCCAGTTGTATGCAGAGCTATTGATGTTGACTCATTCACCTTCACTCCAGTCTCAGCCCCTGAACTCGCTAGTTTCTTCTTAATGGTTCACATTGTAAGCCAATCGTGTCTTCGTTAGAACAGTACCTTTGATCTGCATAAGTCTGAAGCTTCCACTGCACACAATCAGCATTGCTCAGCATTTGTTGAGTAATTTTCACAGTTCATCCCTTTAATTAGCCCTTTTAGTTTATTTCAAAACATTATAAAATATGACAGCGCAGAATATCAGACGAAAACGGTATTTTATAGGGATAAGAAATGATTTAATGTGGTGTAATTCCAGTCCAGTCGTATGTTTTGAGCATTTCAGTTAATCCTATTGATCTTATTTGTGCAGTGACCAGATGTCCCCCATTTCCTGGAATGCTTCCTGGGCCCGTATTTCAGCTTCACTTCTGGTGCACTGCCATGTTTCCAGTTTCATATAGAAATGCTTTTGCATTCAGCTTATGTGTGAATTTCTGACAGCAGGACGTTGTGGATTAAAGGCTAAACAGGCTTGCCCTATCTTGAGGCAGCATTCTTTCTTGAGGCAGCATTCTTTTATGGATGTAGAAAAAAACTGAAGCCTGATATTAGTGGAATATCAAGGATTGTTATGGGTCCCAGTGCAAAAAAGAACAGGTCTCTCAATAAAATTATTGAGATTCTCCTCCACCTCTCTGCAGCTTTTGATACACTGGACCACAAGAACCTCTTGTCTGTCCTCACCAAACTTGTCAATGGTTTGCATTGTATCTGGAGGGGCGCTCATACCTGGATAACATGGCTGGGGGACACATCCGCTCCTTGTAGTCTCTCCTCTGGCGTTCCACAAGGCTCTGTGCATGGACCTCCTATGCTCCTATGCCCACCATCACCATGCAGTGGCAGAGTGAATAAAGGGGAAGACGGGGTGGAAGTGGGTTGTAGGCATTTTCCTTCTCTCAAAATTGAGTTAACTCATATCACCCCCTTGTTTTATTAAATATTTAGAATCATGGAAGATTTTATAATATCTATATAATATTTAATAGTTGAATTATGAATGATAAAAAGGTAAGGTAAAGGTGCACGTATTTGTCACTGTACAGTGTGGACTGTACAGCGAAATGTGTCCTCCACATTTAACCCATCTGGTAGTGAACACACACTCACACACACACATGTGTTAGAGTGCACACACACACCCAGAGCGGTGGGCAGCCAACTCCAGCGCCCGGGGAGCAGAGAGGGTAAAGGGCCTTGCTCAAGGGCCCAACAGTGGCAGCTTGCCGAGCCCGGGAATCGAACCCACAACCCTGTTATTGATATCCCGGAGCTCTAACCGCTGAGCCACCACTGCAATACATTAATTACACATACAGTCCACACATGACATTGGACATTCATTAATTATAATTATCATAATACTTCATGCTCAATTCAACATTCAACTGCCTCCTCTGCCCAGCCACCCCAGGGGTCAGGCTGCTCCCTGACATCTGAAAGGAAAGGCGCTCATAAGAAAACCTCGTCTCTCTGAATTACTCATTTCACAGGAGAAGGAAAGACGTGTCTAACTCTAATGTAATGAGTCATTCTGAATGGACAGCTGGTGGCATTTTCGCAATGATTTAAGAAAAGGGGGAGGGGGGGAGTTACAGAGATGTTACAGCAATGTGAGTCTATGTTTCTTTAACAAGAACAGTCAGAGAGAGCTCAGGTCTTTAAAGAGTGCACATCTGTGCTCACATCTGCAAGGCATTGTTTAGGGCTTTCTACTATTGATGTCAAAGCAGTAGCCTTCTGTTGCAGTCAATATGTGATCATGTGGGAGTAGAATAGGGGTGTACACGGTCTCTCCTATGGAAAGCAATGGAAAAGAAAATACAGTCAAACAGAGGAGGAGGGGGTTTGTGTCCTTTTGAGGCTCTGACCCAAACTTCTGTAAAGCTTCTTGGTAATAAACAGCAATATCTGAACATTTCCTCGATTAACCCCTCGTGCTCCGTGACTTTTATTGCACCCTAAGGATGAGGTAACTACATGCAAAGCAATGCAAACTGGCTTAGTTGTTCCTAAGTTATAACAGTGGGGGGGAAGCCAGAAAGCACTTGTGGCGTCAAGTGTTTATCGCCTCTAAAAGCTCCCTAATACTTGAAATGCTTGTAAATGCTCTGTCTGGTGCAGGAGACAATATTTTGGTATATAACATATTTGTAAAATTTTCTATGGGGGAATTATACACTTCTATTAAATTCTATACAAATTATGCTGGGTGTTGTAAATCAAAATAGCCCCCTCGCCATCATCTCGCCATCATCACCAGAACATATCAAATCTCAGAAGGCGTAGGTTTGGATAGCACATGAAGGGACCCGTTCCCATTAAACCATTCTGACAGTGTTTTTTTCATTCGTTGATTGAAATATGCAGAAAAGTATCCAGTCTGTATTGACTAAAGGTCTGAACTGTATAAAATGGTAACCATGACTTCATTTGGCAACAAGTAACAGATGACTCATTTTCCTACACAGTGTGTACTACACTGTACACTTTTACACTTAGTCCAGTTAGCCAGATTTTTTCATCATATTTCTGATTAATGGGGTCTAAACTCTCGTTTTCACCCTTTTCCTGGTTTAGTCTGTAGGTCTCTGGATGTTACTCTCAGTACTAAGGCGCTTGGTGTGTGAGTATTGTTTCTGACATGTGCTACATTCTATGCGTTCAGCCAGTATGATAGTAATGATGGTAATGAGCGAATAGCAGCAGGCACTGCGCTGTAAGTGCTCCACTTGACTAGTGGACAAAAGAGAGGCAGTGGGGGAATAAAGGAGTGTTCAGCTGATCAGACAATAGGAGCCAGTTAAGACCTTTATTCCTCTTCTTTTGTTGGATCAGTGACAAAAAAACAGGTTGCCAGTGACGGCCTTTGTGTTATGACAAAGAGCGAATGCCTATGTGTGTGTGTGTGTGTGTGTGTGTGTGTGTGTCTGTACTTATAGTGCCACACTGATGGAAAATAGACAGTGTGAGCTCCTTTTTATGTTCATTTACATACATTTGTTTGTTTTGTATGCATGTGTGAATGCTATGCATATCACAATATTCACAGCTGGACTGGAGAAGATGCAGTGGTGTTTACATTCTGTACATTTTATAACACATCAAAAATAAACAGTACCTGAAAATCTAATATTTTACTTTTTTCATTTGACTTTATCAAAGTACAGCTATTTTATAACAATGTGATAGGTAAGCTTATATGCTAACATAAATGAGCATAACCAAGGCAATGACCAAATGACCAAAACCAAACATTGGGTCTAGGTCACCATACCTCACAAATAAAGGTGATTGTTTTGTGTGATACTGATGTAGAACATACAGATATCTGTGTGCTGTAAAGACTATGAGAGCTTAGCCAAAACCCACAAATCACATTGTAAGCGGCGATCATCAGGGGTCCAAGCACATAGTGGCATTATGGAAGCAGTAGAACACAAACGATGGGCAAAGATTTAATAATTAATTAATCTCTTTCTCTCTCTCTCTCTCTCTCTCTCTCTCTATATATATATATATATATATATATATATATATATATATATATATATATATATATATATATATATATATTACTTTTAATGAATACTTGGATTATAAAATATCCAATACCAAAATATCCCCAAGTACCCAAACGTTCCACAGTTTCAGAGCCCCGGCTCACATCTTACAGAACTTAAAGGATCTGCAGGTAACATCTTGGTGTCAGATACCACAATGTCAGACATTTTCAGAACGTCTGGTGGAGTCCATGCCTTGAAAATGAAGGGAAAATAAGTAAGTAAAAAAGTAAACCCAGTCGTCGGTCCAAAGGTGTCTTGTGGTATCTGGCCCAAAAACATTGGCAGTAGATCCCTGTAAGATCCTGTAAGTTGTGAGCTGTGGCCTTCATGGATCACAGCTCACAACATGGGCACCTTGTCACTGACCACTGCATATTGGAAACACCACACAAGACCTGAGTGTTTTTCTCCTGCTTTTAACACACCACCTTCAATAACTGACACCTGCTGTCTAACTTCTTGATAGGTGGCATTTTAATAAGACAATGAGTGTTAATTACTTCATCGGTCATTATCTTTAATGTTATAACAGACTATAGACTATAGACTATAAAGAACCATAAACAACAGGTTTTCCTTGTATTTGAAGAACCTTTAAACCATTTAGGTGTTTGAATCATTCTTTGATTTGTCATGTCACCTCCAGGATTAGACTGACACTGAAGTTTGGTTGGAAATAGAGATTCCAAAAGTTCCAACATTTGATCGGTGTCTGAGTTTGGTTGTCTCACGCCACAAATTTAAACCAACAAAATATCGACGTCTAATAATGTAAGAATGTTGAGTGGATGTTAAGATTCTGGACGTTGACCAGACATTGGGTTTTGGTCACCATACCTCGCAACTAAAAGTCAATATTATGTCAGTATTATTGTCTGGTAACAACATATCAACGTCTTAAGATCTTAGAATATCATGTTGAGTAGATGTTAAGGTGTCATACATCATGTGTCATACATCATGACTAAAAGACATGATTCACCGTCTATAAGATGGAACTTAACATCACAACTTCAAACCAGCAAAATATCAACGTCCGCTGACGTCACTAATCTATGTGATATTGACGTCGGCATTAGTCATTGTCCTGCCGTTGAATTTTGATCACCTGACATTAGAACCTACATTCAAGCAGATAATCAACGTCTATTGGTGTTGGTGGGCAGCTGAATGTCCACCTTATTTTCCATTAAACGCAGGCAGGTGGCCATCATTGTTTATTTTGTGGAGAACTTCCGGTGCGACAGCGGTTATAAACATACAGTGAGTAGTATAACATGCTCAGTTAGAGGCTGCCACAGTGATTGGAAGAATGGGGGAAAATTTCACTGTGGAGCTCCATATAACTTCCATAGAAGAGGACCTGCATCTGTGGTTGAAGGTGCTCAATTTAAAGCATCCACCCCATCCGTCCATACGTCTGCTCTTACCGTTTTGTAGAGGAGAAACCAACCCCAGAACATCCTTATCCAGAGAAATGGCTCGGCTGTGAAGCTCCGGGGAAGCTAACACACCAGGTTCTTGTGGGGCTCTTAGGTAATGTTAGGTTAGTGCTCAGGCTAACGTCTTACCTGATAGGCTCAAAAGCACCAGTAGTCTACTTCTAGGCTAGGCTGCATTCCCTTCAAATACAATACGACCACAAACCATTATACCATCTTATATGACCGGGAATTATTTTTCTAACCTCCTGAAAGAGGGCGTGGCCAAATAGGATGGATATATTTCCCATTTTTAGAAAGTGTGTATTGTAGCGTGTATAGCGTCTTTCTCCTTCCCTCTCTCTCTCTCTCTCTCTCTCTCTCTGTCTGTCTCCATCTCTCTCTCTCTCTGTCTCTCTGTCATTTCTGTTTAAAGTTCAGAGCGCTGATGAATATAACACAGACAGAGACAGACAGGGCCTCACTGACAGCACATATCAGAGCCACACGTCTTTCTTCTGTCAGCAAGTTAATCATCAAATCCTTTCTTCCTCTCTCACTCATTCTATCCAGCATGCGTCCTGGTGGCAGCCTCTATTCTCTACCTGGAGATTAATCATGGAGTCCTTTGTTCCAGTTTTACATTTCTCATCCACCTTCCACAATGCGCTGTGGAGAGTAAATCTCCGAGCCGCCGCCTGTGACTGCACACACTGATCCTGTCTCCACTCCCTGATGGAAATGCACTGGAGCAGATGTGTCCCTGAACACAAAGCACATGGTGTGTTAAACAAGTAAACAAACAAACACACATGCATACACACACACACTGATGGAAATGCCGCTGACCTAAGGCAGCTAGATGTAAGCAATTCTGCACCAGCAGACATGGAAACAAACTAATAAACACTGCAAATGCAGTCTTTCCCAGAAGTGGCTTGTAATAAACTTTGTAATAAAAGGCACAGGCTTCTGTTGTGTGTGCAGGTAGAGACTCACTGTGCTGTCTGAAAACATGCCAAACATATAACAAAGCCAACATCCCAATGAAATATAAAGTTAACAGACCTGAACAGTGTCCTCAAGCTTAGAATATATATATATATATATATATATATATATATACAGTCATGCCCGAAAGTATTCATACCCCTGTCAAAGTTTGACTTAAATTTACTTTTATTTAACCAGAAATTATATTTTTGCCTGGAAATGAAACACAGGCATCTCCCAGGAGATAACACGATGATGTACAAGAGGCATCATTGTGGGAAAAAATATTTCTCAGCTTTTATACACATTTGAACAAAAAGTGGCATGTCCAAAATTATTCATACCCTTCTCAATAATTAATATAAAAGCCTTTATTGGCTATTACAGCAATCAAACGCTTCCTGTAATTGCTGACCAGCTTTTTGCATGTCTCCACTGGTATTTTTGCCCATTCATCTTTAGTGATGAGCTCCAACTCTTTGAGGTTCGAGGGTCTCCTTGCCATCACCCTGATCTTTAGCTCCCTCCACAGATTCTCAATTGGATTCAAGTCAGGACTCTGGCTGGGCCACTGCAAAACATTAATGTTTTTGTCTGCTAACCATTTCTTCACCACTTTGGCTGTGTGTTTTGGGTCGTTGTCGTGCTGAAATGTCCACCGGTTCCCAAGGCCAAGTTTCTCTGCAGACTGCCTGATGTTGTTGTTGAGAATCTTGATGTATTGCTCTTTTTTCATGGTGCCATTTACTGCGATCAAGTTCCCTGGTCCATTGGCTGAAAAACACCCCCAAAACATTAGGTTCCCACCACCATGTTTGACAGTGGGGATGGTGTTCTTAGGGTTGAAGGCTTCTCCTTTTTTACGCCAAATGGTGCACACATCATTGTGGCCAAACAATTCAATTTTTGTTTCATCTGACCATAAAACAGAACACCAGAAGTCTTCTTCTTTGTCCAGATGAGCATTTGCAAAGGTCAAGCGGGCTTTTGTGTGCCTTTTCTGGAGAAGTGGTGTCCTCCTTGGCCTGCGTCCGTGGAACCCAGCAGTGTGCAGTGTCCGTTGAACTGTCTGCCTTGAGATGTCGCCACCAGCAGTCCAGATTCACCAGGATGGCCTTGGTGGTGATCCTTGGATTTTTCTTCACCTCTCTCACTATTCTCCTGGCCAGCACAGGTGTCACTTTTGGCTTCCGACCACATCTTCTGAGATTTTTCACAGTGCGGAACTTCTTGTATTTTTTAATAATACTTTGCACTGTAGCCACTGGAACTTGAAAACATTTTGATATGGCTTTATAGCCCTTTCCTGACTTGTGAGCGGCCACAATGCACAGCCGCAGGTCCTTAGTGAGCTCCTTTGTCTTAGCCATGACTGTCCACAAACCAACTGCAGAGAGCTGCTGTTTTTCTCCTGTTGAGTTGATTAAAACAGCTGTTCCCAATGAATCAGGGTAATTAGGATGCTTTAAAACAGCTTGGACTATTTGGAATGGTATAGAACTTTGGATTTTCCCATATACTGTGACAGTTTTCAAAGGGTATGAATAATTTTGGACATGCCACGTTTTGTTCAAATGTGTATAAAAGCTGAGAAATACTTTTTCCCACAATGATGCCTCTTGTACATCATCGTGTTATCTCCTGGGAGATGCCTGTGTCGTTTCAAGGCAAAAATATAACTTCTGGTTAAATAAAAGTAAATTTAAGTCAAACTTTGCCAGGGGTATGAATACTTTCGGGCATGACTGTATATATATATATATATATATATATATATATATATATGAATTTATAAAATTTTTATCAATATTTCCCAATTTGGTACTGCCAACAAACCCACTTAGCTCCCGAAACGGTGTGTTTAGCCGAATCTGGCCTAAACACACCGTGAGCCGTATCGGGAACCTCTCGGGCTACCTAAAGGTTCCAAACTCTGCATCAAACTAAGTGCCGAGGTCCTTAAGTAACCCCAGATCCTAGGTGAAACATGAACATGATCAATTTGATCAACATGAAACGAGACACTGAAGCGACACAATGAACGATGAACGCTAACACAACACCTATGCTGGCCAACATCGCTTTGAGAGTAATCAGGGGAAAAAGCACCACCCCCCCAAAGAGAGTGTGGCCAATTGTGCTCTATCTGACTGCTGATAGCAAAGTGGCATCGCTTCGGATTCAAACTCAAGATCCCCGTGCCATAGTAACCACTGCTGAACCACTTGAAGTCCAGTCTTTGCATGTTAACCCCCTCTACACACACACATTGGCATTCCCCCTAATCCAATGATATTGTGGTGCTATGAAATAAAACATATTTTAAGAGGAGGAACATGTCGGAAACCCATCCTCCCAAAATCCTCTTCCTATAAATACCATCTCTGTCCTGTTTGCATGTCTATGAAGTCTTTGCCACCCTTTATCAAGCTAACTTGATAAAAATGAAAAATGTAAATAATAAAAAAGCTCAATTTTAACAACATTAAAAAAAGGTGTGGGGGCTGAATAGTTCAGACAGCCGAGGCAGAACCTGAAGGACTTTTAGCAGCACTGCCTTTTAAAGTGAATCTCATCCTCTCTATTCTGAGTAAATACATAACATCACAGAACCACAGTGAAATAGAATGGTGGGGCGGGGGGTGGGGGGGTGGTTGAAGACCTCCACAGTAGTAAATGTTGGCCTCTTATCAATAAAGCTGTGAATGCTAACATATCTGATTAAACCAAATATCTTAATAGAGGGATTTTACTCAGAGACTGATGTCTTAAACCTTTTTTTCAGAGTAAAAAAAAAGGTCAAGCTACATGGTGAAGCATCACATTTATCACATTGTTCACTGACAAAGACTGAATAGAATTTAGATAACTGGGACTTCAATCATATCAAGGAACTCTATGTAGTACTTTGAATTGTATCATTTGAAGTCTTCAGCATGGTGTACGTAAGTGTACTTTGCCTATGGCTTCATCCCACCACTGTTCTGTGAAAGCAGGGCCCAGTTCCAGTTCCAAAGCACTTTTAATTTCAGCAAGATAATGTAGATCTAAAGCCATGAGTTGCGAATACATCTTAAATATTAGGGATTTAGGGACTGGAAAGGGGTTGAGAGTTGAAGGAGAACAGTAACCTAATTTGGATATATCGAAACGACTGTGAATAAGGCAAGTTAAAATCTGCAGCAACTGAGCGAAACTTTGAAAGGTACCATCCTTAAAAAGATCTCAAAAGGCATTGATAGCTCTCTTATACCACTTACTGAAAGCGTTGTCACGTAAAGCAGGGAGGAGTAAATAATTATCTGTTATAGGCCTCAACAACGAAGGGGATGTGAACTTTAAATGATGGCTAATTTAAAACCAAATGCAGAGAAAAGTGAAAATCACCAATGGCTAATTACTTACAAAATGAGAAAGTTTGAGGGGTAAGGAGGAAGCAAGCAGATGTAGAACAGGAATAATTCTCCAACCTACACCACTGCCATCCCTGAGACTGAAGCCAACAAAGAGCCTTTTAATTATGGGCTGACCCAAAATACAATAAGAAATTACGCAGGGCCAGTTGCCCCGCCAAATTTAAATGTATGTAATAATGAGTGTCTTACTGTAAGCACCCTTCCATTCCATATAAAGGTGGTAAGGTGCTGGTCCAGAGAATGTATAAAATAGGGAATGGTTTGAAACAAAAAAAAAAGTGATTCAAGAAATGAGAAGAGACTTCTATCACTGTAATTAATTAAAGAAAATTAAACAAAAATGGGTGTGAATGGGAGGGGTTGAAGTACGAGATACACATATCCATATCTTCTGTGTTTTCTGATGGATAAAATATAGCTTTAATCTTTAATAATAATATTCCACTTAAAAGTACAGTTTTATGCAAAAGTCACAAAGCACTTGTCATTTTGAACAAGTAATTCATTGTTCAAGTGATATTTCTGAGAAAATTACATTAGATAATCCACATGCATATGGAAGGGGAATAAAAAAAATAAAAAGAATAGGACCCCAAAACAACTGTGAAACGACGTCCCTGGTAGATCCAAACTGCCCCCACATCAGAGAAACAGCACTTCTTACACACCTTCACTCATCTTACACTCAAAATCTCTTTATGCTGCTTAAAACAATGGACTGACCACCCCAGGCCGCAACTTTGGTGGTGTTAGGGGTGACTTCTAAGCCTGAACTTTGAAGGTGTGGAAAATATCCCTGCAGATTTCTCCACATGTACTGAAAGAGAGTCGTCTAAAAGAAAAGAAGCTGTGCTCTCTGACAGGGATTGAACAGTCGGAGTGTAAAGCAGAAATCTCTTTTGGCTGAATTCTCAAACCAGGAAAAGCTGTCAAACTAATCACAACTGAAAGCTCTCTTGTTTGTTTAAGATGGCTGCGCTTTAGTCTACTGACATTTAGTAAATTTCATACAGTGTGGAGCATATCAACAGTGACCAAGGACAGTAGCTCATTGATAGCAATAAAAACAGTGCTACTTTCATAGAATTGACCTCCCCCAGCTGAAATGGTGGTTTTAACATTGGTTTGTCCAACCCCCAACTGACATAGAGACTCTGATTGGATCTGCCACAGAGTTTGACTGTCTGTTGTCTTACCTCCAACTGACATAGAGATTCTGATTGGATCTGCCACTGGGTTTGACTGTCTGTTGTCCAGCCCCCAACTGACATATAGATTCTGATTGGATCTGCCACTGGGTTTGACTGCCTGTTGTCCTACCTCCAACTGACATAGAGATTCTGATTGGATCTGTCACTGGGTTTGACTGTCTGTTGTCCAGTCTCCAACTGACATATAGAAGCACTAAGGATAATATTGTGTTATTGCACAGCAAAATATGACAACGTGTATCACAAAGCAGGAATTCATTTTTTTATTAATTTTGATTTCTAACGCAGATGCAAACCAACGTTTGCAAGCCACCAGCACCAATCAACACCCCATCACTCCAGCACAGTCGTGTCATGCAACACATACTTTCCTCCTTCCAACTCTTCACCAGTTTCATCAGAAAATTACGCAACAACTTGATAATCATCATCTTTCTTTATTCACATTTTGTTCACAACATGGTGAGAATACTGAAATGTGAACCCAGTCTCCTGAACTGAATCAATTCCAATCCTGGGCCGACCGTATTGTTACACTCCTATCAAGCATCTGTCAGCATAGCATATGTCCGTTAGCAAGCACTCTTCTGTTTTTTGGATGCATAATGAAGTTCCACAGAGAGAGGTGTGAAAACACTGCAAAGCAGTTTACTTGCCAAGCCAACAGATCAGAATGAAATCAAACACAATAAGATGGAACTGAAACGGCACACACTCACACTGTGTGATGTGATGTTGATAGCTGGTTATTTCATCCTGTGGGGAAGTCAAATGTTTGAGGAGTTTGAGCATGATAGGCTACCTTCATTCGCAACATTATGTAGCGTGTGTACCTTAATACAACGTAATATACTTTAATATAGTGGTTTCAAAACCACTCTGAGACTCCACTGACCTGTAATTTAGAAAACAGCATCCATATTGTTGCTAATTTGCTCCCTGCTTAGTAGTTTTAAAGAAATATCTATTTATACGCAATATTAATATCAGCTGAGTCTCAAGTTTTCTATATTAGTATCGGAAAAGCAAAAGTTCATGGGTCTACTAGTCATTGCTCTTTTCTGAGAATCCAGAGTTCTTAGCTGGCACCCAAAAGAAATACAGGGCGTCTTATTACATATCCCCCAATTGCCATTCTGCTGGCTGGAATGTTAGTATAGGGTTTTTTTTTGAGGGGGGGGGGCACTAATTATCAATTATGCTGACTAGCATATGTACCTTAATATAACTTAATATACCTTAATATGATGGTTTCAAAATCAATACATTGACCTGTAATGTAGAAATAGCATTTCTTAGCAATTTCTAAAGAAAAACAAATTTACGCAATTGTGATATCAGCTGACACGCACATTTTCAATATTAGTACAGGAAAAGCAAAAGTGCATGGGTCTACTAGTCCTTGCCCATGTCTGAGTACCCAGAGAGCTCAGCTGGCACCCCAGAGCTGCCTGAAGGCAAAGATCATAAAGGTAAAGACATACAGGATGTAGTGCATAGGGAAAAAATGGAGCAAATGGGACCAAAGGCAACGTCTGAATGCAGTGACAGGATCAACAGGAGCTTGCTGTAGAGTCTGAGCTGGATTTCTCTTTAGTGGCCTAGAGCTGGGGCTGTGTTCAGATTAGGCCTTTCAGTCAAACCCACGTGCTCTACTGGAGCGGTACAATGTGGGCGAATGCTGCACGCTCCTACTATTTCTGGTCCAAAGGCAGAGAAGATGGTTTTGGTGCTCCCTTTTCTCTGAAGGGTTTTTTTTCCCTTCAGGCCCAGGGAATGTAGAGCGAAGGTGCTGATGGTTTGTGTCTATGAAAACTTGTATAGAAGCACGTTAGAGAGCTAAAACAGTGGTAGTATCCTGATGAAGTTTAAAGTTTGTTTATTGGTTTCCCCATTTTTAGAGATAATAGCATGTCATATTGTGTAGCACAGAAATTACATACAAGTATATTTAAGATTACTTTACAATTGAATGTGGTTTATGGTTAATTTTGTCTTAATTTAGGTCCACAACTACAGAAGGAAAATTCTACCATACCAAATGTGGTAGTTAATCAACAGCTAGGGTTAGGGTTATTATTACTATTATTATTATTATTATTATTATTATTTCCCCTCAACTATCACTGTAGCGGGGTCTTATTGCAGATCCCAATCCTGCCACTCTGCTGGTTGGAACAGAACTAGAGATTTTGAGGGCAACACTAATTACTAATTATACTGTCTAGCATCATGCCGAGTGATGGGGAGAGGGAGGGTCACCTCAATCTATCTGCTACCTCAGGGCTCAGGGCTACCTTAATCAGACCTGCAAGATACTGATGACAGGGCCAATCTTTTTTTGTGGTTCTATGTTGAGCTGCTAGCAAGCAAGTGGTAAAAGGGGATGGGGAAGGTGAGAGCCCTCTTTACAAATATAGCCATGCAGAGGTAAACCTTACAGCACAACCACAGCATTCTTTATATCAGACATCATGTTCTGCCACAATACAGAATGCCTTTTTAATACAATATATATATATATATATATATATATATATATATATATATATATATATATATATATATATAGATATAGATATAGATGAATGTTGTTCTGCTTACTCACCTACAAAGACAACATTCCAATTTACCTCCAGAGTAAACTGAGGGACCTCCAACACAGGTGGAAACTGCATGATAGGCCAACGTATTATTGGACACAGAACAGAAGGGTAAAGAAAAGTAGACTAGGAGCATGATCCTTACCTCCCCAAAGGTTTCCTCTAAACCAATGCTGCCTTTTTATGACAGTTCTCTTCTATAATAAAAACAATTAGATTCATTTTGACTCTGCTCAGCCTGCTATAGGAGCTGGACTGTGCTTTGCCTGAATTAAGCCTGTCTTTGCTATCCCCTCTGGCATGCTGTCTGTGGGAGGACTCAGTCTATCTGGTATCTGAAGCCGAATTCTAAATGCACAAAGCCTGCTCACTGCTCACTGGGTGATGGAAGCTGCCCTTTTAGACAGACCCAAGGTCAGTTTCTGTTTCTTTTCTACTGGTTAATATTTAGGCCTTTATTTAGGAATACTGCAGAACACACCTGTCAAATGATCATAGCGGTTCTCCAAGCACTTTGCAGAACTGAACATGATGTGAATGGTCATGCAAATCTTAGGGAAAGCAAGTGAAGCCCTCACAGGCTAACAGTACTGCTATGTGAGGCCTGTGTGTGGGTTGGCTACGAGGTTTGGAAGTATTCGGATATAACGACTATCATGCTTTAATTAAATCAGCCTTGTGTTAGAGAACCGTACCTGTCCTAAAATAGCAATAGGATCTTCATGTACAAAGACATCTGCATTTACATCAATTGGGGAAGACATCAGGGATAAACAGGGATGAATGTTGTGGTTATTGAACGTGCATTTGATGCTTGTGGATGCTTGTGAATGTAAGGCAAAACAGAACAGCAGTTCCTCAGGTGCAAGATGTGATCAGACTATGTGATATCTATAAGAATCCACCACTACATAGAGAAATATTACAGTATGCAGACCCCTAATTACAAAGACAAATGAACACAAACGTTCAATACAGGCCTGAATGCTTAACTTCGACTGTGAGGAGGTCCAGTAGCTCTGTTATACTGTGGGAGGCATTTTTCTGGCACCGCTTGGGTCCACTTGTCTCCTTAAAGTGAAGACAAATCAATACAAAGCTATTTTGACCGAACATCTTTATCCTATGAAAAGAATCCATTCTGATGGGAGTGGTCAGAGCACAAGGGGTCAGGAGCTTGTAAAGGAGAGGAAAGGAATGCTTAGGTTGGCAAGGAGCTGAGCAATCATTCGTGGCCAGTGGTCCTCAACGCTGTGGTCGAACCAAGCTAAGCTAAGCTAGGCTAAAATGTCATCCCATGCTGTGCTGTGCTCTGCCAATGTCCAGTAATTGGCCTGGCGGAAATGTTAGCATGTGAGCATTTACAGCCTGTCCAGTAAGTGAATAGTGTTTACATGGCAATGGCATGTGCGATTGTGCTATGGGCTTGAAGTGCAAGCTGATGGAGCTACCAGTTGTGAAACAAGAGAGAGTTATGTGGTAAAAGTTACCTAGAATGTGATGTTGGACTAAGTGCCAAGTGCAGAACAGTATGAGTGTCAGGGACTGGGATCATCATTTTTGATGATGTGGACAGCTGTAGCAGTATCAAGGTAAATGAGGATTATTCTTCTGGTCCATTTGTGCCTCCAAGGAAGGAGATGGAGGAATTTGACCAAGACAAAGCAACAGCTGTCATTGAGGTTAACATAACCAATGGATGGAGTAGTATCACTGAAAAGCTGCAAAAAGGAAATACCAGCCAGAACCGATATAGGTTGGGATAACGGCGGAGGCAGCAGCAATGCTGAAGAGATGGGAGATGAAGGAGTGACCTTGCGGAATGATGGACACATGGTAGTTGAGGTTACCTAGGAGAGACAGGAGTTGTAGGGGCATTGGGGCAGGACACCCTGAAAAGATGTCAGAAATTGGCCTGAAGAGGGGGGATCTTTAACATGGATATAACTGTGCCCAGCTAGATCAACTACATATGATATGGTCAACAATGCCATAGCTAAACTAAAAGATGGTGTCTGGCTAGAAGAGCCATGGCGACCCAGCAAGTTGATTATGAAGCATTTCTTGCCTCAATACATGAGAGTGACAATGCAATGTGATTGAGGTGGTAGATGGAAAGTGACGGGGGGTTAAGTGATTGCAAAGCTCTCATAATTGTCCTTGGACAGGAGGCAGAACACAAAAGAGGGGCGGCAGAGAGAGGGAAAGCAAAAGCACCATGGTGATGGGACGTCTGGGCCGTCTGTGTGGCAGGGAGACCTGGACAGAGAGTACAAGAGGGGGGGATAGGGGTGAATGAGGGAGGGGTTGGGAGGAATGAAGAAAGCGGTGGGGTGGGGATAAGGCAAGGAGAGACTGAGAAGAAGTGCTGTGGTAGGCAAGAAAAAGTAAGAAGAGGGGGACCAACAGGAATGGAGAGTGGGGAGAAAAGGAGCGGTAATGGGTCCAGCCCGAGAGGCCAGGGTGCAGAAGTAGGGATGTCATTGGGCTGGAAGTCAGGCACTGTTTGTCTCCAATGGGTCTGACATAGATGGACAAGAATGAGCAAAAAGGACACCTTTGTCCTTCAGAATGTTCTGGAGGCTAGTAGCATGTGGGTGTATGGGAGTCCAAGAAGCTGCAGGAACACTGTTGCAGTGCCCGGGGCACATAGTCCACCCATGCGAAGAAAGAGAGGTCAGGGAGGAAAGGAGTGTCTGGCAGAGGAGCCAGGTGAGTTGGCCGAGTGGCAGGGACATTTTCAGCGGATCTCAGTTTTGAGATGAGGGGCAATGGATTGAGGGACGAAAGGTACTGGCAGCTGGAGAAGAGGTTACCATCAGATGATGAGGTCAACATTAGATGATCAGAGTCTATGATGAGATGGGGCAGCGACTTGGCAGTCTTGTGTCAAAGAAAATGAAAAAAGAGAGAAGTAAGGGCCTTCTCTCAAAATTAAGCTATTTTATAACTCCACTTTGTATCTACAGAAGCTGAAGAAAGATAAGCGATGTCAAACATTCTGGATAATTGAGATATTTCAGAAAGTGTTTTCACTTTCACCAGTGCTCGGCACATTGGGAGAATTACATAACCTAGTGAAAAAAACATCTGAATGGCCCTCTAGGCACCCTCTCTTTGTCATGAAAACAGTACGGAGTGTTCTATAATACATCACGAAGTGGAAGAGCAGCCTGAGACCATTGCTCCTCGCTCAATATTTACTGGGGTACTTTAGAGTTCAATCCATCCTAATGAAATGGTGAAATGGCGTTTGAAATGGCCCTTTTTTGATTGAGTTCAGGTGGACAAACTACACACTGATGTTTGAACAATAAACACAATCAGACCCACAGCCAAACTACGGAACCCAGAATAGTCCATACTATTAGGGATGGGTGGTCAGATTTTACCGGATTACTGTATACCGCATACCATATTAGTGAGGATGGAGAGTAGAATAAGCTGCCATCTCATCCTGCATTATTTTAAAACAACAACTGCATACACGATCCCTAACTAAATCAATTGTTCAATAAATGTTAAACTATCAGTATGAGAACAATTACAAAATTGTAAACTGCTCTGAATCGGGAGTGAGACTTTGGTTAGCATTAGCTTGTTAACACAATAACACGAGCGACTGGTGTCGGAAGCACAGTAAGCTGAAATTGCAGCCTTTTTCTTGTGGTGTTTGACCTGTAGCCCACTACCTAACCTTTGCTTGGCTAGCACTGCTACAGATCCAACGGGTTCCACACAGAACAGCTGCTAGTCTGACACGAGTGTTGACCATAACAACTTGTGTCTGAGAGAGAGAGATCAAGGTCGAGAAAGTCATAATGTGGCAGGTTATGTCCTGTTTGGACCCGCAGCCGGCCAGCTAGGTTTAGATAAGTTAGCTAACAGGTTAAGCACCAAACCTCAAACACACATTTGAATGATGAAGTCTTATATCTGAGAGCACAACGTTGAGTAAATGGTCTTAGCAGCTGATATCGACTGTGTACTGGTCGTCGCTGAGGATTTGTGGCTCGTGTACTGGTTAAACTGGTGTACTGCATCCACAGGAAACTATGTAGCCGTAGCGGGTGCTTCATTTTTAGATAGAAGCGCTTGTTGGAATGCGTATCCATCTCTGTTTTTACCAGTCAGTGGGCACCCTCAGCACCCTGAATGCATATTGCCTGAATGCTACTTCGTATTTTTTGCAGTGTGCTAAATGAACTCAGAAATTTGACACACCAGACATGTCGTAATTCTGAAATTTAGTCCTTATTTAAAGATACTGCCATAGTTTTATGTACCACAGTATATGGAGTTACCGTTATACCACCTAGTCCTACATGCTGTTCACGTTTATTAACCACTCCATTATTCCGAGCTTCAAGCTCCATCGCTTTTTGTTCCAGCACTTCTCCTAAATAAAGGCATATTTAAAGTTCTCCTGAGAGCTCATTTGTTTCTGTGTTGTGGTTTCATCATCGGTAGCAAGATGGTAGCTTTATTCTGCTTGTGTTGTATGGGTGTGCTAGTCGGTGCATGTTGCATGGTTTGTTATTCCTCAAAAGGCCACCATATAGTTAAGCTTTGGTTTGGTTTGGCTGTCCAGGAGCAGCCCACAAGCCTTGCAAAGAGGCTCAGACACAACCTTCTTCCATAACGATCTGGTAGCTCAGGTCTTCGTGCTTGTCCGTTTCTCCATCCAAAAAACTGCTTGCTTAATGCTCATCTGTTCGTCTATGAGTGGTTATAATATATTGATGCTATATTAATATTTCTGTTTTAGGGCATGCCCAACAAACAAACAACACATCTGTATGTATTTGTGCAGGTCAGCATTAGAAATGCTGGAGTTACAACCTAAAAGCGATGCCATGACTTAAAACTCCATCCATCCATCTAACTGTACAACACATTTGCCTGGGGCCTTGGTTTCTTACTGTACTCTGTAAAATATTATGTCAATATGTCAATAACAATATTTTCCTGTGAAGCTGGAGTTTGGAAGTTCTAATATTTGTTAGCTAGAGTCTAGTGAGGTACACAGGGTCAGAATGAACTAAATGGACACTGATCATGTCTAACAAATTGGGTGATGAGGAAGGATGCATGTCGACTAGCTTTATAAGGTGCAATCCACCCATCATGCAGATTCACAAAAGAGGAAGAACTATGATCAAAACCATAAAATGCAAATCAACGTTTCACTGGCAAACCCTCAGAAGGACAGCCGTCTACTAGAAGGACCAAATACTGAGGTATATATAGAGGTGGCAATTAGTTCTGGAAACTAGGTGTATTTATGTGTATATTTAGTAATAGGAGGGGGAGTTATGGTGGAACCAGAGCCAGGGTGATTCAGTCACTAATGGGAAAGACCATGGACTGTCTTCTGTCAAGAGGGCTTGTTGACACATTATAGCGACAATAATAACGTTGGCCTGCTTTGCTCTTGGATTTGTGATTATGGATTAGCTGTTGTTGTACCTGCCTGGCTGGTATTTGGCCCCTGCCTGGTCCATGGACTATAAGTACTGGATTAGCCCAAATAAAGACACATTGCACTTGCACTGCTTTTCGGTATTTGGCCCAATTCTGTGCATTAGCTGATTACTGCTGAATTTTCAACATTAAATTTAACCACCACACACACACAACCTCTGATCCTGCCACATTACATACAGTTGCAATCAAAATTATTCAACCCCCAATGCTTTTTGTTAGCCAACAAACCTTTATAAAGGTTTTGTTAGCCAACAAACCTTTATAAACTTTCAGATGTTTGCCATAAACCAATGAAACTAGATCAATTTTAATTAGCTCAGCACAACTAAAATAAGCGCTCCCTCCAAATTCACCAAAATGCAACTTTTACTGATGGCTGCAGTCTCAGTATTATTCAACCTCTACATGACAATCCTCTTTAGTAGTTCACTAATATTCTTGGGTTTATGTGCTGCAACCATCTTCTATAAATCCCACAAAGATTTTCTATGGGTTTTAAGTCAGGTGACTGACGACCACTCCAGAATCATCCAGGGCTTCTTCTGAAACCAAGCGTCTGTGGACTTCAAGGTATGCTTGGGATAAATGTCCTGTTGAAAGTTGATACCTAAGCTTTAGCTTCCTCACAGAAGGCATGATGTTTTCTCTAATAATTTCCTGAACCCATCTAGCCCATCCACACGCTGCTGGTTTCCAGTGCCAGAGGAAGCAAAGCAGCCCCAGACCGTCACTGAGCCACCTCCATGCTTCACTGTAGGCAGGGTTTTATTTTCAACTCATGCATCATTCTTTTTCCTCCAGAAATACTGCAGATCCACAAGCTCAAAATGTTCCAGATTATTATCATCAGAATCCCAAAATGTTTGTGGCTTATTTATCTGGTTTTGAGCAGATTCTTTTCTTGTGCCATTAGGTCAGTAGAGGTGTACATTAGTAAGCGCCTTACTGTGCAAACTGAAACCTCAGTGCCTGCTGCCACCAAATCTTGCTGCAGGTCTTTTGCAGTCACTCAGTGTTTTTGACCACCTGCCTACTCAGGAATCTGGTAGCAATCGGTGATGGCATCCTCTTTCTGCCACGTCCAGGTGGCGTAGCCAGTGTTCCTTTAACTCTAAACCTGTGAACTCTGCTTCCAGCTGTATCTCTAGGGGCATTCAGTGCTTTGCTCTCTTTCTGTATCCTTTTCCTTGTTTGTGAAGCCAGTGATCTCTGATTCTCTGAACTTTTTGAACAACTGTCTTGGTTTGAGCCGTATTTCTTACATGCAATCAAACGTCACAGTCAACAATCCACCTAGCCAGTCCTGGTATTTGATGTGCTTTATCTCAAGCACATCTGGGTTAGCTAATGAGGCCCTTGATTTGCCATCTGATTCACAATAGTGTGCTCTTATAAGAGGAATCTATTCAGGGACTGCATAGCATTTTGTGTTGAATCTGGAGAATGCACTTCTTCTATTAGTTGTGATGAGATATTTAAATTGGCGTTGTTTGATTGGTTCATTGCAAACTGCTGAAAGTTTGTTAACTGCTAATAAACCTAATTTGCAATTGGATCATTTCGACTGCGACTGTACCTGCCACCACCATGCTTCACTGTGGATATTAGGCTCTTTTTCATAATAGTGTTTGCCTTTAAATGAGAACCTGATATTTGTGGCCAAAAACATCTATGTTGTCCTCATCTGATCAGAGAGTCTAGGGACCATAGAACTAGGTGTATTTAAGGTGAATTCTTAAATATTGGAGTGTTTATATATGTATATTTAAGATAATATATAATTATCCCTAGAAATGTTTGTAGAGCTAAAACCATATGTCCTCTAGACACCAAATTTGGTCTACAGGTGTAGTTTTCTTCCCACTACTCATCAAGTAAAATGAGCCCAATTGCTCTGATGGTGGCGCTATAGATCAGTGTTTTGAGTTTTTACCCATAGCTAATCAACGGTGGCACCTAGACTGAAAATGTTTTTTGCATTGTTTATTCAATCAAGATTTCAGCATAAGTGACTCATTTGGTCCTTTTTTTGCTCCATCTCCAATAATTACTGCCATATTTAGCAAAAAACACAAAACCACAAAAAAAAATTGTGTATGCATTTTCTCTTTTCTCCCACATCATTTCCATCAGATTTGTATTGTAAATTGGGTAACCAATTTATAACCAAGGTTCCAATAATTCTACATGGCATTACATATATGTAATGACCTCTCCTTTCCTGTTTCTCCACCTCCTAATGAGTTAACAAGGCAAACTTTAGCATTACAATTGCCTCTGGACACACAAGTCATACAGCGACTACATGAGTGCATATGCTGTGTGGTTCATTAAAAAGTAAGAATGTCAGTATGAAATGTGGTGTGTGAGCTGAAAAAATTGTGTAATTTAAAGAAGGGAACTTTATGATTTATTTTTTTATGACTGGATTTCATAAGTAAGAGAGAAGTTTCCAGAATTGACTTTAGGTTTTAAGTAAATAGGATTATTGTCTGTTCACTTTGTGACAGGCAGCCTTTGATTTCCAGTCCTAAGGATTTATTTCATATCACCACTGCTCTTACATAACGCTGTGAAATGTCAGCAGAACTTAAGTTATCAGAGATTGATTCTATTTTGAGAAAAGGAAGGAAAACTGACGGGTAGTTGGGGAGTTTAGTTCACTGAAAGCCTTCTGCCAGTCCCATATTCTGCCTACATGTTAATGTTAATGGAGCGAGGCATGGGCACATAGCGATCAACATTCGCTGCTCTCATGCATGTTCTTGGTATTAGTCACTGGGGGGGTTGTCCACTCTGAATGGCAATGCTTTTAGATTTCTCGTGGTTAATCAGGAAAAGATCAAGGAAGGTGTGTTTTTGAAATGTGACTCAGATTCAGTGGTAGGGTAGGGTATGGTTTGCCATTAGCAGCAGGAGTCTGAGAGAGTCCAATTGGCCATGCTCTCTCTGGATGGGTAGATGGATGGGATGTTGGGATTGCTAGTGCTAGGGGGAGTTGTGAACGAGTGGGTTAACTGGCAGTGCCAAATTGGAAGGAAAAAGGGAAAAATTTGATGAACAAATCTATTAAAATATAAATAAACAAATAAATAAATAATCCAAGTTGCATGTGCAAAGGTTTGGGTGCCTTACAGGGTCTTTTTCCCCCACTATTCTTTGTAGAAGGCCTTTAATTCTAGGATACTCTTTGGTCATCTTGCAGTGACTGCAGCCTAACGAGCCAAGAGTAATGGGTTTGTTGAAATGAATGACTTCTTACCGTGTTCAAACAACAAGCAAAACACGTGAGCAGCATCGACAAACCCAAACTCTCCCATTACAAACAGCAAAGATTTGTCTCTACATGCCACCAGCTGCTGAGCGCAGGTTTAGATGGACGACCCTTTTCTGTGTTTGAAGCGTTGTGCCACCTCTACAAAAACACTGCAGTTAAGGAAGATGTTGTTCATCAGAACATGATGTCAGAACATGATCAGAACATAATTAAGTTCTTTAAACATGGCTGAAAAGAAACTAATCTGTCAGGTGAAGAAGAAGAGAGATCTGCACGATTCCCAGCGCTATTTTTCTTTACTGATGAAGTTTTTGTGTCTTTGTTGTCTGACAATCTAATAAACATTAGAAATGTCAGAACTATGGGATGATCACATCACGGGGAACCACATACACACCTGTTTACATTGATCAGCCATAACATTAACACTAACTCCATGTTTCTACACTCATTATCTATGTTATCAGCTTCACTTCCCATACAGGAAAGCAGCCTGTATTTTAATGTTTTAAATATCCATGGTTATATTAATCGTGGATGAGTGGACTAATACTGTAATATATTGATTGTTCTGATAGTGATGGTAGGCCAGTAATGACATTATCAATATGTAGTGCAATATATGGACATGACCTTAATCATTTTTGCTTGCCCACTGTGTTTACTTAGTGAAAAGTAGTTTCCAGTGTCTGAATCTTCTTAATAAATAAATGTTTGTTGTTCTCTAAAAAGGTGTAACTGGATTATTATGCTATTATATTAGCAATATATTAGTGGTATGACATCGGCTTAAAACTTTCTGCATACCAGTCCTCATATGACAATACTGATACGTCATTCAATTAAAACGAATAATAATGCCGTTGTATCCACATTACACAAGCTATCTAATCAGTATCATCACACCTCCACCCCATATAAACACACTGTGTAGCCTGCCCTTACTTCTGGAACTCTTATGCTCCGTCACACTGCACCCACAAAGACCTCTCCCCACCCACACCACACCTAAATTCATACCCATCCAGTGTCTTGTAAATAATGTAAACATTCAGAGTATATATCAAACCTGTACATTTAAGTGAGAGAGTGCGTATGTTTTTATACACATTAAATACAATATATTGTATTATATATATATATATATATATATATATATATATATATATATATATATATATAGTATTATTTATATGCATTGTAATTGTATTATATGAGTTAATGTATAAATTTGTGTTGTTTTTTATTATCGTGAGGGAGTATGCACCTGGGTTTTTCACTCACCTTTACATCTGTGTAATGTTACGTGACATTGCTGAATGATTGTAATTCACTGTAATGGTCTAAGTGTGTGGAACTACTTTTCCCTCCACCCTCCACCTCTGCTTCTCATATACACACAGAGCAATGCCAGGCTGAGTAAATGCCCAGTTACGGCAGCTCATTTAAAGTTATTTCACTATACTAATGTCTGATTATTTAGTATATTTTACTAAATTTTATATATATTTAAATTTTTTATTTAGTAGTATATTCAGCTTTTAAATCTATCATACCTTACATATATAAAGTCTTTCAAATATAGCTTTATGTGTCTGAAATTACTGGCTTCAATCGTAATATTAACAAATGATCCTCTTTTTCTAAGCATAAGAAGGATTTTAAAAGTATCAGTATATGAACTGCTGGCATCGAGATATTGGGGATATCAGCTGGTATCGTATCGGAGAGAAAGTCAGAGGTATCGCCCATCCCTCCGCTGAAGATCTGCGGCAGGTGCTGCTCGGTGCTCTGGGGCCTGGGAGGCTGAGGGCCGGCACGCAGGCGCAGTGAGCGCTGCCGCAGACAGGGGGCGTCAACATGGCGCCTTGAGAAAGACAACAGAGCGCATCGCTCACTGCTCTGCCGTTAGGAGGAGGAGAGGAGAGGAGAGGAGAGGGGGAGAGAGAGAGAGAGAGAGCGCAGCCAGGAGAGGACCGTTCTGCCGCCGACACCGAGAAGAAGAAGGAGGAGGAGGAAGAAAAAAAAACAAAAACACCCAGCACCTACATTAACGTTTTCCTCCGGCGGTCGTATGCTTCTCCCGGAGCGACTGAACGGACAGGCCCGGACCTCGACGTAAAGCGGCCGTGTTTTTAAAACCCCGCCGTGTGTTTTTATCATCCCCGTTTCGCTTCAGTTTCATGCGGTTCGTACAGCGGCCGGTGACACAAAGCAGGTGAGAGACCGAGGCGAGGCGGCCGCTCCCCTTCGTCGGGGTTTCGGGTGGAAATGTCGAGCGAAAAGCCGCTTTCGACGCCCGGCTCCTCCTCGCTCGCCGAGCGGGAAGCTCCGCCGGGCTCCGCCGGTGGCGAGGTGATGGTGTCCGGCTCGGGCTCCGTGGTGCTGCCCGCCGGGGTCATCAACCCCTCGGTGCCCATCCGGAATATCAAGATGAAGTTCGCCGTGCTCATCGGCCTGATCCAGGTCGGCGAGGTTAGCAACAGGGACATCGTGGAGACGGTGCTGAACCTGGTGAGTCCGCCTTTACAGCATTACTGTGTGTGTGTGTGTGTGTGTGTGTGTGTGTGTTTATTTTTCCCTTTAAAACGTTGGAGGTGCTGCTCTGACCTCCCTCACCGCTGGTAAGCGAGGTGAGATGACTAGCTCGAGTTTAACCGCTGTCTGAAACACCAGTCCTACAGGGGCTGCTCAGACCCCCGCTGCCTTTTGTTGATCGCCCGATCAGTGAGACGGAGACGGGGACTGAGACTGCAGCCGTGTCCGGTGGATGGGAAAGGGCTATGAAGGAAAAAAAAAACTCAGCACCATCCTCCGTTTTGGGTCCAGTCGTTCCCTCTGCCCCCACGGAGAGCCCGGGTGGTGCTGCATTCCTAATTCTGGCAGTTCAGAGAAACAGCCACAACAGCCACAGCATCAACACGCCGGCCGGGAACAATGACTTTGCCAAATAGGGTCTCTCTGCTGCCTCACTGTAAGATGCTTTTGTGTCTCATGTCTTCAGACAGGCCATCAGACAGCAGGCCCGGCCTGAATGCTCCAGGTCTGGTGGTCAGGTGGTCAGGGAGGGGAGAAAAGGCCGTCATTCAAGCTTTGGATGTTTAAGGCTACAGCTATATCCACTAGGCAGAGACACGGGCGGGTTAATACCCGAGACCAGCGAAGGGGCTGGCTGTCATGCTGTGGTGTGTGGTGGTGTTTTTCTTGCTCTGTGGCCTCCATCGCTGACCAGTGACCAGTGTTTAGCATTAGGTAAGGCTGCTGTGAGGGTACAGGCCACGCAGACTGGTCTCGCATTGAGGCAGTTTTTAATACATCAACGGCAGCTCTTTTAGCGCTGGTTATGAAACGGCCCTTCATGTGAACGACGGTTCAGAGGCAGGAATGGCGACGGTTAGGCTGCCTCACCGTGAGGCGGCATGTTTTGCCCATGATTTCAGCAAAGGCTGACCTAAGCCAGGCCTGCAGATAGCTTGAGGAAGGGGGGAAACATCAGCTTTTGCCGCTGCTCGCCTGTTAGCATTCCCCTCACAGTCTCATTTTCAGGCTGCAGAGCAGCGATGCTCGACTCTTGAACGAGGCATTCTTTTGAACCGGTTCTTTTGAATCCGCCGGTTGAACCGAGTGCCGCTGATCCGGGTTTTGTAGCATCTACGTAATGTTGTTATAATGATCTTTACAGATGGATGTCATAAAATCGCAGTGTTATCTACTGCACTGTTACATTAAACAGAACCTCGTTGTGTTCACTTCTTGTATGCTCCACTCGAGTCCCTCTATATGTGGAGTGTTTTTGCTTTGTTCATACCGAGTCTGACTCCATTACTGATCCAGTGACGACATCAGACATACTCACTAAACGTAATGTCATTTGTATATGACTGTGAAGAGGACAGAGTTGACGTTTGAGGAAATGAATCCTAGGATCCGATGTTTGATTCATCGAACAGAAGAATCGATTCGTTCATCAACTGAATCGAACTCCCCATCACTGCTGCAGAGCTGAGACTGTTTTACACTTTATCGCATGACGTAGGTGAACAGCTCCACTTGGCGCCTCCTGAAATGTGGCACTGAGGGGGATGGAGGACACACTGCAGGAGTATGCAAAGCTGCTGGGGTCTGCTGTACTGTGGCTGCTCTGTGCATGGGCAAGCAGGTGGAGGGGTGGGTGTGAGAGGATGGGAGGTTGGGGGTGGTGGTGGTGGTGGTGGTGGTGGTGATGGTGGTGGGGGGAGGGTTGCTGCAGTGGCGATGCGCTTGGAAACCTGTAGCCTCCATCTGAGTGCTTGCCAGGCACCGCAAGCACCGTCGATAGTGCTGTAGGTGGGCCAGACCTTCATGCATTATTCAGTCTGGGCTCAAACCGCAGGCTTGTAGCCGAGCACGGGCCCATCGATTGATCCCCAAATGCCGTTTGTAGGAGGAGATGCACCCACTCGCCCTAATTAATAGGCTGTTCCGCGAAGCCTGAGCCACAGGAACCCATGGGAGCTTCCTGGACAAGAATGATTGAAAATAACGTACATCACTGTCTGCTGTTGATAAATTGAGGCGGACGGCCTTGTGGTGTCATCCCGGAGACGCTCTGCAGCTTATCGAGGGGGCCTTACCGTCTCGTATGGGGGCAGAATGTCTTGAAGATCGTACCACAAGGCCGATCACCTCGATGTATGATTTCTGAACATTCAGGGTGATTGAAAACCTCATATTGCCACTCATTTTGGGAAGAACACTCCATTATTGGTTTAGGATCAGATAATTCCCAGTTATTCCTTACCTCTCCCTGGGGAGCCACCAGAAGACCAGAATGTGTGTTCTGCTTCAGCTCCCCGCACACTTTTACTGAGCGGCCAAGAACAGTGAATGTGGCTGCGCCGTGTTTAGGACTCCATGTAAATTGGCTGAGGATGAGTTACAATATTCTATGGCTTCCCTTCTCTTATTTGAACCTTTGCGCCAGTCAGAGTTGTGATGGCAGGCTTTAACCAGAACATCATGTTTGGAGGCCAGTGGTAGG
Organism: Salminus brasiliensis; assembly: GCF_030463535.1. Lineage (NCBI taxonomy): Eukaryota > Metazoa > Chordata > Actinopteri > Characiformes > Bryconidae > Salminus > Salminus brasiliensis. The sequence continues at coordinate 18,451,417 of NC_132893.1, read as the reverse complement.
CTTTTATGAGGGTGAGGCCTACTGTGTGTGTCCCAGTTGAAATGGTGAAGGAGAATTCACAGATTTTCATCATTTTGGTGGGTTTGGTGGTTAAGATATCCAATCTCAAAGTCATCCAATGCTTTGATGTGAAATGGTTCATAAACAGGCTTACTTACTCTTTACAGTGGTAGGGATGGGAATTAGGTATCTATTGTATTCTCTAATCAAAGCCCAAGCTTTTTATGATGATAGTAAATAATGTCTAAATTTGTCTTTTGGAGACTACATGGACATACTTCTCCATCATGAATATGGATGTTTTAAATATGTTTTGGCTCAAAACCATGTCAGAATTGCAGTAGGCTGTGTATTCATAACAGTCTTGGGTAATTACTTTCTGTTCTTTAGAGCCATGCTCTCCAACCCAGCTCCTGGAGATTTACCTTCCTGCTGACTTTGGCTCCAACCCTAATTCACCCCAACTGATTCAACTAATTACTGCCTTCAGGAGCGCTTGACTGGCTGAATGGGGTGCTTCAGATTGGAGTTGGAGCTGCAGGAGGGTCTCCAGGAGAGGGGCTGGAGACCAAGGATTGGAGACCACTGTTTTAGAGGCCTCAAGCTCTCTGGACATCTGATTCTAATTACTAACCTCGACTATAAATGATTTATGTTCAATGACTTTGTTTATGTTTGAACCATTGAATTATGCAGACATTCCTCTGTCTGAGGAATGAGTTGAGTTGTACTGTTGTTCCACTATGCCACGCCTTTCTTACTTTGAGGTTACAGAGGTCCCTCACCTTGCAGCCTGAGGTAGCGTTAGTCCAGTTTGGAAGAACCGACTGCTCGCTTGTCTTTAGCCTTTAACGCAGCATGGTTGCCAGCCCAGTGCCTTACGCTGTCATAGCTCACACTAGCAGGCAACAGAGCGACCAGTCATTTTCTTATGGGAGTACAGTGCGTTGAAGTGGTATTCTAAATGATTGGCTCCAACAAATTCTTTGGACCAATCGTAGCCAGTGGTGGTCCAAGGTTCCCAGCTTCTGCTCCCTGAACTCCTAGTATTTCATTCCTTTTCCCAGCACTGTGCTTCTAAACAAGGAAAAGAGGTTCATAACTTGAGTTATTTAATTCAGTTTAAATTCAGTTTAAGTGCACATATTTAATACACCCCCCCCCCCAAAAAAATAAAAAAAATAAAAAAATAGCAATACATATGTAGTATTTGTTTTGGCTATTACATTTTCTTATTGGAAACTGGACCCACCCATGGCAATGCAAGTAGCTTCGAACATACCCACAAGAAACAAACTAGGGACGACGTAAGCGACTTGGAGCCTGCTGCTGTGTATGCAGGGATACAGTAACCTGCTGGTGTTGATGGTGAAAATAACTTGGAAATGGCATTTAGGGCATGATATTGCTGGACCCAGAATAAAAAACCACACTCATCTCCAAATATGGGCTTAAAATAGGCAAAAATGTTTTTTGGGGGGGAAATAAATATGAAAAGTGAACTATATTTATATGTGGATGCATGTTATAGGACACGTGTCTGTTTGGGCCACTGCTGAGATGTCCTGAACTCAATTCACCGTGTCCTCAACCTAAGCCTTGGATGCCAGGCCCTCCGCAGTCCGTGGAAAATGACACACTGTGAAGAAGATGAATCTAGAGATGATCTTATTAAGGTGGAAGTGTGAAAGAGTGTCCTTTGGCCTTTTGTTGTAGACTTGTAAGCATGTTGAAATGCCAGCAGGCTCTGCAGTATTCAGTCTGCAGCATATACAGTGCAAACACCCTATAGGTTTACTTCAGCGCACCAGGAACTGTGTTGGCTTGTCCGCGAGGCTGTTCGCTTGCTGTGTTTCCTGTAGCAGTCAATCAAAGAGGACTGTCGTAACACAATATTTGACAGGGGAAAAGGCTTTCCCATAAATCCACTACTGGTTGCACTCTCATTTCTGGATTTCTATTTAGTTGAGTAGGTCATAGGAAGACTTGTCTAATGCTGTTGGAGTGTCCCCAGTGGAGCTGACATAGTTGCTATTGTAGTCCTAGCAGCAGCGGCAGCAGCGGCAGCAGAGGCCACAGCAGCAGCCTCCCACTGTTCGCTCTCTGATGAACCCAGCCTAAAATGCTGGAAGTAAAGATTTCAGCTGTGCTATATTGTGTAGTTTATTCCTCTACATGTTCCACACTGGAGCTCCAGCTGTTCTTGTGTGTCTAGGTTAAGTCCATTTACCCCTAGACATAAGTTTGTGGACACAGCTCTGTTAGCCAAACGTTTTGGATGGGCTTTTGGACCAACCCACATTTTACCACACCCCTATACCACAGCACCACCTAAGCAACCAACACCTCTGCCAAAGCAGCAGCCTAGCAATGGCTTAGCAGCCAACAGGTATACCATAGCAATACCATAGCAACCAGTGCCACTGTTCTGTGAATTTTAACTTAATGGATTTGAATTTTACATAGTTTAGTAACTACTGTACATTTTCAGGAGCTGCTATGAAACTATATGTATATGTATCTTTTGAAGCTGAGGGAGTATGGAGGTATGGATGCACATACGGATCTGTTGAAGGGTACACCATTTCCAGCCATACAATGTGGTGTGTGTAAAGAGGCAGGACTGGTCAGCAGTGATTATAGAACATCTACAGGTGTGATTGTAATGTGATTGAATCTGATTGTAATCCTATGCTTCGTCCCTCTCATAACTACATTACCATCGTAATTCCCTGAAATAGAACCCTGTGGGGCTCCACAACACATTCAGTGCATATGTATTTGCATACTGCTTTTCACAATGGCTGTTGTCACAGAGCAGCTTTTAGAGATCCAGGTCCAAGACCCCTTTGAGCAAGCCAGTGGTGACAGTGACAAGGGAAGAAGCCTTGACAGGAACCAAGGCTTAAAAGGAGGGACCCACTGACACGGAGATATGCTAAACCAAATGTTTACCAGTTTCTACATTAGGATTAAGAGCTGAATAATAAACCTAGGGTTCAGGGGGTTAACTAGCCTGTTATTAAAATTAAAAGGACATTTTATGGCAGAACTGGAGATGCATGGTTATTGCATGACCGTGATGATATAAAAATGTTACACTGGCCGATTAGTTAATTAGTTGCTCATAGTTTTAGTCCCTTAAAATGGCTTGAATTACAACCACTCATGTTTAATTTTAATTCCGAGGACCCCAAAATGATAACTTAAGAACCTCAGCTGGTCTGAGGAACTATGAGGAGGTGAGGAAAAGCCCACACAATGCTTTGTGTTTGAAGTTTCCCTTTAAGGCAATCTCTCCTCTCTTTTACACTCTCTCGCACACACTCTCGCGCTGCCGCCAAGGGCCCAACGTGCCTTACTCTCCTGCCATTACCCAAGCATCATTGTTGCCATGGAATCGGCACCATGGGACTTTGCCACTCGCTTCCCACCGTACCAACTGTTGTCAGCCGTCTTTCCAGCTGCACCAGGATCACGACGAAGACGCGGACAACTGCGGCTTCATGACCAGCAGTTGTTTCATGTCTTTCTTTTAGGGTAAGGATGGGAATAAATACATGAAGGAGAAGATCTGTGAGCTGTGATCTTGTTATTCCAAACGCAGCACAAATGCATGGGAGGGAGCAGCGTATTTCAAACCCCAGGCCGTGTGGGCTTTTGGCGCATTAGGGACACCTTGCGTCCGTCCGTCTGTCCTTTCTTTTTCTCTCTGTGTGTCTCTTTCAGCTCAGGGAGAGGACTGGGCTGATGTGACTGTCTGTCTCTCTGAGGCAGAGTCTCATTATTCCCATCCACGCTCTGCAAAATCTCCAAGGTCAGGAGTACAGGCTGAAGATCATACAGTCAGCAAAAATAGCCCTTAGATGCTACAGCACTGTGTCGAACGCAGCAGCCCACCGCTGCCTTCCACATCACTGTTTTATGTCCGTGGTGCCCATGCAGTGCAGCACAGCACAGATCTGCATGTCCATTATAGTGGCGTGTTCTACTGCAAGGCCTGCAGCTAGGTCTGGGCTTCCGGCTCTGTGAAGTCAAGCCTGTTTTGAAACTCTGCTGCTTCCACATCACAAGATCACGTCTGTATTCGTACTGTTTAGCTTTTGTGTCTGTTTGCCAGTTTATGCTGGTGGTACGCTACTAAAATTGTGTGCCTATATACATATCTATTTTTTGCATGTGTATGTAAAAACAAGTGTTGCAAAGGTTTTACTGTATTTACTTTACTGTATGTGTTTTCTCATCATCCTCTTCCTATTAGCAGGTCTCCTGGTATAGGGCGGGGCTTAGTAAGGCACAGACAGGGTAGAAAGCAGCCAATCGGAGGCTTTTTTTTGTGACCAGCAGGAGTGTCAACATTCAGAGGGACAGCCACCCACCATCTACGCAGTTCATCAATTGAGACAGACTTACAGACACAGCAGAACTGCATTTTCAACCATTTGTGGGCCTGCTTCAGCATCAGAGTGTCAGTAATTTGGCATCACAACAGCCATTACTATTGCTTTGGATAACTAACATGTCCATAGTACCACATAGCAGTATAGCACAGGACAAGCCCAACCTGGAACTGCTAACAGAGAGAATGTCCTATGTACATTCTAGCAGTGTTAGGGATGTACTGATGTACTGGGGATCGTAGACTGAAAACCCCAATTTTTCATGTTCGTAAAAGCAGACGCCAATACATTGGATTAGCATTACAGGGAAGTGGAGCATGTAATTAGTAGAGGATGACAAATGTCCGTGGAATAAAATGCAGCTACCTTAGCGCAGCAGCCTACAAAGTACCGTACGTATCCACACGCCTGTAACTAGGGCTTTGTTCAGACAGCAGGTAAAGTGACCCAAATCAGATTTTCTCACCATATCCGATGTACATGTGAACAGTTCATGCTCCTAAACAGACGGATATGTGCAAATGAGCAATGCTTTATATTTGACGTCTGTTACCTCGCTACCTCACCACTTCTCTTCTCCTCAGAGTTGCACTGCCTGTATTGGATTAGAATCAGATTTCTGTATTGCATGAAAATGTCTGGTTCAGTGTGTTTGTCGCCAGTCACACTACCGCACAGGTAGTGATCAGACCTGGGCCACTTTCACCGGCTGTGTGAACGTAGCCTATGCGTCTTGACAAGGGCTTAAAGCTCCAGCCATATGCAGAACAAAAGCACAGAGTGCAAAATCAATTCAGAACCGCCCCAAACAATCAGATAAGCCGGCCCAATCAATTAATTAATCACAAGGTTCCTCCACGTGGCAACGACTAATGAAAATGAGAACAAGGCAGCGATAATCTTCTTTACTTCCACCTCAAAATCTCTGCTCTTCACTTCTTTTGCTCTTCTTTAATCGCTGACGTGACTGAGAGGCAGCTGACTTCGTCATCCCAGATTGTGGGAATCTTTTGGGTTGTGTTATTCTGTTAACGAGGAGACTCGGACGTGAAAAGTGGTGTTAACGACCGAGGGAGCCATTTCATTAAGCCAGGGCGTTTCATTAGGGATGAGCCGCAGACGAGACGCACTGCTATGTCATCCGTCATTATTGACCAGACACCTTCGGTCGTTAGTTACGTGCAGGCGGATGATCTATGCTTCCCTCACTCCCTCTCGGTCCAGGGGAAATGCTGTGTGCAAATGAGCCGTGTTTACCCGTGAATCACTTATGGAGCAATGGGACGTGGCTCTTTTACTCCTTAATGTTTGGATCTGTGTCGTTCTGAGGGCAGGGATTGGTTACAGCCTCGCTGTTCTGTTCCAGAACACGTCACAAATGCTGGAGAGTTAAAGGAGTCTTGGGTTTGCCAGTCATAGACTGGTGTGTGTCTTGTATGTTGGGGGTAGTCTTCCTGGGGCTGACCATCTGCAGGCTCCGTAGTCTATTAAAGATGGATAGTGTAGATGGGTATAATCCCATAATATAATTTCTGCACTGGTGTGAATGTATCAGTGTGGAGGCAGATGGAGTAGAGTTCTATAGTCTAAAGCAGTCTAAAGCCCCACTCGGACAGGACTCATTTTATATGGGGAGGTGGGGTAATTCAATTATTACCAGAGTTTCTCATTGATTTTAGTCCTATACGAATGCGCCATGTCGGCCATTTTTGCAGACTCGGATTCTGGTGCTATTAACCTTCTGTGCAAGATGGAATAATAACATCTGGTTATATTAACCCTGTGTAAATCATCATGTGGGTAACTATTCCGCCACACCCTGTGGAAAAGGAGTTTTTGGTGCTTTTCTCAAGTATGGAGGCGCTTGAGGAGGTGCTCGAGGAGGCATTCGCTTCGTTGTGCATGGCACAGAAACCTCGGCTCATTCAAATCCAGAGGACCAACCAAAGGACTCTTTAGGCAAGTCATTGTGTAGCATAGCCTATAGCCTACATGCGTGTTGAACATACAGCTGCTTTACCGTTGTGCCAAACTCTGGCCCAACTGTGACTTCTGTGTACCGCTACACCCCTAATCCTAATATTTGGGTATACACCTTCACACAAAGCCGTGACAGCGGGCCTGTTTAGACTCTGCCCGTCTAGCCATGCGCCTCTGTCAATTCGTCCACTCATTTAGCCCCCTTCTTGCTGTGTTTGCTTTTGGAGAGGGGTGGCCTGCTATCATGCTGCAGAGAGCGTGAAAGACCTTTTCTCACATCAGTGCTGGCGTCCCACACCCTGGCCTGTGATATTTGCATCCAGCACGCTTGCTAGCCCTGACCCGTTATCAGACTCCTCCAAACACTCTGCCCACTTGTGTATTTAACAGCTGTGGAGGGCCGAGTGGGAGGGGAGGTGGGGCTGACCTCATTGAGCTCAGTTGAAGAGCACGACAAGTTCTTCACGAGGACTTGTTGCCTCATAGAACTGGGTGTGAGTGTCTGGACCTTCTTGCTGTTTTGAATGGGTGCTGGGAGTGGCTCTGCCGTGCTGCCTAGATATAGAAGGCATGATGGAGATGACCGAATGTGCTCCCCTAGAGAGCTTGTTTGGCCAGGCAATGCACAGAGGGAAGGGTAGCACCAGGGTTGATGGCTTACACATTATGGCATGCCCAGGCTAGACCTGACCTCTCTTCGCATTTCCCCTGGAGCTTTTGTGTATGTTTAAAGTGATTGTAACCAATTCAGCACCCCCCCCCCCACACACACTATTCAACCAGGGGGCTGTGTGAATCAGTTTCTACATTGTCACCTCTAGCCTTTGTTCTATAGACGGCCAGTCAAATTGCTCAGATGCACATATGCCATACCCTGATGTTTAGCAGCTGCTTTGGACTTGCTTGAGGGCATCTGTCCCTTATTTCTTTGGTGGGTAACCACATACGGAACCATTGAGATCCTGCGGGCCTGTGGAGAATCCAACTCTTATAATAGGAGGTTGATGGACAGCAGTGAAGAATGTGGGGTCTAGTTCATTTGGGTCGTTTTGAGACCAACGCTGTGAAAATGTGACCAAGCCGGTGTGAGGCAGTGTTGATATTTTTTGGTAGTTGTTGTCTGTCAGTATTGCCAGTAATTGTTACAAAAGGAAACATTTAATCAGCTCTTTTTGATTGGTCTGTGTACTGAAAAAAAGATTGATTTTCCTCGATTGAAAGCGACTGAGCAGAACATGCAGAACATGCAGAACGAGCAGGAGACTCAGTCTAGTACTTTTTGAGGACTTTGTTCTATTAGAAAAAGAAATTCATGTTGTCTTCATAGAATTGCCTTAAGGCACCTTAAGGCAGCTGCTGAACCTGGAGTGAACTCTGCTGGAAGTCGGTATTAGATGTTTAATTTGTACACGAGCAGACGAATGCAACTCCAGCTGGACATTGCTTGAAGTTGCTCTGAAGTTGCATGAGAAAGATCAGATGAATGACTTTATTCTTAGTGTGAAAACTACAATAGTGGCTTGTCCTTGATGGTAACACCGGGTGTTCTCTGTTCAAATTAAGCATTATGCATTTCTAAGAGTTAGGAATTGAGCTGATCTGAAAATAGGGCTGTGGATTGACAAGAACGTTTGGGGATATGATGCGGATCAACTGTAGAAAAAAAAAAACATGCATACAGTAAAAGAAAACCATCTCGATCCTGTTCCTCCTCATCTGGATCGGAGCCAACCCAGGCATATTTTAATGGATTTGGTATTGTCTACTTTAATCACAATCCAGTTCTGAGTCTTAGTCTTAACCACAGCCTTCAGAGCACCAGCAGGTTACCTCAAGGTGCCATTAACAGACATTATTGCCCAGCCGGCAGCAGTGCAGACGTTTTCAGAAGGTAAATAAGAGTTTCGAGTCTGCAGTGTAGAGCTATTTTTACAGTAGAACATGAAAACAGAACATAATGTCTGAAACTTTATAAAACCATCACTGAAACACTCGCGGGAGAACAGCACACCTGTCCTTTGTTTTTGAACCAGCACTGAAGAGCGCAATCAGAAGCGAATGGAAGCTAACGCTAATGCTAATACGCACACAAACGCTACAGAAACCCAAATCATAGCACATTCACCCTCTATAAACCAGTTAGTTAACTAGGACTGCACCAAACGACTATTTTGATAGTCAAATAATCTATCGTTTATTGGAACGATTCAGCGATTATTCGGATTATGAATCACTGTTATCAATTCGATTTTATGTAGCTCTCAACTTTTAAAGGTGCCTTGTTTTATAGGTTTTTATATATTTGCTAACTAACAATGAAGACAATAAAGATGAATGACTTATTTAAAAATACAGTGTTTTAATTAGCTATTCTGCAAATATAAAAGATAAATACAACTCGAAGGAAAAGCATGTGCAAAGTAGCAGCAATAAAGAAATTACAAATCTAAAATGTAAAAGAAAAATGGAGACACATAGGAGACAGCAATTTTGACTTCCATTTTATTTATTAGTATATAATTTTAAAAACTTTTAGTATTGAGTTATTGCTTTGTTTGTTTTAGTGACTTTTATTTTGACTCTGTCTGGCCAGAGCGCCAACCTTCGCGGTGCAGCCAGTGGCTCTTTTTGTTAAAGGGTGGGACTTTATCCGTAACCAGCAAGCTGATTGGCTCTATTTGTTGAAGGGCGGGACTTTATACATAACCCGACATGCCTACTTTTTCGCCTACAGTCAGAACACGCAGTCTAGCGGTCAGGGTTTAAACATCACACTAAATGAACCACCAATCTTTACATGCAGACTATTCATTACATTGAATTGGTACTGATAATCGATACAGTATTGGGGAAACATAATATTGTGATATTTTGATATATGTACACCCTTATTTAATACCAGATGTGTCAGAAATACATTAAAAGAATCCAGTCATATTCAGTCCTGTAACAAATCTATGCCAGGTTAGCTGTGTGCTTGTGGAAGTTGGAGCTTAGTAAGTAGTAAGCAGCAGTTTCTCGAGCATGTCCTTTTTTCAGCCACAGTTAAAGAAAGGCCGTTTATTGGATTGATATGTCTCACCAGTTCTCATCAGTACCTGGACAGGTACACTTAAACACAGAGACCTTATTGCAGGTGGTACAAGATCAGGGAAAAAAAACTGCTGAGGATGGAAGTAATTTACATATATGTACTTCTACTGCATTTTAAGTAAACCTAAGGAAGTGAGCAATTGCCAGAGTGGACTGTGCTGGTAGCTTGATCTACCGGATGTGTTTGCATTTTGGCCAGGACTCTTCATGTTTGTCAATAGGGGCATCTCCGAGGGTAATCTGTCGATGCCGCAGTGTATCTGCTGGAAGGTTGATAGGGTGCCATTGTGAAACCAACCGTCAGGCTTTTCTTAATGCTCCTCATCGGGTATAGTTCTGAAGCAGCTCCCTGCTGCCGTTGGATCAATGCCCGGAGTCTGACATTGAAGAAATATTAGATTAGACTTTGCCTTTGAAAACATTATAGATCATCCCTGTTTGCGATGCGACAGGATTCTCATCTTTAAGTGAAGAACATGGCGCTCAATCCCTTTTGTTTTTCATTGTTAAATGGATAATGTGGACGTGAAATGGCTCTCTGCCATCACGTTCAGAATTGAATAGACCCGGGAGAGAAATGATCCAGCAAGACCGAAAAGGACAGCGAAAGAAATCTCAGTGTCGTGGTTTGGAGCCCATTCCCCATGCAGGAGTGTGACAGTACAGGGTGTTTGTTGTGTTGTATAATTTAATATCAGCCTCCCGATTCGGTGCCACAGGTACTGTACAATACATTCAGCACACTGGAGCAAAGTAAGCATTCATTCAAATACTGATTGTTACTCTACCTAAAGTGTTGGAGAAATTACAGGCCAACAATAGCTGGGAGTACATTCAAATGGTTTGCGAATATTCAGCAAATCCAGCAGAAATACAGGTAATAATGAATGGGGGTTCCACCCACTGCAGTTAGGCTATGCGAAGAAACTTTAGATGACGTCTACCGTTATTTTTAGCAGAATCAATCGTCCACCATGCATCTGAGAGTGGAGACGTATCATTTTTTTTTAGTCCAGCTTTGGATTCAGCATTTCAGAATGTTGTCAATTAACCTTTGTAAGGCTGTATGTCTTAATGGGACCATTCATAGGGCCAGTCGTTTCTCCAGTCACCGGCCACCCATGCTAACTGATGCTAGAATCATGTTATTTATGGCTGGATGTGTCGCTACTAATTCAAAAAAATAAGTACTTTTCCCACCTTGTTTTAGTGTAAAGATTTTATTTTATTAGTTTATTTATTATCTTCAATATTTCAAAATTTGCAATTTTGGGCTTATTATGCCATGAAATGCTTCCTTTTTACCTTGAAATGAAAAATAAGGTGTGGGGGGGGGGCACAGTCCTTGTAGCCGGGCTAATATATTGTCTTGTGGCCTCGTAGCCGGGCTAATATATTGTCTTGTGGCTGCTGTTATGTTGTACTTTTATAAGTTTTATAAGTATAACTGACAATAAGAATAATAGGATGGCTTGATTTAGTAGTGTCAGTTAACCCACCGGTTCATAATTTCCCCCTAGCACTAGCAATGCCTCCAACACTAGTAGGGTAGAGACTACCTCTTTGCGGGTCTGCTGCTCCAGATAACGAACACGTCTGCCAGCCAGCGTCCTCTGGACAACCATATTCCTCTGGCTTCTATTCTACTCTTTAAGACAGATGTATGTTGTAGCTAAAGGCAGAAAAAAGTGGTGGACCCTCAGGATGGCCTACACCTGGCTCGCCACTACGTTGTGTTGTCTGTCCTGCTATCCAGTGTGTTGACTAGAGGAGGATGGGTTCCCCTTTTGAGTCCTGGTTCCTCTCAAGGTTTCTTCCTGTTGATCTGAGAGGAGTAGTGTCCTTGCCACTGTTCCCTTTGGCTTGCTCGAAAGAGGCTCGGACCCACGGATCTTTGTAAAGCTGCTTTGTGATCAGGACCAGAAGTGGTTCTTCTATGCCATTGCTTAAAGAACCTTTTGTAGCACCTTTATTTTTGAGTGTATGCTCCTGCAGGAGTGCAAGGATTTACGAAGACAACCCTACAACCTTGATGCATTGAGGTACAGGATTTGTCCTCGGGTGCAATAGAATCCACCTCCTGGACTTCCCACCATTCCTTTTTCGAGGCTAATGTCATGGGTGAGGGCATAAGACGTTCTACCGAACCAATTGACCCAGATTCAGCCTTTTTTTTTCCTTTTTTTCTGTTGAATCTATCTGTTTGGTTTGTATCTGTCTTAAACCGGCTGTGATCTATAAATCAGAGAGACCTCTTGCTGTAGTTTCACTGATTAACCTGTGGAGTTCTGAAAGGGCAGGAAACGAGCTCCATACTTCAGTATGACAGTGGAGTCTATCGATGGTGTAGTACATGTCTCGGAGGGCCAGCCGGATTAAAACATATGACCTAAGCGAAACCAAAAGGAAGGGTGAGTAGGATGAGTCAAGAGAATGCAATTGTTTCTTAGACTGGAGCAAAGCAGCTGGAGATGCAACGTGTGGGAGGGAGGGAGGGAGGGATGGATGACAGAAGCACAAGAGGGAGCGGAAATGGCAAAAAGGAACATCCCTGACATACGGTATGAAAGACGACCCGAAGAGGCAGAGAGGGAACGGAGCGAGGACGTCCACAGTGTCCTCAATGGAAGACGTGATCAGTGGGAAAAGTGGAAATTCTTTGAGGAAGAGGAGTTTTAAGAGTCATAGGGAAGGCATTGAAGGAAGGGGGTTGCAGAAAATAAGCCTGCTGCGTGAAGGATGCAGTGTACTCTGTTGGAGATCAGCCTAACCTCGAGCACCGAGGCACTTTTTGTCCCCCCGGGGAACCGTAACAAGTTGTGGATTCTTGCTTATCCAACTCCCCCCTATTGAGTCACATCTTTCTGGATTATCGGATCTTTCACTGGCATAAGATAAAGAGCAAATGCGTGGAGTAAGCAGAAAAAGAGCCAGAGCTGGTGAAGTTGAACAGCGGCAAGCGGCAAGAGTCACGACTCAGTCTCTGCTGTGTTTGGAGACCAAAGACAGTTTATTTGAAGCTTTATTGGTGGTACCTGGGAAAGCTAGAACATTTGTAGCGTCAAAATATAGAAAACCAATGTAAATCTAGGATATAGTGGGTCTCTGGTTTAAAGTTGGGCGGAATGAAGACAGGTGCTAATGTAAAACCTAAGTTATCTGCTATAAGCTTCAGCAGTCCATGCCATTTCATTAAGACCTTCTCGACTCCAGTGAAATGACATAAAAACTGTCCCACATTCGGCCTTGTTCACTTGTACAGCTTAGATGTTTAATACTCTGAGAAACGTCTAGTAGGTCCACGTCTCGCAAGCTTCTTAGAAGCTCCGATTTCCGGATTTCGGTCGGATAAGCCTTATTGGCCTAGGCGTTAAACCCTTGAAGAAGGAGAATAGCGATCTTGCTGTTATTTTAGGCAGCCTCACAATTGCGAAAGTGCTGTCTTTGACCCAAAGCATTGCATCAGCTCGGGAATATAAGGCACTACAAGGTTCTTGAGGCCATCAACAACAAAATGAAATGCATTGTAAGAATGTGGAATCTGTTGAGGTTTCCAGAGACCTGCTTTCACGGTGAAGAGCGTTCTGACGAGGGGAATGAATGAAGCGTGTTTTGAACACGCTAGACAAGTCAGAGCGTTTTCCTGCCTCTAGTTCAGAGAGATCAATGGGCCCTGATTCCTAGCAGAACTGTTGTAATGCATTTAACAAAGTGAATCTCTGCTACTTTGATTCTGTTTGCCAGTCGGTGAGACAGTGCTGGGGCGTCTGGCACTCCAGACATGCTCTGTGACGTCAGGATCAGTCGAATCGTCCGCCAGCCAGACCAGAAAGCCTGCTGTCGCTTTGCGTAGTCTCTCAGGGCTCCGAAGCGAGACCACACCCTTGCTCTCTGCCCATCCAGACGTCACAGCGCTCCCCTGCCTTCAATTATTCATGGGAGGTTTTCACTGGCATGCCGCTAATGTACGTGTGTGTGCGCGTGTGTGTGTGTGTATGTATGTGTCTGTGGGTCAGACACAGGGTAAAGATGTCCTGTTCCTTTAGGTTAGGGTATTTTTGCAGCCATGTCTACAAGATCATGGATCATGGTGATTGTCTGACCTTTGAGTTATCTTTGTGTTGCTGGTTGCCTCATACATCTGAAGGCCTTGTTTCTTGATAATAAAAATATATATTGTGGAGCGTAAAGTGGAGAAAATAGTGCATGTCTGGATTCTGATCCAGAATATGTAGTACCAGTAAAAAGCGAGGTCATAGAATCATATCAGAATCCTGCTGATAGTGGCACATTAATAAAAATATATATCGGGATAGGACCAACGTTTAGATTTGACCTGTGTTTCAAACTCCTCATCTGATTAAATTTATTGAGTGTTTAATGTTTAGGCTAGTTTTAACCATGTTTAGAACCCTCCAGAAATGCATGTGCATTTTTATGTATATGTATCAGTTAGCGCATGAGAAAATATCAGGCATCTGATCACATCAGCCCCTAGTTACCAAATCGGTGAATCTCTAGTTAAACGTTTGACATCGATTGATCCAAGTCCAGGCTTCTCTGTGAACTCTGTGAATGTGAGAAACTAAAATACTCTACAAAACTAACCAACTTTTTGAGCACAAAAATGCACACGACTTTATCCATAAACTGATGAAATGTTAAGCGTTAACAAAAGTTTATATTTTAGCCAGTGGTGGGTCTCCTTATTTAAAATGTGTCTATTCAGAGGAAAACACCATCCATCGATTTAAACAATTAATAATGAAATGATATTATGCATAATTCAGTCATTGATCTGCAAACAAAATGATTCAGTGTATTATGATGTGATGTGTTTCATTAAAAAAACAAAACAAACAAAAACACTTACTTGGATTTCTATGCAGTGGTATTTTGTCTATGATGCAAATCTAGCCATTTTAATTTGTGCCTGAAAAGACACGTTTGGGTGTTTTCACACTTTTCCCAAATTCACAAGTTCGTACCCAGGACCTGGGCTCTTTGGGGGAGGGGTCCATCACTGGTTTGTTTGCACACAGAGTAATTCCATACAAACTGTGGGTCGATTTTTGAATTTTGAACATCACTATTTTGCATGTCTTTTCGCGAAATAGTAGGACCTAGGTTCATCTGTTTATTGCTTTCCATTATTTTGCAAACTCTCAAACAGCAAAGAACAGGGCTTTCTGGCATTTCACCATGCAGGAGCACCTGCAAACAAGGAGCTGTTCTTCTAGGAGAAGGTTTTTAGACATGCAGGCAATATGTTGAAGCACTCATGGGACAAAATGAACCAATCACGCAATCCTATGTGTGGCTGTGGCGTCGGATAGCTTCCACATGCGAAACAGACCACGCTAGAGTCCCCAGACCACAGATTTCAGGAGGACCAGAGATCGGTTCTCCCTAAGAAGTAAACACCTCACTTATCCTGTGTCCGTTGGTGCATCGGTTGTGCACGTTCTCAGAAATTAAGGTGCAGGAGACACAATTGGTAGGGGCAGGGCTGTGTGACGTTGTTGTCACAGCATTTTTCATTTAGCGTTTTTATTTTTTTATATCCTCCTATGCGAGCAGGTGTATCCACACTTTTACCCGTACCTTTTGTAAGTTTCTTTGTGTGGCAGACAGAGAGGATCGGTTGGAGCCACAGGGGGGCTTATTGGAGCAGACTGGCACGGTGGGAGACGCCGCCGAGCCTCTGCATTCGCCACTATTTGTCAATCTGCCTGTCTTACCTGTTTTGTCTCCCATTTGTCTCAGTCACACACCCGTCTCACACCTTCATGTGTTTCTGTTGCCTTCCTCTCTGCTCCAGCTGTGACGATTAGGCAGTGACAGAAACACACGCATGTGTACGGGGAGATGAACTCTGGGAGAGAGTGTGCTGCTTTTTTCTGCAGTTATAATTCCAGATCAATAAGCAAACAGAACAGACATCAGGGTACTGTTCAGATCATGAGGCATCTGGACGTCAAACTGGATGATAATAGTAAAGACGCTAATCGAAAAAATCGAATGCTTAGATTGGTTGTTTATGTGGCCATAATTGAGTTAGCCTTAGTAAAGTATCTGTGAAGAGGTATCAGGCCATTTCTAGAGGACAAATGGTGGGTATGTCTGTCTGCACCCCCCCCCCCCCCCCACCCCCCCCCCCCCACACACACACACATCGCACACGCACATTCTGTGCGAAGAGCACTACCGATGTCTTATGTCTGTCTGTGTTTCCGGGAACGTGTGTGTGTGCGCACGGAGGGCATGCGTCACATCACATCACATACACCCTCATCCGGTCTGTCACACCGCCTTAGCTATGATGTTGGAACCACCTTTATTCCACCCCTATGCTGGTTCACCCGTCGTTGTCTTTGTGCTTGGCAAAAGTCATTTGAAATTCATGTTGGCCTACTTTCCATGCGTCCTGCCTACCGGCACAGATTAAGAGCAGTGCGTTGTTGCACCGAGTGCCAGGCAGCATCAATGTGCTGTGATTATTCTTTAAACACACTCCGGAGGCAGTTTCCCCCCACTGATGTTTTGGTTTTAATCAAAGACGGTGGCGGTGTCGGATCTGCGCATCATCGCATACGAGACGTGCTCTTGGAAACTAGCGTGTGGTGAAGTAAGGCGAGGGAAGTTACAGAGATCCGTTGTCTGTGTGTGTGTATGTTCTGTGTCTATGGGGGTGTCTTGTTTTCTCTCCACAGCGTATGTATACAGCATATACACTTACTTAGCACTTCATGAGCAACACCTGTTCACCTATCCATTCATAGAGTTATTTATTCAGCCAGTCGTGTGATCAAGCCTGTAACTGCATCTCTATCAGCTTCAGCTGATGTCCATAGCCAACCATCAGAATTAGGATCAAATAGGATCTCTGTGATTATTGATGATTATTGGTGCCACAACCTGACCTGACCTGTCTACGGTATCACAGGTACCACTCTGTATGGCTGTGGTGCGCAGAAAATCCATCTCAGAATGCACAACATGTTCAACCTTAAGGTGGATGAGCTCCAACGGCCAATCACGCCAGGTTTCACGCCACGAGTCAGCCAAGAACAGAAAGCTAAGGCTGCAGTGGGCACAGGCTCACCAAACCTGGTTAGCTGAAGGCCGTAAAAATGTAGCCTGGTCTGATGAATCTCGGTTTCTGCCTTGTGTCCATAGTACAGGCTGGTGGAGGTGGTGTAATGGTGTGGGGAAGGTGTTACCATGTCTCTTAGCAGAGTGGAGGGTCCAGTCTTCAGTGGTGTTCCCAGTCACCGGATCTCCTTACCACCTTTGGGATGTGGCAGTATGACAGATTTGCAGCATAACAGTCCTGAAGCAGTCATGGCAACATGGACCAGAATCTTGTGAAATCCGTGTCATGAAGAATTTATGGTTACAGTTCCTACCTGTAATTGAGTGTAACCTGAATCAGTGTATTAATTGTAGTACATGCAGGTGATTTGCTGTCCATGGTGTTGTCTGGTTACGCATTTTCTTCATGTCTGTGTTTTCATGGTTGGGTAGCATTTGTCCACTGGCAGTAGTGGTGGGAAAATTGGCAGGGATTTTGGCTTGGATTTGGAGCCTCAGTTGGTCAGTTAGATGGAGCATGGCTGGGTCTGAAGCATATAATACATTCCTGCTCCACAGTAGCGGTTCGCTTTCTAGGTTGGGTACTTTTAAGTAAAGAAGAGGCAACAATGTACTATTTCACTGTATTAATTAATTAATTTTTCTAGTTCATATTCTGATTAAAGGACTAATGAAGTGTTTTTTAGCATCTTAATCTCTATCTGCTGCATCTGTAGCATTAGATTTGATTACCACCTACAATCATTTCAGCTCCACCTCAATTGCGGAGCCGTGGGCGGCAACCTTCTGAATGTTGGTGCGTAGAGAAGAACACTGTAGTCCTCTCCTCCAGCATCAGTGGCCTGCTCTGCACTGTGGCTACCTCACCACAGCACTGAGCCTTTTGGCATAGTCTGCCCTCTGACTCACTGGCTGTGTGGGTGCAATCCCAGAATTACCTTGCACAAGCTTTATCCTGATTATTATGAGCACAACCCCACAGTCAGGCTAGGTCTATGCCGGTCTTGTGCTGGGGGGTTCAGATTTCGGGGCAGTCAGAATAGGCAGTTAACCCAGAGTATCTAGGCTAGTGTGAGGGTCTCAGACCCTAATTATTTGCCACAGTTTTAGTCATATTGATAGAAGCATGTATTTAATGGGGAATTTCATAGATGTTTCAGCTTATTTACGTAATGAATTGATTCAGATGTAAGATTCAGAAACTTATGGACGTAGGACATTGTAATAGGAGGCAGATATCTGATCAATTTAATGCCTTTAAAGGGTGCCTCACAGAAAGTAAAAACATGAAATGGTCACAAACACATTGCCTAATGCCATTTTGAGACATTTTGAGAAACCACCATTAAAACAAAACAAGACCCCGTTTACATCTCGTCACTTCATGTGATGCATCCTCAGTTAGTCTGGCTGAAATCCGATTGCTACGTGGGATGGAATATGCGAATCCGCTCTTTACAAGACAACCAGTTGTTATGCGTGCAGCCTCTACCAGTGCTGTGCTAAAGATGGGCGCCTCATCCTCCATGATTCTCTTCCTCGCAGATACGAATCACCTGCCCAGCGACGTACTGCGTGGGAGGTGTCTTTGGTTGTACTGGGAGGGGTTTCGTTTGTCGAAGGGGTCTTGGAGAGACAGATGTGTTTACATTGCTATAACCTCTAGTTCAGATGCGTCTCGGACCACCTCCTGAAGTAGTGTGAGTGATGGGTTGGGGGGGGGGTTTGTATCTGGTTTAAATGAGTCTAGCATTTTTATGTGGCTTGGCCTTATCCAGATATAACCCTGATACTCATGAAGATGCATTAAGTGACCAGGTGTAAACACACTTTATGAGCATCATCAACACTGTATCGTTGCTGTTAGGCAAAAATGACGGAGAAAACCTTCACTTTCAATGGAAGATTTTATTCCACATCATTTTGGAGCATTTCTATTGGTCTGTTCGTCACGAAGGTTTGACACAATATAAAGAATATAAAATGGCAAAAATGGGGATACAAGATTTTTGTTAGTCAGCACAAATATATAAACTCGGACAGATGAAGAGTAACTGTTGGTTTTAGATGGTAACAAAGGCTATACAGTATTTGTGTAGACCAGGGCTACTCAATCCTGGTCCTGGAGATCTACCACCCTGCAGAGTTTAGCTCTACCCCAAATCTAACACACCTGATCCAGATAATGAAGGCCTTCAGGAGCAACTGAACATTACAGTCAGCTGTGTTGGATCTGAACTCTTCAGGGTGGTAGAGCTCCAGGACCAGGATTGAGCAGCCCTGGTGTAGACATTGTGACTCCTGGTTCACCAGCACTGCAAAGAAATCGATCTGTGTTTTAAAAGCTTCCGTCCACACAGAAACTAAAACGCTTGCATGAGCATGCTAGCCCTGTATGGTGCAACAGTACCTCCTAAAGAGAGACATTCAAAATGCCACAATTTTACACTCTACTCCCTACATACACTACCGGTCAAAAGTTTAAGAACCCCCCCCATTTTTTTCAGTAGTCCAAGGTCAGTTTTGCATAGCCTGATTTGCTTGTTTTGCCACCTTAGCGTTGACTTAGCGTTCTTCCTGCCACCCCACCTGTCAAACCTGCAGCTCCAAGCCTTCTCTTCACAGCTGAAGCTGAGACTTGGGCGTTAAGATGTGCTACCAGGTGGTGTCATGTCATGTGAGCTGCCCATCACACAAGGTGTTGACTCTCAGAAACTTTGTGTTGACTCTTCTGATGATGTCTTTTAGACCTCTTCTTGTACCAGACCAGAGCTCCTGGTGTATGAAACTGTCCTCACAACATGATCTGCCTTGATCTGTTATTTCTCAAAGGGCAGAGCAACACTTTTTTAGGAGGTCCGTACACCTTCCTTTATTAAGTGTCTTCTTCGAGACATTAGAATAGGAATCTGAATCGGTGCAAAGTGCAGTGATGCCGTTCCTACACTGATTTTATACAGATAAAGGGGTTGGAAATGATGCATTGTTTACATTGTTAACTGTTAAAGCCTAATTTACTTTATTAATTATATTGCTACAGACTAGCCTTCCCTAAAACGGTTCCCTAAAAAGGAAGCCTTTCCCCCCCCCCCACAATCGACATAAATGTTTTAAACTCATTTTGCTGCCTAATATTGTACTATTTGAGGTTACAGGACTTTGTTCCATTGCTTGTTATTCAATGGGCTTAAATGTCAATAAAAACTATGAAAATAATTAAGTGTACTAAAACCTTTAGGGTATGTAGTGCACTAGGCAAGACACAGGATCTAAATAGAGCATCATATACTTGGAATAGAGCAATATTTTATTTTTATTGCATCATGATACACAATATGCTTTTTTAAGCATATTGAGGTTATGATCAGTAATGAAACAACACTGATCAGCTGCATGTTTCATTACAAACAGTGTAATTATAGTAGTTTTTAAAAATCAATCACTACTGATGCATTGTCTGTGATCACGTCTACCCTGATGAATATCGTGTTTAGTGAAAATATCTTTTAATATCGTGATACAGTATTTTTACCATATCACCCAGCCCTACAATATTTACATTTATTTATATAGCTCTGACGCTAAAACACAGACCAAAACTTCAGTTTTTAAAACTGTCCGGCCTTGTGTCTGGTTAATATTTACGATGCCGTGCATGGAGAGAAGAAAAAAATGAACAAAGTGGGCCAATCAAAAGGTCAGGTTATGTCCAGTTATGACCTTCAGTTAGCATATCGTTCCAGTACTTAAGCAGCACGCTTTCATGCAAATGTTAATCATCTATTTCTGTGATTTTATATTTGTGCAATCGAATTTCACCTATTCTGCCCAGCATTACTGTGCTTGTAAATCCAAGGCTTTGGAGAGTGGTGAAGCGAGAGAGGAAGGGCAACACTGGAGCCGAGAGAGAGAGAGAGAGAGAGAGAAATCAAGAGGGAGCAACTGACAGAAACCAGACTTGAGAGGGAAACCATAACAAGGAGAGTGCGAGACCAATAGAGGGACAGAATCGAGCGCCCCTGCCTGCCTCCATCACCTGCTCTGCTCGGACGGCCCAGGCCGTGCTGTGGAACAAGCAGCTCAAGTGCATTTTATTCAACTCAGACATTCCGGAGGGCCCAGGAGGGCGCGGGCTCGGCCGGGTGGAGGAGGCCGATAAGCCGAGGGAAACAAGAGGATTTAAGCGGGCTTTGCAGCCTGGAATGCTGATCTTTGACACATTATCACTGTCTCAGTGTAAGTGGGCTTGTGGTGGCTGGGAATGCGGGACTGACCCTCCGCCGGGCGCCCAGACGTGTCGTTCTGGAGCGTGTGCTCTTTTTAAGAGTTTCGGAAAGCTCTTGGTAATCCGCACATATTGAAAGTGTTTGACTGCGATAAGAGGTGAACCCGAGACGAAGTAGAAGAGGGAAAATCCAGAGGCTGGGATTTTATCGGAAGTTGAAATTAGAATCCCGGCACAATGAAGTTGTGGGGAATTTGTCATGTTGCCAGAATGGCAAGAGACGAGGAGAGGCAACGGGGACTACTGCTGTGTATTGTGTTATTGTGGTATTATAGGATGTTTGTTTGTGTGCATGTATATTGGAGTTTCAGCTTCCTGGCACATGCTTGTTGTGGTTCCCGTCCCTTTGCCATGAATGAAAAGCTCCTTATTTTGCGTCATAATCCCACCACCGATTCATAAAAGCAAATCGGCTAATGGTGAAAAGCAATCGGCGTGATTTCCACAGAATGCTATGTAGCTTGATTGTATGCAGTTGACTGTACCTTGCTTGATCTGCTTGCATTGTTTTTGCAGGCCATATTCATATCCTCGTTAGCTCCTTTTTTTTTTTTTTGGTTTTTCCCTCCCCAGCGGCCGGTACTGCTTTGAACTAGCAGTTCACATTTAGATCCTTTTTCTTCCAAAACCCACAAACACAACGCTTAAGTCTTAATTGATTCAGGCCAGAAATAACTTCAGCTCATTCTGCAGATTTTGTGCCCTGAAAGGCTGGTTAACACCCCCCCCCCCTCCCAAATCCTTCTCCACCTCAGCTCGGATTGTTGCTCAACCCTTGTAGCCAACCTAAATTCCACCCCCTCACATGACTCTGTCTCACTCTTAAAGCCTTAAACGAATAGTTCAACAAAAATAGTTTCACACAACTTCCTCTTCCCCCAGACAGCTCTGAGAGGTTGGGAGTCTGAAGTTTGCATTTTAAAGCTTTGGATGCTTCAGTGCGTGATACTGGGTGGAAACTGACGTGGTAATATTTTGTTGTTCTGCAAATATAAATGTTGTGATTGTAAAAAAAAAAAATCCCCAGATTTCTCCAGCTTCAGTCATCCAGCATGTCGTCGTCGCCATCATATTAATAATTAGGGACGCACCGACCTGATGCTAGGATCCAAAGAAAAACCTGATTCCCACACCGTATTCTAGGCTTTATAACTTAGGATCAGAGTAACATACATACCTGATGACCCTTGACTTACTCAATCTAACCTGTCATCGACTCTCAGCGAGTAATCCAGCTCAGAAAACAGCTAAAATCCATACACCTGGGGTACGGCAGCCTGCTCTGTTTACTCAAGAGCAGCATGGGGGGGAAGGGCGAGCGAAGGATCTCTCTCACATACATAGGTTAGGTTCACATGAAGGCAGGCAGACATGACTGAACACTGTTTTGCGTCCATTAAGGTTTTTTGTTTATTTATTTTTTATTAATTATCAGTTTATACCAGATTTAAATCCTCATGCCATTTTCAGTGATGGAGACGAGAGCTGAACTGCTTGGTTGGAGACTTGTGTCTGTAATCAAGAACAGCCCAGAGCCGGGGGGAGGGGGTATTGACATCACTGCCACAACTGGTCCTCCATATGAGGAGAACCGAGAAGGGAGGAGCTGCTCGCTCCTTTTTGGTCTCACAGACTTTTAATTTTTCACAATAAAAGTCTTGAGGCCATACAACACTGTACCAAACTCCAGCACAGTTATTCATTTTAGTAAAAAAAAAAGTTATGTTCATTTATAGTTATGTTCATTTTACTATACTAACTTTGTAAAACAAACTATAACAAGTCAATCCTGATGCTGTAAGTCTTTCCCACATGGCGAGGTATATTCAACAATGGTATCAGATTGGTATCAGGTATCAGCTGAATTTTCCTTTCATATTAAGCAAGTTGTAGCATGGTGTGTTCATTTTAATTGACCTTATGTGACACTGCACATTCTGCAATGTTATTATAATTCTTGACGATGCTAAAACGACATGTTGTGCAGCCTTATTGCACAGGTAGGAGAATGTAATGTTAGGAAATCTGGCCTATGGACTCTTAAAGGTGTAGCATGGTGTGATTACCAGGCTGGCAAATTGAACTTTAGTTTGCCACGGGGAAGCCAGGGTCGTTACCCACTGTACTCTGCAATCTACACGCCCCACCAGCATGCTTTTCCGCACCATACGTGTCCAGGACTTCAGAGGTAAAAGTTTTAAAATGATTTCCACCAGCATTTAAGACATTTTTGTTAAAAGTGACATGCGAACTTGAGCAAATGGAAATTTACTGTGCAGCATTGCAGTGTGCACACATTGGGTACTTCGTAGCTGAATTTGCATCATGATACTATTTAGTGCAAAATGCAGTGTGTATATATATTATATAGGTCCTAATAGATTATAAAAAGCCTGGATTCAATCAAATTCTCACAGCAATGCTCCAGAATGTAGTAGAAAGTCTTCTTTGGACAGTAGAGTCAGTTGCTCCAACAATGCAGGATAATATTCTAATATACTACTAAAAAAAATGTTGGTTTGTTTTTTACCACTGCCAGTTCTGTTACACCAGAAGCCTGGCCTGGCTAGCATAGTACTGAATGATTGGGGTGGGATGGCACGGACCGTTCTGCACGAATGCAAATGTTGGATGATCCTCTTCACTCATCCTGAATCCTGCTCTCCACCGCCCACACTGAAAGCAGCCGTTCCCGGGAGAGGAGGAGAACTTTTTTTTTTACATGCCGTGCCTGGTACAGGAGTGTCGTGGCTTCACGCGGCCACAGCTCAGGTGTAAGAACCTGAAGAGCATGCCTCATTTCAGGGTTGAACAGGAGCTCTCTGTTCTGAAGCCCATCTCCACAGCACAGTCACTTGGTATGTGTTCGATACAGCGAGAAAAAAACAAACACACAAGCTTCACACAGCACTGGCCTTCGATTTAATTATAGTTATTTTTAATTATAATTATCATTTTTTTAATAATGCTCGAGTGCTGAAATCTGAGCTGGGAGAGACAGGTTGGATTGGTGCATCCCTGACTGTACAGCACAGCCTCCAGTCATTTACCATATTTTCTACAAGGGGGTCCAGGGTTGTAGCTGATGACCGTGAATGGGTCACCTGAATGATCAGTGCCATTACAGAACGTTTATTCAGAGTCTTTTTGCTTGAGGCCCATTCATTAGTATTCAGCAGGTGCCGAAGTGTGACGAGTCGCCGGTATGCGTTTCGCTCACAGCAGAACAAGCAGCAGTTCGGGGCCCCGCTCGGCCCCTCATCAGTGCAATAAATCATATGCTGCGCTTTTCCATGTTTTCCCGGGCTCTACATTTGCTGAATGGAGAGTAAAAGGTGGTGAAAGGCAGGTTAATAACCTGCATGCTGCCGCTCCACGGTGCGCCGCTCCGCCGCTGCCTAGCAACTGCTGGGGGAGGGGGGGGGGGGGGGGGCGTGTGGAAGGGATATGGAGGGGCTGGACATGACGGCCGCTTGGTTCATGAAGAAAAATGCAGTGGAAGAAGAGAAAAAAGAGGGTTAATACTGGTGTAGTTTTCAGTGAGTTTGTTAATGCTGTTTAAAAGCGTGACGTCGGCCTGTCTGAACTTTTTAGACTCTTTTTGCTCAGTATATCCACTTCACTTCACTGTGTGTGTGTGTGTGTGTGTGTGTGTGTGTGTGTGTGTGTGTGTGTGTGTGTGTGTGTGTGTGTGTTTATCTCCCATTAGGTTGCGGTGGCTTTGAGCAGCACTGGAATTCCTGGTTTATTGATTGCTTATGTAATGACGTTATTATTATGTGCGCTCAGTTTTTTCGAGACGTTGGCACTGGTTCAGCACCAATTGTTTGGTCTGATTGTGTGATTGCATGCAGCTTTTCGGTTGGACGCACGGTTCGCCCATAGCAACATATTTTATCCATCCTTTTTCCATAGCAATGAATGGGATTTAAAGGTTTGTGCACCTTTCCTGTGTCACGGTACTGCAAAAGCACTTGTACCATTCAAGCAACCACTTGGCAACACGCTAGCAGCCACCTGGGATACCATAGCAACACCTTAGCAACCACCTTGCAGTTCTATAGCAACCAATGAGAATGTCCACAGCAGCCACCTAGCATTTTATGCAGACACAGTTCTTCAAATGCAAATGGATCTGGATCAGGCAGGGGTTAGGATTGTTTGTTTGTTTGTTTTGTTTGTTTTGTATCCGGCCCTGTCTGGCTCCTGCCAGGTAGCATCTACGACCCCGTTTACACCTGGTCACTTTATGTGACTAGTGTCTGGATTGTATCCTGATAAGATACAGCATGTAAACAGCACTTGGTAGCCAGATGCATCTCCAGTTAGTCAGACGGAAATCTGATTGCTGCTTGGGACTATGGGAATATGCAAATTTGCTCATTGTGAGGCAGCTATTACTGGTATTTTGGTCATACTGGGAGTAGTTTTGGTTGGTCGATGCTTTTACTTTGCTGTAACATGTGGCTCAGATGTGTCTCCGATCACCTCCTGAAGTGATCTGAGTGATGGGATTTGAATCTGGTTTAAATAAGTCTTGCATTTTTTTTTTTTTATGTGGTTTGACCTTATTCAGATATAATCCCGATACTCAAGACACTTGAAGTGACCAGGTGTAAACGGAGACTAAATGTCCTGGATTTGTATGGTGTGAGGATATGTAGTCAGTCAACCAAGGCGTGTTTGGTGTCCACAGTTTCGCCATCGCTCTGCAAAACTGATGTATCTGACCCCCAAGAATTAGCGTTCAAACCCTTTACATAGGAGATCATACAAAAGTGGACTAAGTCTCCTAGTTAAAGCAGTGGTAGCAGCCGTGTTAAAGCCTATTATACGTTTTATAAGAGCTTTTATAAGCACCAGTCCAGAACCAAAGAAGCACATTTAGAACATATCTTGACCAGTCATAAGTGTTTGGGATGAGTGGTGTATTCTCAGTTTGCTGTACTGGTCATTTAAACTGCTTCATGCCTGCTTGCAAGCTCAAACCCGAGAGCAACCCAGAGCGACTTCTTTTGGTGATGTGTTTGGACAGTGATGTGTGTGGATGGGAAAAAGAGGAAACACTGACTGAGGGGGGAACAGTGAGTGGGCAGCAGTGAGTCAACCTTTGTGGAAACAGGCCGCAGCTGCTAAAGCGCGGCTGCTGCTGCTGCTGTGCTCTGAAGCTTTATGGATGGAGACATGTGGCATTGCACTGTAGCCTCCCAGTATAGCCTAATTGTTGGCCCTGCATGTGCATGCCCACCAGGGTCAGTCATGGGGCACACGTGCATTGTGTCAGTCGGGACCCATGTGAGATTAGGTTGGGCTGTAACAATGGAGTCCATGCCCACCTGGAACCCACCTAGCCACCTGCACATGAGTATGTTGGCAGGGCGCCGTTTACTCAGCCCTGGCTCTGTAAATCGGACGACTTTTGATAGGTCGAGTGGTCAGACCACAAGACCTGCCTGATGTTTTGGAGATGCTCTGACCCCGTCATCTAGCCAACACAGTTTGGCTCCTATATCCCGCACGTCACTTTTTAGAACCGACTGTTCACCTGCTGCCTAATATGTCCATCTCTTGACCGATGACGCTGTGAGTGAAGATAATCAATGTTATGGCTACTATGGCTTATTGATGACCAATTATATGATTATAGTAATGGACTAACATTCAACAGCACAGGTCTAATTTGATGGTGTTACAGCACTGGTCATTTTCAGGCTCTGTACATTTAGTCCCTGTTTATGATGCTTACAGTCGTCCTCGATTTACAAGCCCTGACGAATGGGGAAGTTTGTCAAGGTACTGTTCCTACTGTATGTGTTTCTCGCCTCTGCTGCGCCTTATGGCTCATCTCATGCGTGGCCTCTGCTCCCGCAGATGCAGATGACGCAGCTGACCTTTTTTCTGTAATGGGCCTCTGGACGGTGTTCCCGCTCTTGCTCTGCCTGCATGGCGCCGTTCACCACTTAAATGTCTAAACATTTGTCTTGTCCCTGAGGGTCTGAGCTGTAACGGGGTGGAAAGGATTGTATCTCCCACTGCAGTGTGTGGTATATGAAGTGTGTGGGATGTGTTTCTGTGTGCATGGAGAGTGTGAAGAATGTATATACAACAGCAGTCGGGGCTGGAGCGTATTTGAAGGGGCCGATTCGGAGCACAGGAACGAAGTCCACGTCTTAAAAAGCTGCAGTTGCTTTTTAGACGAGCACTATTACAACCCTTATCGGGGGGCTTTTCTAGACAGCTGATTGCACCAAGGGGCACAGAATTAGCCTGATAATATTACTAGATAATAATAATAGTAATAATGGGTAGTATTACTGCTGCACATGGGCTTGAAATGGAATTTGCTAGCTGCTAGTTTAGATCTCAAGTAAACGCTGACTAGCTAGCAAAACACGTTAAACCTGCACCCTACCCGAATCCGCAGTATCACAGTGTGTCGGTGGTGGGTGACGTGTCTCCCAGCCCTAATGCTACGTATGCTCTATGTGCTGTAAAATCAGCTGCGCTACTGCAGAGAGGCCAAGAGGTACTTGTGTTGTCAGCCTGATTTTGCACGCAGTCTTGTTAGCTTCTCGCGGATGGCGTGTGAAGCGTCTCTCTGCGGCCCCAGTGAGAGCAGAGCCTTCAGGGACCCGCCATCATCAGAGCTCTCCTGCCTAACCTTGTTTACAGAGCTCGGCCAATCACAGCTGTGTGCAGAGGTGAAAGTGAGACTGGATTATTTTTTTTATGTTTATTTTTTTGGGAGCCACCCTGAGCCTCTAAAGGGGGGTTCCTGGATTCTACACACTTGCTAAACTCCTTGCCTTCTGTTTTTTTTTATATCGTTTACTATCGAATTTTATAAAAATCTACACTTTCTGTATTTGATACAATTTTTATATTAGTAATTCACAAAAAATCTGACCTCAAGGAGAGCTTTGGAAATGGTTAAGCGAACCCACATAACATACATTAAACCACTACTTATTGTATTCATTCTAAATTTATTATTATTTTTTTTTTCTTTTTAAATAAATTTCCAAAATGGCAACTTTACAGGAGAAGAGGACAAAAATAAATGTAAAAATTATGGGGACAAAAATTAATATAATAAATAAATTTATATATAAAATATATATCCTCTTTTTCATACTTTTTATGTAGAACAAGTCTGGCTATCACTTTATTTATTCTCTTATTATTGTCAAAATGTAATGATTAATGCACCAATAGAAAATCTCCTAAATCACTTGACTGCCGTTAAAAGTTAAGAATTCTTTTTAAGAATTTTGTATGTATTAAAAATGTATTAAAAAAATCATAATTTTAATGAAAAAACTATATGTCTTCACAGAAAAAGGACAGAACTTTCATTGGAACTCAGTAAAACTATTGGTCTATTTATCATGAAATGTCAAAAAGTAAAGTAAAAATGGACACAAGGTTTTTGCTGCACGTCATTAATGTAACGCCACTGGGGCTAAGTGCTGACCCCTTTCCACAACTGGATGAGCAGAGTTTTTTTTTTTTGTTTTTTGTTTTTTTTTTTGTGTGAACCCAGTCCTCATCTGACTTGTACTCCAATAACTCTAATACTCTAAGGCTTGAAAGCTTGAACTCTTTTTATTATTATTATTATTTTTTTTTTTATTATTATTATTTTTTTTTTATTTAAGCCCCTTTCTTAAAGTGCTTTTATTCCACTATCGGGCCAGAAGCTGTTATTTGCAGCGCCATAATGCTGTCTTTCTATTTATTCATTTGTATTACTCACCATAGCAACAGGAAATGAGTTCTCAGATGCTGGAGCTTCACCGCTGCACCCTGACATCTGAAGTGACAGCCCAGTGCCAGTCAGAAGAAATGCCGGCGTGCCGCCTATCAGTGTGAAGGCAGGCATGGCTGCCGCTGCGTCTTCACGCAGTCTTATGAAGCCGTTTATATGGCAAATCTGTGCATCACCGCCCTAAAAAAGCCATGTTTCCTTTGTCGGTTGAGCAGCACAAATATATCAGAAGTGAATTTTTATCATGACACTGAAGGGTTGCCAGATTCAGAAAAATTCTCCAGGCCAGTAAGTCCCCCCCCCCCTCCCCACACACACACACACACACCTTGGACTAGTTTCAGGTTCTGGTAGGCAGCTTTTAAGCAAGGACAAAAAAAGCACACTCTTGTGGCTGAATGAAAACTGGGGAGATGGGGAGAGGCTTCTTTATGAAACCGAAAGGGCTTCTACTATGACATTACTCAAAGAACCATTAGTGTCTTCATTTTTTATCTTCAGTATAGTTTTGGTCTTCAACGAGCACACAGATGTGATGTTTGGGTGTCCATGTACTTTTGGCCATGTAATGCATTTAAATAACCAACAAAGGAAAAAGCAGCAAGCTAAATGGACAAAAGTATTGGGACAAAACCAGGCAATATTCAGATGCCAATGTTCATATGGCATTAGGTATAGTGGTAATAGGTACACTAAATGGACAAAAGTATTGGGACACCTACTCATTCACTGTTTCTTCCCAAATCAAATGTGTTAAACAAAAATAATTAGTCCTGCTTTTGTTTGAGCAACCATCTCCACTGTCTAGGGAAGGCTTTTTTGGTTGCATTCGGCAACAAGTTAGTGAGGCCAGGGAGTTGGATTATCACCACCACACCTCATCCAGCTTGTCCCAAAAGTATTGGATGAAGTGGCTTCACATTGTAGGATGTTTAAAGAATGTATTTGTAAATTATGGTGGAAAATAAGTATTTGGTCAATAACAAAAGTTCAACTCAACACTTTGTAACATAACCCTTGTTGGCAATGACAGAGGTCAAATGTTTCCTGTACGTCTTCACCAGGTTTGCACACACTGTAGCTGGTATTTTGGCCCATTTCTCCATGCAGATCTCCTCTAGAGCAGTGATGTTTTGGGGCTGTTGCTGGGCAACATGGACTTTCAACTCCCTCCACAAATTTTCTATGGGGTTTAGGTCTGGAGACTGGCTAGGCCCCTCCAGGACCCTAAAATACTTTTTTAGAGAGCCACTCCTTGGTTGCCCGAGCAGTGTGTTTAGGGATCATTGTCATGCTGCAAGACCCAGCCACGTTCCATCTTCAATGCTCTCATTGATGGGAGGAGTTTTTTTGGCTTAAAATTTCATAATACATGGCCCCGTTTATGCTTCCCTTAACACAGATCAGTCGTCCTGTCCCCTTTGCAGAAAAACATGCATGAAGCATGATGTTTTCACCCCCATGCTTCACAGTAGATATGGTGTTCTTGGGATACAATTCAGCATTCTTCTTCCTCCAAACACGAAGAGTTGAGTTTTTACCAAAAGGTTCTATTTTGGTTTCATCTGACCACATGATATTCTCCCAGTCCTCTTCTGGATCATCCATATGCTCTCTGGCAAACTTCAGACAGGCCTGGACATGTACTGGCTTAAGCAGGGGGCACGCCTGGCACTGCAGGATTGGAGTCCCTCTCGACGTACTGTGTTACTGACGGTAGCCTTTGTTACTTTGGTCCTAGCTCTCTGCAGGTCATTCATTGTCCCTCTGTGTAGTTCTGGATTTTTTTTTTTTTTTTTAAAACCGTTCTCATGATCATTTTGACCCCACGGGTTGAGATCTTGCATGGGGCCCCTGATCGAGGGAGATTATCAATGATCTTGTATGTCTTCCATTTTCTTACATTTACTCTCACAGTAGATTTATTCACACCAACCTGCTTGTCTAATGTAGATTCACTCTTCCCAGCCTGTTGCAGGTCTACAATTTTCTTCCTGGTGTCCTTCGACAGCTCTTTGGTCTTGGCCATGGTTAAATTTGGACTCTGACTGTTTGAGGCAGTGGACAGGTGTCTTTTATACAGATAACGAGGTCAAACAGGTGCCATTAATACAGGTAACTAGTGGAGGACAGAAGAGCTTTTTAAAGAAGTTGTTACAGGTCTATGAGACCAGAAATCTTGCTTGTTTGTGGGTGTCCAAATACTTATTTCCCACCATAATTTACAAATAAACTCTTTAAAAATCCTTCAATGTGTTTCCTGGATTTTATTTTCTCATTTTGTCTCTCCTTGTAGTTGTAGTGTACCTATGATATGATATGATATGATATGATATATATATGAGTGAGATATTGTCTCTGCTCTCTAGTGCTAGACTGTTGTTGGTGTGTGAGAACGGGCACCTAATGGCTCTGCACTGTGGCCTTAAGATGCTTACTAATGGCCTGCACACGACTGATTATTCTGATGATGCTTCTCGCAGTTATAAATACAGAGTTACGTAAAAGCAGAAGTTAATTGGCAAGTGTATTGGAGAGGTCCTGGCCCCAGCAGCCCACAGCAACATGCAGGACATCTCTCCATGCTGCGCTTTCACAGTCCTCCATTAGCACTGACTCACCTGCCAAATAGATACTTTTAGAAGGAGCTAAAAGCCAGCAAATGAGTCTGTGGCCTCCACCATCGTCATTGTCATTAGCACCACCTATATTCAGCTGTGCGCAGCTTCTTCTGCTTTAAAGGAGAAGATTCAAGCCATTTGTTCGGATCTGGGGGGAACAGTTGGTAGAATTACCGTTTAACCAGTGCAGAGATGAACTTTAGGGCTGCATTTGATTTGCCTCCTGTAATTCCTTCCTAGGCAGATTAAGACTTCGGTTACTGATGATGGTCATGCACGTCTTTAGCAGGTGAGGATCGGAATGTCCTGAAGGAGTCTGTGGAGCGTTGCCAATTATAGAGTAGCGTCCAGTTGCTGTGAAACACACTGAGCTGAAGGCCTATAGAGGCTTTACTGTTCTCCTATGGATGCCGCTTCTGATGCTGAAGAGCTTAGAGTGTTCTTAAGCAGTGAAGAGGCAGGCCTGCAAGAAGGAGGGCAATAAGGCAACTGCTGGACGATGTGTGGCGGAAGAGGTTCTGTGGGGAGGAGTCTTCCTCGTGTCTGCTGTCTTTGTGTCTGATTCCGAGCGAGAGGTTTATCTCCTGCCTCAGTGTTCCCCTCATGCTTTCCATCTCCTTCTCTCCTCCACGGATTTTGAAGTCAGATTGGGATTGGGTCTTGGACTGTATGACGTTATTTATAGCTCTCTCTGTTTCCTCACCTTTGTTTCTATTCTCTTTGTCTCCCCTCATTTTCTGTCTCTCTAGTCTTTTTGCCTGGCTTGTCTCTCATCTTTCTGTCTCTCTCCCTCCCACATCATCTTTTTTTTTTTCTGGTCTGTGTTTTCTGCTGCAGTGTGTTTTCTCTCGGTTAGTGCTGCAGTGTTTGTGAGTGTGTGTGAGAGCGTATGTAAAGAGCATAATGATGCTCCACTAGATCAGCCATAAGCGTGTGTGTGTGTGTGTGTGTGTGTGTGTGTGTGTGTGTGTGTGTGTGTGTGTGTGTGTGTGTTACAAAACCAGGCAATATTCAGATGCCAATGTTCATATGGCATTAGGTATTTTGGCAATAGGTACACTATATGGACAAAAGTATCGGGACACCTGCTCATTCGATGTTTCTTCCCAAATCAACGGTATTAAACAAAAATAATTAATTCTGCTTGAATTAATCCTCCAGGAAAGGCTTTTTTTGCTAAATTTTGGAGCATTGCTAAGAGGATTTGGTTGCATTCAGCAACAAGTTAGTGAGGCCAGGAATTTGGTAGCGTGTGTTCAGGCGGAGCGTAAAAGACTGAATTCATGTGTAGATCAATGGGGCTGAGTTGATGAGCTACAGGCCTACAGGGCCTGATGTTCAGCTTAGCTCTGCTCTGTGTATATACACACACACACACACACACACACACACACACACACACACACACACACACTAGAGTTCAGTTTATGTAGTAAGTAATTGGACAGTCATTTTGGTACTGTACTCAACTTAGCACCTTAGTGACTTTTAGACTGACTCCAGGTTAAAGTATAGAAGGTCAGATTGAATTGTTGTGAATTCTGAATGAACCATATTAATCAGCACCCTTTTCTTATTACCCCCCCCCCCCAGCAGAATGAGGATGATGTTAAAGTGCGACAAAATATGGGAATTATTTGCATTGTTATTATTTGCTGTTTTCTAGTTGCCAAGCTAGAACAGTATGTCAGTGATCTGAATAAAGAATTTCTCACTATGCGGATGTGATCCGTGAGTAAATAAAATCTCGAATAAATTCTCTACAAGTAAGTATTCTAACAAAACCAAGCACTAGATTCAGCGTAACCCTTTAAGACGCTGTATGTAACCCTGTGCCTTTTCACTTTCATAGTTACATTACTGTCATAATTGACATCCTCAGCTGCCTCAATACATGAAAGGATTTCTTGGGGTTACGACTCAATATATCGCAATGTATTGTGATACTGTAAGCAAGATGACTATGTTTGGGGAAAGCCGTCCTAATATAAAGTACAACTCCACCATATGAGTATCAGCAATCCGAACAGTGGGAGTACAAATCTTTAGTGGTTGGGGTTTAAACACCATACTGTACTTTTGAGAATCGATACACCATTGCTGAATATAATATCACAATACTTTGATATATCAGCATTTTCATACACCCCTAGTCAGTGCATGGTCAGTTCATACAGACAGAGCTAACTGGAATAAATCCAGTGTACTGCAGTACAGAGCCAAAACACCAGACAGACCAGTTACATACAGCAATGCACATCTGCTACACTCAGCTCTGCACTGCTATTGTATCTCTGTCTCTCTCTCACACACACACACACACACACACACGCACACGGACTCATTTAATCCCCTCTTATATTCATCCTTCACATGCACACCTTATTCTGTAAGATTCTACACCTATTGTCTGAGTCTTACACATCCTACACACACACACACACACACACACACACACACACACACACACAAACGCACACCACACATTCACCTTCCACTGCTCTGGCCAGCCATTGTGTCTGCATCGCATCTCTCTCACACACACACACACACACACACACACACACACACACCACACATTCACCTTCCACTGCTCTGCAGCCATTGTGTCTGCATCGCATCTCACACACACACACACACACACACACACACTCTCTCTCTCACACTCAAACCCCTGCACACCTCTCCCTGTTCTGTCAGGCTCTGTGCAGTTATTATCTCCAGTGCTTTGAAACCGCAGTGGAGAACTCAACCCCCTGGCAGGGAGGTATAAAACAGCCTTTCATTCATTTCTGTTCATCACGTTCTCCTCCTCCACCTCCTCCTCCGCCTCTGCCTCCACCTCTGAGAATGAAGCAGAGAAAAAGTAACAGAAGTTGAGCAGTAGATCTTAAACGCGGTGTGAGGATAGAGGGCTGCTTGTGTGTTCCGAGGAAGTTGAGGAGCGAGGCTGGCCACATGTGGGGGCTTTTGTTTATCAGGCCTAAAGCATGTGACTTGGCTTACCGAGCATTCTCCAGGGTTTAGTCGCTGCAAGGAGAACGGCAGCACCGCTGCCGCCCACTTCCACTCAGTTAAACGTTTGTTTGCTTCAGACACCCCAATAACGTCCTCGAGCCTGATAAAGCGATAAGTGTGTTTACAGGACAGAGTGTACTGATTTCTTTGGTAGTTTGAAGGAAAACCAGAGACGAAGCCCAACGAGGATTATTTGGTCACATAGGTCATGTACACTAGCACTCTGTATGTCGAATGGTTTGAGAGGTATTTCCACCCTCGTATGTACACGTTGACCCAGCCACGCCTTACACCAGCTACAGTGGATCCCTATGTGCCCCCAGTGTGCAGAAATAATTGACCACTACCATTACGAAATACTACGACAGAAAAACCCACACCTAATACCTACACCCAGCCCATCCCCTTCATCCACATATTAACTACCCTCTGCATTGCAAGCCCTTCACAGGGGTCATCGGGTAGGCACCGCCCTACGTCAGTGTTTTCCGACAACTGTAGGAGGGGAGAAAAAGACTAAAATAAGACTGAAATCTGCTCAAATAATAATAATAATAATAATAATAATCAGGCGATTGTGTCGTAGTTGCAAATGGCCTAGATTGTGTATATATATATATTATCTAGTACATCAGAGACATATGGATTCCCTGTATCCTGACATTATACCTGTGTGTGTGTGTGTGTGTGTGTGTGTGTGTGTGTGTGTGTGTGTGAGAGAGAGAGCGCTTCACAGCTGAAAAACATGAGGAGCCTTCTGTACAGTATGAGCTGCCAGTCCTCCAGTGTCCTTTTTGTCCTCCTCCAGACACACACACACACACACACAGATGGCTCTCACAGTGATGGTGTACGTGACCAATGTCCTCACCCTGCCCCTCCTACAAGCCGTCAAACCCTCTACATCTGACCAGTCACAACTCTCAGTCCTGTCCCACAGCCTCCCTCCCTGGTTATTTCCCTGACCAGTGAGAGGTCAGGCCTTCACAGCCTCCGACCAATCACAGCTTTGACTCCTCTCCCATCCACTCTTATCTGCTCTCCATCGCTCTTATTTGGTGCATATGGTCGTTTTATATTTATGTGGTGTTTTGCACTTGTAAACAACAACAGCAGCAGCAGCAGCAGCAGCAGCAGAAATGAGACTCTGCTTCGGGCTCTCACACTCTCACGCTCTCCCTCTCGGGTCAGGAGTGTGTGCGGGGTCGCCAAGAGCGCAGTGTGTGTGTGTTGCAGCAGTGGAGTGGACTGGCTCTCGTCTGGATCAGTCTGGCTCTGCCCTGCTCAAATAAAGAGGCTTACAAATATTGCACAAGCTGAATGCAGGGGAAAAGCTGCTCGTCTAACGGGACACTTTGAATTGATGAATATATATATATATATATATATTTATAAATTGTTTTAAGCCCCTGTTTTGTTTTGTGCTTACTAGTCTACTAGTCTACTAGTCTTGTGCTTACTAGTCTACTAGATCTTAATCTAGTAAACATACTTCCCAGAGACAGTTACTCCAACAAAAGTGAATGAGGTGTCCCATTACTTTTGTCCATATAGTGTCTATTCCTGTCTGTTCCACAGTTGCTGCTACATCAGAAGTGGAGGCCTTTGCAGTAGTAAGAAAAAATCCACGGTCATTAGTCACACAATACAGGTGTCATATATTTATTAATTATTGGAATTTTATCCCACGATATAAAATAAACACAAAATATTAGAGACTTTCATATATTTAGATTTCTTTTTCCGGCAGCTTTTAACAGTTGGCCAGCAAAAGGTGAGTCCAAATGTCCCGTGCCAGCAGTCAAGTCAGTCAGCTAGTATTTCTGCAGACTGTAGTAAATGCTGTTGGGACTTCAGTTGATGCAGTTTACAAATTGAAAGTGGCAATCATCGGGGCCCAAGCACTCAAACGATGAGCTACGCAGGTGGTTTTCAACCTGTGGGCCACGGCCCTTCCAGGGAGTCATGCTGGTACTGCTAGGGGGGTCAATGATTTAGGTTTAGAGGTCTGTGAATTGATTCAGAATCGCCCACATCCACATTGAGATGCATTGAGAAGACCCCCCCCCCCCCCACACACACACACACACCCCTGTAATGCCGGAATGAAACCCTTGTAATCCAACCAAACAAGTGAGGCTCCTCTTTTGGCATCAGTGACCACTTACTCGTGTGTTTGGATGTAGGGTCCTTCCTAATTCTTGAAGCTGATTGAGAGAGAGACGAGTTTGTGAACTGGTGTGATTCTGTTGCAGTGGTGATTTTCACATTCGGCTCCAGGCACATGTGTCTCGCTGATGCAGCTTTTCTAGCATCGATTTTAGTCTGGGGACAGTGTTATGGTAAGAATCGTAATGATACTCTTGAGACCTTTTCATGATGCATGATGTAGATGATGATTCTTGGTTCTCTCTGAGGTTTGTGGGCAAGTTGAAACGAGCAACAGGCGTGAGAGCTTGACTGCAGTTTATAAATGATGGTGCGAGTGGCAATCGTAAGGGGTCCAAGCACCTTTATGGAGCCAGTTGAACAGAAATGATGCATTTTTAGCAGATAGCAGATACCTCACCTCTATTTTGGCGTCAAGTTTTCTGTGAGCGATTGCCGACCAGGCTTAGCTACAGGGGACTGGTTTGTGAACTTGTCTGCCTCTTCCTGGTATGTAGGACTTGACCGCTCACTGCAGCAAATGTCAGTAAGCGCGGTCAGCAACAGTCCGAATGGTTGCATCTCTACATGTTGCACATCACTACTACCACCAAGCCCTGAGTTCTGGTTGGATTCTGGAGGAGTGAACGAATGCATCATTTATGGCCGCTCTTGGTGTTTGTTAACGACGTATCCCGGTCACTGCATGCAGAACGGCCTTTAGTAAGTTCCCTGTTGACTTAAGTTCTTCTTCAAGCTGTGATTGGGCCAGTGTCACCAGCCGCAAAACACCAGTCCAGTTTTTTTTCCTTTAAATTCATTTGGGCCCGTGGCTGGTATGGGGCCAGCATGAGTCTGGCCTGGTTGACTCTGGCTTTGATGTGCATTTACAGCGAGCCCCGAGCTCTTTGTTCCAGATTGGTTCATCTTTTAATGTGAGCCTCTGTGGTCAGATGAAAGAACACCAACCCCCTCCGCCCCCATCCAAGCCGCATCCCACCCCCTTACACTCAGACGTGCACACACTCCTGTGTCTCGTTCATTTATCATCGCCTTTGAAGGCAACGCGCTGAAGCCTGCCCTGCTCTGCACACGGCTTCTGCATGCCTGGCACGCGCATGGTTAATCAGGGGAAGGATCCGGGAGGTGCAGGGGGTAAGGAAGGATGATCCTCAAGGGGTTCAGCGCACCAGATATGTCATCATTTTCCCCTAGATCCATACATCATTTTAATAGTGCAGATGTAGCGGCGGCTTTTGAAGCTGCGCTTTGCTCTGGGACATGTGTAGGGAGGGAGAGGGAGAGGGAGAAAGTTAAGAGCTATCTGTTCGCTCTCCGAGGTGCTGAAACGAAGCCTGGACTCTGGTCTGTGTGATGGATCGTTTGCCTCCCCTCCCTTTTGGCTTCCCCGTCATCTCTGATGTTGTTTTTCTGCTTTACTCCTTCCTTTCCACTCTTTCAGAAAGCAGACGTGTCCTCTGGGTTCAGATCAGACGGTTTTCGGTTCAAGCTCTTTTTAAACCCCCCCGTTGCCATGATTCTCCACATCTCTGTAATGATGAGTCAAGTTGGCTCCCAAGCTTGCGGACTCTTTATGGAGATGTTTACATTCGTCTGCTGGGAGCGGCCTTCTTCCATGTCAGAAAAGTCTTTGCCTGCCGCTGCTTTTGAGTGCCACAACTACAGCATGCTCTACTCTCCCAGAGCACTGTTACACATGCAGATTCCACTGTTGCATGTTCGGCGGCCCACAGACGAGCACTGTTGAGCTACTGTTTGCAATGCGGGTAGTTATTAGCGTCGGGCTGATATCAGCTGAAACCGCTGGATGGGATATGAGGAATGAATCTGATCCAGTCCACACTTTTGTACCCAAGTTTCTCCACAATTTAGTTCAGCCAGTTTCTAGGACTCCCCCGATCACCTGCAATGCTGACATTAGGAGAAAGGGGACAAGCACATGCCTCCTCTGATGCATGCAAAGTCATCCACCATCTCTTTTCAGACTGCCAGTGCAGTCAGCCAACAGACGCCTGTGCTGGCTAGCATTGCAGTGGGACTGATGAGGGGAGAGAGCGCCATCAACTTGCCCAGAAAAAGCATGGCCAATTGTGCTTTCTCAGGCTCTGGCTGCCGATGGCGAAACAGCATGACCTTTCGATCCTCGGACCATAGTGTCCGTGTCTTAGTCTGCCGAGCTATTGTGGTGTTGTGCATGGTAGTCTGCTTTTACATGCTTATCTTTGAGACAATTGCTTCAGTTCAGTAAAAACAGTTCAATGTAAAGCTTAGAGACTAGGTCAATGCCAATATCGGTTTGCTTTAAAGGAGCTTTATACGGCCTGGAGAACGCCTGTTGATTATTTGAATTTAACAGCAAAGCAAGTGCACCCCTCCTTTCTGTGCTCTTTCAGAAGCTCCACCCCCCTCAAATTCATGCCTGTTGAGGGTAAGCAACTAAATAAGTCAAAAATAAATCAATGTTCCCCACCTATCCAGCAGGTCCAGAGAGACCTCCTCATCCATTTTCATGCATTTCAGATGTTGAGAGGTCTCTCCACCATCCACACACCTCAACAATGGTAAATAAGCAGTATTGGTGTGGTCAAAGAACCAACTTTCCTTCACTGTCCAAAGCGGTGGCAGGAGTGAAGGTGAAAAGTTCTTTCTCTAAGACCAAGACAGATCATCAGCTCTCCTCATCCGCACCCTAAGCCTGCCCCTCACTTCCATTCACCATCAAACCCCACCCTCTCCTTCTGCAAGTATAGTGCTGACTGTGCTGACCACTGCTTAGAGGCCTTCTCTCACCCCCCGCCGCCGTAAACCGCCAGGCATGAGTGTAAAAGAAGTGGATGGAAGTAAGCAGTGCCCATTGTAGTAGAGGGAGCAGTTCTGCATCAGTGTCTCTCTCCCTCTCGCTCTCCTGCTTCCTCTCTCTCTCTTTAGCTTTAATGTTCTCTTTGTCTTTAGTCTATCTCTGTCTCAGTTTTTCTCTTTCTTTTTGTCTCAGTCTATCTCTACTTTTATCTGTCTTTCTTTTTGTCAGTCTTTATCCTTTTCTTTTTGTCACTCTATCTCTTTTTGTTTCTTTTCGTCTTAGTATATCTCTTTGTCTGCTTTTCTCTTTTTCTTTTTGTCTCAGTCTATCTCTTTGTCTCAGTCTATCTCTTTGTCTCAGTCTTTCTCTTTGTCTCAGTCTTTCTCTTTGTCTCAGTCTTTCTCTTTGTCTCAGTCTATCTCTCTTTCTCAGTCTATCTCTTTGTCTGTCTTTCTCTTTGTCTGTCTTTCTCTTTGTCTGTCTTTCTCTTTGTCTCAGTCTATCTCTTTGTCTCAGTCTATCTCTCTTTCTCAGTCTATCTCTCTTTCTCAGTCTATCTCTTTTTCTCAGTCTTTCTTTGTCTGAGTCTTTCTTTTTGTCTCAGTTTCTCAGTCTATCTCTCTTTGAGTCTTTCTTTTTGTCTCAGTTTCTCAGTCTATCTCTATTTGAGTCTTTCTTTTTGTCTCAGTTTCTCATTTTTTGTCTGTATTTTTCTTTTTGTCTGTCTTTCTCTTTTACTTTTTGTCTCAGTCTATCTCTCTTTTTGTTGGTCCTTCTCCATTTTTTTTAACCTTTTTTGTTCTCTTGCATCCATTTTCTGTCTCTCCCTTTCTCTCCCCCTTCTTTGTCTTTTCCTTTTCTCTCCCCCCCCCCCCCCTCTCTCTCTCGCCGTGTTTGAAATGGAATAATTGTTCTACTTTTTCCTCTCTTTGTGTTCAAAGCCTCTTGTTTTCTCACTGTAACTCACTGTAACTGCTTCTGTCACATGCAGATGTTGAGGTGTGTGTGTGTGTGTGTGTGTGTGTGTGTGTGTGTGTGTGTGTGTGTGTGTGTGTGTGCGCGCGCGTGTGCGGTGAGGCAGCGGCAGCCGTTAATGCTGAGTAATGCAGTGCAGAATCGGGCGCTGCAGCTGTATTGTTTCCTGCAGGATTGTTTTTGGCCCTGAAAATGCCAACTCCTCAACACCGCAGTCCACCTTGTGTCATCTTCAGAGCTGTGAATCTGTCAAGGCACTGCATCAAATACCCGAGCCAGAGCTGTGTTTAGATCAGAGGGGCTTCGGTAAGGTGGGAGCATTCATGGCCTTGTTTAGTTTGGATCTTTTTTTAGTCTGCAGCGTTTGAAGACTCTCGCAGCCGCTATTTTTAACATGCTTTGTCAGAGAGATTGGGCTGAGCAAGGCTTTACTTTCAGACTCTGCTTTTATTTTAGCAGGCATGCTCTGCTGAGACTGTACCCGTGATATCAGCAAAAGTGTGCTATAAGTCATACGTCACACTGACCGAGGGTGAGGTCCACTCGCACACTTCAGAGTTCACACAGGCTTTAGTCAGTTCTGCCTAATGAGAAATTGAAGGCATGCCACATATCAGAGCCAGTGGCTGTTAACGGTCACTTGTAGGGGTGCTGGGCTTTGACATTTCTACAGCACGATAACCTATTTAAAAAAATCCTGATATTGAAAAGATGCTGCTGATATAATAGCATTACTACCAGCAGCACCACCTTAAATTAATTAGAAATGTTCTCCAATGGTTCTTCAGTAAAGGCAGCGTTTCTATATAGAACCATGACAAAGACACATCAGGATGTTTAAATGATTATTCTTCTACCTAAAAGGAATCTCTGTATTTGGTGGAAAATCTTTTTCAGGGGTACTGTATAGCACCCGGAGCGTTCCATGGTCATCAAAGAACCTTTTTTCCTTAACATTTGTTCTATATAGTTCCAAAAAAGATTCCACTACTGTTATAATCCAGAGAACCCTTTTAAAATGTGCACCAGAAAAGTTCCACTACTGTTATAATCCAGAGAACCCTTTTAAAATAAGCACCAAAAAGGTTCCACTACTGTTATAATCCAGAGAACCATTTTAAAATGAGCACCAGACAGGTTCCACTACTGTTATAATCCAGAGAACCCTTTTAAAATGAGCACCAGACAGGTTCCACTACTGTTATAATCCAGAGAACCCTTTTAAAATGAGCACCAGACAGGTTCCACTACTGTTATAATCCAGGGAACCCTTTTAAAATGATCACCAAAAAGGTTCCACTACTGTTATAATCCAGAGAACCCTTTTAAAATGAGCACCAGACAGGTTCCACTACTGTTATAATCCAGAGAACCCTTTTAAAATGAGCACCAGACAGGTTCCACTACTGTTATAATCCAGGGAACCCTTTTAAAATGATCACCAAAAAGGTTCCACTACTGTTATAATCCAGAGAACCCTTTTAAAATGAGCACTAAAAAGGTTCCACTACTGTATAATCCAGAGAACCCATTTAAAATGATCACCAAAAAGGTTCCACTACTGTTATAATCCAGAGAACCCTTTTAAAATGAGCACTAAAAAGGTTCCACTACTGTTATAATCCAGAGAACCCTTTTAAAATGAGCACTAAAAAGGTTCCACTACTGTTATAATCCAGGGAACCCTTTTAAAATGAGCACCAAAAAGGTTCCACTACTGTTATAATCCAGGGAACCCGTTTAAAATGAGCACCAAAAAGGTTCCACTACTGTTATAATCCAGGGAACCCTTTTAAAATGAGCACCAAAAAGGTTC
Source organism: Salminus brasiliensis (assembly GCF_030463535.1). Taxonomy (NCBI): domain Eukaryota; kingdom Metazoa; phylum Chordata; class Actinopteri; order Characiformes; family Bryconidae; genus Salminus; species Salminus brasiliensis. The sequence continues at coordinate 18,409,397 of NC_132893.1, read as the reverse complement.
CACTACTGTTATAATCCAGAGAACCATTTTAAAATGAGCACCAGACAGGTTCCACTACTGTTATAATCCAGAGAACCCTTTTAAAATGAGCACCAGACAGGTTCCACTACTGTTATAATCCAGAGAACCCTTTTAAAATGAGCACCAGACAGGTTCCACTACTGTTATAATCCAGGGAACCCTTTTAAAATGATCACCAAAAAGGTTCCACTACTGTTATAATCCAGAGAACCCTTTTAAAATGAGCACTAAAAAGGTTCCACTACTGTATAATCCAGAGAACCCGTTTAAAATGATCACCAAAAAGGTTCCACTACTGTTATAATCCAGGGAACCCTTTTAAAATGAGCACCAGACAGGTTCCACTACTGTTATAATCCAGAGAACCCTTTTAAAATGAGCACTAAAAAGGTTCCACTACTGTTATAATCCAGAGAACCCTTTTAAAATGAGCACTAAAAAGGTTCCACTACTGTTATAATCCAGGGAACCCTTTTAAAATGAGCACCAAAAAGGTTCCACTACTGTTATAATCCAGGGAACCCGTTTAAAATGAGCACCAAAAAGGTTCCACTACTGTTATAATCCAGAGAACCCTTTTAAAATGAGCACTAAAAAGGTTCCACTACTGTTATAATCCAGGGAACCCTTTTAAAATGAGCACTAAAAAGGTTCCACTACTGTTATAATCCAGAGAACCCTTTTAAAATGAGCACCAAAAAGGTTCCACTACTGTTATAATCCAGGGAACCCGTTTAAAATGAGCACCAAAAAGGTTCCACTACTGTTATAATCCAGGGAACCCTTTTAAAATGAGCACCAAAAAGGTTCCACTACTGTTATAATCCAGGGAACCCGTTTAAAATGAGCACCAAAAAGGTTCCACTACTGTTATAATCCAGAGAACCCTTTTAAAATGAGCACCCTGAAAAAAACCTTTGCAGAGCCTTCTGGTTTGTGTCTGTTTAGCGCCAATAAATGTTTTATTTTAATTATTATGAATCACAGTATTATTATTCATACCTTTTTTTTTTTTATTTATTTATGTAGCACAAAGACAAGTTTCCACTGTCCACTTTTAATTTTTTTTTTAAAAAGAAAAGCTGTATTCTATATAGCATCAAAGAGTATAGATTAATGTACCCTTTTTTTTTATTTTTTTTTTTTAGAACCTTTAGAACATGAATATAAAAAACGATTTCAGAACTTTTTTGACACAATGGGTATGAATAATAAAAATAATAAAAAGAAATCAGAACCTATAAAAAAATTGTTTTATGTATTATCAAAAAAGGTTCCACTGTCAGTATGAAAAATAGCAAAAAACAGAACCTTAAAAAAAAGGTTCCACAATCAGAATAAATCCATGATAATAAAGTATTCTTTATGAGAACCTTGATTGTGTAGTATTAAAAATGGTTCCTATCATTATGAAATAATACCAAAAAATGTAGTAACTTAATTTAATTATAATTATTCTTTGTTAGAACCTTTTTTAAAATGATACACACTGATGATGGAACCAAAGAACCCTTTTTTGTTCGATTCCTTCAATATATTCTATGTAGCACCCAAAATGAAGTGAAAAAAAAGTGTGGGTTGGGTTTTTTAATGTATGTCTTACAAAAACTGTTTTATATATATATATATTTATAACAGTTTTTGTAAGCCATACATACACATACATTACAGTGCACACCCCTCCCTCAGTGACTCAGGCTCATTAAAAATGTTTTCTGTAAAGATGACCCCCCAAAAGCTCTTCTGCCCTGTGTAAGCTGCAGGCTGTGATTGGGGGGTGTGAGAGGTGGTGAGTTAATGGTGTGTATTCATTAGTGTGCGCAGCATAGGGAGAGATAAGAAGCCGATCCAGCTGTAGGAGCAGTGTGTGTGTGAGTGTGTGAAATACTGGAGAGCCTGGGGGTCATGCGAATGGAAGATGAGCTCAGTGGGGTCAGGTGCATTTCAGCTCATTTCATTCTGGTCATGGATTTAGACGCAGAATAACTTGAACTGATACGACCTCCTTCAGTTGATGAAACGGATGCAGTCTCGTATGCAGTCAGTGAAGCCTTCACTAACAGAATTACAAACTGCTCTTACTGACACAAACTTATGAGTGTAAAGAACATATATATATATATATATATATATATATATATATATATATATATATATATATATATATATATATATATTTACCACTTGAATAACTGCAGTCATATTGTATTGTGAATATGGCTCAAATGTCTGAAATAATGATAATATTAATAAGGTTTTTGTGGCTGAGGTGGGAAAGTGGTGGTTATTGATTTAAAAAAAAAAATGGTAAATTGCAACTGGTCTCGTAGAATGACACAATTTGGACAACACCAGTGCAGAATTGAAGAACTCAATCACAAACTGCTGTTATTAATAGAAACTTGCAGCCATGGTTTGCCCAAAATCCAATATACCCAGTTTCCCATCTTTTCAAAATAAAGGTACTAAAAGGGGTTTCTGTTCCATACTGGTAAAAGAGATATGTGGGGGTGAAGAACTTGACCACTGCAGTCATTTTAGGAAACAATTTACCACCCTGTCACGTAATGTTGTAGACATTTGTCCAATGTCTGAATTAAAATTCTAATATTAATATGGGTTTTGGGGCTGAGGTGGGAAAGTGTTCAAATGTACTTAGCTCAAATGTACGCTCTTTAAAATAAAGGTACTAAAAGGGTTCCTAAAGAACCATGTTGGTAAAAGAAATGCTTGAAGAATTTGGCCACTGCAGTCATTTTGGGATTACATTCACCACCCTGTTACGTACGATCCCACCCCATACCACCCTGTCACGGTTTATTGTGTTTTATTATAAAAATGATAATATTCCTAAGGGTTTTGTGCATGAGGTGGGTACAGATCCTTCATGTTCTGGCCAGGAAGCATTTAGGAAGCTTGACTTTAGGAGGTGTGAATGAAGTGAATAGAGCATTGAATAGAGTTGGGCCTGCTGGTTGGGCTGTGCTGTATAACCTGTTGTTAATGGTCTCTCTTTAGAGTATATGGGGTGGGTGGGGGTGGGGGTGGCTGGCCACAGCTGACCTTTTACCAGCAGGAGCTCCGGCAGCTCTCTCAGAGAAGAGCGAGAGAAAGAGCGAGGGAGAGAGAGAGGTGGAGAACTGGTTTGTTCTTGCGCTGGTGAAGGAGGGCCAGGTCCTTACTCTAAGAGCACAGATTTATTTATAACCTCATTTGCTCTGGTTTGCAGGCTAAATCTTGTGGTGTCGCAACGCTGAGGGCTTTTGCAGATGCGGACCGGCTGGTTGCAGGTCGAGCTAGCGCTGCGTTTACATAAACCCTTCCATCTGATCCTTCCAAACCTTCTCTGGTTGTAGATTGTATGGTGATGAGGAGCGGGAATGCATTGATTTGTAGCTGGATATCGAGAAAGGCCATGAACGGTCTGTTTTTAATTGGACGGGTGGTGGTTCCAAGACAAAACTATAGACAGTGCTAAGCCTTTGTAATAGTGAGTGTGGAGATCACTGTGCTAGTAAAATGTCTTCAAGGCAGGAAGCTGCTGTATCTCAGCTCCAAAGTGCATAACGTGACGTGCAAGCCCTGGCTCTAAACGACTGAATAGGGGCACAAATCCTTGGCTAAAATCTGAGTTCCTGACTCTGGGCTCCAATTTGCGTTTCCTCTGACCTCCATTCCTAGTTTTACTAGGAATAGACAGTACTAGGCCTATGTAAATAACTGGCAGGGACGGCAAGGCTGGCGACAGTTGCAAAATGTCAGGAGTGTGGCATGTCCCTGTACAGCAGTACAGCCCATATCACCAGTAAGAGCAAACTAAAAACTAGGGCTGCACCGATACCACTTTTCCTTTTCGATACCGATACCAAATATCTGCCGATACCGATACCAACTCTGACTTAAATACTCGATAGATGACAATAAATCCTGATACTCCTTAAATAGCACAGCATGTACTGGTTGAGTAATGGCACATTAAAAAAATAAGTAAATAAAGTTTCAGAGCTATAAAACAATGAAAATCACCACAGTGCAGTAAGTAAGGAGGGACCCATAATCTTGCTAAGCTCAACCAAACAGCTTTTATTTGGTGTTTAAAATTCACAGTTCATTACAAGTACACATCTCTGTGTAAAAAGATACTAAACTTCAGTGTGTGACCTTAAAACAAGCTGCTTGAATTCAACCTTTGGTTTTAGAACCAAAAATACACCACTTGGAAAGAAAAAGAGCTAAAGGTTCATTAAATGTCTGTTTAATGGTAATATCTATTTATGACTGACTGTTTACTGGTTGTTTAAAGGTTTGGTTGCATAGAGTATGCAAACCAAATTATGTTTTTTAAATTGTAAAAATATATAAATTTATTTATACATTTATAAATAAAATAAATAAAAGTATGGCGTCAGTAAGCATCATTATATCAGTGCTCTTTGTTGCCGATACTGTGTGCAAGTGCCTGTATCGGCACTGATACTGAGACAGTATTGGTATCGGTGCCACACTACTAAAACTGCTCTAACTGACAAAGCTGAGAAAAATGGTGACATACTTGTGTGTACAGAAGGGGTGTAACAGTTCGGTGCGCTTCTCAGTTTGGCTTTGGAATGGCACAACGGAAAAGCAAATAAAAAAAAATAATAATAATAAAGAGGTTTGGTTGTTTTCTGGGAACTGGACATTTTTGCACACATACAGCTGATTTGGAAGAAGCAGGTGGGTACTCTAGCTGTGGGTCAAGCGTAGGCTGCCAGCCAGATTGAGCTAAGCATAGCAGTAGCACATAGCACGTTGTCAACTTGGTGATCCCTTACAGCTTAAGTTTTCCGAGTGGAACTTGATGCATGATGCAGACCCGGATTTCTGTTATGTTTGGGGTTAGGGTAAGGTAGAGATGGGCAAAGGCGGTTCATGGAAGGCCTGAACGCATCCTATTTTCTTTGTTGTATCAAAAAAGGAGCTGAATGTCAGCAGTGAATGGGGGTGAATTGAGCTAAATGACTAAAATAAAAGTTTTACTAAATGTATTTCACTTAAAAGCAAAGAAAACATACCTGTATTTCCGTTTTTTTCTACAGCAAATGGGTTTTTGGCCCCCAGAGACGCTAGCATTACTGCTACTGAGTGCTGAGTAATTGGCGAGCTGACGCTGGAGTTGTCTATAACTGCAGTTGTAAAGCTAAAGTCTGCAGAGCTGAAACATTCATTGTTTTTCTATGTTGAGGACTTGAGGGCGTTTCTCAGTACGAAAATGAACGTCTCCACTGAAATTCTATGATTTAATAGTTAAACACAGTATTTCTGGACTTGGCCATCATCATGTCTGAAATGGTAAAGGTCCTAAATACACTCAAATTCATGCTTTTGAAAGAAAATCTCATTATTTATCCAAAACCGCACCCTGGGTGGACGGCAACTAGCTGTGCCCTGGGTGGACAGGAACTAACAGTGATGATAAAAATGTGTGTATTCAAAGGTCTTTAGGTGTGTGTGTGTGGTGTGGTGTGTGTGTGTGTGCAACTAAAATGACCCCTGATGTGATTTTGTTAAAAGAAGCGAGCTAGAGCACATATTCTGGCGCTTTACGTGTTACTGTATGGATAAATGCTTTGGATGGAGTCAAATTTAGAGTGGTGTGTATCAATGTGCGCCTGGCAGCGTGTAAACCTGCCTCAGATTTAAAGGCAGGAGACGTGGTGTGTGTGTGTGTGTGTGTGTGTGTGTGTGTGTGTGTGTGTGTGTGTGTGTGTGTGTGTGTGTGTGTGTGTGTGTGTGCGCGGCCTGTTTCCAAGAAAGCACCTGCCAGTCACGACAGCAGCTCGATTTGGTAGGATGTTTATCGCCCTTTCTCTGACCTCATTCTTTAACTCACACACACACACACATACACACTCACACACACACAAATATGCGCACACACACAGCTGCAGCCCTTCCATCCATCTCCCTCCAGTGTGCCGCTTCCTACCGGCTCACCTTGAAACCCGTTCTCGGCCTGTGCTGGCCCGTCGCCATGGTTACTGCAGTTCAGCTAAGCCCTCTCTGGCTGGGGCGGTTGCCGTGGATGCAGTGTGTTTTGGGGCGAGGCGGGGGGTGTGTGGTGTCTGAGGGCATGAGCATCATTGTGCTAATTCCTCTGTCTGTGCAGCATTTGATTGCATAGAGAAAAAAAAGAGTCAAAAATGGGATCTCTGTAATCAGCGAGAACCAGACGACTGGTTCTTCTCTCTCTCTGTGTGTGTGTGTGTGTGTGTGTGTGTGTGTGTGTGTGTGTGTGTGTGTGTGTGTGTGTGTGTGTGTCTGTGTGTGTGTGAGAGACTCATTTTTCTCAGCACTCGTTTTAGGTCCCCTTTTTTTTTTAATGCCGCCCTTGCATGAACATTGCTTAGGCTCCATCGCCAGCGTTGACACGTTAGTGCCCCACCACAGTGGACCACAGAAGATTTCCCTGTTTCATCATCCTCCGTGCAGCCCGTCACAGTGACACCTGCAGGACGTGGAGGGAATAGCCCAGACACACTGCCTCAACACAGTCACGCACCTACACTGGCCCTCAGACGTTTGGAATCCCCTGATCAAGGCAGACCGTCTATAACCCAGACAGCAACATGTTGTACATTTGTACCCGATCAGGAATCCCCACACTGTCTCTAATCAAAGAGGCTACTGTATAGTACTGGAGAAGGGTTCTTTCACTAAATAGTGGAGCCTAATGTGTGCATCCACATGGTTCTTGGAATCGTCATGGTTCTACACTGTTAAAAGTATAAGATCCCTGAGGAACTTTTGGAGGTTGTTTAATTTGAAACTGTGGAGGAACTTCTTAAGGGGTTTAAGGTGCCCTCAAAGCACTGCAGTCTCAAACTGAAGAACCTCCAAAAGTTCCTCAGGGATCTTCTGCTTTTAACAGTTTATATAGAAGCACAGTTTTGCCTTTGACGAACCCTTTTAAAGCAGGATGTTCAGGCAAAGCTGTAGTTTTCCTTAATTTCCTTCATTGTTAACATACTGCTCTACTTACTCATCTGATCTGCACTTTTCTCACCAGGTGTCTCTGGGCTGGTATATCATTTGCCATTAGGGCTGGTATCCTCAAAGGTATATCTTCTGAACTTTGCATTATTGACTTTTATTTCATTATTTAAAAGCAGTTTGGTTAGGAACATTCACAAATATGCAAATGTAGTCTCCGGTTGAGGAACACCACTGCACATCAGGAGCCGCTTTGAAGGTACATTTCCATTGTTTGTACCTTGTGGAGAAGAACGTGGAATGAGGAACTGCAGCATCCTGTGGCTGACGGGCCTCGCCCCGAGCTGCAGCGACTCGCAAAATATGGGTCATGTGATCTGAGCAGCTCTGATAATCATGATGTGCAATATTTATTCAGACAAAATACATCAGTATCAGCAAATTCTTAAAAACTGCTACCCACATACAGTCCCATTCTTAGTGCAGTGATATATATATATGTGTGTGTGTGTGTGTGTTCATACAGAGGGATTCAGTCTGAGTTTTCCTTTGGCACTGACCATATCCAGCTCAGAAAAGTGTCTAGTGTTTCAAGATATGATAAAATATCATCACATTGCCCACCCCTAATGCAAAAAAAAAAAAAAAAGAGTCCCTTAAAGCTGTTAGGGTTCTTTTGATGCAATGCCATAGAACAAGCACTTTTAGTTCCCTGAAGGACCTTTCGACTCAACCATCTATTCATTAAAAGGCTCTTTATGGATCCAGAAGTGGATCTGCTTTGGTATTGCTCTAAAGGACCCTTTTCGGTAATAATCAGAGCTTTTTCTATATATTTCTGTGTGTATGTGCAGCAAAATGTGACTTTTTAAGCTGTGAAACTCCTTTGATAATGGTGCCGAATTGTCTGCGATTTTGACCTGAGCTGCGAGAGATTAGCCGCGGCACACTGCAGCAGGTAAAGCCGCTGCAGATACGGCCCTGCGGGCGCATCAGCGCTTTGGGCAGGAGTGTGTTTATTTAAGACAGCTATTCTGGAGCTCCCCCCCCCCCCAAATCTTTTACCTCAGCAGAAATGCAGAAAGCCTTATCTGCTTGTGCTCGCTTGCTCCCACCCCCTCCCTCTTTTGTATGTGGTGAACTGGCTGACAGTGTAAATGCAGCAAGAACGGGAGTGTCCAAACAGGCAGGCGAGGATGAAGGGAGTATGTGAGGACCCCCGCCCCACCCACCCCCACCCCAACAAAAAAAGGCAAAAACTGTATTTGCAATTTGCAATTGTATTATGTGCAGAAAACATGGAAAGAAGGCCGCAGTAAGGTAAAAGATGGAGTGTGTATGGATGGAAATGCTTCAGCATGGCTTCAGAAACCATGTTTTTTTTGTTCCAATATGGGGAACAGGCCTCCAGCGGTGCTCAGAGAAGGAGACACACATCAGGTTCACAGGTTCAGCAGGTTTGGTGCAGCAGTTTGGTGTGGTTTGGTCATTGGAAGTGTTCTGCCAGCTCTAGGTGTGCAGTTAATTCCATGTGTTCTGTAGATTAGCGAGAGAGTATTGGATCTACATGCGTGTGCAGTTGACCTTACAACTTCCTAAATACCCATTTCCACATCCCCCCCAGTGGCCAGTATATGTTTTTACTGGTTTAAATCTGCTGACAGAGGACATTAGCATGTACAGTCTGCACTTTCGGTGTGGTACCATGTTTTTTCGCTGTAAAGAACATAACCCACAAACTAGCTTGTGCTTACCTAGCTAAAGTTAATTGCTTGCCATGGCATTGTTCTCTCTCTCTAATGGTGTACATGGTATTTTGGCATTGCTGGAGTTCCCCTCTCCCCAGCTAATGCTGCACTGGTTAGCACTAGTGTTAATTTAGCTCGTCAGAAAGGGGCAGCCCCAGTCACTCCTACAGGGGCTAGATTTCCATTGCCAATTAGGAGTTGCTAAATGGAGGTTTTTAGCCTGCTAGCCTCAGTTACGTTACAGGTTACGGTATTTAACACGATCTTTACATTAAATAATCCGTCCCTTAACTCTTACGGATACAGAAATATCGAAATTGGAACCGTTTCTTTGGTTTAATGTGCAGTGAAGCGCGTGAGCCGTGTTTTCTGGGCTTAAGCTGCTAGTCCGCCCCTCGTCTGCCGTTTAATGTTTAATTATGTCTCTGAATAGATGCGAGCGGCTGCCTCCACTGCTGCCCGAGTGCAGCGAGGCGAGCGTTGGTGGGGGGGGGAGCATCACCCTGTCTACAGGAAGGGAGTCAGCTGCCATTGATCCCTGCCATGCCGCACTCTGATTGGCTGAAACATGTTTTTGTCAATCGCACTCGATGATTTAGCTGGTAAACAAGATGCTGTGGAAGTGACCGTACCAAGAGCAGCAACTGGCCGATGTTTGGTTGAACGGTGACAAAAACTGGGACCTTATTATTTTAATGTATTTGTGTGTGTGTGTGTGTGAGGGAGAGACGTTTGGGGTATTGCATTGCTTAATAGTGGCCCAGTGTGCCGTTGACTGCCATAACCAGAACCCCCTGCCAGCACCGGAGAAACACACTGGCTTCCAGTGAAACAATGCTAACCAGCGCGTAACACAGCAGATGGTGTGTATGTGTGTGTGTGTGTGTGTGTGTATGGCTAATCAAATGAGTGTTACTGGTGAGTTTAAAGGGAACTTTCTCAAAATGTACAGTTGGACAAATAGTTTATTAGCAAAAAGTACAAACTTTCAGCTGTAAACAAGGCCAGATTAAATAGCTCACGTTTAATCACCGCTGTAGTCTTAGAAGTCTCAGTCTCAGTCAGCCCCCTGAAGAGAATCCCTCATTAAAGCACACGTTTGTAAATCAGGTGTATATCAAGGACTGGCTTCGTTAGCTGCATCAGGTGCGCTTGAGATGATGCACATCAAATACCTGCACTGGCTGGGTGGTTTGTTGACTGTGATGTTTGGTTGCATCCGGATACAGAAAGAGAGCAAAAGCCGCAGCAAAGCACTGAATTAGCTTTTACACAATTTAGGAGACTCTTAAGTTTCTCTATTTCAGAGCATTTGACATCAAACCACCCTAAATGACTAGCGTTTACGTCTGAAAATGGTGAAGTTGCCTTTTAGGAAGTATGGGGGTTACAAGGAGATGCAGCACGAAGCTCATGATCAGCATGGAAATAGAGAAATACAGTGGCTTGCGTTTTGTGGCTGTAATGAATGGAAATGTATACAGTGCATCAAGGTCCTGCCTGGCACAAACACACACACACACACACACAGCCATACACACTCTATATTATTTAAAGGTGTGAGGTTAGGTGTGTCAGGTATTAATCTGCAATGTCATTTTCTTGCATAATGAGTACACATGCATGCAGCCACACACTCCTCCTGTTCTTTCCTGCAGGATCAGCCTGACCACCCCTCGCTGGTGTGTGAGATGGTAGTAGACTCTGGTTTATGGGTTTGTGTGTGTGTGTATTGGGCGCAGGTGGACATTTAGAAGCCAGTCTCTACCCTCCCATAGTATTACAGTATCTTACAGCATGGAATGCAGCTCGACTTCTTCAAAATGAGAGATTAAAATACACTATATGGACAAAAGTATTGGGACACCGGCTCTGAACATTCATTGTTTCATCAGTAATCATGGGCATTAAAAAGAGCTGATGCTGCTTTTGTTGGACTCGCTGTCTCTACTGTCCAGGGAAGGCTTTCTACTTGATTTTAGAGCATTGCTGTGAGGATCTGATGGCATTTAGCAGCAGGAGCGTTAGTGAGGTCGAGTTTGTCAGAAGATCAACACCTCAACTCATCCTAAAAATACTGGATGGAGCACTATCATTCCGGAGAACCCAGTTCCACTGCTCCACAGCTCAATGCTGGGGGGCTTTATACCCCTCTAGCCCACTCCTGGCTTTTTTAGGCAAAGTGTCAGTAGGTTCATGCTTTTCATCTGCTTCAGGGAGTCTGAGTGGCAGTACATCACTACAGGGACTAGACAAGCTGCATATGTATGCATTTGCACGTCTGTGTCAGCAGTGGCTGCAACTTAAAGAAGCTGAATACATTGCTTAGAAGGGCTGTCCACAAACATTTGGACACATAGTGTCACATTTGCTCCTGGGCTCCCCCTACAGGTGGGAGTGTAATTCGCTTTCTGTCCACTCAACCCGTTTTTCTGTGATGGTGGAGGATGCTGGGTTTTCAGAATGGTGGTTGTTAGCTTGTAATTTTTGAACAAGGCTCCTAAATGCCTGGACTCTGACTTGCCCTGCTGGTGTGGACAGTGCTGGACCATTCCTAGGGGGCAGAGGGTCTTTGTGCAGGTGGAATTTCGCCTGTTCGAGACTGATTTAGCCTATGCAGACTGATGATAAGAGACGTGTGGGAAGATCAGGTGCTCTCGTGTTCTCTTGCTCTGGTGCTTGCTTTCGCGCTCGCTCTCTCGCTCTCTCTATCTCTCTCTCTATCGCGTTCCCTCTGTCTCACACTGTCTCACACTGTCTCACACTTGCTCTCTCTCATATCCTCTCAGGCTCTTGCGTCTCTCGTTTTTTTTCTCTCTCCCTCTCTCTCTCCTGCCCCCTTATACTCTACAGCTGAGTATGGAGTAGCCTTGGGTTTCTAATGTGTGTTACAACTAAAGATCTCGAAGTATCTCACTGTCTGTGTGTGACATCATCTCATCACCGGCCCTACCGCATTCATAAAACGCCACGCAGCCACATGCAAAATACATCAACAGCAAGTTAGAGCTTATTTACTACCAGATGTTTAGTGTATTGAGCAGCGGTGTGTCACATTTACTTATTTTATCATAGACAGCCTGTAAGCCTCTGATGAAGAGCGCTGTGCAGTCAGTGCTTGTTTGGAGCCATGGCATCTGGCATGGCTGATATGCTGTGATCCATGGTGTCATTATTAGTATGTCTGCTGTAGGGTGTTTTTTCTAGAGTCTAGAGCACCAAGGGTCACCAGAAAAAATCAGCGTGAGGAAATACAATCTAGTGAAAAACTGCGATATGGTGGTTATCAAGCTGGTCAGAAAAACTGGATTCCTGCAATGACCCAAAGAACCATCAGGGCCGTTTTACCCCCCCCCCCCCCCCCCCCCTAAATACACTGAAATCTCCCGGCGACTGGTGTGAATGTTCACTTCCTCAGCCCCGCCTCTAGCAGATGTAGGGAACAGGTGCAGGCAGCATGTAAGCCCCGCCTTCAGCAACTCACATGACTCCTCACAGGCGTCAGAAAATGCAACCCTGGCAAATTCTCCTGACCAATCGCAGAGCCTTTATTTTCGTATGACCGTCACTAAACAATCACTTTTCTGATTGATTGATTGATTATTTGTTGTATTTGCTGGCACTTGTCAGAATAAGCCCTACATTTTAATGCATAGTGACAATGGCGTGCAAAAGTTTGGATACCCCTACTTAAAAGTTCCTGCTACTGTGATTAGTAAGGCGAGTAGAAGATGAATTGATCACCAGAAATTATGGAGGAATTATTCTCTCAGACCTTACTGAGCTTCAGGGGAATAAAAATGTTTATTAATGTGTAATTAATGTGTAATTAATCACCTTTGGCTTTAAGACTGAACTATGTGTACGCCCCATGTACTACCCTGTGGTGTTCAAAAAGCTGTCCTGGGGTGAAGCTTTCCTTGTAACTTTAGTGTGAGTGGGCGGGGCTAAACGGCTGTAGATTTATTGGTGATTATATGTATATACTGTTTTTTTGTTTCTACTGTTTTTGCAGCTTAATCTCCATGAATAAACAATAATGCATTTTAAAGCTGTAACGCAGTTTTCCATGATGACTTTGTCTGATTTGTCTTGTGCTGTAGCCTTTGCCGTCCCTGTTTTTTTATGTAAATGGGGAGCGCAGACGTCATCAAGCCAGCTAATGATGAATCACTAGATCAGAATCGATGACGTCGATTAGCTGTCCTGGCACGCCAGTATTTACTAATACACTCATCATGCAGTTATTCTGCCCACTGCGTAGTACTGTGCGTCTTCCTCAGTCCCTGACTAAACCGTGGGCGGCCGTGTGCTGGTGACCAGGGTGTTCCGCTGAGCAGTAGTTAGGCTGTGATGTTAAGGGTAAAGGGAGTGTTGGTGATGAGTTTATTAGCGTGTGTGTGTGGTGTCTCGGGCGTCCTGGGTTTAATTGCTTGGGCGAGTTCCGCAATGGCCTCATTGATCCGCGGGTCGTATCTAATGGTAAGTCAGTGGATTTGTTTGTTATTAGGGTGAGCTGTATTGTATGCAAGAGGTATGTGTGTGTGTGTGTGCTTTTCTCTTTGGCCTTTTGATAAACTAAAACCCACACACACACTCACTTTGTCATGGGAAACTGGGACTTCTTTGTGTCCCTCCTGCTCTCTCACCCCTCCTCCATTCTTTTGTCTTTCTCCCTCTCTCTCTCTCTCTTTCCCTGTCTCTGGGCTCCTGTCCCTTGCTGACACACTACACTGCAGTATGCACTGATCAGATGATCAGAGGCCATTCAACTGTGTTCAGCTGGGGGAGTGTTGACGCAGCAGCCTCAGCAGCAAAGCTGGGTTTGGTGGACGCTTTATCGTGGAGCTTTATCTCCAACGAGGTGCCAGTTCTTCCATACACCAGAAGATAATTAGCCTTCAGGGGCCCAAGAGTCACTAAATATATCCAAATAAATAAATAAACCTTAATAAGTTAATGAGAAGTTCATGAGAATGGGCCTCCTTCACCAATATCTTCCTGAGTCTGCACCAGAATTCTGTTCACAGCTCTGCTCTCATAGCGAAGGATCCCACCATTCTCGTAAATGGAACAAATCCCAAATCCGAAGAAAACTGTTAGAATCTGAGTGTTAGAACTTTAAGAACGGTTGGCGACTTTTTGGCGTTTTTTCACCTGTTTTTCTCGCTAATTTGGATCGGCAATTATCCAGCCTATACAGATTCTGCCCATTCACATGCAATGCTCCCGGCGCTGGGGGGGGTGAAGACTGGCACACGCCTCCTACATCACATGCACAGCCAGCCATCGCCTTTTTTTTTCAGAAGGTACCACTGATGCAATGGCACCAGGCAACCAACGAGCTCAGAGGAAAGCACCGGCTCTCCTGCATCGGCCAGCAGACGCCAGTGCCAGCATTTACTCATAGTTCAGTAGACACAATAGACTAGTCTGTGTTGGACTTCCCATCCAGTTTCGTCTTTTGGTTCGGCCTGTCTTATAGGTCCTCAATATAGGTGCACTGTTACTCACTGTAGCCCATCTGCTTTCCTGCAGTCACCCTCAGCCGCCCTCTTCTCCATTAATCACTGGTTTGTGAGAACAGAGCCAGTTATTGAGGTGATGTTGTTGTTATTTGGCTTGTGGATCATTCCTCTCACAGCAGTGATTCTTCGGGTGTGGTAGATAGTTTGTGTGACGCTGCTATGAGCGAAGTAGTGGTCCATCACCCCAGACCGGAACCCAGGCCGGAAACCGACTGAAATGAGTGTTGTTGACTGACTGACTAACTGACTGTAGAGATGCTAAGTGCGAGGTGGGCTGAGTGGATGGATGTGTGTGTGTGTGTCCCCGTTATGGCTTTCACATATTGCAGACCTTCCTTGAAACCACTCGGTGATCTTTGTGCTGTGTGCCGAAGTATTTATGCACTGCCTCCTGAATCTGATCAAATCTTTAATGTCTGGCTTCATTGGTAAATAGCTGCCCCTTGGTGGTGCGGGCAAGCGCTTTCCTTTTCTCGTCTGTCATGACGCTGATGCGGGGTGACATGTTGATTGACTACGACTGCGAAGGGAAACCCAACAAAAGCAGTGGGAGCTAGCAGGACCCCTGGACTGCATTTCTCAGGGGCTTTTGGGGGAGTGAATGAGCAGATGGTCAACAGGACAGCTCGTGCTCCTGCTCATGAAAATCTAATCTGAGATAACAAAAGGCCCTCTCCGCCAGCTTCATTGATCAGCGCTTGTGTGTGTGTGTGTGTGTGTGTATGCATGTAGGCGTGTGCGCGCACGCGCGTGTGTAGGAGTGTGAGTGATGGGGAGAGATTGGCTGCTCTGTTCCTGACATGTGACTGTTTGTGTCTGCTGACAATAAGACTTTGGTGGGGGCGTCAGGGGACCACAGGAGAGAGCGAGAGAATCACTGCTTGAAAAGATCTGCCTCCCGGGGGACATAGCTGTGAGACAGACTGCTACAAAGAGCCATAGAATAGAGTGGAGGAAGAGCCTTACCTTACTTATTAGCCTCACACACTTTACAGCCATTGCACGGCAATACATGAGGTTCCAACCTCTGCATTTAACCCATCTGCGGATTGGTGGGCAGCCACCTCAGCCCCCAATGAGCTATTGGGGGTTACCTCACTGTGGCACTTTGGGCATTAACGTTGAGGGATGGGAAAGCGCGGTTCCTCTGTTCCCAACCGTCCATCCACTTCCCACGACAACCTTCTAGTCCCACTTCTCTAACCTTTAGGCCATGGCTACTCCCTCTCTATGGGATGGGCCCCTCGGTTCACAAAACCAGGTAATAACACCTGGCCATGCCACTCAACTGACCTCGTCAGTACCGTTATCACATCGACTCAAGGTGTGACTCTCCAACTGATGGGTATGACCCTGGACACTGATCATGACTAGTCTTCTACCACAGGAAGTATTTTCTCCTCTGTGGATGACGTGCCACCAACAACTTCAGTAGCTAGTAAAGCGTCCAGGTTGTTTTCTGTCCTGGCACCGAAGTGGTGGAACGAACTTCGTCTGGGTGTCCGAACAGCAGAGTCGCTTACTGTCCTCAAACGCCGACTGGAGACCCACCTTTTCTGAGAATGCTTGGGCGAAGAGTAGAGTACTATGGTCTCCTTACTGACTTGTGTTTAGTAATGTCTAAACTTAGAGGTATCTTTTGAATTTTTAGTCTGTTCAGACTAGCTGAGGTTATTCTTGAGTAAACAGCGAAGCACTTTTGTAAGTCGCTCTGGATAAGAGCGTCTGCTAAATGCTGTAAGTGTTAACGTAGTCTAGTTATCAATATTTCCACACTAGTTATCAATACACCCACGCATGTTCAAATACTGGCATCTTAAACCGTTTGCCCTTACGTCCTTGACTACCCACGCACATCTCTAGCCTAACCAAATCCCATACCTCTCTCACTAAAATTCAGTCTAGATCGTGAGGTCTGAACCACTCATATCTGTATCCCTGGTCATATTTGGCCAGAATTATCTTTGCCCAGCAGTGTCCTGGAGACCCTATCCCTTCATACACTACATTTTTTAGCTTGTTCCATTCTCCAGCATGTCTCAATGACTGACTTAACTCTAGTAATCATCATACACTCCTAGAGATAAATCAATAGAATCAAAACGGCGCAGGTCATCAAGTCCCTGGCACTGGGGTGATTGGCTTGGTCATCCTTTTCTTTATTGTGGATACACAGTCCTTACACATGTCGTTCACAGTGACATACTGGGCATCAAATAATTGAAGGAGCTCAAAAGTAATGTGAGGAAAAAGTTGTTGTACTCTTGGACTCTTGCTTGTTGTTGTGATATTTCAGGACGAGGGTAGCACAACTCCACTCATGGAGGGCTGGTCTCCAGCAAAGTTTGGTAGTTGCCCTGCGCAAACACACCCACTTTGCCTGGCAATTAATTAATAAGGAGTCAAATGAGCTGTGTTTGAATAGGGCAGCCACCAAACTATGCTGGAGACCGACCTTCCAGGACTAGAGTCGTCCCTCAGTCTTGCTTAAAACCCGAACGTCCTGTAGGTACCTATTCAGAGGACGTGATGAGAGATGATCAGACACGTCCTTATGTCAAAACTAGTCCTGTGCACGTCCCAAAGAAGGTCATGTGCACCCGAGATTCATCCTTCGTAGATACTGTGTCTGTTATGTTGGTTAATACTTCCAGTGAACTGCACCAGAGTTCGTTTGGGAGGGAGCAATAACAGACCTGCTCTGCTTAACGGCCTGCACTAATAGGGCTGTCCCACCAGGACTCTTTTTAATTGAACCAACCTGCCAAGTCCGAACATCAGACTCACGAAAGGCATACTCGTGCTTCTCAAGTATTGCCCTCAAACCCAATCTTTCCCAGTAGCCTTCTCTAGCTCTCCAGCGTATCATACTCCTAGCCAGGACCTCAAATGCCCCACCTGGCCGACCATGCTGCCGCAGAGTTGAGTATTGTTCTTGAAGTGCGTGTTGGAAAGTGATGAATGCAGTGATGCCTTCAGATCCTCTTCCCTGACTCTAGCTAATTGATCTAATCTCCTAGCGCCGTTCAGACGTGGGCCCAAACGTAAACACGACGTCGGTGAGAGGGAGCTTCTGGACAGAATCTCCGTCTGGGGGCAGAGCGTAGACGAAGCTGAGAGGATTGGGATGACTGTAAACCGCTGTGTAATTACCATCTCTCTCCTTCAGTATCCCCCTCTCTTCTCCTCCTCCTCCTCCTGCTGCTGCTGTTGGTCTCTGAAAAGCTCCTCTCAGCTCCCGTTAAGTGCTTAATCTGTGATCTCGTGTCTTGATTCGGCTCTCAGCGTACAATGGGTGCAAATTACCCCGGGGAGGCGAATACGTAATTGGCTCGCTCTCTCTCTCGCTGCTCCTACAGCGGACCGCCCCGGGCCCCTTTGAAGGTTCCGATTAATGATGCGGCTCCTCAATGCCCCTTTGTCCCTTCTGCAGGCTAATGGCAGCTAATGGCTGACCAGCCGCACTCTCGCGTCCTCTCACCTCTGACCCGAGCTCTGTGTAATTAAAACGAGCATCAGTACTCGAGCCGCGTCATTTGCACACGTATCGGACAGCAGGAAGATGCATGGTGGGATCGGTGGTAGGGGAATGGGAAAGCTGTTTCTTTGGGAAGGGGCTTTAACAAAAACGAAAGGTGTGCATGGGAGATGCAGGAGGGGAGGACTGAGGCTACAATAAACCAGGGATATATTGGAGAGGAGCACGACCGCCGCTGTTCTACCCAAGTTTTACTGGCTAAAGCTGCAGGCGGAGTGCAGCCCGGTGTTTGTGTTTATTATTAAATCTGTCACGCTACAGACAGCTGTGCTCCCAGCATGAAATTTCTTGTTTACACTCAGTATTTTTATTTGGTTCCTCTCAGCTGATTTATCAGTGTTTCGGGTTTAGAGCTTGTTAAATTCACCTTGCTTGCCTGGCATCCTGTCTGCCTCTGAAGCGTCCTCGCCTGCCGATTCCTTGACCTTTCTGTCCATTCTATCGACTTCTGTATCGCTAGTGGTATTGGGCAGCTGCGGTCATTGCCAAGTGGTTCTCGGCCTCGGGGCCGGGTGCTCCGCACTGCACATTTTTGGTTTGTTTGTGCCTCCTTTGGCACACTGATTGTACTCAAGTAGTGGTCATACCTTTCTACAGCTGAATCGGTTGTGCCAGAGTAGGGGGAAAACCGCAAAGCCCTCAGGTCATCGGTTTCCCAAGACTATGATTGACAGCCCTTGTTTTATCCCCTTAAATTCCTCATATATCTGAAATGATGTTCTCAAGGCCAGCTTTTCTCTTTACACTGTGCTCCTCCATTCTCTAAGCTCCCTCTAAAGTGTCCTTGCCTTCCTATTCAGTTTAGCCACATTCGTATCTTCGCCCCACTGCTGCAAATAAGTCGTCGTTTTTGTTCAGGTCATCCACGGCACCTAAAATGCCTTGTAAAGAAGGCATAGCCCTCTTTAAATCAAATCAACAAAACGCAAAACCCCCAGTGAGCAAGTCGAAGGCTATTAGATTAGATTATGCTTTAATATTGGAT
This sequence comes from Salminus brasiliensis, assembly GCF_030463535.1. Classification (NCBI taxonomy): domain Eukaryota; kingdom Metazoa; phylum Chordata; class Actinopteri; order Characiformes; family Bryconidae; genus Salminus; species Salminus brasiliensis. The sequence goes on along the minus strand of NC_132893.1, from coordinate 18,390,605 downwards.
GGGCAGCTAGTCAAAAACAGGAAGCAAGCAGCTGGAGACTTCGTCAGTGTCAGGCCATACAGAGTGGGCAGTCATATACTCAGAAAATTGTAAAGAGACTGAGTAGAGAATGTGAACATCATCAGAGCGTGGCTAGTGACTCCAGCAGATCTGATTAACTAACTAGCCAAACTAAAAGGAGGGAGCCAGAAGGTAACACAGACATGGGAGCACCTTGAAACAATTGCCATTCATCCGCTCCAGTGTCCACAAACATTTGACATGATTGATTGCAAGCAGCGGAGTGATGGCACAAACATCTCCGTTTACCACAGTTCCCTGTGTCCTTGAACCCCCTGGATCTGTAACCTTCATCTAAAGGGAACATTAATGACCAAAAGCTAAACTAGACCTGAAGATTATCAAACATTATCTAGAAGATTATTCCAAAAATGAGGGGTTTACAACCAAGCTCACCCCCACCCCCTTGCTAAAGCCTTCTGAATTTTAGGAACTAGTAAGAGACGGATAATAGGAAATGGTCTTGGGTGTACTCTGGCGCAAGCCTGTGTAGGGCATCATACGTCAGTCGAGAGTCATCCTCAGGACAAGGCCAGGTCACTGCTGTGTCCGGCCAGAAAAAAAAAAAAAAGGCCAGAGACTGCGGTCTGCGACACCTTGGCGCTCTTCCTAGCCTGGCTGTTTTGATGGAGTACCGTCCTGTGGAGAGGAAAAAGGGAGGAGAGGGGCAGTGGGTCACCACCACGGTTCACGGATGCAGTCATTGTCTATGTGTGGTTGGAAATAAGGATTGGATTCTGGCTGCCAGACTAAAACGGAGCGAAGTGGAGTTATCCTGCCCGACAGATGGTCAAACTGCAGTAATCCCTCAAAAATCTGATGGGGAAGCAATCGAAAAAGGACTTATGGTGACTCGAAGAAAGAAGCACAAACAGTGGACAAACAGTTGCATCACTAATGCACACATGTGATTCAACAAAGCAGCTGACTAGGCCCTTCCTGAGGTCGAGTGAGCGCGTCAGAACTACGCTAAACACTAAAATGCTCAGGACGGGGAACCGGTGGGCTAATCTTTCTGTACCAACCCTGCTCTTGAAGATTGACCTTCCTTTAGACTTGTGCTCCAGTCCTAATGGACTCCCCCTGCCCCATCTAATAATTACCTACAGAAATCCTTGATGAGCTGGATGGATGTTTATCTGATGATCCACCTAATACAGAATCTAATGCTAACCAGGTAAAATATTTGATATTTTCTGATCTCTGAAAAACGAAGAATCTGTACTCACTGACACATGACAGGAAATACCCGTAGGTCATCAAGGAAGCAATCATGGTGTAGTCATTGCTTGAGCAGTGGATAATTTCTTTAAACAACCATTGTGAATTAATTAGGCAATTTTCTGCTTGAGCAGATTTGAACTGCGCAATCCCGTTATTTATAAAAGCCACCTACTTCTATTTTCGCAGCCATTTTGCCTGTTAAATTTACTCCTTAATTGTCAACATGTCTGCAGAAATGCCAGAAACGTGCCTAATTTGTATATTTTTCTGGATGTTGACCTAAACGTATGCATTAGCTAGCTACTGGTGAGGTTGGAGATTCTGCCCCCGCCCTTAGCGGTCTGTAGGCGGCTGTAGTGCTCCAGGCCTCGTTTGCTCCGAATCCGAGCAGCGTGCCAGCATCTACGGAGCCCATGCCAGCTGCACCCTCCACTTGGCACCGGCCGCTCTGAGTGGATTGCTAGACTTGCAGTTGCGTAATTAGACGCTCAGCGGTCCTCTGGAACAGGTTTCGCTCACACCTCCCGCTCCTCTCTCAACTTCAGCTACTCTAATTATGCTCATGTCCGTCATGTCCTTCAGGCTTAAGGTATGGAGCAACTGGACATGCGGCCGGACGATAGGTTTGTGTCGCTCCGTCAAGTGTGGCTACGGTTTAGGTTAACATTCCGTTAACATTCTCGCTCATGGAATGCTTAGAATTCCAGTCCAGGCTTCCTTCCTCTAGGAAGCAGAAATCATTTTGTGCTAGCTTGATTGGCTGTGCGGTAAGTTTGGTCCAGCCAGTCCTGTGGACCATGGGAGGCCCTTGAAAGCAGAATGCTGACTTAATTGCTGGGGTTCAGATGTGTGCCTATGAGCCTGTGGAGTCCTTTGACCTCCAGAGCAGATGGCTACAGAAGGGAGAGGGAAAGAGACCCCCATTCTTACTCAGACGTCACATCAGCGGTCTCTTTTACATTTACACTGAATCAAGGACCTCAGACAGCCTGTGAAGAGGCCAGCATATGCCGGAATGAGTTTGAAGGCCATTTCTACGTGTAGCAGTGCACACTTTCAACCTCTGCCCCAGCACACCTGATCCAACTCGTGAAGGTCCTAATAACCAGTGGATGAGCTGGATCAGGTGTGCTGAGGCAGGGGATGGTTGAAACTATAGGGCATAGAGTTGTTTTATAGTCTAATGCAATTTTGTTTAACGGTTTGTTGCCACTCTCTTTCAATGAAAGGTGTCACGAGTGGTTCCTGGAGTAATGACGCAGAAGAACCATATTTTTTTGGGGGGGGGGGGTGTAATATAAAATAATAATTACTGAGAACCTTTAGAAGGTTAGACAAACCTTCTTAACAATGTAAGAGTGCTTTGTTTTTTTACCAGTGAATCTCAAGCCGCTCCTCAGGGACCGCCCAGATCCCTGTCCACATTTTTGTAGTATCCATATGGGTCGTAAGTTGGGATGCAGCCGCCTTAGTTCCCCGAGAACAGGTTTGAAAGCCTTTAGATCTCATATATAAATATCAATCTCTAAAGAACCACCCATTGCCAGGTTTATTGGGGAACTAATCAGGTCCGCTATGGCGCCTCTATGGGGGCTCAATCCTAGTCCTGAAGATCTACCACTGTACAGAGTTCCAGTGGGTTCCTAATGTAACACGCTTGATCTAGTTAAGCATCTGATTAGTGGTCTCCAGAACCAGCATTGGGCATCCCTGCTGGATGGCATTGTTCCTTAGAACCGTTTTTCTCAGGTCATCTTTTCCATGTAGGTGTTGCACCACGACAGAGCTGTAGGAGCTATTATCGGCGGAGATCATCCTGCTGATACAAAGTGGGTGATCTTTGCAGCAGGTTAATAGGGCCATAATATGTGAACTGTAAATGCAGATAGGCTTCTCTCCTTATGCAGAAAATTATTGCATATTACAGTGAATGTTCCTGACTATGTTGAAGAACCCTTCACCTCTGAATGGGCAAGACTCCCCTGGGTGTTTTGTGTTTGGGGGCCCCACAGGATTTCAGGACCTACGACCGCGTTCTAAAAAAGGGCTGGAGGAATACAGGCTGCCGAAGGTGTGAATGACGTTCATGGCGGCGCTCAGGATATGAGCAAGACCACCGGTGAGATACATTAATCAGTGAGCAGACCTGGGTGTGTTTGGTGTAGGGTTGCCAAAGACTCATCAACGTACAACAACAACAATGTCTGTCCTCCTTTGCGAGGGATGCACGAGAATATTGGAGTCTGAGTGTGTGTGGGTGTGTGTCCTCACTTGCTTGATATCTGACAATTTGAAGCGGTACCCAAAAAAAAAAAAAAAAGACAGTGGGTCACAGTTTCCTTTGCTTGTTATTAAACCTCACTCAAATTCCCAGTACCCCTGGAGGTCTCTCGCCTTCTTTCATATTGCCCCTCCTTTGCATCATCCTCAGTGCCACAGCCAAACCCCGCTGCACACAACCTTTATCTGTGTCCCTGTGACGAGCTGTCTTGAGCTGTAGCTGCAGATAGCATCTGTCCGAATCAGCGGCGAAGAATCGCCTGCCCTGTGGACGGGGAGGCTGAGCGACATTGCAGGCTTTTTCGAATGCTGACAGCTTAAGTCTAGTGTTTACCTCTTTAGTCATACGCCCCAAATGTACACGCGTCCTATCGTAGGTTGTACAAGAACCGGTTGCCTGGCAACATCACATTAAACATCGAATGGATGGTTATTTTCTGCCTCTAAGAGCGCACCCCCTCAGCATCCATTGTGGCCTACGCTGCCGATTCGCTGCGATTCTTTGAAAAGGGGCCTCGTCTTCCTAAGGATTCCTCACATATAGGAAGCACAAAGAAGAAGGCTCTCTAAATATTAGCAGAATGCAAGGAATGTTCGGTGGCCTAATTGGGATTCTCGAAGGAAAGTAGAAATTCAATATGGGGGAGAATGAATTTGTTCGCTGCAGCTCAATTCCGTGAAGCTGTGGCCTAATTTCAGCTAATGGATTCTGCATGCTAGGAATCGATGGCCAGGAGATGGCCTGCTGTAAGCATGGTCTTTCTGTCCGCCCCCACACAGTCCCATCTCCATCTGATGCAGGACACAACAGTGTGTGTGTGTGTGTGTGTGTGTGTGTGTGTGTGTGTGTGTGTGTGTGTGTGTGTGTGTGTGTGTGTGTGTGTGTCTGCAAATTCAGGTAATTCCGCTTTGTTTGATGAAATGCCTGGAATAATACACACACACACATATATACAGACTCTGAACAGCATAATGTTACCCAACAGCAACGTGAAAGACTATTGGAGAGCCCGCCCAGACATGAACGCTGTGATCAGTGACAGTCAAGCTTATTTCACCATAGTAATTTCTGATATGAACTGATATAAGTTCATATCAGAATATCAAATATTAGTCCTGTGTTGTTTAATATTCAATAATATCTTTGTCGCATTATAATTATTATTATAATAATTATAATCATTTCTTTGCATTATTTGTGCAGTTGTTTTTGAGCAGTTGTCATTTCTGCAAATAAATGCTCGAAATCGCAATATTTTTATTTGGAATTTAGGGGAAATGTTGTCCATGGTTTATGAAATGCTGTTCATTACCTAAATACATTGCCTAAAAATAGTAAAACCAGAGAAACTGATCATGTAGGGTGGTATGTTATTTTTTTTTCCGGAGCTATATATACACACACACCATATGTATATAATATGATTTCCTGTATGTATATGTGTGTGTATATATATATATATATATATATATATATATATATATATATATATATATATATATATGTGTGTGTGTGTGTGTGTATATATGTATATATATATGTGTGTGTATATATATATATATATATATATATATATATATATATATATATATATATATATATATATATATATATATATATATATACACATACATACATACACGATTTCCTGTAGTGTGGAGGCCTTTGCTCTGTTTATCCTGGCTTAAGACCCAGTTTACACCTGCTCACTTTGTGTATTGAGTATCAGGATTGCATGTGGAAAAGGCCAAAACACATAAAACTGCAAGTGTAAACACACCCAATTGTAATTGTCAGTCAACAGCTAAATTTGCATATTCCGTCCCACACAGCGACCAGATTTCAGCCTGACTCGAAGATATATTTAACTATGCATGTGGCTATAGGATTGTTTCAATGCCAGTGATGCCGTTCAGCCAATGGCTGGACCAAAAACAGTCTTAATTAATTTTTTAAATCACTCTTTGAATTAAACAAGCTCTTTCTATTTCTGTTTCTTAATATTTTTTTTCACAAATGTAAAAATAAATTAATTAATTAAAAGAATGAAGTCATACCGTTTATATTGCCATTGTGACGCAAAAACCTTTGATCTGAATTTTGACTTTTTTCTGATCTTCTTTGAATCTGGCAGTTGTTGTTTTTTTTTTTTACATTGCATCAGAATTTGAAGATGATTGGACCAAAATGACTTGAAATTAGGGCTGGGCAATATGGTAAAAATACTATATCACAATAATTAAAGACTTTTTTGCGATAAACGTTATTTATCACAATACATGTAATACAAGTACTGAATACAGCAATTTTAATTCAACATCTGCTGCCCTTCATCTTATTAAACCAGTCTAATTACACTGTTAGTAACGAAACTTGCAGCTGATCAGTGTTTATTAAGCACTAACAGTATCCTCAATATGCTTAAAGAAGCTTATTGTTATCACAATAACAAAATTGATCACGATTTGATAGAATATCATTTCGGCCAGCTCTGGTTGAAATATAAAATGTTTTTACGCTGAAGGTTTTTTGCTTCTCCTGTAAATCCGCCCCCTTTTGGCGATACGAGAAATTGTAAAACATGTCAATTCCATCACATCCATGCAAACTTGACTGCTACAGCGTCTCGGTTCAGAGAAAAGACAAGCCAAAGGACCAGGCCGCCTGCACAGACACGACCGCTCTAGGTAAGCAGGCCGCAGAGTTGGACATCATATCGCCTGCGAGCAAGTTGAGCGTCGGCTAATGTAGTTTCAGTGCTGGTATTCCGCTCCCTTACATTTATCTTATTATCTTGCTGAGTAATGCCTGCTCTTAAGCCCGCATGTGATCCGCCTCATTTGCCCGCTGTTGTTTTGTAAGCTGGAACGCCTGAACAAATCACATCTCCCCCCCCCCCTCCTCCTCCTTATTTATTGGAGTCTGTTGTTTGGCTCATTTGGAGATTAATTAGCTAATTTCTAAAAGCAGAGCAAAAGGCGGCCTGCCTGGGACGTGTCTGATGATTCTGGGAGACTTTTTGGCTCTGTGGGTGAATTTGGCGACTGCTGTTTTGTTGGGTGTTGCATCTTTTGGCACAGATTAAGGCATGCCAGTTATTAGCACCGTGAACTCTACTAGTTGTTTAAAGGGTTTTTTTTAGAGAGAGCCCATTTTAGGTTTAGGTGTTTTTTAAAAAAAAATATTGGTTTCTCAAAGTCAAGGAGACGCTCTTATCTAGGCCGACTCACAGAAGTGCTTCACTGTTTACTCAGAAAATACCCTTAGCTAGTTTGTTTAGACGAGGATCCAAAAGTCAGTCTGGAGACCATAATACTCTCACTACACTTCACCCAAGTACTCTCGGAAGAGGTGGGTCTTCAGTCTGCGTTTGAAGGCTGGGTTTGGACACCCAGGGCAAGGTCGTTCCACCAATTCAATGCCAGGACTGAATAAAAGCCTGGATGCTCTGTCTTCAATAGATTGTAAAGGATGGCGAGAATGGTCAAGCCGATGCCATACTTGAAACTCGAAGGGCCCTTTTGTACAGATTAACTAACTAAGCTAATGCTAACTATCTTCTCTCTCCTGATTCAGAGCTATTTAACTAGCTAATTTGTCAGACTGAGGGTTTAACGCTTAGTCTGTGAGTTTTAAAACAACGCAGAATGTATACACCTAGCGCAGCTTATGCTAAAACTCACCCCCGGTAATATCGTATAACATGCTAATATTTTGAGACTGTATTTATAATTTTGACCATTATAAATTTGATCATATAAGATTGACCATTTGGAATATTTGGGGAATTTGTTACATCGGTAAGAAAATAATCAAACATCTTAAAGTGTGGATGCTTTAACGGGATTGCTTGTAAATAAATATGTATAAGTCATACTTACGAATAATGTTCTACCATAGTGTATTTCTGGTGGTACATCTGCCCAATGTAAACTGTAGGTAGATCAGTCTGATATCAGACTCCTAGCAGAAGTATGTAGGTACACTCTTAAAGGTAAAGGGGCTATAAAAGGTTTTTTGTGCGGTGCAATAGAAGAACCACTTTTGGTTTCATAAAGAACCTGAAAATGCTCCCAGTATTAAAACTGCTGGCAAGATGCACCATATGTGCAAATATTTGTGGACACCCCTTTTAACGAATGCATTCATCAACTTGCTGACACATTGCTGCATGCGCACACATACACACAGCTTGTCTAGTCCCTGTAGAGAAGTACTGCTAGCTATAAAAAGCACTGGGGACAGTGGGGCTTCCAGGATCTGGGATGGGGGGCCACTTCTGTACCGAATCATCTACAAAAACCATTTCACCAAAGAACAAAAAAAGAATCCAGATGGTTCTTTCGATCGGCCGTGGTTCTATACACAACTGTTGTGTTTGCTAAAGAACCTTTCAGGCCCCCTATGGAGGGCCGTGCACCACCCATTCTTGTAGGCCTTCAGCCAAATTACACCTGATTAAGCCTGATTCCAGGGCCTGGTAATGGAGACCACTGCTAAATACAAGCATTTTTGCTTAGAGTGCAGCTGGTTTGGGTCACACCGTGCTTCAGGAAGGCCTGTGATGGAGCCTGGCTTCATGAAAAAAGCTGTGCAGCACGAGGTGCTGGTAAGAACCGAGTGTTTTTGAAAGAAGGCCGCATTGTGCCGTCCCCTTTTATGTATGTTATCTGAACCAACCGCATGTGTAGGAGGTAAACAAGCATGCTGTGATCCTTCTCCGTCCTTGTGAGCTGTGCTCTTGTCGGTTCAAAATGGCTGGATTTCTGTGCGCGTGTGTGTGTGTGTGTGTGTGTGTGTGTGTGTGTGTGTGTGTATGTTAGCTTCCAGTAGCCTGAGGGTTATGTTTTATTCAGGATTAGCGCTGCATTTGAAGCTTTTCCATGAATTTATGCGCATTCTCAAGACCGCTAGGCCCTGTATAGAAGAGCTGTGGTTGCACGTTATTGCTGTTGCCGTATCTGTATAAATACCTCAACCCATGGCCTGCTCACCATACTGTTCACCATAGCCTGTAACTTTTAATCCTCTTTAAGAGTCCACACAACTATCTAAGTCAGTGCCAGTTATAGATTGGCTAGCATCTAAACAATTAATCTTCCACTTACTAATGGCCGCTGAGAGTAACGTGGCAGCAGAAATCCATAGCGATGGTCATCCTTGGGCTCCGTTGCTGCAGTCTCTAATGGATCAAGTGTTAGCCAGTTAGGTGATTGCCGGTCAAAACCCTGGTCGGCTTTTACCCTCCCGAACATGCATGCCGCCTCAGTCCAGCGAGTCCGCGCTTGAAAACACTCTGAGGTGAGATTGAATTCCTGGAAAAGGTCATTTAGTATTGATTTCTGAAGTCAAAGGGGAATGCCTCGGTCATACATGATTTCTTTCTTTATAGATATCTCTATTTTGAGGAATTACAGCCTATGGTATTTGCCGATAAATTGGAAGATTGAATTACTGTAATCTGGGGCTGAACTCCGATTCAGCATTTCATAGGCCTCAGATACTCCTATTTTAAATACTAGAAGAATAAAAATATCAAGCCAGAAACTGGATGTCCAGAAAAAGCAGCCAATAGTGCAGCTGACCAGCTTCGCCACATTATTCAGAGACTTTGCTGGACATACAGTTTTAAATACAAAAACAGAAATCAGGGAAAAGTCTGGCCTTGTCTAAGATATGACCGCTCAGTCCATGTGAACAGCCGTAGGTAATTCTGATTAAACTGCTGATTAATAAATTACAAAGTAATACTGATGGATAAAATGGGGTTAATACCAATCCATAAAAGTATGTTGACATTTTATTCTTTCAGTACTCATTGGTGTTTCTATTTCTTACCAATTTTCATCATTTGTTTATATTGATCACTGTAAAATCACTGTACTCACTATGTCTGCATGACAGAATATCACAATAAATATCATGTATAGTGAAATTGTCTTCTTTAGTCTTTGTAAAAACCTAATTTGAGCACTTTTATCTTCAACTAACAGCTTTAAAATCATCATAATGCTCAGCTGACCCCCTAACAGGGAGCTGCATAACCAGCATCATATTTGTGTAAAATCTGGTAAATATCACTGGACCTTTCAGTGACCTCTCTCTCTCAGCTCGTCCAGAAAAAACTTGTAGTGGCTCGAATTACACTCTCTATCTGTAGGGGGAACCCAGGAGCAAGAAATGCCAGTTCTGTATAGTGTTGCTTGAAGGTGTCTCGAGCATCAGACATGTAGATGAATGACTCTGATATTGGGGTCGGCTCTCGTTTGCCCCATCAGTGCACTCCCACGCCTAATGTTTTATTTACCTGTTGTTGTAAGTGGCTTTGGATGAGCGGAGCTTCTAAATTATGTAGAATTTCTAAAAATAAAATAGCACACTTAAAATTAGCACCTGAAAGTGGCCAAAAACAGCTCCCACAAGGTCAAAGTCTGACGTCAAGGTCAAAGTCGTGCTGTCCCCGATAGCCGGCTTGTGGTATTGACGTTCCACTCGTTCAGCGTTTTAACATGTGGAAGGTTTGGTTATGCAGCTCTGTATTGGCAGCGGTTTAAAGATTTCATCCATGATTAATGCTAAACACAGTTGGAAAGCTCTGGGGAAGCAGAGGCAGTTCTGCAGCATTCCCCCCCAAGCGTCCTTTACAGGGAACGTAGCCTTTATTTCCAGCATCCACCTTGTTTACCCCAAGGTTCAGGGTTTTGCATCAGAGCTGGCCAATTTCATGCCTGTTGAGCTACTGGAGCGCTGCCATTGATTACTGCTCTCTGCAGGGCCTCCGTTCCGATTGGTCCGAGCCGCTTCCCCGCTTGGCGCTCTGTCAGACAGGAAGTTTATGTGTCATTACCTTCGCTCACTGCCACCAGCCCCGAGTGAGACTCTCAAATGGCAATCAGAGTTCATCAGGCCCAGAGGCCAGTTTTCCACTATGTACAAGTCCATCAACCAGGACATGTTTAGTGTAATTTGCATCTACATGGAATACTGTAGCTTCATGCAGACGTGTGTGTGTGTGTGTGTGTGTGTGTGTGTGTGTGTGTGTGTGTGTGTGTGTGTGTGTGTGTGTATATATACTGCAATTCAGATGCTTGGCCTAATCATCCGTTCAACAGTGCGGAATCAGAGTTTGCAACATAAATAATGTAACAGCAACATGCAAAGGAAAACCAGTAGGGATGCAGATAGATCCTGAAATCCCGTAATTCCCTTGCATGAAGACATGCAAATTCAACTGATCCTTGCCATGTTTGCCCGGGCTCGCAATTACTTCCCAGTAGAGCCACTGCTCCATATAGCCCAGGCAGGCCACACAATGGGCACCTGGCATTAGGTCTTAGGTTGATTGGGGGTCCTAGTATCTAAATACATTCAGAATATTAGCTTGTATTTTCTTTATCACTCTAAAATCATGTGGTCTTAATGTAATGCTGCTTAAAGGACCCGGTCAGGGTAAATGTCAAGTGTAAATAGATATTTTGAGCAATACATAGATGCATCACCCACACATTAGCTGCCAGGTTCATATTTTAGCGAGTGAGACGGCGCTACTGGATGTAGCATTTCCGGATTAAAAATAGAGGTTTATTTGGTTCAGCTGGCAGAGTGTACATCTGGTCTATCGTCATTGTCACTTTCATGTGAAATATAAAGCCTTCAATTTGAGACGTTAAGGCCGTTTTTTCCCACAAACACAAGTCTACATCATAACTAATTATGAGCTTATTTTGGGGAGGGACTCATTGACCCTTTCAGATTTCAAACGTCACTTTTCTGTGTGCAGGTTCATCCGTTTAGCACTTTTCCTTATTTGTTCTTGGATATAAGCGCTCAGGCGGCGAAGAACAGTGCTTTCTAGAGTTCTGGAATTTCACTGTGCAGGAACACCTGCAACCAAGGAGCCGTTCCCATAGGAGAAGGTTTTCAGCCATGCAGGAGATGAACCACACAACTGACACAGACTGGTTCTCTGGACCGCTCCTGGAATCCATGTGGAACCGTTTTAGAGAATTTTAGTGTCAGAATGACCCATGAATGGTTGTTTGCAGACATTTTATTAATACAATGATGAAAAATGGCTAGTGTTCAGTATTTGGTCATTGCTCTGGAACATGGACACTAATGTAAAAAAAAAAAAGCCCTAAAACCCTTACATTAGCCTCTTAATTCCAGTAGCTAAGATGCAAACTTGGACACTGACCATGTCTTATTTGTTAGGTTAATGGGGGAGGATGGTGTGTGTGTGTGTGTGTGTGTGTGTGTGTGTGTGTGTGTGTGTGTGTGTGTGTGTGTGTGTGTGTGTGTGTGTTGCTTTAAGCTAATTCTCTCTGATCTGCACCGCTCTGGATGACTTTTTTTGCTTTTCTTGACCCCCTGCTTGTTCTCCTTCTCGTCCTCAGCTGGTGGGCGGCGAGTTCGACCTGGAGATGAACTTCATCATCCAGGATGCTGAGAGCATTACCTGCATGGTGGAGCTGCTGGAGCACTGCGACGTGACGTGCCAGGCGGAGATCTGGAGCATGTTCACGGCGATCCTGCGCAAGAGTGTGCGCAACCTACAGACCAGCACAGAGGTGGGCCTCATCCAGCAGGTGCTGCAGAAGATGAGCTCCGTCGATGACATGATCGCAGGTAGGAGGCAACAGCCGAGCACACGTGCATCTTTAGGTTGATGGCTAAATCATGCTGTGTGCTGTACAGTTCAGAAGACCTAGGGGCCAAAGCTCATTGTAATCCCAACATCTTATGATTACTCTGGCAGGTTCAGAGAAGTGCTTAGATGTGCATGCATCATATAATTGTGCCTAACCTTGTGTGACTTTTACCCACCCCTTCGTTATCTTGTTAGGGCTATGGCTTGTTCACAATCCTTCTTAGGAAAGACCAGGTACAATTTTTTAAAGCCTAAGAAATACTCAGATTCCTCAAACCTTACCCCAGAAATTAGCAGCCATGGCTTCTTCTAGAGCAGCTGCCTGGCACTTTTTATGACGACAAAGTTATAAACTAATTGCTAGAAAGTTGAATACACAGTCTTGGTCATTAGAATATTATGACCACCTACTTAACAGTGAGAATAACTATCTTTGGCTGGGACAACACTAGCGAGACCTTGTGGCGTGGACAGTATTAGATGATGGAAGGTGTTCGTTATAGAGGTTAACTGCTCCACAGTGGTGCGTCAATTGCTCTGTACCACTCGCCGAGTCGTCGTTCACCTCTGGAATCAATGGCCTGTGGGGCACCACAGTTAAGCCACTGGGAGACATTCCCAGCAATGTCCGAGAAGTCCGTTCTCTGTACACCTTCGCTAACTCTGGAGCTGCCGTAGTGGTTTCTGAGATGCTACCACCCTTCATCTGGTAGCCTGTTATCATGCCATTCTGGACATCAGTCAGATTGTGTCGTTTGCCCATGAGGATGGTTTGGTACTCGGCTAGAAACCCAGTTAGTTAGTTAGCAACCCAACAAACACGATATACATAATATACATCATATACAATCAAACTTTTATTGTAGGAAAGTAAGCAACGTTGTGGAGGCAACGTTGAGTTCAGCCTGGGACGTCCCAACCAGGGGTGGTCATAATAATTGCAGACTCTAGGTTAGGGGTGCACTGGTCTACTGTGCACAGGCACCTGCATAAATATTCCATTCCTTCACAAAAGAGTCATCAGAAGAAAATAAGAATGTCTGGCACCAGAGGTTTTCAAAGAAACATTTTGAAAACATGTTCTGTAGATTAATGAGCGAAGGCATGTTGGGAGAAACAAGGGTGCAAAGTTTAAGAAAAGAACACCTCTCCAACTGTTGAGGTTGTGTTGCAGCCAGTGGCATGGGGAATATTTCAGTGGTGGAGGGTAAAATACATAAAATGTCAGAAGCCCAAGCAAGAGGTATTTATTGTTTTTGTAAACTGTAGAAGATGAAGTCAGTAAGATGATATTAATTCGAAGGAAACACATCATTAACGTTATGCATTTTGAAAGTCAGGGCGTCTTTTACTCGCTTAGCTATTCACGGGTCAAAACCTTTTTTATTTAGTTTTTTTTTTTTTTTTAAGAAAGATTGACAGGCTTAATGTTTTTGTGTGTCATTTAGGGTAGCACATGCTCCACCGTATGCTCCAATACTCCATTATGGCAAGAAAACAGGCTGCAGTTTGACTCCGGAAGTGTGCGTCCGTGACCAATATGTCTATATAATTAGGCGCAGCGGAGCGTGCAGTGCAGCTAATGCAGAGCTAATGTGTAAAATTGCCTCTGTAGGCATGTTTGGGAGACAGTCTCCTCTCCATGTCCTTTTGACAGATCTACAGAGGAGTGCATGTTTCTGTACGCTAACAGGCCGTTGACGTCTGTGTGCTTTAATGCAGGCTCAGAAGAAAAGTATTGGGACACCTGCTTCTTCATTGTTTCTTGTGAAATCAAGGGTATTGTTTTTCCTGCTTTTGTCAGAGTAACCCTACTTACTGTCCAAGAAAGGCTTTCTACAGGATTATTGGACATTGCTGTGAGGATTTCACTGCATTCTGCGACAAGAGCGTAAGTGAGTTCAGGATGTTTGATGATCACCACCCCACCTCATCGCAGACTCCCCAGCTCATCCCAAACGTATTGGATGGAGTACCATCATATCAAGATAACACCGGTCCACAGCTCAACGCTTAGCTCTTTATACCCCGCTAACCCACTTGGAATGGGCAGTAGCCACGTTTTTTCATACCGTGTTTGTGGTATACCTGCAAAGTTGAAACTGCTCTGAATCAACAGAGAGAGAAGCTGGTTAGCATTAGCTTAGTTAGCAGGATAACAGTCTTCATCACGGGACAAATTCAGGTCTGGCTCACCAAAACCCCTGTTATAAACAATTAGACGAGAATGCACAAACACAGCTTGTCTAGGCCCTGTAGAGAAGTACTGCCAATAGAATGGAACTCTCTGGAGCATGAGCCTGTTTGGGACCATGCCTAATGCCAGGCGTGGACTAGAGGGGTATAAAGCTCTTCAGCATTAAGCTGTGGAGCAGTGGACAGTGTTCTCTAGAATGGTGATGTGGGCTATAGTAAGTTATTTGGTGCTTACTATCCTTGTACAGTAGTCCTTTGTATCAGTATTTGGGATGAGTTGGGGAGATGGGGATGAGGTGGGCTGGTGATCATCCAACATCCTGGCATCACTAATGCTCTTGTCGCTTAATGCAGTCAAAACCCCACAGCAGTGCTTCAGAATCTAGTAGGAAGCCTTCCCTGGACAGTAGAGAAAGTTACTCTTGAAGAAGAAGGAGGTGATTGCAGAAGAGCAGGTGTCCCAATACTTTTGTCTTATGTGAATACTTTATTTTATTTTATTTTGTAAGTGTTATAAATACATACTATAATTTCTGCTTACTCAAATACATGCAAAGACGAGCTTGGATTTGACCTGATTTCATTTCCCACTTTAAAGTGGTTTCACTCCTGATTATTAGCTTCTGTAAATTGCAGCAGTGAAATGTTTTTTCAGAAGTTGGTTTACTTTTGTATCCTTTACGTAAACAATGTACAGAAAAAGTAATGGAGGATTAGGACGAGATCATACTTGTATATATCAGATACTCGATCCATTAAAGTCCTTGGAAATGTAACCCTTGGATATCATGATAATAAAAACACAGTAGAGCTGTATTCATAAATATTCCATTCTTGTCACTCATATTTACAAAAGCAAACGAATAAAGGACATCCGTCAAGGGTACAGCTACAGATCTTCTGCACTGTCCTCAAAATCTGTATCTTACTGTGAGTGAAAGCAGCAGAAACGGTAAAGGAGAATAACGCAGTACAAGCTTCCAGCAGTACAAGCAATCTGATGGAGGTTAGCTGCTTCTACCACAACTTCTCCAGCAGCGATCAAACACATCAACAACAATAGTTGTCTGTGTATGTCTGACATCATGTAAAGTCTGATATTAGTGACCCACACTAAAATTGGCCATTCATCAGCCCTGTAAAGCCGTTAATCATACACCTGGCCGAGCGAAAATCTCCACTGTCCAGAGCTAGAAGCCTTTTGCAAGGAAGAAGGGGTGAAAATCCTCTAAATAGGGAGTGAATGACTTTTGACTTTTTATCTGCTATGGATACAGTGGGTACAGTAGGGATGTCCTGATCCGATCCAGTGGATCTGGGCAGGAGCCGATTCGTGCATATTCTAATGGATCGGAAATCGGCCGTTTTACCACGTCTAGTTCCCAGGCTAGGCACAGCACTAAGGGGCGTTCTCAGAAGCTAAATAAGGGAGTTCAGGCTATGTTCAGACTGCCAGCCCGTATCTAGATTGTATCCAGCTTGATTGTTATCTGCCTGTCTCTCTTCCTGTCTCTCTTTGACACTTGCCTGTCTTTCTATGACGCTCTGCACAAAGATCAGATCAGATCGGATCAGGATCTGCTGATACTCAGCGTTTGGAGACTGAGGGGTTTGGCGGGGAAAATAACATAGTCAGGACATCCCTGGTTTAAAAGCTGTGATATGTCTGATTGAAGGGGATGTCACTAAGTACTGACCATACAGGGTGCTTAAACTTTTGCTTTATTATTATTATTATTATTATTATTTATTTATTTATTTATTTATTTATTTATTTTTTATTGCTCCAAATATTATTATATTAGATTATTTTTATATTATTACTCCATACTTAACTTCATTCCTTTTGGCAATCTGGTCGTATTTTCATCGCTTAGCTATTTACTGTACTATTAGTACCTGCAGGTGTGTGTGTGTGTGTGTGTGTGTGTGTGTGTGTGTGTGATGTTGCATACTGAAATGAGATACAGTAGGTGCCTTAAGGCTTGATTTGGCTTCGTGCCCTGATGCGGTGACTTCATAACATAGTTAATGCAAACTCATTGTAATATATTCTCTCTCTCTCTCTCTCTCTCTCTCTCTCTCTCTCTCTCTCTCTCTCTCTCTCTCTCTCTCTCTCTCATTCTCTCGCAGACCTCTTGGTGGACATGCTGGGAGTGCTGGCCAGTTACAGTATCACAGTGAAAGAGCTGAAGCTGCTGTTTAGCATGCTGAGGGGAGACAACGGCGTATGGGTGAGTAGAAGCCCCACTCTCGTCCAACGTCAACTAAAAACGCTGATCTGGGCGTCAGCTCCCCGTCCGTCTGCCTTCATATCCATTAGGCAGCGATGGTGGAACCTGGCCGTGGATCAGCACTTTCATTCAGAGGAGGTTAATGGGTGACCCCCGAGACAGAGCTGCGGTCCTGAGCACCGGTCGAGCAGAGCCTCGGGCCTGAGATGTGCTCACGGCTGCCTGCGAATCGATCGTGCTTCTGCGCGGCCAGGCTGGAGTGATGGACAGGCCGCCGATTGGTCAAAGTAGTGGGGGTTGCACTGAGCATGATCTCAGACATCCTTCATGAAACTGTCTGCCCGTCTCTCTTCCTGTCCCCCTCTTGCTCTATTCCCCTATTCTCTCTGCCTGTCCCACCAAAGGCAGTCAGTCAGTAGCACTGATAGGTCTGCAATTGGGGCACACCCTCTCTCTGCCTCTCTCTTTCTGTCTCTCTCCAGCTCTGTCTCTCTCTTTTGTCTGCCCCCTCCCACTCTGGCGGTCTCTCTTTTTGTTTGATTGTCTCACACTCTGTGTCCGACACTGCCTGTCTCTCGGTCTCTTTCTCTATTTGCACCTCTCTCACTCTCTCTTGCTCTCTCCCTCCCATCACACACATACACACTCATCCCGTCATCTATTCCGACAACTTTGCCCTTTTCTCCATGTTCTGCTTCCATCATTCCTCTTGTACTCTGTTATCACCCCATTCCCCTCCAAGCGATTCTCTAAACTAGTCTTTTCCTGTGTTCTTCTCCTCTGGTCCGCGGCCGGTCTGCTGTCGGTTTGCCGGATGTAGCCGAGGCACGCCATCAAGCTGCTGTCTGTCCTGAACCAGATGCCTCAGAGACACGGCCCAGATACCTTCTTCAACTTCCCCGGACGCAGCGCAGCGGTGAGGAGCTTGCTCTGTTGTTCTCCACAGTAGAAGCTAGGGGCAGAACGGAGGGTCCTCTAGAGCTTAAAGGAGTAGTTCAGTGAGATGTCATCCACCTTCACTCAAATCTAGTAGATCAGACAAGACGTGCAGAGAAATTTGGTTCTGTAGTTTTACTGGTTCTTCAGCTACCGAATAATGCAGGAGGGGGAGTGTGGAGGTGAAGTCCAGTGCAGTTTGCTGATTCCCCAGCTTTAATAAGCTTACTAAACCTGCCAATCAACAGGTGAGTCGAATCAGGAGTGTTTAAGCAGTAAAAGCACAAAACTGTGCAGAAATTTGGCCCTCCAGGGCCCTGAAGTAATGGATGCCTGCAACAAATTTCCCACTTGCACTTTTGTGGGCTTCCATCCTCTTGTTTATCAAAGCCAAATGTGAGGAGCTCACCTGTAGCATGCAATTGGCATATGGGTGCTTCACCGTGGAGACCCTCACAGTTAATCACCACTGCAGTCCACATACGATTGCTACCCCTGCGGGTTGGCAGCTTGCTAGCGTGTCCTCGGTGGCGTTTATTACTGTTAATAATGAGCTCTGTTCAGTGCTGTAGAAGAATGTTCGGACTGCGCCTAACGATGAACTCGGCGTGGTGGAGTTTAACGAATGCTCTCTTACACTATTTGATCATTAACTTTTCATTTGTTAGATGATCGTTAATGAGGCCCTGTTTGCCCTGTTTGCTCTGTTCTCATAAGCCGCTCACTGCTGTTCAAACAGCCAGCAACCTCTTCTGGGTTGTCAGATAGGGAACCAGTTTAGCAGAGTTGAAATGCAATGGAATAATTATTACAAAAATATATTGTTAATAATTATAAATGTTTTTTCATCATCCTATAGTATTATGTTAAGTTGAAATGCTACTAAAGTACAGTACATGCATATTTATGCACATCTGCATACGTCATTGTTGTTGTCTTAGAGATGTAATAGTCATTAAAATATTTGTTATATTAATTAGTAATAAGAAAAACATTAAAAGTAATGAGGTTTTGATGCCATGGTTGCAGCCATATTGTCTAATAAGCATTATGCAGACTACAGACCGAATTCATCACACACTTTCACATACAAGTCGAAATCTTCAAATGTAAACATAGAAATCTTTAATAGTTTATTCATTCATTTTTTAGGTGCTTAAAAAGCTACGTTAGCAAACAATGCATTTCCAAAATGTTAAGCCAGGTATACCCTGTTTGATACATATCAGTATATCAGAGTTTTTGGGACATCTGCAGTGTTAATGAAGGGGGGACATCAGTGGGACATCAGTGTGTTAATGAAGTCATTCATTATCTTGAAGAATTATTTAGTAATAGATAAATCAGAACAATAATATATAATACATTCAATAAATAACCATTCATTCCACAAGTAAATCAGATACATGTGTTAAACAGTGAGATTTCTGAGATAAATTTAGTTTAGTACAATTTTTAAAGCAGCTCTGAGTATGAGGAGTGAAACAATTGTGTTCTACATGTTTTAGTTTGTTTACAAGCAGATCAATTCCTCATCTATCAAATATAGCATATAATAAGTCACATATGTTGTTTATTTTATTTTTTTCATTTTTCATTTTTTGGTAATTATAAAATAATTCAGGCTGTAAAGGGTTATATGTGTGGCCTTTGTCTGTTGCCGTTGTGAGTAACTGTTTTAAAACCTGCATTTCTGTCTGACCGTCTGTTTATCTAAGTGTTTTCTCTCACTAGGCCATCGCTCTGCCTCCCATTGCTAAGTGGCCTTACCAGAACGGTTTCACTCTCAACACATGGTTCCGTATGGATCCTCTCAACAACATCAATGTAGACAAAGACAAACCCTACCTGTACTGGTAAGTAACTCGCGCGCCAGCTTTCCTTTATAAGCATGAATCCAGAACTGATCTCAGAACATCATCGTTATGGTCGTTTCTACCAAACACCTGTGATCTCAGGAGTCCAAACCTGAAAACACGGAGGGACCTCTGTGTGGAACATGAAGCGTTTCTCTTTTCGGTGAGAGCAGTCTCTCCTGGCGTGGCCTCAGGAGGGCCACGGCTAATTTTGCTCAGCGCGGAGCGTTGGCCTACATTTTGCGTTACTAAGGAAAAAAAACCCTGTGTGCTGGAAGGTGCCCTGGAGGGCGGAGTGGGTAAATATGTGAATAGCTAAATGTCACAAGGAGCCGCTAAGCCGGACGCGCCGTTGATTCCAGAAACAAACTGTCGCGAGGCACCGAAGGCCCCTCGTCAGGCGGCGATGAGAAGCCTCATTAGGTTTGACCTTTTGATTTCATTACACCGTTGCCTACACAAAGCGTCGAAACTGTGGCGTTCGCCGCTTCCAAACAAAACGAAAAACGGCTTCATTACTGTGAATGGCACAAACTGTCCCGGCGTTTGTTTAGAGAAAAAAAAAAAAAGAAAAAAAAACAGAGCACCGTGCCTGTTCTTTTCTGTTTCCTGAGCTGAAAAAGAGTTTTCCAAAGCTACAGTCAGATTCATTTGATGTTTCTCAGTCTAGTCTTCCTCAAGGCCGTTGTGCTTAGTTTTTTTTTTTTGTTTTTTTTTCAGGTCAGGTCAGTTTCAAGGTTGCTATTACAGTGTTGTACACAGGTGTGCAGAGTAATGCTGGAGAGCTTATCTGAGTGCTGTTGCTGTGGTGAAACGAGGAGTTTAAAATTAGATCCAGATAAATGACTGTGAAAGTGTAAAACCACTGTGGAAATCCTCTACTGGGGAAACATCAGACATAATCTCGCGGCTGAGTAATGAACAATCAGGTCTAATTGTGCAGGCTAAAGAGAGAGTATGTGGGAAATGCAAAAAAAAAAAAAAAAAAAAAAACATCTCAACTACAGGAATGGTAATGTTGGTGGTGTTTTTACCAAAGTGGTATTTTGATATTTTGGAGTCTTTTGATAGTTCAGGGTTAGTCGTCTTTGTCATTTTCATGCTGTGACCCAGATTGTTTGAGAATGCAAAAGAAAAATAAGGCTTTGCTATGATTTATTTTTGGAAATATACAGTACATAGTCATTGAAAGCATGTGGATATCCAAATTTGTCTTCTGCCTAACATTTATACGTTCTGCTTTTGAACAATCATGAGATATGTAAAGTCCGTACTCCAGCATATGACTGTAAAACCTTATGAGTTATGAGTCTTATGAGTTTGCACTTGTTTATCTGGACCCAGTTTTTACCAAAACTGCTTAACCCCGTTCAGTGTTTTTAATCTTTTTTTGATGTCTTTTGATATTTTTTATGTATTTATTTATTTATTCCTTGGTGTTTTTTGTGAACTTTTCCCTATTTAGTCCAGAGACAGAGGCATAGAAAGATCTACTGAAGGAAGAAAGCACCCTGAAGGATCTCAAGGCCTTGTTTTATTCCTATAGACTTAACCATTGCTGTATCTTGCTCCTGGACTCCCTCTACAGTCGAGATATATAATTTCTGAAATATCAGAAATTGAAAGAAGCATTGACTGACATGGTGCAGCAGTATTGACAATGTGCAGTTCTCACATGCCTTGTCCTGTCCGCTTCACCAAAGTTACACAGCGCAGTTAGCAGCGTGCCGAGTCCGGAGTAGCAAGGATGAGGAAATATGATGAAAAAAAAACACAAACTATTTTTCATTAATTTTCTTAGGCTTATTGTCTAATTACGTTCCCCACATACTCTACAGATTTATCTGTTTGACCAGCGCGGGCATCAAAGTCCCATGTCTGAGGGGCGTGATGATGTTAGCATTTTACCCTGATGTGTAGTGCAGCCCACTATGACAGTCTACGACATTGTACGACACCCGTTTTTCACCAATTTTCTCCCCAATTTGAACTGCCAATATCTTAACCTGTACGTAATGTCCCGCCATCCCATGCAATGTCCACCTCACTGGTGTCAGGGGCTTGCGCATCCGGCGTCTGCACAGTTAAGCCGCTCATGCAACATCGGCGGGCGACCAACGCGCCTAGGTGGCGCTTACCCACCTTTAAGGCACCAGCTTGTGGACCCCAGTGACGACCAGCACCACAACAAAGCAATGTGGGGAGGGAGAAAAGCGCCATCTAGCCATATACCCTGCAGAGAGCAGAGCCAATTGTGCTCTCGCTGGGCCTCAACTGCCCATGTCTAGCAGTATGACCGGGATTCCTGACACAGTGTTTTCATCTGATCATAGTGACAGTGGCTTAGTTTGCTGGACCACCCCGACATTTAGCTTGCTGATAGTGAAATGAAAGCCGTTAGTTTATCAGTCACTACTTAGCTATATATATATATATGTACATATACTTCCCTGAAGGAGGTTCACCCACAGAGATGCGGGGCGCTTGCCGGCTTCGGCCGGGTTGTTTCAACTGAACAGATGGAGGTGGAAGTGAAGTAATGGGGTGCTGAAGAGTGTCATACGGACTTGCAGGAGGTCAGTGTAAACACAGGCAGGGGCTGGGCCAGGGTGCTGTCTTTCAAGTTAGTAAAGGAGAGAGAATATGGACTAATGCTCAGTTAAGGTGGAAGCACTGAGGTGAAAGCAGCAGAGGTCCTCCCATGAAGCCTGAACCCCTCGTGAACGCAACAGTAATAGATTCTCACCAACAGCGTTACAGTGCTTTGCTTTTTTATCAGGCTCTTCAGTTGACTGACTGACTTATGACTGACTTATTTTACACTTCCTGCACACTGAAAGCTGAGCTTTTTTCTCTAGCACTGACTTAAATGGTGCAGAGAAGTAGTCTGACACAGACACTGGGTGCTACAGCTGCGTCCGCGGCCAATGGGATGCTACAGACGCGATGTGCCAGCTCCCCTGCTCATTGTAGCTCACATTGCCAGCTCTACACTGTATGTGACCAGTGTGCTTTTTATCTGATGTAACAACCAGGTCATAACATTGCCTCAGCGAAGAGGTCCCTGACTCATGTGGAATATTAACAAGTTCCTTTTTAGTCAGCTTTGTTTCTTCACAGTCTAAATCTGGCTTTGTTGTTCACATACACGAGAGAGAGGGATAGAGAAAAAGAGGAGAATGCGTTTGGTTCAACATATCGTGTGGCGTCCCCCAAGGTTCAACTTTAGGGCCTTCGAAAGTGCTGTTATTTATGACCGTAATGAACTTATAAGGTTAGAAGTTAAGTTAAATGAGTCCTCTCTAGTTCTTTATCAGTTTTGTGTCTTGGCAGTGGTGGCTCAGCGGTTAGAGCACCGGGTTATCGATAACAGGGTTGTGGGTTCGATTCCCGGGCTCGGCAGGCTGCCACTGTTGGGCCCTTGAGCAAGGCCCTTTACCCTCTCTGCTCCCCGGGCGCTGGAGTTGGCTGCCCACCACTCTGGGTGTGTGTGTGTGTACTCACTGCCCCTAACACATGTGTGTGTGTGTGAGTGTGTGTTCACTACCAGATGGGTTAAATGTGGAGGACACATTTCACTGTACAGTGACAAATACGTGCACCTTTACCTTTACCTTTACCAGTCCTCACTTCTCAAGTAGGTCTCATAGCCAGGTCTAATGGATGCAGCTGTCTAGTTGTTGCCCTATTACTGGGAGGTCGCTGGGTCGATCCCCGTTGATACGCTGCTGGTCAGCGCAGGTGTCTGTTATTGGTAGCTAGCGCTCCAGTCTCTCCATTGTTTCCAAACTAAATCATTTTCACAGTTAAATACCAGGAAGCCATAGACTGCTTCCCATCTGACTCCACATACTGTTAGACTAGGCAGACTATGATGAACATGCTGCTAATGCTAGTGTACTGTTCACATAGTACTCGCCATGCTAATCTCTAGTCTCAGTCACTTATGTACGTCTGATCTAAGCTAAGCGGCATGATTTTGACATTTCAGATCAGACACCGCAGTCCTGCTGTAGTGTGTAATCATCTTAGAATCACTGCTGGACTGAGAACAGTCCACCAGCCTCAAAAATATACCCAGACAACAGCGTCCTGTGGGCAGCGTCCTGTGACCACTGATGAAGGGCTAGAGGATGACCAACACAAACTGTGCAGCAACAGACGAGCCCCTGACACAGTGTTTTTAAAACTACAGCAGCCCTGCTGTGTCTGATCCACTCGTACCAGCGCAACACACACTACTAACACACCACCACCATATCAGTGTCACTGCAGTGCTGAGAATAACCTGCCCCCCCCTGCCAAATACTATCTGCCCTGTGTGGTGTTCCTGAGCCTTAATGAACAGGGTGAAGAAGAGGGGTAGTCATAATATTCTGTTATGACTGTGTATGTAAATATGAAATATTTAATTATTTTCCATGTTCACATTTTTTAAGGGGGGGGGGGGGTTGTTTGTAGCTGTGCTGAAACCTGCATTTAATCCTGTTTCATGTCTGTATGTTGCTCTGGTGTATGCAGCATAACCGAGAGAGAGAGAGCGCAGGAGCAAAGAATAGTGCAGTCCTGGACCCTGATAACCCATCACCTTATCGACACAACCCAGCTCCCTCTGCAAACACTGCTGCTACATGCTGCCAAAAACAGGCAGCCATGTTGGTTTGAAAGGCTGTGATAAGGCCTTGATGAATTCTGCTCTTCCGAGGGGAAAGAGCTAAAGAAGAAACATGGCATTTCTTTTGGAAAACCGGCACTGCAGACATATTCCTGTTTCCAAATGGGGGGAAAAAAAACAGGAGATTACCTCATATTCAGTTACTGCTGAGTCATCGGTGGTGGAGGAGACAGTAGAGCTGCTGGGATGCTGTGTGGGGCTGGAGCTTGAATGGTTTTTAAATGTCTGGACCCAGAGCTGAAACAGGATTACAGGCTGATGACAGCATGGTCAGAAACACACAATCCTGCTGAGGCAAGAAAATAAGGGGTTATGAGCATTGTACTCCTCATTTGGTCAGCAAGAGTCCAGTGTAGTGTTGCTGATTTTGAAATGGACTGGCTATGTAATCCACGGTCATCAGTTAAGTTGAAGATATACTAATGTTTGACGAACTGAGGGATTGACTGAGGACTGCCTCTTGTTTGCTGCCAAGAGGAGGCGTAATCTTACCCAGCAAGGAGGCTCAACCTCAGCTTACCTATATTATTGTAAAGGCAATATATAGTACAAAGACATACCGTGGCATTAATGTGCATAAATTGTTGGTCCCAGCCTAGTTTCCACGACAATAGCATCAGTACCACGGCGTTGACATCACGGTCATGGCACTTCCATGGCCTTGCACTGCCATGGCGTTAGCATCACTGGCCTTCCCCAGCATGCTGGCCGCCAGCCTTGCCCGGCATCTGTACCGCAGTGTTCGCATTGCGGTTCCACCGTTAACATCGCTATGGAAGCACTACAGCACCGGCCTCACCCCACTACACTACTAGCCATCGACCTACCGCATTGTTTGCATCGATGTTGCGCCGTTAGCATAGTATTGCGTGCACAACCACGCCGGCATTGCCCTGCATCGCCACTGCGATGTTAACATCACTGTCAGCCTCACCCAGCAACGCTCACCCAGCAACCCTTCCACAGCGTTAGTCACTAGCCATGTTCATGAGGTCCTGGGCCTTTCACATCCACAGTGCAGCCTTTTTAAACTGCTGCTAGTGCAACATCACTGGACCGCTGAATGTGCTTAGAGGAGAACAGCAACTGCCAGTTCTGTTACGTCAGCTAACAGATGCCGGCACTGACTAGCATCGCACTTCTGAATTATGGGCAGGGTCATCGGCCCACCCGCACAGATAGACTGAGGCTACTTATGATCTCTGGGACCCCAGCAATGGATGATTGCCATGGTTGGACTTTTCTAATGATATCCTAAAGATAGGTTAGGGCTCTATTTTGTCTTCTGGTCATACTTAGAAAGATCGACAGTAGTGGATATAGGAGAGGCTCCTTCTGACAGTGCAGTAGAGCATTAGAGTGTCTCTGGGTAGGTAGGATGGCCCTCCCTCTCTGCTCCGAGACCCGAATTCTGTCGATTTTTTTTTGTGGTTCGGCCTTGTCGAGCAGCAGCCGTCTAGACCACACACACTGATCAGCCATAACATTGACACTCCTGACAGGTGAAGTGAAAAACATTGATTGAACATCTTCATCTACAGTGGCATCTGTCAAAGGATGGATGTATTAGGCAGCAAGGGAACAGTCAGTTCTTGAAGGGCTGAATTGTGACCGCAATACAAGCTGGGTCAGAGCATCTCCCAAACATCAGGCAGGTCTCCACCTCACGCTTTACAGGATCTGCTGCTGATGTCTTGGTGCCAGACAGCACAGGCCTTCTTCAGAGGTCTTGTGAAGTCCATGCCTCGAATGCTCAGATCTGTTGTGGCGGCACAAAGAGGGACCTTTTCAATATTAGGCAATTCTTAATGTTATGGCTGATAGGTTCATACCCCAGCATTTGCACAAGCTTGGTTGTATTGTATTCCTACTGTTTTTCAAAAAGGTGAATGATGCCAGATGATTTAGCCCCACCTGCCTACAAATAAGAGAATTCCTTAAGCAAGACAAGCCTTCACAGAAATGCCTCTCTGGAAGAAAGTAAGGAACTGTGACTGTATGCATCTTTCCCCTGTAACCGTTTTGCACTGCACTTTTTATCCCCCGCTAGTTTCCGGACCAGCAAAGGAATCGGCTACTCTGCACATTTCGTGGGAAACTGCTTGATCGTGACGTCGCTGAAGTCCAAAGGCAAAGGCTTCCAGCACTGCGTGAAGTACGACTTCCAGCCCAGGAAGGTGAGACACTGAGTTTTCTCGGATTTCCGATCACAGGTGAAGGAGATCTCATTTCTGTTGAAGTTCAGACAGGGAGAAACCAGCTGTGCTTTCTCAGGCCCCGTTCACACCTGGCATTAACATGTGTCTTGTTTGATCTGATCACAAGCGACTGCCCAAACACGGAGCTGTTTTCACCTGGCATTTTGAAGGTGGAGGAGATCCCTGCACGTTTACAGCATCGTCCTCTTACTGCCTTTGTCTTGAGGCTGAAATGTCCCAGGAAACCTGTACCTTACCTTTAAACTGTCTCAAAATAACACTGAGTACAGTATTTCTGTGTGTGTGTGTGTGTGTGTGTGTGTGTGTGTGTGTGTGTGTTTGTTTTAAAACGTATTTTTCCAGCAAGGATGTGATTGATGTTGGCGGTACTTAGTTACTGTCAAGAATCCATCAAGATGCTCTAGCTTCTAATGGCTTCTCTGAGAAAATCATACATTACGTTCACACTTAAGATCAATCAAGATTCATGTAAATTCCAGATGTGAGCAGGGTTTCGGTCACTGCTGAGTGGACACTGCCTTTCCAGTGCTGGAGAAATCTAGCTTTTCAGTATTTTCAGTCATTCCTAGAAATTCTTTTTTTCGTACAGATGGCACATTGATATGAAAGGTGTCAAACTTATACTTAAAACTAAAACTACTTAAAGCAGCAATATGCGAGTATTAGCATTTCTTGTTTGTGGGCTCCTCCTGCAGTCAGGAGAAGTGGAATTAATGCATTGAGCCCCCACTAAATGACATGCTTTACACATGCATTTCTGGACAAGCTGATAGATCCAGAACCCTCACTTAAACTGGGTTATCCATAGCCCGGAGTTGCAATGATAGAGGTGCTAATCTGACTAGTGCAGTGAAGCATCAACATGATTTTTGAAGCTGGTGTTTGTAGGTCAAAATGCTACATAATGCTGCTTTAAGTGAAGGGCTTCAATTAAAACCAGCTCATTTTAAAGCGGAATATTTTCACAGCATGAGCAGGGTTGAGAAAGAGATGAAAGCAAGAGTGAAAATCAGACATCACTCATTTCTGACGTTTCGGAGGAAGGCCAGGTGTCCCCAGAATGTTAATGGGCAGAACATCACCTGGAGTCACTAGAGTCGCATCTCATGATGACTTCACAAGAGTGCCACAAGAGCCCTTCAGCCCTGTTTAGGTCTCCCTCAGTGCAGGAAGGAGCACAGCGAATACACCAGCTTGGAGGGCTGGAGGGTACACACACACACACACACACACACACACACACACACACACACACACACACACACTTTCTCACACACACACACACACACACACAGACTGGCGGCAAAGTAGATGCCATGCTGGTGTTCACGCTCCAGCACCTCGCAGCATGGCCTCAGGGGGGCAGCAGCTGGACAGAACACTACAGTTCTCCCCAACCACCTGCTCTCTCTGTCTGTCTGTCTCTCGACCTGTCTTTCTGTCTCCCTCTGTCCCTCTCTTTCTGTCTCTCCCTCTCTGCCCATTTCCCCATGTCTGTCTCCCTCGCTCTCTCTCTCTCTCTCTGTCCCTCTACCTATCTTTTTGTCCCCCATCCCGCTTCTTTCTATCGCTGTCTCGCTCTACTCATATTTCTGTCTGTCCTCTCTGTCCCGCTCTTTCTCTGTCTTTCGCGCGCTCTCCTTTTCTCTGTCTCTCGGCCTGCTTTTCTGTCTCCCTCTGTCCCTCTTTTTCTGTCTCTCTTTTTCTCTCTCTCTCTCTGCTTATGTCCCCATCTCTCTCTCTCTCTCTCTCTCTCTCTCTCTCTCTCTCTCTCTGTCTCTTGACCTGCCTTTCTGTCCCTCTCTCGGTCCCTCTCTCGGTCCCTCTCTCGGTCCCTCTCTCGGTCCCTCTCTCGGTCCCTCTCTCTCTCTCTCTCTCTCTCTCTCTCTCTCTCTCTCTCTCTCTCTCTGTCTGTGTGTGTGTGTAACAGATGTGGTATCGTCTGACTGATCACGTCCCCCCCGTTCGCCCTCAGCCCCCTCTGGCTTTCTGCTCCATAAACCCACGTTGTTTAATGACAAGTGAGAATGAATTTGGCCGGGGATTTTTGGACCTCGTGCAGGCTGTTCTCGCAGGAGGAGAACAGAGGCCTGTCTGCCTATTAGAATGCCGGTTGCACCTCCAGCATGCAGCCAGACGCAGACACTCTCTCTGCTTTACACTGAAACTTGCTCACCTAATTAGTGTGCTGCCCTGTTTCAACAATTGAAGCGGCTGTCGTTTGTGTGTGCGAGTGTCTGTATGTGCGCGAGTGTCTGTATGTGTGTGTGCACGAGATAGAAGGATAGTGGGGTGTAAGCGGAGGAAAACGAGGGAGAAGCCAATCAGTAAAGACAGAAAGAGAGGATAAAGGAGAGGGAAATGGAACGGATCTGAACCGCTGGGCAATCGTCAGGTGCACTGATTGCACAAGAGTCGCATGTCAGGGTAGAATCACTTCACTTTAGCTCTCCTCACAGTGACACGGCTCAGTCTCTGGAACGGATGCACTCTGCATTTTAAACCAGAGGGAGGTTAACTCCTCGTACAGCCGTACTGAAGCACAGAAATGGCGGTAAAGGAACCGTTTAGTACAATACGCATACGTGTCACCCCCTACCACAGCTGAAGCCTTATTCAGACTGGATTACTTCATTAGGGGGACGTCTGTAAGTGATCAAACTCTCACATCCGCAGGAAAATTACCATAGTCATAGACAAGTGTGTTTAGTACTCAAATGAGGTCACATGAGCATTTTCCGTTCAGCAGGGCACTGTAGCGAAGTGTAGCATACTTGAGTCGACTGCAGGCCTCGTCCAACATTGCCACCACGGCGTTAGCACAGCCCGGCTACCGGACTCGTCTGACATCGCCACCGCGGCGTTAGCACAGCCCGGCAACCAGACTTGTCTGACATTGCCACCACACCGTTAGCACAGCCCGGCTACTGGACTCGTCTTTTCTGAGTTAACAGTGAAGCACTTTCGTAAGTCGCTCTGGAACTTTAGGAATTATGTACAACTGACTGAAGGCCCCCCAAATTAATGGACCAGTAGAAGACCCCTTTTTTTCCTAAGGTTCTAAATACTATCCAGAGTCTGACGGGTTCTTTCTCATTATTCCGCTCATCTCTACGATCCAGACAGCCTTCAGAGCGTTCGATATGAATTCTGTCTGAGGCTTGTGAAAGTATGCGCACGGGCGTGCGTCTGTGTGGGTGTGTTTGGTCTGAGGCCTGTGAAAGCAAGTGTGGCTTCATTGTGTTGGAAGGTGCTGCAGCTGTCTGACCTCAGAACGGTGATAAAATGCTATCTTCTCCATGTGCTCCCTGTTCCCCCCACCTGCTTTCATGCCTCCATCACTCTTCTGCTTTGTTCCGCAGTGGTACATGATCAGCATCGTGCACATCTACAACCGCTGGAGGAACAGCGAGATCCGTTGCTATGTGAACGGGCAACTGGTGTCTTACGGCGACATGGCCTGGCACGTCAACACCAATGATGTAAGTATTACAGCTGTAATTAGGGGGCCTCTCTCTTAGGGATGCAGGGGTGTAGGGTTTTCAAGCAGTGCTGCCATAACCGGCACTGCTACCATAAGCCTGTGCGTCCTTAAAGTTGGCTTAGATGTTAAGCAGTAGATCCACTAGAGGGTTGCAGAAGTAACCCATCAAAGAATCTCATCAGTTTCTTATGATTTTAATTTTCTTTGGTTACAAAAACCAAATTAGTTGGTCAATAGAGAAAATAGCAGGTTGATCAGCAGGTTAATCCATATTTATAATTATAATATTTATAACACTATAGTTCGTTATATATCTGTGCAATACTCAAATTATACTGTTCATATGTGCAATAACGCTACTGTACTGTAATTAAATGTAATACATGTGCATTAACTCATACCGAAACAAATTCCTTATTAGTCATCACAGTTATCACTAGGCTACTTTTACTATATTCAAATATTTGATTTCTCTTAAATTGATTTTTCTTTATTTATTAGTTTATTTTTCTATAAAATAACTGCAATATATATATATATATATATATATATATATATATATATATATATATATATATATACATTGCATTATTATATACATTATGTATTTATGTATTACAGTTAAAAGGTCATTGTAACTAATAATAATAGGAAGAATAATAATTGTGGAATGCTGTATAACCGTGATATTTTGTAGGATGGTTTTTATACCATGAAAATCTCCAAAATAAAAAAAATAAAAAAAATAAACCAGCTCTATTATTCTTTTTTTATTTTATTTTATTTTATTTATTATTGTTATTTATTTATTTGTTTGTCTTTTATTCAAAGTTAAATTGCAAAAAAATGCAATAACTTTTGTATCTAAAGTTTTTTTTTCTGTATAAATAACTAGCAGTACCAGTTTGTGGCTTTGAAAAACCTCTAAAAACTAAGAAAAAGTACTAAATAGAGAAACAGCTCATTATTGAGACCAGTCCTAATGGTAAGTGAATGAAGCATTAAATTATCTATGAAATTTAACAGCTTTCGTTCCATTATTGGGCCAATAATAATAATTGGATTTTCTCATTTTTCATCCGTCGATATGTCATGCATTGTATCCCCTGCATGACAACAGAACTGTACCGGTGGGCATGAGTAATGGCCAGGATCATAAAGAGATGAAAGTTATTCATCACCACCTTGTGCAGCCAGACTAAGCCTTGCGGGTCCGTGCCGATCGCAGTCTAGATAAACGCTTCACTCTGAAAGAGTGAACAAGTACAAGGAAGGAGTGTGAGGCGGGGGGGGGGGGGGGGGGGGCAGCAGCAGCAAGGATGATGAATTGGACATGGTCTGTGTGCGCATGCAGGTTGGCGAGTGTGGGTATGCCCGCAGGCATGTATTTTACATAGTAACATGGTTAAATTTGATAAAAGGATATGAAGAGTGAGATAACGCAAAGCTGTGATCGGATACGAGCAGGTAAACAAGTTCAAAAGGCTGCAGTGCAGACCCCCAGATAAAGCAGCGCAGATTCCAGGATAAACCCGTGCTGTCGGTTTCATCACCCCTCTAACGCTTTCCTCTGCTTAATCTTGTTCTGCTTTTTTATTTCTCCTCCTCCTTTCCTCCAGAGCTATGATAAATGTTTCCTGGGCTCGTCGGAGACGGCCGATGCCAACCGGGTGTTCTGCGGTCAGCTTGGAGCTGTTTACGTCTTCAGCGAAGCGCTCAACCCGGCGCAGATCTTCGCCATCCATCAGCTGGGACCTGGATACAAGGTATTGTACCTGAACTGCCTGCGTGAACAGACACCGTCAAAGAACTTTTACAGGTACACTGCCCATCCAAAAGCTCAGGACTCCTTGACATAGTTGCTGAGACACTATAGGGACAGAAGTATTGGGACACTTTTGTTTCATTGTTTCTTTTGAAATCCAGGCTTTATCCTGCTTTTGTTGGTGTAACTGTCTCTGCTGTCCAAGGTAGGCTTTCTACTAGATTTTTGAGCATTGCTGTGAGGATTCACAGACAAGAGCTCAGATCGTGAGGTCAGGATGTTGAATGATCACCATCCCACCTCATCCTCAACTCATCCAAAAAGTATTGAATGGAGCACCATCACGCCAGTGAACACAGTTCTCGGTTTGTGAACACCCCTTCTAATGAATGCATTCAGCTGCTTTAAGTTGCACCCATTGCTAACACAAATGTGCAAATGCGCACGCACACACACAGCTTGTTTAGTCCCTGTAAAGAAGTACTGCCAATAGAATCGGACTCTAAGATAAACATGAACCTTTTGGCACCATCCTTAAAGACATGCATAGGCTAGAGTGGTTATAAGGCCCCCAGCATTGAGCTGTGAAGCAGTGGAACTTGGGTGTTCTCTGGACGTATGGGATGAGTTGGGTCATCCTCAGAGTCAACCTCAGGATTGCTAAATGCAGTTACATCCTCACTGCAATTCTCCAGAATCTAGCAGAAAGCCTTCCCTGGACAGTAAATGATATATATGACACAGTACAGGTGTCCTCAGATGCTTGGTGAGTGGTGTATCCTGTGGATGTAGTGGTGCAGATGACTGGTAGTATTGCTGTGGAAACCTCAATATCACAGAAATTGAATGGCACTAGATGCTACTGAAGATATGGGTCTTATTCTGGGGCTATTGCTAAATTCAAGCATTTCTCTCTCTCATATTCCTCTGGTTCTATCGACCGCTCAGGTTGCTTGCTTTTACAGTCTACCAGCCAGAAACTACTGACTGATTGCAAACACCAACCACTGACCAACAAGCCAGTTTTTTTTACAAAATGCATCAGATAAATGGTCAGAATCTTTAACTTTTAACACTGTTTGATTTATGATTTATTGTTTTCTAAATGACTCTTTACCAGAGTTTTTGAGCTAAAAGAAGGTATATAATACAAAATATAATAAGCCTGCAGTGTTTTTTCTTTTAGTGTTTTTAATTACAACTTTGAATATCAGCTTTGACTGAAATTCCCATCCCTAACATGCATAACTATATTCGTCTGAGGTTTGTGAACATGTAGGAGAAGAAAGCTTATGATAACAGTGCAGTGTGTACTATAATGTTAGGAAAGCTCTAGGGCTGCCACTAACAACTATTATTTTATTAATTAATCTGTCGATTATTATTTTTTTATTCCGATTAGTCGGTTAATTGAAACGATTAATTTTCTTCCAAAAAAGGAAAATTGAGCATTTTAAAATTCCTTTTATTTTAAACAAACTGTAAATAATGCTTTTGCAGGTAGTGTTTGATTGTATGTGAGAGAGTTCAGAGTGTTTACATACAGTGATAAAGGTTAGCAAAAAAATTAATTCACATAATTTTATGCTAATATCAAATAGAATGTGATTTTAAGAGAAATTGGGACCAATTTCTCCCAGTTATCCATGCCAGCCCAAAACTCCTTTACATATAAACAGCGGGGTCTATGCCCTATGTTCCTAGCAACGGTTTGTACTGTGCGTGAAAGGGCAGCTTCCAGCCTTTGTGTCGAAGTATGCAGTCGCCAGTGTTGCTGGAGCTACAGGTATGAACATCAAGCATTGTGACGGTCTCTGCACTTTGTGTGAACACACCTTAAACATGAATGGACAACAGTTATTCGGCGACAAAAGTGCCTGTGTGTTCAGGTGCTCATGTATTGCGCAAGTGTTGCTGTTGTATGCCTTTGAAACTTCGGCCAGTGTACAAACCACTTTCTTGTTTCATGCTTTAGAAACTTTTAAAAACCTCCTTCGCAGCCGAGTCAGACTCTGCTGCAGCCCCAGTGGATTTCTCTGAATGGACCCAACTGGAGTGGAGCCAGAAACGACTGACCTCATTAAGCAGTTACGTAGTGGTGATGAGGAACATAAGGACACCTAAAAAAAAAAATAATAAAATTAAAATTAAAATTAAAAAAATTATATATATATATTAAATATTGACTTGGATACATTTTCAGCATTGACATCGACAACGACTTATTGAGTTGTTTAGTGCTGTAGACAATATCCTCAGAGCAGTGAAATGTGATGGATTTGATCCTGATAATGGATAGTCTTCAGGCGATAGTCTTCAGTGCCTCCTTAACTTCTTGCTGTAAGTCAGGGAACAGATCTCCTGCGCTGAACAGAAGCTGATTGGACGTTCTCGGCTGCTGCAGTGTTCTGTTATTGCCGCAGTTCGGTCTCCGTTGTGATCGGAACAAACAGTCCTTTTTCTGGTGTGACGTGTCTATTTCTGGACTAATATGCACTAACCATGCTAGTACTTTGAGGGCCTGGCCGTCTCGGAAGCCAATCAAAGGAGAGTATCCTCAGCAGGGATGCTGGGACCGGAGTCCGGAATGAATTCAAGCAGAAGCAGGATGAAGTGAATTCATTTTCTTATGTCTGCTGAGACAACCTTCACGTTGATGCGTTCCTCTTGGAGACAGAAATCTGTGTGTGTGTGTGGGGGGGGGGGGGGGTCTTTCTGTTTCTGAGGCCATATTGTACGTATTGCTGAAGCTTCATCTGATGGCAATGCAATACTTGAATTCTGCTGAAAGCTTCCCACCAGCAGTCTATTGCCCTCCCCCTTCCCCCTCTCTCTCTCTTCCTGTCTCTCTCATCAGCAATCACAGTGGAGGTGTCTCTCTTGTTAACTCTTAGTTCAGACGTCTGATTGGACAGCCTTTTTACTCCAAACGTTGATAGGAACTGATTGCTGACTGACCCTGGTGGGGACGGGGTCCTCTGAGCCAGGGTTTTCCCCAGCAGGCCATACGGATGTGGAGGACCTAGATGAGCGAAGTTAATAGGTCACGTCAATGCTTGTCGTTATCGACTAACCAGTTAGGACGGCAATGCTCGGTTAAATCGAATCCGTCAGTTAGAATTCTCTTCAGTAGTTGAAATGAAGCAAGGTGCATGTAAATACAGCACTTTCAAAAGGTCCAGATGAACTGTGCAGCATGTGAAGGCTTAGTTGGTTGGGCGTTTGGGTCTGTTAACTGAAAGTAAAAAAATTCTATTCATTTCATTCTGGTCAGAGTCGTTTAGATCCTTATGCTCTAGCCCATTTTTCCTGCTCAGGTAAGTGGGTTCTGTACCTCTCAGCTTGTCCCGCTTCCCAACTGTAGAGAGAACCCTGGATCACTTCAGGGACTAGACAAGCTGAGTGTGTGTGTAGGTGCACACCAGTGTCTGCAGTGGGTGCAACTTAAAGTAGCTGAAAGCATTCATTAGAAGGGGTGTCCACAAACATTTGGACATGTAATGTGTGTTACTTTTAACCCTTTAAAGCCAAGTGTGATATTTCATAGCTCTGACATCAGTGTGATCATTAAAAATGGTATGACTTTAAATGATAAATAAAAACATAGAATATACAAAAAAAAAAAAATAAATGATAATGAATGAAATAAATAAGGAAATCAAATCATGAATAAAATCTGTGCAATTACATGATTGATTAAATGCAATTTTGTGTTCTATAGGTTTTAGTTTGTTTTTAGAAATATATAATGTTTATAATAAAAAAAATTATATATAATATATATTAATATAATAATAAAAATATATATTATTAAGTCGTGGATCATATTCTTTAAAATATTATAAATTTAGAAAAATTACAGTCTTGTTATTTGGTGGTTCTGATGTTATTGAGGTTAAGACAAAAATGTTTATCCGAACACCTCCTACCAAATCTAAGCCAACCTGACTTTTCAATGAATATTTTAGTCGCAAGGTGACTTAGCAGTGTAAGGACACGGCGCTTTAGCATACAGCGCTCTACTGACTCAGGAATACAAGTGGCTAATTAGTTTGTACTAAAAAAAGAAAATCTTTCACAGTCCAGCTTCTTCCTTTTAGTCTTAAGTGCTTAATTTGCTCTTCTAGCATCTTCCAGTGAGCTTTACGCTCCAACAGCTTTGCTGGAGCACCAGCTTTTGCTTGATAATGATGAGCTGGTTGACCTGCAGTGGGAGGTGGTCTTCTTCTTATCTTCTTTATTGGGCTTTGGAACGCTATAGGAAGGGCTTAGCTGGCTTAATGCTAGCGATGGTGTATGGTGTTTCTGTAGAGGCTGTGATATTATGTGGAATCATGGTTGGGAGCTAGCAGCTGCAGTGATGGTGTTCTCCTACTAAACAAGGTCATTAAACGCCCGCGTTAAAAATGGAGGTGAGAGTGTAGCATATTTCTCTTTCCTTCTCTCTCGCGCTCTCACTGTCTCTCAGTTCCCTGCTCTCTCTCTCTCTCTCTCTCTCTCTCCCACTCTGTACTCCCCGTCTGTGGGCTAGTTCCAGCACAGTGAGTTAACCTCCTCTGATCCACACTCCAGTCATCATGGCTGAAGGCTGCCGGCTGAAGGCTTTAATTATTCATGAATAGCGCGAAGCTGCACAAGTCTCCACTGCCCCTGATTGCTGCTCGCTCAAACTGCACAGACGAATCAAACGGACGGAGCCTGTGGATTATTCATATGCTTATTGCGGGACAGGCCGCATGCGTTGTGGGGCGGAGGCAGGCCGTAAGTGGGGAACGCTGCCTCATCCTGCTGTGGGGAATGTGAACTGAGCAGTGAGAGCAGTGCCGTATTGTGAGGATCGCGTACTTGGATAGCTAGCTAGCGCGCTGTGCTACGCGTTAAAGGAAAAAGAAGGAGCTTGGAAGAGGTGCAGTCGTCCGGCCCGGTCATGAGGAGATCAGGAGTTCAACCCGTGGTGATACCACAGCTACCCGTGGTCTGAGGGGAGGGAGCACAGTTGGCATTGCTCTCTGGGTGGGTGGGATGTGACCCTCGGGTAGGTGATGTATCAGGATCGACAGCTAGCTGTCCGGTAACAGTTGACCTATCACTGACCTTGTGCCTTCATCATCTTTGTGTTGGTAGCATTATGGCGTAGGTTGATTAGCCATAACATTAGTACCACCTACCTACACCTCTGAAGGAGTTCTGATGTGTCGGGCACCAAAACGTTAGAAGCAGATGCTAATTGCAATAAGCAATATTATTATATTATTAGCATAATAATGCAGCTACACCCTTTTAAACAGCAGTGGACTTTAAATTAATAATAGTTTGGAAGATATGTGTATTAATATTTTTCCCTTTTATTCTCATACTGGCTGTAAAGGCTAAAATATTGGTGACAGTTATTATTTTGAGGTTATGTTTGTATACCATACAATAAGTACAGTAAGCATAATGATCGTGACTGGCCATGTTGGAAGTTAATGGACAGAAATGCTAAGGCAATTCTAGAGCTGTCTGGTTGATTTATTTTTTTTAATTCAGGGTTTTATTTAAAAGCCTCAATCTTTAATAGAAACAAACCCAAATTTGGTGCCTAAGTTTTGATTTTTGGCTGAGCTGGTTTCTTAAATCAACACAGGGTCAAAATTCCAGATCACATTACAAATGACATCACACCACACCTAATATTCTTTAAAATTGTTCTTAAGCAAGTTGCACCCTCATCAGACACCCTCGGTAGCATTCAACAAGCTTCAGACTTGACTTTTAAGCACAGGCCACATATTGAGGTCAGGGCTTTAGGAAGGTTTGTGGTCCAGGTTGGAGTCCTCCTCCTTCATTATTCCATCAACGTTGAGCACTGTACCAGTTCCAAATCAGCCTTAGAGCCATCCTGCCTCAGAACCATCCATCCTCAGATCCATCCGAACCAATTTCCTCTTATGTAAAGGGTGACAATTTGTCCTTGGAAAACCTCCCAAAAAACAACTGACGATTGTGAAATATGCAGTTGCTTAGAAATGGCTCAGAGACCCATTCCTGACTTCAAATAAAAAAGTGAAAATCTAGAACCAGAATCGCCAGAAATGACCGAATGCTCCTTATGTCTAAATGTGATTCTGTTAATTCTCAGTGAATTCCAGAGCCGTGTACGTGCCGAGGAGAAAAACTTCAGTGTCCGTCTCCCGGTCACACAGCATGCCACTGTGTGACTTTCTTGCTATATGATCTTGACCGAAAGCACATGAGCGGCACCCACTGTGCGGACCCTCGACTTAAGTGGTCGTTCGAATTAGTTCACCGAATTAGTGTGACGCTCATACCCTGCGTTCTTCAAGCACACGCTGATTTGTGTGTATGCCTGTGTTAGTCTATATGGATGCATGTGTGCATTTGTGGAACTGCAGCGAATGACCCACCAATGACCCTCCGCTATACCAAAGGGTGCCCAGATGTCCGAACAGTGTGGGGTGTGGGGGCTTTCATGTTTTTACTCAGAAAACCATCTGGGCTTGATGCACAGATATATGGACCTCATGTTTGTTTTTTTGTTTTTTTAAGTGTGTGTTGGATGTTTTTGACCTTGTATAAGGTTTAGAC
Source organism: Salminus brasiliensis (assembly GCF_030463535.1). NCBI lineage: Eukaryota > Metazoa > Chordata > Actinopteri > Characiformes > Bryconidae > Salminus > Salminus brasiliensis. The sequence goes on along the minus strand of NC_132893.1, from coordinate 18,352,437 downwards.
AGAGGCACGTGCTTGAGAACTGTTGGCAGTTCGTGTCTGAGCCAAGAACGAGAGGAAAAAAGAGAGTGCGCTAAGTCAGAAAGACAGAGGTGAGGGAGCGGAGGGGGACTAGATGACCCGTTTCCTGGGCAGTTTTCTGGCCGTCCCCTCTGCCCTCTGTCCTGATGAAAGCTCTGCAGCTAGAGCTGTGTGCTGCAGTACTGTGAGGTTCAGCTCTGTTGAGAGCTGAAGGTGCCACACAATGCTTTTATTTAGATGTATGCGGTTTTACACACCTATTTACAACCCTGTTATGTTGCCTTAGAATGAAACACTTTCGATTTTCCTCTTATGGTGGGCTTATGGGGGGGGCTCTGTATTTATTGGTTGGTTTATGTAATTGCAATGTCCCACAGTCTTGCCTAGTCTAATCTAGTGAAGCTTAGCTTAGAACTAGAACTGAGTCTTACCAGGTAGTTGGTACTCTGTCTGTGTCTGTGCCCGCTGTGCCTTCTCCACCCAGTTTTTTAGATGAAGAGGTCGTAGCCGATTGGCTAGGATAGCTATTAGCCAAGCACCTGCTCGCCTTGCACTTGATCGGCCCCTTTACCTTTTGAGGTCGATCTCCACTCTCCCTTCTCGCTCCTTTAACTTCCAGGCACCTCACACAGTCCCCTGACCTACACACAGCCGACCACAGTTCAGGTTGCTCTGGTCGACCTAGCATTAGCCTTTACCCTTTTTATTTATTTATTTATTATTATTATTATTATTTTATTTTAAAGCCTCGCTTTAGTTTTACTTCTGTTAGTCTTTCTTTTGAAGCAGGCGCAGCAGTCTCTGAGGTTCACATTTGCATTTCCATGCGCCTCCTTGCACCGGATTCTCCTTATTTACCTATGCTAAGATACAGATGTTCTGGTGGCACTTTTAAGGTGATATGCCCTCTTCAAATAATTCAGTGCGCCCAGTCACAGGACGATATCATAGTGGGTTGCAGTAGGCCAGGTTACGTCTGCACAACATTAACCAAAAAAAGCCCCTATCACAGTTTTATTATTTCAGTATGCCTCCCATATATGAAAAAATGCATAAATTAATAAAGAATGTGACACGATTAAAGCCTAGCCTGCTGGATTTTGACGAAACCAATTTATTTGTTGTATAATGTGACTTGATTCATTCAGACACCCACAGAAACTCATCTGAGATGCGTGAGATTTGGTGGGGATGCTTACAGCTCACAATAAAGGCTTTAATGATTAGTTTGGAGGCTTTACGTTTCATGAGCTTTGGCAATCGTATTATTGTGATGAGCTGTAATGTGATAACCAACAATAGACTGTGTAGCCTAGCTCATATTTAAACCAAATTATCTCAGTGGCATTTTTTTTTCCTGTCTCAATCTCTCTCTCTCTCTCTCTCTCTCTCTCTCTCTCTCTCTCACATACAATGATGGTTTGTCCTGGGTTTGATCCATTTAGATGTATTTGGGCCAAGTTCTGGTACAACTCCATTAAAACTGCACCAGAGTTCACTTGAACGGGGTCCAAAACTGACCTCCTTCTTGTTTGGTGCACTTCAGGATCAGGCTTTATTATCCTGAATGCACATACAAGGGATTTGTTTTTGGTTATACAGCTTATAAAGGCTAGCAGGATTCAAACCATATCAGGACGGGATCATAGTGGTAGCACCTTAGTCCACTGCACCACTCTGAGCCCCATCTTATGGACATTTTCACAGTTGTGCAGTAATCCCCAAACGACCCCTCCACCACCTAATTCCTGGTCGTGACAGGCCTCCTATTGCTGTCCCTCTTTGGCGCTCTGTCGGTCTGTCAGTGTGTGTGTGTGTGTGTGTGTGGTCGTATGGTTTGCGGCTGTGATGTTCCTGCTTTATGTCTCTAAATGTGGGGGAAAAGGGTTTCTGATGTATTCTAATATGACAGGTAGCACTTTAGCTGTTAGCAGAGAGACTGAAAGGCGGGCTGCTGAGCCGAGAGCTTTTTAATGGACTTCATTTCACGGACATGGCGGCTCGCTTAATTTCGTTTGCTGCTTTTTTCACTTGGACAGGCACCGGTGTCGGCTCTGTGCAGCTTTTTGTTTTGTTGCGTGTAAAATCGGGCCTCAGAAGTGCTTAACGCGCCTCTGTCTAATATTTCCTGCACGTCGTGAGATGAAAAACTTGCGCTGGTTCTCTGTTCTTCCAAACACCTGCCAGATAACGTGTACTTGCTGCTCTGTAAGCCTCGTTCAGAAACTGTGTAGGGCCAAGAGACGAGCTGTAGCCTGGGCGCTGTGACCTGCGTGGGTTTTTTTAGGTTGAGCAGTGAAGCCTCCACACCTGCAGAGCGGCAGATGACACAGCCATGCTGCATTGACATGAAGGATAGATGGAGTGATGAGGATAAGGTAATGCATGGGCTAGGTGAGATGGAGGGAAAAATTATATAGGAAAACTAATAATTCATGCACATCATTTCTTCCTCAGATACTTGGTGATTTATCTGCTTTGCTTAGGTAAGGATTACCAAAGTCCTTATAGGCAAGTCCATCTTTGCAACGCCACCGGGCAGTTATTTTCAGTCCCACAAGCCTACGCTCACGTTTTTCGACCATGAACGACCATGTTGTTCATAATGAGAACTTCCAATATATATTAAAATACATATTTCAACCAGTGGCTGGTCTACTAATTTATAATGTCTCTGGGATTACACCTCTCTAAAGCTGAGCTTTATTTATTATTTATCAAGAAAAATAATCATTCTTGATAAATAATAAATAAAGCTCAGCTTTGGAGAGGTGTAATCCCAGAGACATGCATTGGCAAGACTGAATGCAGTTTTTCCCCTTTCTGTCTTATGTTCATTCTTCACCTCTTCACAATTAATGAATGGTAAATTCCCAAATAAAGGTGCACGTGTAAAAGTTTTGGATTTCATTCAACTTACTTGTTAGTACTCCCCCTAACACGTGATGGAGGGTGATGACTGACACATGCCTGCTCCGGCACATGCACAATCAGCTACCGCCGTTAATGCAACGTCAGCGGGCAAGCCAAAGCCGGGTACCCAGTTCTGTTGCATCGGCTAGCAGATGCCTGTGTCGGCCAGCATCACACTGAAGTGTTGCTGAGATAAGGTCAGTTGTGCTCCCTGGCAGGCATCATGAACCCGGGATTCGAACCAGCATTATAGAGGCAGTGCCTTAGTCCGCCGTCTTCCATTCTTCACACCAAAAATATCCAACCAGATACCTGTTTGGCTCTAGGGGGTGTTTTAAGTGAATGGCTAGACTTCTTCCTCCCTGCTAATGAGTGAAATGTGCACATCGCCAAATAGTATATCAAAGTATAAACTGTTCAGGCCTTTGCATCTAATACCAGATTGAGGCAGAGGATGACAATCACCAAAATACCTAAATCATGCATTCATATTTAAAAAATAAAAAAAATGTCTCCATACACACAGAGCCTCAAACACATACAAGAGCTTTAATTGGGCCTGGAAGTTTGGCCACATTCCAACTTTCTGACCCACAGGAGCTAGTTTTGTTCGAATCCCACCTGAGCCTGCCAAAATGTTGTGTGAACCACCCTTACACCACCACCATCATTAGGTGTGTGATGACAGCAGTAGATACATCATGGATTAAATAATATATAGAAAGCTTTCTAAAATTAAATTGGCTCTGGATGGAACTTTCCAAAATGTGGACTCCCAAGTGGCACAGCAGTGTTCTCCTCTGAGCGTGTTCAGCTGTCCAGTGATGTGTTGGCTGCTGTCCGAAAGTATGCAGTGGCTCTTTGTGTGATCTGGAGGAAGCACATGTTGGCTTTAAACCCTTCCAGTGTAGGTGACCATGTCCTGGTTACTGGATAGGAATTGGGCTAACCAACTTTCCATGATGTTTTCAGTATAGGGATGACAATATCCGATTTATTTTAACATACATATTTCTTGATGTAAATTTATAAATATTGAACAAATTAAGACATTGGGACTACATCGATCAGCATTAGCATTACAGTGAAATGTAACATTTATTTATATTCACTTTACATTACATTTATAGAATTTATAGCAAGGCAGTGTTGTTACCCACTACGCTGCACTGCTGTCTGTAGGGTTACAAATACAGTGAATAAATATATATGTGTGTATGTGTGTATGTATGTGTATGTGTATGTGTGTATGTGTGTGTGTATGTGTGTGTGTATGTGTATGTGTGTGTGTGTGTGTGTATATATTTGGCCTATATTTGCCTCAAACCAACACACACATCAGATCTATACCTGAGAGTCTACCCCCTCCACCCATCCTGTACTACTGTCCACGCACTTGTGCGTAAAGTGAGTATTAATCTCTAATAAAATATTAATATTAAAGTAGTAAAAGAGAGAATTCATCTCCGTTAATCTCGCCTCATTAATCAACAGTGTGTTAACTCTCATCCAGGAGCCAGGGTGTTTTAATAAAACTGGAGCTCAATTAGATAGAGCTGAGTCTGCTGTCATGAGCGAGATCTCGAAGCGTCTTCCCAACTGGAATTCCCCGAAGTGTTCTCCTGTCTTTTGCCGTAATTATTGCTAAAGCTTAGGTGTGTTTAGAGCTTGTTTAATTCTGCCTCCCGCAGGCACAGGAGAATAGGTCTGCTGCTGTAAAAAAAAAAAAAAAACATGGCTCCTGCTTTTCTTTCATTAGAGTATAGCTACACTATACTACACTATATAGACGAAAGTTTTGGGACGCCTGCTGGTTTTGTTGTCAACTGTCCTTATTGTCAAAGGCAGGCCTTTGTCTAGATTTCGGAGCATTGCTGTGGGGACAAGTGCGTTAGTGAGGTCAGGATGTTGGATGATCACCACCCCACCTCGTCCCCAACTCATCCTGAGCGTATTGAATGGAGCACCATCATTCCAAAGAAAACCGCTCGACTGTTCCACAGCTCAATACCCTTCGAGAACACGCCTGCCATTAGTCATGGTCATGGTGCAGTTGCACATCTATGTCAGCAAAACGTGCAGCTTAAAGTAGCCAAATGCACTCATTAGAAGAGGTGTCCACAAACATTTGGAAAGTGATGAAAAGCAATGAAGAAGCGCAAATCCAGCCATACGGGTTCTTTAGACAGCAGATCTGACGTGTACGACAAGATGGCGTAAGCTGTGTGCTCAGGGTCGCTGCCTGATGCTGTAATGGTGGCGAGAGTGTGTAAGCTGTGTGATGGCGCGATAGAGATTTTGCAGAGGCAGGCAATCTCCAGGCCATTAGAAGGATGGCACCTCCGCCTCTTCATTAGGATAATGCACTGTCGCATGTGGCTGTGTGGCCCGCGCTGTGATTTAGAAATTAAAGCAGGGTTTTATATTCCACTGCAAGCACTGCTGCAGAGCCTGCCAAGAGAGAGAACTCGGGCAACCAGGACTGATGAAAGTCACCAATTCATCTTTTTGTTTTTTTTTTCCTCCTTCTGGGTTTTTAATGATGTAATGACTCACAGAATGTAAAATACAGTAGAGTTTATTTAGTACAGTGGTGCCACACGTCTGTATGCATAGTGTTTATATATATATATATATATATATATATATATATATATATATATACAGTGAGTCCAAGAAGTATTTGATCCCTTGCTGATTTTCTTCGTTGGCCCACTAATAAAGACATGATCATTCTATACTTTTAATGGTAGATGTATTCTTACATGGAGAGACAGAATATTAAAAAGAAAATCCAGAAAATAAATCTAAGGAATATATATTAATTGATTTGTATTTCATGGAGTGAAATAAGTATTTGATCCCTTAGTATTCATTAGCAGTTCTGGCTTTTACAGACCAGTTAGACACTCCCAATCAACTTGTTACCTGACCTGAAGCCACCTGTTCTCACTAATCACTTGTGTGAAAAACACCTGTCCACAGAATCAGACAGATCACACAGATTTCAAGTCTCCAACATGGGTAAAACCAAAGAGCTGTCACAGGACCTCAGAGTCAGAATTGTTGACCTTCACAAAGCTGGAATGGGCTACAAAAAGATTAGTAAGGTGTTGGATGTGAAAGTAACAACTATTGGTGCAATTATCAGAAAGTTTAAAGAGTATAACATGACAATCAACAGACCTCGGCCCGGTGCTCCAAAGAAGATTTCGCCTCGTGGGGTGGCAATGATGCTGAGAACAGTCAGAAATCGTCCTGCAACCACTCGGCAGGAGTTAGCAAATGACCTGAAGGCAGCTGGGACCACAGTTTGCAAGGAAACAATTGGCAACACTTTGCGCAACAATGGATTCACATCCTGCAGTGCCCGAAAGGTACCCCTGCTGAAGAGAGCACATGTGGAGGCGCGCCTCAAGTATGCCAATGATCATTTGAAAGATGAACCAAGTTATTGGGAGAAGGTTTTGTGGTCAGACGAGACCAAAATTGAACTTTTTGGCCTCAACTCCACCCGCCATGTGTGGAGGAAGAAAAATGCTGCCTATGACCCCAAGAACACTGTGCCCACCGTCAAGCATGGAGGTGGAAGCATAATGTTTTGGGGGTGTTTCTCTGCCAAGGGTACAGGGCTACTTCACCGCATCACTGGGAAGATGGATGGAGCCATGTACCGCACAATCCTGAGGGACAACCTCCTCCCCTCTGCCAGGGATCTGAAAATGGGCCGTGGTTGGGTCTTCCAACATGATAACGACCCTAAACATACAGCAAAGGCAACAAAGGATTGGCTCAAGAAAAATCACATTAAGGTCATGGAGTGGCCCAGCCAGTCGCCAGACCTCAATCCGATCGAAAATCTATGGAGGGAGCTGAAGGTCAGAGTTGCCAAGCGACAGCCCACCAACCTTCATGATTTAGAGAGGATCTGCAAAGAAGAGTGGGCCAAAATTCCCCCTGGTGTGTGTGCTAAACTTGTGGTTAACTACAACAAACGTCTCACCGCTGTGCTTGCAAACAAAGGCTTTGCCACTAAGTATTGAGTGTGTTTGGCAAGAGGGATCAAATACTTATTTTCCTCATTGAAATACAAATTAATTAAAATATATTCTTTAAAATTATATTCTGGATTTTTGTCTTGATATTCTGTCTCTCCATGTTAGAATATATCTACCATTAAAAGTGCAGAAGGATAGTGTCTTTATTAGTGGGCAAACAAAGAAAATCAGCAAGGGATCAAATACTTCTTGGACTCACTGTATATATATATATATATATATATACATACACACTTTTTACCACCTGTTTAAGCAGAACTACTTTACAGAAAGGAAGAAACCTTGGGATGAACCAATGAAGCAGGACTCGACCTCTTCTGATCAAAACCATTTAAAAATGACTATTTAAATGGTAAAAACACCCATCCCACATCTCAACACCCAATCACTCCCATTATATATATCCAAGAGTTGAACCAGTGGTTCATCAGCATGACACTGAGCTGTAGTTTAAAAGTGTTGACTCTTGCAGATGCCGGGAATGGAACTTAGCCAACTGGTTGGGGATAGGTAGCAAGAGACCCCATCGATCGGCGTGGTGGATTTATGGAGTAAAGAGAATGTGAACATCATCAGATTGTAGCAACTGACTCCGGCAGATCTGACTATAACTGTCTAAATAAAAGGACAGAGCCAGAAGGTAACACAGACATGGGAGCACCCAAAAACACTGGCATCCATCTGCTCCACCGTCCACAAACCTGAGTTATTTCCAAATGCCCTCAGCAATTTCAACTCTTCAAAAGTGCTACATTGCTTGTGTGCTAATCAATGTGCTCGTCAGCTAGCATACAAACTTTCCAATGTGCAGTCTGAGTATAGATTCACTATATTTATGTATAAATACATGAATGTCTGGCTGTAAGGCTTGATTTGTTGCCTTTATTTTTGTTGTGGTTAGATTAAAAAGAGGAGAAAGTCAGGTTATAATGATTTCTTGGCATGTTTTGCTGTTGAAGTCGACACTAGATGCCTCTAAAAGTGAACGAAAGTCATGGAACAGCACTTATATACAAAATATGTCAGGGATGGTGAAGCCAGGTGGATGAGTGCTTGCTAAAACTGGTACTGAAACAGAACACTCACATTAGTTTGACATAAATGATTCATATTTGGGTGAATCAAGACATTTATATGATCCAGAAAACGGCCAAAGAACATCGGTGAGGGCTCAGTTGCATGTTCCAGCCTTCTGCAGTATCGGTACTGCAAAGGCTAATACTGTGATGATGACATACACAGATATTGCATGTGCAGAGGTTTTGGAGATTTGAAATTGTAATTGAAATCTTTCTCTCCCTCCCCCTGTAGAGCACCTTCAAGTTTAAGTCGGAGAGTGACATCCACCTGGCTGAGCATCATAAGCAGGTGTTGTACGATGGGAAGTTGGCCAACAGCATAGCTTTCACCTACAATGCCAAGGCCACAGACGCCCAGCTCTGCTTGGAGTCCTCACCCAGAGAGAACGCCTCCATATTCGTCCACTCGCCACACGCCCTCATGCTGCAGGTAAACACCTACTCACATAAACAAACACAGACTTTCAGACAAATATGATCTGACTGCTGCAACCTTGTAAATAGAGATGCACCAGTATGGGAGTTTTGAGCAGATTCAGATATCTGATATTTTTCATGTACTTATCTGCCTATACCAATACATAAACTGGGTCTAAGAAATGTATTTTAATGTATGTATTTTAATACATCAGTTTACATCTGGCAGGTAATGATCATATCATATAACCAGTTATCAGACGATACTGTTATAATTTCAATATCAGCATGCATCTTTTCTTGTAAACCAGAATCCACAGTCTATACTGTCCATATACATGCTGCAAAAAACAGCCCAGCTTAAAGTAGTCATGGTGGTTGTGGTTGCTATGAGAGGTAAGGTGCATTACAACTGTTGTTGATGCATAAAAGCACACAAACAATTGAATGTTTTATGAGTATGAGCTCTTTGTTTAGCAGTCGTAGCATGAATGTTTGAGTTGTATGAATAAAGACGGCATACTCTTCAGTTTACTTGCCGCTTCTACTCCATGGTTACCTTTGTTAGAAATCCGGCATACATGAGGCAGATTCAGGAGTCAGGAGACTGGATCTTTAGCGATGGAGTTTATTCACATGCAGGCAGAAAATCATACACGGGCACAGCTTAGTTGATCACGGACAGTCTAGTCTAGACTAGTCCAACCATGTCTAGTCCGTTCCAGGCCAGTCCGACCCAGCCTAATTTGATCCGATCCAGTCTGGTTAGGGATATTTCTGAAGGACCTAATATACATTGGGAACTGTGGGAGCGGAATAGATGAAGAAGAAGAGGAATTTAAGGAGTTGTAGGAGAGGGATGAAGGTGAGGGGGGTTGATGGTCATCACAGAACAAAGGTCATCGGTATGACCACTTGATTGTTGTCACCTTTTGAGGGTTAATTGAATTACCATACTACCATAGTATATCGAATTACCATATACAATGAAAGTAATGTTAGGAAGGGGCATTTTTTCTCTCACCTTCTTTGTATGTATGTGTCTATTTGCTCCAACAGGATGTGAAGGCCATTGTCACTCACTCCATTCATAGTGCCATCCACTCCATCGGGGGCATCCAGGTCCTGTTCCCGCTCTTCTCCCAGCTGGACTACCGGCAGCCCAACGACAGTCCAGTGGAGACCACTGTGTGGTGAGTGCCTCAGTCCTCTGGCACTGTATCAACACTTGAGCTTTGCCTTGTCCTTTAAAATCAAACAGTTTCCTTCCGCATCTACAGCAGTTGAGCTCATACTGTGATGCTGTTGTAAATTAGCTTTGCTCAGCTTGTTTAGATCTTCTCGTCTCGGAGCGGCAGCTCTGCTCACAGAGACAGTTTCAGAGATTGGTTTTTCATGTCACTTGTTTGGCCCTAAGGTTTTCTTTTTTCCTTAAAACAACGCAGGCTGAAAAGCTGAGTCAGATTGATCCACCTGATTCTCGCATTCAGAAACTCCTAATGCCGCTCCTCGCGCTGCAGCGTCTGCTGTGCCGTGGCCTACGGGAAGAGTAAAATCAAGTCAGCATGAATGATCACTTTAAACTCTCAGTTCATCGAGAGTGACCCTCATTTACAACGTAGCGTCAATACATAAAATGTAGACTAAGACATGTAAAGAAATGTTTATATATTATAAACATTTTACATGTCAAATTATTTAAAACAATTAAATAATACTTTAAATAACCCGTACCAATTGAAGCTAAACATTTATAAATAACTAATAGGTAATACACACATAAGAGTGGTAAACATAAAACAATAGCATTGACCCTATGGTAAATTAATTTATTGAAAGGTAAGACAAACTACTCACTTTTTTTTTTTTTTTCTTTTTTACCACTTCCATTAAGTCTTCAAAAGTAAAAAATAAAAATCCAGCGAGCCAGTCTTTAGAGTTTCCTGTAGAGCACTGTAGCTAAAAGCAGATGGGCTTGTATTTAGGAAGATTGGTGACAGTCTATGTCCAGTGTTTGTTAGCAACGTTAGCTTCGCATCTCCTTTTTTTCGGAAGTGAAGAGGCACACATGACATTTACGATGTTAACATCACGATGCAGGGGAAACACTATTCCGTGCCGAGCAGTGTGTCACAGCCAGTTTTGGGAAAGACTTTTCTAGTAAACGATGAATGTGAAAGCATTACATGTAAAAAGCACACTGAGGCCCGGTCCCCTGTCCACCCTGACATCACGTTACGTCACATGAATTAAACCTAATGCTGTTCTGAGACTTTTGTAAAATCATATATTATCTGAAGAATGCACAACTGGATACATTTTTTAGGAATTTCACTGAGGTTCATCTTGATAAATAACGAATAGCGCTGAGGCTAACATAGTTATCCACCAAAAAATACTTATTTACCACAAATTCTTTAGACTTTTAATAGGGCTACTTTAAACTTAATGGAAACCTGTTCAGATCAGTTCTAGATTTAGAATCTATAAACCGTAGCGGTGGTGTTTTGCTATTAAATATATATAAAATAATAACAAAAAATGTATGTTCATTTTCTGCCAAACTATTCCTTAAATAATGCAACACTTCAAGCTAACAGAATGTTTAGGAATCTTCTTGGGTTAAACTGCATGTAAATAAATGTGTAGTTGAATAATTGATCATTAATATAATTGTAAAACATCTAAAATCACTGCTTGCTTCAGTAGGTCTGGTCTGTATTTCACACAGTTATTATGAAACAAAAAATATATATATATTGAATATGAGGAAGAGCCCTGAGTTTCAAGCCCCGAGCTCTGGTTTTCCAGAGATGATTAGAAGACTTGCAAAACTTGAAGCGCGTGCACTCCGGCGGTACAGTTCCACGCTAACACACCGGCGCAGTCATGAGCGTTATGATCAAACGCAGCCATGTCTAGTCATCGCACGGCCATGGTCCCTCAGCTCCCAGGCATAATCAGCCGAGTTGTAGTAAGCTGGCAGGCATCATCAGTGGAATCCAGATCTGCAGTGCATCTATCAGTTGTAGCATTGGGCCTCTGGGGGATGCTTTTGCCGATGCAGGCAAAAAAAAGGAAAAAAAGAGAGCTGCAGACAAACAAAGACGTGCGGGTTTAGAGCCTCCATTCTTCTGCTTAGGACTGTGCAGTGAAGCGAGAGAGTGACTATGAGAATAAGGAAAGATGCTGGAGATTTTATGAGGAGATTGATTGTATAAAGCCCATCGTTCAGACTGCAGAGCCTCAGTTGTTCACCGCGACTGCAGCAGCAGTGCACTGCTGCGGGGAAATGGTTTTAGTGTGTGTGTGTGTGTATGTGTGTGTGCACGTCCAAACTGATTACTGCTGAGTATCAGTTGCTTCACTGGCACACTGTGCTGTGAAATACATTACGTCCAAGCAGAAGCGACAGTAAACGGTGGCTAACACAGTGTTACGCATACCGATAGTGCTTTTAGGATATGCATACTGTGGGATTCCTGTAATGTTTGTATTCGAGTGGAAGAAGCATGTTTAAGAGAATATAATATACACTCACAAAGCACTTTATTAGGAAGACCTGTACACCATCTTCTCCCTTGTTATCTAATTAGGTAGTGTTCACATCTACCATCAGAATGAGGTTTTAAAAAAATCTGTGATCTCTGGGATTTCGAGCGTCACGATCACTGGTGCAGGATGAGCTGGCTTGAGTAGTTCTATAAACTGCTGATTTTCAGCACAGCAGTCTACAGTGATGCAGTGAAGAGAGAAAGCGTGCGGCAGTTGGAATCCAGGCACTGAAACATTGGGGAGCTCACAGAGTGGTGAAGTCACGCTCTGGGATAAAAAAAGCCCACTGTAGACATGCTAGGTCCAATGAAAAGAAGCAAGCAAACCTGGATGAACCAGAATACTAAATGTGCCTGAAAATGGTCAAAAAACACACTCGAGACCCATTCACTTGACAGTTTGAGCCTCAGTTAGCTGGACATTCCTAGCCGCACACTGATGCTTAACAAAAATGTACCTGGATCAGATAGGGGGCAAAAATACCTGGGTTGGGACATCCCCATTCATTTTGCTAATGAAATATTGTGATTGTGTCAAGCTGTGATAAAAGGTAGGGTAATTATTGGGATACTCTTTGTTTTTTACCTTGTAGCAATGTTTTTTTGTATAGGTACTCTGCGTCAGTTTGGTTTCTGGAGTTTGCTTCTTAGGTTTTGCACTGCAAAGACAAGGAGAATATGGCTTACCTGTAATGGATACATACTTTGCTTATACTTTCTGGCAATGTATGACCCCAGTGCACAAAATTGCTCATGCTAATTGGTAGCTATAGTATGCATTGGCTTCGTAGCTGCACGCCAAACATGTCTTAGCTCATTGACTACTTTTGGGGTATATTGTGTAGATGTAATACCCATGATTCACAGTACAAACGCACTGTCTGTGTCCACAGTGCCACTCTCCTGGCCTTCCTGGTGGAGCTGTTGAAGAGTTCAGTAGCCATGCAGGAGCAGATGCTGGGAGGGAAGGGCTTTCTGGTCATTGGTTACCTGCTGGAGAAGGTGAGCCAGACACAACTGTTGTGAACTGTTGATGTGAATTTCAGAGTGTAACTGTAACATTTGACTCATCACTCACTCACTCTTTCTCTCTTTCTCAGTCGTCCCGTGTGCACATCACCAGGGCAGTTCTGGAGCAGTTCCTGTCCTTTGCTAAGTATCTAGACGGGTTAACTCATGGAGCTCCTCTGCTGAAGCAGCTTTGTGATCACGTCCTGTTCAACGCAGCCATCTGGATCCACACTCCAGCCAAGGTCAGCTCCAGAACCCTTCTTCCAATCCTAGTAGTATGGCTAAGGGGTGGGCCATAAAACATCAAAGATTCATTATGGATGTTGCACGTTTGAGGTGTATTTGCTCAAATGACTACGTTCCTCAGTTCCTCCAGTTTAACAGCAGTGTGTTTGGTGGGAGGGTTAGAACAACTGTCCAAACTGTGTTTGGTCCTCTGTAAAGCCTCTGAAGGTGCCTTGTATCTGGCACCAAGACACCAGCATCAGATCTTTCAGATTATCTCCTTCCACTGCTTCAGGGTCCTGTTCCCTCACTCACTGGACAAGTCAACATGGGGACTCTGATGGCTCTGTGGTTGTGCAGCCTCATAAAGAACGGTGTTGTGACACGTTTGTCCCGTAGCCATCATTAAAAAAATTCTGTGACTTGTGCCAGAGTAGCCCTTCTGTCACTTTGGCTCAGATGGGATACGATTACCCTTGGACTCCTGGCACCTTGTTGCTGGTTCACGGTCCCCTCCTCGGACCACTGTCGGTAGTTACCCACCACAGCTGACCTAGGAGCCCTGCAAACCTTGCCAATTCGGAAATTCTGCGACCCATTCGTCTGGATTTTGTCGCTTTGCTTGAGCCTGCAGACTACAAGAACTGACTGGATAGTTACCGTCGAACGTGTACCGTCTAATCCCTGGCTTGGACAGGTTACTCACTTCATGATGACTTTGGCTTGCTGTTTTTTTATGGGAATGTGACCATCCACGAATACCAGCACTGCTAAAATCCTAAAGTGTGCTACTCCTGGAGCACCTCTCCTCCCGCTTCCCTCTCGCAGTGATTTAGCACACTCTCACACTCTGCAGAGTTATCATTACTCAACCACTGTGGAGCACACACTTCATGTATTGCTGAAGTACCATCATTACACCCAGCATCCATATCCACGGAGGCGTCTGAGCCGCAGCAGTGCAGGCAGAAATGCACACCGAGGGCTTTGGAGAACTTTGGGAGCGGGCGAAAGGAAAATGATTTGGAACATAGCTATCTGCTGTCCATTTGGATTTGCTCAGTCATCAGCTAGTGTTTTGGAGTCTCGTAGCTCAAGGCCGATGCGAGGTAATTTGGGGGGGAGGAAGCGCAGTCGTCTGAGAAGGCCGACAGCGTCGGTATTTGGATAATGACTTGGGAAGCCGAGCCTGAGGAGGACACGAACGGCGCCTCTGCTTCCTTCAGAACTTTTTTTCCTCTCTCACTTGGCTGACCAGGTCCCCCGCGGTCACTGTGCGCCTTTTATGAGCGGGAGAGCAGAGATGACCAGAGGAGGAGAGATGAGGAAAGATGCCACAGTAACTGGGGGGGGAGAGAGAGAGTGATCATTTTCCTGAGGCGCATTTCACTCCTTCAGCCACTGCCCCGCTCAAAAAGATGAAGAAGCTTAGGGTCATCGCTCGACCTTTTCCAGAATGCTCCCCAGCCAGCTTTGATGGTGCCTGAGGCCAGTTTTCAGGAACCTTTCCCACACGCCCACCCGTAATCTTTCCTTTTACCACTCGCCTCAAAGCCAAAGCCAGCCTACTCCTGCTCGGCCCAGTAGATTAGCATTGGGATTTTTGTTATTTTTTCATTGTTTCTCCTTCAACATGAGTAGATTGCAGACAAAGCTACAGTGGTGGTCCGCGTGTGTGTGTGTGTGTGTGTGTGTGTGTGTGTGTGTGTGTGTGTGTGTGTGTGTGTGTGTACAGCTGTAATTGAGTAAAGGTTAGAAGAATACATCCCAGCCACAGCCCAATCAGCTGGGCCTGAGATTAGCTCCACTGATAGCCTGGTGTTCCGAGGCGGCCTCATTAAGAATGTGCCTAATTAGCACGTCCGTGTATGTGTATGCATGTAAGTGTGCGTCCCTCTGAGATTAGTGAGCGAGCGAGAGTGAGAGAACAAGCACTTCAAATGAGGAAGATCTCACTTGCTTATTCTTGTTGCTGCTGTTTTCTCAAAATGTGTGTGTGTGTGTGTGTTATACTATCTGTGCAGATCAAATGTCCCCTCAATGATGGGACAAAGCTCACGTGAGGACACTTTTCTAGTCCTTACTTAAAACCAGACTCTTTTAATGAAATCATTTTGTGTGTGTGTGTGTGTGTGTGTGTGTGTGTGTGTGTGTGTGTGTGTGTGTGTGTTTACGTCTCTCAGGTGCAGCTCTCTCTGTACACCTATCTGTCGGCAGAGTTCATCGGCACAGCCACCATCTACACCACCATCCGCAGAGTGGGGACCGTGCTGCAGCTCATGCACACACTAAAGTACTACTACTGGGCCAGCAATCCACTGGAGAGCAGTGGCATCACACCCAAAGGGCTCGGTAAGTACATATACACACACACACACACACACACTGCGAACAGTGCTGTATACTGAATGCAAGACTGTAATTTCCCAAGATCACAGACATCCTCTGATAACATTTACATTAGTATTACCTTTTCTAGCTTTTCTATAGTTTCAGGGGCAGGAGCAACACAGGGTTGTGGTTCTTTAGAGATGGTATCTGGCATAGCTTGGTGATGTCTCTACTTAACACCTCTGCTATACCTTCCAGTTAACAGATTAGTTAAACCAGGCGTGCCCTGCAGGGTTGGAAATGAAGAACCTAGATTAATTGTCCTAGATTAGTTGATGTTTATGTAATTATAGAAATAACTGGCTTATGTAAGGCTAATTCTTATCTTTCCATATAGAGTGTCATAAAAAATCTCCAGTGGACCAATAGAAATGCTCCTAAAATTACTTTAATTAAATCTTTTTTTACATCCATTGAAAGGTAAGAAGTTAATTTCCTTCTCCAAGCTGCAATATTTTTGCGCAAGAGTGACAATATACAATTTGTCAATAGCTGATTGAATAAAGGAATATTTCCAAGCGTTTTCATAAAGCCCTGCAGGGCCACACAGATTGTGTTTACATAGTGTCCAGATATTTGTGGAAGGCCTCTGTTCCTGTGGGTATCAGTAAAGCAGAGGCTCAGATTGGCTCATGTGTTCTTCATTGCCGTGTGGACTTGTGGGCTGGAAATCTGAGGGTTTCTGCGAAGAAGAAGTCAGACTCTAACCCTTCTGTTTTTGGAATCAAATCTACTGCAACATTTATTACGGTGACCTTCCATCCACTGCCCAAAGCGCTGTGTGATTCACCAGCGTCTGCAGTGTGAAGTCATAAACAGCCAGCTGTGTCCAGCACAAAACATATAGTACTGCTGGATCTTGGCACGTCTCCGCCTACTGTTCTCTTTCTGGCTTTTGGGCTTTTGAGCTTTGAGTGTGTGTATGTGTGCTTAGTGGAGTGGAGGAGACAGGCTGGGGGGTTCAGTAGCAGTGCTTCTGGAGGGCCAGGAGGCTAATGCCTTTCATTATCTGCAGCACACACTGCTTCACACACCGGTTCAGCCATGCAGCTCTCACTCTGCCTACCACTCACCCAGTCCATTCTCTTTCACATTACTTTCTTTCATTATGTCCCTTTCTGTCTTTCTTTCTTTTCTTTATTTCCCTTCTTTCCTTTTAGGCTACTTTTGTCTCTGACCATCTGTATATGTAGCAGAACCTTCCAGAAAGATTTTCCCACACCTTCAGCGTCTTAGAAAGCTATAGCATTTTCTGCTTCTCATCATCCAAGCGATCCCAAACACCCAAACACCCTCTACATTTAGATTAAAGTATTTGCTTAATTGCTGCTTATATCAATGGGGGCATAATTGCTGGTGTGCCAAGGTTTGCATATTTTTCCATAAAGTAACACTATGGAAAATTGGCATTCCTTGCTCATGGGTGTAATTCAGGCTTTGAGCTGCCACTAAAGGACATGTCTTACTGGACGAGCTGAAAGTTACAGAACGGTAAATGAAAGTGGAAGAAGCACGTGGACTGACGTTGTAGAGTAAAATCACTGGACTTCACACACACACACGTGACCGTTACGCAGTTCTCGCGAGCGTTATCCTGCCTACATCCTGCAGTTGGCAGCATTGCTATTCTTCCTATTGCAGTGATTTTGAAGCTGTTAGTTTAAGGTGAAAATGCTACATAGTGTTGCTTTAATTTTGTTGAACACCAGTTTCCTTTGTCTTTCATTCATTAATTCATTTATTCATTCATTCATTCACATGTATTTATATAGCAAATTGATTTATCTAGTGGGTTGAGAGTAGTTAAAAGAAGGGCGTGGAGGAGACGAGGGGTTTAGCGGACAGTAAGTGAATTTTATTTATTTATTTATTTATGTGCCGTCAAGCTATACAAGATGAAAGTGTGTGTGAGATAATAAAGTCCATGCAGGTAAACAGCCAGGAGCGTAATCCTGCAGAAGGGTGCTGGAACTGGGCATCTCAATACGGGGGGGAAAAGGGGAAAACACATGGCGTTAGGAGGAGGGCGGGGGGGGGAGGGTGTTACAGCGGGACAGGATCCAGTGGGAAGGGAAGAACTAACCAGCATTTTGCCCTCTTTGTAGTTTTGCACTGAGTTGCATGTGTTAGCTCCTGGCTTGAATCTGCAGTTTTCTCCCCTCTCCTGTGCGTCTGATGCGCCGTTCATCATTTGTTTACTCGCCCCTCCATTTTGTCCTTCTCGTGTTCTCCCACTCAGATCACTCTTTTTGCTCCTCACATCACACTGCCCCCCCAAGATGAAGACTGGCTCTTCATCTCTGCATCCTCACGTCGACTGCGTAATGGAAGGCTGCGGTTTGACAGTAAAAAGGGAGCGGTGCAGTTCTGGTTCTAGCAACTGTTCTTTTCAGTGATTCATTCAGAAACAAACTGAATAGATTCCTTCTGTCTCAGTCATTCACAGTTTAGTCAAGCTTCTGTTTAGCGACTCAGGAGTGAAGACTAAGTCATGCGGTAGCTTGTGGGCTGCTTGGTTTACTGCATTTAAGCTCATACAGTAAAGTTAGCTTTAATTTTTTTGGGGGGGGGGTCATTTTGGGTTTGATGGTGTAGCTGGTCTACCACTATTACAGACCTGACCGAGCTAGTTAACCTGAATGGTCACATTTGTTGACCAACAAGACCATGCATCTGCACCAGTGTGACTAGTGACTAGTGACTATGACAAGTTTGAATGACCAGCTTCATCAAGTTGGTCATGCTGATGCACCTGCTAGTCCATCAATCCCAAATGAAAACGTAGAGCCATGTCAAGAGCTAAGCTAGTTAACCAGTTTAAAGCATAGGCTGTGTTTTTGCAGAAATGACCAGCGTAGGCTATCTTAGACCATCTGAAACCATGCACCAGCAAACGCTGATATTGAGCTTGATTTTTCTGAAGGAAACACTTCAAGAATACCGTAGGACACATAGGCTATCGCCACTCATGCAAACTAGTCGTTGTTGATTGGGAAACATTATTCCGATAAATTGGGGTCCTTACTCCTGCCCCTTTTCAGCACAGCAACAGTTAGGCCATTATTCAGCCAATCCAAACAGTGCTTTATACACTTTTAATGAATGCATTTAGCTGCTTTAAGTTGCTCATGTTGCTGACACAGATGGTGCAAATGTACAAACACAGCTTGTCTAGTCCCTGTAGAGAGGTACTGCCAATAGAATAGGAATCTGGAGCAAATGAACATGAACCTATTGGCCCTAATGCCCATCCTGTACTTTTGGGATGAGATAGGGAGTTGAGGATGAGGTGGGGTGGAGATCATCCATGGGCAGCAACACAAGCTGGATGAAGAGAAATACCCTTGATGTCGGAAGAAACAACGAGTGATCCAGTGTCCCAATACATTTGTCCATATAGTGTATCTGTGATCTAGTCAGAACTAAGCTTACATCTGCAGTGTCCTACCACAGATTTAAAGAAATAGCAGTATAACAAGCTGATGGGAAGATTTTTTTCAAAAATGAATATTATAAAATTCATTATTGTTATTCAATACTCAAGGTCAATAATCAGCACAGCTAAGCTAATAAGTTCTAGTTAGACAGTTACTGTCATTAAAAAACGAAAATGCAATCTGAAGTGCACTAAATGGAGCATTTCTACTGTTCACATTTCACACCTAGATCATAAAAGCGTCCCTCTTTTACCCTGAAGCTTGGGCCGTATTTGGGAAAGGATACTTCTGTAATCCTCTTTTCTCATCTGGAGTTCGGATAAGATGAAGAATTGAGGAAATGATATTCTGTGATGGATTCCATTCTAAATTCAGTCCTAACTGAAGTTGTATTGGTGATTAAACGGACAAGATTTCACAGTCAGGATGTTACTGTAATTCCGAAATCTCCCGTACCTCGTTTTCCTCAGTAGCGGTAGCCAAATCAATTCGACACCAAAATCAATGTTAATCCATGTTGATCGATCACTAATCGGCAACTTAAAGTTTCAGATCGTCCAATTTTCAACACTTGCCTTTCTTAACCAGCATAACAGGAAACTGTTCTTGTATATATGAACTCCTATATTAGCTAAGCAGAATGAATCTTTCGAGCAGGTCAATTCCTTTCATTCACCCAGTGTTGCCAACTCCTCAGTAAGGAAAGTAGCAATTGGCTGTCCTAAAAGTCTCTAGAAGTCGCTAAATGATGTAATTGCCTAATTTGCATAATTCATTGTTGATTTGCTTGTATTTGAAGCTGTAGAATAAAGGAATAATGTTGTGGGAGAGAGAAAAGTTGTGATATGAACTACAAATGAACTTCCATTCCTTTTTTTAGCCTTTGAAATAGGCCGTCATATCCCAAAATAACTCCATGACTTTAATGCTTTGTCTAGACCCACATTACATAAATCATTTTTATGTAAATTGCATAAATCAATTTGGTCCTGTGTTGTTAAATGTCAGCATATCAAATTGAGTCAAGAGACTGTTATGTGGGGTGGAACTGCGCTCAACCCTCCTCCTTTATCCGGGCTTGGGACCGGCAAAGGGACCTTAAAAGAGACACTTTGCCAGACGAAGTAAAACTCGTGTCACACTGAAGACTTTGGGCATGCGCAGTTCATTTGCAGTGAGGACGTGCAGCGGTGTGGGTCTGCTCTGACTGTGGGACCCCGGTAGCACCTGCTACTGAGGACAGTAACTGAAAAACATGTGTTCACCTTAGAGTCTCCAAAAGTCTCTAATAACACCAGAAAGATACAGTGCATTCACCCCAAAAATTAGCTGAGAAAGATTGACTCATTATAGGAAAAGATTCAGTTCAGTTTGCGCAAAAGATTCAAATCTGTTGAGGTGAATCTCTTCAATGAATTCACCCCAAAAAATAGATTTAAAAAATGGATCAGTAGAGGCTGGGAATCAGTCCAGTTCGTTCAGAGGGTTAATCGGGTATCCTCTCAAAATCTTTTGCAAACACTGCGTCACTAGAACAGAAGATCCTGATGAATGGCGCTTTGCTGCCACGCCACACAAACGTCAACAGGAAGCCTGAGGTCACATGAGCTGCAGCCATCATTCACAACAGCAGCTGCATGCGTAACGTGATGCAGCACTGCCATGGCGCGGCTCAAAGAGCTGTAATGATTTTATTTTTTTTTTCCCCAGCTAAAGAGAGTTGCTTGCCAGCGCCCATCATTACCTCCCCGAAAGCCAACAGATAATTGCCCCCACAATGTCGTCTGTGTGCTGCCGCTTCTCTCTCTAGAGGCCATTCAAATAAAATAGCGTCCAATTACTGACTAGTCTGTACATGAGCAGTGGTAACGTGACATTGGAGTAAGCGTGTTTGTGTGGATGCATTCTCTTTACTGTTTAATGAGCTCTCACGTTCGTCTGTTCGTCTAATGGCTCTTCGGCCCTGGCTTGCTTTTGTTTACTCATCGGTGTCACTTTTGTTTGCCTATGTAAACTACTGTATTTTGTCCTCTGATATTTTTCTGTAGTCTACCTCTTCCGACAAGGCATGCTTGCCTTTTTAATCCACTGTTGACGTGAAGTCAGAGGTAAAATATATATATATATATATATATATATATATGGAAAACTCAACAAAATATGTTTATGGCAAATACAGTTGAAAGTAAATCAGTGGTTATTTTTGTTTTTTAAAATAGTGCATCTCTAACATCTCTATAATTACATTGTGTGAAAATTTCAGAATGAATGCTCCAGAATGGCTTTAGTTTCTTGTAAATATAAGGTTTTACAGGAGATACGTAACAGCAGTGGTATGTAAAAGGTTACAATGTTTAGCGCATATTTAATGTTTTAGTGATTTTAGCATAATTTTTAAAAAGCTTCCCCCCCCTAGCACAAAAAGTATTTTGAAAAGCATTGCCTACAATACCAATGCCAATAAAAAGTCAGTGAGTATATCAAATATTATAATAACAACCTGTTAGAAATGGGGCCCTTAATAAACTTTTACTGAACGTACAGTACTTGCGGTGTGTTCACTGCATATAGAACATTGAAGCTCAGGCAAATAAGCGAAAATAAGGGGAGCGTGTTACTTTATCTAAACCCTAAATTTATATGATTGCTTTAGTGCTTATTGTATTAGATAAGGAGAATATATACATTATGATGTGTGTTGCCTTCTCCATTTTCACATGGTCTCTGGGCGTGCACGCAGTGATGTCACTCCAAAATCTTTAACAGACTTCCTGAGTAGGATACTCTCCATATGTCTCCATATTGTCTCTTTGGACAAGAAAATCAGCCCCAAATTCAGTGTCTGGGGGGGCGCAGCCACAGTCGAGCAGATTATACGAGCAGATTATACTAGTGTTGAGCTGGTGCACCACCCAGCATGCTGACAGTCCTACGTGAAGTTAAAGCCGTATTGAGACCGCAGAAAGCCACAGTAAATCACATGACTTGACATTGACACAGAGAACAGCAGCCCGTATTTTTGTAAACAAACAGATGTGACGAGACCAGGTTATCTAAACTAACGTTGCTATGCGAGCCCTGTACAGCTCGATCATCTCTCAGCTGGAAAACAGCCAGTTTGTGAAGAGGTAGTGAATAGCGGGAGAAGTGAGGCTAAGCAATTTCATTTCATTTATGCGAGTGAGACTTGTGAATCTGTTATTCACAGCTTAACTTCATATTCCAACTGAGCTAGAAGCGTTGATTGGTAGCTTCTGTCGGTCAGGAGTTTGGTCTTGAATGGCCATTTCAGAATAGACCGCTACAAATAACATGGAATCAAGTCTCCTGCTAATTCCACCTGCTAGCTAGGCCTTCCCCCAGTCCTGAAGAACAAGGACTAGCATGTTCTTCCTCTGTGTTGTACGTTTATTTATTCCGCGATGGAGAGGAAGAACATCACATCGACTCTCTTGGACTCCTCTGCTTTGATGGCTCATTCCTAACAGTAGCGTGAAACCTTAGGCCGGTATCTCAGGCACACAATGGCACAAACACAAACGTATGAATGGCCAGTGTGTGACATGACAAAACATACCTACATACTTTGTAAGTATGGCTGCTGTACCAAGGAGCTTAAAAGTGGCATAGCCATCGCACATCATGTTCATATTAGAGCACCCATGCCCACCACCACACACACACACACCCCTGTTAAGCACATTATCCATCAAATTCAGTGGCAGGGATGGCCTTGTGCTCAAGGATGGCATAAAAAGGGCCTTGCTTTGTGGTGCTGAGCTGAGATATGGTTTACTGGAGCACAGGCAGATCTGGCATAGTCAGTCTACAAGCTCTAATAAACAAGCATCCCCCCCACCCACATACACACACAAACACCCACCCACCTTATTCCCATCTTCCCAGCGCATTCCAAAAGTATAGGGTGGAGCACCATCATTCCACAGAGCACAGCTCCACTGCTCCACTGCTCCACAGCTCAATGCTTGGGGGCTTTATACCCCTCTAGCCCACGCCTGGCATTAGGCATGCTTAAAGTAGCTGAATGTATTGATTAGAAGGGATGTCCACAAATATTTGGACATGTAGTGCATTATGCTAATTCTTAATATTAATTCATAACAATAATTAATGTTAGTTTGTAACGCTATGTTAATTCTCTCTTGGTGGCACCACTACACAAAATAGCACCAGCTTATAAACAGTTCACAGGGAGAGCTAGAGGTCATGAGTTCGAATCCCATTAGCAAAAATTGGCCGCACTCTTTCCGGGTGACACTTTCCCTCACTCTCAATGCTATGCTGGCCGCAGCATTGGTCTTTTCGCTGGTGCAGCGAAGCTGGTGTCGACTGCCTGGCGATGCCGTTCAAAAAGAGGCAGTGGCTGGCATCGCATGGGTCAGAGGAGACGTGTTAAGTCCTTATCCTTCTAGTGTCTGGAGCAGTGCTAGCGGGAGCTAGGAAGGGGTGGGTTAATTGTCCGAAAACTGTACAAATTCAAATGATTTAAAACAAAAACTGCAGCCTGATTTTGTGTTTGTGGTCAGAAACAACCCTGTCTGCAGAGATGTTCAGGTTGTTCATTTGTCTGAATAAAATTGGTTTTCATTATTTAGCAAAAACCCAATAGTGCTGAAGGACAAAATGTGAAGCCTCTCCTCTACAGTCCAGCAGGAATCGATCCAGTGCTGCAGTCTTTCTTCACTTTTACTTTACAGTTGCTCTTATTTGCAGAAGGTGGACAGTAAATGGACTGTCCGTAGTTGTGTGTATATTTATATATATATATGTGTGTGTGTGTGTGTGTGTGTGTGTTTTCTTACTGTACAGGGCTGCACTCTATTCTCCACTACAGATCAATTAGGATAAGCCTGCTGAGACAGAATGGAGAGATGTTTTTTCCTCCATGTTGTGCTGAGTGCCTCAGATAACGCTGAGTTATGGCCACTCTTCACTGCCGGATGCACATACTGCGTAGTCATGACAACCCTGTTTGCCGCCCCATTCTGCCATGTGTATTTATCAGAGGGAGAGTATGTGTGTGTGTGATGCGCATAAAGCTCCACAGTGATTATTTACTCTTAACCGTCACCCAAAGGCCATCGCTCATGAACCTATACACGTGTGGGTCTCTGTGTGTGTGTGTCTGGGGGGGTCTCTGTGTGTGTTGGTCTCTGTGTGTGTGTGTGTGTCTGCGGGGGTGGGTCCCTCTGTGTGTGTGTGTGGGTCGGTGGGTCGGTCTGTGTTAGAAGTGTTAATATAATCACTGAGACTGAGGCCTTCAGTTGACTCTGGGGAAATAGGAGAGTCAGCAAACAGCAGTGTGGGATGTAAGACAGGATCACTTCAGGACACACACACACACACACAGACGGAAGATAATGTGACACCTCTGCATTAGCACTTCAGGCTGTGACAGCGTGTGCCATTGCCATGCATATCAGCCGTTCTCCTGCAGTCTGTGATTTGTCTGAAGGCAGCCAGTGCATCTTTCTCTCTCTCGCTCGCTCACTCTCGCTCGCTCACTCTGTCTGTCTCTCTCTCTCTCTCTCTCTCTCTCTCTCTCTCTCTCTCTCTCTCTCTCTCTCTCTCTCTCTCTCTCTCTCTCTCTCTATCTCTCTCCTCAAAGGGTTAAAAGCTTTTCCAGTCCAGGAATAGTCTAAAAACCATTTAGAGCACATGACTCACACTCCAGCATCGCTAACACACACAGTAGGACTGCAAACCCATCCCTGCATAGCTTCATGGAGAAGCAGTTAGAAGGAGGCTGTGGGTATCCCATACACACTCACCCACACACACACACACACAGTTTCAGATTGGTGTTCGGCTCTTTGGCTCTTCTAGTTCTACGTAGCTGTTTTTGTTGTTGTTATTTTTTACTAATTTCTTTCCACCTGCAAAAAAAAAAAAAAGTTTGCCCACCTTCTTATATCATGATGACACATACACTAGCAACACCATAACAACCATCTGGGTTACCACGATAACTGCCTAGCCCCCACCTTGCAACACCTAAGAAACCACCTGGCAGAACTATAGCAAACACCTATCAATCACCACACAACACCATAACAACCGCCTTGCAATATCATTGTAACCATCTAGCATCCTCATACCGTCTGCCTGGTGTTCCATAGCTACCACCTAGCAAAAATATACTAGAGACTGCTGTGTTACCAAAGCAACCGCTTAGCACCTCCATAGCAGCCACCTAGCAACTCCATAGCAACTACCTGGGATACCATAGCAACTGTTTAGGCACTACCTTGCAGCCCCCCAGCAGCCACTAAGCAGCTCCATCGAGCAACAGCAGGGATCATGTAGCAGCTGCTTGGAAGTGGAACCACATAAGATACGCAGCCAAACTTGTGTTTTTTCCAATTCAAAGTTAATTATATGTCAGCAGATCTTTGCTGGAAGTAAACCCCTGACTGGTCTTTGGTGGAACCACCTTCTTCTGCAGTAACAGCCTTAGTTAGTTTTGGGTGAGTTTCTAGCGGCCCACTGTTTCGGAGTAACTTACACACATCCTTCCTCTCAGATTTGCTCCAGGTTGTTCAGGTTGGGCTTGTGCTTCGGATCATAAAGCGAAGTTCCTTCCCCAGCTTTAGTTTATTTTGCAGACGGAAGCAGGTTGTCTTGCATCTTGCATCTCCCAGGATTTTGCACCATCCATCTGTCCTTCAGCTTTAACGAGACACGCCAAGTGCACACTGAGAAGCTTCCTCACAACATGATGCTGCCACCCCCATGCTTTACTGCTGGGATGTTTGCTGAAGAATGGGGATTGTTGTGTTTGTGCCGCACACAGTATTTGGAATTTGTGTGTGTGTGTGAGAGAGTAGAGGAAGGGGAAAATGAATAAGGGAGTGCTGAAGGAAGGATGGCAGAGATGCTGTAGGGGACTCCATGTGTGTGGTGATGTGGGTAATTCAGGCCTGTCTCCCCGGTGGTGGCTTGTGTTCTAATAGGCCTGAGTTCTGAGGCCCGGGTTCTTCTCTGAACAAACTGCCTCTGCTGTTCTAATCCACTCTGACAGCCAGGGGTTCCTGCTTCACCCCCACATCCACTAGAGTGAATCCGAATGGTTTAGATGCTGGAATTGGAAGCTTAGAGTTCCTTAAAAGCCTGCGGGGTTTTCCCTCTCCTCTGACGCAGTGTTAAATGAGTGGAGTTGCTGTTTATATATTGTTGTGTTGTTATTATTAGATTTTTTTTTTATTGGGGGGATCAA
Organism: Salminus brasiliensis; assembly: GCF_030463535.1. Lineage (NCBI taxonomy): Eukaryota > Metazoa > Chordata > Actinopteri > Characiformes > Bryconidae > Salminus > Salminus brasiliensis. The sequence goes on along the minus strand of NC_132893.1, from coordinate 18,326,097 downwards.
AGAGGACCTGTCAAGTGTTGTTTTTTTTTTCCCCCTGAGCCATCAAAAGGTAGCCGCTGCTGAGCGCTTCCGTTTCTGTGAGTTCATGAGGAGAAAAAAAAAAGAAAGAAAGGAAAATCTATGCATCTCTACAGAGGCTCCATATTTAGAGAATGTATTAATATGCTGAGTCACAGGAATCTGTCTACCTGTCTCTTCCCCAGATTCAGCTCAGTCTGCACCAAGCTGCACCATTGCAAATCCTATGCAATTCACCTTGCAGCGCTGTCATGACTACCAAGACTGAACTGATGAGGAGGTTCTAATCAGCCTAAGAGCTGTTGCTTCTACTACAAGCTGGACTAAAGAGCCAAGCTTTTCACAGTACTGCAGAGAACTGATCAAAAATGAATGTGTCTGCTGTCCCATAATTGCAAAGCGATGGTGAATCTCCACAGCAGGACCAGTTTTGGGTGGGGCAGTGGTGGCTCAGTGGTTAGAGCACCGGGCTATTGGACCTTTGAGCAAGGCCCTTCCCTCTCCCTTGTCCCCGGGCTCTGCAGCGATGGCTGCCCCCCACTGTCACGGTGTGTGTTTGCTTATTAGTGTGTATGTCTAAGTTTACTACCTGGATGAATTAAAGGGCAGAGGCCTAATTTCATCTCTGTCTAACACAGAAATGGTAAATATGGTGGTCTTGAAATCTCAGTCTTGGGGGGTCGGGTGGGTCAGGGGGGTGGGGGTGTGGAACATCATGCAGGCAATCAAACTCAGCAGCAGAACCAATCAACTTGCCAGTATGAGCTGGGGGGCTGTTTGCCAAACAGTTAAGCCTGTGTAAGTTTATGGTCGGTGGGAGAGGCTGCTGCTGCTGCAGTATTAGATTTTACTGCAGTGCCCAAGCTAATGCATTTGGTCACAGTTTATGTTCCCACTAGGGATATCCTGATCCTGATCCTATCAAGTGAGATCGGACTCTGAGTGTGCTTTTCAGTGCTGGTTTAAAAACAAACAAAGGCGCACGTTTTTCCCGCTGGGAAAACTGAGCATTTCCACTATTTCCACACAAGTTTCCACAATAGTAGATTGGGATCTGGGACGATCCGGGCATATTTAAATAGATAAGGTATAGAATTGACTATTTTAATATAATAAGTTAATAATAAGTTATAAGAAGTCTTTGTTTTAAGTGTTCGCAGTGTTCAACGCGCCACCTAGTGTCTTGAAGGCGCCATTAACGGACAGTACTCCCAGCTGGCAGCACTGGGGAGCGTTCTCAGAATGTAAATAAAACTGTAAATAATAAAACTAGCATGAAAGCGCTCTGTTTTATTGGCAGGAGAACCGGACACCTTTCTTTGCACCGAAGAGTGCATTCAGAACCGAGTAGAGGCTAACACTAACTCTAATACACAAACACTTTGGAAACCCAAATCACAGCACTCAACCCCAGCAAGACAGAGGTGCTGTACATCCCAGGGACTGCTGGACTTTATTATCTTGCCATCTCCTTTGAGAACTCACTGGTCACTCCATCTACAAAAGCATGAAACCTTGTTGTAGTCATGGATGATCAGTTATCGTTCTCAAGTCATGTTGCAAATCTGACCCTGTCATGCAGATTTCTCCTGTACAACATCCGGAGAATTCAACCATTCCTCTCTAGAGAGGCCGCCCAGGTGCTCGTTCAGTCTCTCGTCACTTCACGACTTGATTATTGCAACTCCCTTAAGCGTGGTCTCCCTCTGCATCCATCAGGCCCCTGCAACTTATCCAGAATGCAGCAGCACAGGTCGTCTTCAACATTTCTAAGCCAAGACTGGACCAGCCCCTCTGTACTTGGTCAAAAGCCGATCAGTACCAAGACCCTTCGAGCTTCAAGTAAGGCTTGGCTTGACCCGCCATCCCTCAAGGTCCATGGAAGGCAAGCATTCAGGCTTTTGTCTGTCCTGGCACTGAAGTGGTGGAGCGAACTTCCCCTGGGTGTCCGAACGCCGACTGAAGACCCACCTCTTCCGAGAGTACTTGTACTTGTATTATGGTCTCCATGTTGACTTCTGTGTTGAGAGGTTTCTTTGGATCCTACTCTATACAAACTAGCTAAGCTTATGTTCTGAGTGGGTAAATGTAAATGAGAGCTGAACATGCTTGGAGGAGACCACTGACTACCAAATCTGTTAAATCAGGTAAAAAAAGACTAGCACAGAGCTGATTGGGAGTGCAAGGCCAAATGTACTCTCAGGTTCTCCCAGACTGAACCAGCGGTTTCATCACTCAGAGGGTGTACTTGTAAAAGCCAGCTATCCAGACTGCGGTGTTGAAATCAGGTCTAAAAGCTAAATAAAGATTCCTCATTATGTGTCTTCCTGTAGTGGCTTTTCAACTGCAAAGGGCAAAGCCGCAACTACAGGATCACTTGTGGAGCCATCGGTGCTTTCCAAAAAAAAAAAAAAAGGCCCAACACCGTTCAGTTCAGCTCTTGAGTAACTATTAGCAGGAGCTGGGCTGTTTGTTTATGTGCTGAAAGAGGCCTCTTATCCCTCTCAGCACTGACGTAAGCTACAGTGTGAAGAGCTGTGAAGTTACGAAGGTCATCTCTCCGCTTAAAGCATTCTGTCAAAACCGTTGCAGTTTGCTCCTGTCGTGACACAGCGCCGAAGTTTTCACAGCAGAGCAGCTTCCCAGGAAGCTCGAAGATTTCCAATCAGCTCCGCTCGGATCTCTCCACACCTCGCTTTGGCTCTTCTTGTTCCCGCTCTTTGCTTTTTTAGCTTGGCTCAGTGTGTCGTCAGCAGCCTCCAAAAAGGTCATTTTCTCTTTGCACAGAGGAGTTTTAAAGGCTTTCTAGAAACCCGGGGAATCCTTTAACTCCTCGAATTACACAGAGTACTAGAGCTGAGAAATAATTACGTTGTTCACTGATGTTGACATTTCGTTTATTGTGTTGACTTTATTTATTTAAAAAAATGCAGCTTATTTAACAGCTTTATTGGTTTGAAAATGTGATGTTAATGTTTGTGCTGCAGCTGCACTGATAACTCACGAAGAATCCTAATCTCTCTCTCTGTTAGCCTCTTTGCCTCTAACTCTCTCTCTCTTTATCTCCATCTCTCTCTCTCGCTCTGCATTTCTCTCAGTTTGACCCTCACCCTTCATGCACTCTTTTTTTCCCTTTCTCTCTCCTGCTTCACCATCTCTTGTCTCCTTTTCTGTCTGCCCACCAAACGTTTGGTCTTGAAATCAGTGTTGAAATGACTGCGATTGTTCACTGGGTCTCTCTCTCTCTCTCTCTTTCTCTCTCTCTCTCTCTCTCTCTCTCTCTCTCTCTCTCTCTCTCTCTCTCTCACTCTCTCTCACTCTCTCACTTTGACTTAGTTTCTCTCTGATCGGTTTATACAAGAAGACTATAAATGTGTCAACCGAATGTGACTGTGGTGTTTCTGTAATTGTCAAGCCACTCTGGCAACACCCACATGAGGTTATCATGGCAACCACTTTTTTTCTAAACGCTAACGACCACCTTAGACACCATATCAACCACCTGGGATACCAGGAACTCAATGGCAACGAAGGAGGTGGGGCACGTCCTCTTACCTGTTTAACATGATTCAGATGTAGGTAAATGTACTGTAAATGTCATATCAACCACCCAGCAGCACCATAGCAAAAAAGCACTTGGCAAAAACACCCTAGGGTTTCACCCTAGTGACCACATAGCAACAGTCTAGCATCTGCCTGAAACTGAGCAATTCTTTTTCCTTTAGGAGATTTAGGAGATTTTTTTTTTCTTCAAACAAATTACCTAGCTACACCATAGCAACCACCTGGTATACCATAGTAACCACCTTGCAAAAAGCACTTTCACCCTAGAGACCACATAGCAGCAGCCTAGCACCTGTGTGGAAGTGGGAATCACTTAAGCTTAAGCATGGCCATTCTGCACTTCCTTAAGGAAATGTACTTTTCTAAGAGTCAGGAGGCCCTTATTGTCATTCCGTCTGAGTACAAGTACACAGCGGAGCGAAATGACACTCCTCCAGGTCCTCCATGGTGTAACACGGACAGTGCCACGCTATCCCAGCACTCTGTACTAAATGTGTGTGGGGGGGTGAGGTGCAGAGGTATGTAACGGGCTATGGCATATATCTATACCCAGTCAGCTTATGACATATGTGAACACAGCAGATACAGAGCTAGAAGAGCAGTTTTTATATAATACAGTATTTGCCAGCAAGTATCCTAATAGGTGTGAGTGCATATGAAATATGTGTGTGTGAGTGCATGAAGTGAGAGGGTCGAGAAGTGTGATGGCTTGGGGGTAGAAGCTGTTGCAGATTCTGGCACTGTTGGCTCAGATGCTGTGGTACCTTCTGCCAAACAGCAGCAGTGAGAAGAGCCATCGTCAACAATGCTGGTGGCTTTGCCAACATAGCACAAGGTGTAAATGTCCCGCTCAGCTGTCCTCACAATTCGCTGTAGGGTCTCTAGTCTTACAGTTCTGTTTGTAACAAATGCATGGACAGGTTTCTCAGAAAGACCTAACCTTAGCGACGTTTCTCAAATGATACAAAGCTACTATAGTGACTTTGTGAGCATTTGTACATGGGATAAAAGCAAGCTTAGCATCTAAAACTACACTCAGCTTTTGTATTGGAAGTTTAGTATAAGACATAAAGCAGTCTAGTTTCTCAGAAGGCACTTTTCTCTATTTAGTACCAGGAATTGCTTTTTTTTTTTCTCCATCAATTTAAAGCAGCATTATGTGTAAATTGAGTTATTTCTTGCCATGACTGGCTGTTCTACGAATAACTGAACTGAATAAATACGGCCAATTATGTGAAAATTGAGTCATTTCTTGTTCATGGGCTCCCCCTACAGCCAGGAAGTGGGATTTGCATTTTGAACGACCACTAAATAACATGCATTTCTGGACAAGCTGAGAGATACAGAACATACAGCATCTGAAAGTGAAAGAAGCATGTGGACTGAGGCAGTAGAGTAATAGTACAGGGCTTAATACAAATATGACTCTGGTTGTTCTCCTCACTACACCAAAAGTCACATACTGCAGTTAGCAACATGCCGAGCCCGGAGTAGCAGAGATAGAGACACTATTCTCCAGTAGGTCAGCGGAGCATCAACGTGATTTTGAAGCTGTTAGACAAAATGTTACGTAATGTTGCTTTAAGTCTAAGAATAGTTTAAGACCTTCACTACCAGAGTATTGCCATCTAAAGAAGCAGCGTACATGTTTTGGCTGATCAACTGCCTCTAACGCTGTTAAATGTGCTGAACTGTCACTTTAATGGAGAGGTACTCTGAGATTCCCCTGTTACCTTTCAGCCACTGTCCATACGCCGAGGAGCCCCGAAGCTGTCTGTCATTAGGAATGAATTCATGTCATAGTGAGTCAGCCAGGTTTCTTCCGTCAGTCATCGCCATCAGACAGACAGCCCTGCACTCACGGCATTGGATGACATTTGCTACATTTGCCAGTTCATCCAGCTTCACAGTTGGCAAAATCACTGAGGACTGAGATCTGCCTTTATTCTCATTTACTTCCCTCATATGATAACATACCTCCTTAGTTTTTAAGTATGTTTGAGTTCTTATTAATCCTGTAAAGCAAAAAACACGCCACTGAGTAGTAATCTGTAGGGATGTCCAGGTGAGGGAATAATTGATTCCAGTGGAAAACAAGGAGAAATTCCCACAAATGCTGGATCCAGATGACTGGCTGTTCTACGAATAACTGAACTGAATAAATACAACCAATAAAAGTGGATTTACAATTGAGATATATGTGGCATGCAAGATCTGATGAGGACTGGAGTTGGACCTATTGATTATATTGTGGAACTGTGAGACTGTGGGACTGATTTTTCAAACATTCATAAAAGTTGCCTCAAATCTGTGCATGTACAGCTTTCACTAATGTTGGAATTTTTATTACAAATGGTTGAATTAGGGGAAAATAATGGGACAAGTATTTACTTGGGCAGGGCCACAAATAAGAGGAAGGCCTGATGTTTAACCTTAGCATACTTTGCAAGAATATTGAATACTTTTAACCATAAATGGTACTGTGATGCAGTTTAATGTGTAGACGCCTGGTAAGTTAGATGCTGTTTATTCAGAAATGGGGATATTTGAGCAATAGTTGCAGTTGTAAATGTATGATAACCGTTCAAATCAGACAGTGGGACATTTTTATTCTTATTATTGTTTTTTGTTAAAAAAAAAAAAAAAAAATCCCACGTATTGGCCAGGGTGTCCTACTTTCACACCCCTTGGCATTCTGTTCAGCAGTCCACTTGCACTGTGTAAGCACCTTCACATAGTTTCAAACGGCCGCTGATGCAACGTCATTGAACGGCGGCGTGATGCACTTGATGAGAGCTAATAGATGTCCACACTGGTTAGCATCGTGCTAAGTGGGAGCACAGCGGTGTCATCGCCCATCTCCCAGTGACAGCTAAGACAGCTGCACCACTTGGGAGCCTGCCAGTAGAATTTTATGCTGTCATTAAACAGATGCAGTTAGTTTTAGTTCAAGTGCTTTTGTGAATAATCTGATTGTCTGTTGTCAGCTAAGAATTGTCGGGTATGATTCACGTGTTATTGTGAAAACGTCTGAAACTTTCTGAAATTAGCTCTGATTTTGCTTGTTTCTCATTAGCACAGTTTATACTTTAGTATGGTTTTGTTGTAGTTATATGTTATATTTGTGGTGGTGTTGTTGATGATGCCAACAAATCTGGCAAGTTGATTTTATTGGCCAGTTGATGTATCTGCTGATCCTAGGTGCCTAGGTCCTAAGTTTTGGGCTTAAAGTGCAAAATTTGTGGTGGTGGTGGTCGAGGGGCAAAAAGACTGTTTTGTTGCTAAAATACATTTTCAACTCATGCAGAAAACTCAATTCTTCATATTTTAACTTTGAGGATAATGTGAATCTGTTGTGTTTGTGTGTGTGTTTTTTTTTTTTTAATATGTATATAATAACTACGTTCTATCAGAACTTTATGGGGCCCCAAGCAGACTAAGGCGCTGTCACTATGCCGCCTGTTCGAATCCCGTTCATGCTGCTAGCCATCATCAGCCAAGGCCCTGAGAGACCTCTCTCCAGGGTGGGTAGATGGCACTGTACCCCCCACATAGCTTTGTTACAGTACTGGTCATCACTGGCGTCTGCACTTTGAGCAGCGCAGGTTTAAAACCGCTGTCCGTGTGTCGTGGCTGTGTATAACCTGTGTGTAATTGCTATTTTTCCTTTTTTTTTTTGCAGATGGTCCTCGTCCCACACAGAAGGAGATCATCTCCCTCCGCGCCTTCATGCTTCTCTTCCTCAAGCAGCTCATTCTCAAGGTGAGCACACCCTCTGCTTAGTGTGATTAATTGGCTATAGAAGCGTATGCTGCGTGAGCCCCATAATTATCACTGGACACTTTGCTACTGCATAATAATCAGCATCAAGCAGAGGAGAAACCGAGAGATCACGCTCCTCGTTCCTTTAATGCAGTGATACGGTGTCATTTTAATTAGCGTGCTCTACTACCTGTACGTTCAGGGTGTGTTAGTGGAGCGGGTGACCCCACTCTCCAGGCCGTTGAGATATTGGTAATGTTTGGAGTTTGTCTCTCAATTATTCATACAGATGCTGCTTTTATACAGTCATAAATAAATTGTTAGTTTTCAAACAGAGACAGAAGAAGAAAGAGGATTTGAGCTTTTATTCATATGCAGAGCTGTTTATCCTCATTCTTTGGTGAGCTTTATTATGTGTTTTGTGTGTGTGTGTAAGCGTGTAAGGCGGTCATACAGAAATTTGTTTGTCTTCATGCTGTTTGAAACAATGAAAATGTTCAGCTACAGAGCGGGCCGGCACGCAGAGAGAATTGCATTATGGATCAACGCTCCGAAGAAGAGAAAGCGTGTATGTGTGTGTGTTTGAGAGACAGAGAGAGAGAGAGAGAGAGCGAGAGAAAGAAATGTCACATGGACACAGTGTTCTAGCTTTAGGCTTTTGTCTTGTCTGGGGAAAACATGATGCGGTTGCTAAGCAGCGTCTTTTATTCGTTTAGCCGCTGCCTTTTTCGCTTTTCGCTGCTGCCATTTTCAACAACCCCCTGCCCCCCCCCCCCCCCCCCCCTCCCATTTTCCTGGTTTGCATCCAGATGTTAGCTGCATTAGTGACCTGCGTGAGTGGCCCCGGTTTATCACCCAGACACATTCCCGCACTAATCAGATTAGTTATGGCGCATGCACATGAAGCAGGCAGGTATTCACAGTGGGTTGCGTGTACCACTAATTGGACCTCACTTTTTATTTTTATCACAGTCTGCCTGGAAGTAAAAGACTGTTAAACGCTCATTTGACATGGTCACATATAGCAGAGCTTCAGCGGGTCACGCCCATGACCAGCTATAGTAGAATATATCTGGGGAATATGTTCATATTAGTCGTGACCTAGAAATGTTTGGCATCCCTGGTCTACTGATTATTTGCTTCATTTTTACTAAACATAGAAATTGTGCTCTAAAATAGGCAGAAAAAATGCTCTATTGTATATTTCCTATACACACTGTGTTGTCAATCAATTCCATGGCCACAGATGTATAAAACCAAGCACCTAGGCATGCAGACTGCTTCTACAAACACTTGTGAAAATGGGTCGCTTTCAGGAGCTCAGTGAATTCCAGCGTGGTACCGTGATGGGATGCCATCTGTGCAACAAGTCCAGTCGGGAAATTTCCTCTCTACTAAATATTCCACAGTCATCTGTCAGTGGAAGCGATTGGGAACGACAGCAACTCAGCCACGAAATGACAGAGGGTCAATCACTACAAACCTCCAGATGTCATATGGCCTTCAGATTAGCTCAGTATAGAGAGCTTCATGGAATGAGTTTTCATGGCCGAGCAGTTGCATCCAAGCCTTACATCACCAAGCTTCGGATACAGGGGTGTTCTCTGGAGTGGAGAATCACGCTTCTCCATCTAGCATCCCGAGGACAGCGGACTGCATTGTGTCAAATGTAAAGTTTGCTGGAGGGGGGATTATAGTGTGGGGTTGTTTTTCCGGAGTTTGGGTTTGGCCCATTAGTTCCAGTGAAAGGAACTCTTAATGATTCAGCATACTGAGAGATTTTGGACAATTTCATGCTCCCAACTTTGCAGGAACAGTTTGGGGAAGTGCACAAAGCAAGGTCCTGATGAAACATGGATGAGCGAGTATGGTGTAGAAGAACTTGACTGGCCTGCGCCTCAATCCTGGCCTCAAATCTCGTCCAACATCAGTGTCTGACCTCACAAATGCGCTTCAGATATACCCATAAACACGCTCCTTGTGGAAAGCCTTCCCAGAAGAGTTGAAGCTGTTTTAGCTGTAAAGGGTGGCCTGACATCATATTAAACCCTATGAATTTAATATCAAATCTTACCAAGAACTACCCAGCCTTACCAAGAGCTATCAAACCTTACCTAAAAAATACCAAATCATGCCAAGAACTACCGAACCTTACCAAGAGCTATCAGAACTTCTGTGCTACTGTGAATTTGGTATTCGGTAATCCACTTTCTATAAGTTAGGAGCAGCTTCTCAGTCCCCCAGAGACTTTCGCTGCAGCAGGGCTAGTGGACTCGACAAGTTATCAGGTTAGTTGGTAGCAAAGACTCTCACTAGCACTGGGCATAGGAAATAATTATATGCTGGCAGTCTGGTGGAAAGTAGCTAACACACGTGTACTGCAAGCAAAGAGTAAAGCGTGATGAGTCGTATGTGTGCTGTAACACTACTGTTCTTACTTCAAAAATGTGCCATATCTGTCTATCTCCACCTATTTTGCAGGACCGAGGTGTGAAAGAAGATGAACTACAAAGCATTCTGAACTACCTGTTAACCATGCATGAGGTAATGATCCCAATATACACTACCAGCCTTCTACCATTTGCTCTGTAAGAACGGCTGCACAGCAAGAATTCATTGCATTTTGAATGGAAGGAATGAATCGACCGGCAAATGTTTGTGTTTAAGGCTTCTGTAGTGCTCCACTGGAGCTACAATGCCATCATAGCTTACAAGAAATGGTATCCTGTACCCCAGCAATTAATATCATGGATGTATGTGGGTTGCCAGTGCAGGATGATTTAGGTGTACAGTTTGCGTGATGATGCTAACTGGTGGCGATATAAAATATGAGACCATATTGCCCAAAAAAAAGTTAAAGTGGGCCATGTAACATGACAATGGACAAAAATAATCCAGCAAGTGCATCAATGAATGGCTTAATAGTCAGAAGTCAGAGATGCTGTGGGGTGCTTCGAAATGGGATATGCATGCAAGATATACCCCAAATATTACACAGCTTAAAGATTTCTGCATGGAGGAGGGGGACCAACCTTCCTACTAGTCCATGTCAGGGACTGGTACATGGTTATAGAAAATGTCATAGAAAAAAATTTCAGTTATTTCAGCCAAACGGGGACAAACAGCTATTAGGACATACGGTGTCCTAACTTTTCCTACACTGCATTTCTGTTAATTATATTTTATCCCTCAAATTTGTTAACATAATAAATATGTTAAACGTTTTAGGGGGTGCCCTGTTTTTTTTTCCACATAATCTTTCCACAAAGTTTTTTTGTCCACCACCTGTGAAGTTTTCATTTTGGAGAGGTTTTTACATGAGGGTAAAAATATTATATAAAAACATAAATTATTTAAATATTTAAATTCACATTGTAAAAGTTTGTTGTTGTACACATGATTAAAAAAAGGCACAGTAGCAAGTGATTCCAACCCCTTGACCACTAGTGTGTACTCTTCTGTGGTGTTTTTGTAGATACTGCACTGGGTTCTGTTGTTTGTCCTTTGGGATGTGATCTTAGCAATTACAAACTGCAGTGAAGCGACGGTCGCGGTTTCCCAGGAACCTGCTGTAACACTATATATGTAACACAGCGAGATCATTTCTTGTAAAGGAAATGAATCCTGAAATCTTATGCAATGTCCTCACCACTGCTAATATCAATACTTTTAGAGGACTCTCCAATGATTTTAATAGCTCTCTGCTTATCTTATCTGCTCTTCTCCTTCCTTCTTTCCTTCCTTCCTTCCTTCCATCTATAGGACGAGAACATCCATGACGTTCTGCAACTTCTGGTGGCCCTCATGTCCGAGCACCCGGCGTCCATGATCCCAGCCTTCGACCAGAGAAACGGAATACGGTGAGCCCTGAGAGAGACACACACACACACACACACACACATGCACGCCTGCCCCTGCTGCACTTACATAACTGAAGTAGATTCGACCTGTCACCGCCACATCAGTCACATGGCCCTTCAGCCTGTCTGTGCTTCACTTGGCTCCGTTCAATACAAGCTCCTTCCTTCCCCTTAGACCAGAGCTAATGACCTTCAAGCCAAGACACCTTCCAAAATGCTTTCCCCTGCACTGTGCCTGTGGGTTGCCTAAGGGTCTAGATCATGGAAGGCACGGTTTTCCTCACTTTGTTTTAGAAATAAGGGAAAGTATTGTATTGTGTGAACATAGTTAAGGTTTTAATAAGTGACTGCTTTGTGTACATAAAACCACAGACACGTTATTACTGCACTTCAGTGGCTGATGTGGAAAATGAGCCTGAACAGCCTCTGACTCTTATTTTCTCGGCCATTAGGGTCATCTACAAGCTCCTGGCCTCCAAGAGTGAAAGCATCCGAGTGCAGGCGCTCAAAGTCCTGGGATACTTCCTGAAACACCTCGGACACAAGTGAGTGACATCAGATTATCCTTCTTATCACGTTATCTTGCAAATTTGACTTATTTATTTTCCTCCAGGTGTATAAACAATTTAAAGAACAACTGCCAGATTCACAGAACAGCAAACATGGAGATACAAGGTTTTTGTCAGACAGTGACAATATATGGGGATTATTTTCCTGGACATAACTGCTGATGCTGGTTTATTGGTAGGGGGATGGGGAGACAGGGCTGGTTCGTTGGTATGGGGATGAGTATTGGGAGACAGGACTGGTTAATTGTTAGGGGGATGGGGAGACAGGGCTGGTTCATTGGTATGGGGATGAGTATTGGGAGACAGGACTGGTTAATTGTTGGGGGTATGGTGAGACAGGGCTGGTTCGTTGGTATGGGGATGGGGAGATGGGGCTGGTTAATTGTTAGGGGTATGGTGAGACAGGGCTGGTTCATATGTAGTGGTTTGGGGAGACAGGGCTGGTTAATTGTTGGGGGTATGGGGAGACAGGGCTGGTTCATATGTAGGGAGATGGGGAGACAGGGCTGGTTTATCGGTAGGGATATGCGGATGGGGTCACAGGGCTGGTTCATTGGTAGGATTGGTAGGAGTCCCTTCTCCTATACAGTTACTCTTTCAAAGATATTAGATTGAGCTTCCATAAAAAAAGCTAGTTGTGTTTCACAGTTTATGAACAGCCTGAGAAAGTCAGTCTTCGTGAAAACTTTCCGATAAGGAGAAATAGCTCCGCAAGGGAGCGGGGTACTCCACGACTGACTGTAGCAGAATAATCAGTCTGACAGAGCGTGCATCCGCTAAGGCTATACTTCTATGCAGCAGAAGTGAATAGTGGGAAAGGCATTCATCATTCTTGAAGCTCCTGAAAGTTGGGAGAATTTTCAGCTCCTGCTTCTTTTCCATTCATTCTGATGAGTAGAAACAGATTGGCTTGTGGAGGACCGTTCTCCCCAGAACACACCGACTGCCCCATCACAGAGTCACTTTAAATGAGAGTGAAATGACGGTAATGATTGCACTAATCCTGTAATCTCGTGAAACGTGAACAGAGGAGTGTGCTAACTGAACAGATGCCGTTGTTAGCAGCTAACTGACTGAATAAGCCTGTGAGCCACTTTGTCCTGTGTGTGAGCACACACACACTGAGTGTATCTCCGTTGCAGAGAGAATGATGAGGAATAGTTCTGCAGGAACTGATGTCAAAATGACTTTTTTTTGTCACAGTTCGAGTCTGTGTGTGTGGCTGGGCTGTGCAGTATATCATTTGCTATTCGTTAGCGCAGTGTTGCCCTTAGCGACAGTTGCATCCTACAATGTGATTTTAACAAATTCAATAAAGCAAAACACTGATCAGCCAACCGGTGACGTGGCTTGACGACTGGGTCAGAACATCTCCAAAACATCAGGCAGGTCTTGAGGGGTGTTCCTGGTATGCAGTGGTCAGTACTTGCCAAAAGGTCTCCAAGAAAGGGTAACCGGTGAACCGGCAACAGGGTCATGTGCGCCTTAGGCTCATTGATGTGATCCATGGTGACACACCTCACAACTTATAAGACTTAAAGGATCTGCTGCTAACTTATTAGTGCCAGAGACCACAGGATACCTTCAGAGGGCCTTGCTTCAAATGAGTCCATGCTTCAAATGGTCAGATCTGTTGTGGCGGCACAAGGGGGACCTTGTCAGTATTAGGCTGCAATACTAATGTTACTAGTGCTATGGCTGATTGCTGTATTTTCCAAGTACAGGGTATTACAGGATAAGCTAAAAAAAATATGATAGCATTACTAAACTAAATAAGCTGCCATTGATAAACCATGCTTTCTGGGTGCGGCTACGGAAAGTTGCTAAAGGAAAGTCCAACCACTCTGATTGGACCGTTTATTAAGATTACACTAAAGGAACCTTACACAGTGAGCCCTATCTTACACACTGCACAAGGCACGCCGCGATGCTCGTTGCTATCTTACACCTTGCCAATAGTCCATTTTTTACGCAGATAGACGGTGCTTGGGTATATATTTACGCCGATGGGCGTGGTGGGCTCGAAATGAGGTGTGTTCAGGTAAATTTCTGCCGTATTGTTGTCTTGGCAACTAAAAAACACCAGTGAACACTGACTGAAAACAACCTAGGCAGACGGCAACAGTCAGACGTCCATTGCTATCTTGGCAGTGAATTGTCAACACAGGTGTGTGCCCAATGCGCATATACCCCCTGAACTAGCGTTCTGCCAAAGCCAGACTGCACCTGGCTCTAAAGGGGAATGGCAAGTGACCCGCTGATTGGTTTATTGCATGTTACGCTCAAAACACACCCATGATTAATTAAGCAGCCCTAAATCAAGCTGCGCAGTGTACGGTTGACGACTCACCCGAAAGATTGCTAATATAGGGCCCAGTGTTGAAAACATTATTTAAAGATTTGTTTATTTTAACCTTCCATTACTATTTAAAGCAGCTCCTGCATACCATGAGTATGAAATTCTGGTGCATTCTGATACTGTGGCTAAGCCTTTTAAGTGGTTTAGTGATATTATCTTAGTTCCAATGGGCCTGTAGCAGTGAAAGTATAGCTGATGACATGACGGTAGAGCGAAACCTGACACCTTGAGCTTACCAGCAAGAGAGTGCCGCTACGCAACGTGACATATCACACTTAGAAACAGGGTGCCCTCCAAAAACCATGCCTTGCGAAGTCGGGGCCTTGGCACTGGCATGCTCCTCTGACGATCTTATGGGGTGTTAAAAGGGACATGAGAAGAGAAATGGATGCCTTTTTATGTGTGTTGGGGGATCTCCTGCACCTCATTGTGTGTCTGTGTGTGGGATGTGCCCCTGAGCGGCGCGGTGTCTGTAACAATTATGTCAACCTGTCAGTTCAGAGTAACTTTTGATTGATCTGAATGGTGTGAAGGAGTGTGTGTTGAAATTGGAAGGATTTGTAAGTTATGCTTACCTGCACCTTCAGCTTCATACGACACGCCGTGACTTTCAATGTGCTTGTTTTTTTTTTTTTTCCCCCAGCCCTCTCACTAATTGTGTGTCCGTGTGTGTGTGTCACTGCAGGAGGAAAGTGGAGATCATGCACACACACAGCCTCTTCACGCTGCTGGGCGAGAGATTAATGATGCACACCAACACTGTGACAGTCACTACCTACAACACACTCTATGAGGTATGCCACAAACACACTCAACCAGCACCAGGGTTCAGACACGGTATAAAAATAAAAAAACAACAACAGCAACAACAACTAGTTCAGGAACAATTAGTTCCTTTTTATTCCTGAACAAATTGATTTTAAAATGTATTTATTAATTTATTTTTCTTTTTTATTTTAAAAGTAAAGGTTTGCTAATTGGTTCTTGGTGCTTGGATGTGCAGTTCTAATAAATTGGTAGGAGCCTTACCAATTTATTTATTTATTATATTATTTATTATTATTATTATTATTATTTTATTTTATTTTTTATTTTTTTATTTTTAAGACTGTGGGTTTGACGGGGTGAATATTATAGAACCTGAACATAAGACAAATGTTCTACACACATTAAAGGCTTTTCCTAGAACTGCATGTCCAAGCCAAGAACCATATATGTTTATTTATTTATTTAATTTGATTATTTTTTAAATCATTTCTTTTGGTTTGGACATAAGGCAAAAGTTTTACACCTATTACAGTGTTCCTACAACTGCATGTCCTGTTGGCAAGGAAAAAAAACCTTGATCGAGAGGAAGAAACCTTGAGAGGAACCAAGACTCAAAAAGGGGAACCCGTCCTCCTCAGGTCGACACTGGATAATAACAATAATAAGCAAAACAGGAATAAAAACCAACAATAAAACTAAACTGAATAGAACAAAAGAGGCAAATGTGCCGTCAAGCCATATAAGATGAAAACGTGAGTGAGATGATGAAGTCCGTGCAGATAAACGGTCAGAAGCATGGTCATGCAGTGAGGTTCAGATGGAACAGTCATTGGACAGCTAGACGCACTTGGAGGAGAGCACTAACTCCCAGTTCTGTTGCACCCATGCTGCCTAGCATTGAGTTATGGGGGAGAGGGAGGGCCATATGTCACATTTGTTTGATCCATTCGGATGTTTTTTTCTAAAGCTGCTGTGATTAGATAAAGGAACAGATGTACAGGTCTTGGTAAGTCACATTTCAGCTGTGTTTTTATTGTTACTGGGGAAAACAAAAGAATGAATAATTGCTCACAGATTCGAACCATGATCCGACACTGTGTATCCCCACCGGGAATCCCAAGCCATGCCTCTTTGCCATCAGTGGCCGGAGTCCCAGAGAGCACAATTGGCCATTCTCTCTCCGGGTGGGTAGATGACGCTCTTAAGCAGTGTTGGCTGGTGCAGTGGAGCTCTGGTCCCAGTGCTTTCTTCCAAGCATGTCAGCTGCCTGGCAATGCCTTATTGACCAAGTTGGCTGGCTTCATATGTATCGGAGTCCTCACCCTCCTAGTGTCAGGAGTGTTGCTAGTGATAGGGGGAGTTACGAATGTGTGAGTAAATTGACAGAACCAAATTGGGAGCAAAAAACCTTTTACTGTGGCAAGTGTCACCATGCACACACCTTAACTCCTCTGCATGAAGTTGAATGTTCAACTTTTTACAGCTTAATTGCCGTTTTTATTTCTCCTTATTCATATAAAACTGGCCCCATCATTAGGAGATCACAGGTCTGTGCATGGTTGAGTCCAAGAGAGCCCCCCTGTCCCTCCTCCTCATTACTCAGCACGATGCTAGCTAGCGCAGGCTACAGTTAGGAATGATTACATTGCTGGTTCTGGCTTTCGTTTTTGCCTTGACCAACACACACACACACACACACCCCTCTAGTACTGTAGCTCTGTTCTAAAACTGTTGGTCTGGCTCGCTGTGTTGGTCTTATTTCGCAAGCACAGCCGGCGGATAATGAGGAGCTCTCTGTCTAAGGGCTTGCATCAGTTATTGTTCTCTGTCCTGTTTTTTTTCACACAACTACTACATACCTCTCACACACGTCCAGAGCGGAGCGGAGACCGTTCTCCACATCGCTCCTGTATGTGTGGAGGATTACCCTCTTAAGTTATTCAGTCCTGTACTGACTGCTGAACACCTGTCCTTCTGTCCCTGCAGATTCTTACAGAGCAGGTGTGTACTCAGGTGGTCCACAAGCCCCACCCAGAGCCCGACTCCACCGTCAAGATCCAGAATCCCAGTAAGTGTGCTTACGGAAGAACAGTAGAATACACACACACACACACACACACTGCAAGGATGGAAATGGCTCTCTCTCTCTCTTTTCTTTCTCGTTTTCTCTCTTTTCTTTCTCGTTTTCTCTCTTCTTTCTCTTTCTCGTTTTCTCTCTGTCTCTGTGTCTCTCTCTCTCTCTCTCTCTCTCTCTCTCTCTCTTTCTCTCTCTCTCTCTGTGTCTCTCTGTCTCTTTCTGTCTCTCTCTCTCGCCCCTTTTCTGCCTCTCATTCTCACTCTTTTTTTTCTCTCTCTCTCTCTTTCTTTCTTTTTCTCTCTTTCCCTCTCCTTCCGTTTCTCGGCCACTCTTTCTCGCTCTCTAACTTTTCTCTCACGCTCTTTCTCGCGCTCGCCTTCTCTCTGCCTCCCTTTTTCTGTCTCTCTTGCTCTCAAACCTTTTCTCTGCCCTTCTCTCACTCTCTCTCTTGCCTTCTGTGTCTCTCACCCCTTTCTCTGCCTCTCCTTCGGGACCCTCTCCCCCTCCCGTTCTGTCTTTTTCTCTTTCCCATCCTCTCTCTCTTCCTCCTTCCTGTCCTTTCTCCATCACTTTCTCCTTTCTTTTTTTTTCTTTTTTTTTTGTCACTTCCTCTACCTCTCTCTTTCTCTCACCCCCTCTCTGCCCCCCCCCCTCTCTCTTTTAGTGATTTTGAAGGTGGTGGCCACACTGTTGAAGAATTCCACTCCCAGCACTGAGCTGATGGAGGTGCGCCGCCTCTTCCTGTCCGACATGATCAAGCTCTTCAGCAACAGCCGAGAGAACAGACGGTACACATAAACACTAGCACTCAAGCACGCACGCACGCACGCACACACACACACACACACACACACACACTCACACTTTCTCAATAATCATCAGAAACATGCACGCTGAACCTCATCCTCACAGTAGGACCCGTCCTTTCTCCATTAAAACAATTACCGTCATAATTACTGCAGCCCCTAGCGGAGGGAGAAAACAGGGCACTGGCCCCTGTTGTGTCCTGTTTAATGGCCCCTATGGAGGCTGAGTTTGGCTTTGTCTCCCGCTGGCTGACGTTAGCCTCAGCGCCTCGTTAGCGCGCTGCAGTTAGCTCGTGCTGCGCTCCTCTCTAAACAAGTTTAAAGCTCGCTCTTCTCGAGTGGCAGCGCCTCAGCTGTCGCCACGCTAACAACAGTCAGCCAAAAACTCAGATGAGTATTTTCGTAGTTCCTGGAACGCTGTCATTATGCTGGAAGCAGATGGAGCCAAAACACTGCTGTAAGAACTTGCAGGCCAAATACACACAAGCAGCAAAATGTGTGCCAGACAGCTGTTTCACTCTCTTCTAACTATACATATGATAATGATGGAGGGAACTGCACTGCACACCATAACAGTTCCTCTGAAGTGTTCTAATACTTATTCCACTGTGTGCGTGTGCGTGCGCGTGCATGTGTGTGTGTTTCCGTAGGTGTCTGCTGCAGTGTTCAGTGTGGCAGGACTGGATGTTCTCTCTCGGATACATAAACCCTAAGAACCCAGAGGAGCAGAAGATCACAGAGATGGTCTACAACATCTTCCGCATCCTGCTGTACCACGCCATCAAGTACGAGTGGGGTGGCTGGCGCGTGTGGGTGGACACGCTTAGCATCGCCCACTCTAAGGTTCGAGTCACAGTTTGTTTTGCTCTGATGACACCAGACTGTACACTCAACATACAAAACATTGTGCAGCACAGGTCAATTTACATATTTACTTGACTTTTGAAGTGGGAAGACACCTGCAGAAATATAAAATGGCATGTGCAGAAGTTGTCCAGTTAGCAAACTAGGCTCTTCTGAATAGCTGAGGATCAGACAGAGAGTATAAAGGCTCATTCATGTCAGGTGGCACAAGCCAAACCTGACCGCTGGCGTACGGACACGTTTGACTCTGACCTTCCCGCTAGTGGATGTATTGCTTAACCTCCATGCCATTGTAAAAGACGCATAGAAGTATATGGGCGGTGATGTTTCTATTGTTTGAAGCAGAAGTGAATCTTAAGAAATGCCTACAGCTCACAGTTTTCCCTGTTCTTGTCTATAAGAAATGGCAATCACTATGACGTTTTCTTCACAATTGGCTGTGCACTCTCCGGGCGATTAGATGGTGCTCTCTCCCCACATCTCTTGAGTGATGTTGGCTGGCACAGGCATCCGTTATATGGTGTGGCGGGGCTGGATACCCGGCGATTTTCTGCCAAAAAGAGGTGGTGGCTGGCTTCACGTGTATTGGGAAAAGTGCTTGCCCTCCTAGTTTGGGGCGCATTGCTAGTGCTAGCGGCAGTTATGAATGAAATGGATTGACGAAGTAAAATAAAGATTAAGAGTAACTGTGGAAGTCGAGGGAAGATTATATATAATATTCTAGCCAAGAAAGAGAATGTAATAAACCCTTAAACAGCAAAAGGATGTAGGACGAGTTAGCTGACCAAGGCTGGCCAA
Source organism: Salminus brasiliensis (assembly GCF_030463535.1). Classification (NCBI taxonomy): domain Eukaryota; kingdom Metazoa; phylum Chordata; class Actinopteri; order Characiformes; family Bryconidae; genus Salminus; species Salminus brasiliensis. The sequence goes on along the minus strand of NC_132893.1, from coordinate 18,306,652 downwards.
GAATATGGCATAGCTAGGCAAGTGTTCTGCAAGGAAGTGTTTGTGAAAAGAATAAAATGAAGACTCTTAGCTTGGCTGCAAAAGAGGAGTATTAAGTGCTGACTGTGCACTATTAAGTATTTTCTACTTTAATATAATATGTAATTTGAAGATACAACTTGTTTGGTTGTTGTCAATAGTCTAGGTTGTTGTCAATAGTATTATACCTTATCATGGCATCAGCAATATGGTAAAATCCAAATCGTGGCCATATCATTCTGGTATGTAGTATGCAGTACCAGTATTGGTAAATAGCTGCTTTATACTATCAAACTCATTGTAGGTGTTTTTTAATAACATAGGAAAAGTCCCTTAAGACCAGCAGTGTATATGTTAAAGTGTGCTTCTGTATGTAACAAATGAGATCCGAAACACTCAAGGTCAAGGTCTTCTATGTTCAATCCAGAGCCTGCTATATTTTCTTGACAGGTGACGTACGAGGCCCACAAGGAGTACCTGGCTAAGATGTATGAGGAATACCAGCGTCAGGAAGAGGAGAACATCAAGAAAGGAAAGAAGGGCTCAGTCAGCACCATCTCAGGCCTGTCGGCACAGCCGGCCGCAGTCAACGGCAACCTGGAGATCCGTGAGATGGACGACACTTCCCAGACGCAGACGCCCGAGAGCGAGGCCGACTACGGCGAGGGTGGAGACTCTCGCAACTTGCTGGCTGAGGCCAAGGGCCCTGAAGCGGAGCCTGAGAGGACTGGGCCTGGGGTCAGGGTTGAGGTCCATGACCTGCTGGTAGACATCAAAGCCGAAAAGGTGGAGGCCACGGAGGTCAAGCTGGATGACCTGGACCTGTCCCCAGAGGCGTTGGGTGGCACAGGGGGCATGGAAAACGGCCCATTGGTGGAAGTGGACTCCCTTTTGGACAGCGCCTACTGCGCGGCCGTCCGCAAGCTCAACGGTGGCCTGGGGCCCAAGGAGGAAGAGGAAGTGGGCATAGTGGGCCTGGGAGAAGAAGACAGCAACCTGGGCCCCCTGATCACGCTGGCCGACGAAAAGGACAGCGTGCCCAGCAACAATGGCTTCCTCAGCTTCCCAAAAGCTGACGAGAAGCTCCTGCCCTCGCTGGCCCCAGCAGAGCCACTCGCGCTGACCGGCCGCGACAAGCCGCCCTGCGCCTCCAGTGCCAGCGACGACCTCAGCCTGCTGGCCCACATGACGTCCTGCGGCGCCGACCTTGGCCCGAGCCATGGAGGGACGCTGCCAGAGGATGAGGGCTTCAAGCTGCAGGACTCGCTGGCCGACATCAGCAGGCTGGCTGAGGCCGAGGCCCAGGCTGCAGCAAGGGGGGCTGAGGGACCTGAGAGCAGGTCTGGAGATGCCACCACAGCCAAGAGTGGAGATGCGGTCAGCACCACGTCAGACACGGAGAGGTCAGATGATGGCAAGGATAAAGAAATGAAGAAGATCCAAACTACAGCCACCACACAGGTACAAATCTGCTCTAAATCCATTTAGAGCTGGGCAATGGTAATCGCTTTTATGAGCATATTGTGGAATCGGTCAGTGCTTACAGATCACTGACCTATTGTCGAGTATTACATTGAACATTACATGTAGGAAAATGTAGTATGATCTGATGATGACCAGGTGAACCAGGAATGACTTTCTGGAGATGCAGATAGTCCAGAGGATAAGGGTCGGTAGCTTCAGGGTCAGGCAGATACATCCTGTTGCAGCTGCCTAGATAGTAAAAGTCCAAAGGATTGGCCATCTGAGACACAATACTTGGGAACTTGGGGGAACTTGGGGTTGAGCAGCCTGCAGAACACAACGCCAACTGCACATTTCTTTGCAGAGAGAGTTGGTGCCGTTTGATTGGATGGAATGCAGATTATTCTGGGTACAAGTCACTGTGCTAAGTATGGGAGAGTACTTGCATAGCTGGTAGTCTCAACTGGTAGTCATCATATTGCAGTGTGTATTGTTTATAAGTGTCTAAAAATCATGATCTAGAATTTTTACCCTATCGCCTACCCCTTACTACTTATTGCATGCCACCACGTTAGCTTTGTAGATTCAGTGCAGAGCTGGATAAAGCAGCAAGCCTCAGACACTAAACACTTGAATCTCGACTGGTCTATATGACTATGTTTGATGTAAGGGGGAAACTGGGTAAATTGGATGTTTTGATACACCGATCATACTTGTGTTTTTGCTTTGCCATTATTTTCATTTGTTTCCATCTAGTCTTCCCCTGCAAACAGTGTAGAATCCGGCCAGTGCGGTTCCATTTGTGTAATGTGTAAAGTCCCAAAAGTGACAAGAGAAGCTGATGAGTGATGAATGCTCTCCTGTAGGCTCTGCATGGACGTTCAGGCAGTCAAATAGAGCGGGACCTGAGGGTGGATCTGGGCTTCAGGGGGATGCCCATGACTGAAGAGCAGCGGCGCCAGTTCAGCCCCGGCCCACGGACCACCATGTTCCGCATCCCAGAGTTCAAGTGGTCGCCCATGCACCAGCGTTTGCTCACAGACCTGCTCTTCGCCCTGGAGACAGACGTGCACGTGTGGAGGAGGTGAGTGTCCAGTAGGGGGCTAAAGGGGTTAGAGTAGCATGTCGTTGTGGACCGATTGTGGTTGGGCTGGTATTAGCAGACAATGCTGGATGCTTGCCAAACCCAATTACATGACCAGTGCTACCTGTGCTGGGAATGTGAAAGCTTGCTAGCTAGCTATCATAGCACTCTCCAAATCTCCATTTTTGCCGGGTTTCCCCATAATGTGAAACAAGTCCAGTTGCGCTTTCTGGGACCCCCGGCCACTGATGGCTGTAGCATTGCAGAGTATTAAACTGACGACCTATAGGTGACAGGGGCAAACACTTAGACAGCTGTGCCACCTGAGAACCCAGCTTTACAGATTACAATATCAGTATTGAAAGAAATAGAAAAAGTAGCATGGGGCTGTGTCTAGTAGGGGCTCTTTTGCTGTGGGTAGGATGTATTGATATAGAAAAAGGATGTCAAACACATGTCCTGGGTAAGTTACAATTGAACCGAAAGTGACCAAAAAAACACTGTCTATTAATATTTTAAATATTATTTAGTATTGAACATTTCTGAATGCATTTCCCAAGCTTTAATTTTCTCTTTCTCTTCTTTCCATTCTTCTTGTTTTTCTCCTCAGCCACTCAACTAAATCAGTCATGGACTTTGTGAACAGTAATGAGAACATTATATTTGTGCACAACACCATCCACCTCATTTCTCAGATGGTTGATAACATCATCATCGCCTGTGGAGGGATCCTGCCCTTGCTCTCCGCTGCCACCTCGCCTTCTGTAAGTGGCACCACAGCACCCCCTATGGGCTGCACGCCAGTAAGATCGCCTGCTGCTGCAGTGTGCAGCTGGGGTTTGGTTTTGTAGCGAACGATCTCCTGAATAGTGGATTATCTCATTTTCATCAGCTTTTTCAAATGATTATTTTTCAGATATTGTTATTTGCTAGCTGCTAGCCTCCAGCTATTTTCTCCTAGATTTGAACAGGTGATAAAATATGGCTGAATTACAGGTTTTGTAGTATCTAATGTGTGCAATGTTCAGGTTGACTGTGATGGATTTAGGCCTGAAAGATGCCCTTCTCAGCTGCCTCTCCGTCAGGTTTAATCTCTAATACATGGGTCTGGGTTTAAACACTGTCCTAGACTACTCCCTGCACTCTGAATGGAAATGTAGTCTAATGGATTGAGCTTAGTCTTGAAGCAGCATTGGTAAGTCCTTTAGTCTAGGATTCGCCTTAATCTGGGTCTTCAAAACCAGCCCATTTAACAGCACTAATTTCCTCAACTTTTCTATTTTGCATCTTTTTATTCCTCTGCTTTTTATCCCCTTTAAATCTTTCTACTAAACTCTGCAAATTTGATTTATTTCTTAACTAATTTTCTAATATTTTAATGTTTTTTAACCATTTTCTTTTGTGTGTTTGTTTTCTGTACCCTGTCCTCTCTGTCTTTTGTCTTTTTTCTCTCTTTTTGTCTTTTGCATGTACAGAGTTCTAAGGTTAGTGCAAATCCTGTAAGTTCCCATTTTGTTACACTTTTCTAACATTTATTAACTGTTGATTTCCATTGCTATATAACTAACAACCTTAGCATCGAGTGATTACTAGGGGTGCACCCTCGGAATCCATTCAGCCACTCCAAACAAGCTTTAGGCCAGTTTATTATTTTAAATTTTTTAGGGCAAATAAGTCTTGCAGTTGCCACTCACTTTTGAAATGGCTCTTAATGTGTTATTTCAAAAAAGGTGAATATTTTTTTTTGTTTATGAAGTTCAAAATGGCCCGTTTAAGAGCACACATTTATTTTGTGGCTGATTAGAAAGTACTAGAGATGTGCGTGTGTTCATTTAGGGCACATGGTATAAGCGTCCCAAAAAGTTCAGGTTAGCTTATGAGGAAATTGAAATTAGAATTGACCACAAAAATCAAAATATGTGCATCCCTAGTGATAGCAGGTGTTCATGAGCACTTTTTTCAGATTCTTGCTTAGTTTTTGCTGCATTCTACATCACTAACACAGTGAAGGAATGTATTTGGGGGTCATTTATCATTGATGCTGTATTTTAAAAGCAGTAGTTTGGCAAAACAATTGAATGCACTCATGTTTGGAGTTTGAAGTTTGCGTCTTCAGTTGTGGCTAACAAGCAACATCAATAATATTTTTGCTTCACTACTGCTTGTAGGCCCAATGAATGTACAATTACTTCTAGCTACCTACTTTAGTTAATTTAGTTGGGTGCTTCCATCCCTACATTGTTAATTTTCTCAAACTCCACATTTCAAATGAACGCAAACCTACAGTCAGTCCTACATCTGTGTAAGAATCCAAGCCTAGAGTGTTTCTACATGTATTCAGCCTGGTATATATATATATGTACAATCATGTAGGAAATAGTCAGGACACCCCTTGAAAACCTTTCTTTTTTAATATATTTGAACATACGGACATTTGATCACTTCACTTGAACAATATTGGGAGATGGAGGTGATATAACTAAACACATAGAACTGAAGGAGTGTCTTTTACAAATCACTTTGTAAATGGTAATTAATAAAATATACTGTTTTCCTGTGAGTAAAAAGTTAGGACACTCCTACTCCATTTCATACTACTTAAAATGCCTTAAAAATTAGAATCAGGTGCAGCACATCAGCTGTAGATGATTAGAACATCATTAGAGGGAGGAGCCTGTCTTATTTAATCATCAGACATTTAGTCTGGTTTGCTCTTAATTGGTAAAGTAAGTGTTATTACCAGTGTTATTAGTGTTACTTTGGTGAGATTCAAAGAGTTCTCTGTGGTCTTCAGAAAGAAGGTTGGCTGCAGAAGAGTCTGGGAAGGGATTTAAAAAGATCTCTGAACTCAGAAATCAGTCGTTCCACAGAGTGAAAAGTATGTCAAAGACCAGCATCTCAAAGAGACAAATGTTTGATTTTCATTGGAGCTGTGCAAGGAGGAAAGCCTTGCTGTCATGAAAAACAATCAGAGCAAGACCAGGACATGTGGAACATTTTTGAGCTTTGGACAAATGAATCCAGAGTTGAATTATTTGGACACAGTAACAGAAGACATGTTAGGCGCAAACCAGGCGCAGCATTTGAAATCAAGATCTCAGATATGCTGTGAAGCATGGAGGTGGACATGCCGTGGTTTGGGGTCTGGAGTGCTCTCCAATATAGAGTCCACTAAGAATTCTTTATTGTATCAGAGGGAGCTTAAGGAAATGTGAGACCATCTGTCTAAACACTGCAACTGAAAGAGTTCTGCATGGAGGAGTGGGAAAAACATTCTCCCAGTTGATGCCAGAGACTGGTATTAGCATTTCTGTTAATTACATTTCACAGATGATCCATATGTTTAAATATATAAACATACAAAAAGGTTTTCATAGGGTGTCCAAACCGTTTCACATGACTGTATGTATGTATGAATATATATTTGTATATGTATATATATATGTGTGTGTGTGTGTGTGTGTGTGTGTGTGTGTGTGTGTGTGTGTGTCTTATGTGTGGATCATGAAGAAGCAGGGGAGCTCTTGCTCTCAGAGAGGAGTTAAGAGCAGTGAAGTGAACCCCCTGCCAGGCAGTTCAGGGGGAGAGGTGGGTGGAACCCTGGGCAAGGCTCTCACAGTGCACTGCTGCCTTTAACCCTCAATCCAGATCCTAATATTAAAAGATCAGTCTGTCACCCTTTCAGCATAAAAGTCACGTTCAGCATCACACTGACGTCTACTACTGATTTCTATCGTAGTAGTTTTGTTTAGTCTCAGCTGTCATAACAGAACATATTACGTCCAAAATGGGAATTTTATAAGATAAGGAAAGTAATGTTAGTGTGCTCATGTTATGGAGATGTACTTTTACGAAATAGGACTATATTTTGACTGTCCACACAAACAGGGGTTCCCAAATTCAGTCCTGGGACCCCAAACGCTGTGCATCTTTCTGCTTTCACTCATCTAGCATACCTGCTTCACCTAATTCAAGTGAACGCTCCACATTTCAGTTGTTAAGCTGTAAGTCAGAGGTGTGTGCAGTGGTGGTGTTAGGAACCAGACATGGCTTAAAATTCGGTTAAAGCCCCTAAGGACCTTGATCTCCTCAGGGCCAAATACAAAGTACGTCTTATGAAGATCTTCCCAAAGTCTAACGCATTTCGTCAGTATTGCTCTCCTCTCAGTGTGGAAATGGGCGGTCCTAAAAGGGGGTCATGTTTACGTCAGCATACCCCTGACCAATCACAAGGCTAACCTGGCTCTGGCCTCTCTTAGAATCTAAGCAACCTAGAAAGAGCGAAAGCTAAAACTAAACCTCGAGCCCTGACTGGGGGAGCGGCTTCCCCGAACACCCCTTTATTGTGTTCATCCCTCACAGCAGCAAATCGGAGAGGTAACGGGCCGCCCACCCGTACCCCTCCCTACTGGCACAGCGCGTAGCCAGCCACCAAAGCTAAGAAGCAGTGAGGACTGGATCGTTGACAGGAGAGCTTGTATGTATGTATGTATGTATGTATGTATGTATATACATGGGCTGGTAATTCAGTTGCAGTTATCAGAACCTCTGCAAACCCTGAAGATCTGTGAAACAACCGCAACTGTGTGCATTGCAATGGTAATGCGGTTGGTGTGGCGCAACAGATAACACCACCACCTACCATTGCGTTACAACAACACCATGTGGGAGACCAGGGTTCGATTCCCGGTCTGGGTGACTATGCTGCGCTACACCAATAAGAGTCCCTGGGCAAGACTCCTAACACTACATTGGCCCACCCCTGTAATACGTGTAACCTTGTAAGTCGCTCTGGATAAGAGCGTCTGCTAAATGGCATAAATGTAAATGTAAATGTAATGTAAACCACGTTTGCTCACCAGTGATGGAGGGCTGTCAATCACACACGTTTATTAGAATATTAGGACCACGCCCAGGCCGTTCAGAGAGGTCTGAGGAGTGCTTTATCATATTTCTGCTTTGTGTTTTCTATTTACACTTTTCTAAATGCTTCACTTAACACCCTCCCTTACGTTTAGTTATATATCAAATAAAACAATATATCAAAATGTGTTCGCGAGAGCTTTAAAGCGACCACAGAAAGGTATTTAAAAAGGTGTTGCAGAGAGTTTTTTTTAGGGTTTTCATGAAACCCAGCGGGTTCTGTCACTGCAACAACAGAGCTGTGAACAATTCTGCGGTTTAGAAACACATCATGATGTAGACTTTTTGTTTTCAGTGCTTTTTTTTTCAAGAATAAATGTAAGAAAATATTGTTGCTAGTGTTCGGGGGCGCTGTGTAAGGGGGGGGTAATATTAATAAATAATAAAAAAAAAAAATAGAAAGATGATGGAGTAAGACCCATTCCATTCATGTTACCTCTCTTTTACCACCATCAACATTATGTATAAAACTCTGAGGTCTTGTTTAGGTTGGCATTACATAGTTAACCTACTTACTCCTGGTTCCTGTCACCGCCACCGCAAAGAAATCAAAGGCTGTAGGCTTCTCGGGTCAAAGAGCATAGGGTCCACTGTGGGTGAACCGCTGTGTTTGGTAAAGACCAGGTGAGCATCACCACAGCACCTCAGTGGAGCATCAGACTGAAGTTTCACCGAAGCCTGGAGCGAGGCTTTGTAGATACCTTAAGAAACATCCTCCTAAAGCATTTGAAGGGTTTTCTACAACCCTGTGTCGCAGTAGTGGCTTGTATGCTGGTCCTTTTTTAAAAACTCGGCAGTTGTTAAAGTGTGAGAATGCTGAACTTGATGAAGAGCACTGCCTGAGCATCTGCAGCACTTTCTCTGTGTAGGTCTTCTCACAGCGCTTCACTCGGCCTGTTTGCCACTGCTACCTCCCTCACTCACACCTCCCTGGGTTCACAATAATCACACGTACTGTGTGTGTGTGTGTGTGTGTGTGTGTGTGTGTGTGTGTGTGTGTGTTCACCAATCATAGCCTGGCTGCTTACTCTCACACACTGTGTCTGTTTTAAGCTTTAAGTAGGGTTTGAAATGTGTGTGTGTGTGTGTGTGTGTGTTTGTATTACACAAGCTGTGAGTGTGTGCTTAAGTTGTATGTTGTAATGTTAACATTCTCTTGACTGTGTGTGTGTGTGTTAGGCTGAGCTGGAGAACGTGGAGGCAACGCAGGGCATGTCTTCAGAGACAGCAGTGACGTTTCTCAGCAGGCTGATGGCCATGGTGGATGTGCTGGTGTTCGCCAGCTCCCTCAACTTTAGTGAGATCGAGGCTGAGAAGAACATGTCCTCTGGAGGACTGATGCGACAGTGCCTGCGACTAGGTGTGTGGTGTTGGTGGATGTTGCACATAAATGCCAGGATGTAAAGCCTTTTTAAACTGCGGGAACAATCTGAGTTGTTTTGAAAGGCAGGATTTTCACTGTTACTCTTGGGTTAAGTTGGAAAAGAACACCTGCAAAGATTCTGTTACCATAAACCACCGTCACAAAGCATATAAGCTCTGTCCAGTGAAGAACATGCTGATCCAAAATGGTGAGTTTACAGGAGGTCAAAAATGTTTGTGACCTTGAATGGAAGTCAATGTAAAATAATTTAGAGTTTATTCCGAGGAATGTGGAGCCTTTCTATTGGTCTGTTCATCCAAAATGATTTACACAGTGTACAGAGCCGTTACAGGGCTCAAACCTAAACCCTGTAGTTTTTAGAAATCTAAAAATGGACAAAAATAAAGATATAGTAAAGGCGTTTACACACCTGGAAGTCTTCAGCGTCCCGTCGTCATCACTTACGTGGGCTGCATCACCTGTATACTTCACACTGATTGGCTTGTAGAAGGTTGTGCTTCTGATGTCAGTGTGTTGTCAGTTTTGTAGATAAATGAATGAATGAATGAATAGATAGCTTTGGTTGCCACTAAGGAAGACCATATTTAGGAGAATAATGTATTGTTGATGCTTGTGGTCAGTTTTCTGAGGCAATACCTCACATGATTATGAATCAGTAACACTGCAGAGCGGCACATCACCGCCAGACTTCATTAGATATCTGAAAACAGGTTGCAAGATAAACAAGGCCTCATGACCACTGCTTTGCCTGAGGCCTGGGAGCAAGGAAGCGAAAGCAAGGGAAGCGGGTGTCCATGCTAGGCTAAAAGCTAACTCTAGCCAACTGAATTTAAAAGGACAAGATATTAGCTATCCTGGAGGACTGATTGGTGGTCTGATGTCTGATTGGTAGGTAGCCAGAAAAAAATGAATGAACGAATGAATGGATAGCTTTGGTTGCCACTAATATGCTAATATTATGCTAATAGTATGGGATAGGACTAGTTTGAAGTGATTAAATCTCAATGAAATACTTGTCTTTTCTGTGTTTTTTCCCTTCTATAGTTTAATGGGTTATGGTTAGCCTGCTTCACCTTCCTGTAGTTGTAGGTCTGATTATCTGATTCATCCAAAAAAGGGTTTTACACACCCAACCAACCCAACCGTGGTTCAGTTTGATCCGGACTGAGACCACCTCTTTTGGATCATCCTTTTGGACCAGATGTTTTGACCATAGTCCAAGACACGTTTCGCACCTGCTGTTTTGGAACGGATCAAACTGAAAGGTCTGAAGGTCTGATAGATAGACGGGACAATTTTTTTTAAGCTGTCCAAAGTCAGAACAGGCTATTTTTATTTTTATTTTTTGTATCTTTCACTTCCACTAAAAGAGATGTATGATTGCTTTCAGTCTAGAAGTCTTATCTAACTCTGTCTTTGTCTACCTGTCTGTCTGACTGTCTCGTTGTGTCTCCAGTGTGCTGTGTTGCTGTGAGGAACTGTCTGGAGTGCAGGCAGAGGCAGAGAGATCGAGGTAGCAAGTCTTCACTGCCCATCAGCAAGACCCAGGAGAACCTTCAGAGTGCGGCGTCCGCCAGCAAGGTGACACACTCTCGCTCAACACACACACACACACACACACAGAAACCAACACTCCCTGCTGCATAAACAAGCCTGTAAAAGCTACACCGTGAAGCATCAGCTACACAGTCTGCAGAATTAGTTATGCGGTATGAAGGATTGCTACAGTCAGGGTCTTTGTGAGAATTTCACGTTTCATAAGTACGAACTGCTGCCGGCTCTTAACGTGTTAACTGCAGTAGAGTGTGTGTGTGTGTGTGTGTGTGTGTGTGTGTGTGTGTGTGTGTGTGTGTGTGTGTGTGTGTGTGTGTGTGAGTGAGTGACAGTAGCTTTTCTGAGCCGTTGTGTTCTGCCTGTTCTAGAGTGCCATTGCCAACGTCCCCCGTAACCTCTCTCCCATCAAGGACCCTGACAGGCTGCTGCAGGACGTGGACATCAACCGTCTGCGAGCCGTCGTCTTCAGAGATGTGGTGAGACGTGTGTGAGGGCGTGTGAGAGACAGACAAATGGACAGCTAGAGAGGGAGCTGTCAGTTTGCTAGCAGTATCTGTGTGTATGCACTGTATAATATGTTAGAATTCTATAATAATTATAATATAATAATTAGAATTTTTCCCCCAACATATTCATTTAAATGTGCCATAGATTGGAACACTGTATTTACCTTGACGTAGTTGAATAATGAGAGTTCGGTTCGGTGTCTCATCATTCAAAAGAAAGTCCTGTCACACTAGATATGCTCCACATCAGAGACCCAGAGAGAGAGATTAGGCTAGATAGAGCTGTTTTTCGCTTTACAGCCTGTATCTGATTGTCTTTTTCCCTGTGTGTGTGTGTGTGTAGGATGACAGTAAGCAGGCTCAGTTCCTGGCTCTGGCTGTAGTCTACTTCATTTCTGTCCTCATGGTGTCCAAGTACCGGGACATCCTGGAGCCGCAGCGTGAGATTGGCAGGTCCAGCAGCCTATCGGGAAGAAGCATCCGACAAGAGATTAATTCCCCTACCAGCACAGGTGACGCTCAGGACTCCTCCCTCTTCACTGCTGCACACTTTTACTCCTTTGACCGCTGCAGTGTCCTTGGGAGAGAGAGCTGTTGAGTGTGTTTGTGTGTCAGGGATGTTTATAACCATTGCCTGGATGCACACATGTGTATGTACCACACTGCTATTCTGCAGGTCAGATGCTTTAGACACACCAGTGTGAATAATCACTCGGTTAAGATGAGCTGTGAACTGAGGAACCAGTGTGGTGTAACGGGAAAGTTTTGTAAATCCGATGGGTGTGAGAAACCAGACTGGTCTCAGGCTCCGAGTCTCCTTGCAGAATTACAAAGCAGAACAAACTGTCACTTACATTTCCAGTATAAGGTCCCTTTAGAATATTATGTTTGTAAAGGTGTGTATGGCTGACTGGGCAGGTCCTGTTTGGTAGGTCTTGTGCTGCTATATGACCATAGCTTGTAAGACCTGAGATCGGTCCCGGTCAGACTAATATCGGACCATTAGTGTGTACTTAAAATATAATTACTGTTTAGCTACGTTAGCCTGTAGATTTGCTGCATTGTAAAGTGCTTGTAGAACTATTTCCTTAAAGCTAGCTAATCTATTATCGTGTGTGTGTATATGTGTGTGTGCACAGAAAACCCATCCTCCTTCTCAGACAGCGGCCGTGGCGAGCGTCCCCTGGACGAGCTCCCTCTGGAGGGCTCTCTGCCCCACACCGACTCAGGCATTGGAGATGAGCAGGTGGGCGGAGCCCTCAATGGCTCAGAGCTTGGGGGCGAGGCCTCTGGGGGCTCTACAGGCTCTGGCGGGGGTCCAGACGCCATGAGCGAGCTGCTCTGCACACTCTCCTCAGAGGTGCGCAAGTCCCGCGAGTCCCTGCTGGAGTCCCCTCCCGGCGTGGACATTCATATGAAGCCAGCCGCGTCCATCTCCAGCATCAGCCAGGCAAACAAGGGCATCAATGTGAAGGAGATCCTGAAGAGCCTTGTGGCTGCACCAGTGGAGGGGGCAGAGGCGGGGCCTGAGCCTCAACCCTACCACCCTGACCCCGCCCTGAAGAGGGAGGCCGCCGCCATGCTGCCCATGCAGTTCCACTCATTTGACAGGTAGAGAAGGGCACCAGTAGTGTTCAGTCCTACACAGCTAAATATCTCTACTGCTATGGATGGGTGGTGATGGTGATGGTGATGGTGATGGTGATGATGATGATGATGATGATGATGATTAGCTATTACTATCATTATCCCATTATTGCAGCTGCTGTCTTCAGATTAAATGTGGCTTCTGCATGTTTTGACTTTATCCCTCATTTATAGACCAGCAGCACTGGTACTCCAGAGCAAGTCTCTGGTCTGTAGCTATTTTCTCCTCCTTCCCCCCCAGGCTTTTCCTGAGTTGCTTATGGCAGTATAATGTTCCCAAGCCGTTGGGAGTTCATACATGCTTTTGTGCATGGACTTCACAGTACACACAAACCTCTTCAGAACATTAATCTGCTTTGTTCTCACCAATTAAGAAAACCTGATAAATAAAACATGCTCTGGATTACACTGTTTCTCATTCATCAGCTCCTTAAGGATGAATAATTGATAGGAAAGGGTTAATATTTTATCAAAAGCTCCTTTTTCAACTTTGTCTGCTTGTGCTGTACTCCTCCATTGAGCAGTAAGTTGTAAATGAGATGCAGAGGGTAGATTTCTTCAAGGCTTGCTTCACTGTGTTACTGCTCATGTTATAAATGGTATTGAGCATATTTGTTTTGCTTTTTTTTTGGGGGGGGGGCAGTCCTACAACCTTTCATTTATTTATCTTCCCACCAAAACAACCGTTCAGTACATATGATATTCATTTTTCAGATTCTTCAGATTGTGTAGATAAAACTACACAATTTTTTAATTGTTCCATATTTCTTTTCCTAGGAACCTTTTTTGTCCGCTTACTTTCTTTATTTTGATGCTCCTTTTGCAAGCAGACCATTTTAAATCTAATGTCTAATGTCAGAACTCTCTCCTGAAAAATGATGCTCCACTGACTTGTAAGGGGGAGGATGACTAGCGTCTCTATCATTACCACGTCAGAAACGTGGCTGCTGCACTACATAACTTTGGTGGAGCTGCACAGGACCTCTCGCAAAAATGCTGAGTAACACTGAATAACTCGAGTCAAACTAGTGTAAAATCCTGTAATAGCAGTCTGCTGCCTCTGCATGCTTCTTTCATTGCAGATGCCGCTTCTGTATCTCTCAGCTTGTCCAGAAATGCATGTGTAAAGCGTGTCCCTCAGAGGGAGGAGTGGAGCAATGGAGTACAAGTGCCAAATTACACTTTCTGGCTGTAGGGGAAAACCCAGGAGCCAAAAATTCCAAATCTTGCAAAATGCTGCTTTAATGGGTGTTTAAAATGTTGTTTAACTTTTGTAATTATGTGTATCAGTTATTTACTTCTTAATGCCATTTTGGGCATCAGTTAAGTAATGATTTTACTTTGCCTTCAACATGCAATATGCATGCAACAACTGGAACTAGCTGGCTAGATGACTTTAACTGATATAGTGACTTGTGCTGTTGTGAGCGAATGGCTAGACTTCTTCCTTCCAATAGATCCACTAAATCACCTTTTAGTGTACCATAATTAGTCAGAGTTCAAGTCTTTGCAATCAATATTAAACAATATATAAAAGTGTAGAGACATAAATAATAATTTGGTTTATATATGTATATATCAGTATATATGTATATATTATTATGCATTGTATTTTATCTAATCACTTGTGGTGTGTGTGTGTGTGTGTGTGTGTGTACACTCACAGGAGTGTTGTCGTACCTGTAAAGAAGCCTCCTCCTGGCAGTCTGGCTGTCAACACGGTTGGCACTCCCACTACCTGTGCGGTGCCCTCTTCTGGAAGCACGCCTAACATCTTCGCCGCTGCCACCGCAACGCCTAAGAGCATGATCAACACGACAGGTACGCATTCCAGGGGTGTAACGCAAGGTGGAGAGAGAAAGACTAAATATGAACATATGAACGATGAAAGAAAGCAGAAACCTTGCTAACTGTTACTGGAGCATGCATGGACTCCTAACAGCACTCCTGACTCTTTTGCAGGACAGCACTGAGCAATGTCTGTTTACTAAAGCTCCGGCTGTGACTCCAGCTGGTTATATCTTACATTAGAAACCTCACTATTAATCTTCTGACGTACAGAAACAGCGTTTAACGGACACACACACACACATTTTTTGTGTGTGTGTGAGGGTGAGATCAACAAACCTCAGTACCAGTATTATGTGGTCTCAGTGTCCACTAGAGTGGTATTTCAGCTGTCCGCTCCCAGCACTAGAGCTCTAGAACAGAGCTGGTCGGTACCGCTTTGTTTAAGTTTAAGTCGTCTGTGGTCACAAACATTTAATCAGCTGTACTTTTAATCCTGCAGTGCAGATCTGAATCAAGTTGTGCATTTGCTCTGCAGAGCTCAGTTTAATTGGGCACAGATTAAACCTAATCTTAGACTAATGCACTGAACACACTGTAGTCCAGACCTGTGGGATTTATCTCTCTCACTTCTACATCTGCTTTTGCAGGCAGTTTAAATCATTGGGAGTGATGCAAAGCCTTTTTTTGGATTTAAAGGGGTTCAATTCCAAGAAAAAGGTGATAGTCTTGGGGGAAATGATCTGGTGTTTTAGGCTTTTCTAGTTCTTGTTTGCTGAAGCGTTGAAGTGGTGTACCGTTTTGCCGTCCGTAGCCACTAAGCAGATTACACTATATATATATATATAAATATATAATAAACCATATATAAACCATTTAACACTAATATTGTTTAATTCAAATTCAAACTGAATCTGATGTTTATAGTAGTCATCACATGACTTCGGCAAGCTAATTATGTATGTCCTACATATGAAAGCAAGACATTTTGTGAGACCATTATTGGCGAATAGTCTTAACTATGTCCAAATGTTTGTAGACACCCCCTCTAATGAATGAATTAGGCTACTTTGCAAATGAACACAAACACACACACACACACACACAGCTTGTCTTGTACTTGAAGAGAAGTACTGACAATAGAATAAGACTCTCTGGAGCAGATAAATGTGAACCTATTGGCACCATGTCTAATGTCAGAGGGGTGGAGGGGTAGAAGCTCTTGGTTTTAATGTTCTGGCAGATCAGTGTGTAAAAACTCATGCATGGGTTCCTGAGCAGTGTATTTATTGCTAAGTCTTAAGAAGAGCTTGTTTTTTGCTTAGGAAAGCTTTGCTTGTCGCACCTTCGGACACTACAAGGCATCACACACTGAACGACCCTAGGTTTTACTCCAGAGATCCAGTCTGAACCAGGTTTGAAATAACAGGCAAATGTGGCCTGAGTTCTTATAGTTTTTGTGGCGTGACTGAAAGATCCGGGTTTCAGCTGCCTCTCTGAACAAAGCCTCTGCTCAATTGCAGCGCTGTACGCTTGTCTCTAAGTCAGCATGTCTCTCATCCTCTCCCGCAGGTGCCACAGACTCTGCCTCTTCCTCCTCCTCTTCCTCCAGCTTCGTAAACGGAGCGACCAGTAAAAACCTTCCCGCTGTGCAGACGGTGGCCCCCATGCCCGAGGACACGGTGGAGAACATGAGGTGCAGCTCAGTTTCCAAAGCCTCTCCTTCCATCACCTCCCCTCTCCATCTCTCCTCCACTTCTCGAATTCCGACCTCTCCTTCTTTTTCTGCGAACCCCTCCCCCGCCCCTCTCTTTCTCACACTCGTACACCAGGCGAAGTGAGTCATCTTCTATTTCCGTTCAGCGTGCTGCGTTCCCCTCTACTTGACCTGTCTCTTCTGTTGCTTTCCTTTCTTTACCTCTCTCCTTCTGTTTCACACTCTCTCCCTCCTTTTCGCTCACAGACCTAGCATTGCTTTACTGTAGTCCCCACGTGCAGGCGTCGGCCTCGATGAAAGCCTGTCTGCCTCTTTTGTGGTGTGTGTGTATGTGTGTGTGAGTGTGTGTGTGTGTGTGTGAAAGGAAGTCCTCAGACACCGTGGGTGTATTGACAATTTTGGCAAAAAGACTGGCAAACCTGCATGTCAATCTGCCATCCTCCACTAGATGGCGCTCAAGTAACGTGATTGCTCTGTATAACACTTGCAAATGCAGATTACTGTGAGACTTGGGTGCTAGATAAGCACTATTGAAATAAGATTAAATGAAGTAAAAAAAACAAACAAACATACAGCTAAATACCACTAGTGTGTTGTCATATCATTCATGCACGTATGTTTAATATTGTGTTTGATATAATCAGCTTCATACATTAAATACAGGAATGCAGACTGAGACTGAAGCCGTCATTTATCTGTTAATCAGGGCAAGGAAAGCTGAGCTCACTGCATTCTGTTACTTGCTAGTCTGTGAGAACTACTGTAAAGTGCCTGTAATTACTGTCTGTGCCCATTTGTATTGCAGTGCCTTTTGTGAAGTGGACCAGTGTCCACTGCGAACCGGCCTGACACCTCCTGAGCTCAAATCCTTTA
The DNA here is from genome assembly GCF_030463535.1 of Salminus brasiliensis. Taxonomy (NCBI): domain Eukaryota; kingdom Metazoa; phylum Chordata; class Actinopteri; order Characiformes; family Bryconidae; genus Salminus; species Salminus brasiliensis. The sequence continues at coordinate 18,289,694 of NC_132893.1, read as the reverse complement.
GCTCACTGGCAGGATTCCAGACAGCTCCCAGAGATGCAGGACAGTGTCTTAGGCAAGGAAGCTTCAACTAGTCCATACCCAGCCCTACAAACACGACAGACATGATGACTCCCACCTCCCTGATTTCTTTCTTTCTGTCTATCTATCTATCTATCTATCTATTTATCTATCTACCTTCAGTGGCATGCAAAAGTTTGGGCACCCCTGGTTCAAATTTCTGTTCTGGTGAGTAGCTAAGCAGGTGAAAGGTGACCTGATTTCCGAGGGCATAAAGGGCAGTTAAAGGTGATGCATTTCTTTAATATTTGTAAGCAGGTCTTGTTTAGATGTTCCTTAAATATTTCTGATGCTAAATTTGAAGGCGAGTACACCCAGAAAAGGTGGTTGCTGTTCAGTAAAACAGTGTACCTCACTACAGAATCTGCTAAAGATGGGGTGTCCCGATTTGCCCTGATTTGGCTTCTAGCATTTCTACGAGCAGGTCTTCCAGACCTCAATTTCATCTCCCCTGTTTCTGTTAATGGAAGCAGTTGCATTAAGTGTGCTAGATAGATGGTTAGAGCAACCCATGCCTGCTGACTGTTGCTTTGAGGAGTCCAGAGTACTTAGAAAGCTTTAAAATTTGCATCACCTGTTCCTAATAACGACTATGGTCAAGCTATTTAAGGTCCGAGACATTGGTAAAAGTCTGAAAGTTCATATCTCTTGGGGTGCCCAGATTTCGGCATGGTGCTCCTTGCTTACCACTCTAAACTTGTGTAGAACAAGAGTGTTTTTTTTATTATTTATTTATTTATTTATTAAACATCATGCCTTTTGGAAATCAGTTCATCTTCTACTGACTTTACTGTTCACAGTAACAGAAACTTGAGCAGGATTGCCCAGACTCTTCCATAGCCACTGTACCTAGCTCTGCAGCTCTCAGTCTGTCTATGTCTCTCTATCTCTCTGCGTATTCAGCACTGTGCAAAAGTCAGAGGCCACACTTAATTTATTTAATTCTCAGTCAAAAACGGCTACTAAGTGCAATCCAGTGCAAGTTAATCATTCATTCAAAAGCAGGGAGACGCGTCTCACAGTAGATTCATCAGAAATCTGTGTTAAGTATACCCTCATTCTTTTTACAGCCTCCATTCTTTTAAGTTTTTAGGAATCTGTAGGGAGATTTCTGCTTCTCACCATCCAGTTGACCCCAAACACATTTAATGATGTTGAGGTCTGGACCCTAGCAGTTTGTCTATTAGCTTTTTTTCAACAATTCCCGCGCACAGACCTCTGGCATGACATCAGTCATGCGTCGCTGTATTGCATAAATCTATTAAATCATGTGTCAGCGCCCAAAACCATAAATAAGCCTCGAAGTAAATCGAATCTAGTGTGTGTGTTAAATCTACCACAACTTCACTTGTTTATGTCATAAACTCTTCTTGATGGAATGAGACGGGGGGGGGGGAAAGGAAGATATGTGGCAGTAAATATGGAATGTAGGGAGAAATCCAGGATTGGAAAGCTTCAGTTCATAATGCACAGATTATGATTGTTTTTTATTCTTGGAATAAGAAATTTTATTTAATATTAAATATTCAGTATTTAATATCTTTGGACGGGCCCCTGTCATTTTCCATGAAGTTTGCAGTCCAAATCAGACAGATCATTAACATCATGATGACATAAGCATGCTCAGGCCTGAAGCGTTAAGCGCAGGCCGGGAGGGCAATAGCGCTCAGGCATGGTACAAGGCAAACCTGCCTAGTGTGAGTACACCCTTAATCAGCCTCACATCCAACAGTTTCAGACCAGTTATTTTCCACAGGTGGATTATCTTCTGAAAAATGAGAGATTTGTACTTGATGGCTGTTTCGACTGGAAATTCGATAAACTAATGATGGTCTCTGACTTTTGCACAGAACTGTACACAAACGGTCCACTTTATCAGAAACACCTGTCTCGTGATTCTGCTCCCTGTATACAGTGCATGGACATTATAGGTATAGGCTCTGTACAAGTGTTTGGTTGCACACTGTAGCCTGTATTTGTGGTCATGCACAACTGCCCCATTCTACACTGGTCAGTTTCGACTGCTGGACCGCTCTTGACTGGATGTCATTTGGTTGGTGAACCAGTACAGTAGTAAATCGGCACAAACTGACCAGTGAGGAGGCAAGGCAGCCGGTCGAGGTAGACATTTCTAATAAAGTGACCAGTAAAAATATAATTCTCACACTTTCTCCACCCACACACACATACACGTACACACACACACATACACACACACACACACACACACACATACACATATTCTTCTCTAGGCTGACTTTCCTGTTTGACAGGGAGGTGGATGCTGGTGGGAGTGACCCTTTACTTGCCAGACTGCACTGCCCCCTACCTCTTTGATTCAGTCCCACCTCATGGACAAGACCAGCGCAACAACACACACACACACACACACATAACCGCACTGCATTCTCACAGATTTACTTCATTTCATCCCTGGAAAAATCCTGACTCACAGAAAATGAACAGATGAGCTATATTTACATTTGGCAATATCCGCCAATGGGCTTTCCATACTCTGAAGTGGGACTGAATCACTTCCTCCTCCTCCTCCTCCTCCTGCTCTTTTACCGCTTGCTGCTTAATAACAGTGGCAACCATGAGCTCCATCAACTGCTCCTGCTCTAAGCCTGGTTTCACCGCCCTGGATGCTACAGAGTCTCTCCTCGGCTTTCTGTCCTCGTTCAGCCCCTCAGACCTCGGAGTCTGGTGTCGTTTGCATCCACCAGCCTGTAGCCGTAGCCTCGACATAGGTCCGCTGAGCTTGTAGAGGTGGGGGTGCTATTGTAGCAGTGTTTGTGAAGCCTTTGCCCTCACCACAGCTCCCCCTTGTGGAAGAATCTTGGTGCTTGTTAGCAGCATAACACTAGAGCAGTGGTTTTTACTAGTCCTGGTTGTGAAGCATCCATGCTCTGCTCATTTTAGTGTTTTCTCTGCTCTCAACACAGGAAGAGACCTTTACAGGTATGTTTACCAGTAAAATAGCATACATATTTTTTACTTTTAATAATACTATTATTGAAAGTAATATTACTTTAATAAATACAGTATTTAATTTTAATAAAATAACTAAGGAAAATCTATAAAAGCTGATATATCAGGGATGAGGCTAATGTTCATGTGGAAGAATCTGTGCTAGTACATATCCTATGTAGCGGTGTGGGTTGAGTTCATGTATGTTTATGTACGTTCAACACTGTACCTGCAACCCTAACCGACCTTACCAGATTCATCTAATCACTGCCTTTAGACGTGCTTGATTAGCTAAAAGAGGTGGGGTTAATATTTTGTAAATGTACACTGTATGTCCAAATGTATGTGGACACCCCTTCTAATAAATGCATTTAGCTACTTTTTCACTCATTGCTGATGCAGAATGAGACTCAGATAAACAATGCCAGGCATGGGCTATGAGGGTATAAAGCCCCTCCAGTACTAGGCCGTAGAGCAGTGGAACTTTTAGGGTTGAGGAGAGAGTGGGGTAGGGTGTCCCAATACTTTTGTCCATGTAGTGTAATGCAAGCTAAAGTTGGACATGATTAAGTAATATTAGAAGCTAGACCTAGACTAGACCTAGAATATTAGAACTAGACCAGGTGGTCATTATATAGTAATAAAATGACCATCAGGAAAAATGCAGGCTGTGATGCTCACATGTCAAATCTTTTAACAGAATTTGGATCGTGATAGTGTTTTTGGCGGCCATTTTTCGCAGGCAATTATCATTTGTCAAAATAATTCATTATTCTTCAGCTTAGCGATTGTGCACCAAGTTTTCTGAGAGAACGTAAACGCTGCGTAAAGGAGTAGTTCAACAAAAAAACAAATGGACATGATTTATCACTTTCCCCACATGCAGCCAATCAGCTAAACCACTTCTGCTATCTGATGTGTGCTTCTTTAGATTACAGCGTGATATGCTAGGCTAATTTTGCTAACAAACAATGGATTCAGACTGTCACCAATCTCTTCTAGGTAAATACATTTTCAGATCTTAATTTATTCACTTCTAACAAGTTGGTATTGGTATTAAATTAGCATCAAATTAAATATTTAGGCTGACGTGTTTGGCTGGAATTGACCATTTAGGTCCAGTGTTTGTTAGCAACGTTAGCCTAGCGTCTCCTGTTCCAAACTAAAGAAGCACACATTTGATCAGATACCAAATATATCTTGGCTGATCGTCTGCATCTGAGATAAGTGATCGATCATGTTCATTTGGATTTTTGCCAAGCTGCCAAGGGGCTCCAGAACCAGGACTGTAAACCACTGTACTACACCCACTGACCCACTAACTCTTACATACTAACCTACTAGTGCTGGATGGGTGTGCTGTAGTGCATAGCTCATATGTATGTGCTAAGCTAATGAGACAGGCTTGTCTGTTCCTGTCTGTGCACCATCTTAATACCTCTCTCTCTGTCTTTGTCTCTCTGTCTCTCACCCCCCCCCCTTGTCCCCCAAAATCTCTCCTCTACAGCATAACCACTAAGCTGGAGCGGGCGCTGGAGAAGGTGGCTCCCCTGCTGAGGGAGATTTTCGTGGACTTTGCGCCCTTCCTGTCCAGGACCCTGCTGGGCAGTCATGGGCAGGAGTTGCTGATTGAAGGTACAGGTGCTGTATAGTGCTCCTTTTTCCTCTCTAGCTGGCGTCTCACTGTGGAGTCCCTCACTGTCTGCCGTGTGCGTATGTGCATATGTGTGTGTGTCTGCACCACTGGCTGCCTCATGCACACACAAACTCCATGGATTGAGGTATGAGGTCAGGATGTCGCAGGGTTCCAGTTCCAGTACCGGCTAAACTTGGTTTAGGTCACTTTATGGTGTAAGATCTGACCGAGTCTGTGTGGAGTGTTTAGGGAATTAGAAAAGATAAAGATTCCTGACCACAGCTCCAGCGGAGTAGGCAGAGATTACAGCTGCTTAACCCTGAAATCTGATTTCTCACCCTGAGCACTACCCTACACTTTCCTTCATCTAGCAGATTAAAATAAGCTTTGCAAACTGCAACTTGATTGGACTGTTTTTGCGGTGTCCTCCTAGGATCACCGAGTATGTCCAAATGTTTGTGGACACCCCTTGTAATGAATATATTCAGCTTTAAGTTGCTTTTAAGTTGTTGTTGTTTTTTCCAGTTAAAGCAACCCTATGTAGCATGTTTTCCTTAAAATAACAGCCTCAAAATCATTGGGGTACTCCACCTCAGGCTTGGCACGCTTCCAACTGCAGTTTGTAATCTCTTTCAGCTTGTCCAGAAATGCATGTAAACAAGTCCTTTATGGGTGGTTTAAAGTGCCAACTCCACCTCCTGACAGAAGGGGGAGCCATATGCAAGAAATACCCGTTTTCACATACTGCTGCTTTAACTCATGATTGAAAGACATATAAAGGGTCAGGGAGGCTGAACAAATCTCGCACATGTTCAGATCCCATCTGCTTTTTGTCTTACCACTGTCCTTTGTCACTGTCCTCACTCCTCTGCCAATCATCCTCTCTTTTTCTCTTCCCACCTTTTCTTCTTTCTGTCCTTCTCTCCCTCCCTCTCATGCTTTTCTCTCTGGTGCTCTCTCTGTTCGAGTCCTTCTCGGCCTCACTGTCTCGTTTTGACTGTCTTGTCTTTTACTGTTTGTCCGAGATGATTGTTCTAGTCACTGCTGGTATCACATGAAGACAGCATTGCATGCCGATGATCTGTAGCTTTATAAGCTGTCTCTGTGTTTCAGCATGTGTGTTTTTATTGTATGTTCAAATCTATCTCTTGCTTCCATTCCACTGCAGGTCTGGTGTGTATGAAGTCCAGCACGTCAGTGGTGGAGCTGGTGATGCTGCTGTGTTCACAGGTGAGACTGACATTCCAGTAGAGATCATTTTGTAGTAGTTGTGCAGGATTAATAAGCAAGCATCTACTGTTTATGAGCAGTGCTATTTTAAAAAATGTGGGATGTGGGACAACCCAACTCGTCCCATTGGTGGGGTTAACGATCACAGACTGGGGAGTCAGTTGTAGGAGTTGCTAAGAAGTCTACTAAATTGATTGAAATGCAGTCAGAGTAATTCAGTAGGGTCCTCTGTACATATTCTTTTTTTGAGCCAGATTAGCTTTCCAATCTAACTCTTTAGTACATAAACAGTTTTGAAATGCATTGTGGGATATGTGCTGCTTCATGTGGAGGCTGTACTTTGGTGCCTGGATGATTTTTTTTCGGGTTTGATGATATGTCTCGTGTGCAATTTCCCCAATGCAGGACATGCATTAACCTATTGCTACCTGCTGTTAAACTGGAGGGATGTGCATTTGATTAGCTTTCATATTCAGGTATTGATCAGCGAACCAATTAACGGACCAATATGTTTTTTTATTTGTCTGATGTCTGATGCATTGTAGTTCTTACTCACAGGGAGAGTCTAGCAGGCTAAATGAACAAGTAGCACAAAAGAGCTGTAAACAAAACTGTACACTTGATAGTACATTCTGTTATTGCGACCATTGCAGAACATGCATTATTCAAAACTGGCCATGGGAAATCTTTTGCCTGATAAAGAAACCCATAAAAAACATAGCAACCATAAAAATGCAACCAATATCATTCTTAAAAGGAGTGTTTTGTTGGTGTAGTCGTATTTTTTGTTTTTTTCCTCTCTTAAGCATAAGCCAAACATCTGCCTTTACCATCCCTGTAAAAAGCCAGTTGTGTATTTGCTTGTCTGTTCTCTCTGAGACTTTCCGCAGTGCAGCATATCGAATACCTGAATAGTGATTTTAGCTTTTGCATTTGGTCTTAAATTACATTTGAGGCTTTGACAACTTTTTCAGAAGTATTACATTTTAATTTGATGATTCCTGCAGGCACTGATGAGTCAGGCTAGCTGCGTCACTGTGAATTGCTATTGTGCTTCAAAATGGTGCAATATGACAGCCACCAAGAATGTGATTAAAACAGTATAGGTCTGATGTTTGTGATTTATACACACTGGAGGTGTCCAGGGTTAATCTGTTTGATTGCTGTGCAGCTTGCAGGGATTTCCCCAGAGAAGCATGTTGTGCTCGAATATGAGCCCCCCTATACAAAATCAGAGCAACATTTTAGCAGTGACAGATTGTCGCTGACCTTCATAAACAAGAGTTTTCAGTCCATTCAGGTATTTTAGATGCTTTGACCTTAACAGAGTGCATATATATATATATATATATATATATATATATATATATATATATATATATATATATATATATAAACCAATTGTCAGATTTCTAAATAGAATTCAGAGGGAAAGCTATGATACTGCCTGAACAGGTTTTCAGGTTCAGTAAAAGCACATAGGCCTGCATTTAGCATTTTGCAGTTTTCACCTTTATCGTCCCCAGTAAGCACCAGCTGCCGTAAGAGCTACATGAACGCCCAGTTTTAGGCCAGCCTGGCCGTTCTTTATTCACACATAAAGACGTAGGCTGATCAAAATACAGATACAGGCCTTAATCGGGTAAGTTTTTCCTGCAGGTCACCAAAGACGTCTTTTTTTGCAGCTTTTTCGACATCTAGCAAAGATGCTCACCTAAATAGTTGCCTTTCTTACGTCCTCATAAGACATGCTATAAACTTTCACACTGGCCAAAATTGTATCCTGTTTCTCTCCACAGATTCTGTCTTGATTTGATAATGTGTACGCAGTCACAGCTTCTAATAACAACAGATCCTTGTTTCAGCCTGCTCTGAGTGCTACTGCTTCAGCGTTGAATCAGCCCCCCACACTTATGTTAAACTCATTTGTTAAACTGATCCAGCTTTTACAGACATTTGCATGCATTTGCATTACCTTCTCGTAAGAGTCTGTGATAAATATAGTTAGTCAGGTTTGTAGTGAACATGCACAAGCTACTATTACAGCAGGTACTGTTAGAAATCTGTTATCCTTTTGTTAAAAAGCAAAGTAGCTTCTGTGCTTACCTTAGTCTGAACTCATTCCATGAATTTAAAGGAGCTCTTGAACTTCAAGGCATGTCATCCAAAAGGTCTACACTGATATCGAACACAGTCTGAACATCCTAGTTCTCCTAGTTGTCCACCTCCGGTCTTTGCTGTTGGCTCATGAGCAGAAGTTTAGAGCTATGATCTGTCCCACCCATAACACCCCTTCCCCCCTTCTTTTCCCGTTATCCTTTCTGCCCTCATCCCCCCCGTCAGCACAGATAATGTTACGCTGGCTCCACGCTGGCCCTCCATTAGGGGCTCTGGGGACGAAACCGAACCCAAAATATTGATTGGCAGGAAGAGGGTGGTAACTGAAGCTTCTAATGATGGAGCCTTACAGAACCATCAGCAGCTCGGCCTAAGTGCATCCTGTCCATACACCCCCACCCGCTCCCTCTCTTCTCTGTACTTCTGATATGAACCTGGCAACCAGCCACTGAGTGAGGACAGATCATCGATATGTCTGCTCCGATAGGTCTTAGACTGTGATAGACTGTGACTACGCCTGCGCCTGAGCTGCAGATGTGTTGACTTTCTAGTTTATCAAGCATAAAATCCACCAGTCCATGTAACAATTCTCCCACTTTAGGTGCACATCATTTAGCACAGCATGGAGTACTCAGCGTGGTTTAACCTGATGGTCCATTACCACATGTGGTCATTAAACATTATTTATTTTTGCTTAATAGAACTAATTGGATAAGAGTGGTTTTCCATAGGAAAGAAAAGGAGTGATGTAATTTTGCTTGAGGACATTGGTACTGGTAAATGAAAGATTGGAAAAGTTTGCACATTGCCAACATACAAAATAAAAACTCCATATTCAATATGCTCACAGGAATACTGTTTAAAAATTAGAGATGCACTGATTTTTATTATTATTCTTTTTTTACTATGACATTTCCTATTTTCTTTCTTTCTGAGAATTATAAATGGCTGCATTTATACTGTTAGATATTAATATATAACTTGTAAAATATTTTACACATTTTATGTAAAGCATGTAACAAATATTAGTGCAGAAGCATAAGTAGTAGTGTTAGTAGTAACCTGCTACTGCTTTGTAAACAATGGCTGAGGCCACTGCCAGTTCCTAAATCCGCCCATAATTCAACCAATCACACCAGAGTATCCAGTAATCGAACCGGAGTGAACGCAAGGCTGGACAATGGGACGCACATTCTCATATTTGGGATTAAAAAGGCTAATCTCGCTAATGTAGTGGAAGAATTTTGACTGCTGGGTCTCACAGCTGAGCTGAGATGTGCAGGGTCACACACATGTTTTTCATTTCTACTTGACGTACTTTGGTCTAGTCAAACTAGCCCTTGTCCATGTTGGAGGTACTTCCAGACATGTGAACTGTCCTCCTGTTGGCTGTGCTAAAGCCCAATGAAGTTTTCTTAAGAACTGCTGAAGACCAGTGATCGCTTTGCAGGTGGACGACACAGTGAGCCATTTTAGTCTCAGCCATGGTGTGTGTGTGTGTGGCTGTGGCTGTGCTTGTGCTTGTGCAGTGTAAATGTGACCGGCACAGAATTGGTTCTATGAGATTGATCCAGTCTCCGGCCAATCGATTGTCAATTGGTGTATCTCTGTTAACAATGTAATGTAATCCAATATTTTTTCATTTTACTGCAGTTGCAGTGTGTCATTAGCAGTGTTTTTGGTTTCCCAGCTTATAGCCAGTGGTCAACAACGCAACACAGTTCATAGAAGTGACTCAAATGGTGGATTCAGCACTTAATGTGATTTAAAGGAAGCACACTCACAGTCTTAGTAGCATCATGTGACTGTAAAGACCTAGCTAGTGGGCGCCATTTGGTGGTGACTTGGCCATTTTGGATAAGGGAAATCACAGAGAAACCCCCATAATAACTTATTGCATCCATAGTGCTTATATAAACATTATATATAAACATTTGCTTGATGTTCCAAAAATGCTAATAATTCATGCTTACACAACCATTATCCAGTCCATCTTTATTATTCTTAGAATTAAACAGGCTGATTTGTTACTGTACCTTTAAGACAACCTGAGGGTTGTTTATACAGCTTAGTTTCTGGATAAGGAGTTTAAATTAATGGCGTTTGATGGTACTATCCAGACACCGCTAATCTTTTAAATAACATTGTTCACTCCCCAATTCACAAACAAGTGAGGAAAATCCAGCTTTCCATGCTGTGAGATACAGATAGGATGACTTCACAGTGCTGATCTGTGTTTGTTTGCTGTTTTAGGAGTGGCAGAACTCCATCCAGAAGAACGCAGGACTTGCCTTCATTGAGCTCATTAATGAGGGCAGGTAAGGATGTTTATTTTTTATGTAGAAAAGGTGCATCATATGGACCTCATAAACACACCATACACTTTATTAACTCAGTGAACGGTTATTCAGCCACAGTCTAACCCAGTTTGTGTGAGCGTGTGCTGGATATTCCTGCTGGCTAACTGCAGTTTGTGTGTTTCAGGCTTTTGTGTCACGCCATGAAGGACCACATCGTTCGTGTAGCCAACGAGGCAGAGTTTATCCTTAACAGACAGAGGGCAGAGGATGTCCATAAACACGCAGAGTTCGAGGTCTAGAGTCACTACGCATTTACATAAAACAAAGTCTAGAGTCACCACATGTTTATGTATTCTTTGCGCACATTAGAAGTCTAGAGTCACTACTCAGTTACGTAATGTTAGAAGTCTAGAGTCACTGCTTCTTTGCGCACATTAGAAGTCTAGAGTCACTACTCAGTTACGTAATGTTAGAAGTCTAGAGTCACTGCTTCTTCGCGCACATTAGAAGTCTAGAGTCACTACTCAGTTACGTAAGGTTAGAAGTCTAGAGTCACTACAAATTTATGTAAGGTTAGAAGTCTAGAGTCACTACACATTTATGTAAGGTTAGAAGTCTAGAGTCACTACTCAGTTCCGTAATGTTAGAAGTCTAGAGTCACTGCTTCTTCGCGCACATTAGAAGTCTAGAGTCACTAGTTTAGTTTCGTAACGTTAGAAGTGTAGAGTGACTGCTTTTTTGCAATCATTAGAAGTCAAGAGTAACCCTCCTTTACATAACGTTAGAAGTCTAGAGTCACTACACATTTATGTAATGTTAGAAGTCTAGAGTCACTGCTCATTTGCGTAGCGCTAGAAGTGTAGAGTCATTGCTTATTCGCGCACATTAGAAGTCTAGAGTCACTATTCTTTTACGTAACATGTGACCCCAAGTGAGACAAGACAAAGGCAACAGTGGCAAAAAGAAAAACCTCCCTCAAAGCTGGAGGAAGGAGAGACTCACAAGGGGGGGACCCATGCTTCTCTGAACAGAACCACTTATAAAGGACTAATAAATGGTGTAAAGTCACCTTAAAGCTTGGGAGTACTGATCTAGTCATTGATGGCAGCAGTAGTAGTTTTAATAATAAAAGTAATGATGGTTAATAGTAATAACAATAAGAAGAAGAACAGTTAGAGGATTAATAGTTAGAGTACATGTAAAGGAAAGCTTCAGCGAAATCTCTAAGAGTGGAAAAGGCTTGAGTTGTAAGAGCTTCAGTTAAAAAGACTGAATGGGTAGAAGATTGACGAGATTGCACTCAGTTATCCTTTATTATGAGATTTGGACCGGAATCCACAGTCATGTTTACCCTGTTCTCCTTTTAACTCTGCCTTCATTAGTCGAACTGCGCTCAGTATGCAGCAGATCGACGAGAGGAAGAGAAGATGTGCGATCACCTGATCAGTGCTGCCAAGCACAGAGACCACGTCACCGCCAACCAGCTGAAGCAAAAGATCCTCAACATCCTCACCAATAAACATGGAGCATGGGGCACGATGTCACAGAGGTACACACCAACACGGCCATTCCAAGTCTTCCCAGCAACGCTGACAAAGTGCTTCAATGAGCTGCTTCTGTGTTATGACTGCTGTAATTTACTGCGCGTGGTTGGAAGGATATTAAGGTATTCATAATGATGTTTATCAGTGTGCAGAGCTTCACTGTGGATATGAGCCCCCTGTCTGCTCACCACACTGCTAAACTTGGATTGAGACGCGAGATCACATCAGAATGAAGCATGAAAAGACGCTTGTGAAATGATTACAGTGCACTCGAGGGCGAAAGATGATTACATCCTGTTGTTGAGAAAGTGTGCTTACGTAACCCATTGTCCACTCCTCTCTGCCCTCTTCAGCCAGCTGCATGATTTCTGGCGTTTGGATTACTGGGAGGATGACCTTCGTAGGAGGCGGAGATTTGTACGCAATGCTTTTGGCTCCACCCACCCAGATGTGGCACTGAAAGCCCTGGAGGACTATGGTCAGTGATTTATCTAGCTCTCCTCACATTCTAACAGCAGTGGATGGGTCCCAATCTACAGGATAAGGTGTTTGGAACATGGATGTTTAAAAGAGTAAATCAGATTCTTGATCGGAGTGTAAAAGCAGGCATTGGTATAAGAGGTGTGGTTTCCAATTTGTCGGCTATTTTTCAGAACTTTAAAACTGTGGAGCCAAAAAAGAATGCATGGGAGGAGGAATTGGGTGTTGAAATACCCAGTTGGACTGTCTTGTTCTGTCTTGTTGACTCGAGGCACTACCTAATTCAGTTTAGTAATAAGTCTTGCACTGATTGTAGCTACATACATTTATTCCAGGTATCTCTCCTCCTCAACCAAGGCTTTTCATATACATGCTAGTGGAGCTAATCCAATAGCCAAAGTATATGACTATAGCCTACATCAGTAAACATAGTTATAGTCTGTACGTTTAGAAGTTTTAGAATACCCCAATGTTTTTCTAGATTTTTGGACATTTAAGCCCCAGTGAGGTCCAGTGAGTAACCTGAACTGGTACAGAGGAGAGAACAGATAGAACTTACACTAAACAAAGTGTAATAAAAGTGTGGCTCTTTATAAAAAATACTAATAAAGTCAGTGTGTGTAAAAGTAGTACAGCTCCCAGTACAGCTTCCAGTGAATCTTGTGAGTGCATCACTTATGTTTGCTTCACAAATATGTTCACCAATGCGGAGAGATAGGGAAAAAATATGCCTATTTGACCTGATAAGAAAATAAAAAAAATTTTTTTTAGAAGTTTGTTATTCATGTTATATTATATACGTCTATATTTGTGTGCACCTTGTTAGGAGAGGTGTAGTCAGTTAATTGGTTAGTTTCAAATAACTGCAATAACATTGTCCAGTTTGTTAGATTTGGTAGATTTTCCAACTCTGTTGATGCAGTTGGTAATTAGGTTGGGATGGTATTTTTCCAGCATCCTGTTGGTGGTAGTTTGGGAATGATTTTGGTCACCACTGTGTCCTCAGCTCCTGAAGAAGAGGAGAACAAGAAGTCGAAAAAGACGTTTCGGAGCCAGTCTGTGGTCAGCCAGAACCCGGAGACCGAGCTAATGCTGGAGGGGGATGACGATGCAGTAAGCCTGCTGCAGGAGAAGGAGCTTGACAATCTTGCAGGTATCTTACCTACTCTGAAGTAAAGAAACCTTTCAAGCCATGATCTAAGAATTGAATCTTCCTGAAAGTCTTAGAAGCGAAATGATAAGCCAACCTAGATCAGACTAAAGTGTTTTTGCCCCATCCCCAGATGAGCTCTTCTTGGATATTGCATTTTAGTTTGTTTTTATTTGCTGTGTTTGTAAATGTTTGTAAATGTACTTTATTTCTAGTGTCTTTTCGTCCCAGAGTATTTACCTCCCGAGGCAAGTTTCCTTCTAAAACTCATGGGTACCCTAACAAACACAAGAAGCCGAAAGCTTTTTGGGTAGAAATTGCTCTTGAATCTGCACAAGAGTGTAGAGAGGCTTCCTCCACAGCTGATGAAAGCTGCTGCTGATGAGACACTCGCCATTCAAAAGCTGATTCACTAAATGAACTAATTACCGGCTGCACGGCAGCTGCACTCATCAACCTTATTCAGCAACTGACAGTGTATAACACACTTGACTAATTTGATCTTTATTTGAACAGATTAATGTTCAAGTTTTTTTGTTGTTCTTGATGATTCTGTGGTTTAATATGCTGTGTAATTCTATAATTAACAAATGATTAGTGTTGGATTAGAAAAAAAAATCACTATACTGACCATGTAATCTGCCCAAATCTGTGTAGTACAACCCTGAGCACTGTACTGTTTATGTCTGAGTGCTGATATGATGATGAATATCCTTGTCTCTCTCAGGTCCCGTGGTTCTGAGCACACCGGCTCAGCTGGTGGCTCCTGTGATCGTTGCCAGGGGAACACTCTCCATCACCACCACCGAGATTTATTTCGAGGTGGATGAAGATGATGCCGCCTTCAAGAAGATAGACGCAAAAGTACGAGTCTCTGATCCACGTTCATTTTGTTTCTCACATATCAGTACCTATGCTTCGGTAATTCTCAGAGTCAGAGTGCAAAATCCCCTGCAGCAAACTCTTGGCTGGCTGCCAACTCAAATGTTGGCAACAGTTTGAAACGTTGATTAATGTCCTAGAGGAGAACTTTTGCGTTCCGTTTTTGTGTATCAGAGCAGAGCATGTGGAGGGATGTGACTTGCTCTTTAAATACTGTTGCCATATTTATTAATTTTTTTAGCCTTTGAGCCACTAAAACACTGACATAAGGATCTTGCGTACAGCTTAAGTACAGGATCCCCTCAGTAAAGATGTAGCTGTACATTTATCAAAATATAATAATTGGTGGTATCCCACAGGTACCCATAGCTGAACTCCAGCAACCACAGAACAACCGAAACCTCCAGCAACCACAGAACAACCTTTGTATTTTTCTAAACTGTGGGACTCATGGACTTGCAGTATTAAGTTTCTCCTGCAGGGGACACTATTAGCATTTTAGCAATTAGCAATTTGCCATGAACTCACACCAGCAGTGTCTCACTTGCATGCATTTGCGATTAAGTACTGCAGTGGAACTTCTTGGTGCATGTATGAGCATAGGTACTGACCTCTATTCATTTACATTTACATTGCATTCAAGGCATTTACAAAAAACTCTTATCCGGAGTGACTTCCAGAAGTGCTTTACTGTTTACGTTTATTTTTACTGTTTAGTTAAAAATCCTTTGCTAGTTTGTATAGCCTAGCATCCAAAAGATGCCTCCAAGCTTAGATACAACTACTAAATACAAAAGTCAGTATGGAGACCTCAGCACTCAAGATACACTACACTTTGCCTAAGTACTCTAGGAAGAGGTGAGTCTTTAGTCTGTTATTGAGGACAGCGAACTACACTCAGAGGAAGTACGTTCCACCACTTCTGTGCCTGGACAGGATAGATTAACAGGATCTACTTAAAAGTATAGTCAAAAGCCCGTCTACACTGCAAACTAAGGCTGAACCCAAGTAAAAAAGCAAGCGCACTGATTTCTGAGTGCATACACCCCTGTTATATTTACAATTAATGGAGTTATGTAATAACTGAAAGTTTGGGAGGAGGACCATGACCAAACTCCTCCCCTCCATTACTACACGCTATAAAACCGTTCCTCTCCCTTCTCGTTCTCATGACGAAAACTTGCACCCCACCACCACCCCTGCTCCTCCTGATGATCCAGTTATACTCAACCTCTACCTGGCAGGGGGGGGTCTGGCTTTGAGTTCCATCCGATCAAAGCCCCCCAGAACTCTAGCCCAAATTTCTGTAGTTCTCCCTCCTTGCCTCAGCTAGCGTGGTCCACACCAGGCTGTTAGCACCACCCCTGCAATTCACATTTTGGCTAACCTACACCTGAATCAACACTTCAATCAACTAATGGGCACCCAGCTTCTAGGCTAACCAAAAGACAAGAGTATTAACAGTATTAACTTTTTAAATATATATTTAAAAGCCAGCCTGCCTTGCAAACTAAGGATGAACCTTAGAAATAAAGAAGTAAGCATGCATCCCATTCTTCTCTTTTTGGATCCGTTTGGTATTGAATTAAAAGAAAAACCTAGAAAAAGTGTGATTAGGTTGTAATGATGTTTGATTAAAAAAAAAACTTAATTATATTAACTAAATTAATTATATATTACTATATTAATTAAATAAGAAACTTTGATTACTGTCCTGACAAATATTCTTTAGTAGAAATATTAAGTAAAATGATCATTTGAAAGTGCAAATCCAGCAAAAGGTACATGTAACTAGTTACTATCCACTTCTGTGTGTGAGTGAATGGATCTGATTGTGTTTGGTATGTGTTCAGGTGTTGGCATACTCTGAGGGTCTCCATGGGAAGTGGATGTTCAGTGAGATCAGGGCAGTGTTTGCCAGGCGGTATCTGCTGCAGAACACTGGACTGGAGGTCTTCATGGCCAATAGAAGTAAGACAAGAAAGTTGTAATATTTGAAAGTGCAAATAGTTCACTGTAAGGATCACACTGGGTCTTTGTACACCTTTTGTGATTTGCCAAACAATCTTCACACCCTTTCATCCTTCATCCCGCAAACTGAACACCCTCTGTCCCACAGCATCGGTGATGTTTAACTTCCCGGACCAGGCTACAGTCAAAAAGGTGGTGTACAGTTTACCCCGAGTCGGAGTCGGCACCAGCTACGGACTCCCTCAAGCAAGGTGGGACATCGTCCAGCATTTATAATGTGTCGCATAGGATAAGAACTGACATTAGATCAGATTTTTCTCTTGTTTGTGAGGAATAGTCTGATCACTTATCAGTTACACCAGATGCAGTCTGTTATCCAAGACAAGATAAGTTTGATATCCAACATGTGTTAAGTTTAGAAATGAGGCGTTAGGCTAATGTTGCTAACAAACCCTGGACTTGGACTGTTACCAATCTCATCTCAGCAGCCACTTTCAAAGTAGACTGCAGTGCATGAAATGATACCACATGCTTTGCTGAGTCAAAAGTGGCTCCAGTTACTTAAAATGGCTTGAACAGGGTTCCTCAGGGGCTGTTTAGTAAAGGCAGTGGTACGTCTAGAACACGAACAACACATTTGGGTGCTTAAATGGTTCCTTGACTGGTTAAAGCGTTCTTCTTATGGATGGAAAACCATTTGAATGAATGGTGTTCACATGGATGGGGTAATGGCCTTCCAAAAAGAGTAATATAAAAAATAAATTATGAAGTGGTAAATGTGGTGTATATAGCACAATACGTGCTCCACTATCTACAAATTATTTGTATATAGAATTGATATAGTACCCTTTTTGATTACAGTGTTTTTATAGAATAAAATCAGCAGTTCTAAACAATAGTGGAACATCTGAGTGTGTTTTCATTGGGCTGAAAGATGTTTTCAGGTGTGTATGGTGAGATTGGTAACTATTCAAATCCAGTGTGTGTTAGGAACATTAGCCTAGCGTCTCCTGTTCTATTGTAAAGAAGCAAAATTCCGATATCAAACATGTCCTGGCTGATCCACTGAATCTGGGGGAAGTGATAAAGCGTGCTAATCACATTTTTCACCAAACTGTCCCTTTAAGTACTTACCAGAATGCACCAGAATATTAACTAGTATCTGCACAAAGGTCTTTCCTTTAAACCCTGTACTGTAGACACACAGCCAATGGCAGTCCTGTAAAACCGAGCTTCTAGACATTAACTTGTGTATTGTTGCTTTTGATGTTTCTCATCTACATGACTGTTTTTCATTCATGCAGGCGTATCTCCTTGGCCACTCCTCGGCAGCTCTTTAAGTCCTCCAACATGACCCAGCGCTGGCAGAGGCGGGAGATTTCCAACTTCGAATACCTCATGTTTCTCAACACCATCGCAGGTGAGCACGCACACCACGAGAGAAGCGTGGTCCGGACCGAATACTGGTATACTAGTACCCTGCATTCATTCGTCCAAAGTCATTTGCTTATGGTGAATTACAGAAATACGTTGATTAATTACATCAGCCACAAAAAACACTCATATGGAACTGTGATTGGTCAGAATGCTTTCAGCTGTATTCGTATTGCAAAGCCTAATATAGCAATAACTACAAAACAAACGACAGCCTTACACATCACTGATCACTAGTGATTATATGGTGAGAAGAAAAAAGCCTGTGATGGTTCATGAGCCGAAAACAAAATAGATGGAGTCTGGTGTTACAAGGAGTTACAAACTGCTCTAGCAGTCCTTGTAACACCAGACTCTATCCTGTTCTAATCATAGTATGTGAGTGGAGTGGCAGTAATTTCCGCTCTCTGCTCAAAGTGTACCGCAATCACTCCACCGCTGCTCCTCTGTGGGTTTTTTTTTTATTTCCCCTTCCACATCCATTATGTGTTCTTTATTCTTACTGCAGCATATTTATTTTTTATATATCTGTATAAAACAGTCGGACAAGACAAGTGTTTGTATGTGAATCCATGGCTGGTAAAGGAATAGTTCATGGAATAGCCACTATGGCCTGGGGGTGCCAATCCCGAGCTAAACTGGTTTGCCATTGGTGGCCAGAGTCCAAGAGAGCACAATTGTTACGCCAGCAAAAACAATATATACTCTGTGCTTCCTTTTTTTACATTACAAGGATGTTCAAAAGAAACACCAGCAAGCCAGCCAATCAGTAACCAGATTTGTTTCCGGCAGTATTTTATCAATGTTATTGATAATTAATCTTCAGTTAGTTGTTGCAGCCCTGAAGACCTTTCACAATTTTTGTGTCCAGGGAGAACGTATAACGATCTGAACCAGTACCCAGTCTTCCCCTGGGTCCTCACCAACTACGAGTCTGAGGAACTGGACCTCACTTTGCCTGGCAACTTCAGGGACCTGTCAAAGGTACATTCTGACCATCCTAATGGAAACATTTTGAACCCATCAACACAAGATCGTCATCAAAAACAAGTTCTTAGAAACATACATTTTATCCCACTCACTCTTCCGGCACTTTCTTTCTCTCAGCCAATCGGAGCCCTGAATCCAAAGCGTGCAGCCTTTTATGCAGAGCACTACGAGACTTGGGAGGAGGATGGTACCCCGCCGCATCACTACACCTCCCTCTACTCCACGGCTGCCTCCACCCTACTGTGGCTTCACAGAATAGTGAGTTCTCATGTTCTACACTATGACTTTTACACTGTACTGCACGTGTGTACGGCACCCGAATCATAGTTATCGTACATTAGATATACATACTAGCCATTAAACCCTTACTGAATACCACTGTGGTACTGTAATAGGATGCCACTGGTTTAACAAGCCAGTGTCTACCACTATCAACTGTTAGTGGTATTTCTGCACAGTAGAAGTGTTTCGGAACCACAGCAAGTTATCCATGAAGGAACAGACCATGTGAAGTTACAAAGCGGGGTCACAGAATGCAGAAATGTCTACAATGCTCTGCTGACTCTATAACTGCAGAGCTGCAAAGAGGGACCAACTACATATGAATGCCTATGGATTTAAACCAGCTGTAGGTGTAACTTGTAGATGTCCCAACACTTCTGTCCATATGATGTATGTAACCATCAAGTTTAAAAATTCTGAGTGCAGTTCAGCCGCCCGCTCATTCACACTGAAGGACTGTGCGTTTTTTTAATGAGCCAACACAGCCAATCAGAATATATATATATATATATATATATATATATATATATAGACTTAGTTATGATAAGACACCAGTTTAATCAAAGAGGGTTGAACTGAAAATGAGATCTACTTAAACTCGATCTTCCTACTTTCGCTCTCTGTGTCTACTGTGTTAGGAGCCCTTCACCACCTTTTACCTGAACGGGAATGAAAAGAAGTTTGACCACCCGGACAGAACATTCTCTGGCATCATGCGCTCTTGGAGGAGCTGCCAGAGGGACACGTCCGATGTCAAGGTGAGACAGAATGGCCAAATGAACTGCTATTCCATTGTTACCACCTAGAACCCCCTACCCTTTTCATGGTTGTTTAAATGTCTTTGCTGCACAGGAGTTGATCCCTGAGTTCTACTACCTCCCGGAGATGTTTGTGAACAGTAATGGTTATGATTTGGGCTTGAGGGAGGATCGCACACCTGTGAGTGACGTTGAGCTGCCGGTCTGGGCCAAAAAGCCAGAGGACTTTGTTCGCATCAACAGGATGGTAAGGAAATTGAACTGTGTCGGACATCCACATGCAATGAGTGTTTTCACCAACTTGAACTTCTGAACAAGTAAAAACTCAATTTTAGAATTTATTTGCACATTTATTAAAATTTCACATGGACATAAGCATTCAGACCACTTGAAATTTAGCTCTGGGGTCCTCCCATTGCTCTTTAACATCTTGATTGGAGTCCAACTGTGGTAGGTTCCGTTGATTGGACATGATTTGGAAAGACACACACCTGTCTATATAAGGTCTTACAGCTGACAATGCATATCAGAGCAAAAACCAAACGATGAGAAGGAAAGAGGAGCTCTGTAGAGAGCTATAAAAAACATCTACTGCACTGAAAGTTACCAAGAGCTCAGTGGCATCCATAATTCTTAAATGGAAGAAGTTTGGATCAACCAAGACTCTTTCTAGAGCTGCCTGCCGTACTAAAGTAAGTAATCAGGGGAGAAGGGGCTTGGTAATAGAGATGACCAAGAACAAGTGGCCCAGGCAGAGCCCTTACTTGAACCCAGTCAAACACCTCTGAAGAGACCTAAAAATGCCTGTCCACCGACAGCCAGACAGCAAACCTTGTGGCATCATCCCCATGAATACTGGAGGCTGTATGGAGCTGCCAAAGGTGTTTTAAGTACTGAGTAAAGGCACTGAATACTTATGTCAATGCAATATTTTATAATTTCACTTTCTCATGATGGGTTGTTGAGTGCAGAATGATAGGGAAAACTTATTTATTTTTAAGTCAAAGGGTGCATTAGAGAGCGAATGATGTGAACATTAACATATTACTCCTAATGTTGTCTGGATAGGATAGAATTCCCAATACAGCAATCGTTGTATCTTAGCGAATTGAATTTTGAGTTTTGTGTATCGTTACATTCCTACAAACCTCACTAACTGCTGTGGTCCGTCTCAGGCACTGGAGAGCGAGTTTGTGTCATGCCAGCTGCACCAGTGGATCGACCTGATCTTTGGCTATAAGCAGAGAGGACCGGAAGCAGTGAGGGCGCTCAACGTGTTCCACTACATGTCCTACGAAGGCTCTATCAACCTGGACACCATCACAGACCTGCAGCTCAGAGAGGTGAGGCAGACACACACACACATGGGTACAAACACAATTCCTCTACTCATTCCTCCTACGTAGTTAGAAGAGAATCAGGCTTCAGTGATCCACCTCCTACACGGTTTTCCTATGAGGGCTGAAATCCAAATCACTAAAACGTGTTTAGTGTCCTCGATTACTGTCTTTTGCCTTTGTTCTGCAGCAGTGTAATTTCTAGTTCAGCTGAACAGCGTGGAGGCCAGCTTTCAGTGCTGTTCTTTTCTCTGACCCTCAACTCAGACAGCCTCTCAGCCTATTTTGCGTAGTACAATGCAGTGCGTTCTCTTCATCCAGGTTGTTCTGTTACCTGCCTTTTCCCCACCCCCTCTCTCTTGCTTCCTGTTCTTGTTTCTGTTTTCTATTTCTCCCATTATTGCTGGCTCTCAGCATTGCCAGAGGCCTCACACTCCATCTCTGGTCCTCATGTGAAAGCTCTATTGTCTGCTTGTCTAATTAGGCAGACAAAGCTGGAAGAGACACACGGGCACTGATCAACACTTCAGCTTCAGCTGCTGGCTCTTTTACAGCTACCTATTTGGAGCACTCTCTCTCTCTCTCTCCCTCTCTCATGCTCTCACACACTTTCTCTCTCTTTCTTTCTCACTTTTCTTCAGTCCATGGAGACCCAGATCCAGACCTTCGGACAGGTACCCTCTCAGCTGCTGATCGAGCCCCATCCTCCGCGCAGCTCAGCCATGCATCTGGTGAGACTGAGCTCTCCACTCATTTTATGCGTTATACTACATTCCTATGATGTTATATAGCACAACATTAGGACTGTCCCAATTATTAGATTAAAATTGATTACTTGATTTTATGCTTCTCAGCTTTGGCTTGATTAAAATGAACCCTGGTGCGATTGCTCTGTTAGTGCGGTTCGTTGGAGTAAGTGAAAATGCGGCTTATCGAAGTTTGGTGTGCACCAAACAAGCTGCTCAGACGGTCAGGTATTCTTGCTGTTAGAGTTGAGACTTTGTGCAGACCTCCCAACGTGTGTTATTTCAATTTTTTCTGTCTGGCGCTTCATTTAGTGGGGCTGTCTGCCAAACTGCACACTTCCACACTGTACCACACTCTATCACAGTGTTTCAAAACTAGTCACCGTTAGAATTGCAGTCTTTACAGCTTTAACATGTGGTTTAACTTTAACTTGCAGTGTATTTATCCCTGCTTCCTGCTTCCACAAGCAGCCAGTGACCTATAAGCTCTGCTTCTTCCAGTGAGAGATATTACCCACCCGTTTTAACCCACAACCTGCAGGATGTTTGCCCACTATGACCATGGTGCCGCAGATTTAATCCTGCCCACTAGTTATTGCAGGACTCACAGACACACCCGCCTTGTGCAGACCTCTACTTGCAGACTTCTGTCATATAATCCAGGGCTAAGATTTAACAGTGCATCAAGTATAAACACATCGTCAGGTTTGGAATTGTCAGTGACTCTGCTTAGAGGTTCTTTTGCAGAATCTTCAACAGGCTCTGTGTAGGTTATTGTACTAAGCTGTGGTTAGTAGGTTGGAGATTCTCTACAAGGGGGAGTCATTTACACTCACATCACATCACAAATTCCACACCAGCAGGATCTCAAAAGTTCTCTTTCTTACTCGTTTCCAACAAACATTTATTTGTAATGTCTCCGACTTGGATGTACACGAACGTAAATGGTCTGTAATGAAAACTGTACCTGGTGTAAGCAGGAAATGCTGTCAAAAAAAAACAAAACAAAAAAAAAAAAAACACCAAGTATGCCACTTCGATCCTGAATATTTTATACAAACCTCAGATGACGATGTGTTAAAAGCAGGAAAAATGGGCAAAACTAAATATCTTGGCCACTTTGACGAGAAACCAGATTGTGATGGCTAGACGACCGGGTCAGAGGATGGGTCTTACCTGCCTGATGTACCTACCATAACGACAACTGATGAACCGGTGACCGGGTCATTGGCATCTAAGGCACATTGATGCTCCTAGAGACCCCACATCACAACTTACTTGTAGGATCTGCTGCAAATGTCTTGTGGAGTCCATGCCTATATATATTTATATATAATATATGGAGTAAGCTGACTTTAGTTCACCTTCACAAAGCATACATTCTGGATATTAGAAACCAGGTGATGCATGGATGATGTGGGATTCTTGCTTTCACAAGACCAACTGAAGAATGTGATAAAAATAGGTTATTAAGCAAGCAGTGGCTATAACATAATGATCAAATGTTAGATGTCTGCCCCACTCTATGTAATGGACTCCCCTTTTTAATGAGTAAATTCAGCTATTTTTTTGGTAAACTGTGTATTACAAAACTGTTCCACTGCACACACAGTTTTATAGAAAAAGCAAGTCTTCATCTTCATAGAAAAGCATTGGCAATAGGAAGCTGTACCACCTCACATCCCCCAGTACAGTGGAACTGTGTTGGTTGAATACCCTCAAAATGAGCTGGGTAATGTTTAAACATCCATTAGTCGATCTGATCTTACTAATGCTCTTGTGGATAAATGCAATCAAATCCTCACAGCAGTGATCCAGGATCCTAGTGTACTAGTATGTGGCCTTCTTAGAAGGGCAGAGGCTGTTACTGAAGCAAAATGTAAAACAAATGAGTAGGTGTTAACATTTGGAAGTACAGTGTACATGTGTGTACACATGATATACACTATATGGACAAAAGTATTGGGACACCCTGCTTATTCATTGTTGAAGTCAAGGGTAATTAAAGCGTTTATCCTGCTTTTGTTTGAGCAACTCTCTGCACTGTCCCGGGAAGGTTTTCTACTGGATTTTGGAGCATTGCTGTGAGAATCTGATTGCATCAGATAGCATCAGTAGACAAGGTATATGTGCATTTTCACATGTGTCAGCAATGGGTACAAATGAACGTAGCTGAATACATTCATTAGAAGTGGTGTCCACAAACATTTGGACATATAGTCTACATCAGAGCCTTTCTTAGATTAGACCAGCCAAACCCTCCTCCCTCTAACCCAAATCAGACCTAACCCCTGTCCCTGTTCTCCCACCCCTAAAGCTCCTCATCCTTACCTCGTATGGTTCCACTTTAACATACCTCTCTCCTTCCTCTTTTTCCCTCCTCCTTCCTTCCTCTTTACCTTCTTCCTCCTCTCCCCTCTTCCTCCTCACCCTCCTTTTCTACCTCTTTGGCTGCGTCTCTCTCTCTCTCTCTCTCTGTCTGCCTGCCCGCCTCTCTCGCTCTCTTTCTTTTCATCAGTGTTTCCTTCCTCAGAGTCCGCTCATGTTTAAGGATCAGATGCAGCAGGATGTGATCATGGTGCTGAAGTTTCCCTCTAACTCTCCGGTGACACACGTGGCCGCAAACACGCTACCTCACCTGAGCGTGCCTGCCGCAGTCACGGTCACCTGCAGCCGCTTGTTCGCTGTCAACCGCTGGCACAACACTGTCGGTGAGCACTGCTGTACCTCACCACCCCTAACACAGCCAGCAGTGTCAGCTCTAAGCTTTAACACTCATCATATACAGGGTTCTTCACACTGTACACATACAGAGCTCCAAGAGGTTGGACGCACTTGGCTGAATGTTTGTTTTTCTGATCTAACAAATGAAACAAACCCTTGGAATCCTTTTGTAAGACAGATTGTAAAGTTGATGCTTATTGTTACATTCATTGAAAACACAAATTGGGGGTAATTTCATTGATATTTAAGTGAAATACTTAATACTTACTTCTATTAAAGAAAATAAAGGAAGAAATTCAACAAAATGTCATTTGACCCAAATAGGTCATTTTCAGAAGCCTACAAGTACTCTGCATATTCCTGCTTCAGTCCTGTTTTAAATTATGTAGTAATAATAATAATAATAAACAGTTTTGGTCACTGTGTGACTCCATGTGTCATTTTAGTTCTGATGTCTTTTGTCTTCTGGGGAAAAACCCTTCAGGAGTACATGTGTTAATGGTTCTGACTGGAACTGTGTCTTAATTATTAATAATTTGTTGTTGCTTTTTTTATTTTATTTTATTACTAGGTCTCAGGGGAGCCCCAGGATACTCACTGGAGCAGGCTCATCACCTACCCATTGAGATGGATCCTCTGATAGGTAACATGGATCAATTTTATAATGGAATTGTGTTTATAATGGAATAATAAATCATATTTGATCCTTGGACCAACAAATGATTTGATTTGATTTGATTTCTACTGAAAAAGATTGAAGCAGCTTTTTGTATTTATACTCTATATTGAAGATATGGAACTATTGCCTATTTCATGTCCATAACATATTAATATAAAAATATTGTATTATATATTATGTATTATGTAATATGTTATTATAATTACAACTTATTAGATCATTAGATTTTTTTTTCTCTCCCAAATGCTTCTTTTTATTCTTTTGTACTGAAGCACTGAAGTTTTATTCAGATCATTTATAATAAGAAGACAAATATATAATATAAATAATAAATAATAAAAATCTGAGCACATTTTGCTTTGTGTATAGATTATTCATTGACGGATCAGCACTGACAGCATGGTGTTGTTAACCTCAGTTATGCCTACACTGTGATCACCTCTTTGTTATCTGTAATTCCACACTTTTCTTTCCTCTGTTTCCAACAACCTCAGCTAATAACTCTGGAGTGAATAAAAGACAGATCACTGATCTTGTGGACCAGAGCATTCAGATCAACACACACTGTTTCGTGGTCACTGCTGACAATCGCTACATTCTGGTCTGCGGTTTCTGGGACAAGAGTTTCCGGGTGTACTCCACAGAGACAGGTGTGTAAATGTATTCGTATATGTGTGTGCACACATTAGCGTGTCTTTCAGGCTTCTCTGTAGCTCATTCTATAGCCTGTGTCTGGCACAGTACTTTGTATTAATCTAAAGACTGAGAATGATTCCTCTAAATATATTAATCTAAAAACTGAATAGCGAAAGAGTGCTGTGCTCTGTTGTGTTCTAATGCAGCTCAGTGCACATCAGCTGCAGTCCTGAATCATGCTATAATTGTACACTGAATCTGAATGTGATTCTGACTCTGCTGGTCGGCTGTGTCCTCAGGTAAACTGACTCAGATCGTGTTTGGCCACTGGGACGTGGTGACGTGTCTGGCCCGATCTGAATCTTACATTGGGGGAGACTGTTACATTGTGTCGGGCTCTCGAGACGCCACACTGCTGCTGTGGTACTGGAGTGGGCGGCACCACATCATCGGAGACAATCCAAACAACAGTGAGTTCACAGACAGTACACTGCACATGCTTCATTTCTGACCACAGTGACGATGAGTTGCTTTAATACATTTGTGTCATACAAACCCTGCTGTATGTACAGTTGTGTTCAAAATAATAGCAGTCCAATATGACTAACCAGATAATCACTGTTTTTGGTATAAATGATATTACCACATGACAAGCAATGTACCAGTTGGTGCAGTAGATTCTTAGAAAACCAACAGACTCAGCATTCATGATATGCATGCTCTTGAGTCTGTGTATTTGAATAATTAATTGAAAGGGGTGTGTTCAAAATAATAGCAGCGTGGAGTTAAATTAGTGAGGTCAATCATTCTGTGAGGAAACAGGTGTGAATCAGGCGGCCCTTATTTAAGGGTGAAGCTAGCACATGCTGTACATGCATTTCTCCTTGAAAGCCTGAGAAATATGGGTCGTTCGAGACTTTGTTTAGAAGAACAGCGAACTTTGATTAAAAAGTTGATTGGAAAGGGTAAAACTTATAAAGAAGTGCAGACAATAATAGGCTGTTCAGCCAAAATGATCTCCAGTGCTTTAAAATGGAGAGCAAAACCAGAGAGACGTGGAAGAAAACGCAAGACTATCATTCTAATAGATCGAAGAATCCAGATTGGCAAAGGCTCAACCAATGATCAGCTCCAGGATGATCATAGACAGTCTCAAGTTACCTGTGAGTACTGTGACAGTGAGAAGACGCCTGTGTAAAGCTAATCTATTAGCAAGAAGTCCCTGCAAAGAAAAAAAAAAAGACATGTACTGAAGCAGATGCAATTTGCCAAAGAACACCTTCACTGTCCTAAAGAGAAATGGAGAAACATATTGTGGACTGATGAAAGTAAAATTGTTTTTTTTGGGTCCAAGGGCCACAGCCAGTCTGTCAGACGACCCTCAAACTCTGAATTCAAGCCACAGTACACTCTGAAGACAGTAAAGCATGGTGGTGCAAGCATCATAATATGGGCATGTTTCTCTTACTATGGTGCTGGGGCTATTTACCGCATACCAGGGATCATGGACCAGTTTGCATATATCAGAATACTTGAACAGGTCATGTTGGTTGACTCTATGCAACACAGATGTGAAGCAGTTCTAAAACTGTGGTTATTCAACTAAATATTAGGTTAGTGATTCACAGGAATGCTAAATCCTAAAAAAAAAGAGTACATATTTTGAGTTTATAAAGACAAATGGAGACGCTGCTATTTTTTTTTTAACAGTCCAATTTTAATTTTTTGTTATTTTCTGTAAAGTAGTTAAAAATTATAAACATTTCTTCGTGTTTTGATTTGGAAAACAGTATGCAATGTTCCCAATGCATGGAAATAAAAACTACTATAAAGATTTTCTGCTTTACTAATGTTTTTACACACTGCTATTATTTGAACACAACTGTAGTTGCTGTACAGTTGAAATGTAAATACTTTGCTTTTGACTCTTATTTCTGACACGTTTAAAAAATAGATATATGTTTTCAGACTATTTAGAATATTTAAGTATCCATGAGAGTTAAATATTAATTGATAAACAGCAGGGAAGGGAGAAAAACACTGTAGGCTTACCTTTTGAGGGGTTTGCGCTGGGATTAAGAGGGGAAAAGCAGTAGAACAATGCAATGGAGACCCAGCGGAATACAGCTTGGTCATGCTGGTCCACCATCTCATTCAAGCTTGGTCATGTTGATCATGCTTGTAGACCAGCTACGCCATCCAACTCGAAAACCTGAGCTAGCCAGGCTGCCCACCCCCCCACCCCTTCAGCAGGGCTCGGTCACATCCTCACAAAATGCACCTTTGACTCATGTATGATTGTGCCCAAATTTCAGAGTGACAGATTGTAAAATACTCACTTCATAAAGTTCTATTAAAACGCAAAGTCACTGTTTGGCCTAAATAATTTCTCCATCATCGCCCTGAGGAAACCTAATGAATCCCCTAATATTGACAGTTAACAGTGAACAGAGTATGAGTGCCTATGCACATCCCCAATACAAACATTAAAAAAAAATCCCAAACCCTGAAGCAAGCATGATTTCTGTTTAAAAATCAGCTCATGAGCTGCATAAACAAATACCAATGAATGAGATTTTCATGTTTATTTTATAACTGCACTAAAATCAGGGACACCTGTGTGAGACCAGTGTAATGTGTGTGAAGAGCTGTTTGTTTGGTAGTTTCTCAGTCTGGGTTTGATTGTGGTGGTTTTTCATGATTAGGTGATTATCCAGCTCCCCGAGCAGTTCTGACTGGTCACGACCATGAGGTGGTGTGTGTGTCCGTGTGTGCTGAGCTGGGACTTGTCATCAGTGGAGCCAAAGGTCAGTCTGAATAACACCGCTCTCACTCTCACTCTCACAACTCCTTTGTATCAAACAGATACTTCTGTATGATTCATCGGGGTAACTGTCCTATATGTAATACAGTAAATTGGCAGGTTTTGCATGCCTTATGAACTTCTTAATGGGTCTTAGATTAGCACTTTAAAGCTAACATGTAAAGAACTGACCAGAGATTATCCACAACATTCTGTTTTTTGTAACATTTTTTTAAAAGCACTTTTGCTGCACTTGTTCTGTGTTCTGTGTGTTTGTTGTTATCATAGAGGGGCCGTGTTTGGTGCACACCATCACGGGAGACCTGCTGAGGGCTCTGGAGGGGCCAGAGAACTGCGTGCGGCCACGACTGATCTCTGTGTCCAGTGAGGGACACTGCATCATCTACTACGAGAGGGGGCGCTTCTGTAACTTCAGCATCAACGGCAAACTCCTGGCTCAGATGGAAGTCAACGACTCCACTAGAGTAAGAGCAAGCACTCCACACACACTGCAAAGCAATCAGTCGCCCCTTTTTTCACCAAATAGTGTGCCTCCTACTCGGAATCCAGAACTACCCATATCCTGCTGGAGTGCTTCTATCCGTTTTCCAGCTCTAAACAGTAGTCCTGAGAGTAAGAAGAGGTCCTCTGTCTGCTTTGGGAGCCTCACTGCAGGGATAACGACTTGATTGCCAACTAAAGAGGCTGAAGCAAGGACGGAAAGATGCGTTACTGTTCAGAACAAGCGTGAAGCTTCTATGATGTGGAATTTGTGGAAAATGACTGTAGCTGAACAGTAGCTATGTGACTCCAGTGCATGTATAATGACTGTTTAACCAGTCAGTGGTCTGCACAAGCTTTCCATACAGATCCCAGTTAAGTACACTTGGTACCTCGACACCTGATTTGGGTAACCCAAATCAGCACTGGTACTCCGATACAGTATGGCTTACCCAAAATGTGAATTTACCTATAAGCAACTGTACAAGGCTGTGTCACATCATCCAGATAACACAGTGAAAAGCATCTCCGTCTCTGTATCTCTCAGGCTATCCTGCTAAGCAGTGATGGGCAGAACCTGGTGACGGGAGGGGACAACGGTGTGGTGGAGGTGTGGCAGGCCTGCGATTTCAAACAGCTCTACATTTACCCCGGCTGTGACGCAGGCATCAGAGCCATGGACTTGTCTCATGACCAGAGGTGAGAAACATCCCTATCCCGCAGGATATTACTGATGGTCAAGATTAAACAAGTTATGGCTTTATTAGTTGAGATTGTAGCATTATCAGTTTATAAACTTTTGCCAGTAATTTCCGCAAAGTGTCATCTTTGTCAAAAGGTGATATCAGGTAGCTTACTTGTTACAGTTTTTATTTTTCTTACATTTTGTTGAGGAAATCAAATGAGTTATTTTAAATGTTTACAAAAATGGCACATTAAATGTCTTTTTTGTCAAATATGTAAAAAAAAAATACAAGAACATAATTATGTTAAAAATGTAAAAAAAAAAAATAATAATAATTGAGGTATTTTGATGTAGAGGATTTGTTCAGTTTTTTCACTTAGAAAATCAACATTTGACCAGGCGTTCCTAAACATTTGCACAATACTTTAGAATAACAACTATGATATAGTTAATTATATATATTAAGAGTCCATGCAATATGTTATAAAGTCCTGTATTCCATATATTTCTACATCCCTTATCCCAGCTGAGCCTCAATTACTGAAATATGTAAATGGACACAGATGCCAGACTGCCGCAGATGTGCAGGCTGAAATGCTCCATACAACTTTTTATCATTTTCCATGTCCCAGGCTTAACAGCCTGTTCTCTACATTTCAGTCTGAACTGCTTGACCACTTGTGACTGGTCATCCAATCATGATGAATAGATGTGTCAATTTCCATATGTTGGTTAAAACTACTTACCTACACATATGTTATGAATGGTCTGCAAGGAAGGAGGGGTGGGACTAAGGCATGCTAAGGAGAACCTGGTTCGAATCCCAGGTCAGGCTGCTTGCCATGAGCAACTAGAGTTCAAGAGAGCACAACTGGCCTTCCTTTCTCCCAGTGTGATGATGGTCAGCAGAGGCGTCTGTTAGCTGTTGTTTCTGAGCTGGGAAGCCGCACTGGCTACCTAGCAGTTCAGAAAGAGGTGGTGGCTAACTTTACATGTGTCATGTCATGTGACGTGCTAGTTTTGGGTAGAAAATGTGGTAAAAAATCTGAAAGAATTATTGATGAAATGAACTATTTAATAAAGAAAGACCCTCTTCAGCATCACAGTAATCCGCATGAACAGCCGGAATCATCCTTTTAACATTGTTTGCAATTGTAAAAGTGTACAGATGTTTTGCTGACCGTATTCTACCTTTCTGTGCACAGAACTCTAATCACTGGAATGGCTTCTGGGAGCATCGTGGCATTCAACATCGATTTCAACCGCTGGCACTATGAGCACCAGAACAGATACTGAGAACAGATACAGAGAGAAGAGTAGGAGGAAAGAGGAGGCCTAGTCTACAGCCTGCTGGCCACAGAATCAGCTGGGAGAATTCCTACTGACTCACGCTCCGCTAGTCCGTCGAGAGGTTTGTGGAACTGCAGAGCGTGTCGATGTTCTGGAATAGAGCGAATGGATCGTCACACCGAGTGAAAAGACGTTGAACATAAAAGCTATCTCTGTTGTAACCTAGATCTTTAGGACTGTTTCTGTTTGTTGGTTCATTTGGGGTTTTTTTTGTTTTTAGGGTTTTTTTTGGGTGGTCTTCCCCTTTTCACATAGGTTGCCTGAAGTCCTCGTTTGCAAACTGTGATCACATAAACATAAACATGACCACAAACCCACCCTGAGCACCACCCTAGACAGAGGAGAGCGAGTCTCGTACTGCAGTTACCCTCAAAGACTCGAACCGCCAAACGGTACAAAACAAAGAATGCTTTTACTCTGGTTTTGGTTGGTGGGGTAGGGGAGTCCGGGAGTCCGGGCTGAACGTAGTCTTTGTAAATATGAAATCTGTCCTCACTGCGGCCCAGCAGGTCCTCCTCCCTGCGAGGGGAGAGCGCAGGTCCTTGTATTCCCCCACCCCCTTCCCGTATGGATGGTCCCATCACCTTTAATTTTAACGACCTGCTGTATGTAAAATAACGTGTATTAATAATGACATGACTACGCATACTGCGATGATGATGATGATGATGATAAAGGTGGAGATGTGAAATGAGTGCGGCCAGTACACTGGAGATGACGTTCTATCAGAAAACGAGCTTCGTTTTCCTCTTTGTATATTTGGTAACTGTTTTGTCATATATGTACATAATGTGATGGCTAGAGCAGACAGGCATGTAAGAGGGACTTAATGGAGTGAAGAATTAAAAAAAAAAAAAAAAAAAAAAAAGTAACCCTCACTCTCACACACACACACACACACACTCACACACGAATTATTTATGATTAAAAAAAAAATTAATGTTGAAGTTTTTTGTAATGGCACTTTGCACCAATAACATGCCGTAATTTATTATTAGTGTAACGATTTTATTTTTTGATCGACAGCAGCCACATTTAGGCCCATTTCCCCCCTCCATTGTATGAGTTGTGCATCGATGTTTGTTGTATTTGATCAATATTAAAATCATGTGTGATGATTATGTTGTACAACCACAACCACAGTAAGCAATATCATAACTTTGTAGCCAGGAGAGAACTATAAATCAATCATATAGCTTTTGAGGAGGGGAAGCTTGGTTTATACGAGTATTAAAGCTATTTAGAGAACATTATACACTTAAATATGACGCCGTTTGTTTTCTCCTCTCCCTCATCCTCCTAAAACAATATTTTTGGATCTACATTATGAGACTAAAAATCTCATGTATCCTTTTATTTCTCGCAAAGATGTAAATGACACAAGTCAGCTGAAAGTTACAAGAAAAAAAACAGTGAATAATAAATTATGCAAAGAACTTTTTTTTTTGTTTGTTTGGTTTTTTTTTGGGCCTGGTCGTTGACCACGGCCATGCATATGACTGAGACAGAGATGCAGTAGTTAAATAGCAAATCTGTCAGTGATTTAGGTGAGTGGTTAGTACTGTACATTTGATTTACTTTGTACATTTGCTAAATATTTTTGTTCTTTTTATTTGGTGTGGTGGATTTGATCATTGCATATGTTTAATTTATTATTTTGTGTATCATTTGCAGAGAGGAGAGGTACAGTTATTGGTGGGAAAAGTCAAAGAAGGACATTTTATTTAGAGTACAAATCTTACCTGATGAACTTGGCTCCCCCATCTGCTGTTTCATGCATTTGCTGCAACTTGAATAAGCCAGAAACTCACAGGAGGTGTCTCTTCAAATGTTGAAATATTACTTCATGCCAATATATAAAAATCAATAACTGTAAAATAAAATGGTTTCCTTTTTGTCGTATTTACAATAAAACCAACCAAAACATCCCTCTCAGGTGTCGCTTCCTTTTTCATTGTTTATTTGTATATGTCCACTTTAATTATGACTGGTCGTAAAGTATGTTAGAGATACACTTAGGGACAAAAGTATTAGGACACCTACACATTACACCTGCAGGAGCTTTTATGATGCCCTATTCTAAAGCCATAGGTATTAATATAGAGTTGGTCCAACTTTGCAGTTCTATTAGACAGCCAGATAGAGAAGCGTGATCAGTCACTCCACAGAACAGAGTCCAGTGGTGGTGTTCTTTACACCACTCCATCCAACACTTGCTGTTGTGATTAGTGGTGTAAGGCTTGCATGCAGGCCATGAATGCTCCTAGCTGTTCAGCACTCAGCGAGCTTGTTCTGTAAATCAGTCGCTGAGTTGCTGTGGTTCCTAAACACTTTCACTGTTCAGTAATACCACTCACAGTTGATGGTGGAATATCAAAGAGGGAAACATTTTTACAGATGTGCAACTGTGCCATCTTAATGCTGGAATTCAGTGAGCTCTTTAGAAGCACCCATTCTTTCACTAATGCGTGTGAATGCAGATTGCATGGCTAGTTGCTGGGGTTTATACTCCAGTGGTAATGGCACTGAATGAAACACCTGAATTCAATGATTAAGAGGTGTGTCCCAATACTTTTGCCCATCTAGTGTATTTTTGGATAGTACACAAATGGACAAAATTGTTGGTTCCCCTCGGTTAATGAGAGAAAAACCCACAATGGTCACAGAAATAATTTGAATCTGACAAAAGTAATAATAAATAGAAATTCTATGAAAATTAACCAATGAAAATGAGACATTGATTTTTAACACAATTATTTCAAAAAGTAAACTCATTAAACAGGCCTGGACAAAAATGATGGTACCCCTGAAAATAATGTGACCAAAGGTAATCAATCATAAATCAAGGTGTGTCCACTAATTAGCATCACAGGTGTCTACAATCTTGTAATCAGTCAGTGGGCCTATATATAGGGCTACAGGTAGTCACTGTGCTGTTTGGTGACATGGTGTGTACCACACTCAACATGGACCAGAGGAAATGAAGGAAGGAGTTGTCTCAGGAGATTAGAAAGACCATTATAGACAAGCATGTTAAAGGTAAAGGTTATAAGACCATCTCCAAGCAGCTTGATGTTCCTGTGACTACAGTTGCACATATTATTCAGAAATTTAAGATCCATGGAACTGTAGCCAACCTCCCTGGACATGGCCGCAGGAGGAAAATTGTTGACAAATCAAAGAGATGGATAATACGAATGGTAACAAAAGAGCCCAGAAAAAAGAGCCCCAAAGCTTCTGGGAAAATGTCCTATGGACAGATAAGACAAAAATGGAACTTTTTGCCAAGGCACATCAGCTCTATGTTCACGGATGGAAAAATGAAGCATATCAAGAAAACAACACTGTCCCTACTGTGAAACATGGAGGAGGCTCTGTTATGTTCTAGGGCTGCTTTGCTGCATCTTGAATCTGTGCAGGGTACAATGAAATCTCAAGACTATCAAGGGATTCTAGAGAGAAATGTGCTGCCCAGTGTCAGAAAGCTTGTCATGGGTCTTGCAGGATAATGACCCAAAACACACAGCTAAAAACACCCAAGAATGGCTAAGAGGAAAACATTGGACTATTCTGAAGTGGCCTTCTATGAGTCCTGACCTAAATCCTATTGAGCATCTTTAGAAGGAGCTGAAACATGCCATGTGAAAAAAGGCACCCTTCAAACCTGAGACAACTGGAGCAGTTTGCTCATGAGGAGTGGGGCAAAATACCTGCTGAAAGGTCCAGAAGTCTCATTGACTGTTACAGGAATCGTTTGATTGCAGTGATTGCCTCAAATGGTTGTGCAACAAATTATTAATTTAAGGGGACCATCATTTTTGTCCAGGCCTATTTCATGAGTTTATTTTTTTTAAATAATTCTGTTGAAAATCAATGTTGGATTTTCATTGGTTAATTTTCATAGCATTTTTATTTAATATTACTTTTGTCAGATTCAAGTTATTTCTGTGACCATTGTGGGTTTTTCTTTCATTAACCGAGGGGTACCAGCAATTTTATCCACGTGTGTGCTACTCTCCGGATCTGCATGGGATGCTGTGGCAATGACATAGGTGTTGTAGCTACCCGGTTTGCACAGCCTGCCAGATTTGAGGTGATTGCAATTTTACACATAATTCCAATGTTCCTACTCAGCCCTGGTGGAAGGGGGAAGGGCAGGGCAGGGCAGGGGAGACTGTGTATCTGGTGTTTGCTAGCTAGCGATGTGTTGAACTACATGCATCGTGAAGATGAGATGGCTGAGAAACAGCCAAAAAGGAAAAGATGTGATTAACAAAAGTTTAACAGAAATAGATTAGGCAAGAAGACGTGTGGAAGAGACTGAGAGGAAGATGAGCATGTTGCTCTGTTCAGGGTAGGTGGGTAATATTGACATGATAGAAAATCACAACTGGTTTAACTGGTTAATTATATAGTTAGTTAAATAATGGATGCTCTCTCTAACATATGGCATTTGATCATAATATAAACTGTTTTATGGGCACAAAGATCTATTTTAAAAAGCCATGGTAAACAATGTTGGAAGAGGCCGGGAGGCCGGCATATGAGCGCAGTGGGTAGCGATGTCGCACGAGGCCGGGGGCCGGCATGTGAACACTGCCTTTAACTAGACTGCTGGTTTTCTGTGAGAATTCTCAAAATGAAGCTACAAGAAACATGAGCAGCTCTTCAACGTCTAACTCCAGAAACTTACACGCCAGACAGCGCAGTTGCAGTATTCTTTCATTATGGTGAACATTAATGACGTGCTCCACATGTAGGTATTGTGCTCTACACTGAGGCAGAGCTACAGGCAGTCAGTTGGGATGAATGGTGTTTTTCCAGTGTTCTGATCAGATCATTCAGTGTTATCAATCCCCCTTTAACTAGTTAGCATAATTATGCCTATGCTAATGTATCTGATGTCTCTACTGTTGTAATGAACTTATTGATGACTTTGCTTCAGCAGTCTAATATGTATTGACAGGTTATACAGTTATAAGTGCCAATAACCAAAACAATGATCTATGAGATATCATTAGCTTGTCTGTGTGTGTTGTGTGGTCGACTTTCTTTAAGCGTTACTTGCTCAAGCTATTGGAAAGATGCTGGAGCATTATGGGAAATGTACTGCTTGTCCTGCATGGCATGTCCATGTTCTTCTCAGCAATTGAAAACAACATTGACTTTTTACCATAGTGATTTTAGTGAGGACCAGCAATATTGGGTCTGGTTTAAAACAGGTCCCGGATCAAACAGATCTGATGCTGAACAGTTTAAGTAAGGCTTACATTCAGTTTAACAGGCTGTATTTAATCATCCAAGTCCTATCACTGCAATTTGGTTGGGCATCTTTCACAAGGCTGATCTGCATGTAGTTTGCTGTTTAAATAAATGCAATAATAAAGTTGATAGGGTTTAACGTATCTAATAGAACCTTTTGATGGAGTATCTAAAAGAATTCACTACAACTATCCAATAACAGAGAACCTCCAAAGGGGACAAATACTTTTTCATAGCACCATGGTGTTTATACGGTCATATACAGTCAATGAACGAACTGACCTCAGGGCCCCGAGTCCACCTCGTTATTGTGAAGTCATGCAGATGATGTCACTTGACCTGTATAAGGTCATATTGCTAATGGTCATACCTTGTGAAACCAGCAGACTGGTTTAAAACAGAACACACAAAGAATGACTAGACTGTAGCTATTGATAAAATGACAGATTTGGTCTATTCTACATCCTTACTGACTTGAAATGACTCACAGGAGTCAATATGGCCACTTCTACAAAGAAGTATAACGGACTGATGTTGTTCCTAGAATGTTTATTGAATGAAGGTTATTAAAGCCGCTAAGAAGAGAATTAATACTGTTATAATACGTCAGTTTTCTGCATTGGTGGAACCACCCTTCAAGGCTAAAGTGTATGTATTTCTGTTTTTACTGTTTAATGCCCCCAGGTTGTCCCTCACCTTTACCTCCATACTTTGAGTCAATTCATGCCTTCTGCCTTTAACCCATCCCCGCAGTAACCACACACACATACAAACACTGTGTATGACTGTGAGCACACATGCCCGGAGCAGTGGGCAGCCATTGTTGCGCCAGGGGAGCAGAGAGGTATAGGACCTTGCTTAAGGGCCAACAGTGTCAGCTTGCACCCACAACCCTGTCATCAATAGCTCGGAGCTCTAACCACTGAGCCGTTTACTGCCCTGATGTGGTTCTGAACAGAAAAGAAAAAGTAGTAGGTTGAAACCTGTGAAACCACAAACCTTCACATTCCTTATTTTACAAGACTTTATTTGCTTCGGTGTGACAGTCGGCCCTTACCGGGCACACAATAAGGTTGATTTCCATAATGCCAGGTAATATCCATTATGGCAGATAATAGTGGTGCAAATTATGTAAATACAAGTGAAACCGGTCTAGCACTGCCTGTGGAAGTACACAAAACTTGGTTTGGTTGTTCAGTTCTTTTGTAGTATGTTGAATGAGCAGAAGCAGTATGGGTGAGTCCTTTAGACCGCGTCACGGTCAGTTCTGGAGCGAATGCAGGTTATATATTTGCAGGTAAACATATACGCATTTTAGATGTTCATTAGATTGATCTGATCTAAGACTATGTTGTCCAGCTCTCTGTCTTGGAGTCACTGTAGCGTTCATTTATAGCTCACAGCACTGTGACAATCGTCTTCTTCCCTTTCCCAAAGTCTCAAAGGTTCTAATCAATCGATAAAGGATGTGGATACTGAAACGCTAATGTTATGGTTGTATTGCATTGTGAACAATCTTCTAGCTCATGACGAGAGCAGACAGGAGCGTAGACGGATGCACCTACTAGAACCCGACCGACTCCAATGGTTTTAGTTACCCCATGCTTTACTGATCATGCCTGTCAGTCATCAGCTGTAAACTGGGAGGAGAATTTGGTAACTACAAAAAACTAAACACAACCAAAACTCTGACAGAGTTTTAAAGAGTAAAAATAATGTATTACTAAAGCAGAGCTTGCCAGGATATTAGGATTATTTGTAAATTTGCTAAAAATCCTCTTTCATCAGTTCTCTTTACATAAATGTTAATATAACACATTTTCCTCATACTACGGTTTTGGACGCAATTGACACATTTACTTATATGCATCAGTACTTTACTGGCAATATTTGAACTGATACCAGTAAATTGATGAACCTTGATATCAGCAGATTTCATTGGTAAGCTTATGTGTCGGTCGGGCGCTAGTTCCAGCTACTCCTCATCAGTGAGGTCTCACATCAAATCTGCAAAAACATCTGCCTGTGAACCCTGAATCTTACCCTAAAACATTCCACTGTACAGTGGAACCTCTTTATACTGTATATCGACAGATTTCTTGGACACAAGCTTTTCCCAGCAAAGTCAAGGATGTCTTTCCCTCACGTCATCGCCTTTGTGCTTATGGTCGATACACGTACTCACAGCTCAACAATGACGTATGCAATTGCTATGTTCTCTAGTTAAGTTAAAGAAATATATTATCAATATCAAAATAATTGAAATCATATTATTTACACTGATTACAAAAAAAAAGACGGTCCCCATCTAATGCGTGAGTATGCTCTCTGCGCCAGATAGCACCTTCATCTGCAGTTTGAGTGGGAAGGAGAGCAAAGTGCCGGGGGGAGAGGGAGTGGGGGAGATCAGCACTGAAACAATGAGGCAGCATTATTGCGGGGAGGGGGGTCAGAGAGGTTTTCGCACTGTTGACACCAGAGGCCCTCGTTTTTCTGGACTGTACTGTCGTATTAGATGCCTCTGAACAAAAGCAGATATGGACTGCAGCTGCTTCAAGCAAGCACTAATTGAAAACGACTAGCTAATCCATAATCAACTAACTGCCAATTAGCTGCTCCATCTGCAAGACTGGCTAGAACATTCAGCAAGACTGGAACCGGAGACAGATGAAATTAAAAGCCTGCGGAATAAGCATTAACCAAAAAGGGGAAAAAAAACAAAACAAAAAACAAATATCGGAGACATGTATGTATGTATGTATAAATAAATAAATAAGAAAACTATTACAGTGGAGTGAAATAATTCAAAGGGTTCCCCCAGTCCTGACAAACTATGTTCACATTTTGCAGGTGGGCGACAGTGCCCACACCTTTGCGCTTCGGTTACAGAACAGCTTCAGTCCTGTCCTTCCACTCTGCCGCGTTCTGAATCCTCATAAACCCTTCTTTCTCCATCTGCGTCCCTTTCCCTCCGGCTCTGGACATGGGAAAGCCGGGGGAGCGGACAGTCTGAGCGGAGCGGGCAGAAAAGTCTTCAGACTCAGGCGTGGAGGTGGCCGGGGCTGGGGAGAGTGTGGGGCAGCAGCCTGGAGGGGTGGAGACAAGGTGGGAACAGCTGGAGAGCGGAACAGAGACTGGTGGGCCAGGAGAAGGGTGGGGAGGCTACAGGATGGCTGGGTAATCCGTGGCACCGCGCTCACATTCTGGTGGCGTCTTCGTCTGAAAATCTGCCTCGTCTTATCAAGAGTGGTGGTCTGGAGGAGAGAAAGGGGACATTTTAGCCTACACAATATGATACAGATGGTCATGTTAGACAGGTGTGCTGCTAGTGGCAGCCTGGGAGCTGTCAGTCAGCAGGAGTGATGTGGCTTTACCTTATCCAGTACATGCCTGGATGCTGGTAGAAGTCCAACGACCCTGATCTTTGGATGCAAAACTCATGGTCAAGCTGAATGGAGAGAAAACAATGCAACTCAATTTAAAGCATTCAAGATGCCCATACACAAACCCCCGCCTGAACCGAGGGTGACCCTAAGATTGATCTATACTGTATATAGAACACAATGACGAGAGACCTAGATTCAGTATACTTTACAGGCTATCAGCTATTTAACAAACTAACGAGCAGGGGAAATAGAGATTAAGCCTAAACCTAGACTAAAAAGAATCTTGATTGCAATCTAGTTCAAGATTTATGGGTCCATGAGTCCATCGTTCTATAGGCCTGATTGGAGGACAATACTTTCTGTAACCTGTGTACTGAATGAACTGATCTGGCAGCAGATCCCAGCTCACCGTGATGACATCCACTCCCGGCATGGTGCAGCTGGGCTTGGGGCCAGTGTTAAAGTGCTTTTTGATCTTTCCTGCCACTGACAGCTGGTGCTCATTCTCTGATAGGCCATCGTTCTGTTGGGAGAGATAACACAGTGCGGACACTTCATTACATCAGATTCCACGCTGAACAGAAAACAAAAATTACTTAAAGGTTTACAACGAGTCTTATGTAATGCAAACGGAAGGGTGAATATTTTACCAGCACAGCTAATTCATGGTTACTGTTCAGTCTTCTCAAGCAGCTATAGCTCTTTCAAGCTGCTATAGTGGGTTGGACTTATGTAAACTAATTACATAAACTAAGTACCGAAATATTATTATGAGAAAGTCATGAGGATTTATTGTTGTTTATAGAGAGTGTATCTATATGAAGTACTCACAGTGACCCAGGGATGTTCTAGCACCTGCAGAGCTGTGTATCTCTGATCCACTTCCACCTGCAGCATAGACGTGATCAGCTCCTGCAGGCACACACACACAAGGCAGAGAAATAAAAAGTGTAAGTGGTGACCCAAATGACTTTGAAGATGTTTTATATTTTATTATACTGTAGGTTATACTAGGGATTGCCAAGAGTTGGGTAAAAGGAGATGACCCAACCCTTTTTGACCTAGTATCTGATTTGAGATACATTTAACTCACCTTTGCTGAGTCCGACACATTATCCCAGTATGGGAGAGGGAATTCTAACTGGCCGAGCAGAATCTGGTCAAACAGGGCTTCCTGGTCCTCTGTGCTCCTGTGGAAAAGAGAAATGGCAGCAAATCACATTATAAACAAAAATCCAAGAAACAGCACGTAAGCTTGAATATGGTTCAAAATAAGTGCAGTTCTCCTAGTAACCACACGAGGGCACTACTCGCCATGATGTCTTACATAAGTAATGTATATTGCACTTCCTACACTGGCTAGCATACTTCACACAACATCATAATCCCAGTGTTTGCATAAGGAGTGAAACAGAGGGCCCACAAATCAACTGACACACAATCTGGATCCGACTCTACTCCATATTATCTAAACAAAGCAGCAATGCTCTACATTTTTATGTTTGACATTTTTATGTAAATAGCAATGATCTTGTTCTTTGTGCAAGTCAAACACATAGTAGTTGCAATGTCCCTCATATGATGCCAGTCTTTCTCAGAGTGGAAAATCAAGATTATAGATAATAATGCATTTAGACATTAATAATGGAACAGTAATAAACATACCCACGAAATGGTGGAAAGCCACATAGTAGGATGTATGTGATGACTCCAGCTGCCCATATGTCAACCTTAAGGCCATAACTACAGCAAGATAAGAGAAAGAGTTTAGTCTAAATTTCAGAAGAATGCTCTTTTGGTAGATGTAATAAAATGTAGTCTAAAAAATTAATAAATAAACAAAAAAAAAGTTTAAAAAAGAAAAAAGAAAATTACAATAAAATGTAGCATATTTTTTTACATATATATATGTAATTACAGTGTTACAGTAAAATATAAATGCAATGTAACATAGTGACAAAATGTTAGATGTAATAAGTGTTTAAAAACATCTAAACGGTAATAAAATATACATAAAATTAAAAAAAAAGTAATAACAAATGAAACACTTACATACAGTATATAAGTATTTCAGTAAAAAACTATGTAATATATGACCAGTCCAGGTAATGCTTTAAATATTGTGAGATGTTATACTCTTGAGATCCTATATGCATTTTTAATGTGCAGTTCTCACCCAGTCTCTGCAATGATTTCAGGTGCTACATATGTAGGTGTTCCACAGACAGTGTACAGTGGTCCGTCCACCACTGTCGCCAAGCCAAAGTCTCCGAGCTTTAGAGACTTGCTTCCATCCTGGTGCTCATAGACCTGAAGAGAAAAATAACAACAATATGTGGTTTAGTGCACAGATCACATGACTTCTCTCTTCATTCACATTCTTTCAAATCAGTGACTTGGCCTGATCTCAAACTCCCCCGACACGGTTGATAAACACAATGCAGTGCTTGCAGCATTCGCAGCATTCCAAATTCATAGCTGAATTTCACTGATGCTAAAACGGAAAGATGATCCACTGGCAACAACACATCCTACTCCTACTCTGGTCAGCTTTTTCTGTTCTGCTGGGTTACATAATATCTGTGGTAATGGCGTTTCAAAAGGGCCTTATATTGAGTGGCAGAAGGTAGAGCTGTCTCTTTGAAAAAGCACGCTTCCAGCCACACAAGCGATTATCTTCGGCTCACACAAGGAAAGAACGAGTGTGAGGAAAGCCTGCTCCACTGAGCTCCACTGGTTTACTGCCTGCATAACAACGCGCTGAGGTGCTGATTAAGTTCGAGATGGAAGTAACAAAGTGGACAAAGCTGCTAGCATATCGTCGACGTCATGCAAAAACCACATCTCCATTTTTGCTGTTTTTATTTTAGACATAATGTGAATCTGGCATGCTGTCAAAATGTCATAATGAACAGACCAATAGAAATGTTTCGAAATATGGCATGACAGTGAGAATATCATTATTATTTTGTTTATGAATGGAAAAAATCTGAAACCATGGTTCTTAACAAATTATTTTTGGATATACTTATAAATATCCCCTCTTTGCCTTGATGTAGCTTTGCAAACTTTGCTTTTGTACAGCAATATATAACCAAAGGTGATTCTTGTACAAGACACTTGAAATATTATCCCATTTCTACAGCAGTTAACAGAACATGCTTTAGATGTAATGGTTCAATAATTCACCATAATCTCAGGGATGGGTAATAAAAGATTGCTAATCATCTTGCCAGTCATGTTGCTCATTTGAGCCTAATGTGTCTGTGTAGAGGCGTTCTGTGAATAATGTTCCATCAGGAGCGCACTTAAGTAATGGCCTCTCTCTCTTAATCATCATCCCAGGCCGACTGGTGCTGTGGAAAGGGTACACCGAGTCCACACATACACACACACACACACACACACTGCTGCTGTGTTGTAGTGACGTGTGGCTGAAGCGATTTAGCCCCTGGGCAGGGTACAGTATGGTAACTGTCAGAGTGTGAGTCATGTCTCACTTCCTCCTCTGTGAAAGTGATATCACACATCCAGGCTCAGGGAAAAAGAGGCAGGCAGGCTGGCACTGTGAGTCAAAGAGTCAGCTAACTGCCTTCATTTCTCTCTCTCTCGCTCGCTCTTTCTCTGGATGTCTGTCTCTTTCTTTCCGCTTAGCTACAGCCCACAAACTCTGCAGGGAGGCTTCAAAGATGAAACACACACACACATAGACACACGTGTAAAGACACACATTGCTGCTGTGGTTGTCATGCAGTTACGAAATCATATAACGGACCATAAAATAGAACGTTGTTTGTTTTCTGATCTTGACTTATCCATGTTCTGCTTTTTTACATCTAGTTTTAATGAGCGTCACCATTCGGGTTGAATGGGACCATTCTGTATAAAGATGTCCAACCTCATAAGGGTGAGTGGAACATGGATTGTCAGTTACATTGGGACAGAAGGTGATTTATGTAATATATATATCTCCTATTCATATCTCATAGGTTCCAAAACCCTGTTTTGGGTTAATCTGCAATCAAACCACAGATCCTGGATTGATGGATGGTTGAGACAGTGATGTAACACATGCCTAAAAGAATGCTTCCTAAAGATAAATGAATGAATAAAGCTCTTACCAAAAGGTTCTCTGGCTTGATGTCTCTGTGGACAATGTTAAGGCTGTGTAGATACTTAATGGCATTGGCCAGGTTATAAAGCATGCCGCTGGCATCTCTCTCAGTGTATCTGGTAGCAGAGGTAATAGCGTCAAAGAGATCGCCTCCCTGTGGACAAAAAGGACACAAGCGCAAAATAAATTGCATGTTAAACTGTCTACAGACCAAAACCAAAAAAAGGACACGCAGTGTCACTAATGCGAAGCACCATTAATTAAGTGCATTAAGTCCACTAATAAGTACGGATAGCGCCCCTTTTGGAGTTTTTTTTTAATCCCTCTACCCTCTGTTAACACCTCAGCCTACAGACAACATTCAAC
The DNA here is from genome assembly GCF_030463535.1 of Salminus brasiliensis. Classification (NCBI taxonomy): domain Eukaryota; kingdom Metazoa; phylum Chordata; class Actinopteri; order Characiformes; family Bryconidae; genus Salminus; species Salminus brasiliensis. Next base: position 18,245,303 of record NC_132893.1, on the reverse strand, counting down.
ACATGAGCATGAAGGTCATTAGTTTCTGCTTTACAGCAGCTTCCTGGAAATTGTGCTGATGACAAATAATATGGCCAGAGATTTTACAGTGGCCTGGTTTGCCTCTGGTGTGGCAAGCAACGAAATCCTCTCCCAGAGACAGCTAAGTGGAGCAGCGGCTTAATATAGAGCTCAGCTGGACCACGCCAGCAGTACTGTACACATCAGCCACTCAGTGAAAAGGGGCATCAAACACAAAAGTTCCTCCAAGATATCAGTGTGCTCCTTTCCTTCTATGGTTTTTTACTTCAGGCCTGGACTAAGTAATGGACACCATATGGCAGTGATTTACCTGCCCATATCACAACTGTTTCGAGCAGTTAGTCAATATGTTTGATATGAGAATCTAAACAGCCCTGACCTAAACATAAAATCAAGGCAGCCTTATTAAATCCCCTAAGTGTTCGACACCTACGAAAAATTAAGCCAAGCGAGCCCCATAAGGAGGAAAAAAAAACGTCTGTGTTGCATACCTTGACAAGCTCCATGACTAGGTAGAGCTCACTGTAGGTGTCCATCTCCTCAATCAGCAGGACGATGTTAGGGTGCTTCACTCGCCGCAGGATAGCGACCTCGTTCTGGATCATTTGCTCCTAAGGAAAGGGTTCACAGAAAAGACAGAATTTGTATTGTAGTTTGACAGTCTTTAGTTTTGAAGACTACTTAGGCTAGAGATATACTTGCTGCTTGGCCATACGTTCCCATAGGCAACTGGCTGCGTTGTGAATGTAACTGTTCACATACATGCCTATGTGCTACACTTGTTCCCTCCACTAGAGGGCAGACCACTCTGTTTGTCCAGCACTTTCCTCCATGCATGTACTTAACGGTCTCTGGTTTGTGTCCATTAATTTTTGCAGGTTTCCACGTCAACTTCAAAGATAATACTGATCTCCCGCCAGCTGTTCTGACAAGCAAGGACACAACATACAGATGTGGGTAACTTTCCACTTTTTCGATGCTGCCGAGTGCCTGCACTGCCCCTACCGCTTTTGTGCGTATTGCACCTAGCATACGCATAGCATTCATTTCTAGTGACCCGCACTACAAATCCACCAAACAGGCAAATACCTTTAGCAAGACCCATTGACTGTAAAGGAAATATCACCCAGAAAGTCATTTTCTTACTCACCTTCCCTCTGCATTTGCCTTTGTTGATGATTTTGAGGGCGTACGCTCGGCCTGTGGAGTGTTCCACACATTCATGCACTACTGCGAAGTTGCCATCACCAATCATGCGGCCCACCCTGTAGCGGTCGGAGATGGAAGCTGGGACTGCAGGGGCTGTGCTCTCCTCCACTGGCTCAGCTGATGAAAAGAGAACCAGAAAGAAATGCTCACACATACTTCGCTCATTCAGGCCTTCTGACCTCGAGAAGCTTCAGCATGTCTTCTTATATAACAAACGCTTTACGGCAGAAAGACGAATTCTAACGGTGTGCCCTAAATCCGTATTGTGTCATTGCACCCTTGCAAGGCTTGTGTCTCAAGTTGTCTAAAGATACAATAAGAAGTCAAGGCAGCCACTTTTAGACTATGTTTGAAAGGCTCCTTTAGAAAGAACCTAAAGAGCCGTGTTAAGGGTCAAAGCTTTTTTCTTTTGATGTTTATTTCTTAACCTAGCATATTCCAGAGGGGTTGTATCGTACCACGTAACTTGTGAGCAGCTCTTCTCTAATGTTGGAAGACTACAGTGTTGTGTAATGAGAGTCAGACGTTCATGCAGGGTTGTCCTGCTTCTTACCATCGCTGACAGGCCCTTCGCTCTCGTCCAGGCTGCACACCTTGGTAGAGGCCAGCGAGGCAGAGGAGCCGCTCTGGTCTGAGCCCTGAGGGAAACAGACCAGCCAAAAATTCACTCACAGATCACTTCAAATGGAGCTGGAGAAGGGAAAATGACAGCAATAATAATGATGACGATGATGGTGATCATGATGATGATGACGACGCTGTAAACAGCTTTGACATGTACAGCTCTTTCCAGTTTTCAGTCTCTCCTCTGAGGCTGGCTGTCCTAACTCGACCTCCTGGCACCTCCCCTCCTCACTCGTGCCTGTGGGCCATACAGACCTCCAGCTATTCTCACCTTTAAATCCCAGATGCAACACCAAGGCTAAGGCGAAGCCCCTTGGCCTGCTCAGGGCTGGTTGCCATGACAGCAGTGAGAGAGAGGGAGCTAGGGAGAGAAACAGGAGGTGCCGGCTGAGTCGCAAATGAGTTTTTTTCCTCTGGCTCGTCTGCTTGAGGCAGCGGGACCCCTTCGGGTCATAGCTGAGAGTAATTAGAGCTGGATGTTCTGCACTGGACCAGTCTTGCCACTGGGAGAGCCACGGGGCTGGCGTTGGACAGTTTGTGTGTACGGGAGTGACCTGGTTGGGCCCTGATGGAGGAGTACACATGTGTAGGATGGGGGGTGGACACGTGAATCTGACTGCGGCGCTAAAGGCGCATAGAGGCGGCCATTTCAGCAGCAGCAAGACTGTGTTTGCGGTTGCTTTGGGTGTGGCTTCACCAGCATAGGACAAGCCAGGCAGCAAATCCACAGTGGATGTGGAAATGACTATGAGTTTACGTGTGTGAATGCATGTCACTTGCTTAATACCGAATTCAGTTCCATTTCATTCACATCCCAGGCCGTAGTGATGGCAACACAACTCTGTTGCCATGGAAACTGCCGGCCTGCCGGAGTGAGCGGCGACGCTAGTAATATTTTTCCTGTGCGAGACAGGGTGCAGCATAAGGCAGGCCCATACAAAGCAATTTCCTGTTTCCTGCTCCGAATGCGAGGCCACCTCTCCGCTGTCCAAATACGATGATTTCCTGTGCTTCTGCAGACCAATGGTGAGTCGGATGGAGCTGGGCATTATGAAAGAAGCCAGTGATGCTGTTCCAGCATTATATGTTTGTTTGCTTACATTTGAGTAACAATATCACTCATACTGAACCTGAAATAACAGAACTGCAGCATTTCACGCAGAGCCAAACAATACAGTTCATGAGAGCGATGGGGAGTATCCATATTGACTGGATGAAGAACATGAAATGAGGCTCTGCCACTTAAACTCTCTCCCTCTCTGAGGACATTTAAGGATACAAGGGGCAAAACCTCTTAAGAGATTATTTACTTTGAACCAGGGAGAATCCCCACCCCCCCCTATAGTCCATCTACTACTACAAAATTACAGGCAGAGACTTGGGTCAACACAGTTTCAAACTCTGTGCATGATCTTAAAAATCCCATTGTTGTTTCAGGAGCTCAAATCGTGCATGGGAATGAAATGAACGTCTACGAGATTATCTGAATAAATAAGGCATCTGGCATCACAAAATCTCTATGATCTGTCTACACAATTCTAGCTTTGGGATCCAATATCGTGACTATTGGTGCTGAGGCAATAATCTGTTTAGGATAAGCCACAAGACCTGAGCCAGCTACAATAACATTCTAATAAGCAGTTTCCCTGTGCGCTCTGGGAGGCGAACGTGAAGAGCAGCACAAGCATCACGAGCGCAACAGTGACCCAGATCACAACTCTTAAGCTTGCAAAGTACGGACAGCGCTCACTGCGAGCAAGGGTGGGGAACTCGAGAAACTTGGGCTGGAGTTCTGGGCGGCTTCGGCTGATGAAACTTGAAGTCAGACCCCCCGCGTAAAAATGTCCGTCACAAGAAGGTAGAGAGGGAAGAGGAGTGGTTTTATAGGGTGTGCAAAAATGGAGAGGAGGAGTTTGGCCATGGCCCTTCTTAAGTCCATTAAGTTGAGATGGGACAAGTCCAACTTAGAAACACCCAAAACAAGTCACGTACACATTATAAAGACAGGGAAAGGCATGAAGCAATACACATACATTACATTCAATATATGCACCATGCTCAGATATACACATGAATTTATTTATTTCTTTTTTTACTAAACAAAATACAAATGAAAAGAATGGTTTTAGGCTGGGAGAATGGCAGGATTAAGACTAAGACTGGGATTCTGTTGCCAGACGGAGCATGATTGCAAGATGTAGTAAAACAGAGCACAATCCAAACGTCTTAACTAATGAAAAAAAGTGAGATGAATGAACAGGATGGAAAATAAAGCAAAACATAAAATGCAGAAAAATGAGCCGGATCGGACTCTAAGCGTCAAACATGTGTGAAGGCGAGAGAAGCGGAAAGAAATAAGCAAATGAAGACAACATCACACTGAAAGAGACAGAGATCTGAGATGACATTTCATGCAGTGTGATATTGCTCATGATGGTAACTGACTCACAAAACCATAAATAAATACATACATACATGCAAAACTATTTACACATTACAGATGTGGATGGATGACAAATGTGAACATGTATTAAAAAAAAAAAAAAAAGAAACAAAAAATAAAACAACAACCCACAAACACACACTTACATGTTTGACATAAAAATGAACAAATGACAGCTTTCAAATTTCAAGTACTAGAACATGAATGACAAGCAAACATACACACACTTAAACACACCCAGATGAACATAGATGTGAGAATGAGAAGAGCATGCAACTCAACAGGCAGCGTGGTCTTAAAAAGCATGACTGGGCAGGACGGTAAGAAAGCCTTGTAGGAAAGATACTGAATGGCTGGCTCATGGTACAGGAAGTCACAACATCCGATTCCGTGCAGTAAAACAGGACCTGCCTGTTTGAAAATGGAAGAAAAACTGAACCCTCTCTTCAGCCATCGATGAATCAAACTGAATCAGGTAGCATCAATTCTGATGAGCTGTCTAACCTTCTTTGTGACAGGGCATGGCTGTGAGCGGAGGGGGCACTTGCCAACTTGAGACAGATCTTGACATTATAAACAGATCATGTGCGTAGGAGGTCTTTACATGGATGTAAAAAAATAAATAAATTTAAAAAAAAGAAAAAAAAAAGGTGTTGCTGGCATTAATGGAAATGCAGGGTCGCCCCATATTCTAGGTAAATAGAGCAGTGGATTTGGAGAGAATCATACGAGGGTAGGAAGGTGCCCTAAGGATACAAACGCTAAATCATATACATACGGGCGAGCACACGAAGTATAGCGTGGTCTTCAGCTGGTGTTCTTGTGTAATTTGGAAAAGTAGGTCATGCTGTGTGCATCTATAAAGGCAATGCTCAGCCTGGCTATATCTGCCCTGGTGCTAGAAGAGTGATCACTCATGCATAAAGGATAATGATTTGTGTTTAAAACATTCAGCACTCCAGCTAAATTGAATATTGGCTCAGAAAGCAGAAATAACATGTTGGATATGCACACAAAGGCAGTAAATCTATGTATGAAACTGAAGCGCTGTGGAGGACCTGCTAACCTACATGAAATATGCAGGCATAAAACAGTCATTAGATGTTTTATAGAGAGAAGGAGCAGAGACCCTCCAAACAGCTATCAGGAGGAAAAGCGAAAATTAATCAGAGATTTAGAGACTGCACATCATTTTGGGCTTCTTAGCACCCAAAGTCAGTGTCTGTCTGACTCTCATTAAATACAAAGGCGAAAACAGGAACATTCAGTGCTGCCGAGTGCCACTCCAACATCGCATTTATGCAAGAGTGCTTTCCCCCTTCCTTTTCCCCATTCACAGAAAAAGGCGGCCTTTTTTCCATAGCGTGACCCACTTATGTGGCAGATGGTTGTGAAGACATCATGATTCCTCCTCGCACAGAGCCGATCATCAGTCTGCCCCAAATTCTCCTCCGGAGAGAGGCGGCAAGCAGCGAGGAGAGCAAAGCAATCCTCCTCGATCAAAGCGCAGCAAGATCATTCTGCTTCGAGCGCTCTTCCAGCGATCACAGAAACTGTGAGGAAACGTGTGGAGAATATGAAATATGAAATAGTTCAGTGACGAACTATGTGTTTGTGTGTGTGTGTGGGGGGTTGGGGGGCTGAACCCAAAGAAGTTTTTTTGAGTCTTGTTGGACAATTTGCTCTCGGTCCAACAAAATAGTCACAAATTCTCCTCCTACTTGCTGCAATGTTCCCCGAAAAAAAAACAATCTTTGGAGTAATGCCAGAGTTGAACCACCTTTGGCAGTGATTCTGAAACCGGTCCTTAGGGACTCGCCCCCACAAGGGCTGATTTTAGAACCACCACTCTATAGAAACGTTCAATGGTTGGTTCATAAATAAATAAATAAATAAATAAATACTCAGTTTATACAACTTAAAACTGCCTTTTTTTCAAAAGTGGTTCTTCTATGGTATCGCTCCGGAGAACTAAAGCGTTGTTATCTTTTACAAAAGAGCTCTGGACGACAACGTGTTGGGTTGGCATCACCCACACTTGTGTCCTACTATGATCCTCTAGCATGTGAAACTCATTCCAGGTCAGAGATGCCCTCTGTTCCGCCTGGAGCAGGCAGCCTTCAATTAATCCATCCTAGTTCAATACTAGCACGCGACTCAACTGGCAGGCTTTACACCACCACACTCTAACTACACAGCAGTGGCTGAACTGCCCGAGAGAAACCTGGCACCAGCCTGCATTGAGCTCCCAGTGGGAAATCTATACATGGTGGTGATGGAGTAAAGAGAGAGAGAGAGAGAGAGAGAGAGAGAGAGAGAGAGAAAGAGAGAGAGAAAGAGAGAGAGAGAGACAGAGAGAGAGAGAGAGAGAGAGAGAGAGAGAGAGAGAGAGAGAGAGAGAGAGAGAGAGAACTGTAAGCAATAAACAGTGAGGAGCTCAGAGTTCACACCAATTAAAGAGTTGGTCTCTTGTTTGTCCATGGGCTCCTGTTGAGTTGCATGCTCGTTCAATAGCCTGTTTAAAGCTCTAACACCATCACTATCACAGTCTGAACGTCAATGTCATCATTAGAAAAGGCAGAGGTCATTCTCCGTGGGCAAATCTGTTGGGTTTTCACGCACGGCATAGACGGCCAAACGAGCGAGAGAGCACGTGACCGTGTTCAAGGGAGAGTCGCACCAACCCCACATGCTAAAAGATTGTGAGACTGTTCAGTGGGTCTTCCTCAATGCTAGCTCCCCTCTGAACGAGTGTGTGTGTGGGGGGGAGGGTTTATGCTGTGCTTTCAGTGCCTGCCTTGTCCTTTTCCTGGAGAACACAGAAGGAACGTGTTACTGAAGTCTGGAAGAGGTGAGAGCGCTGTCTACAAAAAATGGGGACTGGAGAGATGAGCATGAACGAGGATCTTGGCTGTCTAAGCGTCATATATCTAAGCATGTAGTGTGTGTTGGTCTGCGTATGAGGGTCCTACCTTGCGCTTCTTAAGACTCCCAGGACTGGGAGGGGAGGGGCTGGGTGACTTCATGGAGTGGGGCGTGGACAGCTGGCTGGCTGGCGTCCCGTTCACTAGAATAAAAAGGAGATCGGCGGTGTTAACAACTCATAACAGAAGTACACACTGAAAAAAAAGGCTGGAGTACATAATAAATATCAGGACATTACATAATTAAATATATGGCAGTCAGAACAGCGTTTTGGCATTAACATAAGTTTCCCTCAGCATTCCATGTCAGCGAGGATCTTCAGACAGAACCTGGCTCTGAGAAAACATGTATGAGGAGTAGGAGGATAAGGAGGCATCGCCCACACAGCTACAGCTCCTTCCTACACTCAAATCCCCAAACAAATCCACCCCTACCATTCACTGTTGACATGCACCGGACCGGTACTACACAGCAGTCTATGAACACACTCCCCCACACTTCACACCACATCCAGCCCACCCACTACTTAAAGTGGGAAGCAATTACACAGAATATTAAAACTTGTGATACACACTAATACATAACTGGGTGGTCCTTATACATACTAACACATAACTGGGTGGTCCTTATACATACTAATACATAACTGGGTGGTCCTTATACATACTAATACATAACTGGGTGGTCCTTTCCACCTTGCTGGATACATCAGCATAATGCAGTGCAAAATCCTAGATAACAACCCCTGCTTAAAGACACAATGGATATGATCAGATCATGCAGAAATCACACAGTGAAGGTCTTAGAAGTCCGACATCCACATCATTCATTAGTTTAAGTCATTATGATCAATATTCCGAGCACAATGTTTAATCACTGTTTATTACTGATCTGATCACGGAGCTCGCGCTGAATGGACGAGTATGAATGAGAGGCAGTTAGCTAGCTAACAGTGTTACACTGCATTTTACAGACAGTTCGGGAAGACAAAACAGCCTCCTCTGAATAGAAAAGCCAGCAGAAATTGTGTCAAGAGCATCAGCTAACAGCTCTGCATACAGAACCGGAACCAGAATACTAGCTAACTAGCTACATTACTCCCCAGACAAACAGGACCGGACTCCAACCACAGGGTGAGAAATATTGACAGTGTTTTCACACACAGGTAGCTATCAAATGTCCGTTACTCCGCTCTCCCGTCGTAAATTCAGCTCCGCAGACTGTAAGAGACTCTGAGTACTGACAGAAAGCGCCGCTACGACCGCTCCAAACAGCCGTCTGCTCGAGCTCCCTACCTTCGTACTGCAGCATGCTGAGGACACAGTGCTTAATCCGAGAGGCAGTTTGGGGAAAGTGGCAGAGAACTGAGGCTCCAACCGCGAGCGCAATGAATGAAAAGGGCGGGAACGAGCGGAGTGGAGCGCGCGCGCGCTCGTGGGCGGCCAATAGGCAGACGGGCTGTTTGCGTTGGCAGTGACGCGCGCCGGCGTGGTAGGAGGTGAGCGCGCTGAAGAAGCGTACAGCAGGTAGTGACGGAGTCTGATTCACTTGGGCGAACCGATTCTTCCGAACGGTTCCGCTTTCATAAACTTGTTCTACGAGTCAACGCTGCCTTCATCCGAGCGCAGCTGGATTCGGTTCAGCCGGTGATTTTATGTTGTGGTGTTTTGACAGGGGTGGGGAGCTACGCCGCTGATTTCACTGCTCAAACACAACCGGTTCGACAGCCGGGGGAGATTTTTGGTGTGTTGCTGCTGATAAATGACCAAGAAGCTCCTCTTCCTGCTTTATGAAGTTGAAATGTGAAATAGCAAATAAATCAATCACATTCCCCTGAACACGCTGTAGTCGGGATGCTGCAAAAAGATTCACTCGGATTGTGAATCGGTTCGAAATGATCGCTCAAATGATCGCATGATTCGTTCACGAGAGTTTTTTTCTCAGCGACGAGCTGCTTACGGTCCACAGCAGTAAAAAAAAACAAACGAATAAAGACATAAATAATACAACCGTGATTAAACTTAGAAAAAGCCTGAATCCAATTTTAGACTGAATTAGAAACTAAAGTATTGTCGACACGGTCCAAAAAAAAAAAAAAAAAAAAAAAAGTCCACAAACCCATGGAAATAAAAAAGCTACAAATAAACATGTTTTTTGTCCATGGTCTGTGGAGGATTGCTGTAAAATTATGCTTCTTGTGAGTCATTTAGTCACAGATGTATAACTGAGGATGGGCAGCATTGCTGATGAGGAGAACACAGTGTTCCACAGAGCACCATCACTGTGAACTCATGCTGAGGTCAGAGCAGCAGGACAGGACATCTGATGATCTCTGGCCTCATGTGCAAATCATTCTGGATGTCAGTTCGTCAAGAGAAAATATTGAATCTACTGAGAATGTATTTAAGTAATGTGGTAGGCTTGGTGTTCAGCATTGGGTCAACTAAGTTGATACTTTTACATGAAAAACTGTGTGTGTGTGTGTGTGTGTGTGATTGAGGGAGAGACAAGAGAGGGCTGAAGCACACTCATGGGCACCATCTGTGTCATCCTGTTAATGCAATGCGAATGATGCATTCGCAGACAGACTTGGCCATGTTATTTTGGGTCAGTGCTCCAGCACTTTCTCTAAACATCTTGTCAGAAAAGGCCTATAATAGAGATGAACTTGGATGCTCCCTCCAATGAGTCTCTGCTTGGACCCTACGCAACCTTAGACCTCCACGGCCATATGGAGTGTGTTCCAGAGAAGCTCGAGCCAAGTCTATGTTCAAAACTATGAGTAAGCGCAGGAAAACAGATGCTGTTTGGGGAGTAGATCTGAGGAAGCTGACACTGAAGGGCATCCTGAGAAAGAGCCAGTGTGGGTCCAGACTTGTTCCTATCAAAGACGTCTTGGTTGATGATGACCAGTTGGGTCATGTGTGCTATTTCTGCTGGAGCAAAAGCCTAGAAGCACATATGGAGTTCATGATACAAAAGCCAGAGATCAAGACTCTGGTTTAAGGACTCATGTGAGTGCGTGTGTGCGCTCGCAGAGTGTGCATCGATTGCATCGATTGCTTTAAAGCACATCCATTCCCATGGCTAATTGCATGGCACTGTCCGTACCACAAATCCCCCAAGGCCACCGGAACACACCCTAACTTAACACATACATTTTGCTGAAGTGGACATCAGAAGCACCCAAAATCAGTCCTGGAGACCCCACACACTGCACACGTTCGCAGATGCTTTTCTTCTCACCACTACTGTATGGACTGCTTATCCAAGTTACCATAGACTTTTTTTATGTTAGCTCAAACCTGCCTGGCCAATTCTGTTGGCTTCTCTCTTTAACAAGGTGTTTCTGTCCACACCAACACCAACAATCATGACACACTCAAAATCAATGAGATCACAATGTTTTTTTTACTTCGCCTGTTGGTGAAGGTCCATATCTGAATGTATATGGATTCAAGATACTAAAAGAAGACTACCACAACAACCACTTAGCTATCCTTTCATATTTACAGCAAATAGTGGTTTACATGCAAAATATACCCCCATAACTCATAAAACTGGAAATAGTAATATAAAATATAAAATAAAAAAAATAAAAAAAAATAAAAAATAATAAAAAGTGCACGAGAGAGAGCGAGTGTGTGGATTAGCATAGTTTCTGCCGTTCTTGCAACATTAACATTCCCTTGATACAGCGTGATTAGCCCAGTTCCAAATGGTGCTTTAAGCCCCACAATCCACACTTTGGTGACATGAACAACCTGCAGATCTATAGAGCAAGAAACCTCAAGGGCACTTAGTTTAAATGCATTTGGGACAGGCGGGCAACAGGGTCAAGTGTTACACCTAATGCATTACCAATAATGGCACAATTCAGATTACAAACATAATGCAGTTCAGTTAAATTAATAAACAAAAATGTATTGTTTATCCACATCTGAATATCCTTCCTTTTACAATGTTGGCCAGAAGGCTGTAAACAAACCCTTATAGTCTGATTAGCTCTCACCTTTAGCTGTTCACTGTTACATGTATAAGATCCTAGAGGAACATCTCCTTCCTCCTCCTCCTCATCTCCTTGTGGAGGAACATCTTAAAGTGCCTTGTGGAACCTTTAAGAAAAGGTTTTTTAAAAAAGGTTCCTCGAAGGTTCCTCAAAGCACCTTAATAAGTTCCTCCACAGTTTCAAACTGCAGAACCTCCAAAAGTTCCTCAAGGATCTCATACGCTTAACAGTGTGTGGTTCTCACATGCACATGCCAGAGAGTCTGGATTGTGTTTGATGTGAGTTTAGTGTGTCATGTACACTGTGCTTCTGCACAGTTTGAGAATCAGGACATGTTTGGACAAGAAAAAATAAAAAACACAGAACCTCAGGTGTGAACTTAGGGGAACCACTGGTCTAAGCTAAGCCTTTGAGCACTGCTAGAAATCTACTGGGCATGGGTTCAGTAAAGGTACAGACAGGAGACAGCAGAGTGAACTGTTTAGTGGCAATCACTTGTGCAACAAGCCAAGCACAGGAACAGGAGTGTCTTGGGATCAATCTCTTTCTCTCTCTCTCTCTCTCTCTCTCACTCGCGCTCACCCACCTCTTCTACTCTCTGCACCAGGTGCAGTTTACCAGGCAGCCTGTGTTTGTCCACCCTTACTCCGATGGGAGTGAGGGCAGAGGGGCAGAAACAGAAACTGAAAGAGTCCACCGTGTTCTCAGGCCACATGTCCCCCTATGTCCTCAGTGAACTCTGCAGCTGGGTGAGGGGCTGCAGCAATCACACATTTGACTAAAGAAAAAAAAAAGGCTGGCATGGGATAGGATGGCAATGGGATGGCATTCTCTATGATGAAAAGGTTTTTATATGGTATATCTGCCTGGAGTGATACATTTCTATGTTGATTACTACCAGTGTGGAAATGTAATCAGAAACAATTGACCAAATATATGACACACGTAACACAAGTATAATACACATTGATCAAAATCAATTCATCCATGAAGTCACACAAGAACCCTAAGGAACTGCTAGGCTTGCTCACCCTCAGGTCATTGGTCAATGGGCAAAGTGGTCTCTATAGAAGCAAATTGAAAACCACTGCTGACCACTGCAGATAATCATAAAGGCTCGTCTCATATTTGCCAAAAACAAACCCCCCCCCCAAGTCTTTTGGAATAACGGTATTTTGGTTCTGTTGAAAGTAAAACTGTTCTGGAGTTCTGTTCCCTACCAGTCAGTCATCAGTTTTTGATAAGAAGCTCAAGCGCAATTGGGTTATGCCGCAGGACAATTATCCAATGCAAAAGTCTATATCTGAATGACCTCAAATGTAGTAAAGTCAAGGTTTTCCACTAAGATGCTGCGCCAGGACCATAAACAGACAGTTCATGCTCAAAAACCCAATTCAGTGAATGAGTTAAAGCTAATCCGCAGAGATGAGTGGGCTAAAATTCATTCACAGCAATGTCAAAAACTGATCTTCAGTTATTAGAAGTGTTGGGTAGAAGTTGCTAATGGTTGCGTAACCAGTTATGAACTTTATGTGGGCAGTCTCTTTTCCACACAAGTGATTTATGTGTTTTTGCCTTCAGTAAATGAAACGATCAATTAAAAGCTTTTTTGTTGTTCATTTCTTATAGTCAATTTTGTACGAGGATCTAAAACCATTAATTGGATATAAAAAAAACAAGCAAAGTAACTGGTCTAATCTTTATGGTCTATGCAGTTGTTCAGTGTGAAGAATCAGACAATACCAAGGTAATCATGATGACATACATAATCACAAAAACATCATGTTGTCCACCTCTACATCTGAATATAACGTCTGGCCTTGTATCTACTTTGTGGTTTTCTGACTTTTTGACAAAGTAAATCTGTTCTTTACATCGTTCCTTACATTGTATCAAAATATTGTGATAAATGGACCAAAAGAGATGCTCCAAAATGACTCCTAGTATGTCATGCCTGAGCTGGATGTTTACACACATACAGAGATGTCATGAATTAGCGGCATGTCACCTAAAGCATAGGTGAAATACAGTAATGACAAGCCACAGTTTTTAGTTGAACTCAGCCTCATAGGAAAAAAGGCTGGAGAAAGGAACTGAAGCAAAAAGGCCACACTGATGTTTACAACCCAACTTAAGTTGTCAAAGGCCTCCAGGTGAAAACTCCCCTTATCCTGAATGACCGCCATCTCACCAACAACCTGAATAAGTTCTACTGCACCCCACGCAGGCTATTTTATCTCTGCCCCCTGCTCATCTCACCATCATTGAGCAAGATGTTACAAGGCTCTTCAGAAGACAAAAAGGAAGGGAAAAGCATAGAGCCCAGATATTGGCTCACCATCAGTTTTCAGTTTTAACAAATCACTGGAACTTTGCTCTGTTCCCACATGCTTCAAATGCTCAACAATCATCCCAGTCCTCCCAATTCCCCGACCTCTGTAGTCATGAAAGTCTTTGAACACCTGGACCCCTTGCACTTAAACATACAAAGCAAACAAATCTATTGATGCAGTAACATTGCCCTGCACTTCATTCTACAGCACATTGACAGTCCAATGACCTGTGGTAGAGTTCAGGTCTAGCACAGTGTCAACAAATGTTAGACTACCAAAAACCCTTAGGACTGGACTACCAATGATTGCATCTTGATAATCTTGATGTTTATGGACAGAAGTGATCCTCATAAACAACAGGGACAAACGTGCCTAAAGAGAGGAAGTTGAGCAGCTGGTGTTCTGGTGGAGCGGCAATCACCTCCCCAGAAATGGGAGGGGAACACGGCCTGCATAGCCAAGACAGCATAGCAGAGGACGCTCTTCCTCAGGGAGCTGAGGAAATTCCACAGGCCATTAATCAGGCCCATAATCAGGACGGCAGATATGATCATTGAGTGTAGTCAGTCGATACCTCAGGACATTTGAAAAAGCATGGTCATGAAATGTGCTGTCCAGATTATAGCTGACCTTCCTCACTCTGCACATTAGTAAGACAATATTGATACACTTGAGTATTACAATATTATGTGGCACTGTCAATTAATCCCTTTCAACCCCCTTAGCTCTAGCAATGCTCCCGACAATAGATGGGGGGAACTCAACACACTTTCTCTGATACAACCAAAACCAGCCACCGTCTTTTTTCGGATTGCACTGGGTCCCCAGATCCGCCGGACCAGCTAACAGACGCCTGTGCTGGCCAACACTGCTTGAGAGTGGTGAGGAGAGAGAGGGCCAGAGTGGCTTGGGATTTGAACGTGCAACCCCTGGGCCATAGTGGTAGCGTATTGGAGCGCTGAACCACCCGGAGCCCACAGTACTCATTTTTAATAAACGGTTTACATGCAAAAACTGGTGGCAGACATGGTTCATATTTATATGCATATGATAAAGTGTATTTTTATAAAATGACAGTTTTTCCTATGTGTTAAAAGTACTATATTCACTTTTTTACAGTATCGCAATATATCGCAATACATTGAATTGTAACCTCTGCATTATGATTCGTACCGTATCACCAGGCTCTTGCCAATACACAGCCCTACTTCACATCACCTCATCCATCCATTTGCATAGAAGACTCAGGACAGTCAAAGCTCTGGCCCTTATCAACACCAGTGGACAACTCACACTTTAAATAGAACTTTACGACCCCTGACTGTGACCCAGAACTATACGGCCCCTTACTGTGACCCAGAACTTCGCTCTGTGCCTTAAACGCACCTTTGCACAACATCATATCAGTCATATCATTCTGCAACACACAGTAAACACCTCTAGATTTGCAGTTTCCTCAGACCCTGCATATGAACATACTCACATATTCTATACATATTACATTCTATACCTTTTCAATAGTCATGTCATACATGTGGGCACTCACTAAGACCCATTCCTTGTATGCGTAACATAACAGCTGGAAATCATCCTGATTCTGATGCTGCAGCCATAAATCATAAATCACGGTGTCAAACGGAAGGAGCATATCTGTCACGTTATATGATATACATCTCCTCAACACTGTATTAATATGTATGTACCACACATTTCATGCATGAAAGGAAAAGATTTATGACATCTCTTCAGTTCTGCTGCATTAAGCTGGGTTAATGCATACAGAATCTTGTACTGCGTGAGGGAGGGGGGAGAGAGAGACCGGGAGGGAGGAGAGAGAGAACGAGAGAGAGAGAGAGAGAGCGAGAGAGACTCAGCCAGCTGCTCCGTGTCATGGTGGATATCACATTTAATGAAATTTCTATTTGGGAAGCATCTGTGTGACACGCACAACAGACTTTCGGAGGCGAGTGCAGTGAGGAGGGGACACAGTGTTACCAGCTGGATTCCTGCAGAAGCAATAAAGCAGGACTGGCTGATATGATGGAGGGAAATGTCAGCAAAAAAGTGGACAGTCTTAAAAGGGTCCACAGCAAAGACTAAAGCATAGAATAATCCTGTCTGGTTTTAATACAGCGCTGTGTATTTTTAAAACGGTCCGGTTTTAATATCCTGCAAGCCTAGGATTTTGCACAAAGACGACTGTTGGAGGGAATGGTACTGATAAATTGGTTCTCTGGCATACAGATGCCCTATTTTCACTGTCATTTCGAAACAGCATTAAATATAATCATATTCAGCAACATTTTTAAATCCTGTGGGTAAGGTTACGCTACAGGAAAGCACGAGCCAAGCCTGAAAGACGAGGGAGAGAGAAATTTCTGGGTCAGGAGATGCAGAAAATAATGGATCCAGGAAACGAAAGGTGCGGAAATCATTGCAAGTGCGCTCAAACAGCAGAAAGTACTAAAAAAAAAAAAAAAGAACAGCAGCATAAGTAGCAGAAAACATAGGCTGGATACACATGCATATACCGCTCGCTGGCCTGTGACAGCCGTTAGTCTGGATAGCTGTGTAATAAACTGCACAAGTTAACAGGAGTGGATTATAATGAGTGAGGCTACTGAATCAGCCGTGTGGAAGAGGTGCTCCTAATGACTTTCAGTGGGAGCTTGGACGCGGGCCGTTCCGAGCAGAATAGGTTCACTAATTAAATCCTTATATTCTGAATAAAGCGGTCCGGGTCAGGAAAAGGTTCGTTTGGCCATGTTGTAATTAGACTTGGGTGCCGGGCTCGGCTGTTTAATTTAATGAGAATGTGGACGGTGGTTTAAAGAGAAGAGGAGGCTGACTGTAGATGGGGAGGCAGGGGTTCTGGCTCTGAGTGGCAGCTGCACCGGTGCCTGAGATACAAGTAAATGAGAAAGTTGAAGGTAGAGGCTGGAGACGACAAACACTTGGCAGAAAATCACTTCTACCCAAGCCTAAAGGTGGTACAGGGAAGGCACATCTAACGCAATTCACTGTTATATCCAAAAGTATTCACACATCCCTTCAAATGAGTAAATTCAACTAGTTAAAAAAAAAGATTCACTGAAAAAACAAACAAAAA
This sequence comes from Salminus brasiliensis, assembly GCF_030463535.1. Taxonomy (NCBI): domain Eukaryota; kingdom Metazoa; phylum Chordata; class Actinopteri; order Characiformes; family Bryconidae; genus Salminus; species Salminus brasiliensis. The sequence goes on along the minus strand of NC_132893.1, from coordinate 18,228,630 downwards.
AAAACAATGTTCTCTGTACAGCGTAACCAGGAGGTATTGGACATCTACATCACCCAATCTTTTTTTTTCTATTATATTTATCCTAGTAGTGCCACTGTAAAACTGAAGAAAGAAAAACGGCAAACATGACATGGCATTTGGGGTACAGGGGGAAAAATGATACAAATCTGATGTCATAGTAACCCAAGGTGCACCAATTGTTGTCTATGGTTGTCTATTATCACAAACCTAGTGATGTGATGCGTATCACAATACAGGGTTTACAATTTAATATACTGAAATATATTGCGATACTGAAAGTAAGACGATAAACTCTCAGGAAAAAAAATTAAGGTGGTAGTACCATCAGGTTCCTGCAGGTGGCACTGCACGAGGGTGTGTGACAGGATTCATAGATGGAGAAGGAGGTACAGTGCAGTGATGATGTCTTGCTCGATGTGTGGAAAATGGGTCGCAAAGCAGATGCTAACGATTGGCAAAAAAGAGTGATTGCAAAGGCCAAGGTGTGATGAAAGTAGCTGAATTTGCAGGTGTACCAAAGCGTACGGTCATACAGGTCTACCAGCAGTGGCAAAAATCCCAGTATACAGGAAATTCTCATGAGAATTGTGGCCGAAAAACGAAACTGACGGACAGGGACCACCAGCGAGTTTCACGGCTTGTTAATGAAATTGCGGTTCCCTGTGAAGTGTTCCTTCAGAAACTGGTTGGGAAGGACCTGCATTGACTTCTAGAAGCAATTCTTGCCTTGAAGTGATGCAATTTTACTTCACAAGCCTTAAAATAAGTTGTGCCAGTTTAATCTTTCTGCAAAAGTTCTGATGAGAATTTCCTCTCAGGTCCAAAAGAGTAAAGGCTGGGTGGGGGGGTCTACAAACTTTTGGACATGCAGTGTACGCAGAATTATATTTGGGAATATTGGACACAGTGGACTTCTCATAGCGGCAGACATTGACATCAAACCCAAAGCACAGAGACACAGAAAGACTGCCAGACGGCAGCAAGACAGACTGACAGAGAAGTACATAGGTGGTCAGACGCAGAGATGTAAAGCATCTTTTTATGTGTGTGTATGTGTGTGTGTGTGTGGGGGGGGGGGGGGTCTGAAGTATGGTCAGACAAGGAGACCACTCAAGTCTGTCTGCAAACAATTGTGGCATTTCTATAAATCATCAGCACAAAGAGGTGTGTGTTTGTGTGCATGTGTTTGTCTGTATGTGTGTGCGCATGCATGCGTGTGGGCTGCTGGGCGCTCACCTTCATACATCAATCTGCTAAACTTAGCCTGGCTGCAGAAACATCACTGACAGGGTCGGTTATATAAACAGCCTCTTACAGCGTGGAGAGCTGCTGTTCTATCTTTTCCTCTCTCTCCCTCCCTCTCCCCCTCCCTCTCTCACTTCCTCTCTCTATAAAGTCTCTCGACATAGATAAACAGGATCTCTGCATATATTAAAATTCATATTTGTCCTACATCTATTGCAGTCCAGTATATTTCTGCCTGACTGTTGGCTTGTTTCAGTAACATCTGCCAGTTGGGATGGATTTCAGTGCTTTTGGCTTCATGTCCTGCATTTAAAAGAGGTAGAAATGGAATTCAAAAGTTATATCATAGCACTTTCAATGACTGATGTCGCAACTCGCCTTTAAAGCATTCCAGAAAGCAACCTAAGTAAGCAAGCCAGAGGCAACAGTGGCAAGGAAAGACTTCCTCGAAGCGGGAGGAAGAAACTATTGGAGAAACCAAGACTTCCAAAAGGATACTCATGCTCCTCTGGTCAAAACTACAAAACTAAATTATTAATAAATGGTGTAAAGTCACCTTTAAACCTATACATAAGTGCATTGTTGTGCTACTGATATAATCACAGATGTGCTCTGCAGCAGCAATAATAATAGCATCACTGTATTACTGTAAAAAACAAGCCTGTAAAGTTTACACACACTAGTAGGCTAGGACTTGACAAAGCCAATTAAGGACAGAAACTAAATACTGGGTAAAATGATCAAGACATAGAAAATGTTCACCCCTTTCCAGGGCAGTCGAGGCAAAGACGGGAAGGGGGGGGGTCTTACATGGATACATCTCCACTTTGGAGTCCTTCCAGATCATCCCACATGTGATAGACTGAGAGAGCTGTCAGGAGAGAGACAGCAAGACAGGGAGGTGCAAGTTGGAGAGAGGACAAGAGACAGTAAATACAATATGTGGAGGAATAAGAGTCGCCAGGCAAGAGCCAGAATGGTTTTGCAATGCAAATACAGTATGCAGATTAGGGCGGTGACCATCAATAATTATAGTAATCAAGTAATCAAAGGATTCTTTTGAGGCTTAGTAAAGTAATCAGCTTTTTTAAAAAGCCAAAAATGAAAAAAAAAATGTACTTCACTGAACTAAAACAACCTTGTAAAAAACACTGCAAAGATCCAAAGCACCGTACTGGAAGAGAAACTAAGGAAGGCCTCGTTTTAAAAGATCTCAAAAAGCAAAGGGCTTCATCATTAAGAGTGACTTGTGATTTGACTGGGACTGAAATTTGGGACCAAAACTACCATCTTTGATGCAGTAAATTATTAAGAACCTTTAGTTTCTGCCCTTCTGTTCATTCTGCTATGGCCATGCAAAAGTGCAGTGCATCGTGCATACCGTGGTGAATTTATCAATATAACCACAGCAACAGCAGTCAGTGCCACAATGTGAAAAGCTCTCCTTTTGCTTTCCGCTGTTGTTGTGTTCCTTATATTAAACACACCATGTAGCACTTTAGCACTTTAGTAAATTACATGAACTGCACTTTTACTGTTGAAACATCACACTTGGCTTCTCGTCCCCCCCTGCGCAGTAAGCTCACTCACTGAAGCCAATCTGAGAGACATTCTTGGTCTGTGAGAAGAGGGCGGGTTTACCAGTTGAATAGGCGGACAAATTTGGCTTCAATTCTATAGAATGGAAGAGAATGTTAACCATGGCGTCCATGTTTTCTGATATCGCTTTGTAGTGGGTAACAGCACAACTCAGCCAGGAAATCAAACTCCAGTCTACCATGTGGCAAACACAGCACACCACACCAGCACGAGGCAAGAGTGTCAGCCAAATGTTGTAAATGCGTGATGGAGAGACATAGTTAGCAGATGGGAATTTGCCAGGACAAATGGCCATCTAATATGGACTTTACATTATGAAAACTTTTATTCTCTCATGCCACAACAGCAGCTGACAACGTCTGGTGAACCTATTGAAAAGAAGGCACACTGCATGTTTTCTAGAATGAACCTAAAAGAACCGGTCCTACTCCTGCTCCTCCTCCTCCTCCTCCTCCTCCCTTTCCCCTGTTTCGCATTTACATTCTGCAGCGGTGTACCTGTGCTTTGGGCACACCGAGGCTGCCGTTCATTCATGCAGCCTGTCTGCGAGCGACCGAGCTGTCTGGAGGAACAAAGCGGCGTGGAGCTTCCGAGCCCGCCTGCCAAACAGGAACCCGCGCCCATATATGGGCAGCGCTATTGTCTCTGAGGCATCGGCTTCCTTTGCCTGAGTCGCCATGGCAACGGCGCCGAACTTCAACTGGCCGACTACAAGCCTCTTCGCGCATAGCTTCAGCTGGCACAATTTAAACCAATCATATCGCAGTCATCTCCGACAGCGGAGAGCAAAAGGGTAAAAAAAATAAAATAATAAAACACCTGCTTCTAGAAGACGAGACAAAAGGAGTAGGCTTTATAATATCTGTGCACAGATGTCAATATAGGAGAACAACAACAAAACAACAACAACAACAGCACAGCGCATTAGAAATGAATATTATTGTATATCCTGTATTTTATTATTGTGTGCTCTTGTTTACACACAGGCCAACATGTGGCAGCAAATTATTACTGTAGCAGAGTTGGAGCCCAGTTCATCAAAAATGCTGTGCTTCATATTTGTTGCAAGCTGAAGACTCCAAGATTAAAAACACACACATGCACATAAATGATAAACAAGGTCAATATTGCTCTCATCCCATTCGCTTGTATTCGATGCAGAAGTTATCAGGATCTGCAAGATTGAGTCACTGCCCCCACCCCTTTACACTCTCTCTCTCTGAGTCACTATCCTCCCCCTTTACACTTTCTCCCGCTTCCCCATGCTTTTCTGGCCTTTCTACCTCTTTCTCTTTCTCCCCCCAATACCTTTCTCCACATCTCCTTCCTGCTTCTCCATCTTCCTCCCCCACACTTTCATTTCTTTTCATCTCGTTCTCATCTTCTGCTGTTCTTCATCATCAGATGCCCCTGGTGAATAAGGGAGTCATAACCTGATGCAATTCTGCTTACACGTGCCCTGCACACGGTCCTGCGGCCGCGCTGGTGTGTGATGTGGTAGAAAACTAGCGTCACGTGACGCCTTCAGCTAATATCTGCTTCATCGGTTAATTATTAATATATCCACATGAGAATACCCTAATAAACACACATCAGCAAGGGTGCTTAGTCCCACTGCTGTAGCCCGTTTTTCTGGTTGTCTTCAATCATGTGATAGTGCCACCAGCATAGGAGGGCAAAGGTGAGTATTTTTTGCTGCATGAAGCCAGCCCTGACATCTTCTTGAACTGCAGCATCACTAAGCATCAGCATCCTCGGAAGGAGAGCGATAGCTGATTGACTGCCCTATTGGTTTGCACAGGTTTAATGATTGGCAGTGTTTTTGCATAATTTACAATGCCTCGTTTCAGTTTGATGTTGAGTTCAGTAGCTTCGATAACACAAACAGCTCATAAAATCATGAACTGCAGAGAGACTTCCCTTCTTTTGAGGTGGAAACGTGATGAATGATGAATGGGCAAATGAGATTGTGTTGGTTTTACCAAAGCAGATCATTTGAAGGCAAAGTCTTCTTTTTCAGATTAATATTTTATAGAAAGCTATTGGTTTGTGTGTGAGTGCCAGTGGATCTGTGTGAGAGGAACAGAGAAAATGAGTGGCTGACACTATGCCTCCTGCAGTGCTAAAAACTCTCAGATGGCACGCTCATGCCTGGAATACGTAAGTAACTTCCCGCGAGCTTAGAACAAACAGAAGCCACTCCTGCCCTGCTTCTGAAACCTGCATGTAGGTACATGTCCAAAAGATTCCTGACAACCCTTTCTAATTGGTGGAGTCACTCATTGTTGACACACGGCAGGTATTTTAGGTAATTTGCATACTTCACAGAAACATAGCACACATGGCCACACATCTTTCTATGATCACCATACTGCATGCCAAGCGGCAGCTAGACGGGTACCAAGCCCCCCAGCATTGAGCTGTGGAATTGCGTTCTCTGAAGTGATGGAGCTTTTGGAGATCTTTGGGATGAGTGGTGGAGCTGGTGTGGTGTTTGTGATCCAGAACTAACTATCCAAAAGATCAGCACCAGGGTAACTCTAGAATGTCTTCCAGATAAACCTTTTGTTATTTTTCCAAAATACTGGCTTCATAAAACATGCAGAAGCTGCCTGAACTCCAGCCCAAAGTTTGAAGAGGTCTCCTCCCAAATCATCACATGCTGATGGCATGGTCTGAACTAGCAAATATTTATGTCATATCTGCCCCAATGTTCTGGCCAACTCTGTTACCTCTGATATAAAACTAAAGAAAGTCTGCAAACAGTTAAAAACAACATGTAAAAAAACATGTGACCTGTACCCAGTAATGTCATTTCCCTTGGCAGGGAACATCTGGAAGGCAGTTAGACAGTATATCAAACCTCTAATCTCATTATTTTGTATAAAACGTCAACAGAATCATAATTACTGGGCAAACCTTTATTTGTGATATTGAGTAAATCTCCCATTCAATTATTAATAAGTGCTGAAAATCCATAAAATTCTGTTTTCAGATGGGTCGTGAGGAATCTAGTTTGAGGTTAGCACATGGAGTTAGCACAAGACACAAAATGGTGGTGAATTGTCAGCTCTGTTAATGGTTTATCTGACTGATGAGTCTAATCTTTCCATACTTGGCAATTCTAGATTAGGCCACCAGCAATGTTCCAACATCCTTCCCAGAAGAACAGAGGCTGGGGGACAAACTCCCTATTAATACCCTAAATTTCAGAAGAAATGGTAAACAAACAGGTGTCTACAAACTTTGGGATATAAGCCGAGTCCTGGACTACAGCATTTCGAAAAGAGGTTTTCCATTGAAAAGAAAATATAGTCCAGGGCTACGCTTAATCCCTGTCTGGGAAACTGGTCCATGGTGTAACATGATCTCCAAACGGGGTTTAGGCTGCTCAGTTAAGCACATGTAGACTAATCTTTTCATTATGAAATTGCTTATGTTATGCAATTCATTGGTTTGATTATGTTTCCAATCAAGCCAGAGTGGATGACAGAGCAATTCGATGTGATGGATGTTATGTAATTACTACATGCATTCCCCAGAACACACACACACACGCACACACGCGCATACTCAGATGCTCATATTTTACCTGATCCAGAAGGAGACTTGCTGTGCCTGGCCAGCACCACACTCCTGGGAGATCCTCTGCTTAAAAGACTTTTCCCATAGGGGGATGATTTCATCAGCCTGCATTCTGTTACACAAGAAGAGCCAGAACGTATAATTAATACATAACCTGACAAAGAGTGATTTTCCACACCACACTTATAATCCATTTTTTATTTATGGAATATATTAGTTAATGAAATCCCCAAAGACATGGTCTGCTACAGTGCCTTCCATCCAGAATCATTGGCGCTGGTTGGTGGAGGGAAAAAATTTATGAGAAAAGGTACAGTAAAAATGTATTTGCAGTTTATCAGATTGATCCTATAGTGAAAAATACATAAAAAAAAAATATCGGTGATGTAAAGTTATTCAAAGGTACTGGTGTCAATTATTGTGACTTTAATGTAAGGGTTAGATCTCCCACAGTTTCAGAGGAGCATCAATGCACTGTAGGATTTCATATTATAGGTGTCGATAACTGTGGAGGGAGCTGTAGCTGTGCTATATTATGCACTTGGGGGGGGGGGGGGGGGGGTGCTGATTCATAGATGCATCTCGATGTGGAGGTGGACGATTCTGAAATGTCAAAAATCAGATTTTCTAAATGTTAATTGATAATGTAATGTTGATGGCACGCAAAAGGCAGAACTCAGAGGTGCGGAAGTGTTGTGTCCGGACTGTCTGTGAAGTGCACATAACAGAGGCATGATGGATGTGCAAAACAATCTGACACCTGGGACCTGAGCATTTTTTCTTTCTTGCTTCCAAACATTTATTGCCAAGGATTTGCATCCATATTCAGCTGTATTGAGAGCCAGAGCTTTCGTGCTATGTTTTGCACTTTGGAGCCGAGATACAGCAGGGTCCTGTCTCGAAGATATTTTACTGACACAGTGATTATGGAATCACTGAGAAAAACAGGTAGGATAGCTGTAACGTGATGTGTGGACATCCTCTGCCACACAATCGAATGTCACTATGTACTGCACCCTTTATCACCGATGAGTGTCAGCTAGTGCCTCATGTGCTCTAAGCAAGAGCAGTGATTGAGAGCCACACGGATGCAGATCTGGCTGAGCTGTTTAAAGACTGTAGCAGAGGAACGGCACTAATGATCACTAATAAAGATCTAGTCTTAGTTACTGATAAGCTTCAACATGGCTGTTGCTGGTGCTGAATTGGGTAAGTTCTTACAAGCTACGGTAAAGGAGGGCAAGCCCTACTGCAGAACCCTCCAGTTGACTTGCCCCATGGCTTCCATTTGATTAATTAATAAATGATACTGGAAGTGAATTCATTGTGGATCATTAAAAATACTCTTGCTTTAAAAGTACCAAGAAGAGTCACACAGTGAGAAACAAAAAAATGATCTATAGGAAATAATATACTACCTCGCAATGTGATTGGCTAAGAGGCATTCTACAAGTGGCAATATTTCACAATAACGGCACTCTGAACACATCACTGTAACTGTATCGCCTGTAACCTAGCACTGACATTTCTGGCCATTAAAACGTAATAGCCAAGCGTAAAAAGTCACGGGTAATGGCCTGTTGGAAAGAACAAGCTTTGAATGAACTAATACCGTGTCTTAACATGAGCTGTCTGAGCGAGCGACAACGGCAAGCTCAAATGCTCCCATTTCCAACAAGGTCTGTCCACCTTAACACAAACACTGAGGTGAATTCAGACCTCACGGAAATCTAAGAACTAGGGTATAGTCCCAATGCTTGAGCTCATGCCGTTAAGAGAGCTGATCTACTTGGCTTTTGGCCTTTTTTAGTGTAAATCGGTGCTAATATTACGCAACGTTTGGTGTAGTACACATATAGTTTTCTGTTTATTGTAAGTTCTTGATAACTTCCATGTTTGATCACTCAATTGCTCACTAGGGTTGGGTGGTATCAACTTTTTCATAACATCGTACCATCTTAAACTTGGAGCAGGGAGTACCGTAAGCTGCGCAAGTAGCACAGGAGGTTCTACATTTACATTTCTGTTCTGCGTTACTTTAAAATCGTAAAATTATCAAATACAAAATTCTGTTTGCTCACAGGGTCATGGACTAAGCGAACACTCCACACATTTTTAAATCAATCATTTAATAAATGTTAAACAGTCAGTCTGACAATTCGCACATAGTCCCCAATTCGCAACAACGGCCACCCCAACATCGGCCACTTTCACGTAGTGCGCTCTCTCTCTTTGCCGATCGCTTGGATGAAATTCCAAAAACATAAGCTCTCCCCTTCGAAAGGTTAGCCTTAGCTTAATTAGCATGGTAGCATTCTGTTCCCAACTTCCAAACGTTTAGACGGGGATGACTCAGATCGAGACTTGCGACTTCTGTTGGAAGCACAGTATGATGAAATTAGAGTTCACTAAATTAGTTAGCATTTGCTTAGCTAGCTCGACTACAGATACACGGAGCGTCAGACTGCTCAGTGCAGCTGCTGTGAACTCATAGTTAGCTAGCAGGCTAAACACCACGGCACCGATCGCCACATTCCAGCTAACTGGAGGCTCAAATCCAACATGTTTACATGATACAGCTGAGAGCGCATGAATAGTCTTAGGGGTGTTTTCGACCCTTTTCAGGCACATTGAGTAGACTGGTTCATGCAGATTTGCTTCCTCTCCTTTTTTTTTTTAGTCAAACTTGTAATTACGATGGGCTTGTTTTTTTCCCCAATCAGTGAGCTCGCACAGCGCCCCCATCCTGTGGCCATTTTTAATGGGCATGAATGAGCTTATTAGGCCGTGTACACAGAACAGAAATCTGACACATCAGACTGGTGGTGATTTTGGAATATAATGCTCATTTGGAGATATTGTCAAATGTGGTATACGGTATTACCCGTTTCTCACATTCTGGATTTCTACATGTTATATTTCTCATTAATGAATCATCTATAGCTCGATTCACCATTTTGGACACATCTAAACATTTCTTTTATTATTATTATTATTATTATTATTATTATTACAGCTTCCTGTTAGATATTTGTGAGGTGTAGAGTAGCAGCAAGTGACTCCAAACATTTGGAAGGTTGTACAGGTTTTTTATCTTCACTGCGGCCTACATGTCTGCTGCTGCCGGTGCACTGCCTTGACCATGGAAGTTTGATTAATCCAATCCCCTGGAAGTATGTTTGAAGAATTTTACGGTGAGACTGCAGTGCACGGGTGTAATCCTCAGCCTGGGGACTAATTTAATCCCTCATTTGAGGAAAAACAACTCCTTGTTGAAGGAGATTTACTTGATCCCTGAAGAGCCTGATCAAAAAGAGTTGAATTCCTAATACGGAGAAGCATCGTTTTAAACAGACTCCTAATCCTGCAGGATCTAAAAGGTGAAGGCTGAGTCACTACTCAGTACATTAACAGCACCAAACAGTAACTCTGGTAACTGCTTGTTATTTATTTAAATTCCTTTATTTTCTGGGTTTGTTTATTGCACCCGGTTTGTTTTTCCCACTTGGCTTTCTGCAGCTATCACTTTGGGGAAGTAATGAATTCAGATGAGAACGCATTAAGTTTCTGACACCGTGTAAGACAGCAAATGTCACAGTCAATTAGGAGGGAAAGCTTGAAGGGCATGGAGTTACACGCATCTCCCAGAACGTACTGCAGACTTCTGTTTTAACCCTCTGCTGACCTGCATGTCTTAACTGTCTTAATGCATCGCGCCAGTACATGTGAGGCCACTGTCACGTCTCAAAGGATCCTCGTTCTGATATTTAGCGCAGCCGCTGGTCGAGATACCCCTGCAGTTTCCAGCGTGAAGCGCTGTGCTTCATTAAGGAAAAGAAATTGCAGAACTTCAGACAGTCCAGCGGACAAAAGTGCAATAAGATGCAAGCGCCATCATGCTGTAACCGGTTGCTGTTTGGCCAGAGCAAAATAAGATTCCTGTAGGGAAATAATCATCTTTGTGGGCTGCCATTTTGGCTCCATCAGTCTTGCCATCGGCATGCTTCATATGTTCCTCGCGTTCCTGATCATCAAAGCTCATTAGATGCGCACGTAGCCCCATGCTAATGCCTTTTTAATTAACTTTCCCTTTATGATTGACTTCCTCCCTTTCCTCCAGCTCCCCACAATAAAGCGCCTGAGTGGCTAAAACGGAGTAGCGGCAGACGTCAGAGTGGAAGGCTGGATGAGTCGGTTGAGTAACCACAACGTGCTCTCCAGATTTGATTAAGCGCGCAGGGTGCAGTGCATGCTCTTTTGTTTTACTTTGTTCAGCTGCAGAGGACTGTGGGATAGTGGAGGACTGGAGGTGAAGAAAGGTGAGAAGAAGACAATGAACATCCGTCCTGCTCTCACACTGCAACAACGATCCTGCCGGTACGCCGCAGAGCACAGGGGGGAGGGCACAGGCACTGAGGGAGAGGGCTGAGTGAGTGAGCGAGTGACTGCTCAAATTTGAAGCTGTTAAGCTCAGAAGAAAGAGGAATGATCCAGAAAAGACCTCTGGGAGGAAGAAGTGGGTATTGAGGTAGAGTGGAGAGAGTGGGGGAAGTGGCAGGTATTTGGAAGTTGTCTAATCCGTTCACCTTATTTCACCACGGCCACTTTACAGAGTTCCTTCCACTTTTATGTTAGAATTCACAGCCATTTTCAATCAAGCGGTGGTATTTATGGTCGTATTATATTTAAAGTGAATGCAGTCTGAAGAACCCGACATTACAACAGGCTATTTAATGTTATCTAGAACTATTTATATAAAGCCCGCTAACTTCTAAAGAAGATGACCTGCATCTATTGTTGAAGGTGCTACATTTAAAACATCCATCCAAACGTCCATACGTCTGCTCTTAACGAATTGTGGAGGGGACACACAACAACCAACACCAGAACATCCTTACCCAGAGAAATGGCTCGGTTATGAAGCTCTGGTGAAGCATATGTGGCGGATGCTTTTGAGGCTGTCAAAGCTACGAGCCTCCCATGAACCCGTTGCATCTAAACCGAACCATTGCTCTGGGTATGGATGTTCTTGGGTTGGTTTCCCCTCCACAAATTGGTAAGAGCAGACGAAAACCTTCAACCTCTTCTTTCGAAGGCAGATCGTTTTAAGGTGCTCCACAACACTCCAATCTTTTTTGTCTAGTGTTCATAACACTGTTGTTCGCACAGCATACTATACTACTCACTGTATGCTTATAATCACTGTGGTTGCAATCTAAGGCTACGTTCAGACTGCCAGCTCAAATCTGATTTCTAGATTGTATCCAGATTGATTTTTGAACCAAACCACAGGATCTAAACCACGGTCTGAAATGCATTTACAGTTAATTACAATTGATTACAATTGATTACTACGCTCTGTCCACTCAAATCACTCAAAGTTCATTTAAAGTTTTTTTTGTTTTTTTCCTTCACTCAATGCGACCTACACCGCCCACGTCAAATTCAGAGAGATCTTAATCTCTACTGCTTCTGCTTATTTATATTTACATTTAAGACATTTAGCAGACGCTCTTATCCAGAGCGACTTACAAAAGTGCTTTGCTATTTACCCAAGAAAAACCTCAGCTAGTTTGAATAGGCTAAAAATTCAAAGATACCTCTAAGCTTTAGACATTACTAAACACAAGTCAATAAGGTGACCTTAGTACTCTGCTATTCGCCCAAGTATTCTCGGAAGAGGTGGGTCTTCAGTCTGCGTTTGAAGACAGCGAGTGACTCTGCTGTTCAGACACCCAGAGGTAGCTCGTTCCACCACTTTGGAGAAGGACAGAAAAAAGCCTGGACGCTTGTCTTCCGTGAATTTTGAGGGATGGCGGGTCGAGCCGAGCCGTACTTGAAGCTTGAAGGGCTCTTGGTGCAGATCAGCTTTTGACCATTGCCATCAAGTACGGAGGGACTGGTCCTTTCTTGGCTTTATAGGCCAGCGTCAGGGTTTGGAATTCTGATGCGGGCAGCAGCTATAGAGAACGCAACAGTGGAGTGACATGGCCGAATGTAGGAACATTGAAGACGACCTGTGCCGCTGCGTTTTGGATAAGTTGCAGGGGCCTGATGGTGCACAGAGGAAGACCAGCCAGAAGAGAGTTGCAGTAGTCAAGTCTTGAAGTGAAGAGAGACTGAATGAGCACCTGGGTGACCTCTCTAGAGAGGAAGGGTCGAATTCTCCGGATGTTGTACAGGAGAAATCTGCATGACAGAGTTACGTTTGCGACATGACTTGAGAACGATAAATGCTTACGAAAGCAGCTCGTTGCAACCCATGCAGACGGTCATCTCACCAGATCTGAGAAACAAATTTGATTTTTCCGTAGTCTGAACACTAGTCTGTTCTACACAAAACAAAGAAAGACGCCTTTCCCAAGACTCTGGATCCAACCCTAATCAACCCCCTCCCTGATCTGACTAATTACTGCCTTCAGATGGTCTTGATTGGCTGAAAGCTGGTATGTTAGATGTGGAAAGATAGATGATAGCTGTGTTTTTTGTTTGTTTATTTAAATCAGGGTCCTGTACGGAGCATTGTTCTTACGGAAACGCAGGTCAGTTCAGCAGTGTGATCCGTTCAGACTAACGTCAGTTAAAAACATATTAAAAGGTAAGGTGGACAAAAACTGACCAAACACATTTCAGCAGTAAACCGGACTTGGACCTAATTGTACCTGCTGTGTGAACCTAGCTAATGTCAAAAGTAATATAGTCATATTACTTTTTTATATTAATAAATATAAATATAAAAAATGTTTACCTGCAGACTGAACAAATGGTGAAAGAAAATACTGATATATCAAAGTATTGTGATATTACGTTTTGCAATACTGTTTCGCCTCTTTAAAACAAAGTAATTAATTAAATAAAAAATGTAATGGATAAATTGGTTGTTGACAGCGGTTAATTTAGTGTGCTGTTTAAACCCTGATTGGTAGATGTTAGTCTTCAGATCTCACTGTTCTGATTGCATTAAAAGTCAACTTTTCTTTTACTCAGATGCAGATTTTATGCAGATGACAGTTTTCCTAAAATTTGATTTGAATAAAATAATAATAATAATAATAATAATAATAATAATAATAATATATTTATGTATAATAACTCCTGTATTGTGTATCATACTGGCTGGTTCTTGTCAATACACATTTGTAGACTGAGCACACCTTGACATGGATTAGTGTAGATAGTCAAACAGTGCAAGTTTCGTTTCATCAAAAAGCCCCTAACTCCACACACACACTTCCATAAACTAGGACAGCTGCCCATCAGTGCGCTCCCATCAGCAAGCCAGGAGGAGCTGGAGCAGCAGCTTGGCTTTGTTTCTCCACACATTCACACATGCACGCACACCAGGTCCACATGCTGCTGCTCATTTTCCTGACCTGTCAAAAAAAATAATAAGAACAGCGGAGAGGACAGTAGCGGTAGATTTGTTGGAGCTCAGAGTCTATTGAAAGAGAGAAGCCTCAGCTTTGTGTCACCCAGCACATGTGGGCTAAGATGAAGGCCGGGTTAATGGATCTACACATGAGTGTAACACACGACTTGGAGTGAGAACTAATTGGAACAAGGTTTTCATTCGCTTGCTGAGGGTGACAGTGTGGGCGCAGAGGAGGGCATGAACAAGCCCGCAAGAAAAAGAGAAAAGGGGGGACAAAGAGATCAGACAGGGGTAGAGGGAGGCTTTAACCCACACACACAGCCTCCGCTGATGAGCTCCAAGTGTGCTTGAAGTGGAAGGAGGGGCTTTTCTGAAACTAAGCCAAAGTGAACGGCCAGAGAAGGCTCAGATGGGTTTTTATTAACAGAGAACTCTTATTCAGGGCCAGAAACAGAGATTATGAAACATGCCAATTCCCCTCACCGCTCTCGTCCAGCAGGAAATCGTCCTGGTAGCGGAACTTCTCAGGGCCGCACGCGATGAAGATGTCCTCGTCGCCAAAGAAGTCCTGAAGGCAGGTGACCTATAGCGAGAAAAACATGAATTTACATCAAATGCACACAACAGAACTCATACCAGACAGATTCTTTAAACACATACGCTATATGGACAAAAGTATTGGGACACCTGTTCATTGATTCATTGATTCATTGTATCCTGCTTTTGTTGGAGTAACTGTCACTACTGTCAAGGGAAGGCTTTCTGCTAGATTCTGGAGCATTGTTGAATGATGCACTCCACCTCATCCCCAAGTGCCCAACCCATCCCAAACGTACTGAATGGAGCACAATCATTCCCTCTAGCCAAAACCTGGCATTAGGCATGGTACCAACAGGTTCATGTTTATCTGCTCCAGAGTTCTATTCTATTGGCAAGACTTATCTACAGGGACTAGACAAGCTGTGTGTGTGTGTGTGTGTTCATTTGCACAGCAATAGGTGCGACTCAAAAACAACTGTATCCTTTAGAAGGGGTGTCCACAAACATATAGCGTAGACCAAGACTGAAGGCAAAAGAACAGTGCATCCTGTGAGGTAACCAGTCTTCACTGATAGTGTTGGTGCTGTGAACTGCAAAGCCTTGACTAGATCTATATCTAAGCGCTTGCAAGGGGGTTGCACGGCTTTGCCTGGCGCCCCACGCTGCACACCCACTTAAACAAACGCTGCAGGCAACACACATGCCCACAGCCTTTGGGGGAGACAGAGAAAGTTAACAGAGAGCTAACATAAACCGGAACGCATGTCTAGACGTATGCGCCACTTTAACCATGACTGAAATGAAGCAGAACTAGAAACATTGCAAAACAAAACAAAATATGGCATTAAGTTGTATAAATACTGTCAGCTGATACAGTATATCACTTTATATCAGTAAATATACATGTATATCAGTAAAACATTTAATAATAAAATTTAGTCTAGTGAGGGATAGTTATATACTCTCACAGCAGAAACTCAGCAGACTACCTTAAATAGTGTAACACGGGGGGTGTATTACTGTTATACAGGTGGTTCCTCCCACTGGGGTCCTCAGTGATACAGATATCTAAGGTTTTACCCTGCACTCCTACTAAAGTCCTTCAAGGCAATGGTTTTTAGGTAGAATTCTAATGCATAGTTCTTTTCCATGGTTAAATGGTTCTTCTATATGCTGGAAAACCTTCGTAGATGTCCCTCTTCTAAAATAGTTCTATTCAGCATCAAAAAAGGTTCAGCTTTTATGAAAGAACCAGCACTGTATCTGCTGGGAGTGTATGGTCCCTCAAAATAACAGTTGGTAATTAATGGCATGTGAAAGTTGTGTGATTGGCAGCATTGCTGCCTGATAGAACAATGGGTTGTCAACATCCGGCAATACCAGTCAGGCCCTAATGAAAACCAACCTCAGCAACAGCACTGCGCATGATACCCCTGTACCAGCACATGCCACTACCATGTCGATGCCCCTGCAGTATTAAGAATACCGAATTTCCCAGCCAAGTAATATCTTTTTGTACCTGTGGTCTGAACCTGACCAGTGCTGAGATGGTAGCCACAGCTTGCAATTATGCACCTATTTAATGCAACTCTAATGCAGATGCAGCTCATAAAGCGGACAAAGTGGAAGTAAAAGCGGAAGCTGCTTCTCATAAAGTGTGTGCTGAAGTAGACTGTGGAGATTTCATAACACTCTTCATTTTAATCTCAGAAACCAGCCGAATGCAACACCTTTCAATTTCCACGCCTGCAACGGCTTCAGACAAGCAACGTGACTTTAAAGAAGCATAGTGGAAGTGATGCAGCGGTAGTTATCGTTATCCACGGTCAATTTTACGCAGCATGAGGACGTCTTTCTCTTTTAATAGAGCAAAGTTAAAACGGAGCAGTTGGTTTTAAGTGACTCATTAGAACTGGCCTGAAGGTACAGTTTTAAACAGAGAGCTTAATGATCAAAGAAGAATACATTATAGAGGAGAAAAGTGCCACCCTCGCTGCATGAGGCCGAGAATAAACAGAATGAGGGAGGTATCTCGGCTGCGACGGACTGCCAAAAGGCACCAGAATCCTGCTGTAATGTCTTTTTAAGGTGATTCACAGCACAGCAGCTCTCTTCATTACTGCTGATCGCCTTTGACACAGGAGAGTTTAAGCCAGCGATGGAGGCTTCTCTTGCTCTTCCTATCTGTCTCTCTCTCTCTCTCTCTCACTCACTCACTCACTCACTTTCTCACGTCTCTTTCTTTCCCTTCCCGTGGTTGCCTTCAGGGACGCTGCTGGGTGAACTCCATTTTACAGCTCACTAATTACAAACAATGAAAGGAGCGGTAAACAAGTTCTGCATGGCAAACGAAACCCCATTCGGAGCAATCGGTACAGGCTTGCGTAACCGGCTAAGTCCCACGAGGTGGACAGGACAGGCCGTTTCAGGGAATGAGGAAATTATTCTTGTTTCATAATCTATTGAGCCCCCCCCCCCCCTCCTCATCATCATCCCCCTAAACTCAAATGAGTTTACCATGAGGGAGACGGTCCGAAAGCAATGCAGTCGTTTCTTCTAATGAAGACGAGGCCCTGTGTTTACTCGCGTGTCACAGTGGAAAGTGAGGAGCCATTATTTGCTCTGGTTATCTGGCCAACTAAAACGCAGATAAGACTGAGGCTATAGCATTCAGGCGAGCAAGCAAGAGTTGAACTGAGGCCTGTATACTGGTGGCCTTGCAATATCTCAAAGGCTTTTCTTTAAGAGAGCAGTAAAAGCACCAGACATTTCAAACAAATGAGGTAAGGTTTGTAAAGCAGAAGTAAGAATTCAAAGAATGGTGTGGTGTGGTGTACTGCTATGCAGTATGCTTTTAATATTTTCTCATGGTCATATCCAATCATCAAACCCCATTTTTAAGGGTTTCTCTAAAATACCATTTAAAATCTGCAGCAACCTTTTTTAATGTCTGAATGTTTACGAAGACAAGACCACTACTAGAATGTCCAGAATTAAATAGTCTTAAATATAAAAGGTCCCAGAAGGGAACCACCAGAAGGTCTTAAAGAAACTATTAATACATTGCTTTAAAACACAGATTTCCAATAGTTTTCTACTATTATTTTTCCCTCATGCAGTTTCTGACACTTCAGTCAACAACATTATGACCACCAGCCTAATATGAGAGTAACTGTTCCGGTGGCTTTTTCCAACGGACCCAGTTTGACACAGAATACTAACAAACCGCTTTCTTAGCAAGGTTAGTTAACTGTACTTGGGGCCCCAGAACCCTTCAATTCATTGTTCCAAGGTCCAGTTCTGACACTTGCATGCCCATTGCCGGTGCTTTCGATAGGTAATGACGATTTTCCTCTCATTACCAATGAACATTTCTGAGAAATGGGCCAGAGTAGCCTTTTTTGTTGGTTTGCTGCAGAGGAGACAATTGACCCTTCAATTGTCCTCCACGAGCCTTTTGGGGTTTGTCTCTTCTCAAATCAGTTGGTAGGTACTCCTGGGACTGGGAGCACTCTAAAAGCCTTGCCATTTCAGAGATGTTCTCCCACTGCCCCTGTACATCGTATGCTAAATTTGGCAGACGCTGTTGTTATAAGACAATCAACTTTACTAATTGCATCTATAAGGTAAACATGTTTTGGTCATCAGTGTAGATATAAGGTTAGGGTCAGGGTTAGGTCTGGGTTTTCATTATATGGGCACACTGACGGAATACTCTAGCATACTTCAAGAACCGATTGCCAAGGACAAGTAAGACACTATACTTACTAAAAATCACTCTATGAATGGTTGCAATCTATGAATGGTTGCGTCAACAAATTCAGTTCTTTTCCTCAGTACAGGAAAAATGTCTTAATCATTATCCATGATAAGCGACCTTATTCCACAGATAGGGATTAGCTTGCAAAAAAAAGGGATATGAAAAGGAAAGAGAGATATTGGGGGGGTGGGGCTGTGGGGGGGTAGAACTTCGAGACACCAAAGCAAGCGTTTTGGCCTGCTGGAGAAGGCTCGCTTTCCCTCAGACACAAAAAGGAGCTTTGATGTCTCAAACGAATGTAAAACGAGTCCAGTTATGCAACACACACATTCAGAAGTTCTCCGTCACTCCAAGTGGAGCGCAGGAAAGGATTGAGCTGGCACACACGACTATGGGGAGCTATCAAAAAGAAAAAGGACAAGTGAATTTAACATGAGGATGGTTTTAAAGCTGGTGGTTTATTAGTGATGAGGCCACACTAGACTTGTCTTGTCACTTATGTAATTGGAGCTTGAAAGTCAATGAATGAACACCAGCTGGGGAGACTGGCATGGAAAACTGCAGATACTGGAAAACATGAATCGAGACTTATGTATATGACGGTTCTGCTTGAGGATCTTTTGTTTGCCGTTCCTATTGATTTGAATCATGTTTTTTCATTTTGACAGAACACTGATCCAAGACTCCCTTGCTAGGCAGACTCTGTACTGGCCAGGCTTCTGGTACTTAAATTCCTATGAGCAGACAGGCAACGGGGTGCAGTAAATGCAGTAACACTGCCATCTAGAGGAGAGGACATGAACCATTATAGGGGTGCAAGTCTGTGTGATGAAGAATTCTCACAGTACATAAAGCAACTTCCTGAAGTCATTTTTGACCCTGATAACCCACCTAATATTTAATAGGTCCCTCTTGTGCCACCTCAACAGATCTGACCATTCAAAGCATGGACTCCACAAGACCTCTGAAGGCCTCCTGTAGTATCTGGCACCAAGACGTTAGCAGCGGATTCATAAAGTCCTGCAAGTTTTGAGGTGGGGTCTCCATGAACATTGTCCTTCATTGGACCCCTTTTGGTAGGTACTGACCACAGCATTTCAGTTACTTGCCAGAAGACTTGCCTGATGCTTTGGAGATGTTCTGACCTATTTTTTTTTTTAAGTCTGCTGTCACTCTTCTGAGAGTGAGAGAGTTGTTCCCAGGATCCACTAGATGGCAGTGTTTACTTGCATTTTAAGGCTCTTCGGGTGGCTGCAGTACGCCACTTCTGTCAACACCATCTTGGTCTACAGATCCTAGACTTGTAACCTCTCTACATAATGACACAAGTCTACAGTGTGATATACAGATAAACATTAGCACCCCCCCCCCACAATTTCCGTATCAGTGCATCCCTAGTTAGCTGTGAGGCTTGGACATAAACATAAAGCAACCCTGAGGAGCTGACATGCTGGCTATGCTGTAAACAGGCCGATTTGTGCCTGTATTTATGAAGACAGTAATGACAGGTCTTAGGCTGTCAGACCGTACAGTTCTGGGACAATAATAACCTGTTGTGGTATTGGGTTTGACAGAAGTGTGTGTATATGAGTGTGTTTGCCTGTCTTTGGACAAAGCGAACATGTTTAAAAGTGCTGACAGTTACTGAACAAAGCATGCTGGAGATAGACACAGCCATGTACTCAGAAAGCAGTGCATGTCTCATGCTCTTGTTCCAACTAGTTTAACTACTTACTAGTTACATTGTCCTGCATTGTTGTTTGTTTCAGCTAGGGTCCATTTGTAACCTTACAGTAATAAACGTTTAGGCTTTTTATAATACTATGCCCTTTAAATGGATTTATGTAAATGAGCTCATTCAAAAAGAAGAGGCTAAAATACATGTTTTTAACAATAATTTACATCTGTCAGATCATAACTTGGACAAAACCAACTCTTCCACCCCCCCCCCCCCTCTCCTATTTTCTATTTCCAATTCCCACTTACTAGTTTAGACTCCCATCACACAATGCTACCAGTGCTAGAAAGATGAAGGCTCACATTTGCTTCTAACGAGTTACATGACAAGAGGCATGGCATCGTTTCAAAATGTTGCGAATTAAGGTTGGGCGTGTTAATAGTAACACCGTATACCACAACATTTAAAAAGTATGACAGTCTCTCCAAATAAGGCCGGTATTTCAAAATTTCAATTTGATCATTTTCATACCACAATGGCTTGTTCGTTCATGTGCAATTAAGAAAGCCACAGGGTTGGGGCACTGTGGGAGTGCATACTGTGGTAAGGTCATGCTTTGAAAACAGGTGGGAGAAAAACCAAGACTACCGTAGGGGAGAGTTTAGCGACATGCTGAGTTCGACTGAAAGGGAGAGCAAGCAAACCTGGATGAACCAGTCTACTAAATGTGCCTGAAAACAGTGGAAAAACACGCCTAAGATCATTCACTCGACTCTGTGCTTTATCCTCTAAACATGTGCGATTTGAGCCTCAGTTAGCTGGAACAACTAAGCTACTTTAAGCCTAGATTGCTGGCTACGAGTCCAAACACAGCAAAACAAGGTCTCTCATTTCGTCACTCTCAACACCAATAGCTCGACTTTTGCTCTATCAGACACAAGTTTTAATCATTCAACACTTGATTGTAAAGTGTCCACATTGTTTACTTAGTCTGTGACCCTGTGGCCCCCATCATTTTTCGGTTTTCAAATTTCTCTGTCCTTGGTAATACTGTATACAATATTATATGATAATACTGTAATATTTTGAGATGATATTAAAAAAATGGATACCGCCCAAACCTACTGCTCATACATCATCACTGGACAACTGAACATGCTTAGAAAAGAGCACTGTCAATTCTGTTTCACCAACTAACAGAAGCCTGCACAGACTAGCATTACTGAATGTATGAGGGTGATGGAGGGCCTACCCACCCAGAAAGAGTGAGGCCAATTATGGCTCTCCGACTCCATGCCACAGGTGGCTGTGACATCTCTAAGGATTGAAATGGCAATTTCATGATTATTGAGCCAACTTTTAAACCCATTCTTGGTTAAACCTTAGAAATAGAAAGGTACCAAACTGTCACTGAAGTGAGTACAACTTCAGTACCGTTAGATAATGATTATAATTGTACCATATTCCTTTGCAGTTTTACGTTCATCATGTCCTCACATTTATTTTTATCATTTATATCAGTGTTTTTGTGCCAAAACTGCCACTGGCAAGCAGGCATTTGAATGTGAAAGACACTTCACACTTCACAGTGCAGTGTCACACAGTTGTTGTTGTTATTCTAATGAAACAAATTGATATTGAACTCCTTGAGACATGAATGGTGTTTCTGAATAAGAGTACACACACACACACACTACCACAGTGCACCCTACAACAGAGCACACATACACACTGACATCCCTCTCCCACCCACACACGCCCTCTTATATGCACTCGCGCCCCCTGCAGCGCAGTGAGTAACGAGTGGTGGCAGCACGACCGGCAGGGCCAGAGGGAGAGGAGGTGGAGGGGGCTCCACGTGCAGAGCACAGAAAACCGGAGGGGTCTGAGGGCTGGACACATGCAGCTCAGTGAGTATGTGTGAGGAGGTGTGTGGTTGGGAGGGGGATGTACTGTACTGTACTGTACTGATGTGTTTATGTAAAAAACAGGGGGTTCATGCTTCATGCCTGAGGTGCCTGATAGCGTGAGTATCAAAACTGGCAGCGGGTGTTCTCCTCCAAGCGTTTGACAGAAAATGATCATAGATTTATTATCAAAATGTGCAAACATTCAGCTGTTTGCAACAAACCAATCAAATAAGACCAAATAAAGAGCTCAACACATCTAAAAGAACAAGTGCTTTCTCCAATTTAACACAGAATGACAGTTCTAATGGCTACTCTGGTCTCTAAATTATTCAACCCCTTCATGACAAGTGTCCTTACTACTTAGTAAAGAACCCTTTTGCTGTTATGAGCTTCTGCAAACGTGATGCACAGCCAGACACCAACTTCCGGCAGCAGAATCCTCCAGGACCTCTTCTGAAACTTAGCCTTAGTGGATTTTGAGGTATGTTTGGGATCATTGTCCTGTAGAAAGGCCAAATGATGCCCAAGCTTCAGCTTCCTCACGGATCGTATGACTTTCTCTCCTAGGATTTCCTAATACTTAATTTAATCCATTTCTCTCTCTATACACTTGAATGTGGGGAAACCACTTGTTCTATCAGTTGTATTGAGCTATTTTAACTGCTCTTGTTTGATTGGTTTATTGCAAACAGCTGAAAGTTAGTACATTTTGCTAATAGACCTAATTTGCTAAGGGGGGGCCGAGTTGTGTTGACTGCAACTGTAACTTGAATAACATGTTACCCTTCATCCTTCCAGCACTGGTGGCAGTGTGTGACAGGGAGTCCGAGCTGGTGAGTGGGAATCAAAGAAAAATGAGCTTTATCGTTGCACTGGTAGGCAAAATCTACTTATTAGGCTATTGCCTTATTAAAGCAGCATTATGTGAGAACTGGCATTTTTTGCTAGTGGGCATGTCTTTTACAAACTGCACTTTCCATGTGCATTTGTTGACAAGCTGACAGATACAGAAGCGGCATCTGAAGTGTAAGAAGCATGTAGGCTAAGGCGGTAGAGCAATATTACAGAATTCTCCACAAATATGACCCAAATATGACGTTATGCAGTTCTTGCAAGTGGTCTCATAGCATAGTACGGTAGCAGCATTTCAGGTCTGAAGTGGCAGTGAACGAGATGCTACTCTCCTTGTTACAGTTCAGTGGATCATCATCATGATCTTGGAGCTGTTCATTTAAGGTAAAAAAAAAAGCTACATATTGTTGCTTTAAATGCTTCAAATGACATTATCTCTGATACATGCATTTACTGCAATATACAATGAAGTTATTGTTGTCCATCAGTCCTTGGATGCTTTCCAACAACAGTATTTACAGTAAATCAACTTTAAAACATGTTTATTTATCCACACAACCAGACAACACTTTTGTTTGTTATCAAAAGCAGTAAGTATGATCTAATTCATGATCTAGTTTTTGGCTTTTTGTCATCACTTGTGATCAGCTGTGACCTTCAAGGGTTAGTGGGCTGTCAAACACTGTGAGACAGTCATTTAGACATGCACTCGTAACAGCCGCTGTGCCAGCGGATGCGAACACGTTAAATATTCCTAAAGCAGCGTTCCGAAATAGAGCGAAAGCATCCGCTTTCCCAGCGTGCAGCGTGCCACAGCAAACCTCACTCCGGAACAAATCAAATCCCTCCTTAGGAAGGAGAGCTGCTGTGCTGAAGATGCTTTCTAAAATTGCAATTCATAGGTTGTCTTGTTATTATCCGCAGCTCAGCTAATTCAGCAAGTGTGTGTGTGTGTGGGGGGGGGCTTGCTATTTTTGTCAGATTTAAAAAAAACAACTGCTATAGACTCAGAGAAGTTCCATCTGCGGCAAAACTATCTCTAAAAAAAAGTCCTTCTTGGCCTCGGGGAGAGGAACAGACAGTGAAGGAGAGAGGGAGGTGCAGTCTTAAAGGACAACTCAGAAAA
This sequence comes from Salminus brasiliensis, assembly GCF_030463535.1. Taxonomy (NCBI): domain Eukaryota; kingdom Metazoa; phylum Chordata; class Actinopteri; order Characiformes; family Bryconidae; genus Salminus; species Salminus brasiliensis. The sequence continues at coordinate 18,204,942 of NC_132893.1, read as the reverse complement.
CTAATCTTCTTCAGAAAGCATCAGGACTGGGAGTACATATCAGAAGATGTTAGCATATACAAGTCTGTTTTAATGATGCTATGCCACAACACACATGCCTATTTTAGCATCTGATTGGCTAAATCCAGGGCTGTGTAATTGTAAGGTTTATTGTAAGGTTTAAAAAATATATATAATGCACAGTCTATGTCCAAATGACCATCACTCTTCCCTCACTGATGTCCCTTAACAAATGCATGTAACTGCGGAAAGTTTGTGTCAGTTGTGTCGTTTCAATTAAATACGGCAATTTGAGTCAACTTAACCTGACTATATTATATATGACTATATTAAGTTATACTACACCATGATTATTATATTATGCTTAAGAATATGTTGCACACCTGAGCAGTACAACAGCTCCCCGCTTGCCGCAGCTAGGGCAGCCCACCGCTCCAGGGCCATGTTTTCACTGTCCCCTAGTGTGTGCATGCTCACTAGTGCATGTATGGGTGTGTTCACTGCACAGACGGGTTTAAGGTGGAGGTCAAATTCATGTGTGTGCACAGCACAAATGGTAATTGAGTGTTTTTTCCTTCCTGTAGGAAAGGCTGTCATATATTTTTTTTTTACAGTACATGCACACGTGGCATCGCACTGCAGTGATGCATCATCGATTGCATTTTAGCACCCTGTTCTCAGAGGCTGGAAGCTCCAGACTGAAGCTAGGTGGTGTGTAAACAACACTCTGTGATTTTGACAGCTGGCTACAGTGAGAGGGACCAGTATTGATCCCCAGCTCTCTGCCTTTCTGTTGCTCACCTCAGTGTCCCAACATGACTTAACTCACTGTTCTAGCTTAACTGCAGACCCATCTGCTAACAGGCAGAAAGCTAGCTCTGGGGACAGGAACTGGCTGATCTAACGTTTTGGGACCAATAACGAGCTTACGATTTTAATAACGGATAATGAAAAAGCAATTTATGTGGTCACAATTGAAAGAAATGGCTCTACGAATTTTAGTCATTTTTGGTGTCTAAATTGGACTAATTCTCTGTTAAACTGGAGCTACGAGTCTAATGTTGCTAACAAGCATAAGAAGTCATAATCTTTCATGTGCTGTCCTGGTCTTCTCCATGAAGAAAATACCAGATGAATTAAAAACATCAGAAATCGAGTATACGTGCTAGGCTAAATCCCAAGCTAACCAGCTGTATTCTTCAAAATCATTTCCTTCAGGATATCCTGTGATTATTAGCGAAGCACACATCAGAAAGTGGGCTCAGGAATGGCATATTGTGCAAGGAAACCAGACCTGAGAAGTTGAGTGTGTGCTAGACATGGGGAATATATCTTAAAAGATACAGAGATATTTAATTTTTTTTAAATAAGATATAAAAAATGCCATATTCGTAATATCGCACCTGTCACACAGGTTGCCATCTGTGTTGAGCTTAATTCCAATGATAATGTGCATGGGTAGTGGGTGTGGAAATGGCTTGTTTGTCGGAGGGATACATACAACAGACTGGTGAGTCAGTAAAATACCACGAAGAGTGCAGCTGTCTTATGTTCATTATTTAAAAAAATACATTACTTACCCACACTGTTAGATATTTAATATTTCAATATTTAGCATGCCATGTTTTTAGCATTCTAAATAAATACCCCCGTGAGACCATCATAAAAGTAAAATCAGCTTCTATACATTTATGCTGAATAAACCTGTTCTATACCTTAAATAATATGGTTTATTCTTATGTAGTAACAGAGGGTGGAAATCTCTAAATCTGAACATAGGAGGTGCTTGTCTAATACAATATAATACAAGCCATCCATTTTCAGTGCTTTATCTTCATGATTTTTACCCATACCGATGAATCAGGGCTGGGCTGCCGATATCAGTTGAGGCCTACTCTTCACAGCAGAAGGGTGATCAATCATCAACAGGCAGACAAACAGCTAGCAGACAGAAGGAAAGATAGAACTGCCAGTACACAGAGAATGTTCAAAGAGCAAGCAAGGCTCACGAAGACACTGTTGGGTAACACACTATTGACAGACTGCTTGACAAATGCTAGCAGACTGAAAAATGAGACCAATTAACATACATACAACACTCAGCCATGCTGCCACATGATGATCAGCAAACAGGCTGACAGAGAGCAATACCTACATCCCATAGCAATCAATAATAGAATCACGGGTATAATTCAGTTTCCGTCCGTATTAACGGAATGATGCATCGGTCAGTGTGAAGTTGCTCAGTAAAATACTTTAGAGATAAAATGGCATTCTGAAATCTGCAAGAGAATCTATGTGGTTCCTTATTCCAGCGTTTTACTGACACTCACAAAAAGTATTGGCTTCAGTTTGTATGTGGAGCTGTCCATGGTGCTGAACTCCCATTCGTATTGTTGCAGTCTAAATGCAGTCAGGACCAGAGGGGTCATATTCAGAACCACAGCGTACATTTTAGCAATTTTGTTCAAACGGCCTGGACGGCTCTTGTTAAAGAGTCTTGGGGAGGATTTATTTCTACTTTCCGAACACCTCTGGGCACGACAGAAATGGCTGAAATATAATTCACTCTAGGGCTGAACAATTTTGAAAAAAAACTGACATTCCAATATTGTTTTTCTTTTCAGTTTATATTGCAATATTAAAATACACAGGGGGGTTTCACCAGAGTTCACCAGAAGTCAGGGATCCAACATCAGCATATTAATAATGTATTGTGTATATTCAATACTGGAGTCAAATAAATGAATGTTTTGCAGGTATAATGTATGTATGGTCACAGAAAGTCACAAATTGTGAATTTTTCCATTTGTATCCAGCAACATGATCCATTGCATATCCTGCAACGTGACTATTGCGCATGTTCGCATTACGATAACGATGCTGAAACAATATATTGCATCATTTTGCATGTTATGAAAAAGATAAAGGAATGAATGCATTTGCATGCCTGCATTAATTCCAACTCTCTCTCTCTCTCTGTACCTGTAATATGTATATCTATGACTAATTGTTTTGTAATAGCAAATGAAAGAGCAAATGACACTAAAATGACACAAACGAGCAACACAGTTAAGAGCCCTACAGTTACACAGAAGATCTTATTACAATGTAAATGAAGCGTCTCTCTGTCTCGGTCTCGCTCTCTGATTACAATCTACTCAGCCTTGTTCACCTGGCTTTCTCCCATGCTCATAACCACAGGCAACAACAGATACAAGAGCAAGAACACTGGAAAAGTATCTCCACACAGCAACTCAATCAAATAAGGACAAATTACTTTAAATCAATACCTTTCCACATGTGGTGCCACAACAGTCTTCTCAATAGATTCAGTGCTGCGGCGTGCATTGACCACCACCTTTATGGGGCTAGATGGAGTCACTTCTTTTTCAAACTGCCGCTAACACAACGTCAGGCTTGGAGGTCAAGCTAGCGAACTGCTAGTTCCATTGCATCAGCTAACAGACTAGGCCACTCTGGCTAGTATCACTTTAAGTGCAAAGGGAGAGCCATTTTTCCCAAAAGGCGGGCACTCCAGTCGCAGTCCAGACGTACCTGGTCATACACAGCAACGTCAAAATGTTGAAACAAACTAATTGACATGTGGTTATAATATTTTCATGGTGACAATACCTCCACACAATCACACCCCAGCTAGCACATCCAGTAACATTGCATTAGATCTGGCAGCACTTTACATGTCACCCTTCTGGCTGTGTGCTGAGAGGAACCTATCTAGAGGGAGGATATGACTAAATTAGCAGGGGCAGTAAAAATCAAACAAATGAATGAATTAATTAAAGAAAAAAAAGAGACAGCTAATTTGTCACAGTTGATTAGCAGTGCCCGGCCTATTGCTGAAAGGTTTGGAAGGTGAGACAATGATCCTTGATCCAGGAGTATCCACTCTGGCTCGTGTTCCACAGCTTGAATTACCAGGGCAGCAGGTAATCTGCTCTGAGTCCAGGTGAGATTGGGGTAGGGAGAAGCGCAACATGACGCAATAGGGTCAGCTGGCGACATGCTGTGCGACTCGCCAAGCCAACACACTCATACATACATCCCACAACCATGTGGAGACTCACCACCAGCAGGTTTGTGTGTTTGTTTGTGTGTGTGTGTGTGTGTGTGTGTATGTGTGTGTGTATGTGTGTGTGTATGTGTGTGTGTGTGGGCGCACATGTAGGTGTAGGGAATGAACTGACGTAAGGACGTTATAAATTGCACCAATGTCAGCCCACACTTGTATGTGTGTATATGTATGTGTGTGTGTGTGTGTGTGTGGAGGTACAAAATCATGCCATATGAAGCGAGACATCATGCAACTCATAAACGTAGGTGGATGCCTCATCATAAAGGCTGGCTTTCTAAGCAAATGGAAGGCATCAGCCAAAAAGACCAGGCAGATTGTACCACTGCCCACCTCCATCTTCAATATGCTCCCACACATTCCCTCCACACAATGCCCATCTTAGTTTGTGAAAATTAGCTGAAGCCTTCTTAGCACTTTACAAAGACTACCATACCACACTGGCCCATGAATCTAAGGTAATGCTCTGTGTTGCAGGACAGGCAAAGTAGTGTCAAATCTGACAGAGTAATAGAGAATGAGTAAACAGTCAGGCTGGACGGTGGAGCTGTCCGTAGTGCTGAATCCTCATTCCCATTCTTGAGTGCGAACTACTACAGAGGAAATTCTGAACTATGCAGGGCAATGATACTCCAGGACCAGGACTGGCAACATAAGTGCCTAATATGCATATATGCATATGGAAAATGGAAAAATGGAAATGGAAAAAGTAAGCCCACTTGGTGGCCAGTGTACAAGCATTCCAATGCCAGATGCAAATTCAGCCAACATACGCTTGCCCTTATCCTATATGACCAGGTCCACTAGAGTCAGATTTACTAAACTGTGATTACTGATTAGATCTGTTAAAATTCTTTGGTTGCCACTGCATTAGCTAACAATGGATGTCGTAAATCTAGCCCCAGGTAAAAAGACATAAACTTTTAAAAATGTTATCTGCTAGGTAATTGAATGGTCTAGCAGTAACAGTAATATTAAACAACAATGGACTTGTGCAACAGGGCTGCACAGCACAGTTTTGTCACCTTTATCATGACGTTAGCCTTTACAGTATTGATATTGTGGAGGTCTACAAAATAAATATGATCTTAACCAATCACTGGATGTCTTAATGCCCCATAAGCAGCAAAGCATGATCATTCTTAGGTTGTGTTTTAAGTAATCCAACAAATGTACACTCACTGTAGACCAACTCATTCACGCAATTAAATTGAATCTAATCAATCTAATCATCAACCATCAGAATGAGGGAAAATGTGATCTCATGATTGTTGATATGATTTAGACAACAGTAAAAGTCCACATCATTTTCCACTTCCACAGTCAGCCAAGAACAGAAAGCTGAGGCTGCAGTGGGCACTGGCTCACCAAAACTGGACAGTTGATGAATGGGGAAAAAAAAAACATAGCCTGCTCTGATGAATCCTGGTAGAATCAGAATTTGTCATCAACCTCTTGAATCTATGCACCAAATCTGCCTTGTGTCAAAAGTCCAGGATGGCAGGGTTCTTGTAATGGCATGAAGAGGCATGAGGAGCCACAGCCTGTTTTCTGACTATGTGAATCACATCAAGCCCACAATTTAACCCTCTTCTAATGTCCAGCACGCGTCCACGCCACAAAGCAAAAGTCGTCTCTAAGTGGTTTCAACAACACGACCGTGAGTTCAGTGTCCCTCATCTGCCTTTTTGCAGTCACCAGATCTGAGAAACCTAGCTTTAGCATGTGATATGCTGTTAAAAGTGTAAGATCCCTGAGGAACTTTTGGAGGTTCTTCAGTTTGAAACCTCTTATGGTACTTTGAGCAACCTTTAGGGGACCATTTTCTTCTAAGACTCTTTTCCACAGTTTCAAATTGAAAAACCTCCAAAAGTTCCTCAAGGATGTGATACTTCTAACGATGTTGAAAGGGAGATTTGCATGAATCGCATGATGCAATCATGTCAACATGGACCATGGTCTCAAAGGACGTTTCCAACATCTTGTGGAATCCATTCCACGGAGAATTGAGAATGTTTCAAGAGACAAGGGATGCCCTACCCAGTGAGTGCACATAAGAGCCTCAGAAGTAAAACATCTGAAGGCGCTCCTTCAAATGAAGACAATGTCATCTTGCTCTTTTAAACTAGGCCTGCTAAATGCTGCGCAGACGAGGAGAGCAGTTACGCAACATCTCAATTACATAAGGTATCCCGTGTGCCAGCTTGGGGAGAAGCTTATTTTTTTATCAGTACAGCAGTATTACTGCAGTGGTGAAGAAAGGCAGAGAAAGAGAGAGAGAGAGAGAGAAAGAGAGAGAGAGAGCTCACAACTCAGTATCTCCCTCTCTTTACTTCTCTCTCACATGACTCTTCTTTCACTGTCATGCTCTCCTTTTGTTTTGTGCTCCGTTCCTCTCTCCACTCCCGAATGAACAAACAGACAGAGAGAGACAAAGAGAGAGAGAGAGAGAGAGAGAAAGAGAGAATGAAGGGATGCATGTAGGAGGGATGAGTGGAATGATCAATAGGGGGGCGTAAATAAATGATGAAGCAATTCATTAGACGGATTACTTGAAGAAGTGTGTATTACGCAACACCCAGAAGCGACGATCAGAATAGTCTATAACCTACATACAACGAGGACAATGCACGGCTGACTGTGAAGCAGACTTCTGCAGATTTTGCACAAAAGCTCAACACACGCATTACACTCAACCCAATCTGCAGTGTGTCTGACTCCAGCAAGTGTACACTAAACATCTGGGCCAGGCCAGACCCAGTGGGGTGTTCCAGACAAACGTTTCTCTGAAGTCATTAAGGAAACACATTAAAGGAATGGTGCACGAACGCAGATCACTTAGCAACAGACTTTAAAAGAAGAAGATGGTGATGATTAAAACGCAGACACATGGTCTATGCTATACTCTGTGAGTGTATGTATGAGTGTGAGTGTGTGTGTATGAGCGAGAAGCTTTAACAAGTGCTACAGACACTTTTTTTTTTCTCCATATGGTGACAGCTGTGTTCCAGCTTTTGCTTGATGAGTTTTCACAGGTTTTGGAGGCGGGAGTAGCTAAAGGAGGCTGGTGCAGATAAGGCCTGAGGATTACAGCAGTGAGAGTGAGTTACTGATACTGCAGCTTCTGAGTGCTCAGTGTTTGCTAGGTACAGTGCGTTGGTAACAGATGCTGGTGACAATAGTGCATTCTCTCTTACACACACACACACACACACACACACACACACACACACAATACAGGCTCTTTAAAATGTCTATGTCTCCCTCTCTTTTCCTGCTGCTCTCTCTCTCTCTCTGGTATCTCTTTGTCTGATGACCCCCCCCCCCCCTGTCTCTCTGACAGTCTCTTTCCGTCTGTCTGCTGGTCTCTCTATTTGACCCTCTCTCTCTCCCAGTCTGTGTCTGACAGTATCTCTGTCTTACTATTGTTCTTGCTGTTTTTCTACCTGACAGTCAGCCTCTCTCTCTTTCTGACGGTTTCTCTGTCGCTCTTTATTGGTCTGCCGGCTTTTCCATTTGTGCCACTCTATCTGTCTGTCTGTCTCTCTCTCTATGCCTGACAGTTTTTCCGTCAGTCTCTCTCTCTCTCTTTGCCTATCCAACGTTTTTTCTTGCAGTCTCTCTCACAGCCTCTTTCTCTCTCTGATAGTCTCGCTCTTTCTGTCTCACAGTTTCTTTGGCACTCTCTTTCTCTCTGTCTAATGGTATCTCTGTGTCGGTCAGTCCCTCTGTTTGAAAGTCTCTTTGTCTGGTGGTCTGTCTCTCTCTCTCTGTCAGTCTTACTCTCTCTGTGTCTTTCAGTATCTGCCTCTCTTTCCCTGTCTGATTCAAAAAACACAAAAACACTATCTTTTTCAGACACATATTCTCTTTCTTTCACACATAATCACATAAAGAGAGAGAGAGAGAGACACACATACACAGGCAAGAAAGCACTAGCCCTCCACCTGGCAGCAATGACTCAGCAAAGCAAGCGCAGCAGATCGCTCAGAAACCGGCTGTAATCAGACTGTGTGCCTGTGTTTGGGTAGCAGACACTATTCTAACTGAATTAGTGCAAACAGACCAGCTCTACATACACCAAAACAACAGACTGCACTTCAAAAAACACCACGACTGAAAGGACGAGCTCACTACTTCTTCCAGCACAAGCCAAAATGAGTGATTGTAGTCAAGCTTTGGCTTGTGTCGCAGTTTCAGACTGGGCTTTTACCCCTTAAACTCCACATTCAATATTTGGCTATTAAAGGAATACTTCAGCAATTCTCAACCTAATCCCGGTCCACCACATCTGTAGCAGACAGTCCACACCACAAACAAAGACACATTTCCCTACATTTATATAAGAATAGTATCAATAAAACATACACACATACCCTTTGGCTGCTATTTTAAGCACAATTGGAGTCAGTTGCAGCAGATTAGGGTAAGAATCACTGGAGTATTTCTTTAAGCTTAAGGTGCATCACTCAGTTATGCAATAATACACAAGAGGGAGTTTTATATTGTGAGATATTGGCACTGGAGTGCTGCGGTCATGGGTACTTTATTAGATGTATTACAACTATTAGATGTTCAGGCGCTGAAGCCACAAAAGCTGATAAACAAGAAAGTTTACGCTCATCCATAAACAAACATACCTGGATTCAGTGAAAAACCAGCAAACATCACATCATCTGTAATTAAAAAACTATAGTGGCTGAAGATGAATAGAGACTGGATTCTACAGCAGGATAATGATCCTAACCACACCTCAAAATTCACGATGGTTGAGCCAAGGCATTTCTCCATCAGCGACCGGAGCATAATTGGCCGTGCTCTCTCTGGGTGGGTAGATGGAGCTTTCCCCCCTCATTCAACTCTGTCGGCTGCACGGCTAAGCCGCATCGCCAGCAGTTGGCTTTGCCTGGAGAATTGCTAGTGCTAGGAGAAGCTATGAACGGGTGGGTTAATTGGCAGTACCAAATTGGGAGATTTGGGAGACCTGGCACTCAGAACACTTCACAGCCAACCTGTCAATCTGTGAGGTCTGCAGTAACTAAAGTTAGTTAGTATAACCCTGGTTTACTGGTATATTAACCAGTATAGAACTAATCAGTAAAGTATGTAGTTACGAGTGCAGAAAATAAGCCTGGAACAACCCACGGCAGCTCCCTGGGAGTTTAAGAGGCTTTTTTATTAAGCCTGATCTAGGCATGGAAAGCCTCAAATTAGGGGGAAGCGAATACTGCTGACAAAAAGAGCCGAGGAGATCGGGTCCATATGTCAGAACGATGTCCGAACGTCTGCCCAGCAGGGGGAGGAGGCTGGCCCGGGAGTGCTGATTAAATGAGGGACAAATGGTGATCTAAACAAAGGCCGGCTGACGGGGGAGACGGACGCAGCAGGCCGCTGCACCCCTAATTAAGGGGAGGATGTGTATGCATAAGCAATGGGCCAGCAAATTAGTTTGTGTCCAGACAGTGCACGATTCGACGCCAGCGAGCACATGACTGACCACTGATTAAAGCACTGCCCTCAGTCAATGTCTGCTATTCCTGCTTATGGGGACCATAACAGTATGTTATTGTTACTGTAATAAATTACATTAATCATGATCTGTGTAATAATTGACTTTCTCCACCCCTAACAAAACAAACTAAGTAGTTATTTTACTGTATTTAAATCATTCTACACTCAGATCTATCCCTTTTTCCTCAGCCATCTCTCCCTGACAGTGCCTGACAATGTAGTTCAACACATAGCTAGCAAGTGCCAGATACACAGACTCCCCTGCCCCTCCCGTTTCCCCACCCTGTGCATGAGCACGAACAAGTCCTCTTGCTGAAAATAGTCTGGCTGGAATAGTGTGGCTCGACTCTACCCGCTGTGTTTGTTTCCCCAATTTAATATTCAGTCCCACCCAAATTAAGAATAATTAGAAAAAAAATTAATATAAAATCAATCACAGAACCATAAATTCCAGAAAATGAGTAGACAGGGGCTCTAAAAGTCACACTACTGCTGCAATTTGTCCGTTCCAATCTCATTGACAAAGCTCAGAAATACTACGCCGCATCGAGAGTCATGAAAACAGCTTCTTTATTTTTACTCTTCATGAGTGTGCAGGTTTCAGCAGTCTAAGCGCTTGCTCGTGTGGTTCCTAGAGGTAAATCGAGGCTTAGGGGATAAGAATAGACTAGCCATGGCCGTGGCCTAAGCCACTTACCCAGTTTCTACCTTACCCCAGATTGACACGACTCCCTGTAGCCACACACAGGGAGAGATGCCCCTAGTGACGTCATCAGTGCTCTGCCCGTTCCTAAGCAACTGGATCACATCGTCATAGAAACTGCTGGGGGGGGGGGGGGGGGGTGATTGGTTTCATTGGAGGCAGAGATCATAATGGATCAGCAACGTCAGGCTAAAATTAGCGCCCTTCACATCCACTTTCAAACAGAAGCCACACAATGACTGTCCTTACTTTCTTAGTCTCGGCCTGCCATACATATAGGAGTCCTGTCTCGGCTGACAAATGAGCGGCAGCTCATGAGCAACAGAGAGAGAGAGAGAGAGAGAGAGAGAGAGAGAGAGAGAAGATTGAGAGGAGGAAAATGAGAGAGGACAAAGACAGAAAGAGAGAAAAGAGAGTGAGAAAAAAGTGAACTAGACAAAGAGACAGAAAGAGAGAGACTAAGAAGGAAGGAGCTAGGAGTGTTCGGTCGTTCTAGTAGAATGCTTTAATGGAGTTTAACTTGGCTTAAAGAAGCTGACACATTTCCATTATTCATTTCAGCTCCATGCTCCATCTATCCCCATCTGGCACAGGACAGCCTGTCTCGCTCGGTCTGCTCTGACAGCTTCGTACCACCAAGTAAACGTAACATCCGGAGCTGTCTGAGCACAGAACACCCCAGATTTAGCCTCAAACTCCAGAAAGTTCTGGAAGTCTCTGAGGAATCGGTCTCAGGCAAATGCATGTCTGACAGCAAGTGCGGCAGACAAAACAGAGGCCAGCAAAAATAGCAGACAGATGACAGGAGTTCAGGTTTTAACACGTAAAAAAACAACATTTATATAGCCTACAAAACAGATATATTACATAGTCAAAAGTATGTGGACACCCAAACATCTGTTTATGATACGCGCAGTGTGCAGCTTGATTTTGGGCTTGTCAATATGTCTTAGCAACAGCTCAAAACACGCAAAAGGCATGTACAAAGTCTCTTAATTAATCGTGGGTGTGTTTTGAGCATAATGTGCAATAAACCAATCAGCGTGTCACTTCTCATTCCCTTTAAGGTGCGGTCTGACTTTGACAGATTGCTATTTCAATGTCGCATCGCACAGAAATCTACCTGAACACACCTTATTTTGAGACCACCATTGTGGGTATATCATTGTAGGTATATTCATAAGCACCGCTGCCATTTAAACAACGCAGGCAGAAGATGTGAAAATAGACTGTTGGCGGGGTGTAAGATAGCAACAAGCATCGCGATGCACCTTGCGCAGGGTGTAAGATTGGGCCCAAAGACTTTTAATTCAGGATCAATGGAAGAATTGTATTATATTTAGTGTACATTTTGATGCGTCATCCAGATTCTGTACAGTATTTCACTATACTAACTGTGACATTTTTCCGGGAGTCTCTGGTGAATTGGCTCACATTGAGACAGGAACGAGAATAAGGCCTTGATCTACTGTCTCCGACCTTATTATGGAGGTTAACAGCATGATGCCCCTAGACACTGAGCTCTACTGCAAGACCTAAAAACCCAGTTCTTCTGATCCATAAGCTTTTTGAATGTGAAAGATGTCATCCTATATCCGAAAAACACATGAAGTGGCCTAAGCCACATGGGGCCAACAAATTATTGGGGTTTTGGGCCAAGTTGAGGCCGGTTTTGCACATACAACATTTGGCACTGGCTTTGGGTCTGGTTAGTAACCCTACTCCCTCGTGAGTATTGTGTTATATAGGGAGAGACTATTTAGTTTACTAAGTAGCTGCAGAAACACAAATTAATTCAGACACTTCCTCATCATCAACACACCTCAGAACCAGTTGCATTAACAAACACGTGAGCAGCAGAGTCTCTGTACACAAACTGAATTCTGAATTAAAGTTAGTAAAAGCATTGAGCAGTGGCAAGACCACCATATTCAGCATTTCTGTGTTGGACACAGACAGAATTTGGTCTCCGCCTTTAACCTATACTTGTGAGCAAACACACACAGTGTGTCCACGTGCCCGGAGCGGTGGGCAGCCATGAAGGGCCTTGCTCAAGAGCCAACAATGGCAGATTGGCAAACTCACAATGCTGCCCCATGGCTTGCTTATATGAGCAAACGTTGTTGGCTCCATTTCATTCCACTGTCTGTTGCATAGTAATAGCTACGATGTTTACTATAAATTACAAGTGCATTGTGGGTGATTGCAGTGTCCTGCTGTGTTGAGAAAAGCCAGCAGTTCGGGAAACCAGGGGATAAGGTTCAAAAGTACAATATTAGTTGCACCATGGTAGACGAGAGAGATAGGTTGGTGATCAGATAGGTAGGCCAGGCAAGTAGCAGCAACAGCGACCAGAGGAGGGTGGTGTGCTGTCAAGGGTAGAAGCGAAAGAAAATAAAGAGCTGTCTCTGCAATAATGATGGTAGAAACACTTAAAGCACAAGACTACTGATGTTGTCTCTTAATCTGCCCAAAAATGAGTATTTGAAGGACCACTGAGCCAGGCAGTGATCCCTCAAAGTAGTTCTTGGGTTATTCCACACAGAACCATTTCCTGAACTAAATATATATGTCTTGAGGAAGCTCCCTTATTAAGGGTGTAGCACTGACATAATAGAAAATTGTGATCCAAGAGCCATATTCTCCCAATGCTGACAATATAAAAGCTTTTGTAGACGGATCCTACAGCTATATGGATTCTCGTGTCTCCCAAGAACTGCAGTGTGGAAGCGGTGATTAAACCACAGCTAATGGTTTAATAGTGATCAGTCTGTAAACCCCCCATCTGCAGACCTCAGACAGCCATAAAGAAATTACACAATCAACTACGCAGTCAGAAAGTGAGGTCAGTTCTACTTATTCTGCACCATCTGGGGTACGAGAAGCCTGATCTCCTTAAACCTCTTTCGTATCAGTATTTCATGAGCCATCTATGTTCCTCCGCACTTCTCTCTCTCCATTTCTTTGTTCATAATTGCATAATCAGAGGGAATTCTAAGCGGGGCCAATCTGCTTCATTACGCTGTGCCTTCAGGCCCAATCGATCTCCGCGCTAAAAATAGCACTACCCATAATGCTCTTAACACACTGGAAAGGCGAGCAGGACTGTATTGTTTGATATCTGACTTTAGCTTCGCATTGAGCATGTTAAAGAGCAAAGCGGCTGAAGAAGCTACAGCAGAACTGGACCCACTCCTCATTTGGCTCCTTTGGCTGATTGTCTTTCAGGTAGAACATCAACTGAATGAAGGTTCCCTCAGAAGTTTAGACCACTTAATTAAGCTCTTATGTAGGCTTTCATACCATGTACCATGGTAAATCCAAGGCTGCCATTTTATGAGTACAACATACACGTTGTGGACAAAAGTATTGGGACACCTTGACATTTGTTGCTTATTCCAAAATCAATGAAGTAACTGGAGTTGGAGTAACTGTCTCTTCTGTCCAGGAAAAGCTTTCAACAAGATTTTGAAGCATTGCTGTGGGGATTTTTGGGGATTTGATTGCATTCAGCAACATGAGCGTTGTAGTGAAATAGGGATGTTGGATGATCACCACCTCACCTAATCCCAACTCCCAACTAATCCCAAAGGTATTCGATGGACTCCATCTTTCATGAGAACACTCTAGCCCAGCCCTGAGCCCTTAAGTATGGGTTCATATTTATCGACTCTAGGGTCCTTTTCTATTGGCAATACTTCCCTACAGAGACCGGACAAGCTGTGTGTGTGTGTGCATGTGCACATCTATGTGAGCAATGGGTGCAGTTCAAAGTAGCTGAATGCACTCATTACAATGGGGTGTCCACAAACAGTTGGACATATTGTATTTTGAGGCTTTGCTTCACTTCAACTGTGTGAGCATTTTATGATGAATGGGCCAACAGAAATGGTCCAAAATGACATAGATGTGCATTAAACCTGTGAATGTTTTACTAGGCTTTCCTATGACAGCACAAGTTCAGGGTGAAGTAAATGAAGGACAACACTGAGCGGTGTTATGAAACTACGGCTCCTGCTCTCTTGCTGAAAAGCTGCTGAACGTCACAGTGGCTTCAGTGGAGATGAACTGGCACAGACTTCATAGAGAGCGCGGCTCTCTGCACCATCTAATTAGTGTGCTGATGAATTTCAGACAGATGGCTTCCACATATTACCTGTTTGAACACATGCACATCAGAGAGAGAGAGAGAGAGATGGAGAAAAAGACAGACACATATGGAGACAGAGATGGACACAAAGACAGGCCGATGGGAGGGACATAGAGAGATACAGAGAAAGACGATAGAGAGAGACACACACAGAGATGGAAACAGAGACAGAGAGAGAGATGGAGACAGAGAGACTCAGATAGACTAAGACAAGACAGAGATGGAGAGGGAGAGAGAAAAGGAGGGAGAAAGACAGACCCAAGACAGAACAGAGATGGAGACAGAGAGACACAGACAGACAAGACAGAGAGAGAAAGCGTGTGAGCGTGACTGCAAGTGTGTGTTGCAGATTGCTTGCAGAGCTCTGTGTGTGTGTGTGTGTGTGTGAGTGTGTGTGCTGGCAGATGTGTGAAAGGTACAGAGAGGTGGGAGGAATTTAAAAGAGGGTGAATGTGGAGCTATTTCTGTGAGGTGAGAGCGAGCGGCTGACAGATTTGGAGTCTGCGTGGGAACAGACACAGACTCTCATTCATAAAGCCCTGCATCTCTCCCATCAGAGAGGCCTACAGGTCAGAGCCAAGCTTTTTCTGCAGTGTTTGACCCACATGGATCAGATCTTAATATAAACACTCCTTTAGAAACTGGACGAGTGGGTTTACTGTAAAAGATGCTCCTGCTAATACTGGACTAAACTGATTCCTGTTTGAAACTTACAGTAAATAAAAATAATAATTAAAAAAATACAGGAACTACACTGTAAAATGTGTTGTAGGTATCATACGGTTGATTACCAACAATTCTAACGTTCTAATGTTACTTTGTACCAACAAAAACTGTGACTCACTTTTTTAATGCCAAATTCTGTCCCTTCTATCTCAAAAAGCCAGTTGTGCAGATTAGGGCTATCGTTTCAGTTTTGTTATCTGGGCATGCACAATAACCACATGGCAAGACACCCAATGTCATGTAAGGCAGTTTAAATAAAAAAAAAACAATTGCTGCTTAATGCAAAAAGAAAATTCTATTCTTCTTGTGTTCAATGCCATTTCTATCAGAGGAAGATTCTCTGTTCAAAATCATAAATATGGTCTTTATTTTAGTCTTGGATTCAGAGATTGCATTATTAATATCATGCACACATTCTAGTGAAAATTCATATTTATATATTGGGGGGGGAGGCAACCATGTCAGTTTCTTTCTCAAATATCATGCAGCACTAGTGCAGATGGAGTAGATAGAGAAGAGGTTTATATAAAAAACAAAAAAAAAACAAAAAAAAAAAACACCTATAACCCTCCTGTTATGCTCAACAACTGTAAGAAACAGCAATAATATGTCTGGGTCAAACTGACCAGGTGCATGTTTAACCATCCTGAAGTACAATATTAATATTAATGTCATCAATATTTAGCGTAATCTTTTTTTATTTTAACGTTAACATGGTTTACTTATATTTACTTACTAATTCTGTCATTTTTTTATTTTCAATCATTGTCTTAATTTTAAAAAAAAATTATTTTTATATTTTTACCCTTGTTTTACATGACCTGAACAATTGAGGGGAGGGGCGGTCAATTTGACCAGCAACGTAAAAGGGAGGGTTAAGGTTTGCCAAATATTAAGAGTCCAGGAATTAATTACATAGTTATTTAAATACTTTTAAAGACTATTTTTGTTATTTGCCTCATCCAGGACTAGAAAATAGAGAGCTTGAGTGATATATTAGTTTGCTTTAAGCACCAGGTTCAAAGATCACCACCGGTTAAAGTCCACAGCTGATTGGTGAGTGATCAAACCTCCACTGATTAAATTATACACAAGACTGATCTTGGTCTAAATCTCATCAAGCAATTTCACTGAATCAACAGGATGAACGATAACACCAACACCCAGCAGAAGGTTTCCCCTGGCCCTTTTAGATGATAATTATGCAGTATTTCTTCAGAACATCAGCGAGGGCATCAGAGAGCAGTGCAGTTCGTCTAAAGCTAAATAAACAACAATCGGAGACTTCCTTACCTGCTTTCCTTCCAGGGTGTAAATTCTCTTAACGACACCAGAGTCGAGCTTTATGGCGTCTGTGATGTCAGTGAGCACCTGCTCGAACGAGTGCGCCGTCTTCTTGTTGAGCAGGATGCGCACGGCTTTGCGCGGCTTCACCCCGCTGCGTACAATGGTGACCAGTTTGGGCCTGATGAAGTCTTTGCACTCTTTGGCTTCACCGGGCCCTGTTTTGGAGCTGGACAGCGATGGAGGGCACCTGGA
The DNA here is from genome assembly GCF_030463535.1 of Salminus brasiliensis. Lineage (NCBI taxonomy): Eukaryota > Metazoa > Chordata > Actinopteri > Characiformes > Bryconidae > Salminus > Salminus brasiliensis. The sequence goes on along the minus strand of NC_132893.1, from coordinate 18,188,220 downwards.
GGTGGCGGAGGCCTTCACATTCACGGACCAGTTGGGGTTGACGTTCTTGGTGTAGTCAAGCTTTTTGAAGGCCTCGATAGACCCACACACATAACTTTCTCCTGGAATGAAACCAAGAAAAAACAGTGGCTCCATAACAATTTCAACATTATATCAATATCAGACTATTGAAGACAATCCTATGACGAAATGTATCACAGACACATGCGGTTTCTAAAGTCAGACTTGTCACAGCCAGAAAACTGGACAGAGAGACGTCCCAAGTAGGACATTTCAACTGGAATGCCTCCACAAGACGGATTTCCTACGTAGAAAGTCAGGAGAGCCTCACCGACCCGGTGTTCCAAATCCAAGATGGACGAATCATTTAACAATAATAATAATCGTATAATATAAGCAATAAATTTATACAGTTTATTAGCACTTCTATCTATTGGTACCTCACTAAATCAGACACAGTACTGCCCGTCTTACTTCTGTAGATGCTAAAAACGTTTACCTGGGACATAAAAAGTGCGACATATTTTGGTTACAGTAGCCTTTAACCTTTTTTCCTTAGGGGATGCAGTTTTTCTCTGAATTTAATTGACAGAGCTTAGCATGTTAGTTGCCTGCCTCAAACAATAACTTGTCCAAACATGAGCTATAGACAGGATGTACAGCTCAGGTGAAGATGCTGCCTTAGTTATGAAATTAATGGCCATTATTTGCCATTTCAGTCAGTGTACAACAGACTAAAACGAATGAAAATGTGTGAAACTGTTAACAATACCTACATAAGCCTGACCTTTACATGATATTAAAGCCTTAAGGCATAACAACGACTACATAACAATGTAATCACACGCTTCAAAAGAGGCGTCTGAGGGAAAGCACCACAGGCAATACACTCGGGCAAAGTCAACAAACACTCTGCCAGGACCAACTGATTGACGTCTCCCAAATCGTATCGATTTGTCCCAAGCATTTCGACACTCCATCAGAATTTAATGGACCTGTCAATCAGCCGTGTGTGTGGCTCAATGCATGCAGTGCTGTTCAGCTGTACCGGAAACTGCTCTGTACCATAGTGTACTTTGTGTACGTGATTAATGAGATGGCTCTGTGTAATCATCATGAAAACTCTTCTGCTCAGTGAGATATAGCAAGGTACATCAAGACATGACGGCCTACTGGACATTCAGACAACAATAAGCCCCTTCACTTCTCACCCTCCACCAGCTGCTCGATGCTGGTGATCTTCTTGGAGCCATCTATGGTGTAGATGGTCCGGACCCCTTGGGGCAGGTTCACGTTGTCAGCCAGCGTGCGCGTGAGGTCAGCCAGCAGGGCGTCGAATGACCTGAACCTGTCGCTGGACACGGCGTACACGATGCCATGGAAGTAGCGGTCGCCATTGCGATAGAAGCGCACCTTCTTGGCCCTCTTCTCCGAGCTAAGGGTCCTGAGGGTCCGTGTCCGGTAGAGGCTGCAGTGGGCACTGTGGGTGGGACTCGGCAGCCCGTTCGCCCGTGAACCGCCACGGCCTTTCCGCTCAGCCTTGTCTCTCTCATCAAAATGCTCCTCCATTTCGTCCAAAAGGTGAGAGCCCTAGCAGGAAATAGACAGCTATGTTGATTAATTTTTTTTAATAGCAATTTTACCCTAAGAGTTTCAAAATCATGTTGATGGACGTCCTCCATTGCAACTCTGGACCGGAATGCAGTAACTTTGGTGGAGCTGCACAAGAACCCAAGACCATAACCCGAGCCATATTAGTGTTAAGTGCTTTAATATTACTCTACCGCCTTAGTCCACATGCTTCTTTCACTTCAGGTCTCAGGTCTGTATCTCTCACACATTTATAGTCGTCCATTAGGGGGAGCTCAAAGCATGATTTGTGTTTACTGCAGTGGTGTAAAAGTAAAAGTACACTCGCATATGGCTGCTTTAAAGTAGGAAATCCTTGTACAGCCAGCCTGGGTATTATTTTGCTATAATTATAAGATTGCTTAGGATACATTTGTACAAATCGGTTCAACTTTGTCTTTGTCATAACGAAACCTTCTATTATTGAAATGGTAACGTGAGAGGAGAAGCTTTTCAATGCAGGTCCATGTAATGAGAGTCACTTTAGAATATGTTGGTCTATTCATTACATCCAGTTTCTACAGACATGTAGATAGACACAGCCACAAGGTTCCTTTGGTAAATATTTATTCAGCTACTTTTAACTGTGTGCTTAAGCTACATTCATAAATTGGACATTTGTATATCATATATAATAACTTATAAAGTAAAAATGAATGAATGATTAATTGAATGAACATTAAGGCTGATTTTAGAGCCTGTTAAATGTGTAATAACTGGGAAGTTATTGCATCTGTGGAGACATGTTTAGGCAACTCTGCCCAGGCTTAGGCTGCGTTTTAAAGACTGCGTAGGTAACCTGGATGTCAGAGCTGTGCCCCCCTCTCTGTTGAAACAGAGGTAGCCTGAGTTTAAGCCACTCATTAAACACAGGGGGCAAACACTGGCGTTTTCACAGTCTCAGAGAAAAGTGCATAATGGCATTTACTTCAGCAGACCTAGCTAACAGCCCAGCCAGCAGCAGCAGCAGCAGCAGCAGCAGTACACCTCTGTTTACACTCAGCCGTGGTGTAGTTGTCAAACAGTCAATGCAGCAGTCGTGGCTAATAGCCTATAAGTGTAATGACATTAGCTTAGAGAGTTTAGAGAGCAGCTTAGCCACTGCTGCTGTCTCCAACACTGCAACTACGATTAGTAAACGTTAAAGCAGCCCGTCCCGTCTGCCCCACTGACCACGACTTTCATTTACTCCACCGCAGCTACTTCAGAATGACGAAACGGACTAATTTACTTACTTAAAACACTGACAGAAGGTTAAACCAACAAATACGAGTTTCTTCTGGGCGGCCAAAATGCAGGTCGTGATCCTGGCCGGTCCGAAAGCCTGTGTTCACCTCTGCGGCGTCCCTCTCTCCGTCCTCCTGCGCTGCTGCTCGGAGAGTGAGGAGGCTGCTGGTGGATCCTCCGCGTCGTGTCCTCATTTGCATTGGCCCCGCCCCCACTGATTACGCAGCTCTCACACCCCCGCAGTGTACTTGACGGGATTTTCCCGCCTGTACTCCGACACGCCCCGCCCACTGCGCTCGGTGCAGCTTCTTATTCAAGTCTAAACCCGAAAAAAAATTAAAAACGTAGGTGGGTAAAAAGAGTAAAATCGTGTCAACAGTAACACGCAAAAAGTTAAAAGTAAAAAAAAAAATTAATAACCTAAAAAGTAACTAAAAAAAAAAAAAAAGCAGACTGTATAATACAGCGGTACCTACCACCTAGCCCAACGCCGTAGGCGGAGCTTGGCGGAAAACGGGTGGGATGCCCATGCCTCCACCCCGTCCTTCCAGCCTCCTCAGTGTCAAACTGCCCGCGTGGAAAGAGGAGGAAAGGAGCAGAAGGCAGCCACAATAAGCAGCAGATAACACATCTTTGCAAGGATAGATCAATACAGCACACTCTGTTCTGCTGGAGATCCGCTCTACTCACTTATACCACTCACAGTAACAGAGTTTTGACCAGGCATGCCCAAACTTTTGCATCTCTCAGATACCTTTTACCAAGGTCTCTTACTAAGACCAGGTGATGCAAGTGCTTTTATGAATACCTTTGACCTTTGACTCATCAAACTCTGTCCCAACAATCAGCAGCCATGTGCTCCTTAAAGCATCTGAAATTTAAATGATTGATGCCCATAAAGCAGGAGAAGGCTGTAAGAAAACGTGCCATAGTGTTTTCAGGTAGCTGCTGTCTCAGTTTGTGATGTAATGATGTAATTTAGAAATAGCGGTTAACAGGAGTGATAGAGGCCAGCTAGAGGTCTAGTCCAAGAAATGGCCAAATGGTTACTAAGGCCACGCTGCACCGCATGTCTCGTAATAACTTTGCAACAGTACTACAATACAAGGCTAATGTAGCTAGCTAATTTACTGAGGCCGTAATTTACCTGTTAGCACCGTGTAATGAACTTAAACAAGTCTGTTTCACATGAATATGTGGATACTTTGGTATGCAGTAGGCACAGATGGCTATTGGTATGCAGTAGGCACAGATGGCTATAGGGGAGTTAGCTACATTAGCCTCACAGACCAAGATACAGGTTCCTCCATTTACTGACTGCACTGTCCCGGATCTCAGAGCACGAAGGTGGCGCAAGTGTGTAGCCGAAACGCGGATCCCTACATTATTAAGCCCAAGTGCGGTTAGCTAGTCGTGCTGAGAAAAGCCGGCTTAGCCCGGTTCGTAAGCGTTCTTTGGCGAACCGTGTGTTAGAAAAGCCACCGGAACAGTTCCCCTTCCGTGCTCAGAACCATTTGGCCTTGCAGTAAAAAAAAAAAGAGGCCAAAGAGCAAAAAAAGAGCTTTTAAGCAAATTTAGCAGACTCTGGAGTGGTGGTGCACTATTCTACTGTGCAGCAACACTTGCACAATGATGACCTTCATGGAGGAGTCATTAGAAGAAAGGTTTTTTTCTGCAGCCTTACATCAAAATTAAGTAACAAATTAATGAGAATCATTAAAAATGACCAAAGCTATATTGGTAAAGAATAAAGAATGCAGAATTCTATGTCAAGAACACCTTTCCAACTGTTATGCGTGGGACGGATGGATCATGCTTAGGGTTTGTGTTGCAGCCATGGGCACCGGAAACATTTCACAGATCAAGGGAAGGTTGGGGGTAAATAACAGCAAATTCTGGAAGCAAACATGGTATATGTAAATAATAATGATCATCATAATAATAATAATAATAATAATAATAATAATAATAATAATAATTATAAAAAGGGTTCTGCAGCAGGATAATAATGCTAAACCCACCTGAAAATCCACAATGGACTTCCTCAACAGGCACAAGCTGAAGGTTTTGCCATGGCCCTCAAAACTAAACAAAAAAAAAAAAAAAAAAAAAAAAAAACAGACCTTGAAAGAGCAGTACATGAAAGACAGTCCAAATATCTCACAGAACTAGAAGCTTTTTGCAATAGGTGAAGATCCCAGGTCCCCCAGAAATCTGTGGTGTGGGGTTCTCTTCAACCGGACTCTGGTGCGGCCCACTGCAAGAAGCTATCTGCTCCCAGTGCCGCATGTGGGGTTGCATGATTGGTTCATTTTGTCACATGCTTCGACTTAAGGCCTGCATAGCTAACAAACTTCTTCTACGAGTGTTCCTGCATGGTGAAACGTCACGACTGCAGAAAGAAAAAATAATGAAAATGTGGAAAATGAAGATGTGTTTGCTTCAAATATTTATGAAATGTGTCCTATTTTATTAGCTCAATGATTCACAGGACCAGCTTTTTTGACATTAGTGGTCAGAATTACAGCCATTTCTCTGCATATGCTGCAATGATGGTAAACATGACGCATTGCAAAGCAGGCTTCCTGAGCAGCCTAATCACATTCCTAAAGGCAAAGTAAACTCAATAATAATTTAATGCAGAGGATGAAGATGAAGACTCTGAGTGCTCAAAACTCATTTAAACTTCACATCAGGAATGATTTATTTAACTTCATGATTTATTTAAAGGTTCAGTTTCTGGATGAGGACAGTGTGATCAAAGACTGACAGTACACTAACTGAGCACTTCATTAGGAACGCTATACTACTGCTGGGTAGGGAAAAGTTTTTCTTGGCACTCAAAACAAGCTCAATTCGCCATTGGCATGAATTCTACAATACGTGGAAAGCATTCCTTTAAGACTCTGGTCCATGTTGACATGACGGTCATGCAGATCTGATGAATACGATGGCCAATAAAGAACACTGAACTCACTGTCACATGGTGCATCATCTTTCTGGAAGTAGCCATTAGAAGATGGGTAAATTGTGGTGATGAAGGGACGCACAGGGTAAGCAACAATAACCAAACAGACCATTTAAGTGTCCCCCATACCATTACACCACCTTCACCAGCCTGGACTGTGGACACTTGCAGCTATCCAGTATTGGCAGGCCTGTGCCCACTGCAGCATCAGCATTTTGTTCTTGGCTGACAGAAATGAAACCCTTGTGGTTTTCTGCTGATGAAACCCATCGAGGTTTAACTTGTTGTGCAGTCTGAGATACTGGTCACTATACAGCAATTGTACAGAGTGGTTATCTGAATAACTGTAGCCTTTCTGGCAGCTCCAACCAGTCTGGCTATTCTCTGTTGACTTCTCTAATCTACAAGTCACTTCTGTCTGCAGAACTGCCATTCACCAGATGGCTTTTCTTTATTAGGACATTCTGAGTAAACTCTAGAGACTTCACAGCAGAGTGTTCTGATGTGGACTTGCTCATAGGGTGCACTCATTAGCAGCCTTGTTGGAGATATTAAAAGAAATGCGACCCACCTAAGCAAACAAGGGGTGCGAGGGTTCGAGTGTAAGTAATAGGACAAATGCCCTTATGAGTGAAAAAGCTTTGCTAGGTGGCATATTAGTTAGCATCAGCACACCATTATTTCCCTTCCACTGGATGGGCCTTGGACGGTAACACACTTAAATAAACCCACTAGCCAGCCTTTAAAAACTGTGGAACTGCTGTAGGGAGGCAGAGCTGCAGCTCGAGGAGACTGAGATTACTGAGAAACCATTACAGTAGGATCAATCTTATGAAATTCAAACCATACTAATCAAATTTGAAAGTGAGACATTCACTACTACTCAGCCTGCAACAGCAAAGTTTGGTTCCTGATTACTAAAGCTTCCTATGGGAAAAGTTGCTTTTCGAGTTATTTTCTCTTAGCCTCTCTGAGTTTAGGAGAGCGGTTGAGTCGAAGCTAAAAGCTAAATATAAAGTCCAGACTCCTGCTGAGGCTGGTGATTAACAAACTCATGATGTACAGAACTCCCAGTTCCACACGTCTTTGTCAACACACCCTGCTGGTTCTTTCCCCTCGAGTTGATCACGACATTATTTCTGAGAAAGGAGATGACAGAGTCGACGAGTACAAGCATTTCACTCTCTCTGGTGTTGGCCATGAAGCGACCGCAAGCATCAAAATCAAATAATAATCAAAAAATAGTGTGTGCATGCCTAGTAGTGCAGCTACCCTAAAGAGGTGACTTTGAGTCAAACGCTACACATGCTACATGCTGTTTGAGTCATAGTTTGCTAGTGAGTACATCAAATATAAGTTTGAAACGTGTCTGGGGTTTATGTTCAGAATTAGTCCCCTCCAATGCAAAGAGAAACGCAGCGTTCGGAATGGCTCACTGTTTAACTCATTCACTATTCACTATACATCATTTGCTACATAGTGAACTGACCTGGGGACGACCAAAAGACACCACGTTTGAAAACACTGCTTCATAAAACAACGACGGACATTTGTGCGAGGCATTCCTTTTCACTGCCATATGAACTGTTGAACATATGTTGGAGAATACATGCTGTAATTAGGTTAAGTTTACAAGACAAGTCAATCATGTTCATCATTAGTGTTGAAAACAGTGGCAGCTTGCTGAGCCCAGGTATCGAACCCACAACCCCATGTGCTTCATAAGTAGGCACTGTCAATTCACTTTTTTAATATTCACTATTAAATATGATATATAATTCACTATAATATACTATAATATATACATTTTATATATTAAACTGGCATCTTGGGTCATCTGTGTATTGCTGCCCCTTCTGGGACACGTCTGACACTATTCTCCTGTTACAGTTCACATATAATTTGCATAATGTACTGAACATTCTTCTCCATCTGTCTCATGCTGTCTTGTCCTGCATGTTTATTATACCACGTTGTTCAGTTTTGCAATGTTGAGTATGCATTGTTGGTATTGTTGGCACTCTTGTTTTATTATAGTCTTGTTAACACAGTCCCTGAAAAAAAAAAAAACACTGTATACTGTTATAGGATTGGGGTGACAGGGCATGTCATCCTGATCTTCATTCTCAACATGGCCAGCACTTCCTCTATCGTTTTGAGCCCCTCGTATCAGCGCTTTAATCTCGGCAGTCGACTCTGTGTGACGTCTGCTCTGGCCGGACCCCTCCTTCCTTCTGATCCCCTCTGAGTCCCCTGAGCTCTATTAAAAGCATGATAGAATGTTTAAGGTTACAGTTAGTAACACATTTCCACAGATGAGGCAAAACATTGCTTTTCTTATAACAGCAGCACAAGTCAAAGTCTGGGATATATAGTATTACTGTAAACAAACAGTTAGTTCTCATATGTAACATGTTGTAAGTGGAGAAATGGGCAGGTACAAAGACCTGAGCAACTCTGACGAGGGCCTAATTGTTATGACCATATTTGCACAGGTGAGGCCAAACATGTTTTGTGGACAATAACTTCATATCCTATTCAGAGTGATGGAAATTTCTTCCAAGTAAAATAAGGCATTTCTGTTTCATTATATTTAATTATATATATATATATATAATTTTATTTTATTTTTTATTATTTTTTTTTACATTAAAATTCTGTCACTCAGAATTGAACATGCTCTGGAAACAATCCACCTAAGCTTTGAAAGGACTAACTGCAACCTACGAGGGTCATTAAGTCACGTCTAGTATGCCAAAAATTCCCCCAAAAAGAAATATAATAATTTCTCTACAATCCAGATTACATGCTTAGAATATTACCTTCTCTCTGGACTCTGAAACTCAGAGAGTGCAGCTTTCCGAGACTGACCCAAGTGCTGCCTTCTGGTCAAATCAAATGCAGAGGACACCTGAAGACATGTAAACAACAACTAATTTTAGAAGAACCTATAGAACATCTAGGCAAGCATATTGTGCTAGATCTAATACATCCTTTAATGTAGGTTTTATGCTCCAATATCTCTTGATATTCCTCTGTACTGCATTACTGTCACCTAACATCCAGCACTGAATGTCTAAATGACACACAAATCTGATGATAAACCACCAAACCCACCTTGGCAATCTCTGAAAGATAGGCTCGTCTCTCGTCATAGGCCTTCTGGTATGCCTAATGTGAATGGAAGCAATGGAAATAAGAACAGCCGCTGCACATCACGTAGGTCTGCGCAACCAATCCTTCATGTTACATTGAGCGAGGCGGGGTGATTACATTTAATTCCCCATTCCTCTCCCATTAAAGACGTCTTTGGCAGTATCAGTGTAAGATAATTGCCATCGTGTCTCAGGGGATACAGAGCGGTCCCAGTCACCTCATTCAATCCACCGCCTCAATGAAAATGACATGCCTCAGTAAGGAAGACGCTGCAGATACTGTAAGAGAACAAGCAGCTTAATATCTTATCCGTACAGGTATGACACCTGGTTCAAATTAACTGAGCTTGTGTTTTGTTGCATTGCTTTCTTAAGATTGGACTGCGTTAAGGGTTAGGGTAGGAGTTTTAGGATTAGAACAGGGTTTACGCATTTGCTCCCACACAAAAGCCCTCAGGTACCAATAAGAGATGTAATAAACAGGAAAAGACCTTGCCCTCTTGGTCGATCCTCAGGCGATGTTCCAGCAGCTGGTTCTGAAGGGATGTCTTCTCTGTGCTCAGAAGTTTGAGTCTGTGTCTTAAAGCATCCTGAGCAAATCAAAAGGATAAGACAATGCCCGAGATGAAGAAGTCCACACTTGTGATTCACAGTTTCGCTTAGGCTCAAGCTGATATGATGTATTTTCTAAAAGTATACCTTGTGATGTAACTCAATATTACTGCAAATGTGCAGAGACACATACGTCCAAATGTTTGTGGACACCCCTTCCAATGAATGCATTCTACTACTTTAGGCTGCACTCATTGCACACACCTTGTCTAGTCACTGTGTAAAAGTATCACTTATAGAATAGGACACTCTGAAGCACATAAACATGAACCTATTGGCACCATGTCTAATGTCAGACGTGGGCTAGAGGGGTCTAAAGCCTCCCAACATTGAGCTGTGGAGCATAGCAACAGTGTTATCTGGAATGATGGTGCACCATCTATTTAGGATGAGCTGTGTAGTTGAGGATCAGGTGTGGTGTTGATCATCCAACATCCTGATCTCATCTAATGCTCTAGGTCAGGTCCCTGAAAGCGATCAAAGAGTCTTCCCTGGACAGTGGAGACAGTTATTCCAACAAAAGCAGGATAAACTCTTCTTCTTTTTTTTTTTTAAACAGCCTTGATTTCAGGTGTCCCAATAGTTTTGTCCATAAACTGTATGTATTGTACTGTTTTTTTTGTGGGACAAGCCGTTGTAAAGAGCTCATCACATCTGTGTACTTGCTCGAAGGATCATGTGTGCCCTCTTTCTCAAACATGCAAGCACACTATATGCAAAACCACACCGAGAGCCACAATGCCCTTTTTAGTGGACTTTTTAGTGCCCTTATCAGTATAGTTAAATCAGACCCTGGTTTCTTTTCACCCTTGGTGTGATATGTTTGGGCAGGTGTGAATACAGTAATCACACTCTGATTCGGACCAAAACAAATGTACCCTTAAGAGGTAGTCTTGGTGGTTTGGTTCCAAACAAGCTCTAAAGCAGTTTATTTGTGGTGAGAACATGATGGCATGTTGCCCAGATATTTACTACAGATACAAACTGATCCCATCTCTGCTGTTGCTCCATGTTAAACTGCACAGAAATCTGCACTAGCCCAGAACCCAAGACCTTGTTCCAGTATTTACTTTCTAGCTCCCGGCCCACCAATAATTGGAAAGAACATTCTCATGGTTTGTGAATTTTTCCCTGTGTGAAGACAAACCAAACCAAGGGAAACTGCTCTTAAGTTTACACACTCAGTTCAGACCAGAGCAAACCAACAATAGGTGTGAAAACGCCCTAAGACAGCTTCGAGCCATATTTAGGATAAGGTGCGTTTAGAAAGAAGAAAGAAAAACATACACACAAGCACACGAAACTACAAGAGTGACCCATGGCACGTGTCTTGATGTTTGATGGATGTCCCCTAGTGAGTTGAGCGCTAGCTAGCTAATGAGGTCAATCTGGAACCTGTACCTTTTGCTATTTCAATAAAGAACAATACGAAGAACAGAAAATCCTAGCTAACTATGTAGTCCATGATGATCCATGATGAAGCTGATGGAAGCTTCAGAACAGCCTCTAAACTCACCGGTTTGTATAATATATGTTGAGATTGCAACATCACATAGCCAAAATCATACACTGTTAGATTAGTACACAGTATACTGTTTACCTTATAGCAATGGTAAAGGTGCATCTACTCTGTACAGCGAAATGTGTCCTGCGCATTTAACCCATCTGTGGTAGTGACCACACACACTAGTGAACTAGGGACAGTGAGTACACACACACCCAGAGCGGTGGGCAGCCAACTCCAGAGGGTAAAGGGCCTTGCTAAATAAGTGGCAGCTTGCCAAGCCCAGGAATCGAACCCACAACCCTGTTATCGATAGCCCGGCGCTCTAACCGCTGGGCCACCACTGCCCCTGAATGGTGTTTAATATACACCTGGGATCTAAGCCTGGACAATGCAATCAACTGACCACTCACATAAAACCTTAAACTTAAAGAATTCATGACTTAGTAATGATTTATTAATCCCTAACGACTTGCAGTCGAGCAAACAAAGCTGCAACTGCACCCTTATCTCTTTTTATAAGGCATGCTGGAATGTCTGAGACTGCATGTTCACTGCTGACACGCTCAGTGTTTACAGTGAAACCGCGCTCAGCAATCTGCGACTGTAATCCTGCTTTTCTGCTCATCCCGCTCATGCTTTGTGGCTCGAGAAACCCCAGGCATGTTCACACTCTAAACCATTCTATTTATCACTCTGTCCTCCTGGGTCCTCTCGCTCAGCCCTTCATTAGGCATTAGGCTCGGTGCTCATTCTACCCTCCCCTCATCAACTGATTGCTGCTCACTGATTAAACATTTTTTCAGCAGGATGATTTTAATCTGTTCTTGGCGCGTGCCGGCTCCAGCGATTTTAAAGGGAAAGTTGCAAATGGAGGATGCGGCTTAGAGAGGGCATTATGTGAGAATGTAATATGGGTTTAGGGGGTGTAATTAGGCCGTTGTGGCCAGCGCCATGAACGGTAGCAGTAGTAGCAGCAGCAGTCTAATTTAGCGGTGATTAAATGTGATGGTGTAAGCTGGATTTCACTCACCACCGTCATTTCATCATATGACCGAATGGAGGCCAGTCGATCTGAAAAGAAAACACATCAGCCTTACAATCAACATTTGAATTTTCTCAACAACTAATGCAACAATATCAATTTAGACATCAATCTCATTATTTTGCATTAGACAAATGCAGATTTGCCATATTTATATTTACTTTTAATAATGATAAATAAATTTAATGACAATAAAAAATAATAAAATAATGATAATAAAGATAATAAAAAGCTCTGCACTCACTGGTGGAAATGCTTGATTGACTGCACTTCATTACTGTAAGTAAGCATTGCTTAACTCAAGTATTACAGAAACTCAATATTAACTATGCTTAGAACCGAAAAAAACATACTTATCAAAAGCCAGATTTTATATGCATATTAACTTGTATTATTTTATGTAATTGGTGTTTAGATGTATATACATTTTATGAACATTTGCTTGCCTAATGTTATCTGTTAACCCCTTTACTTTTTACTATTTTTTTTTTTCCGAACGCAGATAAGATTTATTTCCTTATTTTGTTATTTTTCTCCCACATGTATAAGAGAATCCATTGGTCCACTTTTAACTGAGTATGACTCTGAATCTGAGAAACCTTTAATGTCCGGATACGTAAAACCATAGAATTCAAAAAGGCTGTACTTTTTTGTACGTTTTTCACGACTGTGTACTGTAATTACATCTACGCCTTAATACGCCTTAAAAGCCATACAGTTACATTCAATACACACATCTGCAAGCATAAGCCATGTGTGAAACGCCAACACCTGATAACTAACAGACACACAATGCACAATGCTCTGTACCCATGGGATTTCCGCTGAGGCCCTCAAGTTTCTCCTGCACGACTCCAATTTGCCTCTCCAGCTGCCCGTTCAGCTCCAGCTGGGTCTCGTATCTGGTTCTCCATTCGTTCCCTAAAGAGGAGTGCAGAGAAAGGCCTTAGGCACTGATCTACAGCCGGCTCATCCTATAGGATGATCCTATAAGGTGTACCCAACCCCACATTTCAGGCACTTCACATCAAAACACTGGAACTGATTGTAGACCTGCAGCAAATGGCAACCTCTCTAACATCCGATCCAACATCTCTTCGCCCTTTCAACCAATCTCGTTCTGTCATTCATCACACCTGAGGTCATTTCTAAGGTCAGAAGAAATGTTATGGAAAGAGAGAGTCCTGTATTACCTTGCCCCTCCACACTGTGCAGTCGTTGTTCCAGGTCAGCCAAAGTGCTTCTCAGGTCAGAAACAGAATCTCGCAGCATCTCTCTTTAAAGGTCGTCCCAGTTTCAGACAAGAAACGAAGTTAGGAGCACAGTGAGCTGAGGTGGCGGTGAGTGGCCCAACAGTTCTGTGTGGTCTCTAAACAAGGGGTCAGCCATACTTACCTGACCTCTCTCTCCTGCTCGAGTTCCGCCTGCAGTCGTGATGTATCATATCTGCTCATGTCCGCATCTCCCATCTTCTGAAAGTTGTGCTATAGTTTACACCGACGCCCCTGTGAGCACTGTTACCCTGTAACCAATGGAAACGTGAAGTGAATCCTAGGAGGAGGAGTCGATTCTCCGATGCCAGCCGTTTGTCTCGACTCTGAAGCTTTGAACTCGATTCCGCGTCGTTTGTCCGACGTCGTTCGTCCCCTCAAGTAATTTTCCGATCTGAAACTGGCTGTATTTTGGACAAATTAGGGGAGAAGTAAACTGAAAATGTTGTACGAAAGCAGTTTACCGTCAGTATTTTCGCATTTATGGGTTAAAAACAAAAGGCCAACAAAAGTTTCATGACCATCAAAGTCATTTCCGGTCCTAAAATCATGTAATCGAGCCATTTCGCTGTTAGTTCTTCTTAGTTATTCACTTGAATAATCAAGACAAACTCTTACCTTTAGAATTGAGCTTTTCTACCTGTGGCAAAGTCGTCAATCACAAGGTCCTGGGGGAGGACATTTAACATTAACTAACCGCTGAAAGTCTCAAAATCCAAATTCAAGGATGTCCCGCTAATCTAATCAATAGTTAAAAAGACGTTTAGGAAATGAAAAACAGCACATTTATGTCTTTAATGTTTTAAGATCTACGGACGACAAGCATCCAGGCTCGTTTCTGTCCTGGCACCGAAGGGGTGGAACGACCTCGCCCGGGGTGTCACGGTCAAGTCCGTCTAAGCTTAGAGGATCTTTTGGATCCTGGTCTATACAAACTAGCTAAGGGTGTTTTTCTGAGTAAACAGTGAATCAGCTTTTGTGAGTAACATTTCTTAAATGTTAATGTAAATGTAATATAACTGAAGTTGAAGCACTGCTCTGCCGCAAGGGGCGCTGTGGTGAACCCACCCATTTACCCACAGTTAGCTGAACACCTGTTTTCTCCACCCAGAGAGTCTCTGTCGTTGGATTATAATACAATATTAGTTTAAAAAAAATAATGACTTAAAAAAAATAAAAATAAAATAAAAAACAGGCTAGTTTTATAAAGAAACGGAGAATGGTGACACACCACCGTTAGCTGACTAACTAGGACAGCGGACTTAGTATTATCCTACACACACACACACCCCCCTATGGTATACGGTATTTATTATTTCCATAAATCACAATTAGCTGAGGTTTCTCAGGTTTTGCTTGTTTAATGTTTATTCTTTAGTTCTAGTAGTTTTAGAGACATGATAACAGCCTCACCCCCTAACACGCCGAGAGGTAGCTATATCGCACACTGCTCAAGGCTGGATGGTTATAATTAAACCTCTATTCAACTCACAACTTCTGCCTTTATCAACTATTCAGCTCTCCATGTTTAAGAGCTATTCAAATTTGCCCCCTACTCCCTGTACAGGGCACGACTTCACAAAGGCACGGTTTGTTCACAGTTAAAGCATCATCGCTACATCAATAGGACACTATGGGCGAAACACAAATGGCTCTAGATGTTGTATACAGTGCATTACGTGGAGAGTCCTAAAGAATACAGATTTACCTTAGATTTCCTCAATGTAAGAAAGTTAGCTAGCATAGCTCCCCTGTGAACTTCAGCAGCAAACAAATACATGCCTGTGTACGAGGGCATGTGTGTGTTTTTGTTTTGTTTTTGCAATGGAGGATCGAAAAGACAAAAATCAAACATAGGAATCGATTCCCATCGCTTTGATTCATCGCCCGGATGACTGTCCTGTGCTCAAGCCCCGCCCAAGTGCGCTGTGATTGGCCAATAGTTAACGTTCATTACCAGTCGGGACTCGCGAGAGTATAAACTACCAGCTAATTCCAGCGCAGGTGGGCGGGGCAGTACGAGGGCTACTTGGTAAAGGGGCGGGGTTTGGGGTTTGTCGGAATATAAGTGGGGAGAGCTGATGCTTTGCAGAAAGTAGAGGGAAACCAGCAGAGTTGTAAGTCGTAAACACGCTACAACCAAAAGCCCGGAGCCAACATTGCTTAATTCTGTAGCCCCCCACTGGAAGCCTCTACAAAATCAAGACCACCAAGACCTCCAGGCTCATGAGCATGACCTTCATATATAGCTGGCCAGTTGAAATCATCTGCTAGACCACCATAGCTACTCCTGTTTTTCTCCAGATATTTATTACACCCTGCTTTACATCCATAACATTGTTCACCACAATTATATTCCCTACTGTTGTTTGCACTACCACACACAGTGTTTACTGTTTGTCCCTATATAATCTGTATGTTGCATATTTTTTTGTTGATGGGTAAGATTATGCACATTGTATATATTGATTGATTGTCCTTATACAGTCTGCTTTTTGCTCGTATACTGTGTATAGTCTGTAAGTTATATGTACGTTGTATGTATGCATGTATGTATGCATATAGAAAATACTAGAGAGACACCAATGGCTGAAACCAATATCCTCATGAGAGTTGGCCAATAAATCTGATTCTGATAAAAGGAATCAGGATAAAAGGGAGTTCAGGTCTGACTAAATTAGGTCCCAGAAAATTATCCATTTAACATTTAACAAAAAGATGCCTTTTTCTTAGAAGGTGCAACCATGATACATATCAGATACCTTTGTTGGCCATTAGTTCATAAGTACAGCAGTAAACAATACAAATACGGTATCAAAATAAACGCTTTGTTAATTAACGTATGGATAGACCCTTTAGGCATAAGATCCCACATCTCCAAATGATTCCTACTACACTGTAAGAACTAGTAGGTAAGTCTGTAAAATACATTGATGTACAACAAACATTTCAGTAATGGCCATAACTCCTAGAAGTAAAGGAGTGGATGGTGTGCCATAAGGGGTAGCTTATTGTCCCTTTTTCTCCTCTCTCTTAGTCATCTTCTCTGGCTGCTGTTGGTTGGTGGTGTTGTCATCTTTTGTTATTTCATTTGAGGCCTGCCTTCCTGCACCCTTCAGAACAGCCTTCAGAGCAATGTTGTCCATGTTGAAAGCAGTGACGCCCACATTGACCACTGATTGGACGGCCGTGTCTGTAGCCTGGCTGGCCTGATCCCCATACCTTAATCACATACAACCAAGAGCAGGTGAGATGACCTATGGCTTTGACTAGCTGCAGTTAGTGGGAGTTAGTGAAAGTCCGTTTGAGGGGAAAAATACTCCAAAAAGTGCTGGGTTGTCTTTTTTCTACATAGGTGCTGGGGCTAGCCTGTGGGTTTATGTTTTTTGTTGTTGTTATTTCTGCAATACTGGGTCTAACCACTGGGTTAATGTGTGTTGTTGGGTTATCTCCACAGTGCTGGGCAGTGTATGAGTAGTTTAGCCACTGTATTACTGTCTGCAACAAGCCAGCCAATGGGTTAAGGATGCTATTGAGAACAGAAATGGTATGGATGATTCTTTTTTTTTTTTTTTTTTAAACTAGACCACTTGGGCCTGGGGCACCAGGGTATTCGAGAGCACAACTCTCATTCGCATTGAGATATATTTGTTTCAAATTTCTTTTAATATTTTTGTAAATGTTAGCCAAACAGCTGCAGAGCTAGCATCTCAGTTTTCTCAATGTTTCCACACACAATGTGACAAGACGTGTGTACATGGACGATATTTACTTCAATGATTACCCAGAATTTAGCATTTAACCCCTTTAACCACACAGAAAGGCTTATTACATACCAAGGTGTATTATTCAGTAACTACAGGCACTTCTGTACAAACTGGTGATGTTGTTCTTTAGTAATAGAAGGGATCCATTGTCTGTTTATTTTTACATTTTTAAACCTGTCCAAGACGCCCAGCAATTTTATAGAGTGTAGAAACAGTTAAAGGTGACATTGTACCCCTTTTCCATAATTAACTGTGACATGAGTACCACAAGGATTAAGCGCCGCAGCCTCCTTTAGACTGATTGTTCAGAATGACTGGTTTGAGTGGCTTTTCTTTATATCATCAAATGAGTACTGACATATTCTTGATGTTGGTAGTTTTAATTTTTTTAACTGTCTGCAGTTCAGTTTTCTGGTGGCTGTAGTACATTTTAAAACACATCACCCAAAAAAGAGCTAAATGGGAGCCTTCTCATTCAGGTTAATGGTGTCTGTCCCTGTAGCTTGTGAAGTAGAAAGCATAGTCAAAACCAAACAGCATGTTGAATGCTCTGTTTTCTCTCCTAAGAACCCTCAAAACCTGATCTTATTCACAGATTGTGAGTTGGTAGGCACTCCATATGCCCAAATGCAGGTGCACACCCACTGATGACTGATATGTCCCCTTTACATTAGGGTTAGGTGTGTTGGTGATATTACTACAGGGAAAAAGTCAATAGAGGAATTATGTGCCTTATTAGCATGTAACAGTTAATTGTGAACAGCACAGAGAGAGCAAACACGTCATTATTCAATTTGTCTGTTTATTGGACACGAATTATGGTGTAATTCACAGACAAATGCATGGGTAACTAGCAGGGTGCCTTAGAAAAACAGACACCTGTCATATAACTTTTAGAATGGGAAAATACACTGCACAATAAGGCACTTGAGGCCAGAGAGTGTTGGTTTATGCATTTTTTCCACTTAGTGTTATTACGTTCCACCAGTTAAATGTTGCTAGGGGGGTCCAGGATGCTTTCTAGACCCTTAAATCTGAAAAGCAAGATTAAAAAGAAAAGAAGAAAGAAAGACAGAAAGGAAGAAAGAAAGACAAATTAAGAATAGATTAAACCACATTCCCAAGCAGTGCAAGTGAGGCAAGCGCATTGAGTGAGGCACCAATCTGAGGATCAATCTTTGAAAGGACAGGTAAGCAAATGTAAAAGATCATAGAAGATAACAGAATCTGAAAGTCACTCAAAAAATGGAGAAGCAAAAAACAAACAAACAAACAAACACCTACTTGTGCTTGACAGTCAGCACTGTCTCTGAGCTTGCACTTTTCCCAACTGTCTTTGCTGCTGTCTCCAAACCTGACCATATGGTTGACAACCCTGAAGTGTATATAAACAGTATACATCTGTATACACATAGTAGGAAATACCCAATTATTAAATACTTGAAAAGAAAATAGGCAAAGCTTCTGTGAAGCAAAGATACACTAACCTTTTAGGCTACTTGCAGCCACCACTTTGGCTCCGTCCATGTTGGTGCAAGCGTCTTTATTTTTCTTTAGGGACTCCGGGATGAGTTTGCTGCCATGCTTCTTTACGTGAGGCGTCAGCTCCTTCCCCACACGTTCGACCACAGTGGATAGGCCATCAACTAGACCATCACACACATTTAAACCAAAAGACATTTAAAAGCATAACGAAATGGACCGAACACAGGGTAACCCACTAACTGACAAAGGCCCAAATTCTCGAAATGTAGGAGAACCAGAGAAACCTTTTAGCCTGGATTTCCAAAAGCTCTGCACTGTTTATACTGAGGTGTCACAGTTGAATAGTGAACTGACTATCCAGAAGCCACAAGTGCAGCGGGCTCTTTAAGTGCCTGGACTAAAATCTTTGTTTTGGTGCATGGTTTTACAAGAGGGCACAGAGAGTGAAATTTAGGCACGTCCCTGGTGAGGACAATTTTTAAGTGGCACCGATTGGACATTTGTCTTGTACTATGTATTAGTTCACAGATAATCCTTGTTTGTCTCTGTGTATAAGTGGTCCTTTTGTTTGTGTTTCTTGTCTGGTCCTATGCATCTTTCGTGTCAGTTCATGTTGTGTTAGCTTGTCCTGTTTGTTCCTATTGTTAGTTTCGCTATTTCTCCAGTGTATGTTTTCTAATAAATAAATAATAAATAATGTTAGAGAGTATAAAGAGTTGCAGAAAATACCACACAGGGTACACACCACTGAACTTTCCTTAATCCAGCACACTCAGTAAAAGGTTATTGTAAGGTACACTGCCCTAATCAACACCTCTGTGAATTGACGCAAATGGATTTTGAAAAACTACTGCTTGGAAAAGTGAAAATACTGAACTCCAGCAGGAGGGGTAAAACAGTTCTGGTC
This sequence comes from Salminus brasiliensis, assembly GCF_030463535.1. Taxonomy (NCBI): domain Eukaryota; kingdom Metazoa; phylum Chordata; class Actinopteri; order Characiformes; family Bryconidae; genus Salminus; species Salminus brasiliensis. Next base: position 18,168,650 of record NC_132893.1, on the reverse strand, counting down.
CTAGAGGGCAACACACTTCATTCAGCTCCTGAGTTAACTAAGGTTTAGTAGGTGTGTGAGTAAGGAAATGACCAAGCTACGTTGGTCCTCCAGGACTCAGGAATGGAACCAATGACCCCTGTTGTGAGCTGGGTGTCCTAAATGATCAATGTGTTGCATGCCAAATCCAAGCCTGCTTATTTGGCTGGATGAACAGAGGTGTTTCATCCTGCTTCAATATGCTATGTTCATTCTATGTCAGACAGCTTACCCAAAAAATGACTGACTTTGGCAGCACCCCCTGTGGCCTGCTTGGCCACGTGCAGGCCCCTGGTGACCCTGGGGCTGACCTCCGCTGGCGTCTCCTCTGGGGTGATGTGTTCGCGCAGTTTGATCGCACCTTTGTGAATGGCCTTGCCTGTGACCTCTGCTCCCTGCACAAGTCCTCGACTGAGCCACGAAGCCCCTGAACATGCAGAGCAGGAGTTAGAAGATGCAATAAATCTTATTTAGCTTAATTATCAGCAAACACACCAATTCTGCAAGAGGATTAATTATGGTGATATGACATCATGCAGCTCTTCTTTTAATGACAGGGCTCATCCACTTTTAAAGAAAGGGCACCTCCTGGTGGCTTGATTTAGTATGTGCCTGTGGGGTATGAGGCAAACACACAATGCCCTCTGCTGATGAAAAGTATATCCTGCACAAGTGTTGTCAGCTCCACTGTTGCACTACAGTTTAATATTTCACCATGATTATAACACACTTGATTCAGCTGATGCTAATGGCTATGCTATAGAAAAGATACTTGTCAGTGCGGGGAGGGAAGCAAACACTACATTTTTGTGGTGAACAGTTTCTTGGCATACTTTGGGCCTGGGTTAAAACCTATCAATCACACTGCAAATGTTACATCTATTTGGAGTACTGTTGCTGATATGCATTCCTTCATGGTCACAATTTACTCATCTTCTAATGGCTTACTATTCAGCATGATAATGAAGCATACCTCAAAGCAAAGGTTGTTTCAAATTGGTTTCATTAACATAATAATGAGTTTATTGTTCAGGGTTCTGCAGTTCTGCCTTTTCAGTCACCAGATCTGAATCCAACAGAACAGCTTTGGGATGTGTGACGCAATCAACATAGGTCAAATCCAACATCTCATGGAATCTATGCCACAAAAAACTGAGTAACAGGATGCTCTATATAATATTAGCCTACCTGTTTAAACTGTTCTGTGAGAGTATATATACATACATATATATTTTACTCTCTTGTATATTGTTTACCATTTGACATGCAGTAATTGTATACACTACTTAAATTTATGGTAGCACCTGTTAAGTAGTTGATATTTAGAGAGGATTTAAAGTGGATGTTTATTTGAGAATGTGACCAGAAAAGTGAACACTGCCCAACCGCCAGAATGTCCATGGATGTCTGTGAAAAGCAAATGACTGGGCCGTAAAAGTAAAACTGCCTAACTGCGCCACAAAACTCCAAAATGAGTCTCTGAACGCTTTCTTGCCTTTATCTTTATAAAGGAAGTACAAAGACAATGTAAGTTTGTTCTCCACACAAAGAGCTGACCTAGGGATTTTTGTAATCATGGGCAACCGATACACAGATAAATAATACAGCCTTGGGGACAAAGATAATTTCTTGTTTCGATGGCTTTAAAACAGGGGACTGCCGGTTATACAAGAATGAGAACAATAAGTGGCATCATCATAACTTTATGAGGTGCTTATTTCCAGCAGCGAGCAGTTGCTCCAAGAAATTTACATACATAGAAAATAGAGCCAGGAGAGTGGCCCACCCTGCAAAAGTCCATGTGATCCTAAGCTGTGATGGCATTCTAGTTACTTTGACCTGTTTTAAGCATTTAAAGCCTTTCATACAGCAATGACTAATCTCTGTAATTTAGAGAGGTTAATATTCATGGATGCAGACCTGCCAGAATGCTCTGGGACATCTTCTCACTCCATTCAGGCAAGACCTTCTCCTCTTTTCCTGGAGATGGGGCTGTCCCATCTGAGGGGTAAATGGGAGCCTTCTCATTCAGGTTAATTGGGTCTGTCCCAGTAGCTTCATCTGATTCTTCCTCATCTGCAGGCTTCAGTGGGGTGAAATCATTTCGTTTGACATCAGTATGCAAAACCATCCATGCAGAACATACATGATCTGTACGGTGTAGTTAAACCCACACACTCTGCTCTTCATGATGAGTTGCTTAGTCATTTTACTGCTTCTATGGATACAGCAATACTGTTATCTTGGGTTTGGACATAACATTAGACATAACATTTATACCAAACTATGTAGTTCTAGAACTACAGACTGTAGTCCATCTGTTTCTCTGCATACTTTGTTAGCCTCCCTTCATTAGTGGTCACAGGATGCTGTTGGCTGGATATTTCTGGTGGGTGGACCTATTCTCAGTCCAGCAGGGATGCGGAGGTGTCTAAAAACTCCAGCAGCAGTGCTCTGTCAAATCCACTCATACCAGTGCAACGTGCATTACTAACACACCACCACAATGTCAGTGTCACTGCAGTGCTAAGAGTGACCCACCACCCAAATAATACCTGCTCTGTGGTGGTCCTAAGGGGTCCTGACCATTGAAAAACAGGGAAAAAGGAGAAAGTATATGAGGAGAAATATATGGACTGCAGTCTGGAATGATAGAACTAATCCCAATCCTAACCAGGTTTATGTTTTAACCTCAAGACGCCATTAAAGGACATTATTCCCAGTAAGCAGCACTGAGGAGAGTCCTAAATTAACCAGTCCAGAATGTCTCATTATAGAAACTGACTTTACTTCAGTATTAATCAGCAGTACTTCTTTTCTAAACTGTGTGGCTGTATCATTTCTACTAATACAAAAATCAGACTGGTATCTGCAGATACTCAGCATTAAGAGACTCGGATCGGGGGGCCAAATAAACTGATTGGGACATCCTAAGACATGACATCTATTGTTCTAATGGCACATGCACTTCTTAACGTTTAGTAAAGGTCATGTGTCATTATGAAAACTCTGTACGGTTCCAAAGATACATTACTGTGTGTTACCTGTACTCTGAGCTGTGTAAGCACAGAGAGGTGCTCCTGAAAAAGAGCTCTGTCTGCTGCAGGCAGCTCTGAAGACAGCACCACCCCGACATAGGACCCCGGCACTGTTGCCGTGGTATCAGGGAATGTGAACACTCCAGTGTTGCTAAGCAGGACCGGTGAGTCAGGAAACAGTGGGTAGTGCCAGTCACACACCTGTTAACACAACAGAATAACTGCAGCCCGCATGTTTCACATATTTAACATGCATTTACATTTCAAACCCCTACAAGCCCGTTTCACTTTGTTCAACCAAAACATCTCCACACTACTGTAAAAATGTGTCTCAGATTTCAGGCTGCATATTTATGAACTCTTTGGACATCTGGTTCCGGTCATCACCACTGAACAATTCTGACCCTGAAAGCTTCTCTAGAAAATTCACACCACATTGAATGACTAATACTAGTAGCTGTTCTTTTAACTGGGGGAAAAAGAGCTGTACAAAGTCACAGGTTCTTTGTATTAATTAAAGGTTTGGTGAAACACTGACATACTGAACTCAAAGAGCACAATTCTGTAGGGCAGGGCAGGCTTTCAGCAGACCAGGCTTTGTCCCAAGGGGCTAAAGTGGGACAAAAGGGAAGCTGGTTGCCACACACACTCTTGTTTTTTGTACTATGGGGGAATGCACACACATTTGTGGATCTATGAGTGTACTTTGTTAGTGCTTGCAGTGTGTGTACATGCCTACATTTGTGTGTGTGTGTGTGTGTGTGTGGTATGCTTGTGTATGTAATGTGGGTTCATGAGCATTTAGCATGCTTGTGTGTGTGTCCTGGATCAAGCCCCTATGCTGCAGTGACAGTGGACAGCTGGCCTTCAAAAGGGAAATGTGCCAATCGAGCAGTGGTGTCTGCCAGAGTCACTCAGAGGGATCCGAGCTGACATGCGTACCGGCCAACACAAAGCAGCGAGCAGCATCTGGAGCAGAAAGCAGCCTTACCAATAAATGGCTTACACCCTTAACCTAAATTAAAAATAGTTTTTGCTTAATGATTATAAAAACATTTGAGCAAGATTAACAATTGCATGGTCTTCACATATCTGCTACAAAAGTGTACCTGCTTTTAATAAACATTCCAGACAAGCGGAACATTAGAGAAAATGTATAATTAAGAATACAGGCAGGGTCGATAACGGACATAGTTACAGTAATAGTTAATGCAAAAGTTGATGGTACATTAATACAAAACAATCAATTAAATATAAAGCTATTTATAAACCTAATCCAATCTAAATACATTAACATAGTGAAATTTCTCAAGAACCAGTGTAACGGCCAAAATAGACCTAAATACAGCACAAAGCAGCATTTTCTATAAATTCTCACTGTGTGCTGTTCCAATAGCAGGTCTCCATAACTCTAACTCATACACACTCAAAACCTGATTTGTCACAAATAATTATTTTAACATTTCTGTGGCTGCGCTGCTGTCTCAGAAATCATCCACACACTCCTGATCAGGCAGAAAAGTGGAGTTTTTGTACTCAAAATGTGAGGGCAGGACTTTCAGGCACAGAGTAATAAAACAGTAGAGAGAAACTCACCCCAATATTTTGTTCCAACTGCCTAGGCAGCTCCAACTCCTACAGCTTAGTTTAGGGAATTAGAACAAAATGATGGGGTGGATTACTACTTTCTAGACCTGATTTGTCCAAAAACAGTAAAACCCCAGAACGTAGAACTGGGTAGACATGGAGGGACATGGAGGGACATCACAAATGACAATCCAACAGTCCAGCAATGTCTAGTCAATGTGTTTGGGACACAAACGGTTAACAGATCTCATTGCTAACATCAATGGCTTTGCAGTTTCTTGTAAACATGAGAGGCTGCGGCTGTAAGAAACGCCAAAGCTCTGTCAACTAGATTTGCACTTAGAAACACCACTGAACAGTTTCGCACACAATACTTGCTATTTATCACACGATTTTTTCAGGTGACAAACACTAATCTGACAGTAGCTAAGACAGAAGAGGCAGGTGGGGAGGCAGAGTCACATGTAAAGTCAAATGATGACTGAATTCAGTATAGACTAAATAGCCCGAAAAAAGCTCCCTTTATGAGTGTGTGGTGTACGATATCTATAAATAAAGTCTAAATAAAGTATAAATGACATGAAATCTCGGTTAGAGGTCTATCAGAAAGGCAAAAGCTCCAGCTTCCAGGGGTTCCTCTGTAGACTGCTTTTGTGTCCCTACCAATGTCAAAATCGAACCTACACCTTTGGTAAAACCAGTCCTTAGTCATCCACAACCACGCCCAAGTTAAAGCCATGATGTCAGCATTTTCAATAAGACGTGTTTTGCCCATCCACAAGACAACAAGAGTTCTTAAAAATCTCCACTCTGGAGAGCTTTTTCAAAAAACCTTGAAACAGCATGTTCGTGTGGACAGGAGGTCAACATGGGAGCTCTTTAAAAAAAATAAGGGTTGCACAAGAAAATAGACAGAACAGAAAGTTTACATGTAAAGATTGGTGGCAGACAGTGGTTCACTTAGTGTCGTGTTAAAACCCTGATAGCTATATAGCAGTGTTGTACTGTCTTCAGATCCCACTGTTCTGACTGCATTAACAGTTACCTTTTCTTGTACTGGGATTTCATGCATATGATGGTATTTTTATACTGGCAGTTTTCCTAAAATTTGATTAAAAAAAAAAAGAAGCACAATATATTGCCTTGCCCACAGTGTCGCAGCATATCGATAACCCTTGTACACTGAAATGCATTGTATCGCCAGTTTCTTGACAAAACACAGCCCTCAATCTCAATTTCTTTTTTTTTTTCAATCTCAATTTTTTTTTTTAAATCAGTTACCTAAAACATTTGAGGATTGGATGAAAAAAGTAGAGAAAAAAATGAATTCTGAACAGTCTCCAGGGCAAACCTTGAGAAATATCGAAATAAATGCACATTATAAAAGTTTACACCACAGTAGGTGGTGTTAATTTTTTTTTTTGTAAATATCCACTTGCTATAAGAAACAAAAATGATTACATGCTGTCATTAGTTAAAAAGTCAAAGGAAGCTCTAATACTAGTACTTAATTTTTAATTAAATGGCCATATTCCTTCAAAATTGCAGTTTTGCCTGGCTCACAACAGCAAAATATCTGCCCCAAAGTAATCCACACTCATAATTACTTTATAATAATAATCATAATTTAAAAAAGTTAAAATGTTTCTGTGTCAACAAGCCTCTCAACATACCAACAACACAGGAAACCAAACACACAGTTTCTCTCATTAGATTTAATAGGCCTCAAAGCAGGCAGGTGAAATGTGAAACTGCAGTGAGGGCTACACTACAATGAATGCTGATAGAACCTTCTGGTCTTCCTCCCTCCATCCCTCTTTCCAGAAATTTCTCTGTGCCTTTCAAATTGAGCAATATGCTCCATTTGACTGAGACTTTAGGTATTTAGGGAAAAAGACATTTTCTAGGGCAATTTCCAGACCAGATAGAAGCTTTTAAAGGGTAAAGACTCCCGTCTGTCATAGCAGAGAGCAAGAGATTATTGAAATACACTACACACAACAAGGCAGCAACTTATAAACAGTGTGGAAACTGTGCCCCACTGTATTACCAATTTTTATGCTCATTTAAATTTTCAAAGATGCAACATAATGTAATTTATTCTTTAAATGTGTAAATAAACCTAATATTTTTACATAGGTAAACAACATGAAAAGCTAATTAAAAGCAAGAGCCAACTGCAACACATAACTGCCAAAATCAAAAACTGGTCGACTTCTGGAAAAAAGGCTTATTGTAAAACAATGCCTCAAGTGTCAGGCAGCATATTTGTAACAACATTTTGTCATAGCTTCCTGTAAGTGGGCTTTTCTATGCAATATGATTGAGGTGTCACCACCACTGTGACAAACAATTCTGACTCAAAAAGTCACACCAAATCACTCTGAATGACCTTTTTTGTTTGTTTACATTTCAAACAAATGTGGTAGATTTTCCCCTTAAGAACAGCCACCCTGGACTGTTATATAGTTAATTAAACAACAATACTAATACTACAGTCAGTTTCTTATACACTATGTTCAAATGTTTGTGGACACACTTTCTAATGAATGCATTACAGCTACTTTAAGTTGCACCCACATGTGCAAACACACACACAATCAACTTGTCTAGACCCTGTAGAAAACAACTGCTAATATAATAGGGCTCTTTGAAGTAGATAGAAATGAACCTATTGGCACCATGGTTAATGCCAGGTGTGGGTTAGAGGCATATAAAGCCCCACCAGCAGTGAGTTAGGGAAATGAAATGGGGTAGTGATCATCCAACATCCTTACTGATGCTCTTGGCGCTGACTGCAATCAAATCCTTAAATCAATGCTCCAACATCTAGCAGAAAGCCTTCCCTGGACAGTAGAGACAATTACTCCAACAAAAGCAGGATAAACTTTAATACTCTTAATACTTTAATACTCTTGATTTTAGAAGAAACAATGAATGAGCAGGTGTCCCAATACGTTTGTCTATATAGTGTAGTTACTGCTCATATTCATGACAGTCTATTTAAGCATATGCCTTCAATGTAAAACTACTCACCTGTAGGTAAGCAGGAGGACGCCTGCTATCACTGAGATCACTGCTACGGTAATTCTGGCTGCTGTTCAGCATGATGCGCAGATACCCCGGATACGAAGGAGCGCTGACCCGGCCATCAGCCGTCACAAAGAATATCTGCACCCCATGGGGCAGGAACAGGAGATCCTCCCCACTTTCTGTCAAACTCTGACTGCGGGAAACCTGCTTTGGTCTTGGTAGCGAAGGCCAACTTTTCCCTTCCCTGTAAGAAAGTGAGAGGTGCCCGTCTGTGGGCTGAGGGGTGTATGCTGGGGGCAGCTCACTGGGTACATCAGAGGCCGTGTTTGGGGTGGTTGGCGGATAAGGAACGCCTCCAGAAGCCGTAGGAAACAGCCTGCAGCTAACCTGAGACCTCCTGGCCTTGGCTGGTCTCCAAGGCTCCTGGAGGACCGGCAGGCTCGGATAAAGCGCTTGGGCCCCTGTGGCCGAGGTGGTCTCCAGCACAGCCAGCCGAGCGGTGATGGTGCTGAGGCTCTCCCTCATCTTCTGCTGCATCTGGCGAGCACAGTCCCAATCCTCTCCCACACACCGCTCACCATGGGTGCGCACCTCCAGACCCTGGAGGAGATGTCGGCGGCCCAGGCGATACAGCACCACAGCTCTGCCTTTGTTCCCGGACTCATCTTCCAGCAGTCCCATGTTAATGCACTCAAACGCATTCTCATAGTGGTTCCCGACGGCCTGCAGCTCAGAGGCCTCAGGAGCTTCCATGTCTGCCTTAAGAGCTCAAGTGTTTTCAAGGGGCGAGACCTAGACAACGTTCATTGGAAAGGGAATGACAGAGAGCTTCATGAATGAGGAAGCACACATTACCATAACTAAACACGCTTAGGTCATATTAAATAAAATAAAATGAAGGTTAAAGAATGGTTAACGATGGTAAAACAGCAAATTCACAGGCTATTTATAGAGTCACCTGTTTGCGTCAGATCAACTGGTTCTACCTGACAGACAAGTAGCCTTCGGCATCTAGTGCGAGCTAAAACCTACAGCTAGCAGTGACCAGAAGCATGTCTCTTAAAAATAGTTAACGGGTTCAATTTTGTATCTTATTTAGCTACATAGCATAACCCCACAGTGGCGCTGGCGTAGCCGCCACCACCCACCTTTAGCACGCGCAGGACAAGCGAGAACCAAGCAAAACTTAGACGAAAACTTAAAAAAAAAGAAATAGAAAAACTTCAGTGACTTAAAATCGTCAAACGAGCATCATAAACGCCACTATTTACCCTGAAACTGAAAACGTACTCAATTAAAACTCCTCAGGGCTGGTCTGTTAGCCGGCCATCCATCCACCCACCCGCGCGCGGCCTCGCTTTCAGATGACTAATGAAGTTTGAGCCGCACGTGCGGAGAGTAGGAGCCGAAAAACAGCCGCTCGAGGGCGCCAACAAGTCACTGATCAGCAGCAACGCCAGCGCGCCATGCATTAGCCACAATGCTCAGACCTGCGGCTGCGTTTGAGAGAGATGCATGGGTCGAATGTCACAGTATGTACAGAAGGACTCGGTTAGAGGCGAATCCGCGGGCTGTTCAATTCCTGAAACACGAATCGACTCCAGAGCCGAACACAGGTTAGAGTGCAAAGAACAACGTAGGGTCAGGAAGCCTGGATTACTCCATCAAAAAAAAAAAAATAAATAAAAAAAAAATAAATAAAAAAAACAAAAAAAAAAAAACCAAACCACATCACAGCCATTTTAAATAAACAAGAATTATATATAAAAAAAACTTAAAAAAAAAAAAAAAAAAAAAAAAAAAACTACAGCTTGTATTGACTGGTTTCCAAATGCCTGGAACCACATTTCTCAACTGAGCATGACTATAAGCCATCCACTAGGAATCAACTCGTGTGACTGAAGCAGAATAAAAAAAATAAAAGGCAAAAAGACAAGGAGTGAACTTGTTCCGTTTATTTACAAGGCACAGTCTGACAGTCCCATGATTCAGCAAGAGTGAGACAGCAGAACATAGTGACAGGGTGGGAATCAATTAAAAAAAAAAAAAAAAAACTTCATACCTCACTTCAGTAAGTGAGAGTACAGTAACAGACACATCAGGACACATTTCATTGCTTAAAAACCTATAGGAAACAAGCAGTCATTTTATTGACTTGATAGCTTTAAAAAGGTACTATGATAAAAATCACACAACCTATTAGTTAAAAAGTTAAGACAGTTCATGCAATATTTACAGTAAGACAAATAAGCGCTGTAGTTCATTTGGTGCCCTTTGTAAGGGCAGCCACTGGGCATCAGTGCAGAGGAAGACTCTCCACTGGTTTAATCAGGGAGACGCTGGAGTACCTGAAAGAGCAAGGAAAGCACTTCCTGTATTCAACCAGTACTGCACAAATCTGAATTTGCATTGATGAAAATGTTTAAAGACATGTCGCATAGGAGTCACAACCCCTGAGAAAGCCAGCCTATAGACTTACTCTGCGCTCTTGTACTTCTCACAAATGGCCTGCTGGGGACGACTTGCAGCACTGAGGTGGAGCTTATGTAGTGCGATTAAACACTGTGCAATCTCTGCCAGAGAGTAGCCAGTGAAGGCATACAGGGCATCAGGCTGTGGGAAGAGAGGTCAGAACATTGCAAGGCCTCAGTAAAGTCTAAGAAACCCTTCAATACATGCAATTTGCTGCAAGACAGTTCCAGAACAGATTCCTATAGTAAAGCATGGCCAAGTCATGCATCGATCAAAGCAAGGACTGTCAAAGGTCACATGACCCTTAAAGGGGTGCCAAAGGAGCCTCCAGGTTGGCACACAGACTTGACAAGAGTAAAAGCACATTTGAGAAGCTAAGGTACAGACCATGGACACCTAAGCTATTAACTACCAATTTGCTGTTTAAGGCAAAGATCATGCAACATCCTTGGGAGACTACAGTGAGGCCAATGTTGATAAACTCCAAAAAGCAGCATAAAGCCCATAAGGCACTGAGATGTCTGACTAAAGGTAACTACACTGTGGCAAGACAGCCAGGTTACTGTCTCAAATTATCCTTAGCAAAACTAGATGCCCAGAGCAAACACTAGCCAAGCCAGAGTGGCTACCTTCAGGGAAAGTCCCTTCTAGTTCAGGGAAGTAGTGAGGAGTCCTACCCATAGGGCCCTGTTGAGTGTGTAGTTAGCCAGACAGTAAGCTGCAGCAGCAATCTTGGAAGGAAGATACTGCAGAAAGGGGTCCACCTCAAGCAGGGTCAGCTCTGAAAGATACTAGAGAGACAAACAAGGCTCAAGACCCAGTACAAGCACCACATGTTGCACAAACATTTGCGGACAGGCTTACCAAGGCAAGGTTTGCCGTTTCAGTGCAGACACGCTCTACCAAGACATACTGCATCAAGAACTGGTGACTTGTAGGTGCAGTCATGTCAAAGGACAGCACTTTGAGGATGAGGTGCTCCATTCTCAGCAGCTGCTTCTTGCTGTAAGTGTCATCAGTGATGTAGACAAACTCATCCACTTCTGGTGGGTAGATCTCTTCGTATTTCCTAAAGAAGAAGAGACAGAGTTAGGGCCACCCTTCAAGCAAGAGAAGCTTCCTTCAGACCTTCACTTACGCAGCCACAAGTATTGCTGCAGTTCCCACAAGCTGCAGCTTTCCACGGAGCACGGACATGCAAGACAGGAAGCGATCCAGGTAGTTCACTGCTAAGTAGACAGTCTCAGAGCACAGCTTGTACTCTTCAGCAACCTCCACCAGCCAGTCAATCAAGATGACCCTCATACAGTTGGTGATGTCTGGCTGCTTTCTCATATAGCCAGGCTTTGGTCTGTACCTCAGCTGGAAGAGAAAGCAGACAGTTAATAGGGCAAGGAACAGAGACCAACACAAATTTCTCCCCCACCCCAAAAGCAAGACTTTAGAGCATCAACACTGACCTCACTCTCTCTAAGGTGCCTGTGGATGTCCTCAGCATATTCAGACACAGAGAAGACATCCTCAGAAGAAGCCACTTCCTCCTCTGGCAGGGACTGCATTGAAGCATCCAAGCATGATCCTGCACACAAAACCCCAGCTATAATTTGGACACTCAGACAGCCCAAGCACACTCCCGCAATAGACACCGCCAAAAGCTGACCTGTGCTGAAGCCGCTCACAGTACTCAGCATCTGAAGCGCTGAGGAATGGATAAGCAGATCAGCAGCTTCTTCTCCTGTAGGTTTGGGTGCTTGTACAAGCACTGGCTCAGCCACCTGAGCACTAACTGTAGAGTTGGACTGGTGAGAGGTGTTGATTCCAAGGCCAGACACATTGTGAGGTCCTGATCCACGTTTAGCAGGAACACCCTTATAAAGACATATTTGAACATATAACTCAACAGTTGCAGTTAGGGACATGGACATGGACAGGGGGGGGGGGGGGTGTAGTTTAAGCAAAGCCTCACCTGGTTACAAGCCCTGTTATAGTGATCATTTTCAGTCAAGACACCCAAAACCACTCTTTGCCCAGCCTTCACACGAGGACCATCCATCCTTGCCTGAGCAGAGATGTTCTCTCGGCTGCTGCGGCTGGCAACCAGAGCAAGGCCACTAGAGCTCATTTTCCAAAATAACCAGCTGGGAGTTTAGTAGTCACTTGAAATTAATCTCAAGCTCAGCCTTCATGTGGGAGAAACAGAGCCAGTGATGTAGATAAATTACACAACTTCAGCCACACAGTTTCCTTCTTAGCTAATACAGCCAGGACATTAAGACTTCACCTAAAAGAACAACACTGCTAACAGCTACTGCAGCAAATTTAGGCCACAGTGCTCCAGGAAAGAGAACAAATGATGACAAACCATAAATAAACAAACCTGTTGAGCCTCAGTACGAGCAGGAGAACCAGATCGATCCAGCGAATAACCCTGATACTAACTGAGCCTCTCTCCAGACACTTTATATCTGCAGGTCGTCATTAGGGTCAATCGCTTAACCAATCAGCGAGACTCATCACACTAATCAGCGCCCTACCGCAGGTGTTTCCAATTGGGGCAGAGGTTAGCTAATGAAGGACGGTCACGTGGCAACGGAACCACGGCAACGCTAGACGCTGAACACCGGAAATCCTTTATTGTCATTTCGCCTTTAAGGGCTTCTTTGTGACAGCGACGATTTGTGGCACCAACATTCATGTTCAAATGAATTTATAACTAATTTAATTTAACTAATTTAATAATTAGTTATGTAAAATCGAGTGACTCGAGGCTAATAGGCACTATAACTCATATTTAAAATGTTTTTGGATGAAAAATGCTGTTTTTGGATAAAAATGGCCAAAAATGCATCCGTTAAATATTTTTTCTAAAATTATAATTTTATAATTAATAATATTATAATTAATATATAATTGTCATATATGAAACTGGCCAAAAGTGTATCTGTTAAAAATATTTATAACAATTGTCGTTTATAAGAGATACATTACATTCCATTACATTATCCAATTGCATCTTTACTGTGTATCTGTACCTATAAAACTTGTTTTGGGCATTTTTTTTTATGTATGTATTTGTTAATACATAACTTTAAGATATGCTACATAGGCCTACCTGTGTGTATTGTTTCCCCATATATGTTCAAATAAACGTAGGCTATTTAAAAAAAAAAAAAAAAAAAAAAAAAAAAAAAAAATATATATATATATATATATATATATATATAATGTATAATTTTTTCACTGAAGTATGTGAAATGTAGAGTTAGTGTGGAATGAAATGCAATGTATTCAAAATGATGGGACACAGACTGCGGTGAGACACGCATTGTACAGGTAATTGTCCCTGGCCGATATATTGTTATTTAAACGTGGTAAAAAAAGGAGAATGTACATGTCACTCTGTGTTGCCTTGTTAAGACAAATATAGTTTAATTTAATGTTTTATCTAATTTTCTAATACTATTGCTAAAATGCTATTCTGTTAAAGTTCAAGCAGAATAGCACAATTTCACCCCTCTATTCAAGTTTCAAACGCCTCTCTGTTTAGTTTAAAAAGCAGAGACCTTACATATGTAAATGAAGTGAAAGATATTACAGAGGTTAAAGAACACAAGCCAACTGATTGTCCCCCAGGCTACAGAAAACTGGGGTGGCCCTTTCTCTTCCACCAGGTTAAAAGGGGTAAGGGTAAAACCCTTGGTGTGTGTAAACAAATAGCAACAACTAATAAGTGGATTTTGACACCTCAAAACTTATATTGATGGTGTGCAATATATATCCCCCTTATTTTTCCCCCTAATTGGTTTAGGCTGGTCTAGTGTTGGTCAGAGGCAAATGTTACCAGTATACTGACTCAGGTGCAGACAGAGCCACCCATAGAGGTTAGACTGTGCATCTGAGCATCTCCTCAAGTTCCTACATTGCAGTAACACACACACACACAGTGCAATAAGACAGAATCATTTTACAATTATTATAAGCAACATGAAGAGATTAATTCCAAGTAATTGTCATTACATCATGTTATGCATTGCACTGCTGCCACATGATTGGCTGATCAGATTGCATAAATAAGTAGGTGCTTGTGAGTGTATACATACACAGTATTTACAATGCATTCGTAAAGTCTTCAGACCCTTTCACTTATTTTGCTGCTCTAAAATGAGAAATTAAAAACATTAAAAATGTAGATTTTCTTCTTGAATTGTATTAAAAATTAAAAACTAAAATTTCACATGGGCATATATGCAATAACCAGTCCCTTTGCTATGACACTTTAGCCACTTAGCTCAGGGGGGCTCCTATCTTTCTTGGTCAAGTTTGATTGGGGTCCACCTGTTGTAAATTCAGTTGATTGGACATGATTAGGAAGGACACACACCTGTCTATGTAAGGTCTCGCAGCTGGCAATGCAATCCTCTGAAACAGGATACTGCTGCACTGTCCATGAGGCTCTGGTCCGTGATCATTTTCTGGATTGTTATGAGTTTTTTTTTTTTAGATCTTCTATATTGCTTCTATTTGCTCCATGTGTTACATTTAGTAAGCATTATTATTATAAACAGTAAGCATTATATATATAAAAAAATATTCGAATGTTGAATTGACATAAGTATTTAGACGCTTTACCCAGTACTTAGTTGAAGCACATTTAACAGCAATTACAGCCTCCAGTCGTCTTGGGGATGATGCCACAAAGTTTGCTGTCTGGCTGTCGGTGGACAGGCATTTACAGGTCTCTCCAGAGGTGTTTAACTGGGTTCAAGTCAGGGCTCTGGCTGGGCCATTTAAGGACATTCACAGAGTTTTACCTAAGCCACTCCTGTGTTGTTTTGGCTGTGTGCTTAGGGTCATTGTCTTTTGGAAGGTGAACATTTGGCCCAGTCTGAGGTCCAGAGCGCTCTGGTTTTAGGTTTTCTTTAAGAATATCTCTGTATTTTGCTCCATTCAGCTTTCCTTCAACCCTGACCAGCCTCCCTGTCCCAGCTACTGAAAAAACACTCCCACAGCATGATGCTGCCACCACCATGCTTTACTACAGGGAGGGTATTGAGCAGGTGATGAGCAAGGGCCTCCATGTGACTTTTACTGAGGAGAGGCTCCTGTCTGGACACTGTGACACTGACTCACACTGACTCGCATTTAACTGTGATCTAGTATTTAATGTCAAATGCAATGCATGCGTTTCCCCAAAGGTTCTATAGATTCTATAGGTTCCTATAGCTTCACTTTAGCCTTCCAGATGCCGGCCAAATTTAGTTCTGATATGAATTAGAATATATTGGGTAAATATATTCTACCCCTTAGTCATGTTTATATTCTCATATCCTGGCCTGCCTTTATTGCCTTAATCTTGTGTGCCTTGTCCTAATGGTTCCCTGTCGCCATTTTTGATAGAAGACAGAGACCCGGGCAGCTAATGATTGACACTTGGTCAGTAAAACTGGACAGCCGAGCAAGGATTCCTCCTAAGTAAACAATTTAAATGGAACTCAAAGTGGAACCCTTCATTTATTACTTCTGTAATCGATCAGCAGCCTCAGTCACGGTGTGCACACTCTGCAGTAACTACTGTCCTTTAGGCACTGAATTCTCTGCAGATGTTAGACTTTAGCTCTCCAGTTTTCCAGTCAAGAAGTCATGGAAGAACATGCATTTTAACCTACTGGATACTGAATTTACTGGATCAGCAACTGGATTTCTTTCTCAGGTTCCTCAGGAGCACTATTCGGATTCACCTTATTATTAATCTTGCGACAGTAAGCTGTGGAGACGTCCACTCCAGCCCAAGTCGCTCGGTAGGTATGAAATCGTCCCCTGCGTTGCCTCTGCGTCCTTGATCGACTTTAATTTAACTACATTTCCATGAATAATCAGAGTGTAAACGGAGGGATGCAGCGTGAAATGAGAGAAGAAATGAAAGGTTCAAGCAGCTGTTGGACTGCTGAGATTAACCAGAAAAACGTTGCTTTGTACGCCAAAGTTGGAAGGATGGATCTGCCTCAGGTGTTTTGCCTTGCTTTTCTTTTGCCTCTCATGCTGTTCTTTCTGTTACCATAATTTATTTTCAGCACATAGGTCTATATAAAGTTTAGGCAGGGCTCTATAAGCCCATTTTGGGAAGCCTCCATAAACTGTGCGATGGGAAATGAAGTTGGGCCTGTGCCATTCAATTATCTTGATGTATTGGAGCTGACAAGCAGCAGGCCGCTGAAATATAGCTTTGGGTTTTTACACTTTCATATATAATGCAAGCTGTCAAAGGCGTTTCTACAACGTCAGCCAGAGTTTCCTTTATGGTGCAAAACTGCATGGTCCAGTGGTCTTGTAGTCTGCAGTTACTCCAGTGATAAGATGCAGGGTTTTCTTTTTTTTTCTCTCTTTACAAGCTCTTTACAAGTCCCTGGCACCTGGAACGTCCCTGTCTTTTGTCCACATTAAATTTGATCAAAGTAGCATGAAGAAGCTCATGCTTATAAATGACTGAGATGTGTAATTGGGATTCAGCTGGTGTGTTTGTGCTGCTAGGCCTCTGTGAGAAGGTAATTCTGTCTGCACTGCCAGAGACATCTGGAGACCTCTGAGCTTCCGATTACCATGCAGAACGCATCGGCGCAGAAACGTGGCAGTTGGAGGAAGAGAAAAGGGAGCTTTTGAGAAACTGAAAGAGTGAGGAGAGATGGTGTGTGTGTGGAGGGTTGGGGGGGGGGTAAAGAAGAGAGGAGAGGGAAAGATCTTTCCCTGGTGGATTCTGCCGACATGCTACGCTGTGTCAAGCTCAACCCCAAGTATTTTATATTGTAATCCTGATTGACGTGTCGCCGTTTTTCTGTGGCAAAGCCTCTGTGAACATGCCATTCATGCTAAAGCCGGTGGGACGTATTCAAGCAAAGCGGGACATCCCTTAACCATGAATCCTTCTTTTGTCTAATATTAGTTCTAATATAATATCTAATACGATCTGATCAAAAAAGATCCTACAGGCCTGTCAGTTGGAATGCAATGGAACAGCTTCCCCATAAGTGCTTCCCTGAGTGCGCTGAGAAGGGACACAAAAGAATTAGAGGAAAAGCAAATGAACCTCCTGCCAGTTCTGTTCTGCGTGGGATTAGCGGGAAAGGCCAGTTGAGACTGTGCTCTTATCAGCACCCCTCAGCACTCACACGTGTCCCCGGCACTGCCGCAAGACCCTCAGCACAGGGTTAAGCCACTGCGGGAAAGGAGAAGGTTACCCACAATCCCCAGTGGCCATCACAGCTGGCACTGGAAAGGCAGCTCTAAATGCCAGGGGGGGGCAAAACGCCCTCTATGTGTCCTTGTCCTTTTGCCAGGACAGTCTGTTGCCTCTGAAGCTGAGGCTAAACTCTTAAAAATAAAGAGTTAGAAATGCTAGTTGGTTTGGATGCATAATTCCAAGAAAAAGCTTTAATTAGTCTAGAATAGAACACACACACACACAAACACACACACACACACACACACACACACACACACACACATGCAGACATATACAGTATATAGGGAAATAAATGTGTTAATGTAGTGTTAGAGCCCAAAATCCACTGCAGCACCATTGTTTGCATTACAAGTCTGTGATTCATAGACATCACTACATGCTGAGTATTTTCTCTGCTGATGTCTCTGCCATGCCTCTAATGCAGTCATCTTCAGTTCATGCTTGTTTTAGGGTGTGTGTTCTCTTAAATCCCCCGGGAACCTAACTCTGAATTTTCTTTCTGATTAAGTTAATCTGGCTCCTCGGGGTCCCCAGTGTAAATGTACAAAGAATGTCTTATGGAGATCTTCCCAAAGTCTAATAAATGTCTGCTGTAGTTCACCAGTATTGCTCCACTGTCAATGTATGTCAGCATAACCCTCACCAATCACAAGGTTAACATGGCTCTGTCCTCTTATCAAGGCGTAGCAACCTTGCAAGCTAAAGCTTACTTAGTTAGCATCTTAGTAAGCTAGCTTGCGGATCAGCCCTCTGCGTGTTTGGTACGTCTGTGGTTCATTCATTTACTGGAAATTGAGCAAATATGATGTTCCTTTACACCTCAGAATTCATTGAGCTGCTGCCTTCAGCAGTTACATCATCAATAGTACCGGAGCAGCCATACGTGTCTAAGCCATGACACCTTTTCTGAAGATCAGTGAGGATGAGCAGTCCCTTTGTGTTTAATGAGTCATACTTCATCAATTTACAGAATTTTACATAGATAAGACTACAGTTACACAGCGTTATATAATTCCTGTGATAGGGTTGTTCAAATCACTATGTATGTATATTACTTTTAAAGTCTTTCAGCCATGTATCGAAAGGTTCTTTAGACAACCAAAAGTGGTTCTCTGATAGGATCAATGCCAGCAACACCTCGATTGGCACCTCTATTTTTACTCCAAATAGTGTTTCTGGCAAACTGTGCAAAGTGCCAGCACATACAAGAGCCTCTGTTATTACTGGCAGTCAAAGCAGCATCCAAGCATCACCCAGAACAATGAGAGAAATTGATTTCTGCATCCACTGCTGTTCCTTTGCGGCCGGGCTGAGATAACATTCTGTGCAGTCTCTCTCGCCAGTTTCTCTCATGGTTGCCCTGAAAAGATAAGAGCTTTCCCAGGAGGCCCAGGCAGGACGTGGCTGCTGCATTGATATGCACAGCTCAGCTGCTCTGCTTTCCTTCATAAAGCCTGATCCACATGTCAGCCAGCAGGAGCATCTGCGCCACATCAGGTGACATGAAATTATGAATGATAAATATGTTCATGTTGGTGTCTGGATTCATAGTTGCACGGTTGTCCTTGTTGGCAGTGACCCTTTGGAGGTTTCATTTAGCCACTAGAGATGTTAGGGTGGACTTTACGAGCTTAAAAATAAAGGTAGAGAAACCGCATTCGGAACCTTACAGAGTCTTTCAGGAGAGTTTTTAACTTCAGTCATGGCCAGAATTTTTAAACAAAATTATTGGCACCCTCAACTCAATATTTCTATTCTTAAACCATTTCTAGGTGCTTTTTGAGGTATGTTTGGGTCTTTGTCCTGCTGGACAGAATGTTCTCCCATTGTGGTTTCCTAAATTACTTCAGTCAGGCTTTTTTATGTCTCTTTGTCTACACAGTGTGTGGTCCTCCATGGTGTCACATTTCATTCAGATGGCTGATAATGTGAGCTAACACTCTAGTTTGAGCTGACATTCAAACAAGCCTTCTTTGGAATCAATTCCATCAATTTTTCTGTTCCATCCTCATCCAGGGAGGTTAGCTACAGTACAATGGTCTGTGAACATCATAATTATGTTGCACACAGGGGACACAGGAACAATAATATCTCGGGAGATGGAATTGTGACCTTGAGATTGGTTCCAGAATTTTGGTTCTCCCATCTTCAGACAATTCTACGCTCTTCATCCTTCATTCCTTATTGAAAAAAATGAAGAGTAAAGAAAGAACGTCTAATAATATGAGAACCAAAATTGTGGACAGACACAAAGACTGAGTCATCTTTTCTCCATTTAAACTGGTTGAACATGTAATATCTATATTTCCAGCACCAGTAACTTGCCAAAAATATAAATTACAGGAGCATCACATGATTGAAATCCAGTTATTTCTTACAGTTTACAGTTCTTACATTTCTTCCAGGTGCCAATAATTCTGAGTTCTGTCTGAAGTAATAGATTTGTAATTCTAATAAATTTGTAACCTAAATAAACATGTGAGGACTAAAGCCAACAAACGTCTGGGAGCAGTTCAGGGGTGCTGACATTGTTGCTGACAACAGTCTGTGTTGTAAAAGCAGGTTTTTTTAGATCTTTGGGAAGCGACATGACAAAATTGCATCACATACCTCAGGCAGTGCAGCAATGTCCTCCCCATTTACTATTCTCTCTTTTCCTAAACTCGGTGTCTACAGCATATATCCTCCAGACTCTGTGGTCACAAAAAATGAGAGATCTTTTGTCGACTCTTTGCCGCCTAGGGGCAAAATGGTGTATAGCTTGTGTATGAAAAAAAAGATGAAAGCTCTGGAATATCCCAGTGGCTGAAGGGGGGCACCCTGTGCCTTGGAAAAGATGGTTATATCATAAATATCAAACATGACATACTATTACTGAAGATTTGAAACCTTTGGTCTATTTTTTTGTCATTTCTGTCCTACATATAACAATAAAGATAGAAAACAGCTGTTTTCTTTCACTCTAAGCCAAAAGGAGTACTGAAAATGTTTTTTTTTTTACTCACAGCAATGGTAGAACCTTTTTTAAAAGAGGTTTTCCTTCAAATGTAATAGCTGAAGATCCATTTAAGCAATCAAGTGGTTTTTGGAGGTGCCCTGTTTATATATAGAACCACCGATTTTATTAAAGAAACCCTCTTTTTAAAGAGTGTGCTTATCTCAGTACCCACTGTACAATCAATCTAAACAAAAGCCCCAACTGCAAATAAGAGCTATGATATAATAGGAGCTATGGCCACTTAGAAGCAGTGCTACAGAGAGTGGGACTGTTACTCTTTCAGGCCTTTTGCCTCCCAGCACGCTCTCTCAAGCAGCACTCATTTTGGCGGGTCTCGCTGTCGTTCCGTCTGTGAAAATAAAGGCCGTTGCACAATGCCAGTGGGCTCAGAGTGAGGTCCCTCCACTCCCACTGCTGCCGAGGGTGGTTATTAACGCTGTCAGATATGAATGACTGGGCACAGCGCGGCACATCCAGCAACTACACACACACACACAAAAGAAGAAAGAACATTTTCAACATGGAGGACTGCTGTTACTGTGTAAAGCACATCAAATGACCCTTATGAGTAATGCCAGCCTAAATATGGTCTGGGTAATAATTTTAATAAATAGGCACGTAGCTCAACTCTGTGGGTAAAGGACAGGAAAGGTTGTGAGAGTGAGAGAGCAATACAGAGAATGATAGAGTGGCCCAATGGTCCCCAACCCTAGTCCTGGAGATCTGCCTTCCCAGCCAACTAATTGCTGCCTTCAGAAGTTCTTGATTGGTTGAATGAGGTGTGTCAGTTTTGGGTCAGAGTTGAAACCTGCAGAAAAGTAGTTCTCCAAGAGGAGGGTTGGAGACCACTGATTTTAGGGAGTGTAAAAACTAGAGGAACAAACATCAAGGCAGAGGTGAGCAGCCAGAGGGAACAAACGTAAAACAACCACAATAAAGGAAAAGGCAGAGAGAGCAAAATCCTTAGGGATGGGGCAGGAAATAAACAAGAGAAAGGGTAAGATCAGAAAAGAATTCAAGGAGACAGAGAAAGTGGTGAATTAATTGACAGATAGAGAAAGAGAGAGAGAAAATTCAGAAAAGGAAAGACAAAAGTCTATAACTACACATCAAAGGCATGAGTGAGCATATATAATATAAGAAGATACAGAAAGAGGAAAGAATATGAATGTAGAAGGAACGATATGGAAAGAATTAGGAGAACTTTTATGTCCCCAGGTGATAAATTCTTTTTAGGAATACTTAAAAGTAATGCCTAAACAATATTTAAAAAATGAAATAGCTTAGGTCTGCAATATATTATCTACTGCACTGAAAATAAATGCATCAAAATCAGTATGATTTCCATTTATAAATATATGTGTATATATAGAATTTGAAACTATTCTGCTCCAATAAAATGATCAAAAGTGCTAAATTCATTAAAAAAAAAAATCACAAATGTGTTTTTATAATAACTTAAAAATACATAAATGGTTTACTTTTATGGCCACCCAACTTTTAGATATATGAAACAATATATTACCATCCCCAACATTACTGCCATTATCACAAAACGTGCGTATTACGTAACATGTAAACAAAGACTGACGGGTGGAACATGTCAGCCGCGAGAGTGAGAGTGAGATGTGGTGTCTGAAAAAGTGAGTAATTTAATCATCTGTTGCTCCTGATCATGGAGTACATTTCTTCAGCGCAATAAAACTTGTGGAGAAAGCTATGGAGAACAAGATGTGTTGAGGCCATGACCGCAACACATCATTACCAACACAAAACTGGTTCATATTCAGTTTTACCATCAGTTTCTTTTTAGCTGTTTAGAAATGAAAGTTAAATATGCAAACAACCTAAAACACATTTTCACTGGTTGCCAGTCAGTAAAGGATAAAAAAAAGTAAACAAACCCTTTGAAGAACCAGGATTTCTGCCACCTGACATATAAAAAAGTAAAATATTTAAATGTACATAAACTCAGTGTTGTCCATTATTTAGTCTTATTTAGTCTAATATACTAAACAGCAATAATAAAGAGAAAGAGTGAAGTCAACAAGTAAGGGGCAGTAAATGGGAAAAGGGTACGAATGTTGAGAACAAGAGAGACTGGAGGCAAACAAGGCAAATGAAAAAATGCATGGAACATGAAGGGCAAATGTGAGCAGCAAGAGTGACGGGCAAGGTAAAAATGTAAATATGTGAATCAAAAACGACAGAGAGAGGAGCAGAAACAGCATGGGAACAAAAAGAGAGACAGAGAGAGACAGACTAACAGAAAGAGAGAGAGAGTGGGGATGGGGTAGAGGGAGGGGAGGAATTCAGAGTAGAACAGCTGGACAGTCAACATCCAGCTCACAGCTGAGGATCGGCGCAACAGAGCGATCAACGTCTCCTCCGCCTCCTCTACACCAACACATCCCAGGGTGGTGTTTGCCTCTGTGCATGTGTGTGTGTGTGTGTTTCCCATTCACACTCAGGATATGAGCCGTTCTCTCCTGGAGCAGTGACAGCAAGAGAATGGACTTCTGCTCGCAGTAGAGGACACGACTCCGTACATCCGTAACAACAAAAGGTCAGTGGCGAATTCTCTCTCTCAGTGCACAGAAATGTTCTCCCCTCTGACTGCTGCTCTCACACTCTTCACACACTCAGTATGATGTGTCTGAGACAGTGCTGCAGCTGCCAAAGATTTCGGTTACAGCTAAAACGATGGTCCTGCAGATTTCTGACAGTGCTTCTCATAGATGGGCTCTATGTGGAGTAATCTGATTGTTCCACAAGTCAACAAGGGGGTGATAAGATGGCAGAGTGAGGAACAAATAGTCTCTCTCTCTCTCTCTCTCTCTCTCTCTCTCACACACACACACGCATATGGCACAATTCACAACACACACATGTTTTGAATTGACATTTCGTGGAAGCCATAGACAACACTTCTCAGTCTCAGTCTCTCTGTCTCATTCACATCCTCTGTGGCACTCTTTCTGTGCGTGTTCTTTTTTTTTCATGGTCACATTCCTCCTATGGTCACGGCATCTCCACAAAAATCCACTTGCCCTCTACAAAGGCAGAGGAGTGAAAACTGCTGAACTTCTGGCGCGAAAAAAGGGCCGATTAATGGATGGGAATGAGAAGAAGTTATTTAAACAGAAGGAGAAAGGGACGCAGTGCCAGAGACTGATTTCCTTAGGGATAAGCTAAGCCTGATTCTCAAATATGAATCGAAAGGGCCTGTGGGGGTTGGTGGCAATGTTGGAGGTGTTTGAACCTGGAGGGCTAACTAGATTGAGTTCAGTGATGAAGAAGCACTCAGGAGACTTATGTAACGAAGTGAAATTCGGCACCAAAGGGATGACCAAGGCCACTTGGATGAGTCCCTGGAAGGATGCAGGTTCTAAAGGGAGAGAGAAAAAAGAAAGAGCAAACAGATCGCAGGCACCGTGGGCGTTGGAATAGGGTTTAACCGTGGTCATACCACTGCTTCACTTTCCAGGAATTAAAGCAATGTGCAAACAAAGTGCAAATTTGAAACCACAGACTGAATCCTCAAGTGGCTTGGGCCTAATTCCTGTGGCTTCTGCCATCTGCCAAACAAACAGGCAAATTGCAAAAAGCCACACTATTCTAGGACCACAAGAAGAATTTTGTCATCCTAGCCATGAACAAAGTCCTCCTCAAACATTCCTCCAAGTCCAAGAGCTTACAGGAGTACAAATGATGAAGCTGTACACTATGTGACATGTAGGCCCACACGTTTTTTTTTTTAATAATCTGCCCACCCAAAATGATCAGCAGGGTTATTGTTAATGTTTTAAAATTAGCAGTGATGCTGTCAGGGCAACATCTCTCAAAAGTGAAGCCACCATAGGTCTAGTGCCTCTGCTGGCTGGTTGCAGTATGGTGTGTAGCTTCAGTCATCCTCATATGTTTCAATGAGAAAACAGACCATTTTACTCCTCTTAACTGTCTTTCCATCTCCAGTGTCTAATTCCAACAGTTAGTTGTCCCTGTGCTAATACTGCCCCATTTATATTTCCCCTTCGGAAATCACTTTTCAAACTGTTAAGATGGTCGGGGTTACACTTAGGAATTAAGTGACTGACAAGCCTCGGCTGGCAGAGACTGTCTGCAGGACCTTCATTGTGGGCTTTCAGTTCATTACATGGAGTAACTGAGTTGTAGTCGAACTGCACTTTTACTGTTATGACTCCTACCACACAAACTGGGTACACATGGAAAAAAATCTGCTCTGCTTCTGTGCTATGAGCTTAGTGAAGGAGGTTTGAGACACGCTTAGTCTGGGAGAAGGGGGTAGGTCAACCAAATGAGAAGGTGAGTCTGGCTCCACCAACATGGCGGGCAATGATGGCTTCATTTCTATGGAACAGAAGGAAGTAGAACCATAGCATCAATGTTTTCTACAGTCATTGGTGGAGACAGACAAAGGATCGGAATCATCCAGGATTGGTATTCAGTACTAAGTAACCTGCTTTAACACTGAAGGCATGGCCTGCCATCAGCAGCCAGAGCCTGAGAGAGCACAACTGGCCTTGCTCTCTCCCCCCACATCACTTTAGTGTGATACGGGCCGGCATGTGAAACCTAGCTGGGTACTTTCTTCAGAGCGTGTTGACTGCCTGGCGATGTTGCATCAGTGGCAGTTCGAGCAAGAGGTGGTGGCTGGTTGCGTGTGTTTCGAAGGAGGCATGTGTCAGCCCTCACCCTCCCATTATTGCTCCTCAAAGGAATGTAAGAGTTGTTCAGATTTGTCATGCTTCATATATTCTGATTGACTAGCAAACCAGAGTCTCCTACTGCAGTTTGTTTTCCCTCTCCAGAGTTTTACAACAATGCTTACAAGATGTCGAAGTTAAGGATGTACTACAGCCTAGAGCTAGGCAATAGGACTATATTTCATTGTATTAAACAATACGATAAGCTTTTCTAAGCATATTGAGGATATTGGTAGTGCTTAATAAACACTGATCAACTGCAAGTTTCATTACAAACTGTGTAAATTAGACTGGTTTAATAAGATGAAGAGCAGCAGATGTTGAAGAAATCACTGTATCCAGTACGGGAGAGTATCTGAATAGTGATTACGTGCATCATGCTAAATATTGTGTATTGTAAAAATGTATTTTTACCAAATCGCCCAGCCCTACTTCAGCCCAACCGCTAACTTGCCGTACACCTCCAAAAGGACATTGTAAAAGGAAACTGTACACAACAATGCAAAACCAGGCTCAAAGCACCACATTAAAGATAAGTAAGACAAAAGTTTTGGGACACCTTCTCATTTATTTTGTAACTGTCGTTTTTTTGTCCAGGGAAGTCCTTCTACTAGATTATGGATCATTGATGCGAGGATGTATATATTTTAGGGATGTCCCAATCCAAAGTTTGTTCGGAACCAGGTGGAAGCTAACACTAATGCTAATACACACTCTATAGAAACCCAAATCATAGCACATTCACCCACTATAAAACTGTTAGTTCACATCAGTAGTCGACAAACAACAGATATCAGTCTAGCTGGGAGCTGGGAGCTGATTGGTCAGGGAGGTGAGTCAGACTGGATTATAAGATATTAAACACACTATAAAACAGTCAATTAAAAAAATCTCAGGGCTAAACTAAATCAATCAGTCCAGAATCTCTCATAATAATTTTACTGCAGTATTAATCCGCTCATCTTATTTAAACTGTGTGACTGTATTATTTATATACATATGACTGTGGGTTGTGCAGCAAATGCAGCCCTGACTAGAAAAACTCTGCAAATGAATGTAGACCATTACAGAGGAATACTGTTGTACCACAAGCTCAGACACAGGATCAATCAACCTAGTTTAAGACACCTAAGAAGCCATGATACCTGGCTCAATGTGGTATCTTTCATTCTGCCAAATACCACCAGGCACTGTCCAAGGCTGTGTGAGAACTGTGTGTGAAAGAGACAATGATCAAATGTCACTCTGTGAAAGAGCAAGATGTGTGTGTGTGTGTGTGTGTCTGTTTGGCATGGACATTGTGAGGCACCTATCATGCAATTAAAGCAGACAGAGAAGACACTGCTAATTCTCATGCCAGAGAACACACAGCTCCTGACAAACACAAGCAGGCTAATGAAGCTAATGGCGGTGAAATCAGATTCAGAGCAGCAGAATGGACCCCTGATGTTAAATGTGCAATCTCCGAGGAAATCGCTCTCCAGCCCAGATGATTCTTGCTGTCCGTTAAAACTGAAGTTGGGTCAGATATCCACTAATATGTCCATTTTAGACATGATTCTATATTCTGATATTGTCAAGAAACCAAGAAACATTTCTAAGGAGCTTCACATAGGCAGATAATATTTTAATATTATAAGTTATAGGACCATGGTAGTGTGTGTTTGTGTGTGTAAGAGTGGGAGAGAGTTAAATACAATACAATATTAAATATTTATTCATTTACCAAGACTAATAAATAGCCTTAATAACCTTTATGCCCAAATGATTCAGCTAATGTGAGTAAAAATTATTAAAAAGGAAAAAACAAGAATTCTGTTAGCACCTTTTACATGAAATTGTCTTTTCTTCTGCCTACACACACACACACACACACACACACACACACACACATATATATATTTGTTTTTTTTTTGTTTTTTGTTTTTTTAAACAAAAGTCTGCTGATTTGTGTGTATTTACATTTGTGTTTAGACATTTTTAATAAGTGGTAAATTATCTGTGGTGGGGAGCAGTTTGACTAATGGCTGCCTGTGTATACAGGTACATGTAGACCAGTTGTGGCGGCAAGAAATCAGGACTTCAACAGATGTGTTGAAAGCTGTAAAAACTTGTACAGAGAATGTGTCGCAGAGAATTTGGTGGTAAATTTATCATTATACCACAGTTAGTGATCATCCGATATTGCATGATAATGGCACTTATCCAGAGCACTTTTGTAAGTCGTTGTGGATAAGAGCGTCTGCTAAATGCCTTAAATGTACATGTAAATGACACTCTGACCAAAGCTCTTCAAGCCACATACACACTTAACACAGCAACGATGCCAGCGCTTACAAGACAAAAACACTAGCCATAACAAACCTGCAACAAAGAGTGACAACATGAATAATGAGTTCATAAAATATACTGCCTTTGAAAACAGTTGTTTCGATTTAAATTTGGAAGATGAAGCATTTAATGACCAGCCTGATTCTTCTGATGAGTCTTTAATAGCTTAGATGTCTTTGTTATGGCAAACCTTTCAAAAACCTTTCAGATGTACTGTGGTCATAGGCATGAGGCTACCAGTCACCCCGCTGCCAAGGGTGTGAAGGAACAATCATTCATTTCCCAATCATCAGGGCTACAAGCAACAGCAGGCTTAAAGGCCGAAACATTGGGCGATATTACAGGTTTTATTACAAACTGGTGGGGCTATTCTTTGTTAATAGAAGTTTGTAATAACACTTTTAGCCTGCCGACAGGCCCTAGCCTGTTTAGGGAGTTCATTCTTTAGTGACACACACTGCTACACACTGCCAAAGCTATTAAATATTTCAAACTTACTTTTATGTGAACCCTATGTGTACCCTACCTACTTGTCTAGCAACACTTCAGATAAGGATTGCTCTGTTTTAAACCCACGTGTCTGTGTGTAGTGGACTTATGTGAGGTTTGGGATAGCATGCAAGCAACAGCGTGGAAGCTGTCTCACGTTATAGCACTTTCTCTCAGGTATTATTGCAAGTAAGGGAAATTTTCTCTGTGATGTTAAATCCATCTGGATCAGTTTTATACCTTTTCCTCAGAGAATATCACAGGCCAGATTACCTACTGTGTTTCACTGAACTCTGTGTTGGTCTTAACAATTTTAGTCCGCATAAGATTTGTGTCCAAACAATTGAAGAAACTCTGGAGTAAAGACCCTAGTTCTTACTCCAGTTTGAAGCGAAGATCCAACAATAATTTTTGCATTTTGCTTAATATTTAGTGGAGGGCTGATGCTCTGAGACCAAATTACGGTATGTCGAAACAGACAAAACCTTTTTCTCCCCCCAACAGGAGGCGATATCTGCCTCCTGTTGGAGGCACAAAAAAGTCATTATGGGCCAAAAATATAAGACTCAATAAAAAACAGTGGGTAATTTGGCCTGTAATTTTCTCCTAGGAGGTGAGAAAGAAATAGATATGGCTGATCCGGATGGCAGTAAAATCACAGAGCAGCATGTGTAAAAGAAAAGAATGACCCTGAGGCCCCATGTAAATAGTAATACCGTCCGAATAGGGCATCAGAGAATGAATATGCCGAGCTTCTCTAATGAAGGTTGTGATGTGATTTTTGGATAGACAGCCTTACAGCCATGCAGATAGATAGATAGACAGATAATATGTATTCCTGCTTGGCCCAAAAAGCCGTGACATTTCCCCACTCAGGTGCTTCACAATCTATTATTCATAGCGTGCTACTGGCACACAGGCGGCGTAAACAACCAAGTGACCTTCTCAGTGTGTTTGTGTGTGAGAGAAAGAGACTAACCCTGTGTGGTCACCCAGGACTCCTAATGCACCAGCACTCTGACACACCAACACAAACTCACTCACTAATAACCACGCACATATGCACGTTGCCAGGATACAAAAAGCATAATTAAACGTGATTATGAGCCTCTTCATACCTACCCTCCCAAACAATAACAAGTCCAGATATATTAATACAGGCCACAAGAGATAGGTGGGGATGCTTGCTTTGTGAAAACTCTGGAGGCCCAAAATAAACTATGATTGAATTACCTGCGTAGAAAGCTAATGATCTTCTCTATGAGAGGGACTTGTGCATTCGAAAATGAACTGGGGGTTAATTATGCAGTAACCAGTGGAGTGAATGTTTAAGAAAACAGATGAGCAATAGTTTATTATATTCATGTAATATTTATTTATGAATCTCAGGTGCTGCTGCACTTAATTTTGAAGCTTGTATATTTCTAGCTTGTTTAATGGCACAGACACTGCAATAGTGTATTTTGGTGTGTATATACTGTGTATTTATTTACAGGGAGAGACTATCCACCTACTATTTTCACTTAGCTTCACACCTGTTTTAATGTGACGCTACAATACAAGTGATATGATTTGATTTTGACAAATCCGGTCCGGTAACACTTTATTTTAAGTGTAGATGATTAATAAACTCCTAACAGCAAATCAGTGCAGTAGCAGAAATAAAGCATCTGAATATGCTCAGGTAAATATCTGGAAGATGTTCTGTTGATGCATTACTGACATTAATTAAATGTACTATTTTTATGTTACTTCAAGTAGACTTTATCTATTACTTTCATTAAGCAAAACCTGACCCCCTAACCCAGACTCACCCAAAACCTAACCCTAACCCTGGTCGTAATTCTAACACGCTCACTGGTTCCCTAATCTCAGCCTAATTCAGTGAAGCTTCAGTTCCAGACTGGTGTTAGCAGCATGTCTATAACAGCCTGTTTAGGCTGTCTGTATTAGACCTGTTAGATGTATTAGGCATATATGAAATATAGCCATTGTTTTATAGTCTTTTAATTTTCACAGGCTCAAAAGTAATTGGACAATTGACTGACAATTGACTTTTCATGGCCGAGGTTGGCCTGTTTTTAGTTATTTCATGAGAAATAGGAAGATAAGAGGTCTGGAGTTGATTCCAAGTGTTGAATTTGGAGTTCTAGCTTTCTAGAACTCTCTATGTGTGGCTCAAAGATGTGTTAATGCAAGTAAAGTAGGCCATCAAATAAATCAAACCTTTCAGAAAGACCAAACAGAAACTTTGGGAGTGTCCATATCAACACCTTGGTAAAATCTAAGACAACTAAAGTGATCTCAGAATACTTTTCTTGGTATAGATCGCTTTCAGAACACCTAGTCAAAGGCCCCCATCGAGGAGGTATAGGCATATCATTGTGAAAGTCTACAGTCAATAGATACCTTCATGAATGTAAATAAAGAGGGTTTACTTCATGATGCAAATCACTGGTAATACTCAAGAACAAGAACAAATGCTTGAAAATGCTTGAAAATGCTTAAAAAAAACTTGGGACAATATTAACGTCTACTAGAATAATGAAGAGTATGGAGAAGGAAGGAAAGAGCTCATGATCAAGGAGCATTCCACATCATCTGTCAAACATGGTGAAGGCACAGTTACGGCATGTATATGATTTTCAGGTGGAGAATGATGATAAAAGCAGCAGGATACATTTGGAAGTGTATAGAGCGCTACTGTCTGCTCGGATTCAGTGAAATGCTGCAAAACTGAGAAGATGGTGCTTTACAGTGCAGATGGACAATGCAGTGTTCAACCCTGGTTCTGCAGGCAGCATTTGAGTAGACTCCCTGCTTCAACACTCCCTCATGCAACTCTGAAAAGGCTTGTTAATGAGCTGATTAGTTGAATTGGGTGTGTTCCTGATTCAGGGTGCCTCCAGGACCAGGGTTGAGAAACACATCACAATGAACCCTTGAGCTTCTTGAAAGGTCTCAGTTAAGGTCTGGCAAAGCCTCTGAAAAGAGGAAACAGCGGAGGGGTGATGTCCATGGGTTCTGGACTTCAGGCAATCATTGAGTGCAAAGGATTTGCATGCAAGTATTGCCAATTACTTTTCAGCCTGTAAAAATGGAGGGACTGCGTAAAACATGGGCCACATTTAAAGTAGCATTTTTGGTAAACCCTTTAAAATTAAGCTGAACATCTACACTTTAATCACGTCTTGATTGCTTCATGTGAACTACTACTCATTTTAACACCTTCATCCAACAGTCAGCGAGTGTGCTAACTGCCTCCTTGTCTTTGTGCAGACTCTCTACTCACTGCCATGTCTGGAATGGGTGGCCAACTGGAAGATCTGAATGGAACAGATCTGGAGGGACAGAGCTTTCTGAGGTTCAGCCCCACGTCTCTGTCCACTGGTGCCGCTGCAGCCTCATCCGGCCCCACAGAGAGCGTCTACATCTATGTCTCCATCTTCCTCAGCCTGCTTTTCTTTCTCCTAACCCTCCTCATCATCGCCTTACACAGGCTGAAGAACATCATCTCGTCCAGCTCGTCATACCCGGAGTGCACCAGTGAGGCAGGAAGCTCCTTCACTAACATGGAAATCTGCAGCCTGTCCTCACAGAGATCCACAGTATCGTCACTCTCCTGCTGAGAGATGAATGGACACAGACAAGCACACACTCACAAAACAGAAACTAGACGACAGGTTATTTTACATAAAGATTTTCTTTGTAACACAGAATCATTTGTAAAACTGACAGCGACATCACTGCATATGTACATAATGACTCATGTCATGAATCTGGAATAAAAATATTATCACAGCTCTGGGCTTTCCACAGAGGGGGTGGGGGTTCCTATTTTAATGACTTCAGACTTTTACATGTCTGCTTAATGATAAAACCCTCACATCCAGACAGCAATAAAATCAGTGGAAGATAAAGCCAGTTCAGTCCCTGAATGTTTGCATTATATGGTTTCAAGGGCTGTATCTGATATGTAGGAAATGCTACTCAGACAGGATCCTGAGGCAGGAAGGCACCCGGTCATTTCAGAATCAAAGGTTAGTAATGTAGCCTTCTACTTTATTGGGGGAAAATGCCAATGGATAATGACAATACGGCTATACACTCATATCGAGCAGTGAGCTGCCGATAGCTTGGCAACATCACAACATAGTGTTGCCTTAGTGATTCGGTTACAGAGACCTTCATCACTACACTGCCTTCTGAGACAGCATGAACAGCAAGGCATCAACTCAGCCAGCTACCTCCAGATTCAGACACAGCCAATATCATGCTCTGTTACAACATGGGCCCTCATTGATATTATTATTGTTATTACTGACAGTTGTTCTTTACATTGTGTAAAACTGTAACTGGACCAGTAGAAATGCCCAAAAATTAGTAAAATCATTTTACACCAATTTCCATTCAAAGTTTGGAAGTTTTTTTCTCCTTTTTTTGTGTGAAAGTGCCCAAATGGAGTGAGTAACTCTCACAAAACATTTTCATTTAGTGATTTAGGAACTAGAAGAGGGTCTCTGATGAATACATGCACAATCAAACATAGCTGTGGTGTGTATCCAGAGAAGAGGAAATTCAAGCCCCAAGCCCAAAGTAAATCTAATACCATCTGAATTGGGCTTTAGAGTCCCACACTAATGAGGTTAATGTCTTGACAAGGAGTGCAGATCTGCAGGTCTGGTAAGTTGGGGTGACCAACATTTGTAAGCAACAGCCTACATACAGCAACTTATACATGAGACTGTACATAAACCAGAAAATCTAACTGTCTATATCTCAATAGTATAACACTAATATTACTAATATAGGACTAATAACATCATGCATTTTCTGACACATTTTCAGCATAGAGATCCAATGTTTTTGCCAAAATGGCATTTTCCCTCTGAAATTCTGATATGAATATTGCTATAAATATTTCAGCAAAGAAACTCTGTATTGTTAAATGTAACAATACCCCCCCCCCCCCCCCCCCCCCCCATAAAATTCTCAAAAAAGCTTACAATTGCTCCAGTGGTCTTTTACATCTATGAGGCAAACATTTTGAGTCATGTCACCTGGGAGGGCAGGGACGTACATTGATTCTTGGGAAGCTCATAATATGACTTAGCTAACTGGCTAGGTTGCACTATTCATGTATTACCGTTCTGTTAAAGTCTGTTAACAGGCTTTTGTCAGCAAGGCTCCAGAATAAAAAAGTCCTATGGTCCTGGGACAAAAAAAGATGTACATATGTACAGTCTTCTGTGTTTGGGCATGCTTAGCAAAGTGACACATTTAGTATTTTTTTTTTTTTTTTAATTGACAATATGCAAGCTTTTGCAGCTGCTAAAAGTACTTTCGCTTTTTGTAGATGGATTAGTTTCCCACTCTTCTTCAAGGTATATTAGTTCATCTTGGGTGCACAGTTCCCTTCGGATCTACTCACAAATGTTAGCGAGGTCAGGGGGCTGTGAGAACCATTCCAAAAGCTTTAATCTGTGTCTCTTTAGTGAGTCCATGATGGTGTTGAGGTATGTTTTGGATCATTATTCTGTTGTAGAAGTCATCCTCAGTTCAGCTTCAGCTTGTTAACAGATGGTTTGCATCCAGGATGTGCTGGTATTTGGTGGAATCCATTCTTTCCCTCCATTTGTGCACTATTTTCAATGCCACTGACAGCAACACAACCTCAAAGTATGATAGATCCGCCCCCATGCTTCACAGTTGGCAAGGTGTTCTTTCCAAAAAACAAAACAAACCAAACCAAAACAAAAAAAACAACAGCATTTGCTGATTGAGGCCAAAGAATGAGTATATTTTGACTTCATCACTTCACAGCACTTGTTTTCCAAACCCATCAGGTTCTCTAGATCTTCTGTAGTATCACTGAATGTTGAGTTTTGTGATGAGGTCGCACAGCTCTTGTTTTCTTGGTGTTCCAGATCTCATCTTGACCGTCACGGTTCCACAGCCCTGCGCTGACCTTTCTTAATAGCATGCTGCACTGTAGGAGCTGCAAGCTGAAAGTGCTCTGGCTATCTATTTGGCTTATTCCCTTCCCTTGCCTTGCGGGTATGGAATCCCTTCGTTTTCAGCTCTTTAGACAGTGGCTTAGAGGGCCAGAGGTCAGATAGATTTTCTAAAGCTCGGACACTTGATTCAGTTGATAGTTCCTGAATGGTTGGTGACATGCCTTAAGGCCTAGGCCTTGTTAAAAATGTGCATTCGAAAGATTTGATTATATTTCTTTATATAAAGACTGTATAAAAATGACAATAATATAACTATAGTGGGCAGTGGTGGCTCAGCGGTTAGAGCGCCGGGATATTGATAACAGGGTTGTGGGTTCGATTCCCGGGCTCGGCAAGCTGCCACTGTCGGGCCCTTGAGCAAGGCCCTTTACCCTCTCTGCTCCCCGGGCGCTGGAGTTGGCTGCCCACCGCTCTGGGTGTGTGTGTGTACTCACTGCCCCTAACACATGTGTGTGTGTGAGTGTGTGTTCACTACCAGATGGGTTAAATGCAGAGGACACATTTCGCTGTACAGTGACAAATACGTGCACCTTTACCTTTACCTTTATATCATGTAGCCAGAGGTGCCCAACAGTACTGCAAGTGGCCTCTAGGCGGCGGCAAAGCAGCCAAATGAGGTTTCCGTGGCGGGGGAGCTGGAGACGGTCTGCAGCGAGTGAGCGAGTGGTCAAGCTCACTGGTCTCACATTAGCCACTTAGGCTACTAGTTAGCACCTATTACACAGGCTATTAGCCCGTCTCTTTGGTCAGCACTGAGCAGGAGAAGTCCTGTTTACACTCAGTTTTTCAGTTATAGGGAAAATGACAGTGTGTTCAGCTAGCTTGTCAAGCTGACGTCTAGAAGAGCTAGCTGGCTAGCTGGCTAACTAGCTAGCAGAGGGAGAGCTCCTCGTCGCGCGGCGTTGTTGCTTTAGTCATATCCCGCTCTTCAGACGGTCAGCTCCGACATGAGTGAGAGTGAGGGTATGGTTTCTGCACCCGCTGCTGGGAGTGAGGCTCAGAGCTCCTTCGGCGGTGACAAAGGCGGCGCCGCGGAAAGTGGCACGGTAAGCACGGACACTTTGTACTCGTACGACCCGGACGACCCGGGAGAGGAGAGCGACGCCATGGACGCGCTGGAGCCGCGGGAGAGCGGCGCGAGCCCCTCAGAAACCAACGAGGACGAGGCGCTGGGCGGCGAGAACGCGCCCAAGAAGTGTGTGTATGACGGCTGCACGGAGACGACCAAGCAGGTGGCCAAGCAGAGGAAGCCGTGGATGTGTAAAAAGCACCGCAACAAAATGTACAAGGACAAGTATAAGAAGAAGAAAAGCGACCAGGCCATGTCGTCCGGCAAGTTAGAAGTGAGTATCAGTGTGAGTTCACTGGGCTGGCGGTGTTTGGTGTGCTAGCTAGCTAATGCTAAAGCCGTGACGAGGCTAGAGCGGCTCTCAGACAGGTGCACAGTGCAGGACCGCAGCGCTGCTCAGCCTTCAGCCTGTGCTTATGTTGACTTGGCATTGTGCTCTTAAAGTAGACCAGCTAATGGTTAGTGGACTGGAAGAAGAGTATCTGAGTACAGATTAGACATACACAGGCTTTGTCTTATTAAAACTACCTCCGGTCAGTTAAAAACAGCACACTCTCACAAACATGTGGCATCAGTGACTGCTGGCATCAGTGCGCTACTGTGGGGCGCAGGGGGGCACCAGTTAAACCTAGCAGGAGCCATAGTCGTTTATTATTGTTTATATCAGGGATTGCTCCTTTATATGCCTAATGTTCTGTATCCACTAGCTAATAAACATTGAGTGTGTACACTGAATAAAGTGTACATTAAACATTGAATCTGTTCATTACCAACAGCAGACCACTAGAGTTAGTGTTCGCATGGAGAAGCCTGCAGGCATTGACACTGAACATTGTGCATTATTTAGCTTAATAATTTCACATTTTTAGCTTAGATCAATAATTATCTGAATATTTCACACATGTAAACTAGACATCTATGCTAGAAATACAGTCATACACTTTGCTTCTTGCCACAGCTCAGTAACAAACTCTGTAAGCGAGGCTGAGGGGCTAGGTGTAACATTTGCTAAAAAATGTGGTAAAATTGTAAAAGCACAGTTAACTTAACACAGACAAGCTTTCCAACCTGAATACATCAGAAATATTTGCATCCAAACATTTGTGAGTAGTGAACAGAGCTCTGTTCGGTCATGGCACATTTACTTTTGATAATAAAATAAAAGAACACATCAAAACAATAAAAATAAATCTGTCATTCTCATGACTCTGTCATTCATGATTAATAATCAAAAATAAACTCCAAAAAAAAGAAAAACAAACAAACAAACAAAAAAATGTTATTTATTGTCATTTTCAAAGGTTTTAAGTTTTATCATTTTCTTATTAAAGTATACAGGGGTCACACTTTCTGGCGGTGGCACATTTTGTCCCCCCTTTTTACTTCTAGAAGAAACTATTCAGTCACATAATTTACAGTTTAAGTGAAATAGATCTTGAATTTCTTAAAGATGTTTAAACATACTAAAAGTAAAATGATAACTTAAAACCTTTGAAAATGACAATAAAAGACATGAAATATAAATATAATCAGTGCAGTTACATAATCTGATGACATCTGTCTCAGTCAGATTATAGAAGTCTCAGACACTATGCACTGAGCTCACAGAATCAGACGGTCACAGATTACGGTTCAGCAGGTCCTTGGTGCAGTCCGTGCACATGCGTGGTAGCCTATCCTATCAGGCTAAAGGGCGCAGTGAATATGTGAAGTCGTGTTTTTCATTGATTTCTGCAAAGTCAGTGACATACTTGATAATGTCTGCTCGCACATGGTTAATACCACAATTAAGATCTAACCGTAGACGATACATATCACACACCCCTACTGGTCATAATAATTTGGCTGTGTGTAGTAGAGTGTGTAGTTCAGTATTTAGTTCTCTGGCCGGGCAAGCACACCACACGCAAGCAGTAGAAGTCCTTGAGCAAGACGCCTAATGATACATTCTCCTACCTGTGTAACATGATTTGAGATGTAAGTCGCTCTGGATAAGAGAGACAGCCAGATGCTTTAAATGTAACTGTAGGCCTGACCATTGACACAAAACATGGTCTACCTCACATAAATAGTTTATATATATATATATATATAGTGTGTTACATAGCACCCCACATTTGTCCCTTAAAGTTCCATTTGTGGAAGAAGGCGGTCCCTAATTACAATCCTTAGACACATAAATAACATGTAAGCTGTGTTTACATTTTAAACACATTACTGAGCTGGGCTGCGGCTTGAAAGTGCACCTTAACCAAATGGACAAGAAGACACTTAAGCTCTCAACTTTAATGAAACACAGCTATTAGCATTATTTAAGTTTCCAGTGTAGTGTACAGTGTAGTGACTTTCCTGTTTTTAAGCTTCTTGTGTATCATGGCATGAACCAGATTTTGTCATTTACAGGAGGGCTCAGAGGAGAGACCTGTTTCCGTAACGAAACAGCGGCTCGGGACCATGGGAGACCGTCCTGCAAGGCCTTCCCTCATAGAGCAAGTGTTAAACCAAAAGAGGCTGGTGAGTGGGTCATTCCTGTAGCTGTACCTAGCATGGATTATGCCATTATCTGCAGATTACATAGATATCCTGCTGTCTGCCTTGCATGTGTGCGGTGTACCATGTTATTACACAATGGGTCGCTTTTACTAAGTATGTCAACATTGATATGAAAGTAAAAGTAGCTGATTTGAGCTTTTATGCACTAAAGTGTGTTATTGTCTCTACAATCTAGTGTGGGTGCCACCTACCCAGCCACTGTTATGGAGTGAAATGACCTGTAACAAGTAGTCTGGCCCTGAAGCTGCTAATGGTTTTTAACAGAATCTGAGAGCATTTTGTATGAATATTGAACTTGAGACCTTGTTATCGTGCCTGTATTAGAGCTCCAGTGAAGAGTCCTTGGACTACACCCACTAATGACCGCATTCTCTATCAATAAACCAAAAGCTATCTTTGGAGCGTCTATGGCTTTGGCAGTTCCCAGTGGAGTTTATAATGCTCTGTAAACAAAGTAACCATAAAATATGATCATTATAATGTCCTTTAAATAAAGTCGGAGTAAAAGGCTATCCTCAGTAATGCTGTGTCTATGGTTTCTAGTCTCTGCTACGGAGTCCGGAGGTCATCAGTTTCCTGCAGCAGCAGCAGCGCCTGCTGACGACCCAGACTCGAGCTCAGAACCAGCAGGACTACTGACCGCTTTTTGTACGTAGCCAGGACTGATGATGCAGGGACATTTAAAGAACCACGCTGTTATAAGCATTTTATTAAGAGCTCATTCGGCTGAAGAAAATGTGAAGATTGTGGACTCTGGCTTACGTTAAGTTGGAATTACATCAGTGTCTGTAAGGAAAACCTATCATGTCGGGGAGGATTTGATGTGATGTGAGAATGAACTAAAGCAGCCAAGTCATTATAAACCATGGCAGTTATCATGACAATCATCAGAAGCTGATCTACTGTATCTAAGAACACTTTTTACACTGCGAGTTTATCATATGTGCGTTATTTTATGAGCATTTTTTTTTAAAGAACTGAAGCTTTTTATTATGCATTATGTGAAAGATTTGGAGATCTTGCGCGTTCAACTTTGTTATTTAATGGTATTACAGAATCAAAAAAAGAATAATTTAAAGTGTTAAAGTTCATAAATACGTACTGACAAGATGTCTGTATGTCACACAGCACATTTTTACACATACAGTATGTCACACCTTTCATCTCAAAGTACTTTTTTTTTTTCCTTCAAAATCATAGGTTAGTTCAGGCTGGAAAAATATTAGGATGTGCAGAATTTGAGAGTGTATTTGTGTATTTTGATAGTCAGGGAAGTTGGGAGTAAGAGCGAAGCTGGGAAGACGCTCAGTTTTTCCTGGGGGGAAAAGGCTCTTTAATTCATCCTTAACTTAATGTTTCTTATATTTAGCATGATTTTTGCCATTGAATAACATAAAGTTGGATGGGCAAGATCCCCAGATCTTACATTATCAAATACATTTGTATTTGATTTTATTATGTGTTTGTTTGTATTGTTTTGTTTTTTTTTTTGGTTGGTTTTTTTTTGTACTCCAGCAATTATGTAAAAAATCTTAGACACGTCTAGTCCTGGACTCCTCATCATTCTGAATGGCAATTGTCCAATTGAAAGGTAAATGTTGTCCAGGATTAGGCTTAATCCACTTCCAGGAAATAGACCCTTCGTGTTAACAACACATTAGTAATCTAACACTGGTCATTTTGGTGTGTGCTGGAGATGGAAAATTCAGGATTTGGTCCAACTGCTGGAGTTTCTGGACCTGAATTTTCCATCTCTAGTGTGTGCTATTAAAACATATCTTGATTTCATTTCTTTTTGATACTCCCATTATTAATGTATTGTTAATAATGAGGGTTAATAATGGATTGAGTGGGTTTTATTTTTTATTTACTTACTGCTTTAAAGGTAAAGGTGCAAGTATTTGTCACTGTACTATGTACAGCGAAATGTGTCCTCCACATTTGACCCATTCGTGGTGGTGAACACACACCAGTGAACTCCAGCGCCCGGGGAAAGGATCTTGCTCAAGGGCCCAACAGTGGCAGCTTGCTGAGCCCGGGTATCGATTCCACAACCCTGTCATCAATAACCCAGAGCTCTAACTGCTGAGCCACAACTGCCCCCCTTTGTTTGCCACATAATGTCAGCAGCATAATGGTTGTACGTATGGATTCATCTTTGTTGCAAATGAGAGTTGCTGAATCTCATTTCTTTGTACAAACAAATTGAATCTCTGTTATGATTTTTAATTTTATTTATTTATTTTTCTGCTGAACCTCATTTTGTGTACATTCAAGTTTTGGGTATCCTATATGGATATATTGTGTCCATATATTGTGTGAAATATTGTATAAAATCTTATGCATGAAGGAAGTTTTAATTAGAAATAATTTAGATTTTTTTTCTATACTGTTTTGTGTTTTCCTTTCCATTCTTGCTTCATTTTCCAAGACAGTAAGCACATGATTGACAGGAAAATTCTGTATTTGAAAAAAGGACACAACCAACAAAAAACAAACACCAAGCTAACATTGCTACTACTGATGCTCTGCCTGTCTATTATCTTTCCTTCATTTTCTATTTGTGTGTCTGAATTGTACAGAGGTGGAAGGAGTGTAAAGTAGTGATCTGGATTGAAAAAAGATAAGGAAAAGAAAACAGTCTCAACACTTATTCTACCATGTTTTGTTTTTTACACAAAAGGTATGTTTAGCCTCTGACAGTCTCCCTGTACCATACAGCTGTACTGGAAATGAGATGGTGGTTTTGACAATGCCTCCTTCTGTGCTGATTATCTGACAAGCTCTGGAATACCGAGTGTATATACACTGTTAGGACACCGATGAGATGGGGTTGTGTGGAGAACCCATCTGAGTCAGAACTTTGTCCAGCCACTGCAGGGGGCCATGCAGATGGATCTCTATCCAGCAGGGGGTGCTGGTGACATCCTGACGGTGGTATTCTGCTCCCCAGCCCTGAGGGAGAAAAACAAAACACAAGTTTGCCATTAATGCAACAGTGACACGACTGTCTGTTGGGAATGAGGTGAGTATCATCAAGAAACAGATAGTGTATTTAATGACACACAATTGCATTCATTTTCTGCACTCTGAAACTTTTTTTTTGTGTGTTTGTGTATCAGGTGTGGGAATGTTATGTTACAATTCCAGGGGCTCAGTCAAATAAACAGTAACTGGAGAACTCTCG
This sequence comes from Salminus brasiliensis, assembly GCF_030463535.1. Taxonomy (NCBI): domain Eukaryota; kingdom Metazoa; phylum Chordata; class Actinopteri; order Characiformes; family Bryconidae; genus Salminus; species Salminus brasiliensis. The sequence continues at coordinate 18,127,894 of NC_132893.1, read as the reverse complement.
AGCCCGGGAGGACTGCAGTGAGTTTTGGCAGTACAGCAGCCTGCCATCAGCATGCCAAAGATTAGAATAACTGAGTCTTAAATTTGCATAGCAACACACAGATTACATTCCATCTGGACATGTTCCTACTATCTCCTAACCAACTACTTTACTGGCCAGGAAAACTACAGTGGAAAACCGAAGCTTAAAGGCCATGCCCTTTGCCTCCTCTTTAAAAAAAAAAAATAGGTACAGCCAGGTTCACAGTGAAAATGTGGTTGATTTATTTAGTAGTGCTTTGACCATGCGTTGTGAAATATCCTCAGATACATGTAGCAGCATTGCATCCCTAGCATGTGTACCCACTAAGAAGTACTAGCCAAAACTCACTCAATTCACTCATTCACCATTATTATAATTGTAAAGTCAGTTTACTACACACCCACCATAACTGCCACTGTAAACATAGTAGGTGCTCTCTTTTGTTTACTATGTGTTCAGACCTTTTACCTTTAGCTGATAGCATGTTCTGGTCGTATTCAACAGTATAACTGTCCCCAATTTCTCCAACAGCATGCACAAAGGCACAAAGGGGCCCATAATATTAGGTTTCATCCTCCCATCCTGCTCAGCTAGCTCAGCAGCTGCCTCTAATATAATGTCTGACCTGTTTCACATACCATATATGTTGACATGGAAAGAAGAAATACATTATAATTTCCAATTCATGCTGACTTAAAGCAGTAAGCCATGAAAGGCCAGTCATTATAAGTGTTGTTGGGCACACTAGGCACCGGTTTATTGCTTATATATACAATAAAATATGAAATAAAACCATATGATCTGGAATAACACCTGTATTATTCAAAATATAATACTTGCAATAAACAGGTACTGTAGATTATTTACAGAAGGCCATGTTTCCAGGCAGCATAACGTGGTTATAATATGTGTCTATATTGGGTAGTTTAGCTTTGAAAGCCTCTTAGCTAATCAGATTTGTTCACTGGTCCAGAATGTGCTCTTTTCCAAACGTGTTACGTGTTTCTTTTTCTTGGCTTCAAGTAAACCTAAAATAGGTAAGTATATGTGCAACAGATTTAATCCTTTACCTTGACGAAGCTCATTCGTATGGTGCACATCTTGGTGAGCTCGTAGACCACCTCAAAGCCGTGGTTGACTGACTGGGACAGTAGCTGGGCAAATAGCTGGTTGTTGAAAATCTTGAGGCTGCAGCCGCTGGGGATTTTGCAGACAGTGGTAGCGTGGAAGCCATGCTGGTAGTTGCAGTTCCGGCTCTGGACGAAAATACTGCTGTCACTCAGACACTCGGCGTACACCTCTCCACCCACGTAGTACAGGTGTACCCCTGCGGGACGTTAAATAAGAAGCTTTGTGTTTTTTTTTTTGTTTGTTTTTTTTTAAAAATATCTTTATTTTTGCCTGTCGACTGCTTCTTAATCGAGCCAAAAAAGCAGAGCTCTAAACACCAGAGGTTTTGGCTAGCGGATTAAACAGGCCGGCCCTCGCGACACAACCTTTAAACATTTCTAGAGAGATCTGCATGATAACACAGGGCTGCATTTAGACAGGCGGGTTTAATCTGATTTTTCACATAACACACTTTCGTTCTGTCTAAATAGCAAAACATCTAAACCAACCAGATCTTTTTCCAATTTGGACTGCTTTCATAAACAGAAAGCCATTTCAGATAATGACTGCATGCAAACAACCTACAAACACGCATATTGGGTGCAGCAGAAAAGGCCTAATCCGTGTAGAATACAGCAGCGGGTCTAGAGTGAACGCAGCCCATTTTAATATCTGAGCAATGACATATTTGCTGCTTAACGGCTAAAACAGATATTGTATATGAAGCACTCAACGGTACTCTTTCAAAGGGAGAGGCAGAAATGTGACTGCAGCCACAAAGTTTAAAAGAGTGTAACAGTAAAAAAAAAAACTGGACCACTTCTGAAAACATGCTGGAAATGAGACTGTGAATCCGAGAGATTCGAGCGCTTTGTCAACTCACTATTTACAAACCCGGCTTTGTTTCATCACTTGCCAAGAGGAAACCTTAATAGCATCCATTTTTCAACCATGCTGCTCTGGTTTGTGTCACTCCCCGCAATAGGGCTCTTAGACATGTGGATAGGACACACACTTGGCAAGCTTTCACATCATCCACGAGTGAGAGTGTGTACGTGTATGTATGTGTGTGTGTGTGAGTGTGAGCTCCCTGAGACTGCTGGAACCCATGGCAACATTTACTTTTTCCCCATTTTAGTCACTCTGCAAGCACAATCAGACAGCAGGAGAAAAGCCAACATTTGTGTGTGTGTGTACTTCCCCCGTCTTTCTGAGAGCCGTAAGCACAATGTCTACAGGCCACCACTCTCTGGCGCCACACACACACACAGGCCAGTGTTTTTTTTTTTCCCCCTGTGGTCGCTGAATTAACATAGCAGTGGAACGCTATTACCGGGAGCCTAAAATTTCCCTGAGCATTAAAGTGTGTGTCAAAAAAACATGACAAACTGACAATCAGCAAATGAAGTGGTATATGTGTTTGTCTAAGCCAGTACATCACTGCTAAGTGAGTCGAAGCAGGTGTGTTTTTTGCAGGGAAAAAACAAGGCCTGTCATGATTTCAACAATGACTGGTTGTTTGATGATGAAGATGCATATATAAAAACTTCTTCTTTGTGCAAAACCACAATATTTAATGGAATGGAAAAAAGATTTAGATCATTTCTATTGGTTTATTCATCATAAAATTATGACACTACATAGAATAACAACTTCATTTATATCTTATATTCAAAAAACTTCATTGAATAAATGTTGGTTTAAGGGCTATATTTATTCTTTTATAAGTTTTATCATTTTTTTTTTTTACCAATTTTCTCCCCAATTTGGTTCGCCAATTACCCAACCCATACATTTCTCCCCTATCACATTTAAAGCTCCCCACACTGGGAGGGTAAAGGCCGACATGCCTTTTCTGACATGTGCACAGCCAGCCATTGCCTCTTTTTCAGAACCTTTTTTCCAGCCCTGCATTGCACTGGAGTGCTGGGGGGAGGACGCACCTCCCTCGAGAGAGTAAAGTCAATTGTGCTCTTACGGGGTCCCAGCTGCCAATGACTAGCAGCATGGCTGGGATTTAAACTAGTGATCCTCTGGTCATAGTAACAGCGCCATATTCCACTGGACCACTCGGGGAGTGTTTGCCATTTAGTGTTTGATTTTTTTTCCCCAGTTACATATTTTGGTTTTTTTAAACTTTTGTTTTTACTATTATTTTTTATTTTTCCTTAAAGCAGCGTTATTTAAGAATTGTCATTTCTTGTTCCTTGGCTCACTCCTACAGTCACTAAGTGGAATTCACACTCTGAGACACTACTAAGGGCCACAGTTCTCACATGCAAAAAGTATGGGGACTGACGCAGAGTAATTTTATAGGATTTTACAAAAAAGTCGTGTTCCTGTCCACTTTGTAACCAAAGTTACATAGTGCAGTTAGAAGCATGCCTGTCCTAGAGTACCAACGGGAGACACACTATTTCTCCTATTACAGTGAGTGGGGCATCAACATGATTCTGAAGCTGTTATTTAAGGTAAAAATGCTACATACTGCTGCTTTAATTTTCAAAATAACGTATATATCCCAGACTGATAACTTTGATTATAACGACAGGCTCACCTTTGCCTATGTGCCTGCGGGTGTGCTCGATGGTGGAGTTACGGTTGACGTTGGAGAGCAGTCCCAGGCAGAAGCGGTTCTTGTTGTTGGAGGGGTCTGTGAAGCCATCCACCAGGATGCTACGGGAGGAGGCGTGGAAAGTCTCGCCCACTCTGTTGTTGAGTTCATAGTAGGCCACTGAGCACCAGTGCTGTGGCTCCTCGTAACAGACTGGCCGTAAATCTGAACAAACACACGACAAACAAAGCCTTATATCGTTCCACCACATTGTAAAGTACTGCATGTGTATTTGACTAGCCCAGTGACTGTCCATCCTGGTCCTGCACGTTCCATGCTCAAACACTCCCTTGTTTAATTAGCGAGTTTGAGTTAAATCAGGTGTGGCAGAGCAGGCAAAACACTGAAATGTGCAGGGCAGGGCTACTCCAGGATCAAGGTGGACACTTAAGTGGACAGTAAGCATTCTTTGTACCTCTGTGGGGAGTTGACAGTGTGAGTTTAAGAGGGTTGGAGGATTCTCCAGGCTTCACGTCCTCGGGAGGGCTGGTCTCCATCATGCTATATGGCGGTGGCGGGGTCTCGGCTGTTTTTAACAGACAGGAAAAAGAGTAGCGATTGTGGTATTGTGGTAAGCGATATGTATGATACATTAGGACATGCTAGTGTGTCCCTTATTAACAGCACATAGCTAGCTGTGTACCTGTGACGTTGTAAGGGCTTGCGGGGTCAGCAGTGCTGCTGGGGGAGCTGGGGTAACTGTGAGCAGTGGGGGACTGCAGAGAGCTGGACGGAGAGGTGGAGAAAGAAGTGCAGGGCAGCGGAGGGAAGGAGTCGGGGAAAGTGGCGTTCTGCGGCATGAGTGGCTCGTTGTGTAGAGATGCGTTGCGGAACTTGGCCAGTAAACTGTGCTGAGGGTTGAACTCGCTGTGACGAGGAACCAGGACCGGAGGCAACACTGAGGAATGACAGGCAGGGAGAAATGAGAGAGAGGAGAGCGAAACATAAGGGGAGAGTACATGAGGGGTTAATATTCACAGCTATAGTATTATAGAGCTGAACAGAATACTTATCACAGTTCTGTTACGGCATATTATAGCTGGGATCACATCATTGATGTCATGGTTTACAAATGGTCTGCAGTATTCTGACCAGATTTCACCATGTGAATATCTATATTTGTCCCAATGAGCTCTCATCAGGAATGTCTGTGATTAGGAAAGATGGTCTCATTCACCTTCATCTCAACAGACATGCATTGTTACCTGGCGTCTCCACCCGGCGGTAATGGTACGGGTTCACACAGATGTCCTTCTGCTTGGAACCAAAGGGGAACTCGCAGCAGTCCAGGGCTTTCAGCTCGTGATGCGACTGCAGGTCCGGCCAGCGCCACACGCGACAGTAGATGACATGAGGCAGGCCCTTCCGGTGGGACACCTGCAGCCTTCCGTCCAGCGAGCGTGGGATGGTCACACATTTGCTGGGCTGACCCGGACAGCTCAGAGCCCTCTCCAGCTCCTCCATCGCCCCTTTCTTCTTCTTCAGTTTCTTCACCAGAGAGTCCACAGCCTTCTCGGCCCACTTCTCCTCCTCGTCTCCCTGCTTCCAGCCCAGCAGGCGCTTCACCGCCGGGCTAGTGAAGGAAAACAGGGAGGTGATGGACGTGGTGGAGTGCATCTGGCCACAAAGAGTAGCAGCAGCGCTCAGAAGGAATTAGAGCAAGCTGGGCTGCAGTGGCTGCTACTGAGGAGGAAAAAAAAGACTCAGTTTCTTTCCTCTTAGCCAAGATCCAACTGAACTTGACGGTGAACCCCTGGATGGGGATATTGTCTTTGGAAAGCCCACCGTCTGGATGTTGCTCTTTTTATTTGCTGAAAAAAAAAAAACCACACACACAGCATGACACTTAGGAGAAGCCAAAACTGAATGCACTAAAAGAGGGCGGGCACTGTTTGCCCTTCAAATATTAACTGCAGTCTCCAGGAACAATAGGTTACTGGCCTAAGCATTTCTGAAAATCTCTTTGTGCTGGAATCCAATACCCTACTCTTTATTACACTGCCATTACACTCATTAGAGCACTGCTGAGACTTCAGCAGCATCACTGAGTGACTTCTGCTCTCAGCAGGTTCTAAAGTTCCTCACTGCCGTACACCTCTACCATTAATCAAAACAGACCTGGTCTACAGAAATCCAGATGATCTGCTTGTTTTACTGAACTTGACACCTCCAGATTGCTGGAGCGAACATCAGAGTTGAGTCAGAGTTCATCAACTGTGCCGAGCTATTAAAAGCTTTTTGTAAATTCTGCATGATTTGAAAAGAATCATATTTCTGGGCTTTCTCTACTCACACACCTGACTCAGCTCCTCAGTCAGTGAACCACTTAAATATTTAAAGTTTAAAGGAATAGTTTAAATAAAAATTCTAACCTACACGTTTTTCCTTATTACTAAATAAGTATTAATAAACTTTAGACATTCAGTGTTTAAAGTTTGCTTCTTTAGTTTGGTAAAGAAACTACGAAGGTAATTAAGCTAACAAGTAATGGAAGTCAATATCACCCAAAAGATTTTTTATGCTAGAAGCTCCAGGGTAAATCGAAAAAAGCAAACTCCAGACACCAAAGTGTATTAGTCAGACGTCTACTTGGTGAAGCATTCCTTTAAAGCCACAGTCTGTAAGTTTTGGGGATTTAGAGACCTCTCTGGTGAAAACGTGCATTGCATTAAGTAAGCAGAAGAGTACTTTTAAAATGTGCATTGGCGTCTCCTTTTAGAGCGGATGACCCTGGTTTGACAGTGAGCGAATGAGCAGATGAAGACTGAGTTTGCCGTCCTGTTTGTCTTTAAGAAGCACTATTAGAAGACTATCCGCACTATGGTTGGTCAGATAACCAGAAGGCGCTGCTGGATCCTTCTTTAGAGGCTGTGCATGTGACCCAAGTACGTAAAGATGTGACATGGCCACGAAAACATTTACATTTACATTTTATCCAGAGCGACATACAAGGGTACTTGTATTACAGAGGTGGGCCAATGTAGGTAGTCTTGCCCAAGGACTCTTAATGGTGTAGCGCAGCACAGTCACCCAGACCGGGAATCGAACCCCAGTCACCCACATGGTGTGGTAGCTCACTGGCAGGTAGTGGTGTTATCTATTGCACCACACCACCACCTACCAGACCACTCTCATATGTTTTTAGGATGAACATATTAGGCTTTTGCAGAGATGTTCACGCCAGCACACTGTTTCTGCCCCATCCCGCTTGGACAGGCTGCCCCGTCCCACTCGGACAGACGTTTCTCGGACTGCTTTCAACTGAAATGAGCAAAATATTAGGGACTGCTCCTTTAAAATGAGCATGAGCATGAAAAACAGTGCAGTGCAGTTTGAAATCCAGTACCAGAACTGATAAATAAGCGACTGTTCGGTATTTAGCCGTAAATACAAATCTAAGAATAGAGTTAGTAAAGGAAAGAAAAGAAAAACAATAAAGGGGGTTAACACAGGCAGCTCCATTCTCCCCGGCAGTGGCTCCTTATGAAACTGGCGTCTCACAGTCTGAGAGCGCAGATAGGCTTAATCACCTCATGCACACTCACATCACAGCTCCCCCTCAAAAACACACACACACACACACACACACACACCTACAGCTGAACTGACACAGCTGGCTTCAGCTTTGCTGTTAATCCCTAAAAAAAGAGGGGAAACGTTGGAGGTGAGGTTAAATAGGTACACTATAGTAGGTAGCTAGCTAAACTCTCCAGAGTAGGTGTAGTTAGCTCGGACTGCAGCATCGTCTCCGCTCAGGGGCTGGGAAAACAATGTCAGTGCCCACCACGCCTCCTCTGGAGAGTGGATGCACGAAGCAACAAGTTCAGCAGGCATGAGAAAGGACGGAAAAGGCGGAAAAACAAGCTATCTACTTCTATGTCACTTATACGAGCGCACTTGTCGTCCCACACGGTTATACAGACACATATTCGGCTCAAACTGACTTCTTCAGGGTGTGCTATTAAAATAACTCGCAGTACCTTAGTTGAGAGGTGTGTGTGTGTGTGTGTGTGTGTATGCGCGCGCAGTGTTTCTTACCTTCCTTCACCTTGCTGTTTTGAGGAACTTCTCCGCGCTGTGTGTTTTCGGTCTGGCCTCCCCAGCCTCGCTCTGATTGGAGGTGTAGCGCGTGTTTGGACTCCACGGCAGCAGCAGCGCCCGGCGTCAGCCTGACTGGAGCCTCAGTGCCTTCGTGCACGATTCATCCGCAGCGCTGGAACTCTCCCAGCGCGCCTGACACACGCTGGACTCATCCCCGTGCGCGCGCGTGTGTGTGTGTATATAGGATGTTTAATAATAATATTATCATATTATATCTTACTACTTTTTTTTTTTAAGTGTATGAAAATATGTAAAAGTTAAGAAACAACAGGGCTCGGCTAACCTACACCTGCCAAACGTGGCAAATCCAGGTCCATAGAGTAAAGATCCACCTCCGGGGTTTTGTTCCAACTGCCTGGGCGGCTCTGCTGCAGCAGAGCCGCCCAGGCAGTTGGAACAAAACCCCGGAGGTGGATCTTTACTCTATGGACCTGGATTTGCAAGTCTCGCCTACCAGCCCGTTTCTATGCGACCCTCTGTTACGGGACCGCTTTGTGTCCTCACACACTGAGACCCCGTTCAGGTAATCGAATATAACGGGACTAGCTATCATATCCCGACTCTTATCGCATGCAGCGGTTGTGTTGTTTCACATTCCCCTTCCTACACAGCCACCGCATCTCAGTCGTTTACAGTAGGGAATAGTAATAATATTAATAGTAATAATGTAATAATAATAATAAAAAAAACACAACTTGGCGGCATGCCAAAAGTTTTTTAATCGATGGATCTATTTCCGGAGCGCTCGTCATTGCGGATGGATACGTTTCGATTTTGCGTGCGCGCGGTGACCAGTCTAGTTAATGACGCAAGCCTGGATGGCGACAGAGAGTCTAGAAGTTTGACATTTTCACAGTTTACAGCAACTGCAGGGGAACCAAGCAGAGCTCCCAATAATGAGAGCGGGCATGACATGCTGCTCAGCCGTTTCCAACACAGAGGAGGTGGAAAAACGATACAGGGACGGTCAACAGTAACGGCCGTCCGTCAAGGTGCACCGGCCTCATTACTCAGGAGGAGGAGGAGGAGGAGGGGGAGGAGGTCACAGTAAAGCTGACAGTTGACATTTAGGTGCGTTTAGGCCTTTGCTTTGGTCAGTGATGCATTTACAGGGTAATATAATAATGGTGCTAGATTTCAGGGTGAGATGGGTTGGATGAGAGTGAATGATAAATGGTAAAAATGAGGCCAAGCAGGATGCTGCTCCCCAGGGTGCAGAGCAGGCTGGTGCTGAGTGGACTGCATTCCTCACTGTGAACTTGCACCCAGCCATTGAGCACTTTAGCATGGTCTAAAGGGCCAGTGGTTCCCAGGGTCCTTTTCCTTTTTGGCTACTCGAGCCATTAGGAGCCCCATGAATGTTTTCACACTGTAGTCATTTAAATATGTCTGGTCCTGGAGACCCCCTGCCCTGCATGACCAGGCCCATTCTTACACACAGGAGTGTTCAGTGCAATGCTTGCTCTCCACTTTAAGGATGTAAACTGTCAGGAACTAAACACTTTACAATGTCCAATCTGTCTGATAGAACAGGTACGTAATGGACAATCTAGATTTACCTGTGCTAACTTTTTTTTTTTGTATTTCCCCTCAGTGTAGACATGGGATGTGAATAGACAGAACTCTATCGTCTATCACATGCTGAGGGGTAGCATGTGCTTCCTCTGCATCTTTTCGGTCTGCCACTAACACAGCATCACCGGACATGAGGAGAGGAGAGTGCCAACTGCCAGTTCTGTCACAGAGAGCAAAATTGTCCTGTCTGTGACTTGTGGTTTGTGGCTTTTTGGTGATCAGAGCTTAGATGGCTGTGCCACTCGGGAGCCCATAATCCAGTTTTACTAAGAAATCCTCCCTCACTGTAGGAGGTTCCATAACTTTCATACATGTCAACATGCCTACAGCGAGGGTCTTAAAAGCCTGGATCTGAATAGATTGGTTTTACACACAGTGGTTACTGGTGAGATGAGACGGTCTGCTGTTATTTTGCTAGCGAACTGACACGTCTGTCAATGTCTTCTTCATCACAAATATTTGTATGAGTAGATAATTATGTATCCATGTTTAACATTAAATACTGGGATCATGATACCAGTGTAATATAGCTGTCCATGTGACATTACAGCATTACAAAAAAAAAAATACAAATAAAAAAATAATAATAATAATAATTTAAAAAAATATCAATAAAGTATTAGTAAGTAGTTAGTATTAGTAGCTTTAAAATATGCTTGCTCAGTGGCTCAACTTTTTATAGATCGCACTAATATTAACAGGACATTATTTAGCATTTGTGTATGGCTGGGCAGTGGGTCCACAGGACTGAATAACTACTTATATAATCCATCTGACCTAGCTCATGAATAACTATTTAAATGCATATAAAAAAAACTAAAACACCATAAATTATATTAAATGTTTATTTATTTGGCCGAACACTTTTGAGTGCTCTTTAAATGGAAATCTCTACGCATCAGTCAAAACCTTCCCAAATGAACAAAAATAAAACTGTAGGGATTTTTTTTTACAGTACACCTGGACAAAATCAGGACGTAATAATAATAAAAAAAAGAGATTATAGTTACTGAACAGTTTGACACAAGGCGTGGTAACCGTGGCCACCCTGATAGCAAACTGTGCGGCTGTCTGCCAGCTCTGCTGATGGCATGTGGTGTTCTATACATTAACCACTGCATGTGCATGCATAGGCCAACAGCAGCAAAGGCTACTGGGTTTTTCTTGGGGACTCCAGTCTCCAGGCACCAGTGATGTAACGTAGTCTGATGAAGACTAGATCTCTGCCCATCTGTAGCCAGCTCCAGAACGGCACCAGCTTTGACCCTAGAAAAGTCGAAGTAGGCAGAAAGCACTCAGACAGGGATCACGGGACTTTTCATAGCTAAACACCTTTATGATTATATATTTTTTCTTTATTAAATACACATGTTAACAGCTTAAACTATGCCCATGTTACACTGATACAAATATAGAATATAAATATATCAAATAAATCATCTGGTTTGGTAATAACTGATTAAATTATTGATGAAATTGTTTTAAAGTGGAAGGGACTGTTCCACCTCTAACCTTCAATCTCGGTCCAGTTGACTGCAACCTCAGCTATAGGTATTTTAAAGCACTGCGCTATGTACAGGAGCTCCACATCAAACGCCCTAAACAAGTGAAAGAGAAGAAAAAGTGAGTACAACAATTGAATTCGATTTTTAATGTCCGAAAGAGGATTTGAAAAGTAGAAGGCTACAAATCTTGACTGTTCCTTTCAGTCATTATCAACATAATAATACTAATAATAATAATAATAATCATAAAGAAATTATTAACTATTTTTGTCAATAACACCAATTAGGTGCTGTATCTGCTAGATAGCCGAAAATGGAAGCTACACTAACTAAGAAGCTCAGAAACAACACAGTACACAAACTAAATCCTGTTAATTAGATTCGATTTCATCCCTTACACTAGACCTATGTCCAAATGTTTGTGGACACCAATTTCAACGAATGCATTCAGCTACTTTAAGCTGCACCCATGTACAAATGCGCGCACACACACAGCTTGTCTAGTCCCTGTAGAGAGGTACTGCCAATAGAACAGGATTTTCTGAAGCAGATAAACATGAACCTATTGGCACTATGCCTATTGCCACACATGGGCTAGAAAGGTATAAAGCCCCCCTCCATCATTGAGCTGTGGAGCAGTGGAACTGTGTTCTCTGGAATGATGGTGGTGCTGCATCCAATACTTTTAGGATGAGTTGGAGGGCGAAGTAGGGTAGTGATCATCCATGTGTCATCCAACATGTATGCTCTTGTCTCTGAATGTAATTAAATCCACAGCAGTAAAGACAGTTGCTCCAACAAAAGCAGGATAAACTTTTTTTTCATAAAAACAATGAATGAGCAGGTGTCCCAATACTTGTGTCTATATAGTGTACTGTTGGGCCCTTGGGCCCTTGCTCATCTTCCCTGCCTCCCGGGCGCTTCAGCAATGGCTGCCCACCACCCTGGACATGTGTGCTCACTGTCACTGTGTGTGTTTGCTCACTAATGTGCATGTGTTCACTGCGAGGATAAGTTAAAGGCAGAGGCCAAATTCCATCTGTGTCCAAAATTAACGGTGAATATGGTTGTCTTGTCTTGAATCACAGCTGCAGCCAATCAGTAAAAATGAAATAGATGGATTGTATTTAAAGATTTAGGCTGAAACTGGGGCGGTTCCTCAAATTGGCCCCACTATTAAGCTATGTGGAGACGATGACTTTGGTTTTTACGGACTAAACTCAGGCATTGCACATTCTAAACCACACCGATTTGTCAGTGCAAACAAATGAAGATTCTGAGATTGGTGACACGAAGTCCAGTGTCTGTTAGCAGCATTAGCCTAGTGGTTTCATTGAATACTGTTGATGGGGATAGGGAGGGTGGTCAGACACAGGCTCTTAGTCTCCTAAACTAAAGAAATAAGCTTTAGATAATAGACATGTCTTGGCTGATTGACGAGGCAAATTGATAAGCCAGATTGTATTCCTTTAAAACATATTGGCTCCATCGTTGTTGGCTTGTCAAGAATGGCAAATCAACAGCCCTGCAGCCGCTTCTTTCAGTTTTTTACAAACTCCAGTGTTGGAGCTATCACTGTGATGGTCTGAATTCCTCACTGTGGCTTCAAACACTTAAGACAAAGGCCTTAAAAAAAACTAACAAAAAAGCAACGAAAAACACATTCCAAACAAGCCCCTAAATCTCCAAAAGCACATTCCACCCCTTGACCAAATTTGAGGAAACCAGATCTGCATGTTTACCCTCATCAGATACAAAATGTAGTCTGAAATGACTTCTGTACTGCCATGTATGTATTAAAAACACACGGTTTCAGACCTTTTAAATGGTTATTTTAAGTGTATGAAAATTGACCCTAGTCCAGGCACGGATCATGGTACGTGTCATCACTATGCTGTAATGTGATGGAGTGCTCTGATCAGAGAGGGCTGCTTACCAGCGCTCCACATGCAGACTGCTGAAGGTCCTTAATGCTGCCTCACGAGTGAAGAGCTTGAACCCACACTGCGTATCCTTGATACCCTTCACACAGAAGAACCAAACCAGGAAGTGGAACCCGTACATCAGAAAGGTTCGGAACATGGACCGCTGTCAATGGCAACAGACAGCAGCGTTATGAACCACACTGAGCAAAACTCTGTCTCATCTTAGATGATGGCCTTAAACAAGAAGATTTTGATGCATCCTAGCCATAAGGACTAACTGTCCATACCTGAGCCACAGATTCTTTTTCCAGATGAGCCCTGGAGCCGCAGGAGATAGCCATGTTCTCCTGTACAGACACATGAGAAGGCGTTCACAGTTGATTAGGCATACTTGGCTTTGATAGACTGACCCTTGTTTACACCTCCGGGTGGCAGAACATCAAAACAGCAACGAGGAATTTACTGCCACATGTCCTCAACACAGCCACTTCACGCTTCTGAGAAACTCAACACGCTACTGTCTATTTAAGAGTAGAAGAAACTATGTCCCACCGGCTTAGGGTTGACATTCTGCAAGCCAGCCTCCACCTTCTCAATATCTGCGAACTTTGTGGCTCCGTCTGCATCTGCCATCAGAATGAGACGGCCGCGAGAGCTTAGAGTGCCCTGAGAAGAGGAACACAAGAGAGGGCAGCCACCAGCTGTTACAGATCTTGCTAGGCTAAAACACACTGGAGAACTTTGTGATTCCAAGTCCTTTATAACAACAATGCAATGTATGGGGTTATGACTCACCATCCGCACAGCGCCCCCTTTGCCACGGTTCTTCTGTAGTGTGAGTACTCTCACTTTGTCTGCTCCGTACTTTCTTGTGTATCCTAAGGCAACCTGTGTAATCATACCCCACTTTGAGTGTAAACGATCCATTCACAGAAAGCATTAATCACAGCAGTTCTACACACGGATGCCGTCAGGCAAAAACCTGGTATCACCATTGCTTTTTATTCATTTTTATTTCCCCCCCACACACTTCAAAGCTGTAAATTAAATATATACAGTCATGCCCGAAAGTATTCATACCCCTGTCAAAGTTTGACTTAAATTTACTTTTATTTAACCAGAAATTATATTTTTGCCTGGAAATGACACAGGCATCTCCCAGGAGATAACACGATGATGTACAAGAGGCATCATTGTGGGAAAAAATATTTCTCAGCTTTTATACACATTTGAACAAAAAGTGGCATGTCCAAAATTATTCATACCCTTCTCAATAATTAATAGAAAAGCCTTTATTGGCTATTACAGCAATCAAACGCTTCCTGTAATTGCTGACCAGCTTTTTGCATGTCTCCACTGGTATTTTTGCCCATTCATCTTTAGTGATGAGCTCCAACTCTTTGAGGTTCGAGGGTCTCCTTGCCATCACCCTGATCTTTAGCTACCTCCACAGATTCTCAATTGGATTCAAGTCAGGACTCTGGCTGGGCCACTGCAAAACATTAATGTTTTTGTCTGCTAACCATTTCTTCACCACTTTGGCTGTGTGTTTTGGGTCGTTGTCGTGCTGAAATGTCCACTGGTTCCCAAGGCCAAGTTTCTCTGCAGACTGCCTGATGTTGTTGAGAATCTTGATGTATTGCTCTTTTTTCATGGTGCCATTTACTGCGATCAAGTTCCCTGGTCCATTGGCTGAAAAACACCCCCAAAACATTAGGTTCCCACCACCATGTTTGACAGTGGGGATGGTGTTCTTAGGGTTGAAGGCTTCTCCTTTTTCACGCCAAATGGTGCACACATCATTGTGGCCAAACAATTCAATTTGTGTTTCATCTGACCATAAAACAGAACACCAGAAGTCTTCTTCTTTGTCCAGATGAGCATTTGCAAAGGTCAAGCGGGCTTTTGTGTGCCTTTTCTGGAGAAGTGGTGTCCTCCTTGGCCTGCGTCCGTGGAACCCAGCAGTGTGCAGTGTCTGTTGAACTGTCTGCCTTGAGATGTCGCCACCAGCAGAGTCCAGATTCACCAGGATGGCCTTGGTGGTGATCCTTGGATTTTTCTTCACCTCTCTCACTATTCTCCTGGCCAGCACAGGTGTCACTTTTGGCTTCCGACCACATCTTCTGAGATTTTCCACAGTGCGGAACTTCTTGTATTTTTTAATAATACTTTGCACTGTAGCCACTGGAACTTGAAAACATTTTGATATGGCTTTATAGCCCTTTCCTGACTTGTGAGCGGCCACAATGCACAGCCGCAGGTCCTTAGTGAGCTCCTTTGTCTTAGCCATGACTGTCCACAAACCAACTGCAGAGAGCTGCTGTTTTTCTCCTGTTGAGTTGATTAAAACAGCTGTTCCCAATGAATCAGGGTAATTAGGATGCTTTAAAACAGCTTGGACTATTTGGAATGGTATAGAACTTTGGATTTTCCCATATACTGTGACAGTTTTCAAAGGGTATGAATAATTTTGGACATGCCACTTTTTGTTCAAATGTGTATAAAAGCTGAGAAATACTTTTTCCCACAATGATGCCTCTTGTACATCATCGTGTTATCTCCTGGGAGATGCCTGTGTCGTTTCAAGGCAAAAATATAACTTCTGGTTAAATAAAAGTAAATTTAAGTCAAACTTTGCCAGGGGTATGAATACTTTCGGGCATGACTGTGTGTATATATATATATATATATATATGAGAGAGAGATAGTGTTTAAGTAATGGCATGTTAATTACATTTTTCTGTTCTATGTAAAAATTATTAAAAAATTAAGAAAGATATTATTATTAATCTTATTATTATTAAGATAAGTTATGCTTTAGAATCTGCAGAAGTATTTCTCTGTAAAGGATGTGTACTTATTTTACAGCAAAACGTGTCATTTCAGACACATACACACAGTTTCCGTCATCTACAGAAACACTCTTACACATTAATAAATAGATAAAAATACTAAATTGTGCTTTAAAATGTGTAGTTCTCAATGTTTCCATATTTAAGTTTGTTTCTCAGAGAATCTGTTAACTTATTTGTGCTTAGAAAAGCAACACATTAGCACCGGATTTGAGTAAACTACTTTTTCCTGTCGTGCTTAATGTGTACAATGTGTAATAAGAGCAGAATAAAAAGTTATCATACCTCAGTAGTTTTGTCTTTGCTGCCATCATCAACTATAACAACCTCATAGGTGAATGATGGATTCTTCTTCTGCACAGACAAAAGTTATATATCATATCAATGCAATTCCCAAATCATACACCTGTCCTGGAAAATGCTGCTCATTAATTTCCCTGCTTTATCAGACCTGGTTCAACTACTTACCCTATCTTACCCAAGTCTGAACCATTGATACACTAAGAAGCCTGGTAATCTGATTAGACTCCCACAGTAATGGTATTGGTGCCATCTAGTGGTAAACACCACACAGTGCAGTTATCCCATTCATTCAATCATGTCTGCATTACAGCGGTTTCACAACACTATCATGTGTTCTTAAAAGACACTTAAAGTTTCCTATAAATTATTTCCTGTTGTGCTCAGAGATAGAAGAGGTATAAATAATAAATCACATAAACTACTCTTCTCACTGAGATCAATATTAAAAAGGAGAAGGTTAATGAATGAATAAACATAAATAAAATTCATATACACACCTGTCTTTTCTCTAAGTACTCCATGGCTTCTTCCATCATAACAGGTACTGGGAGGGAGACAAAGAAGGTAAATCCTCTTAACCCCACCCTGACAGGTCAACTAAGATAAAACATGTCATCTTAGAAGACTAAAACTGGCATTATGGCCCAGAAACCAGTACAATAAACACAACAGAACACAAAGAAGACACTTTAGCCTACAGTGACCGCACCCTCCTTCTTACACAATCCCTTACTTGTAGTATTAGTATTATGGCAGTGCTAATAATTGTGAGCAGTACACACCACTGACCAGAGATCAGTAGATAACACAACTTACATCTGGATTCCTCATTGTAGGAGGGCACTACGACAGACAGCTCCCTCGAATGGGGGTCAAACAGACTAGGGAATGGCTCTTTGCTCCCTGAAGCTGTCAGGAAGTACTTCTCCTGCTCTGCACGCGTCTGGTCCACCATCCCGGCCGTAACGTGGGCAATTACTATAACCTAAAAAAAAAAAAGAAAATCAATGGAATGGTACTTCAGAGGAAAGGTGTTTATTTATTAGGTACAAATAATCCCTGAACTTCAGCAGAGCTGCAACTGGTGTCATGATTGAAAGCGCTCCCCCCTCACAATAACCAGAAGTGGGAGGAGTACCCTAGGTATTGTTACTCCAGTGAAATAATGACTAGTATTGAGTTTCCTACAAAACTGCAGGGGACCTTTTAGCACATCTATCATCTATCAGCACTGGAAATGTAGTTAGGTTTGCACTCATTTCATCACAAAACAGAAACATCACTTCAGAAAAAAACACCTCAGCAAGCACAGATCCATCCATTTTACTTGCAGTCTTGTGCAAATGTTTGGCCACCCTGGTCACATTACATGATTTTGAAGGTTTTCGAAGTAAACAGTAAGTAACTCCTGTTTCCTGTAGAGGATTCAATCACTTTAGAAAATCAACTAAGTCAAACGATCAGGGGCCATTCCTGCCCGTCTCCCAATGCTTCCGGGTAGGCTCCAGACCCACTGCGACCCTGACCAGGAAGAAGTGGTTGGACAGAGGATCAGGAGTGCCCAAACTTTTGCACAAGAGCATACCTCAATACCTGTAATAGTTTCTACACACATACGACGACAATGTAGAAAATCACACACCACTAGTCATCATTTCCTTCACTTTAGTCTAGTCAGTGCTGCTGCAAGACTGGGGGGGGGGGGGGTTAGACTGTTCTGTTACTAAATCAAAATAATAATAATAATAATAATAATAATAATAATTTAAAAAAGAGGGAAAGAAACGAATAACCCCAAGATAAAGCCCTGTTTAAGGCATGTAAGCATGTCTAAGACCCATTCTGCTCGATGTTGACACCAGATAATCCATCAGTGAGATAATGAGGTAATGAGGTCTGCCTCACTTCTCCTAGCTGATCTTAATATATCAGAAGAAGAATTAATAAGCTCTAATAAACAGTAAAGCAGTGTGTCGGTCTGTCAGGCAAAAAAATAGGGCTAGTATCTCCAAAATAACAGCTTTACAAGAGAAGGAAATAGCTAGCTAGCTTCTGAACTCTCCAGGTCATTTCTGATAAACAGGTCCAACCGCCGCTGTCTGACTGACTGACTGACTGACACACACACACACACACACACACACACACACACACACACACACACACACACACACACCACGGTCCAACAGCACGTGTACCATCAAACTCACCAGAACTAAGAGGAGCAGGAGCAGCGCTGCGGCACACTGGACTACCTGACAGAGACACAGCTCCATCCTTCCTCCCCTCACAGCCGAGAAGAGTCGCGGAGGCCGGGCCTCTCAGAGCGCGCTCATAAGAGGGGTGTAAAACGCAGCGGAGGAGAAGGAGGAAGGGGGGGGGGTCGCGGTGTTTAACTCCTGTAAGAGCCGTTAAAGCGCCATTGCTGAAGTTCCTTCCACCTCACACTGAAACACCTCTGCGGAAATGAACCACACCGCTGCAACACCACATCATCACAGCCAACGGCTCCACACCGGCCCTCTGCCTCAGCGGCTTTCTCAGCACGCCCCCTGCTGGGCCGGAGGCCTCGCTGAGCTCTTCTTCTGACGTCATCCGCCCTCTTCACGTGGGGCTTTCTCAGCATCATGGCGGCGGGCTTCAAGTAAGTGCAGCAGATCGGCATGGTTTCTCTGTTCACACTGTGATGAAAGTCATTAAACGACATACTGGTTTTGACGCCGGTCGCTGGGAATCTTACAGTTATAACCATGGGGAGGACATCCGGGCAATGTGGCTGGCTTAGTCCAGCTGCCGGACCTCCCTCAGGTTTACCCTGGTTTAGGTTAGCCAGCTACCGTCTAAACGACTTTTGCATGTTTTGGCAGGACTGCAGAGCCACTGGAGTATCACAGGAGCTTCCTGGTAAGTCTACCTCTAAACTAGGAGGTACTGGTAGGACAGGACCCTGCATTACTGCTATTATCAGTGGGTATTACTAAGGAGATGGCCATACTTTGCTGCAGTACCAGCCTCTACTCTTCTGGAGAGACTTCATACTATCAGTGTTGGAACATTGCTGTGAGAAATCGATTGCATTCAGTCACAAAAGCCTTAGTGAGGGCCAGATTCTGGCTCACAGATGACTTTCTAACTCTTTCTCAAAATGTTTGATTTGATCACTTCAGAAAACAGCTTCACTGCTCCACAGTCTAATGCTGGGAAGGCTTCCTCTTAGAGCTGGGCGATATTACTATTATTACTATTAATTATTATTATGGTAGTAGTTCATGAAAAATCACAATTGTCTCCTTACCCAAAACACAATCTACGAGCCATGAGGCATTGGGTCTGAATTTTTGTTATGATTTACAAAATATGCTTTCTAAGCATATTTAGGATATTGTTAGGGCTTAACGGACACTGATCAACTGCAGGTTTCATTACCAACAGTGTCATTAGACTGGTTTAATTAGACGAGATTCAGCAGATGTTGATTTTTGATTTAGAAATTTTTGATTTGATCACTTCAGAAAACAGCTTCACTGCTCCACAGTCTAATGCTGGGATGGCTTCCTCTTAGAGCTGGGCGATATTACGATATTTTATCGTATCGTGATAAAATTGACCCCTTTAGCCGTAGATTCATGCATTACTGCTCCAGAGCGTGCCGCTTTATCGGCAGTGCTTTCCTGTTGAGATTATACTAGCTGACTGCGCATTTGAGCTGTCAGCAATGGTAGTAGTTCATGAAAAATCACAATTGTCTCCTTACCCAAAACACAATCTACGAGCCATGAGGCATTGGGTCTGAATTTTTGTTATGATTTACAAAATATGCTTTCTAAGCATATTTAGGATATTGTTAGGGCTTAACGGACACTGATCAACTGCAGGTTTCATTACCAACAGTGTCATTAGACTGGTTTAATTAGACGAGATTCAGCAGATGTTGAGTAAGAATCACTGTATCCAGTACGGGAGAGTATCTGAATAGTAGTTTTTAAGAATCTGTCACTACTGATGGTTTTTAGCCTGTGATTACATGTATCGTGAAGAATGTTTTTAAATATCGTGACATAGTATTTTTGCCATATCACCCAGCCCTACTTTATACTCCTCTGACCCCTTTAGCCTTAGATTTATGCATTACTGCTCCAGAGCGTGCCACTTTATCGGCAGTGCTTTCCTGTTGAGATTATACTAGCTGACTGCGCATTTGAGCTGTCAGCAATGGTAGTAGTTCATGAAAAATCACAATTGTCTCCTTACCCAAAACACAATCTACGAGCCATGAGGCATTGGGTCTGAATTTTTGTTATGATTTACAAAATATGCTTTCTAAGCATATTTAGGATATTGTTAGGGCTTAACGGACACTGATCAACTGCAGGTTTCATTACCAACAGTGTCATTAGACTGGTTTAATTAGACGAGATTCAGCAGATGTTGAGTAAGAATCACTGTATCCAGTACGGGAGAGTATCTGAATAGTAGTTTTTAAGAATCTGTCACTACTGATGGTTTTTAGCCTGTGATTACATGTATCGTGAAGAATGTTTTTAAATATCGTGACATAGTATTTTTGCCATATCACCCAGCCCTACTTTATACTCCTCTGACCCCTTTAGCCTTAGATTTATGCATTACTGCTGCAGAGCGTGCCACTTTATCGGCAGTGCTTTCCTGTTGAGATTATACTAGCTGACTGCGCATTTGAGCTGTCAGCAATGGTAGTAGTTCATGAAAAATCACAATTCGATAATACCCAAAACACAATCTACGAGCCATGAGGCATTGTGTCTGAAGCTTCTGTAGTTCTGCATTGGAGCTACAGGGCAATTGTAATAGACTTTGGGTGCCGAACATGCATTACATTAGTGTTGTAGCTCTACCGCAAAACTTTAAGCCGTTTATGGTGGTGATTATGCACAATTGTATAACTGAGTTGTTGTTTCAACTACCTAAATTCACTAGTTAGGTGCGTCTGGGGGCTCATAAGTGGCACAGCCATTGGCTGATCTAACCATCTACATGTTGGTTGGTTCAGTCCCCAGTTATGCCACAGCCATCTATGGCTGGGAGTCCCATAGAGCATCGTTGATCTTGCTCTCTCTGGGTCGGTAGGATGGCTTTCCACCCTCCCTTGCATCCTCCTAGCGCTTGTAGCATCATGTGATGTAATGTGATGTGATGTGACTGGGGAAGTTATAGTTAGAGGTGGAATTGGGAATGACTAAACTGAAGAGAAAATTGGGGGACATAATTAAAAAAAGGGTTGTCTGGATACTTTTGGATATTACGGTATAGATTTAGGGACGCTCATGTGTTACAAACATGCTTTTCTTCACACAGAAAGAAAACTGCCGACCAGATGGCAGGGAACTGGGAGAGTTCAGACCCACAACGTTAAATATTGGTAAACCGTTTCGGAGTTCCTCACCGTTATGAATTTATGTGTACAATTGAATTGTGGTGCAGGTGTATGGTTATCCCAAAGATGCTGAACCTAGAAGAAATAAAGGCCTCTGCCTCTTTACTGATGTGTAATTACTGGATCAGATCTAAACTGAACACCGTCTCTATGTATCCTTTATATGCAGGTTCTATAAGCACAGCTGATGGTTCAGCAATGGTGAAAATTGGGAACACTACGGTGATCTGTGGCATAAAAGCAGTAAGCAGCATCCTGTACTCCTCAGATCAATACTTGCTGTCCTTCAAATAAACACAACAAACACTGACTCCATGTTTTGAAACAGGAATTAGCGATGCCCTCTACTGATGCTCCTGATAAAGGATATATTGGTGAGTTGGAATGCATCATTCTTAAAGGCACTCATCTCTGATGCTGACTAAAGTCTGACTTGCTCTTCCATGTTTCAGTTCCGAATGTAGACCTGCCTCCACTGTGCTCGTCCCGATTTCGGCCGGGGCCACCTGGAGAGCAGGCGCAGGCAGCCAGCCAGTTCATCGCTGATGTCATCGATGGGTGAGATGAGTTTCTTTGTGTCAGTGACTTTGAATAGTACTTTCTAGGAATGTGGGTGAGGAAAAGTGATTTAAACATTCGGGGCCGGATTCTCAAAGCCACCATACCGCTCTTATGGCCCTCTTAACGACCTTCCCGGTGAGTCTCAAAAGCAATTGAGGTTGTTATATCAAAACACTGGGATTAAACCTAAAGGGCAGGTGGCACATCAGCAGCCCCTTATCTCAATAATGACTTTCAGGAGGAAAAGAGTGAGGAATGCATGACACGCAGTAAATGGTGCTCTCCTAAAGTAGTGAAAACAATAGCAGGAACATGTTTTATGCATTATTGACAGTGCCTAATATGCCGTTGGTATGCCACGTCCCCAAAACAGCTCACTGTATGAGACCTCTGAAGGTGGTAGTGTAGTGTCTGGCACCAAGCCGTTGGCAGCATGTTCTTTAAGCTGCATGTTCGTTTTTACACTCCTCGGACCAGGCAACCTTTTGCTCCAAAGCCCAGTTTCATCGCTCACGTTCGTTGTAGGTGCTTTTGACTGTGGACAGGGGTTAGCATGGGCACTAGCATGGGACAAGTCCGCAACTACACATGCCCATATTAACTGGTTTATGGCATACTCCTATCAATCATTAAAACTTTCCTTGCTACAGTAGCCCTTTTGTCAGTTCGGACCAGACAAGGTACTCTTCGGTTCATTTGCTCAACAATGAGTCCCAACACCCTGTCGCTAGTTTGCTCCTCCTCTGACAAACCAGTTTGTTGTTGTATGAGAATCACCTTTCTTTCTTGATTTTACTCTGCTGGACTGCTTGGACTGTCTTAAATTTACACTAGAATCACACCACTAGATATGACTGATGGTGACAGCCAGAATGTTGGGAAACACCAGAGCAGTCAGTTATGACGAGATTTTTGCTGGCTATGACTGACCTAAATGTTTTGAAAATCCGGCCCTGGTTATTAATCCTTGTTTTGGAGGAACCTTCACTCCACGTTTCTTACTTTGTGGTGGATTACCAGACCTGATTCATCTACAATTGCAAGAAAAAGTAAGCAAGCTCTTTAGAACTACCTAGAATTCTGCATTGATTACTAAGAAAAAGTGACCTGATCTAAGTCACAATTCTAGACAAACACAATCCAAGCAGGTCCTGAGAAAGCAAAGCAGCCCTAAACCATGATGATGAGCTTTTGTTGCTGCTGTACATTCCAGAGGAGTTCCAGAGGAATTGTAAAAGTATTTAGGTGGTCTTGGGTTAAAAAACAAAAACAAAAGAAATTGCACAGCAGCGGCTTTCTCTGAGGTGTCCTTCCCTTAAAGCAATTCTTTAGTGTCTTTCTAATGTTGAACAAGTTTTTGCAGTTTGTAGAGTTGTCTGTAGGTATTTTTGCTAACCATTAAGTTCTTTCTCCTGTCTCAGGATTGCCTGTTGTGCTCCTAAAGTGATCTTAACAGTGCACCCACCACTAGGCAGAGTAGGTCTATTTGTCTAAACATTGATGTACACCCAGGTGTTGAGCAGTTCTTTGGTAGCATTTTCCAACTTCATGCATCACTAGAACACATCTCCTGAAAGTTGTTTGCATCGAGGCATAGCTCACACCAGCCAATCTTCATGCAGAACATATTTATCAGTAACAAGGCTTTATGTGCCTTTATTTAACAGGCAAAACACCCATAAAACCCAAACCCTCATTCACTTACTTTTTCTAGCCTGCATGGTGGACATTTATTCAGTGTACTCAATGGGTTCACTTACATTTTGTTTTCTTGCAACTTTAATTGTCATTGCATTTCATCTTAAAAGTAAACGTTCTTCCTAATTGCAGCTCTAAAATAATCAAGAAGGAAGACCTGTGCATAGAGAAGTCGAAGGTAGGACATTACAGTTCCACTAAATTGTGTCTTCATCCTCAGTTTCATCCTCAAACATCCTTTTAGACTTGATCTGTGCTGTCTGTGCCTTTCAGCTGTGCTGGGTCCTGTACTGCGATATCATGTGTTTGGACTATGATGGAAACGTCCTCGATGCGTGCATCATAACCTTGCTGGCAGCGTTAAAGAATAGTACGAATTGTGAATTCTTTCTAAATTTGAATTCTAGCGCTTCTATATATTTATTCACTGCATCTCTGTGACTAATCTGCTGCTTTATCCACAGCCCAAATTCCCAAAGTCACAATTAACAAAGAGACAGACTTGGCTGAGGTTGATCTCCAGCATAAGAGGCATCTACAGATCAATAAGCACCCTGTTGCCTCCTCATTTGCAGTGTTTGATGAGTAAGTTTCATTTATTTGATTTTGCTTTGTGACTGATGCCATTTTCATTAAAGGTCGTCTACTGTTTGTTAGCAATTTCCTCTGGGGACATGTACTACAGAGCTCCATTACTGTACCTTTATTAAAGAGCATGTAATGCAAGTCTACTCCGATATGCACACAAATGGCATTCTGAGAATGTACTGTTATAGAACACTGCAGTTTTCAACTTAATTACTAATGTGCCACTTCCACATTGAACCTTGAATTATCACAGGCAAGACTCTTGAGGTTTCCCTGTGCTTAAACGTACACCGGACGCACTGACTTAAACCATAAGAGCTCAGACCAGTTTTGAATATTGGTTCAAAATAATTAAATCTGCTAAATATTGTAAGGCTACAATCCCGATGTAACGTGTCGCACGTCATTTTGTTCTTAAAATGGGGTCAGAGCTTGATATGACATTTTGTTAAAGTTTGAATTGCTAAATGTGTGTAAACAGACCGTTCAGAGGCAAAAATACACTGTTAATAGGAGCTGGTTTTGTCTCAAGCACTAACCAAGCACACCAGAGTTTTGTAAATGAGGTCGTGTGTACACACATTCACAAATAGTGTCACTTGGGGACCTTATAAGTGAACGTGGAGGACAAAGTACTCAAAACTTTCCATAGCTTTTAACCTCTCCATGGCCTCTTGTGGGTTAACCCACTGAAAATGAGTCTGATCTGCTAATGCAGAGTCCTAATCCTAGCCCTTTATAAAAGAATCTCGAACTCAGCTTGCATAAGGGATGTGTGAGACCAGATCTGTCCTCTCTTGTGCAGTACGGTGATTATAGTGGACCCTACAGCAGAGGAGGAAAGCCTGGCTGCGTCAGTAATAACTGCAGTCACAGATGAGGACGATCAGCTATGCGCTTTCCACAAACCTGGTAAGAAACACATTTTCTTAGTTGTAAGTGTGTTAACTTTTAAATATGGCATAAATCCTCTATAGGACATTCATGTGTGTGCTAAACATATGTGACATTGCTTGTTTTATTTTCAGGAGGCAGCTCCTTATCGGCAGAGAAGCTTCAGGACTGCATAACCCGTTCTGTGACGCGGCATCGGGAGATTGGCAGGCTTATCGACAAAGTCCTAGAGAGCACAAAGCCATCGAAATGAATACAAGACGACTTGTCTTTTATCTAAAAGTTGTATTTTTCACTGTCAATATATATTTTCTTTTTTTTTATCACAATAAAACTGCTGACAAAGACCATTTACAAAACATCTGCCTCAGTGTTCAGAAATATCTTTCACACCCCTGATCCTGAAATTTCCCCATAAGAATATACATAGACTGCCCCTTCAGTACAACGAAATGCCTTTTTTTTGTTGTTGTTTTTTTTAAATGTGCTGTAGAAAAACTGCACACGTAATTGCATGCTGGGAGAACAAGACCCATCGCTCCACCATCCAGCCTTCAGGAAGTTTCTTTCACAATTTGTTCACCAGCAGGAGTTTGAGGCACGTCTGTAGGACTCTTTAGAATGCATTCGACCGTCTTCAGAATACTCCATTCTTGGGCTAGCGGGCTCCCACAGAAAGGGACGTCAGGAAGGAGGAAATGAGAGCATTCCTTAGAGGGCTCTAAAGGAATTCTCATTTCATATCTCTTTCTTTAAAAAAAATAGGATCTTAAATAAATGTCCCAAGCTCTAAAAATCCTTGTTCAAAAGTACACTCATTTTGGCCTGAGGTCAAGTGAATACACTGTGTCCTCAGCTATAAAGTCAACGAAAAGAAAAAACAAACGAAAGAAATAAGGAAAATAACGTGTGGTCGTCACAGTCAGTCAGGAAAAATGCTGACCAAGCACAGTGTCTTCCTCATTATGGGCGTGTCCTGGATGAGTGGATCGAGTCCGTAGTCATGATTTGGGGAGGGGTTGAGGCGTGCTGCGTTTCCTCTTACTTCTTGGTTGGTTGGCGGAATGTTGCCGTGGCAGCGCTGCCTGAGCCCCCGCTCCCGCCGCCATAGCCATTTGCTGCTGCTGCTGCATTTGATGTTGCAAGAATTGCAACTGCATCCAGAAGAGAGAGAGAGAGAGATGTTAAAGTTTGTGTCTACAATGGAACAATGCACAGCGCCTCCCCTCACAGTCCGCCATCTCAAATCATCGAATCTTCCTCTTTGAGAAAGTCTACAACTGAATCCTTTACTTTAGAAACTCTAAAGTAACTGTTGTTTGACATGCCCTTGTCAGATTTGCTTCACCACCTGGAGGTACACATAAGCTTATCATCTTACAGGAGCATCCACCCACAGGGCATATATATATATATATATATATATATATATATATATATATATATATATAT
Source organism: Salminus brasiliensis (assembly GCF_030463535.1). NCBI lineage: Eukaryota > Metazoa > Chordata > Actinopteri > Characiformes > Bryconidae > Salminus > Salminus brasiliensis. The sequence goes on along the minus strand of NC_132893.1, from coordinate 18,101,282 downwards.
ATATATATATATAAAAACGGGAAATAATAAGAATAAGGTGTTAGCAACGTAGTGAACTGTCCCTTAAAATCATCCTGATGCTCCGCTGACTTGTAATAGGGATAATGGATGTCTCAGTCAGAATGCAGCTAACTGCACTATGTAACTTTGGTGGAGCTCTCAAGATACCAAACTATGTACCATGAGCTCAAAGCATGATCTGCATAAAAATACAAAATCTCACATAATGCTGCTTTAATTTGCCTCGATCCCTTAACTTCTAGTGGGAGGGGCTTATCATTAATGCACAGCCCAGAGGACAGCACTGGAGGTCTTAAGAGGGAAATGGCAAATCCAAGTCAACAAGGGCATGTTAAAAACAGTACTGAAATGGAAGGGATGCTGTGCTTCTCAAGCACACTTTTTTTGGTGGTGATTAGACCCAAAGCAGGTCTCACTATGTCTGATATTAATGATTCAATATGACCAACTTTGTATTCGTAAGGTTTGACTGTTTACATTATGAGTGCTCAGCACGTGCAGCAGATTCCACTGAAGCACAGCAACTGTGAGAGGAGAGAGGAGCCTAGGCAGCTGTATGAAAACATACTTGGTCCATGAGCGAACATGACTGGTGAGTTGGCAGAAGCTGGATGAGGCAGAGAGGGAAGGCAGGAGGGGTAGTGACAGTGGGACAGAAATAAGAGGGGCAGGGGACGCAGCGTGATGAAGGGAACACATGAGGAAGAGGAGGAACAGTCAAGCAGCACCAGTGGCACAAGAGCTCGGCAAACAAACAGCAAAAGTCAGTGTTTAGTCGTCTCTGATCCTGAAAGCATGAGTGCACACACACACAGCCTTGCCATGCTCTTTTGGAGTACAATGAGTGTCAGTAAGTCAGCAACTTCAACTCCTATCACAGCTTTAGCTGTTACTGGGTTTGCATCCTGGATGTAAGTTTTAAATGTACGACAATGATTTTCATAGGGGAAGCTAAAAATAAATGCTAGACTCTCTTGCATGTAACGGTCAACCCACAAAACCCACAAATAGGCATATAAATGTGTTCCCAAAAAAACAAAACAAAACAAAACAAAAAACATGCTTTATGAGCAGCTGGAATTCAAAACCGGCATGCCACAAGCTCTACTTGAAAGTATTATTGAATGAAAGTAATTATTTAATGTATTGGACAGGCAAAAAAACAAAAAAAAAAACAAACAAAACTGAAACATAGTAAGAAAAAGCCCCTGCAAATGTCACTATGAAAGTATCTATGAAATACAAAAACAAAAATCAAGAGGAAAGCCATGGAGGATGTTATTAAAGCTATTGTTGTGAAAGACAGTAGCAGATGCTGCAGCTGTGTGGCATAAGGCATTCAATCTGTACAGTAGACACATAGACATCTTACATACAAGACTACAGCCCTGTTTGGGGCGGCTTCAGTAAAACTCGAAAAGGTAGTGCCAGCAGACTAGAGAAGAATCTTATTATGTGGTATTTTGTGAAATACCACAGTAAACAAGGCATGTCTGGTTTTCTTCAGGGATGCGATTACCAATTTAACTCCCAGATCATAAAAATGACTGGAATCTTCCCGATATGAAGCAAAAATGATAATGAGGATTTGGCACAAGGGCAGACGGTCCATTAAGCAAGCCTCAATTTGAGCTGGCAGTCTGGTATTAAGATGTCTATGGGTGGATGAGGTCAAAGTTGCTGCATTACTTGGATCTGTGGCTGGTGCTGCTGCTGGAGCCTCGGGGACGGCAGGCTGGACCCAGAGCCCTCCAGACCACAACCCAGCTGGGACAGCACTACCGCGCCAGCGCGGGCCGAGGCCAGCACCGGAACGAGGGGGAGAAGGAGTAGGATAGAGGGCAATTGGGGGTGGGGGTGGGGTGGGGGGTTGGGAGGAGAGAGAGAGCGTGAAAGAGAGGGAGAAGAAGACAGGGGAAGATGGATGGATGGAGAGAGAGAGAGAGAGAGAGAGAGAGAGAGAGAGAGAGAGAGAGAGAGAGAGAGAGAGAGAGAGAGAGAGAGGGAGAGAGAGAAGACAAAGGAAGGAGGGCAGGGGTGGAGGGGAAGCCAAGGACAGAAGGAATAATAGGGAAATAAGGAAAGAGTTTGAGAGAGAGGTGATCAGAGAGAAGATCAAGTAGAAGACGAGAGGGATATAGAGAGACAGGGTAAAGAAGAAGGGAAGGAGGGGGAGGTAGAAGGAGAGGCAGAGGGGTAAGGAAGGAGGGAAGGAAAAGAAAGAGAAAGATGACAAGGTTGAAAGGGAGGGAAATATGGAAAGAGATTGAGATAGAGAGGGCATGAGGAAAGGGGGGGGGCGGAAGTAGAGGTAGAAGGAGAGGGTGAGAGAGGGGATAGGAGGAAGGAAACAATAGAAACAAAATGTAGAATGTTGCAGAGAAATAGGGAAAGGGGCATTGACCTCAGGTAAATCAAACAACGAACCCACAGAATCAAAATGGAAACAATCTGATTAACTGTACACTACAAGTTATACAGCAAACTATTAGTACATCTACTGTTGTGTTAGTACCTGTTAGAGAGACACCTGAATGTAGGTATGTGTAGATCAATAAGGAAAGAGGAAGAAAATGAAACACTAGATATGAGTGTGAGGTGTGACGGCATGTTTGCGTGTGTATACACACCTGCTGTCTGCGGAGACATGAATCCCCCCACCCCAGTGAGGTTGATGACAGCAGTCTGTTGTGCAGCGAGGCCCTGCTCTGCAGTCAGTCCCTGTTCAGTCTGCTAAAGGAGACACATTTCCAGTTACTGGTACTGTTCACATAGACGTTACCGGACACCGCATCTACCATCCAAGCGGCTATGAACCATAAAGCTTCAACAGTCTTGCAAGCGTCCCGCCCCACTACTCAAACAAACCCATCCACTCCAGCCAGCCCTGAGACTTTCTCCAGCTGCTGCTCATTTCATAGAGACGTCAGCGATAGGATGTCTAGATAGGACGCTCTAGAACAGCGATGTAATGCCACTTACATTTCTATGTTTGTCACTGCTGTTGGACTCACTGATGTTAAAAGGCTCTCTGTGGACGAACTGGACCACATTCTGTCCAACGGGCACCCATGAGTTAAAATCAGAGGAAGGCTTCGAGTTTTATGCTATAGTGACGGCCATTATGGATAGAAGTATTGGGACACATGATAGTTTAACAGTTTTTTTTTTCAGAAATCAAGGGTATTTATTCAAGGGTATAATATTCCTGTTAAATGCACAATGAGGACCAATAATCACCTCAACAAACAGCTACTTTGGAGTCGAAAGCAAGTATTCCACAACATCAAGCTGCTTGCAACCTGATATTTTAACTGAAGAGCTAACAGTATCAACACATGAAGAGGACTATTAACAGTGAACTAAAAAAAAAAAAAAAAAAAAAAAAAAATCAAATTTGCTCAATGCTCAAATTTAGACGACATAAAGCATCTGGTGTGAAATTGGCTAAAAAAAAAAAAAAGAAAGTTATCTTCCCCAGGTATGTCTATGCTGTTTTAGGAATGACAGGAGGCCTTGCGTAAAAGGAGGGACATATTTTACAAGTGTAGCACTGCCAGCTAGAAAAAGGGGAAATAAAAATAAATAAAAAATAGTGAGAATACATAGTCTCTCATTACTCTTGACACACAGCAGGCTCCTCTACACACTAATGCTGGGTTAAATAAATGGGCTAGAAACTTTAAACAGTAAAAGCAAAACACTGTACGCAAAACCATATCATATAATAAACTAAAATACATGCTTAAACACCCATGTATACATGCTTAAAATCATTAAGCACACAGTGTTGTTTTTTTCCTTGCTCCAAATTATTATTTTTTTTATGGTGTCATGATTGTTTTCATAGCTGCTCGAATATCTTTGTAAAAAGTTTTTTTTCTATGTCTAAGAAGAAAAGGAACAGGATTTATTTCTGGCAGCAGGGCCACTGAAAAAGGTCCCCCCCCCTAGCTTTATTGTGCTTACTAAGGAATAAATGAGAGAGAAACACATTTATATAAAGACTGTATGAAGTGTAATTTGTTTTATACTATTCACAGTCACATTTCAAAGAGCATACAGAACTATATATATATATATATATAATTGGAAACCAACAAATAAAATAGGTTTTTTTTTTTTAACCATAGTGGCAGTGAGCTGTCTTACAGACTGAGTAGCCTCTCAATATTCACAGCACCTCTCTTCAATAAGCTCATTCAGGCTGACTCACCGACTCCCCCTGTTGTTGTGGGCTGGAGGTGGCAGATTGGCTGCTCTGTTGTTGTGGAGAGAACTGCGAGAGCTGCTGCTGCTGCAAAGAGTTAAAGATGAGCGGCGTACCAGGGATCTGAGGCAGCAGAGGAGGACAATAAGAGATGGTAGATGGCAAGAATCCACCAGCAGCCTACATTAACAGCACTCTATAAATATTCCGTAAGGTAGATTAAGACCCAGCCTCCCTCACCTGTAGAAGATTGAGTGGCCGCAAACCTTGGGTATTGTTCAGGCCAAAAGGACTACCTGGAGGCATGAAACAGCACGGAATGCGAAACATCAAAATTACAGTGCGTGCCTGAATTTTAGGTAAAACATAAGCAAGGTCTGTTTGTTTTCGTAAGGAAGAGTGAAGAAGTGAATACCTGCAGGAGCTGCAGGCTGCATGGCAGGCAGTGTGCCGGACATTAGGCCTCCTGGAGGCAAAATTCCACTCAGGTTTATCCCAGGTGTCAGCGTACCAGGACTACAGCCCAGCATGGGGTTAGAGCCAGTCATTAGAGTCTGGGGGCTGCTGTGTACAACATAATCACACCCAAGTAAAAACAAACCCACACACTCAGATCAATCAAAACAGACCAAAATACCCAGTATAAAATGTAAGAACAATGTAAATGTGTATTATAAGAGGACATTATGAGAGAACAGTATTTCCCTTGATGGATGCAGAATGCAATACAGCAAAAGATGAAGGGGAGTCTGAAAAAAGCAAAAATAAAGAGTACCAGACAGGGCCCACCACGTTGATGAAGTTCAGCCCCGCAGTGTTAGTCATGACCTGGGACGAGGTGGTGCCCGTGCTGATGGAGGTGGGCAGCGGGATGGTCATGACGGGCAGAGCCATCTGTTGCTGGGCAAAGGGCGCAAGCAGCGCCGGCTGCTGGGACATGGCTGGGTCCTGGGGGGTGGGTGTCACCGATGGTGTGGCGCCCTGAACGTCTGTTGGATGCGGCGTGGAACAGGGGGTGTTGGTTGGGGTGGGCGTGGATGGCTTGGGCGTTCCTGATCCTGAAAAGATAGAGTATATATATATATATATATATATATATATATATATATATATATATATGGACATTTCTATTCTCCAAGACAGTTATACTACATGCTAATAGCCATTATAATCATTGTCATATAGCAGGTATAATACAAGTCATGAGTTATGAAATAGGGGAGTCATAAAGGGTAACTATAATCAGCTAGAAGACCAAAGTTTGAGCTCATACCAGCAAGGATGTTCAAGTACACATACACATAAAGTACACAAAGTACACATTAAAATAAATAAATAAATAAAAACAAAGCAAAGCAGATGGTCAGGAGTCAAGCACAATTTGCTCTTTCTAAGTGGGTAGGATGGTAATCCTTCTCCCACAGTCACTCGCGTGATGTGAGCCAGTAGCGTGGCGTGATTGTCAGTTTTGAAACTGGCAGCACCTGTTAGCTCTCATTCTCCCACCTTAGTTGCATTATGTGTGATATGTGGAGACAAAGTAAGTGGATGAAATTGGTCTTGGGAGTTGGCTCTGAATTTGGCTAAACTTGGAAAAAAAAAAAAAAAAAAAACTTCACCAGAATGTAGCAGTACAGGGCATGTACTCACTCTGCATGGGGGAGAGTGCAGCCGGAGACAGCAGGCCAACCTGGCCTAATTCAATGGAGTGCTTCCGTGACAGAGATGGACCCTTATTGGGCGGCGGGGTTGGGCACTTCAGATGGCCACTGGGGGCTTGCGTATTGTAGGGATTACCTGGAAAACCAAGGGTGGTTTTCACTAGTACATTCAGCAATAAAGCAAACCAAGTCATATAGAAGTAACAACATGTTTTTCTTTTGTTTGTTGTTTAGTATATTTATATTACTAGTATATTCTAAGACTTATAGAATGATGGTGTTTGTTGGACTTGGGTCATCAAAACAGTTTTACTAAACAGAACAGAAGAGTTTTAACTTGGTATATGTCCAGCACAATGATGTACAGCATCTTACCTGAGGAGCTGGTGGTGGAGCCAGAGCCAGAGGGCAGTTTAATGGGGGGAGGTTTGTGCTTCACTCCCTTCCCCAGCACTGATGACTGGATCAGCGGTGAGAATCCATCCATCTTAATGGACAAAGAACAACCAGTAATGCATCAAAATAAAGTTAAAAAACAAAACCTTCATCAAAAAAAGCCCCCATTACATATGTGGTCTTATTGATCCTTATTGATCCTCACCTCCATCTCCCTGGTAGGCGAGAGTTGGCTCGGGGCTCCCACACTACTGGAGTTGTGCAATATCTTCACTTCACACTTTACATCAGTCTCATAAACATCCTTATATTGAGCCAAAAACCTAAAGCAAGGAACAGAGGATTAACCACACATGGCAGTACAGACACATGCACACATTTACCGATTTACTGAACTCCTGTGCTTACCGTTTAGCATCTACCTTCGAACCAAGGAGGAATCTGGTAACAGTGAAGGGGAAAAAGTCAAATATTAGAAAAAGGACATCACCAGAAAGACCAGCTGATAACATGAGCTACTGCTGTGTTACTGTTATAGTACAGGATCCTTTCCCATCCCCCCCTCCTTTAATTGCCCCATTTCCTTAATTAATCTAAAATACAAAAAAATGCTTCTTACGGTGGGTGAATGAGGTGCAGATCTGAAATTTCATCATCTGCTTTAGGGTCTTTGGCGCTGTAAATCTTCCCATACACCAACGGGTCTCCCGTAGACTGGAAGATGGTGATCTTTGTCCTCTGAGGCTGGCCACCCACTTCACACTCAAAAATATAGTCGTCCTTCACATCCTGTACAAAGACAAAGGACCAAGTTGTTCAACAGACCTACAACCAATGCAGCTTAACTTAACAGACGTATGATACAACCCAGCTGCACCCAAATCTTACTGATTAAAGTTAAGGGTAAGAGACGTTACCTGCGCAGGCCAAACTTGCGTAGGCTGAGAATCCTCTAGTTTGACTGACTTCTCCACTACAGCATATCTTTCCACCTGTAGCCAAAGCACAAGTTAAAACACTGACACACAAACACTGAAGATGAATCTGTTTAAATGATGAACTCCAGTAGAATAAAAGGACACTTAAGATAAGAGATAGAAGAAGGATAAAGAAAATTCCTCTATAAAGAAACAACAGAAGACAATGCATTATTGTAAATTACCTACCCGAGGCTTACAACTTATGACAGGAGTTATTGCTCTTACGTAACAGCAAATAAAAGAAATAGCACATAACAGCTATGGATGGAAACAGACGTACGCATTAGAATTACTTACATCAATCTCTGCTGGGGCAGTAAGCTGGCAGTTATTCTGTTTCCACATGTCCACGCACTGCAAAAGGAAGACAGATGCTTTATTTCATAAAAAAAAAAAAAAATGACATTGCAATATTTTCAGATATTGTGATATTAAAAACATAGAATTGTCACCAGATTTATCCAAAGTCCACAATACAACATGTTGTGATATTAATAATACACTTTGTGTATCCGAGATTCGAGTAAAATAAACAATGTTGGGTAGATATATAATCAGCCTCTGGTCATGCGAAATGAGAACAGTGCAAATCTTTTGTATTAAACACAAGGGGCAGCATGATGTCCCTCATTTAATTTGCCTTATGGGACACTGTGTGTAATTTGCATTATATGACAGCCCTACTGCACACAGTTTATTTAATAATAAAAAAAGCCTATATAATTCAGTAGGCACAGTGCTGATTCCTGCACCCTGATGTGCTTCACATCTTAACCAATATCCATATGTAAATAGTAATGTCAACATTTCACAGGTTATATACATTAAACCAGTTCATTTTAAACAGTGCAATAATGTGTATAGAGTATGTATAGTGTAAGTTTATGTGTATATGTATATATTCTTTGTTTCTTATTTGGGGGACCATGCACCTATGTTTTAATGTGATGTGACAAACAGGATTTGGTTTGATTTACAAGATTAACAAAGATTCACATGTATAAGTCTGCATCTAAGCATTGTAAGAAGAAGTATAAGCAGTATCTTACATTGCCAGCCTTGGAGATCTTGAGGTCTGCAAAAGGTGTTGATTTCCTGTCTTTCCTTTTGTGAAGGTAATCAAGCAGTCGGAGCTGGGGCGGTGTGGGGAGATGGGCCAGCTCCTGCTGCCGGTTCAATGCTGCTCGCGAGTACCTCTTAAAACACCTGAACCACAGAAGAACAGCAATATTTTAACATAAGCTCAACGAGATGCCGTTTAAAACATCTTTTCTTTTAATGCATAATCCTGCACTTGGCAAATCTGGCAACCCATCTATCCTTATAAAAAACACGGTTTTACACAGCTCTAACATTCAGATATTTCTTTAGCACTTGACATCCTGGATCAGCTGTTTTACTACAGGATTAAAACTGAACTATTAAGTGGTAGATCACCAGGACTGGATCTGGGCACCCCTATTTAGACAAACATTCTTTCTTGATTCCTAACCACATTAACGCTGTGTTACATAAGGCAGAAAAAACTGGGAGGTAAAAAAAAAAAAATGTAGAAGCTGCTCTGTTTTAAAATATTGAGTAATCACCCTCTTTAAGCATTAGCCAGCATACAGAACCAGAGTACACTCGTTCTTCCACAACTTCAGCAGATGTTAGCCTAGCCTGAAATTAAGACAAGATTCACTCTTTCCATTAGTTCTACTGAGGGTTATAAAACTGCATTCCAAACACACTGAGCCATCCATCCTCCTGCCCTCAACACTCTTCTAGCGAATACCAACAACACTCTCAGAGGGTGACAGACACTGACAATTATTTAAAGTATTTAACCACATAACCATACACACATGCTGGCCAATATATATATACACACAGAGGGCAGCCCATTCCCTGTTATTTGTAGTGTGTATATTCACCACAGACGTAGACCGTGCATCTGCTTGTGACAACAGAGTAGATTACTTCTGCAAGTCACAGGCAAAAACTCAAAACAAAATTTCAGACATATAAACATGATTATATGCAGGCATCAGTCACCGTTTCATAGAGCGTGTGTTCATCTTCTGCTTGTTGTAGAGCAGACGGTTGGCGGTGCAGGTGACCGAAACGGAGGGGTCCAGACATAGAGGCTCTGCTGTGGCCAGAATCAACTGGCTTTCCAGCTGCAGCTTATCATCCTATAAACAGGAATATGAGAACACCCAGATCTGGTGAAGAGATCTGTTACATTCTGTTTAAGACGTATAACTAAATGATGACACTGCTTAAGGCCCATTTGTGCACGCAAACCAGGGTTCTTCAATGCCCGTCCTGGAGGGCTGGTATCTGGCACAGTTTGGAGATTGTTCTGCTTCCCCTTCCTAGACCAGCTTCATCATATTAATTAACTGCCAGGTTTAGTGGGTGTGTTTGAGCAGGGAAATCACCAAATGTGCTAAATACTTGCTCTCAAGGACCAGAAATGAAGAACGCAGGCGTAAAGACCTTTCTACCTGTGTCCACTTGTGGTGATCACTTGTCATGGCATGGACATCACAGATCAGGGTCTGTAAAAAGGAAACAATATAGTGGGCCTTATAAAGAGCACAAATACAAATAAACAAAAAGATATCAATATAAAATGGCTAAAACAGTAGCATATACTGCCTAGACCAGTTCTCCACCTCATGCACTCTGAATGGTTTAGATTTTGGATTTGAGTATTAGCTTGGGGACTCTTGTTTAGCGGTCAAAACCCCATCTGAATCTATCCTAATACTTACCTGCATAGTTGGTCTCAGCAGTACATGGTGGCTCTGATAAGAGGGCATCTTAGCATTCCCAGACTGTCGGTAATCTCGGACCTCTGCGATCACACAGCCACAGTGAAATATGTTCACCTGAGGGGAAAAAAGGGCATTTAGGTGACTTAGAGTACATGTGCTTTATACAGATTTAAAGAAATAGTTAATAGTTGTTAATAAACAATGGACATATGACCGTCACCAATGCCATCTCTGTAAATACACACCCAAAAACACCCTCATCCCACTTAAATTGCACTAATTTCACTAATAACCTTTCCAATTATAGCTTCAATGTGTAAATAATGTCTATCCGTGCTATTTTACGGTTTTCACAGGTTTACACAGCCTGCAAATATATTAAGCTAAGTTGGCTGCCCACCGCTCTGGGTGTGTGTTCTCACTGCCTTAATCACCAGTGTGACTGTGTGTGTGTTCACTGCCATAGATGGGCTAAAAAATGTTTTTTCTAAATGTAAACTGATGACAATGTTGATGGCGTGCAAAAAGGTGGAACTCGGCAGTGTAGAAGTACAGCGCCGGACAGTCTGTGGCATCCACATAACAGAGGCGCAAGATGGAGGAGTGAGAAATCCAACTGAAGCTTGTGTACGGAAGCTTACAGTCCCTTGCTGTTTTTGTTTTATTTAGCTGACAGTAAAAGGACCATTGAACAAGTGATGTTAGAGCTTCCACCCAACAACGTTGCTTACTTGAGATTTTTCTAGAAGGTCCACCAAGATAGGAGGTAGCTCCTCAGCATCCAAGTAGTCCAGTAACTCTCCTTCTTCATACGGAAGACGAATTGTCTCTGAATCTGACAAGAGACATTCAAAAGGTGAGGTTTCATGTGACAAATGTATGTACAGCCTCATGCGAATGTTTGGGGATTTTGCAGGCCATGCCTATTTTTTTTTTAACAATAATGTTAAAACATTTTAATGTTAAATTACACAAATAAAGTTACAAATTCTTAAAAATACATATTATAATGTGCAGAAATGTGTTGTTAGTAGAGGATGAGAATATTTTACCAGGGTGACTGAACCTTCCTGCATGACCGAATGTACTGCAAAAAACGTCCGACATGCTGCGTAATGTTAGTGCTGAGAAAATGAGCAAATGTTGAGGAATTAACATAAACTGCATACCAGATCCATTTTTGCCTCTGAGCATCAATGAGTATCCTTCATTTCCAGGGTACAGGTTGACCACCAGGCACGAGACTGACTCCTGTGACACCAGCTTCTCTAGTAGATTCACATTTCTTCTAAGTTTCTGTGGGAAGAAAACATATTGTGGCATTTTGTGAGTGCATTCCTCTGTTAAAAACATTAAACCTCAAATGTCCATATTTTCCCTAATATGTAAAAATAAAAATGCAAAAATGCAAAGAATATTTTTTTTAAAAATACTATAAATGCTGCAATTTAAAGCTGCACATGAGAACAAATCTGGTTTGCTAGTATTACCTTTAACTCTGGCTCTTTTTCACACTCTTCAATGTACAGTTCATAAAGTTTCTGATATAACGACTTCCTCCCACTCGAAGAGACCCTTCTCCTAGACGGTCGTTGTCGAGCACTTTCGACGATGTACTGGACACAGAACACACATTCTTCAGCATGATCGAAAAACAAAGCACAACCTTTTGCCAATGACGTACGATGAATCATGAACTACGAAAGAGTTGCCCAACACGGACGTCGTACCTCAGCCCGATCCAATGCATATTCTAGGACTTGTTGCTGCAAAACACAACAAAACGTTGGTGATGGTACTCAACATGCATATCTGCTGCGCTCACACCAATTTGACGCAAAGGTCATCTCTTAACCTCTAAAGTGAACCAGGTTTAAAAAAAAAAAAAAAAAGAAAACACCACCAAACACATTCACATACACACACAGTGAAGACTAGCTGATGTGGATGTTATCTAAGTAGATTCAGAGGACAAGCAGCACTCGCAAGCTTACCATTGTGATCCACCACCAGTTGCTGCGTGACAGGAGGTGATGCTGTCCTTACCCCAAAACTGTCACGTCCATTGACAGTCCATTCAAACCCTGGAGTCAGAAAAGCAGTTATAGCTTCAGAAATGTTCTCCCCACAAGACTTCACCACTCAGTTCACTGCGTCTCATCAAGCCAGTGCACAAGGCGTGGGTGACACGAAAAGAAAATAACAGGAAACTTAATGAAGGTCCATGAAGATGCCTAGCCAGCCAGTTAGCCTAAGCACTGAACATTGTGTGATCACCTGGCTAACAGTAGGAGCAACACACCGACGGAGAGCGTTAACTGAGAGTCTACGAGAAGCAGAAACGCCAGGCTGTGGTGAACAAATGCGGTGCATGAGCATCTCGAGGAGACAATAACCTCATCGTGTTACCAGGCTAACTTCATTGCTCGCTCTCAGGCAAATGGCAGGCTAGCTGAGGCTAATGCTAACTGGCTAACAGCTCCGCTGCTCCCTCAGCCTGCTGCCAAAAAAGCTGCAGAAGTTAGGAGGGCTCTGCGAGCGGGGACGCGGGGGCATTAAGGGACGGTTGCAACGAACAGAAACACGGACTTGCCCAGTGAGGCGCATCCCCGCAGCTCGAGAATGCACAGCAACAACCACGAAAAACGCTCCTCCAGTGCCTTCAATGAAAAAAACTCACAGCAGCCATTTTCTTCCAGTGTAACAACAAAATCCAAACTTCCGGCGAGAGAAGGAGGCGGAGCGGCATCAGCGGAGGAGTCGAATCGGAGGACTCGAAACGATTCGAACGAAAGTCGAGTTCGAAAAATAAAACTTTGGAAACTTACGACGTTAAGTTTGTTATTTAGCAGTGAAATGTTAGATGGGCCCTTTAGCTCGATGATAGGTGGGGTGGCGGGAGGAGGAGGAGGTGTAGCTACATACATGTGGTTAATGTTACCCCACCCCAGTGCTGCTGAATGTTTAAGGCATGATAGCTAGATGAATAGGCTTTTACCGTCTTCATCTTACACCCATGGGCGCTGCAGATTATTTTGGAACTCATGCAAAGATCATATACTGTATTGATGAAGTATAAAATACTTCATGAATACATCTTTAGGTCCCCTGCCAGTCGCAGGTCCTTAGGGTCGTCCTACCTCCACATCTGCACTGTACCACCTCTTCTCAGTCCATGAATCCCATCACACACCCTGCAGGTATTTATAGCTCTCATGTGCAAATCAGTCTGGATGTCAGTTCTCCAAGAAATATTGATCATATTGAAAATGTATTTAGGTAATGTGATAGGCTTGGTGTTCAGCATTGGGTCAACTAAGTTGATACATGGACTAAGTTTTGAATGGGAAAGTGTGTGTGTGTGTATGTGTGTGTGTGTGTGATTGAGGGAGAGACAAGAGGGCTGAAGCACACTCATGGGCACCATCTGAAAATATAACAGATGGAAAAACAAGGTTTATTAAATCAAAGAATCAAATCTCAGCTCAGCTGGGCATGATGACACTTTAGCCAAAACTTGTATATGAACATGAGGTAGATAAGCAACGGCACAAGGATGCCCATCTTCACAGGCCCATGTTCATGTTCTTAGCCAGGCTGGCTTAGATTATTCGAACCCACACTTAAATGGCCTGTGGTTCTGCTTAACATGCTATAAGTGTGAGGATATGCATCAGATGTTCAGTTTGATGTGGTATTTAGGAAAGGCTTCACACACAATTACGCAAGTACGCTCTGGGACAGGCCGAAAGAGACTTTCATGCAGCCACTTTCTGCAGAGGCCATTCTGCCAGAAAAGCAAAAATCAATGATGATATTTTAAATTAACATAATGATGAAATATTGTACTCTATAACTCTTATCAGACTGAGTAGAAAATTATTGGCTGCCTGTGTGTGTTGTGATTTTGTTGAGCTGCTAGCAAAGCAATGAGCAGTGAAAGTGGACAGGTGAGCCTCCACAGGATCAACCTTTACAGGTATTGCTTAGCAGTACAATGGAATATATCCTCCATGTTTAATGCATACACACACACACACACACACACACACACACACACACACTAGGAAGAACTTGGTTGAGTTAGGGGTGTTGCTCAAGGGCCCCTGAGCCATGATTGTTGAGGGAGGTGAAGGCACTGTTCCATCACTCTCAGCAACCTTCTTGTCCCAAGCCCACTTCTCTAACCTTTAGGCCGTGGTGTTGGCTACCCCCTTGAATGTTGACTTGCTTGCTCACTACCAAGATGAAAACCAAAGAACCAATACATATTCAGTGAATTCTACTGAAGACAAAAATAGCACCATTGGATGACTGAAGCACCTTTAAAACACATGATTTTTGTAATGCATGCCTCAAAAGCAAGATAGTAATTGGCCCCTTTTATTGGCTTCCATGAAGCACACTGCAACTGCATCTGCAACTGTAAAATGTCCAAAACGTTTTTCTATAGCCCATTAAAATACTACTACTACTACTACTAATAATAATAATAAAATGTTGGATTATTCTATTAGGAAGGCAGAAATCATTCAGATCAACATTTCTCAGTCCAGTCCTCAGGGATCACCAGACCCTCCATGTTGTTGCTGTATCCTAGCTCCAGTACAGGCGTTCAGTGTTCCTAATCACACAAGATTGTGAACCAGCTGGGAGGCTCCAGGGACTGGAGTTGAGAAACACTGATTTAGATGTCCTGAGCAGTGTGTGGAAAGCAAAATGGAAAGACTCACTGTTGACCCTTGGTAGTGAAAGGGAACTGCCATGCTCTAAATATGGACTAAAGCATTTGCTTTGGACCTGCTTTTCTAAATGATCTCTGGTATTGTAACACTGCAACTGATTCTGTGCTAAACAAGAACCTACAACCTAGGTCCTAAAGACACTGATACAAACCCAATTTTCCTGCCCAACACACTTATGATCCTGACACAAGGAGGGTGTTGATTGACACATGCCTTCTCCAACGCATGCACTACCAGCCACTGTGCAACCAACACACTCCGAGAAAAGCACACTAAAGTGATGGGGGGGGCTAATTGGCCACTCAGGCTCTGGCTGCTGATGGCAGACAGCATGACTCAGGATTCAAACCATGGGGCATAGTGGCAGCACCTTAGTCAGTCACTCAGACCATCTCCGCTTTTTAGTACCTTTAAAACATATTTAAAAGGTAAAGTCCAACTGTGTACCAGTACCAGTGGCAATTCTAACTACCAATACAATAAAAAATGTTTAAGCTTTTCTTTTTAAAACAGCTCTTTTTAATGAAAGCACTTAAGCATCTAGAAGTTAACAATATGAAGCAGTTTTAAACCAGGTTTCTTACAACACTGGACTGGACCGCCTCACTCTGTTATGCATTTGAGCTCAGTCCCAAATGATTTTTTCCTTTTATACCAGTAATCTATTGATTATCTCATAGCCGTCCATTTTAATAGTCTAGAGATGGCAAACAGGGGCATACAAGGCAAATGTATATCTAGAAAAATATTTTTTTAATATTTATTTACTGACTTTAAAGAAAAAAAATTATATACAAATCATCACTCAGGACACCACTTTCACAGGCTGGAAATTCCACAAACACACATTATTGCATTAGCTGTTGAACAGGGTAAACACAAATCCACACAATACAGCCCTATGAAAAGGAAAACAATGAAGACATACAGGAGAAAAATAAAATTAGCAAAGAAAGCTAAAAACAGACAATGTAGAATTCCAAACGAAATGGACAAACCAGAAAACATGTCACATTCACTTTACTTGCGTCACTGAAACGGTATATAAACGGTCACAAAATGACAATCTAGGCAGTGGGTGGTCTAGGCATAATGCTGTAGCCTCAAATATTGGTTGAAATGAATTATACACGATGGCGATTAAAACACAGGCGTGCAAAGGTAATTTTTTTTCAGATTGGGTTCAGTGTCCTTAAAAGACTGCAAAGACGGCTCACGTGTTTGTCCTTGGACAGACAATGATGTGCATCAATAACGCTGAGGTGTATTGCAGTCTGTCTTACAGCATACGGAACAACATACATGCAACGACACATTAAACATGAAACTCAGTCATGAAGTATCTCAAAAGCATTTCCACACAAACCCCAGAAGGGTCAAGTACAATTTGCATCTCTTATAAAGAGAAACAATTTAGAATAAGCAAATGTCGGATTGTTTTTCTAAAATAATTTTGATATCATACATATATTTCATATCTGAAAGTTCTCTATGGTTTTACTCTCAGTAGGGATTTAACATAAACCTTCACTGAAAGGAGGAATTAAACCTACAGTGAACAGATTCTTTGGACCTCCACCAGATGGAGCTCCAGCCTCACATCTTTGCATTTTTACATGGAGGGGATGGGGACGAAAACAAAAACACTACTAATGCATGAAACTCAAATATGAATAGTTTTACAACACTGAAGAGAAAGAAAAAAAAAAATCAGGCAAAGCAAAACAAGTTTTAAACATGAGATGAAATGTAAATTGAAGTTAAAACAGAGGAAACGGACAAAAACTCTGTTCATGAGTAACATTAAATATATATGTCCTATTGTTCATAACAATATCAGAAGAGAAATAAATAAATACTGAATTTTTGTTACCTTGCGGCAACACAGGCTTTGGTTAGGCTCTTTTTAAGGTGCTGAAAGTCCCTATGCAAAAATGACAAGCGCTGACCTTACCTTCTTCAAAGCTTGTCTCTGATTATCTGGGGAACGTTCCTGAAACTCTGAATATATTCACTCTTAATCTTAGACAATGACCAGGTATACATTTTCCTCGTAGCTTATCCTGACCTACCCAAGAGAACCCAAGAAAAAAAGAGAGAAGGGAGAGAGAGAAGAAAGAAAAACCAAAACACGGCAAGAAAGACAAGAAAGACCTTGAGTCGTCTGCAGGTTCGCTCTTAAGAAAAAGCAATAATAAGAAAAATCTGCTTCAAGGTCCAAAAGCAAAAGCCGAACTCAGTGAAGTGTTTGTGTCGTCTGCTGCAGAGCAAAGCATCTCATAGTAAGAAGACGCCACAATCTGCTCAACTCATTACGAAGTACCATTGCCATAATTACAGACGGAGAGAGAGAGGGGTGGGGTGGGGGATAGAACGAGAAAGAGAGAAAAACAAACAAACAAAAACCCAAGACACACACACCCCACTATTAACTAAGTGAATGTTACCACGGCAACGACAGAGCAGATCAGCTCACACCGTTGGGTAGAGAGAACTGGAATGGACTCTGTCTATCAAGCACAGCATCCTCCAATCCCCCAACCAAAAACCCACCTGAGCTGAACTACGAAAATAATAGCAATAAATAAAACACAGAGACAAAGAAATGTAACAAACCACAGCATAACATTAATAATAAAAAAAGCAAACAAGTTTAAGTCTATATTGAAGAGGCCATTGTTGTAAAACAAAAAAAAAAAAAACTACAAAAAGTTAATAAAAAAAAACAAAACAACAAAAAACATAATAATGAAGACCTCAATCTGCATAGTAACCACAGGACCACCAGAATGAAGAGACTACCTTGCTCTTCAACTGTCTCAAGTGTAAGAGTCTCTTTCAAAATGTTCCTCCTCTTCAAGTACTGCAAAAGACACAATGTTGAATGCACCACTGCACCCCCAGTCCACTCAAAACCACACTTTTTGAGTGAGACACATGCCACTGGTGTGACTGTGTGTAGTCTTCGAGTCGTAATCCACTACTCCAGGCTGCTGTCCCTAGTCTCTTTAGTCTTGAGGGAGTTTGGAGCCCCTTGCAGCAAAACCACGCTTTACTCCACTGGAGCACTGCTGGCTTTGACCCCCGCCCGGCTAATCTGGAGCCAGGGGAGCTTGGCACAGTTCTTGAACAGCTGCTCGATAGCAATGTGCCGCACGTGGAGCTGAGACGCCAGAGAGTCCTTCTCCTGCACGGCTACGGAAAGCTCTTCAAAGACCTCTGGCAAAGAGACAACAACAGTGGAGATACAGGGAGGTGAGTACTCAAAATAGGACACACAGAGAGATGTGCAAGTTAAAAAAAAAAAAGAAGCTGTAAACTGTACTGGTGACCTGGTGGAAGGTTTAGGAAAATCAGCTGTAAAACAGAAGAACACGATAATAGGTGGTAGTAACTTCAGGTTCCTGCAGAGGAGTCACTCCTTTTGTCCAATCAATAACATCTGGTTGGTGACCTTTTCTCAGCACATCAAGCGAGACACTCACTGCACTGTACCTTCTCTTCTCTATCTTGGAATTCCCTCTCAAACCCCACAGGTATTCACAGCCCGATCATCCTTGTGCAATGCCATCTGCAGGAGCTTGAAGTTACGACCACCTTAAACATGCAAAGCAACTCATTTTGCCCGGTGAGCTTATGAAAAAAAAATACTGAAAGATTATTAGGACCTTCGTAATGCTCATTAACATTGTAATTAGTACTGAACATGTTGGACGATCTGTGATCAATACAACTAGAAATGGCACCGATCCGATACCAGAGCTTCCTGCAGTGCCACAATGCTGTAAAGTGCGATGACCATAAGGTTAAGGGAGAGTTATGCGCACAACTAAGCCTTAGAGAAAAATGGTGCACTCCAACATGTGCAACTCTTTGCTAAACCAGCACGGGTTGCCTTCTTCTCAAAGCTCTGCAACAAGAAGACAGTATAGCGCCAAACCTAGCAAGCTGAAGTTGGCTTCTTGTATGATTATTCTGTTCCACCTTAAAACTGGTACACTACTGTACCATTTAAGGTGGAATAAAATAAAATAATAAGAAAGGCCAGTTTTCGCTTCTTTTACTGACCACTGCTTTTCCACTTATGTTAGCGCAATAGTAACAGTCAGCCAAATCTATTTCGTCCCATTTAAATGACAGTTAGCATACTATGCTGTAAACCAGTCGCAGAAAGCAGTCAGAGCATCCTGTTCTCATTCTGGCTGTGATGTCAGCAAAGTTGAGCACCAGAAACAGAGAGCAAAGCTGACAGTCAAGTAAAGCATCGTCCTTCCCTGCTAACTTCATGCGTAATTACTCTCAGACTGGTAGCTATTAACCTTAAGCTGTTCGTAAAGGCTGAGAAACTGCATTAGTTTGCAGCTAGCTTGTTAGTTTCAGGGCCAATACAGCACCCACAGAGGCCGTTCTCAGTTCACCTCACTCACCAACAGGGAGGTGTTTCCGTCTGCAGAACTGCTGCTAACTGGATTTTCTCTCTTTTAATAGACCACATAAAAATCCCAGGAGATCAGCAGTTACATAAATACTCATACAACCAACATGGCACCAACAAACAGGTCATGCTCAGGATCGCTGAGATCACATTTCTTCCCCCTACAATTCTGTTGGTTGATGTGAATATTATCTGAAGCTGCTGGCCTGTAGCTGCATTATTTATGGATTGCACTGCTGGCACTTGATAGGCTGATTAGCTGAGTTCTTTGTTGCGGTTTATTTAGTCTGCTGCTGACCAAATGGCACAGTGTTATACTGCCTCCACTGTTTATGTCGGTATTGCATCTTGTGGATGCCTCTCAGTAATTCCTAAGGCCGTGAACAAACCACAGGGCTCCTTAAAAAGGTTGTTGGTTGTGTTTAAACTCAGGGGTTTTGTCTGTCCTATTAATGTGTTCTATTACCTTAAAACAACATTATGAAACATTACTACCTTAAAATAAGAGCTTCAGCATCACATTAATGCACCATTGAGAATAGTATCTCTTATCATTCCCACCTTGGACAGGACAACGTTCATGAGAACTACACAACACCTTGTAACCAGAGTTATATCTGTGCAAAACCCTGTAATATTACTTCCACTTTCAGTGACTGTTCTGCATCTCTCAGCCTGTCCAGAAATGCATGTGTAAAGCAGGTCTTTTAGAGGTGTCAAAGTAGAAATGACACGTTCCGACTGTAGGGGGAGCCCAGAAGAACAACATACCAATCAACCTGCCACCAAGAAAGACAAGCTATGACTATGGTAGCAAAGTTAGGCAGGGGAGGGGAGCTTAAATACTTTGCTCTTGTAAACAAACTTGGTCTTTGTAATTTCTAATGTTTGTTATCGGTTTCTAATATTCAGATCTCACACAAACATTCGCCCGAACCAACCCTAAATTCACCCAAAACAACCGCACTCCTCACTGCACCGCAGTTTTTAACCAAAAAACCAGGCCGTTCATAAAATACTCTAGTTTCAGTGTTGGCACCGTGCTAAATACAACTACTTACTTTGAATCTGCAGCAGCAGTTGTGAATTCAGCTGATGGAGCTCTTCCTTGCTCATTTTTAGTACTGCACAAAAAAAGAAAGATAAAAAATACATGTTAGCACCGTAAACAAATCATTTTCCAGCTTTGCCAATTCTTCACTCACATTCTTTTCAGAATGCGTTTTAAGTCTCAGCAAATTCAATCTGACATATATAAGTAAGCTTAAATCAATGCCTGATGCCACCTAGAAGAGTACGGTCATTTAAAATCAGGGGGAATTATTTATTCTGTAGCAATGGCTCCCATGTACTAATTACTGCCTTTTATCATCTGTTACATGTGTACTGCATCTTCAATGTTCTGAGGTATGTCGAGCACATATAGAGCAAAACTGGATATGGATACCTCACTACTTTAATTTAATGATGTTCTTTATGTCGGGGGGTGAGCGGGGTGGGAGTTCTTCATTCATTTTTGTTCAGAGGGGTATTTATGTTATATGTAGGGAGACCTGCACATGTTTTTTTTTAACCAAATAGGGTTGCAAAGGAGTGGAACATTTTTTTGATAAATTTTCACTAAATTACTTTGGGAATTTATGGGAATTAATAGGAAATATTGGAGAATTTAAAGGAACCAAATCATACATTTCTATCAAATGTACTGCTTTTTTGTCAACTGCAGACATGCATAACAATACAAATAAAAAGTACCTTGAGCAACCCTAGTCCCAAATGTTATTTAAAAAACAAAACAAGGTCTAAACAAATTTGTTTTCCAGCATAAAAGCAATAAGGCAACCTGACTCAGATTTAGGCCTTGAGACGGATTCTTTTCACCATTCCTGCATTTCAAAGGTGCACAAGACCTTGATGATGAGACTGACTATCTCTTTTATATCAGCACAGCTTTTCTTTAGAGATGAAAGGAACGAGGAGGAGGAGGAGAAGGGCACAGAAAAGAGGTAAAGCATGGACGGAGAGACAGATAGGAACTGAAGAAAAGACAGATACAGATAGAAATGTGGCTAGAGGGAATGCATGGCCTTCACATCATCACTGACGTTCTGCTTTACTGATGAAGATACAAAATTACTGATAAGGGGCACGGATTGATAGTCACAACAACTTTGTCTCCCTTCATTAGAACACTCTCTGTTTCCCCATCTTGGTCAGCAGCCGAGGTATTTTGTCGTAATTGTTTTAGATACCAGAAAAAGAAAGAAGTACTTTTCTGGCGGCTGGGCCAAATAAATACTGCATTTTATCTTATCGACTAAACTGATCTGATCTAATCAAAATACTTATGCCATTTTCTCCTTTTGGCACCAGCAATCAAAGTGGTGTGTGAGCATAGAACTAATTTTTATAAAGGTGCAGTCAAATAGTCCCAAACACTGGCTGTAGTATCTTGTAGTCTGTCCACAGAGAATTATGGTGTTCTTCCTTTTTTATTTATTTTTTATTATTGTTGTATCATTTTTTTATTTTATCTAACAATTCCAAAAAATTCATAGATTTACATTTAAGTGTAAGCCATAAAGTTAACACCACCTCCATGTTTCTACACTCATTATGCCACATATCAGCTCCATTTACCATCCAGGAGCACTCTGTATGTCTATAATTACAGACTGTAGTCCATCTGTTTCTCTGCATACATTACTGTTCGCCTCCTTTCACCCTGTTCTTCAATGGTCAGGACCCCACAGGAACACCACAGAGCAGGTATTATTTGGGTGGTGAGTCATTCTCACTCTCTCTGCAGTGACACTGGCATGGTGGTGGTGGTGGTGGTGTTAGTAGTGTGCGTTATGCTAGGCACTCACTGTCCACACTAAGAGGCAATCCTACCTAGTGGGTCCACCTTGTAGATGTAAAGTCAGAGACAGGAGCTCATCTGTTGCTGCACAGTTTGTGTTGGTCATCCTCTAGCCCTTCATTAGTGGTCACAGGACGCTGTTGGCTGGATATTTGTGGGTGGTAGACTGTTCTCAGTCCAGCAGAGACAGAGGAGTTTAACAACTTCAGCAGATCTGTGGTGTCTGATCCACAGATAGTCCACTTTAGTGTGTGTTGTACCAGCACAACACACACTAAAGCACCACCACCATGTCAGGGTCACTGCAGTACTGAGAATGACCCACCATCCAAATACTACCTGCTCTGTGGTGGGCTCCTGACTGTAAATATAAAACGCTTCTACACGTTAAGTGGAGCTGCTAAAACAAACAACGCGTGTAGAAATAAGGAAGTGGTGTTAATGTTATGGTGCATTATTAGTGTTAGATTCACTTTGGCTAATATTTATTTATTAGGAAAACATCTTGATGGTAAAGAACTGTGATGGTATGTTTCTGCCACTATGTGCAAATGTGCGTGAGTGTGCTCATCTCCCAGCAGTACTCACGCTCCTCTCGGCTGTGCCCAGTGTGCCGTCTCGACCTTGCTGCCTCCCTCTGCTCTCCTCCCTGCTGCTGCAGTGTGTGCTTCTGTTCACTCCTCCACAGTCCCTGTTCAGATCCCTGCAGGAGGCCCAGCTCCTCCACCTCGCCTCCAGAAGGCATCTCCGTCCAGCGTGGGGCGTAGCGGGGCACCTGCGCATCCGACTGAGTTACCAGCTTCCTGTCGCCCTGCTGGCTGTAGCATAGGAGCTGGTGCTTAGAGCCCCATCGGCCGGACGTGTCGAGGGAGCTGGGGTCTTTGTTCTGGGCGTACTGCACGATGCGGTTGATCCTCTGGCTCAGTGCCCGCTTGACGCCCTCGTAAGTACCACGGGAGGCCTTGCTGCGGGACAGCTTCTGATTGGCGATGAGGTGGTACTTCTCAAAGCAGTCCCTGTGCCCTCGCAAAGATGTGGAGTGCAGCAGAGTGGCAGTGGATACTCCTGTGACACATAGAAGAAGAGGACACCAGTACAAGTTAATTCACATATACAGGTTATCAACAACAACAACAACAACAACAACTGCACTTTAAGCATTGGCATGTTTCTGGGCTGAATCACAACTACAGTAAATACACAGAAACTTTCTGTGTATTTGTCTGACTGGGCTGCAACATTGACAGAATTCTGGGACAGCAGAAAATCACATTTTGCCATTGACCTATTGTGTTGGAAACAGTTTGTTTTATTCATGCCTTTTATGTTTTGAGAGCGAGAGAGAGGAGAGATTTGGAGCACAACAGAGAGGCAGATTGGAGTATTCCGATGGTCAGGCAAAAGCAGCTTAGCTGTCAAAGGATTAGTCTTTCAAGCAGGGAAAAGCCTCACTGTCCATTCAGCAGCGCACACACACACACACACCTGAAAAACACAGGTCAAGCGCTATTGGCAGAAAGCAATAAATACTGCACTGTTCCAGTACAATGAACCAAGCTCTCTTGTTATGTATCGAGGAGGAGTGAGAACATTAAATTAAATATTTCTAAACTTATGTTTTATTGATTTCGTTTTCACACCATTTCCGAACACACTAGACTGCACCCAGGACTGATTCTGGGCTTGTTTGAGGGAAGGGCCCCATTACTGGTGGTTTTCTTTCAGACAGAAGAATCCCAAATGAACCGTTGCTCAACTGCGCAATTTTAAAAAGGCACTTGCGTATTTGCAAAACAGACCCTCTAGGTTCAACCGTCATTTTTTTATTGAATTCAAACACTCAAACTGCAAAGAACAGCGCTTTTCTGCAGTCATGGCGTTTCACCATGCAGGAACACCTGCAAATGAGGAGCCGTTTTTGTAGGAGAAGTATTTAGCCATGCAAGCGATAAGTTAAAGCAGTCCTGTGAAGAAGAAGGAAAAATAAATAAATAAATAAAATAAAAAGAGCCGATCACACAACCTCAAGCACAACGCCAGGAGAGGATAGCTTCCACACCTGCAGAGGACCGGACCAGTGTCCGCTTGAAGCAAACCCCACAGCACAGATTTCAGGAGGACCAGAGACCGGTGTTCTGGACCCGCTCCTGGGCTCAAAAACAGCTTTCACTTTTGACCAAACGTACAAAACATGCAGAGCAAGTGTCTCCCAGGTCTGGAAAACATGCTATTGTGAAAATGCCCTGTTTCACAGGTTTAAAACTAATTTCCTAATAATCTTTTGTTTGTAATTCAATCCGTCTGTGGGTCTGTTTGTGAAGATCCTCCGCATGCTTGTGGGCGTTAGTGTTTGTATGTGCACAGTAGGATGTGTGGGGCGTCTGCAAGATAAAAAATGCTGGGAGGGGGGCCTTCAGAGTTGCGCGAGAGAGTCAAAAAACAGAACATCTGAGAGAATAAACAGAACATTAAAAATAAAGTCTACTCTTTAATTCATAAGGTATTTCAAACAAAAAATCTTTTTAGGAGGAAATGCTTTCCAGAGCATTAGTAGGACAGGAGCAAACCGCACTGTGGAAAAACGTTGTATTTTTGGAAAAGGAGAAGCTGGTTGACTCGTACACGCTCCTAAACTCGACGTGCTACTGAAAAGGGGAAGTTAAAGAGCGAGTGAAAAATTGAGCAACAACTCGAGATTCAGCCAAGTATGTGACTCAAGGCAGACACTTCCCTTTTATGCTGATCTAGGATCAGCTTCCCCAGTGCGAACACAAACTGTTAACAGAGATTCCACACAACTAATCTTGGATCAGATTCGTGCAAAGTCACACTCTAAGAACCTCAACATTAAAGACCGGATCAGCGGCCTAGTGTTCAGCAGCGCTTCCTGTTTTCATGTGTAGAGAAAAACCCTCCACCTGAGACAAAACTAACCTTGATCTAAAGTAGGGCAAGAGTGTGTACAAAAAAAAAAAAATAGAATAGGAAGAAAGAAGAGATGGAAATGTTTACCTGTGTCAGTTTTACTGGAGCCGGAGCATATTGTGGTGTCCCATTTTACAATACAAAGAATAACAAGACAATGGATGTGTCCTAATTGCATACTAGAGACGAATACAATAAGGTATATACTACTCTTAATAGTGAGAGGGAGTTAGAGGCAGGTTAGTACACAAAACATGCGACGACCGCATACGTCACTGCAAGTTCATCAGTCGCCATTGCAGCTCTATCCACCTTTACTTTCTCCAGAAGTCAGTAGCTATAGCTCATCCCTCTCGGTCACTGTGTTGTGGGATAACAGTGTCCATCACAAACACGCTCAAAAATGGACCAGTTCAGAGTGTGTATCGTGGATATTTCGGAATACTCAAATTTCATCTATATGACATACATGTCAAACAAACTGTGCCCTGTTCACTATCCCCTACATGCTTTTTAATTCCAGATCATAGAGCACTATCAGAGGGATCTGAAGAGTTAATGGACAGCTCATTGATGGCAGCACAAACAAACAAACAAACAAACAAACAGATCGTCGGTCTTCCTCAAAGAACCAAACGACATGCCCGATTATAGGTATTGCACATACGTTCAGTGTGCATTGCCTGTACACTACATATTATGGTGCATTGTAGGATTGTTCCAGTGCACTGAAAATTCAGCACCATGTTTTTGGACACCATTATAAAATGGCTGCACACGACAAGTAGTGCAATACACAGTGAATAGGGCACGGTTTCGGACACAGCTCCAATATCTAAGAAAAAAAGACTATGGGTTTACAGCTACACACCTACAGCTCTTGTCGCTGCCAGATTTGCACATTTCATGCACAAACCTTCACGCATTTGTGCATTAAAATAACGTTTTACGACGCTACCCGATTGCTCATGCATGTGAACAGTGAGTGGAAATTCTCATTACAGCACTGGAAATGATATAAAAGGTAAAATAAATTAAGAGGGAATTAATACGCATCCAGAAGATACAACACATACTATAACACTGGCTTTAAGATCAAAACATTTTAATAATTTTACTATTGTTTTACGCATAAAAGTCCCCATACCACATATTGTGAAGCTACGCCTGCCGCCTTAAAGTGACACACATGCCCAGTCCAAACTGGGTAGCATCGGAAAACGTAACTTGTATGCACACGTGTGTGAAAGATTGGAATGCACAGTCCAAATCGGGAAGCGACAAGGCTAACGGTGCTAGAATTTGAAGCACTGTGAGCTATGCAAGACACCACAGTTTCTCTTGTTTACTCTCAAGGTTTTCAGGTAAAGAGGGCGTCTGTTAAGCCAGAAGGCTTTTATGTGGCTATAGACGGTAAGAGAAACATCACAAAAAGAAAAAAAAAAAAAAAAATCCCTCTTAAGTAGCAAGTACTTGATTCACTTCTTTCCTATAAGCCGTTTCCTCCCTTTCAAATCGATGTCGGGCTCGACAACGAAAACAGGAAAGAACATTTATAGATAGGACAAAAGCATTCTTTTCAAATCCAATGGACTTAAAAACACACACAGCAAATGTTTCGTTATGGGTAAATCCAAATAACACTGCCCTAATTTTTTGGGGGGGATTTTTAGCCAAGTTACACTACAAAATTAAGACTAGACTAGTCTAAGGATAAGAAAATGAGAAGAGCCCAGGTGCAAAGACTGACTCCTCATCATTTTTTTTTTTAACATGCATAAACCTGCATCTAATGCTTGAGTCAGCCAAATGCCGGGAAACCACCCTTCATTTTCTGAGCAAGTACATACATGCAGACCTGAAACGATCTGCACTGAAGAACACAAATCATCAGTCTGTAAGAAAGTGAGAGAATGATGCATGTGTGTGACAGTACCATGTTTAAAAAAAGAAAAGAAAAAAAGTGTGTGTGTGTGTTCTGCATAATGGCCATACTCAATAACATTACAGGTGCCTGACTACAATCAGAAAGAACATTCAGTCTGAGCTTTGAGGCATTTCATTTATGAAATAAATGACCGTGCCTCTACTTGTTAGCCCTTTTCACACTTAAAGCCTGAACCATCAGTGGAATACTTTTACTGGTAATGTCTGAGCTGTGTGTCCTTCACATACGCAGCCCCTAAATCGCGTGATGTACATGTTCCCACATGAATGTCTTGATAAACACAGCCATGTCCTCTGCATGAACAGCCAGCCAACAGCTGTCATTTCTGAAACATGTACAGACTGTACAACCACAACCTTTCCCTTTTGCTAAAAGTGAAAACGACTGAAAACAAAAGCCTTACAGAATCCTTCGCTTTGCCGAGGCATGGCGCTTCACTTTACCACAGAAGCAGACAGGAAATTTATACTGCTGCTCAAAAACCACGTACTAAACGTACTCCTATGGTGTTTTCACTCACAAAACTAAAGCCAAACACTGCTGTATGCTGTAATGCTATATTGTCACAGACAGGTTCCAATTTGCAGGCTGGAATCTAGACGCTGCTGTATTTCCTGATTGTGCAACAACCTCTTTTCACGGAACAAAACCTCCTGGTAATTTCCTGGGAATGGTACTAGGTCTTGTGCAGGTAGACTGCTGCGTCAAACCCTACCGGAACTCCAACCCACATTCACGGTAAACCCTTCTCAGGTAATTGCGGTTCACTACCTTGGTGAACAACTCTATGAGTTCCATTTACCTTATAGGTTCACAATACAGGGGCACACTTTTAGACTGCAGTTACTGTGCACCACCCCTATACACTGGTCATCACTGTTCATTTTCTGAGCACAGCACCACTGCTGGCCAGGTGTACATTTGAACGGTGAATCACTCTCAACTTTGTGGAATGACAAAGACAATTTTATGCAAAAGATAAGCTACAGTCTTTAACAAGAAGAACCGACAAGATTTCCCCATCGGTGGTCAGAGAGCATACAACACAAACATGACACACAGAAGGAAACGTTACACGTCTGATATGGCACTGATCCGATACCCGGTATCAAGCAGATATCAGATATTTTATCTGCACTAGATATCGAAAGAAAAAGAAGAGTGAATCCAATCTCTCAGAGTGTCCAGACTGAGCAACAGCACAGAACTGCCCAGTGCAGCATCAGCCTCAGAAAGCAGAAGCTGGCTTCTTATATAAACATTCTGTTGGCGTAAGAAGCTGACGAATAAAAAGCTAGCTTTAGTCATCTTTACTGACGGCCACTTTTCCCCACTCACAACTATTATTTGCATTTTATTCTTTAATCCATTCATAGAAAGAAATCTGAGCAACTTGTTTCCAGGTTGGCTGTAACAGCAGTGAAGTTCAGCATCAGACAGGGATGCACTAGAAGTTGAAAGCTGCTAAAACGCTGCGTTCCTGCTGAATTCATATACAATTACAGTCCCAATACACCCTCAACAAAAAGTCTTGGCAAACAAAGTTGCTCTTAGTAATTCCTTAATGTTTATTTGTAAAAATTGTTAGTTGTACTTTTTAATGAATATTTATTATCGAATTTGTTTGATAATGTAAGAACAGGTCATGTGAGAAGTATGAAACCTAGTTTCATGAAGTTTGATTTCACAGTCATATGCAGATTAACTCTTCAAGCACTGCTACACAGTTCAGGAATGACTGGACGAGGCAGTGAGCGAGGGAACTGGAGCTGCAGGACTCAGTATGGTAGTGCCTGAGAGTGCTGAGTAAGAACAGTACAGTGCCTGCAGGAGGTGACCAAGGTGCTGAAGATGAACACACACACACACACACACACACACACACACACACACACACACACACACACACACACACACACAAGTTTACTAGCAGGGTAAACACCACAGGACAGACTGCGTTCCAATGAACTGGTGGTAAAATCACATGCGTTTAAATGATAAAGCCTCATACCTGAGGTGAGCGAGAGGTCTTAGGAGGGTTTTAGACAGTTTCCCGGCACTTAGAGTAGACTGGTTCATCCTTGCTCTGTCTTTCAGTCGACTAAACTTGCAAGTACTATGGGGTTGTCTCCCCCGCTCCCCCCCATTATGCACTGTAACATATTAAGTGTAGCTGAAACACGTCTGAAGAATGCACTGTCTTGTGTGGTTAAAGAAGCCCACATGCACACAGCATGCACCAAGTCCTCACAGGACCTTTATAAACCACCACTCAAGCCTCAGACCTTGACACTGGCTGACTGATGCAACACCACCACAGAGTGCTCATAGTCAGGCAAACCATTTCAGTGCAAGCAGCAGACAACACACTCTGCATTTCTGACAATGCAAGGCAAAATTCCAGGACAAGCCTCATGACAAGAACGCTGTTTACCATCAATGACTCCACTGACAAGTACGAGGGCTGAGAAGTAAATGAATCGTACGTGATTGGCACTACAATGAAACCATTGCATAGGATGGATGACGCAGGGAAGGGTGATCTAGCTTTATAATATTATATACTTTAATTTCACAATACATTTGTTTTTTGGGACTATTTGGACCATTAGTATTATTGTATTTAATTATTCTAATCTTAAACAGGGCTAATTTTGTTCTCTTTGCAATGAAAACATGCAGCTTGGTCAGTGTTCTTGAGTACTGACAAGATCCACTACACAAAAGTAGTGTGGTGTAATTTCTCACAATGACGATAAGACATCATTACGCTGCCCACCTCTAGGATGTTGTTTGGGGACATGGTGTTCTTGAGATAATTCGGTTGAGTGAACGTTTTTAAAAGGAGGCCAGGCCAGAAAGAGAGAGATGGACAGGAGGGGATGGCGTAATCCTCGTCTTTAATTAGAAAAGTGTTCGAGATTAAGCTTGGAGAACGAGGGGGGGTGAAAGGTCACCGTCATGGAAACAGTAATCTTGTCATATGCAATTTAGCATACGCTGCCTGTCTTTTTATTGCTGCCCTCGGAAGCTCTGATCAGTCTTTACTTTAGTACATTACTAATCTTTCCATTTGTCCCAAAGTAGCTTCAGAGACTGTCCACACCAACGATTTGCTCTGGTACTGAAAAAGTAGGACACTTCAGCTGCTCAGAAACGATCCAGCCTTATGAGTTTCCTTAAACATAGTCTTGATGTTTTCATGCCTTTTTGACACTCGGAAATGGAGATTCATTTGTAATTCTGTTGAGGGAATATTAGGGATGCATTTATATATATATTTGTTTTATTATTTTTTTATTTCTTCCTCAGAAAGAAGCTTAACCATGTGCACTTCACGGCTGGTGAATCTGTCTGTGTTTGTCAGCTCTGCTTCAGAGTGTCCAAAATTCGAGGTAAGGACACTGGATCCTTGACATAGTTCTGTGAAACTGGATGAGGCCCTCTGCAAGTGCAAGTCTGTCTCTGTGTGTGTGTGTGTGTGTGTGTGTGTGTGTGTGTGCATGTAAAACGGGGACAGAGGTCATCATCCATGCCCAAAAACAGCAGCACCCTGCTAAAAGTAGAGTGCAGTCAACAGCTGCACAGATAAACAAGAAGAGTATAGACTGGAGCAGCCTCGCGCTCACGTGACTGACTGCGTGCAAACACTGCAGTGTGTAGTCTAGGATGAACGCCTCTGGAATATCTAAATCTCTCATCTGTATGGAGTTTATGCGGCACGGGTATAAATAATGCTGCTAAAAGTAGGGATTAGGATCTAAACCACTGTTTGTGGTCAGTTCAGTGATCTGTGCCCAGGTTCCTGCTTGTAAAGGCGGTCGGCAATCAGACTTCTCATCATGTATTCTGATTACAGAATCAAGACAGAGGTGTTCATATGCACACTAGTTTACGATCCAATAAAAAAAACGACAAGTAACCAGATCCAAAATTAGACGCATGGAGAGGGCACTTGGTGTAAACGTTACTATGGCAACAAGCATCGCTGGAGTCCTGTCAGAATGAGGCGAGCAGCAGTGTGTTGACCAAGTTGTCAGTTGTCACTCAGTGTTTTTAATTACTTTAAAACAAAGGCGTTAGACTCAGGAAAGCATCCTTCAAACATTAAAGAAGGGGCGAAAGTCCCGATCCTGATCCACTGAATTGGACTGGGACATTCCTGTGAACAAGTGGCATAGTGCAAACCTCAAACAGCGTAGTTTGAAAATCTGGAATAACCAAAACAGGGCTGGAAAACCAGCAATTTACACCGTTTACACTGTTATTGTAATAGTCTCGACATTTTTTTTTTTTACGCCCCCAAAAAACATGGGGTAAACATGCCCTACGTATTAAGCTCACCAAAATCTGCAGAGATATTTTAAAAGCACAAGGCATTAACTTCAGCAGGTCATTTTAAAATGAAATATTTGCAAAAACATTTCAATGAAATGAGGCCAATTATGTACCCCAGAATTAAGTGAGTTTATGTGTAGCATCTTTAGTGATTTTAAATCACACGCAATGCAAATATGGCGTTGTTGACACTCCTAACACTGGAGAACCGCGCATCACTCTGCTATTATGCAAATACAAATACATGGCTATTATTGTTGTACTTATTAGATTATTTACAGGCTTGTCCACCTTGCTCGACTGGATAGAAATCACATTCGGAATGGCCTCAATCTGACTACTCCATTATGGATTAAGAGCATTTTGCTGTAACAGCAGCAGATATGACGCTTCGGTACTGTCTGACAAGTGTCTGTGCCTTCGCTTACAATACAGCAGTCACTGTAAAAGGCTAAAACGGAGGTCAGTGATCTTGTAAAGTACATCATTCTGTGTTTAATGGGCACAAAATAGTAGACGACAATGCTGATTTGCTAATAGGCAGCAGAGAAAAGTGAGCACAGGCGTAGCAGTCAACAACTCTTTGAATAACAGTCTAAAACTAATTTTGCAGGGTTTCAGCCTCGGACTGACCGCAAGCCAATTAATGAATCCGACACGCCACATCACGGAAAACCACAGAACATGGTTTTCCGTGAAATGTTTTCCCTCTTTTGAAGAGAGCGTCACTTCAAAAGCTGCAATTAAAGCCGAAAATGACAGTTTAGTCTGGCCCAGGCAAAGCCATTACCGAAATAAAATGATCTTTCTGACAACGGTCACACACATCTCTGCAGGGCTGAGAAGGCACACTCAGCAAATGCAAGCATTTCCATTAATGTGCACCATCCTGCGTGAATTCCTGTGGCTTCTGCTCAGAGATAATCAGAGAGCTTTACACACGCAGGGTGAAGAGTTCATGCCACAATGGTGCAGCGCTTCACAGCACAATGACTACAAACAGCAATCACACACACAAACACATACATATACGTGCACAAACACAGGTCCAGCACCGTTTGATTGCTGGGGGGTCTCAGGAATGTTCCATTATGCAGAATTTCTCTCTGGCCGAGTCTTATGCTCTACTGCGCAAGTACACATTCCACTGCTGTTATGTAAGAGGATGAGAGACTGCTGCTGTGATGTCTCGATCACATTCACTAATCTAGGGTAGAGATTAGAGACATGGGACGGGGGTGGGTATCGGTACCGACAGATTTCCAGCCAAAACACACAATCGGCTGATATGCAGCCAACCATATCATATTCGCAAGTTAAGGATTACATCAGATCTGCGTCAGCTCTACGGAGCTCGAGCACAGCTGCAGTAGTCCATTAGAACCAGTGTTGTATTTCGCTCTGTTTGCTGGATTAACTAATCTGAGGTTATTCCAGATTTTTTTTTATTGTGTCTTCACTCACTGCTCAACCCAGTACAGGGAGTATCAGAGAACAGCAGAGCTAACAAACATCACTAACCACGCAAAACAGCAAACCATGCTGACCACATTTAACCATAAGCCAAAAGTACAGCAGTGACAGTCGGACAGCTATGGGAATCACATCCAAAGTGATTTTTTAGTGGGAGTTTTAGCTCTAGATAGGCAGCCCTTTTGGGTTGGGTTATTCACTCTGAGCTCACTCACAGTGCAGTTCGGTATGAAGGGGCTCTCTCTGCTGATGCTTGACTCTTAAGAGCCAATGTAGGAACATTACAGAAGCCATGCGCGATGATGCACTGCCAAGTATGCTTGGAAAGGTTAAAGTGGCACCCAGCCGTTGATCAGCACTGGTGATCTGGTGAAAGATAATCTGTATCTGGCTCAAATACACTGACTAGCTGATCTCTACTAGAGATCACTTATTGGTTTATCAATAGTTACAAATAATGGCCATAGAATCCAATTTTTATGCTCTTTTGTCAAGATGAAATGAATGTTTGTCTTTTTGCATCAATAAACGAACAACTTCTAAGTACACACAGTACATGCAAGGCCGAGTGAGCAGGGTCACATAGCTCAGCACATTGTACAAAGTGCAGCTATGCCACACAAAGGTGTCAGAGCCTTCACACTCAGAGGAGTGCCTATAAAGCTCAAGTTCATTTCACACCTCACCCGTACAGACTTAACAGAATAACAGCCAAAACACTGTCACCTAATTTGGGCACTTCGATAACAGTTAACGAACGATTATAAAATTAAATAAATAAATAAATAAAAATAAATCAACCTAACCTTTCTAAGTCGATTCTGATGACAGTTTCTAATAACCTTTTTATTAATTGCCTAGTCCTTGATAGGACCTCCCTTTGTTCTCAAAACAGTCTAAATGCATTCCACAAGATGCTGAAAAAACCCACTCCTTTGACATTCTGGTCCATGTTGACATGAGTGTACCACAATTCATGCAGATTTTTCAAGACCACCTTTATGCTGAGTCTCTTGTTCTGCCACATCCTAAAAATATCTTACTGCATTCAGATCTGTCGACTGGAAAGGTCTCTGGAGAATATTAATGGCCTCCTGGTCAGGTTATTAAAACAAGTTTGAGAAAACCTTTACTTTGTGACACAGTCCATTATCATGCTGGAAGCATTAGAAAATGCAGTAGAGTCTGAACATGAAAGGATGAACATGGTCAGCAACAATAGTCAAATAGGCTGTGGCATTTAATCAATGCCTGACTGGTATTAACAAGCCCAAAGTGTGCCAAGTCTACCAATCATTCTTTTTACTGTGGACACCAAATTCTGACCCTAACATCTATGCCTGAACAGAAATCAAGGTTCATCCAATCAGATTTAGTTTTTCCAGTCTTCAGCGATCCAGTTTTGATGAGCCTGTGCCCACTGCCCTCAGCTTTCTTTTCTCTTGGCTGAGTGAGTGTAAGCGATTGGTGTAGAATTTCAAAAGGTGTCAAATTTTATTCTACCGCTATACAAACGAGTAACGCGGCTAACACTGAATTTAATGACAGATCATTTACATTCTGTCCCTTTAAACGGCCACGCAATGCAACAGGGAACATAACACTTGAATAAGAAGCTTTCAAACTCGTGCCCAAGTAACAGTAGTTTCCATCAGCTTCTGACACTTCAGTTGTGACTTGTGCCAGCAGTGTGTGTGTGTGTGTGCCTTCATCAAAAACAACGAGCTCAAATTTTTGGTTTGGTGCTGTAGCCTTTAGTCATGCAGATGACCATGAGTGACTTATCTTACGTCCACAAGTTGACGTTGCACGAGATGGCCTGTTAATGCCCGCAGGGTGTAGGACAGGATTCATCGATTCAGAAAGTTGGTACAGTGCAGTCAATGTCTCATTCGATGTATAAAAAATTGGATCGCAAAGCAAATGTTCATGATTGGCAAAAAGGAGTGATCGCATTTGGGAGTGCCAAAGGCCATAGTGGTAAGAAGGTAGCAGAATCTGCAGGGGCCATTCAAGTCTAGGGCAAAAATAAAATAAAATAAATAAATAAATAAATAAAAACCCTGTCTACAGCAAATTTTTGCCAGAATTGTGGACAAAAAAACGAACTGATGAACAGGGAAGACTGGCTGGGTTTTACATCTTACGTCCATATTTATAGAGGATTGTGACCAACAGTTGCGCTGGCCTGAACAATAATAAGCAATGCTAGTCGTGGGGACTAGCATAATAAGACCTCACTGCTCTCTGCGCTGTGATGGGATACGGAACATCACAGCTAGGAAAGGAAAGGCATAAAGAACGGAACTGAGAAGCACAACAGCCCCCAACTGTAAAAATAGCCCCTATTATTTCAGCTACGGACATACATGGATAAACACACACACACACACACACACACACACACACACACACACACACACACACACACACACACACACACACACACACACACACACACACACTGAAGCAGAGGTTCTGGAAACCACCGACCTTGTGTTTATGCTTCAGAACACAGCGCTCACTCATAAGAAAAATAATGAGCCTGGGGAGGGCACTGCTGAAAGCGAGGAAATGAAACTGTAAGGGGAAGAACGTCAAAGAAACAAATCCTCCTAAGAGCACAGCTGTGTGTTTATCTAGGGCAGTGGAGTGAGCAGGTGTGTGTGTAGGTGTGCGTTCTGTGGATGAACAGGTTTGAACATGCGGCACACTGTACCCCTGCCGTTCCCCCAAAAACTGAAAACCAAGCTGGCGGAAGGTGGCACTGAAGGTAGAGGTAATAGAAGTATTAAAAATGTACTGGTAGAGCTGTACTGGTAGAGCTGTGCTGAAGCAGACCAAACTGAATGAAGACTAGCTCGGTTGAGGGAAAGCTGTGCCTTCAAGCTGGACCATGTTGCTGTGAATGGTACAGTCAGTGTGATGTAATGTTGATCATACGCATGAGGCGATTGGTTCTCATGTTGAGAACCGTGACCATTTGCTCGCGCTCACAGCACAATGCTTGTGGTCTGAAAGACTGGTGTTCGCTCACTGAGACACCTTCTAGGTCAGACCGCAACATCTTTCATTTGCTTGCTTCACTGAATACTTCCCTTCCCTTCTCTCTCAGTTCGTCTTTGTCATTCTCCATTAATCCACTCCCTCATTCTCGGTCTCGCTTTCTTCTCTCTTTTCTAGTTAAATAAGCAGTGGGTGCAGCACATGGCGGGCATGAATATTCACGCTTTCTAATTTGCCCGTCCTGCGTGACGCTGCTCACCATCCTGAGTGCCTCGCACAAATCAAACACGCTCACAGCCCCCATTGTTCTTCGTCAAGTTTGGCGCAGAGACTTCATTAAAGAGGTCTATTAGTAATGGCTGAGTAATCAATAGATGAAAGGCAGGGGTTTACTTTGTTTTCATTTGTTGTGCGTAATTTACAGCCCCACAGACGTGAGAAAAGAAAAATCTTAGTCCGTTTACAGCAGTCACTGTGGCAGCCTCCCCCCTCCAAAAAAAAAAAAAAGCCATTAACAAAGCCTCAAGGGTCCAGGAGATGGGAAGGGAGGGGGGAGCAGAGTTGATAAAAATAACATCCAATCAGTAAGACCGCATTTATGTACATAGATGCTGTACAACAGTTTATCACATGACAGAAAATCAGGACAATCAAGTCAAGTCTTTCTCTATTATAGCTGCTGAGACACACGTTCCCCTGACTGTGTGTAGTCTTATGTAATAGTGTGACCGATTAGGCAGAGAGAGAGAGAGACATCCATAGAGGCTTCTTCATGCTCAGTAGAAGGAAAACAGACAGGCTCACAAACTGTAACCAACCCCACAAGGCATGCTTTGACAATAACAGTCTGACCCAGATATTCTGCATTATTGATCAAATGCTAGGAAACCCTAATAGGGAGGGTGATTATGCAGAGTGGAGGTTTATGTAAATTGCTATGAAGCAACAACAAGGGAAGCTAGTTCATGGAACACGACCAGAAATGAAACATACAGGAAACACTGGTTTGCATAAATGCCCATCTCCAATATACCACAGCAGTCTTAACTACCCAGCTATCAAATCAGGGTATTTCTTCTACATGCATTTCAGTGGTTCCCATGAAGATTATAGATTGTTTCCGCCCAATTTCAATCATCTTACTTTAATCCTGGATACATAGAGCATTTCATGATAGATCATGACAAGTTGAAACATTGGCATCTGAAAAAGAAAAAAAATAAAAATAATCATCCCTCCCCCCAAATATCATGCTGCCCTAGGGCCCAGTGCAGTATTTTTTTTTAGGGCCCCAAATGCCTGGTAGTACCCATGTCAGTACACATTTTTGCCCTCTCCCTACTACAGCACACCTGACCTGGTGAGTGAGGGGCCTGAAGTCATTCTGAAATCCAAACTCTACCTTACTTTGGAATTTAACTGAGAATATGTAAGACTAACAATGAAGTAGCAGTAAGAGCGAAGGAACAATGGCAATAACTGTAGGAAGTAATTAAAAATAACTAAACAAAATGAATAAAATAATAAAACACAGATAAACTCAGAATTTAGATGATCAAACTCCTCAGCCAAAAACACAGAAATTAGCTGCAAACTGAGCAAAGCATTTGAAAATGTTTAGCATTTAAAAATAAGAGACAGACATTAGTGGTCTCTCTTGCTGGAGCTATTCTACATGAGGCATTTACCCTTTCATTGGACCATCTGCAAACATGCGAGAATGTCAGCTAAATCTATCTGCATCGTTTTGGTTCTAGTTAATAACAGTTACAGTAGTTAGCCAACATTAGTCACACTTCCTCAGACATCATATCATCGTCATATCTAATTACAGTACATCCTTGGGAGCGCACTTAACTTAAGGCCTTGGAGTCTTGCAGTAGCACAGTGTAAAATAACATTACCATAAATATGAGCAATTCAGTCACAATTTACAGTCTGTCATTTCATTCAATTGTTGGCTCAAGAGTTTTCTCTGCCTTATCAAGACAAAAGTGTGCTAGATAAGGGGGTTCATAAATTAAAGCGATAAACTAAACCCTAAGGTTTCCATGTTGTAGCTGTCAAATGAAACGTAAGAAACAAAAATGTGTGTTATTCTTCATCCCTTCCTTGGTTGAGCATCGAAATCTCCCAATTCCTCTGTACCAAGATAAGGCCTTCTTTAGTTATTTGCAGTGGCATAAGAAGAAAAATTGACCTAGTCAGCAGCCAGACCATAACTACAGTCAATCCCTCTTACTACCGCAGAATAAACAGAGTAAGGTCCATAATTCCCCTATTTCAAACCACCTTAAAACCGCTGGATAGAGGAGTAAAGATTGAAAAAAAAAAAAAAAAAAAAAAAAATCAAATGATCAAAAAAGATGACCATATTAGGTCACATTTCAAGCAGCTCTGTAGAAAAGAACTAAACCCTCTACGCCAAACCTGTAAAGATAACATTTTTGAAACATGGGCTGAGTTTTCACAGTAACTTTAACATTGAGCAACTTCTCTTTGCGGTTTTGTGCGAGTTCAGGACTGCACGTCATATCATGAGAGCACAGAAAACAGCGGCTCAGAAAATGACCAATAATCATCTGCCATCATTATCATGTTCTTTAGCATCATACTATGCATTTCTTTTAATGAGATACGCTTTCATTTGTTGGTTCACATCTGTCCTACAGTCATGCGTCATAGCTGTGGACAATTAAAAATGCAAAAACCCAAATGTAAACAACAGTTTGCGGATTCTATCTGCCTTTTCCATCGAGTCAATTTATTACATAAGCACATGGGACTACTTTACCAAAGAGCTCCGTAACGTAATTGTGCCAGCCCCAGCACTGAAAGTTGGGGGACCATTCAGAAGCTCTGAATGCAAAGACAGAACAGAACACTACTCAAGTTGTTGTCTTTAGCTGAAGCAACTCATTGATCCTTCTTCCCACCCAGATCCTTAAGACATTGCTCGCAATACATGAACAATCTAACAAATGAAGCACCTAAAAGTTTCTAAAAGTCTTCAGCAATCAGTACGTACTCAGGTCATCAGCAATCAGTGCCGTAACCAATCACAATAAAACAACTGATTTCCCGATTGTGATCAACCACTCTCTGCCCCAATTCAAACTGTTTAACTGTTGGGGTGAAGATTTTGCTTGTTTTTAGGCTGAAACAGGTCTGTCAGAATGAGCAAGTTAACATTAATAAGCTCAAACTGAATACAAATTGTAGCTGCTAATTGGGGAAACATCTGCTTTACAAATTACAATCTGGAAGGTGCCCTAAAATGCATTTATTCAGTATTTGTAATTGCTCTGTGATGTCTATATTGAAGGTACGTGATTTTGGTCGAGGTGTAAAATGTGGCTTTATACACTCCTATACTCAAACCTAGATATCAACAATTTGATTTTCTATTTAGAGCGGGCTCATATACAATTTGATTAGCTCTGCTTTGACTGGCTGGTTAATGTCACACAGGTTCACAGGAGCCACACATCATAGCACAGATTCCCATTGTCTTTAGCACTGTAACAAGAACAAGATTTTCCTTAAACATTCCTGCCAACTGAGTCCTACTGGACAGTTCTGCTAGCTCAAGCTCAAGCTAGCTGAACAAGTGGCAAAGCTGAGCCGCTTTGGTTAGCTTTCAGTCTAGCACAGGTACATGCTCGCTTTGCCAGCTTTTGCTTTCTAGGGCACCGTTTTTATGGTCCCTATTTCAGACACTGGCACAGGCAAAGCCTTGGTCAGAAGGCCTGGTTCATGTACCCAAGGTGGCATATTTTTTCATATCCAGCAGAGCCTGGCAGCGATATGCATGCTTACCAGTGTTACTGATAGACATCTTGGGAAAATGACGGTCTCAGAAAAGCGAGTAGAAAAGCAACAAATGCACCGTATTTGAGAAGGCAATGCTCCTAACTTTCAATGGAAGTCAACATAAATCATACGTTTATTTCAAGTTATTTGTAGCATTTCTATTGGTCTATTCATCCAGAACTATTTACACAGCGTACAGAGCAGCTACAGGGTTCAGAAAACAAACCCAAAAAAAATGTATCCCCAAAAACAGAGATATACATTTTTAATTGGACAGCAGAGATATAGTCTTCCCAACAACGGCATCTTTGATTAACAAAGCCCATGGACTGCCTGTATGAAAACATGCTGAACCAGGTCTAAAAGTGAAGCAAAAAACATTCATTTAACAAATCCGTACAATCAATTTCTTATCCGAGCAGCACACACAGTGCCACAAGAGTGCTCGTGCTGGAGAGAAAAATGGGGGGGGCAAGTCCCAAATCCAGTGTCGAACGCAGCTGTTATTCTAATAGGCCAATCATTCATTAAATGCAAAAGTGGCACTCGAGAGAGCTGCGTTGCTTTTTGAGTGGCATGTCATGCTGGGGAAAAGCAGGCTTTGTGATTAATGAAAAGGGGATAGAAAAAGCAAGGGGCTTTTGCACCATCAATCCAGGTGCAATTATCTGAGCTGAGGTGTACAGCGGCTACATCAAAAAGAACCGTTCTCCCTCTTTCAAGTCTTAACTGTGTCATTTTAATAGCAAGCTGAATAACTTACCCTCTATGCTCAGCTCAAAGCAGACGTGGCAGAAAGACAGCGTTCCCGTGTCTGTCTCCAGCTTACAGATGCTGCAGATGTTGTCATCATTCAGGTCTATGTTAACAAAGTGCTCCTCTTCATCCATTGCACCTTAATGAAAGACAACAGTCCTTTTCAGGTTGGTCTTGTGTGTTTACATGGTCTTTGAAATCCCTGATCACCTTGATCATACTAATTATTCATTAAAAAAAAAATCAAAAAAATCACATAGTCACACCCACTAACAAGACAATACAAACCAGAGCGTTTCCTCTACAGAACATGACATTATCATCATCTCCCCTTCATTTACCACTGAGGTTATCATCATGATGTACAGGGAAAAAAACCCACAACAGGACATGCTGTTTACTTCAGGTTTAACAAAAGTCCCTTTCATAAAGGACGCAGGGATCCTTGCGATAGCGGTCATGGCCACTCTTGTTTTCACAGAAAAATTACTCAGACTAAAAAAAAAAAACAGTCATAAAGTCATGAGAGTCGGGGTGATGCCTGATTAGCTCTGAGTTTAAACATAAAAA
The DNA here is from genome assembly GCF_030463535.1 of Salminus brasiliensis. Lineage (NCBI taxonomy): Eukaryota > Metazoa > Chordata > Actinopteri > Characiformes > Bryconidae > Salminus > Salminus brasiliensis. The sequence continues at coordinate 18,060,377 of NC_132893.1, read as the reverse complement.
CAACCAAGCAAACTCTGTTTTAGGCCGAGGCTTTCAATCTCATATGTTGTGAAAGTACACCAGCAGCCTATGTAAAAGCAATGTCCCCAGCTCTGTCTAGAAACTACTGAAGGCCCATTTAACCCCCTTTGTTGGGCAATGTTAATATAACTAGCTACTGTACCTGTATCTGTGTCTTCAAAATGTGGCACACACCACACCAAAGTCTCAAACCCAAAATAAATAACCAAGAATGACTAACTACAACCAAAACAACATTACCATGCTTGTATTATATTATTAAATGTGAATACATGTAGCACCAGCTACCAGCTAGCTAGAAACAGGGGCTGCGTTCAACTTAACTGCATAGGCTGACCAGCTATAGCTAATAAGCAATGGGCTTTAAATAGTCACGACTCGAAGCAAGTCTAAGAAACTCTAAAGAAGTTCGTTTAATCGCTTTCCTGAGTTATCAGACAGAGATGAACAGCCTTACATCATTTTCACCACCAGACATGGATCTCCACGAACGTTAAAGGAGGATTTCGTGGGTCTGGCTTGTCTCCACGTTAAGTATGCTAGCTAGAAATCCTCCGTATCATCAGCCCTGGCTAACCTTACAACTCGCAGCTGAAGGACAATGCTAGCAACAACTCGAGTTCGCTAGCTGACATCAACCAGCCGTTTAAAGACTGTAGCTACCTGTAAAACGTGAGTGAGGAACACCAGTCACTGGCCACAACACAAGCCAAGTATTTAACTCGACTACTAACGATACACTCCATTTTAACTGATATTACCGCGGTTATCGGGCTCGTCTGCTCGCTAGCAAGCGCCTTTTCGCCCTCGCGGAGAGTTGTGCTTCGTGACCGTTAGATAGCGAGATATCTAGCTTAGCGTCAAAAAGTCGTTTCTGAATACCAGCCCCGTCCAAAATACAGCACAAGGACAGTCACGATAAACGAACAGTACCTTATTCACCGTTGTCAACGAAGTTCTGGATGCGGGCTATGAGGAATTGTGAGTGAGTGAGTGTGGGACCACGCTCTCGGTAAGCCCACGCTCTTGGATGGGCGACAGTATTGTTATTGAAGAGCAGCAGCTACAAGTCCTCTCTCAGAGCGAACCATTAGCACTGTAACACGGGGGGGGACAGCGGGGTCAGTACAAACACTACTTTTTAAATTACTGCATGCTCTTCAAATAAGTCTTTCTTTATTATTTTGTACTTAAATTTATATATACACATGAATGTATATACGTGTGTGTGTGTGTTTATCATTTTTATAATGGGCTTATTTATTTTTATTTGTTTAAGATATTGCATACGTGTATTTACATTATTTGACATTATACAATATAGATACAAATCGTAAGATTATTTCTCTAGTCATGTCAAAGTTATCTTGGATGAGAATGTCATTTTTATTCAAGTTTTATAATGCATTTCTTGTGCACGTTATAATGACATGGTACAGTCCACGCCGGTCCAGTGCTCTACAGCGTGCTGGTAATTTGTCACCTTTGCTTTTAGCAGGGTAATAGGTCCAGTATTCCTCATTCCTCGCACATATTACATAATAATCACTTTATAGACACTTACATGTATAAAATATGTAGGTGTGTGGTATTATCGTGTTTAGCTGACCAGACCTGCCTGTTCCTGTATGGGAAACTCCAGAGGGGGACTTCTCCAGGGTGCCCATTGCGTCATCGCCGTTCCTTGGACAGGCTGATTTCCCTTAAACACAAGAATCGTCCATCCATATAATAAAAATAATAATAGAAAAATATCACAATATCCACAAGTACAACATTTAGATTACTTTCACATTAGCAGTCCTTTTTATTTAAACAGCCTTTAGCCTTCAGTCCAAATGGATCAAATTACAGCATCAGCCTTTATCATGTGCCAGTTTCGTGGTATTAATGGCCCTCTTGGCCAAGTAAAACACCCTAATTTTCTGTCTCTCTCCTCTCTCTGAGGACGTTTCACCTGATTTGCAGTATCGCTAGCGGCCACAGCTAACCTAAGCCCCTAGGAAACTGATACGCGCCTAGTCTGATTCTTTTACAGGGGTGATTTTATTATAGTACAGATAAATAAATAACGAGGTCAGCCCACTCACTAGAAAATGGACAGTGCTCTCACTCTCACGGTACATTAGGTACATATTTGTGAGATATGCTAATAGACCATTGGCAAAAACAGGGTAACTGACGATTGACCGCATTATTTTCAGTCTGATACGCCATCATTAGAGCTGGGGCGCCTCCTTCTGGTGAGACAGAGTAACTGCTTATGGATGTGATAAGGTCTTGGATGTACGCTGTTCTTAATGTGTCCAAAATTATTCATAAATAATTAAAGGTAAATAATCACAGTGGCCTAATCAGCTGCATGTGTGTATGTCTTCAGTAACCTTACACTTATACTTACATTCAGTATTCACAATGATTCTGGGTTGGCTCTGGGCCCACTGCAACCCTCACCAGGATAAATCAGAAAAGAAGATTAATACATTAATTGTGATATTATTATTTTTTTAAATCAGCGCTACCGTTAAAATTGGGCAAACCTTAACTCTGTTACCATCAGCCTTATGTAACCTGTGCATAGCTATCAGCAAAAACTGTAATCTATAAATAATTGAACTCCAGACACTGTATGGGTTTGTCAATTCCACCAGCAGCTCGCATGATTAACTTTGATGAAGGACTGATGAGCTAAACGAGATATTGGATGGTAATTGTAAATTCTCGGGTGTCCTCGAGGGGAGCTATGGAAATGACATGATTTCTCTAGCACGATTCGCCTGTGGTCTCTTTTCCAAACACTTTATATTCTGTGCAATTCAGCAGTAACGTAGCATCTCATATTTTTAACCAACCTACTTTAAAGCAACACCATGTAACATTTTGTACCTTAAAATAAGAGCTTCAGTGTCATGTTGATGCTCCACTGACTGTACTTGGGAGCATAGAGACTCTATCAATGCCACGCTGGGCCGGAAGGCCGGAACTGCACTATGTAACTTGGGTGGAGTTTCATGTGACCTCTGGAAGAACAGCGTAAAGCTGTGTCTTAAACGATGCCCTGTGCCCATATCTCTTACATGTAAAAATCCAGACCACTATATAGAGCACTATGATAGTGCACTGAAAATTCTGCCTTATGTTTTTGGACAGCACTACAAACTAGGCAAAGTTTGGGACAGTTTGAGTACTCTCCATTCTGGATATTTGGCAGTGCCAAGTCTAGACAAGTCATGTCAGAACAACAGCACATCCGAGCATTCAGACTGGGCTTGGCTAGATGTGAACTTTTGAATGGAGCAGTTGCACTTGGGCTGCAACTGATGATGTTTTACAAGGCCACAGGAATACAGAAAGCTAAGAACGCGGATTGAGAAAGTTGTTATGATAGACACTATTGTCCCACAATGCAATGCGAAACAGAAAGGGAGGAGCTACTCATGTCTAGAACAATAATTACATAAAAATGGAGCATAACAATGCAAGCGATAAGGGTGGTGGCTTGAGGACTTGCAGTGATGCATGTTGACAAAGCAACCCTTGATTACTTCCTGTTGGTACAAAATGCATTAGGATTTTATATATATATATTTTGTGTACTAACCTGCCAAACCTGTATTAAGATTAGTATGTCGCTTCTGTCCGATTGTTCGTCATTAGTTTTCTCCGTTGTTTGAACCCTGTAGCTGCTCTGTACACTGTGTAAATATTTCTGGATAAGTGGACCAATAGAAAGGCTCTAAATTTCTCAGATTAAACTCTTATCTTACATTGACTTCCATTCGAAAATGAAGATATTTTTGCCTTCTCCTGTGAAGTCACTATTTTGGACGTACATGTTTTTCATTATGATGCAACAGCAATTATATATAGTATATTTATTTAGTTTTGGTATATCATATGCAATAGGGACCAGGCAGCCAATGTAACTCTTATTTGTATTTATTTAAATGAGGTGTTTGTGTTTTTTTTGAACATATAAACACTTTGTGCCAAGATCATTTCATCAGATGTCTTACGACACAGTGCTGTACACATATAAGGGGCGGTGGTGGCTCAGCAGTTAGAGCGCCAGGCTTTTGATAACAGGGTTGTGGGTTCAATTCCCGGGCTCGGCAAGCTGCCACTGTTGGGCCCTTGAGCAAGGCCCTTTACTCTCTCTGTACTCACGTGTGTGTGTGTGTGTGTTCACTACCACAGATGGGTTAAATGTGGAGGACACACTGTACATAGTACAGTGACAAATACGCGCACCTTTACCTTATAAGTATACACTTGTGACTGTCAGTGACTGTCCACAGGATGGCACCAGAAAAAGATTTTCTAGCTAATGACTTATTTGTCAAGACTCATGGAATGTACTTCAAGTCTGGTCATGTTTCCTCCTTTACACGACAAAACCACTTGGACAAAACACCTGCATGTCGCAGAGCTTGGCAGTCGATCACACCCACAACCTTACAGTTATAGGAGGTTGCTGCCAGTAGCTCTCACAGCAAAATCAGCTGTGACTGACTACAAGGCCTAAGTGGCAAACACTTACAAACCCAGTTGCCATGTTTTCATTTTGTCATTCCCGGACCACACCAATTCCTAGACCCGGACTGCGTCACCATGGACTTTGTCATTTAGTCATAGACTAGGCTTAATTTTTTCTCAGGGAAACGGCCAGACAAGTTTAATGGCAACTGGCAGTATGAATACTAAAGGCTGAGTTTTCTGAACCTTGAATTAAGGAAGGTAAGAAATAGGTAGGAAGGGCAAGGGCAGCACGGCCACATCAAACTGTTTGTAGAGTCTGTCAATGAGTAACTTTCCATGAGGTCAGGAGAACGCATTCATGTGTTTGTTTGTCTGAGTGTGTGTGTGTGTGTGTTCCCTCTAACTGGTCATAAATCACTGACACTTACCATCTCTCCTTAAGCACCCACTCATCTACTGCTAAGTGATGCGTGCGTGTGTGTGTGTGTGTGTGTGTGTGTTCACGTGTCTTGGCCTGTTCCTGTGCTCCAAGACACCATCTCATAGGTGGTAAGACATGTTCTGCCAGTTTTGAAGAACAGATGAAGAGACTCCAGGTCTTTAGTTTGTCTTTGTCTTGTAAAGCTGATATGTTGGAGCCAGTGACACACACTTACAAACACTGCAGCATTGTCTGAGGTCACGTGCTGTGTGTTCAGAGCAAAGATCGAACCCACAACCCAAGGAGCTGCGCAGCACCCACATTACCTGCTGCGTCACTGTACCACCCATTACTATTCATATAATCTGTAATAGTGTGTTTAGTTGATTACTATAAAATGTTTCTTGTTTATTTGTTGTTGATGTGTTATTTGGTTGCATTGTGCATTTTCGTTACCCTGCCTTGTGTGGTTTGTGCAGGTTAATGTTTCAAAACCAACATTTCTTAGCACATGACTCACTGTCCTGTCATTCATTTCCAATACATTTCCAATATTCCTTAGAAGTAAACTGACTTTTTTTTTGTTACTGTGCCTTTAAGACTTACAATGGGATGAAAATGCATGGGCAAAAGGGTTTGTTACTGCACTGTTAAAAGTATAACTTTAAGGGGTTCTTCAAATGGACCTTTTCTGGAAGCTTTCTCCAAGCCTTAAGAGGTTCCTCCAAATTTTCTCTTAAATTGAAAAACAACCTGATTTCCAAAAAGCATGAAGTGAAAGATGACACATTTCTTCATAATTTTAAGCAAGAGTACACCTGTTCCATCTTTTACAGTTTAAAAATCACACAAATAAACGGCCCCCTGCATGGTCAGTAGTTAGTAACATAGCCTTTGACAAGTATCACAGCTTGTGTATGACTGCTGTCCAATGAAAAACATGCGTCTCCATTTTTGTCCATTTTTAGTTTTCTCCATCATTTGAGCCCTGTCGCTGCTCTGTACACTGTGTAAATAATTCTGGATGAATGGACCAATAGACATGGTCTAAATTACTTGGAATAAAGGATTATTTTACATTGACTTCCATTCAAAGTTAAGAAGAGTTCTGCCTTCTCTTGTAAAGTCATCTTTTTGGAATACATGTTTTTCATTGGATAGTGATGAAATGCTTTTTTGTAGCAGGTAACAGTGAAGAATGGGTGAAGATCCCCCAAACAAGAACTTCTTGTTTGGGGATCTTCACCCATTCTTCCCTGCAAAAGGCTTGTGTTTCTGTAAGATTCTTGAGCCAGTTCTAGCATGCATTGCTCTTTTGAGATCTATCCACAGATTTTTGATGACGACTAGGTCAGGTGGTCGCGAGGATTGTGGCAAAACCTTCAGGTTGCGCTTCTTTAGGTAGTTTTAGGATCGTTATCCTGCCTTGGAAGCCATCTTCTTTTCATCTTTAGCTTTTTTTTTAGAGGTGTGATGTTTGCTTCCAGAATTTGCTGGTTTTATTGAACTCATTCTTTACTATCAGTGAAATGTCCCCTTTACCACTGGCTGCAACACAAGCCCGAAGAGGCACTCTTTTAATGAAATTCTGTGTTTAGAAGTCTTTGAAATTTTCATCACCCAGCCTTTCATGTCATGTGAACAAGCCCTAGCCCTTAGTCTGTTATTGCTTACAATTGTTACTGACTGCTCTGTATTCAAAAGGCAGGGGCTAAAACACTCCTTACAACTTCACTATGAACATATGTGGAGCATATCAAGTGAGGAGTAAGGGATGCTTAGCAATGTTTATTTTACTCATTTTCCATGATTAAGACCATTTAACATCAACTCACTTTAATAACTGAGAGAGAAGAAATCAGCATGCATTGAATAAAATGTTAGTTTAAATTGTCATTACATGCAGACCACTGCAAATAACCCTCCAACCACCACTGACAGTTTGTAGCTCCAATGTGCAATATCCCTCCCCCAAGGCAACTCTTCTAGTATGATAGAAATCTACTCTATGTACAGATGTCGCAATTCCAAAGGGGTTATAGAGCTGACCCTGGAGCCGCATGCATCACTTCAAACAGACAAGTCCCCGGCTCTGTAAAAGTGTCCTTTAGTAGGTCTTAGTGAGTCATACAATACACATACACACCTGAAGAAGTGCAGGGTGTGTGAACAGTGTGTATCAGGAAGGAAGTTGAAAGAATGGGTCTGGCTCACCACAATGAATTGATAACAGAGCCTGTACAGTACAAAGAAGGTTCATCACTGTTGTTTAGCCAGATTGCAGAAGTTCGTGAAGTGCGTGAATGGACTTGTGGTTTGATTTTGGTTGTAAAAACATTCATTTTGAATTTTTGTTGATGAGTTTTAGTACTCAAGTAGATTCTTGGTCTTGAGGCTGGAAATTAATGGTCTTACAAGATCTTGGGGCAGGGCGTGGAATTTTCCTTAAGACCAGTCAGTTGTATGAACTGTGAATTGACCAGACTGGAGAATCTTGGCATGTGGAATTCTGTATATGGTTTCCATAGAAACTGAATGTTTACAGATGTATTGGTTTGAAACACTGCTTATCGTTCACACTTGGAGAAAGGCCTGATTGCTGAACAATCCCAAATCCTCTTACGTGGGACGATCTGTTGTTAACAGGTAATTTAATTTTTACACTTACGCTAGTTTAATTTTTACACTGTACTTCAGTGAGGAGGTTATATTACGTTGGAATATTTCCAATGTACAGCCAGAGCTAATTTCCAACTATTCTGGCTTCTGTTGGCAGCTGAAAGATGAATTCCCCAAAGGAGCCAGCCATCTTGGTGACTCACCGCCCATATGTGGCAGAACAGTCACAGGGAGGGTGGCATTGCAGCGCTGCTCAGCTTTATAACACGGTTATGAGAGAACCTCATGCAGACCAGATGACTTCCCAGATATGCTCCACTGAGTGTCTTCAAATCGTCCCCAGCTGGTTGCCATACTGGGGCCAGCATCATGATGGTCAGACTTCACAGTGGTTTCACAATTCCCAGGGAATGGTAAATCAGCCTGGATACCATTATTATGGGTGTCAGGAAACAAGACATCAAGTTGTAGACCCAGCCAGCTTTCATTATCCACAGCCAAACTGGGCTCCAGTCCAGGGAATAGGTATAGTCTATTTTGAAGAGGCACCACCATATATGAACTACCCCCAGATTAGCTACAGTGTGGCTGTACTGCCCACACCTGGCCTTCTCAGAAGCCAGGACCTGCAAGAAGCTCCTGCTACAGCTCACCCCAATGGACTGGATGTAATGTATGATCTTTCCAACAAGCCCCAGGTTCCTACCCACCTTACTAACCCTGGCCTTCAGAGCTTTGGTGATGGATTAGCTTTACAGGACCCGAAGTTCCTTCAAGTCACATCCCTGGAGGATGCTATGATGTTCTTCCAGCATGAGCCCAAGGCCCATTTTGTACCACTGGAGCTTGGAGAGAGTAATGCAGACACAGAGCCAATGAGTTTTGTACAGTGTGAGCCTCAGACTGAAATATCAGAGATTTCTCAGCCTGCTGTAGAACCAGAGTTTGGTAAAGCAAATGCAGACAAAGGGTCAATGAGAGTTCAGCCTTCAGTGAATGATCACTCTTCAGATCACATGGATCTAATGGCCTGTGAGTCCTGTGATGGACCCGTTTCTGCAATAAAACTAGCTCCTACCATGGATTCCTACTATGATGTGGATCACTTTAGTGAACTGCCTGGTTTAGTGGATCCAAAGCTCCCTGAGATTTTCCCTGAGATATTTCTGGAAGACAACACAAGGTTCTGTCACTGTGGGTCTCCGGCTGAAATATCAGAGATTCATCATCCTCCTTTCGAACCGAAGCTTGAAGAAGCCAATGCAGACACAGGGCCAATAAGAGTTGACCCCACAGTGACTGAGTATCACTTTTCAGACCATACAGATTTGGTGGCCGGTACGGAGCACTTCCTGGAGAGAGCTGAATTTTGTGATGGCCCTGTTTCTACAACAGAAGCAGCTCTTACCATTGATTCCTTCTATGATGTGGATAATTATGGTCAACTGTGCCTTACTAACCCTAACTTTCAGGACCTTAACAATGAGTCAGGCTTACTGGACCCAAGGTGTCCTGAACTCACAGCCATAGAATACACCTTGGGGCTTTTCCACTGTGAGCCTGAGGCGAAAATATCTGAGAATTATCAGCCTCTTGTAGAACTGGAGTTCGGTGAAGCAAATGCAGACATAGGGGCCACAGAGGTTCACCCTTTGGCAACAAAATATCATTCTTCCGACCACATGGATCTGGTGGCCTGTACAGAGCACTTCCAGGAGAGAGCTGAGTTCTGTGATGGTCCTCGTTCTGCAATAGAAGTAGCTCCTACCATGGATTCCTTCTATGATGTGGATAATTATGGTCAACTGTGCCTTAATAACCCTAACTTTCAGAACCTTCACAACTGGTCAGGCTTAGCAGACCCAGAACTTCCTAGGATTTCTCAGCCTCCTGTAGAACCAGAGCTTGGAGAAGCCAATGCAGACACAGGGTCAATGAGAGTTCACCCTTTGGCAACTAAATATCACTCTTCAGACCGGGTGGATCTGGTGGCACAAACTGAGCACTTCCTGGAGTTCAGGAATGGCCCTGTTTCTACAATTAAATCAGCTCCTACCATGGATGTCTTCTGTGCTATGGATAATTATGGTCAACTGTGCCCTAATAACCCTAACTTTCAGAACCTTCCCAATTGGTCAGATTTAGCAGACCCTGAACTCTCCAAGGTCACATCCTGGCAAGATACCACAAGGTTCTTCCAATGCGAGCCTGAGATTTCTCAGCCTCCTGTAGAACCAGAGCTTGGAGAAGCCAATGTGCACATAGACTCAATGAGAGTTCCACCAACTCAAGATTACCCTTTAGACCATGTGGCTCCAGAGACTTGTACACAGTCCTGTGATGGCCGTACAGTTCTGTGATGGCTGTGTGTCACATTGTTTAAATTCATGAGCATGTGTCATTGATATATCAAATAAATTCTATTTAGTTTATTTGTTTAGTTTGTTTGTTATTTACAGTTTATTTACAGTTTACAATATGATTTTTCTTATTTCCATCCTGTGGAGATGATACTATGCAAGAGGTGCCTTATTTTCTCCCATTTTCTGTGTTGCTTGATTAACGAAAGAAAAACATGGACGGCTATTCATTTAAGGCACATGATGTACTTTAATTGTCCATCAAATACAAAAGTGAAACTGTGCAAACACTATAGGTACATGGAAAGAACTCTGCATACAAAAAAACATGACCTAATTGCAAATAAATGTTAAAGCAATGCTGCAGGAGAGTCAAACAAAAGGACTACTATACACTTAATGCTACTGAGGACAGAGATGGATCGTGTAGCAGTGAATTAACCAGTGCTACAAAAATATATGTTGAAGTGCCCTCACCTCAATACACTCTCACTTAAGAACACATTCACACACACACACACACACACACACACACAAACACTAAGCCTCTCATCACACAGAGCTTACCAGTCAATTCAGTGGTTCTCCGCAAACAGAGGATGGAAATACCTAGTAATTAAGAAGTTGGCAGTTCCACTCCAAGCGTCTCAAATTGGGGGGTTGTGAAAGCTCTGCTTCATGTGGCGTCAGTAAGGCACGGCTCTGTGGTTTTACAGAGCGATGAAAAGATAAGGTGGTCACAGGAATTGGCCAACGGCCTTGACATGAGGGTATTCACAGTGTACAGTCTCCACCCTTCCGCCCCCATGCCCCCCACCCTTTACTCCCTATCCATACAGCACCTGTGATCCCCCCCAGGCCCTGTTCCCATGGTGTGAGCCAAGTGGTTCTACACACGCTCCTGTCTGTCATAATACACAGAAGCTTGTTGTAATGGTATAATTAACCTTCTGGATTTTAGCCTTGAAATACTGCAAGGATATCAGGTATGGGGGGGATGGCGCAGGTGCTGATACACTGACCAGAGTTTTTAATAAGGGCTTGCTATTCTGAAAACCAAGATTTGGTTGTGCTAGGCACAATCTGCTTGTCCTAAAAAAAAAAAAAGAAAAAAAGAAAAAAAGTACAAACATGCCAGGAGAAGGAAAGAAGGAGAAAAATAGGGGAAGTTTGCCTGGAGGCCACATGAATTACAGGTCTGATCTGGCAGCACAAGCATAAGCAACAAATAGGGAAATACATGACATGGCAAAAAATAAACCAAATATGCAAAGGACAAACATATAAATGTAAAAAAAAGGCAAAGTATGACTATGGTAAGTTAAACGCAATAATAAGTATATATAAGTTTCTATGTACAGTTGGAATATATACATGGCCCTTTTCCCATTCAGAAATACGTTCATTACTGCTGAAATAGTCTTTTAGAGCCCAAAGTCCATGAAAATCGGAGAGGTAACTACATTGTAATGACCACAACCATATAATTACATTATATACAGAACTCAGAAATGGTGAAGTGAAATCCCTCTTTTTCCCGTGTGTGTAATAGTCCATAATAAAGTGTGTAGATATTTCATGATGAATTCGATTTTTTGTTTTGTTTACAGATACTACAGTGTTTTATAACCTTATCTCCATCTACTGTATCTGTATCATAGAGTTGATAAAAATAAGAGAAAGGTGCTACAGATGAGGCAGACAAAGACCAGGTCAAAAACACTGGAATTACTTTTCCTGTAATTATTACTGCTTCTGAGACATAAGGTTTTCTCATGACAGTGGCTGAAGGGCAGTGCTCATAAGGCTACATGACAACTACATAAGCCTTTAATGACAAGTGACGACAAAAGGCTCTTTCCAACATGCATCAGTTAGCATAACACTTGTTAAGGTGAATGACATAAAAATTCTTCAATGCAGCCAATATGACAACTTATGCTTGTTGGAATAAGCCTTGATATGAATGTTAATGTAGGCTTATGTCAGATGTAACGTAAGGCGTAAAACGCCACCTATTAGTAAAATGTTCCAAATATTTTCAAGGGGGAAACAGAATGTCCTGACAGAGAGAATCACTGTAAAGTCTATTAGGCCACCGTCCTATTCTATCTCAGCAGTTAGCAGTCGCACACAGCGATTCTGTGGAGTCCTGGGTTGGCTCCTGCTCAGCGAGTTTCAGGATGACTACTTTCCTGCGGAGCGTCCCGGGCATCTGAGTGATCAGGCTCTCTGTGGGTGGCTCAGACACAGAGGGGGTTGGTGGAGCGCTATCCGCACCATGGCTCAGCAGCAGGCAGATGGCGTCCGTGTATCCACCGCGAACAGCCAGATGGAGTGGTGTTAATCCGCTTTCGTCTGGTGTGGCGGCCGCCTCTGGCCACCTCTGCAGCAACTCCTCCATGACCTGGCAGTGGCCCCCCTCAGCCGCCAGGTGGCAAGGTGTGCGTTGGATGTGGTCAGTGTCATGTGGGTCAGCACCCTCCTCTAGAAGCATCCTGACAGTGGCCAGGTGACCCCTCCGGGCAGCTAGATGCAGGGGTGTGAGACCCTGAGCTGTGCGGCATTGGAGGTCAGCGCCGTGTTTGAGGAGCAATCGGGATGTGCTGGTGTGGCCAGTCTCAGCGGCCACGTGAAGCGGTGTGCTTAGGCCTGCGGACATTAGGCCCACGTTTGCCCCCAGCTCCACTAGGACACGGGCCACCCTGTACTGTCCCCGCTGGGAGGCAAGGTGCAGTGGAGCTCGCCCGTCCACCGTTTGCCCATCCACGTTGACGCCAGCCTGCTTCACCAGCAGCTTAACAATGCCCAGGTGGCCCTGCCAGGCAGCCAGGTGTAGAGCTGTCCACTCGTCCTTGCCCCTGGCATGCGCATCGGCACCACGACTCAGCAGGACACGCACCACGTTCTCCCGGCCATGGTGGCAGGCCACGTGCGTTGGTGTGCGCCCCTGAGCATCCGCCTCGTTCATGGTGGCGCCGCGGTCGAGGAGGAGCCGGGTGAGTGCCTCGTCACCGTTCTGTGCAGCAAAGTGCAGCGGCGTGTACTGGTCCTCGTCCTTGGCATTCACGTTTGTGCTCTTGCGGCCCAGAAGGATCTCAGTCACACTCTTCAGCCGCTTCTCAACGGCCAAGTGGAGGGGCGTGGATCCACGAGAATCAGGCAGATTTGCGCTGCAGTTGTTCAGCAACAGGAACTTGACTGCTTCCTCGTTGGCCAGGCTCACAGCATAGTGGAGCAGGCTGCCACCCCCATCCAGGAGCAGGTCGACATCCTGTGGCTGGAGGATCTTCATCAGTTTGGCGATGTCCTCGGTGCGGATGGCATCGCAGAGCTTCTTCTTCTGCAGTTCACTTGATTCTGCGAAATGGAAAATAAACATAGAATTAGTCTGGAAAATGCAAAAAGGCATTGCTTCACTAACAAATATGCAACTGAGCCTAATGTCTTTTTTGGCCACAACAAATTTCACATTTTTAGACTTTGGTGATTTTCCTGCTTAAAACTGAGAAGCTGTTTCAACTGATGAAGTCCAGAATCACAACTGCACACATTTATAAAAATATAATATATATATATTTACAAATTATTTGTTACTTCTAACTAGATTTTGTGATTCGTGTGTGGTTAAAAGTCTGACTCCTGTCTTACCATTGCTCGAGTTTTCTCTCTCAAACGAGAGTGTGATGGAGCCCTGGGAGGAGAAGGCCGAGTCCACGGAGGAAATACCCGACAGTCTCTTGCTGGTGTTGTCCTTGCTCTCTAGGCAGTCCTCCTTAACGTGGTCAAAGCTACGGGAGATGCCAGAGTCAATCTGGCTCAGCAGCTCAGAGAGGCTGCAGTCCTTCTCTGGCAACATGGCTGACTTTGGCCTCACTGGCTTCTGCTCCTTGGGCTATAATAGATAATAGAAAACACTGCATTTAGTCATTTAGATTTCAGAAAGGAAAATGATAGTACATGCAGATAAAAGTTTATATTAGTTATATGTTGGTAGATGAATAAAACACAAAAATTGTGCTTAGGTACAGGCACTGTCAGAGCTGTGCATGTGTGGCTTATGACAGGTCACATAATTCACATAAATAAAGCAAAAACGGGTTTAGTTCAGTACAGTTTTAAAGGGGCACTCTGCTCAAAACAAAGCACTTAACACTTGATGAAAAAATATGCCTAGGGTTATAGTACAGTGGTGCTACAATTGTCTCTAGAGAGAGATTTTCTGGTTTGAAGATCAGAAACCCCCTTTCTGATGATGCATCTTGAAGGTGAGAGCATAAAGACATGCACTTTGGGATGGACACCTGAGGGGGCTAGTCTTTTATTTATTTATTTATGCCAGGTTATTTACAGGCACCGCTTCTGCATCGTTGTTACCTTTTTACCTAAGGTAAAAATATAGATTAATTAGATTTGATTTATTTTATGTTTTATTATATTGTATTTTTAATTGGTATATATTGTGTATAACTACTGCAAGACACACAGTGCCTCTTGGAATTGTATCATATTTTTCCTCTACACATGTTTCTTGTTTGTTGATATTGAGTTTTGCACTTTGGCTTGTTGGTGCGTCATTGCCTTTGACCAGACACATATGTATGAGTCTTGTCTGCTCTATCTGGCTTGTTGTAGTCTTGCAGTTAGCAAGGCTGGTCTTTGCTTTTTTATTTTCCAGTGAAAGGGTTGATATCCTGAAAAGTTAACTGTTGCCCTTTTTTATTCCATTCTTGTTGGTGTTTAAGTCTGTTGGTTGGTGTAAAGTCTGTTGGTGGGAGTTTTGGGTTCCCAGGGTTAAGTGAATGTCCATTTTCTTGTTGCCAGAGTGTCTGCAAAAGCCAAAAAATTATTCTGGTTCTGGAGGAAATATATCTCAAAATGATTTCTGCTCAAGTTGAATGATTTGTTTCGAAAGATTTAAGAGTGTGGAGAAAAGGTTTTGAATCTGTACATTTTAAAACATGTGTTTTGCATGCATACCATTACTAAGATTGCTTCTTTAAAGTCAAACAGAATAAAACTGAATAAATGTATTATTTTATTTATTTATTTATTTATTTATTTTAACTGATGAATGAATTGAACTGTGAATGACAGTTTATTCTGTGAGTACTCAACAGCTAGTCAAGGACATATTCTTCACACAATGCATTCTCCTCATACAGGAAATGTCTGGGTAAACAATCTTGCACAGTTGCATTCCCTAACCCTAAAGGGATGTCATCATCTGGACTAAACATTCGTGGTACGCGTTTAAAGCGCACAACAAATGCCAAACGGTTACTCAATGGCTGGGCTTCATTGTACCAATCTGTCATACATAAGCATTCATGCAGTTTGTTAAGTTTACATGTTGCACAATGGCAGCATTTAAAAAAAATAAGTGTACCTTCCTGTACTCAAGACAGGAACATGAGATAAATGTGAAATATAAGACAGACGAATGAGACAAGACGAAATCAAAAAGCAAGATGAGGAACTGTCAAAGGACAAAAAGGCCAAAAATTTAAAATAATTTAAAAAAATGGATGGTTGAGAAATAGGAGAAGGATTGTAGCTTCTAACTTCTAAGGTATCTAACATACACTGCTTTGGATTGTGTGCTAGTATGTCAGTGGTACCTGTTCGGAGGCCGGAAGAGCTGCGCAGGGGGAGCAATCTGGCTCAGACACCGACACTCTGGACTCGTCGTGGGGTTTAGAGCACAGCTCCTCAGCTTCAGATGTAATCTCTGTGGAAACAGTAGGAGTGGTTGTACACACTTGACAAAATCATGGTACTCTGAAACATCAAATATAGGACAGACATCTTTACTCTCAGTTCACATAAACTGCTGTACATTCAATTAATTCTTTTTGACATATCAGCTGGAGAACGTTTCAGCCAATTGTGTGATGCGGTTTGACCGATGCTTATTAGGAAAACATATTTGAAAGCCTTTGTATTAGGGCCACATTAGCTGACTATTAGCTTAACAAAAATTCATATATTAAAGAAAATACTTTATTGATTCTCAAAAAGAAACATCAAGATCCAAAGTATTGTTACTTCAGTATCAATCCCCCTGCCGCCGCTTGTTAGCTACATTATCTTTGTAGCTCTAAAGCAAATCTTAAAAAAGTCAAACATCAGACACAAATGTTTTGACTGCATTTGAGGAAATCTTGTATGTATCTTTTTTATCTTTCTCATGAAAGTTCTAAATCATTTCTGCAATGCAAACCCTTCCCCTGTGAAACAGATAGTATGCAGTGAGATTGGAATGACTGATGTGAGATATTCACCCTGAAAGCTGGGCCTGTCATCTGGAGAGGCACTCCAGCACTTCTGCATGAGGGCCATGAAACCGGAGCATGCCTGAGGTCGACTGCGGGGCACGACGCTCAGCTCCGGACGCACCCCCTTCACCACCTTCACCATGATGTGCAGAATGTTGTTCTCCCCTATGGACCACAGCACAGTAAACAAGGGAGAGAGCTTTTAGACCACTGCTATGACTTGCTCTGAAACGTGGCACTCGCAGAGAAGTGCAAGCGAAGGGAACAAAGTCACCAAGGTTTCAGTTTACAAGACAGTTGATATGCACCGCGTGCAGTGTTGCCCTGCGTAGGGAGAAAGTTCATACGTACAGCTAGCCGAAGCTAGCCAGGAAATAAATTAAACAAAGGGAGCTTAACCTTGCTGAATTGAGCCATAGAAATGAGGATTTCTGAATGCTTGGAGATGTTTTTATGTTTTAAGTCCCTGCTTCAACACTGGAAAAGATTATTACTTCCTCTCCAGGAGACTTTTGTTCTCACACCCTTTCCTGTGCCAACCAGCAACACAGAACAAACACAGACGGCTGTTTTTCGACTGCAGCTATTCCAACATGTACCGTTACAAAGGCCAGTGGGTATATTTGATTAGCTATAAACGGACGACCTGCACGTAGATTCACTGATTCCAGTCACCAGGGCCAAAAACAAATGGAGCACCTTAACCGCTAATGTTTTATCTGATAAGTCTAAGGACACACAGCAGT
Source organism: Salminus brasiliensis (assembly GCF_030463535.1). NCBI lineage: Eukaryota > Metazoa > Chordata > Actinopteri > Characiformes > Bryconidae > Salminus > Salminus brasiliensis. The sequence goes on along the minus strand of NC_132893.1, from coordinate 18,043,453 downwards.
CTGCCTCTTCGGAGCTGCCCTGGAACCTCTGGACAAAACAACCAGGCTCTCCTACAGCCAAACACTGGCCTTCCATGCTTTTAGCAGTACTGGGATTTAAGCTTCCATGAAAAGTCAGACACTGCTGTTCGATTACGAAATTAGAGCTCAAAGTACCAAAATGTCAAAGTCTGCGTCATCATTTAGGCAGTTACGTCTCGATCACGTCTCGATATAATGTTTCTTAAACTGTCTACAAGGGTCAATCCAGCGAAAAACGGCAATTCTATTGAACAGGAGAAATAGGGCGATGGGTAAAGGGAATGCAAGGACGCTCAATTGACCTAATAATGTAAAGCTGGAAAACAACAAATAAGGTTGCTAGTGGTCTGGTTTTAGACCGGTGAGTCTATTTGGTCATTTTATGCAGTACATAAAGACAATCCTCAAACATTCTGTTACCACCTGGGCCTAAGGGTCAAAATGACCTGGTGGTGTACAGCTTTTATGTTGTATGTCATTCAGTTTTGGGTTAGGGTTAGGGTTAAACCCACACAAGGGCATTCATTTTTGACCCTTAAGACAACACAAGGGTTATAAAGTACATTTGAAATATGACAGGTCTGGATGTTCTCTTGGAAATATTTCTTAGATGCAAAGTTGATGCTGACAGGTTAATCGGGTCATTATCAGTACAGAGAGCACAAGGAAATGACTTGTGAGATACACAACAACTGCTTGGAATCTTACCTTGATATGGCTTCTTCTGTGTGAGAATTCCCCAGATAACGATCGAAAAGCTTCATTAAAAAACAAAACAAAAACAAAGATAGACCAAAGGTTAATACAATACGACTGAATCCAATAGGAGAAGGCTCATCCTATGCTATGTTCAATTAGAGATGGCACAGAACCTTGTAGTGGAAACACATGATGACTGCGATCAAAACTGTGCTGCTAAAAATGTAAACTATGACTGAGCCATAATGGCTGACCTGTACACATCATGCTTGGTGTCAGAGACCCGGTCCTTCTCAATGATCCTCTCAGGAGGCAGGTAGGCGATAGTGCCGCAGAACCCGTCGCGGCTGATGTCATCGTTCCGAGCAAAGCCGTTCCACCTGGCCAGGCCAAAGTCTGAGATCTGAAAAGCAGAAACAGCCAATACAAAGATGTGAGTCACAATTCTTGTGCTGTGATTTTACACCATACATTTGCACATAACTTTTGTAAAGCACCTTCGTGACCAGAACACATTCGGGCCTCTCCCTTCCCTCTGCCCTTAATCTCCACCTCCACCCAAACACTAGAGCCGCATTAATCCTCAGATGTAAAGTGACTGAAATGATTTATAATGAGTTATTATGAGAGTGTTATTGTGTGTAATGAGTCAAAAAAAGTGATTCCTTCAAGATTTCAGATTTTGCTGGACTGCAATCCTCTTCAAAGTATATGTAGAGCAGGGCAATACGTCAATATTTTGTGTATAGTAATACATTTTGCTATTGTGGTACACAATATGATTTTATGAGTGTTTTATGGATATTGTCAGTGCTTAAAGAGCACTGATTATCTGCACATTTCATTACAAAGAGTGTAATCAGCCTTATTTAATTAAATGGAGTGCAGCATATTTTGAGAACTCAGTATGGGAGAGTATTTAGGCAGCAGTTTGCCTGAGGCATTTTGTCTACATGATGAAATATTGCGATAAATATAGTATATTGTAAACATGCCTTTAAATACTGTGATTTTTCCATATCGCCCAGCTCCAAGTACATGTCCCAAAAAGGGTTCTTTACAGCGATGCCATAAAACATGGGTCACCATTATTATTCAAAGCGTCAGTATAGCTGCTTGGCCTAGTTAAGTTTTCATTTCATTTCATCTCATATTGATGCAACAAAGCATGAGAGGAAGTGTGTTATCGTGAGTATTGCCAACATTAAACACATTAAATGCTATGTTTCTGTATTTCTTACTATATTTATTGTTCGAACTGTTGTATAAAAGCAATAGAACATGTGAGGGAGTGCGTTTCTGTGAAACAACAGCTGCTATTTCCCAACAACACACGACCTAGAGCTTGTTGATATGTCACAGAAACTCCACTCACTCACATTAAACTCTTGTTTTCCACTCAGTTTTTTTTTCTTGTCCGTTTGTTGTTCACAGTCACAATCTGTTTCTTCTTCTTATTATGTATTCTTGTCTTAATCCTTTCTGTTTTGTTTTAGGTCAATTTTTATTGACTCTGTGTCAATACTATTTTGTTTTTAAGATTAAATCGAAGCATAGCACATATGAAAACTGAAATGAGAGCCACAGGGAAGAGAAAGAGCCACAGGGAAGAGAGAGAGGGGGGGGGGTGTTAAATAAATAAATAAATAAATAAATAAATAAATAACACTGCTCAGGGCATTCACGTTACATCTTGGTTCATTATGCGATTTATAGCAACAGCGTGCAGCGGAGTTAGTTTAATCTCTAAAAGTTAGCACAGTTTGAACGCTTCTCCACCAATCAGCTTGCATGGAGGAAACAACCTGTTGTATAAAGGAAATCATTTGCCAGGGGAAACTAGCAGAACCAGGTGTAGGTGAAGACACACTGACCACTGACGGATTAGATTGGTGACCCCTGCCACATAGGAACCACTTCTGGTTCTCTAAAGAGCCTTTGACAGAATGATTCCTTAAATATAATATAATATAATATAATATAATATATATATTTGTAAATAAGATGCGAGTGTGCGAAAAACCATTTCTTAGGGGCTTCCGGGCACTTCAGATTTTCTTTTTGCTCCAGCCCTGGCAAGTGGCAACACACAGGAAAAGAGAACTACTGCTATGTATAATAGTACCATGGAAAACTGTAAACTATAGATAATCAAGGGTGCAAGTTCAAGACTCCTTGTGTGCTACTTTTTAAAATATTTTTTGTTATGTACCAAAAGTTTTATAAATTCTTTACCAAAAGAATTTTTTTTTAAATTTCCATAGGATTGTATTATAGATAACCGAGCTATAGATTATAGACTGTGGTATAGACATGAACCCGATTTGAATAGTCTGTACCTGCACTTACAAAAATCTGACCTTCAGGATAAAAATCTGGGATACGAATGAGAAACGACCCACACCAGGTTGTAAGTTCAACACTCCCTGTGTGGCCACTTTACACTGAACGTCTTAACATTACAAGCCTTATTGCAAGGCGCATTCATGACCAAAACACACTTAACCCTTTCCCCTAATCTCCACCTCCACCCAAACACTAGAGCTTCATTGATCCTCCAGCGCAATGTCGCTGAAATGAGCTGTGTTATTTTGTATACTGGGCTTAAGGCATGCCACCGTTTCTAAGAGGGCGGGTTGCATGCTGCCGTGCCCTCGGGCCTCCCCCGCACGGAGGGAAGGCCCTGTGTCTGAGTGCGTGTGGATGTGTACAGGTGTGTGCCTGCCATGCATTAAGGCTGCTTAACGCCAGCCTGTTGAGACCGGCCCGCGCCACGTATTTATATCCAGCCTTTTCAATACAGGGGAATGCTTTCCCACCCATCCTCCCATCCCGCGCTTACTCATCCACAGAGAAGGACGGGCATGGACGGGATAAAGTCTGGGAAAGCATTTCTGCCCTCAGGGAACTTCATGGAAAAGGTAAGGCCCGTGGAAAGAAAGAAGACATTTTCATTCCCCCGTGGCTTGTGAAATCCTACGTTTTTCAAAGACGGAATGAACTTGCAAATTTGGGGGGGTTCGGATGCAGCCAGGCATTTTATTATGGAAAAAAAGCTTAAACAGACTAGCAAAATAGTCTGGACTTCTATGGAATCTAGTATAAATGCCTTTAGAAGCCACTATTGGAAATTCAAACAGCATGTTTTATAAACGTTATAATATGCCTGATGCATGACATGCACTTACTTTGACGTGGTAGTGGGCATCCAGCAGGATGTTGGCAGGTTTTAGGTCCAGGTGCAGCAGCGGTGGGTTCATGCAGTGCAGGAAGTTCATGCCCACGGCAGTTTCATGGATGATGCGGAAGCGCAGTTCCCACGGCAGCGGCTCGGCAGCCAGCAGCGCCTCCAGAGAGCCCGTCTCCATGTACTCCATTACCAGGCCCTGAGGGTCACTGCAGATGCCGTACACAGGAAGGATGTAGCGGAACTTCGCCGCCTCCATCTTGTTGGCCTCCTCGAGGAGCTCGGCACGCTCCCTGAGAACAGGAAAAAGAAAAGCTATTATATGCACTAGAAGTTAATGTAGGTGTCTCATGAGCACAGGTATCCAGGCATCCCGAGGCAGCAGACATGCTCAGAGGGAAGCACTAGGTCCCCAGTTCCAGTGCACCAGCTAACAGATGCCTGTGCCGGCCAACATCACTTTAACAGCAATGAGGGGAAAGGAAAGCACTGCTAATTGTGCTCTCTCTGACTCTGGATGCTGATGGCAAAGCAGAATCGCTCAGGTTTTCGAACTGGTGACCCCAGGCTGAGCCACTGTGAGCCTCATTTCAATCTGCTTTTTAAATGAGGCCCAGTACAGAGAAGCTGGTCAGAATAGAGGCAGTTTACATAAACCATGACACAGTAATTAAAACAGCATGTTTAGGGATACACATCACACTGGTTGAAAATGGGAAATGAGAAAAAAAAAAATTATTAGTTTAGGAGAATTACAATGGTAAAAATAATAAATAAACAAGTTATATTTTGAACAGGTTGTTGTAATTATTATTTGTTTATTCTTGATTACATATACATTTATTTTTTTCTATTTTTCACAAATGTTTTTTTCTTCCTACTTCCTTCAGCTTTAAATCAAGCAAGATTTGGACACAAAACTGATGGTTAAATAAGTTCCTGGAAGCTTTTGTAGCGTTCACAAACTACACAAGGCATGTCTAGAACACAGGCATCTTAGAAAACCATTAACATTAACTGGGTGTTAACTTGTTTGTATTGTTATGGTATACAGTACAGTACAGAAAGGCCAAATGCTTGCAATTCTACTGAAAAACACGATGCAAGGCAATTCAAATTGAAATGTGATCACTCAAACAATGCCAGTGTTTGCTATCAGGACTATAAACATGAAAAAAAAAAAAGAGTTGCAGATAACTGCAGCATTCAATGAGCTTGAATCAAACAGTCTACCCATGAACTACCCATGGACTGTATTATTCAGTCCTTTTATTTAGTGCCTTGCGTTACTCCATTCTGAATTAAACCACAAATAGTGTGACTTCAGTGGAAAGAAAATCAACACTGGAAACATTTTCAGAATGGCTAATTTAAAAAAAAGCTATGCTGGGAAAGAGCTAAAATCATTTGACTAGCCGACATGTTAGGTCTAAAAATAGTAAATCAGTAAACAACAGTGCTGTACTTTATGCAAAACTTCAGCAAAACTACAGACATGGCTGACTTTGCAACCCATGGTTTTCATAGCATTCCAAAGCACAGCTTAAATATAGCTGTAAGAGAAGCAGTGTGAATGGGTATCTTGTTTCCCAGTCCACCTGTGAGGCCCTTTGCATGATGGCCTTTATCAGTGTTAGGTTAATGAGAACGCTCAAGTGTGGATCTCAAAAGGAGCTGAAGGGAGACATCTCAAACAGAAGCAGATTTACCCCAATAATAAGGTCTGGCAGTCTTTGCTCAGCCACTGAATTCCACACTGATAACAAAGTCCATTACAAATGAGGACTCCAGCGAGCTTTACACAGGCTGTCAGATCAGGAATTCTTTCCCACAAATATCCAACAGGCTTCTGGTGCGTACTAGTAAAAAGGCCGCACGCATATTCCACCGCAGCCATTTCACAAAATAACCACGTACAGATAAGGTCTCCGATCCAGGTACAGACATGTGGCGTTACAAAGACAAACAAACAAATTTAAAGTACATCGCTTCCTGTCATGGAAACCATGAGTCATGTCACTACTATAATGAGCCGAATCACAATCGAGTTTATATGGGTGTCTCTTCTGCGTCATATTTTGTTCTATTTGCCGTTCAGAGACAGTAAATGTAATGACAAAAGAAGAAAGAAAAAAAAGGTTTTTAACTTGACAGTGGATTTAACAATATAAATACAGTCCCATAATATATAACAATATATCCCATAATTATGAAAAAAGCACAAAAACTGGTAAAAAATATATATAAAAAAAAAAAAAATAATATATATGATATTACTCTGGTAAATGTTTAAGTATGGTTTTCATTATTTATTTTATTTATTATTTACTTCAAAGTATTTCTTTAATAAAGTTTCTAATTAAATTTTTGAAACAATGTTTTTGTTGACTAATAAGTAACATTAAAAGCATAGGGGTGAAAAATTCAGGGTAAAAATCTCAAAATAAGTGACAGCAGAGCTGTAACCTGGCAGTTGAAACAAAATCTAACTGGCGGATTTTTACTTTCTGGACCTAAAGCATTATCATTTTAGATTCCGTTCACTGAACCACACGTTCAATGTTTTTCTAACTACTGGTTCAAATTGTGGGGAGCCCTAATTTTTCTATGTTTTCATTTCCAGCTCTGACACTCCAAACACTCATAGCTCTAATAGATCTAATAATTTTTGTTTGAGCAAATGTACTCTTTCCCTTTGATTTTTGGTCTTCAGCATTAACATTAATCTACCATAAAAGCTTTTGAACTATAACAATAAACAATTTTAAACTGAAACAATAAATTATTACAAAAATGATGCCACACATCTGAAATCCCTGAAATCCCTAAGAACTATCCCATGTTTTTATCCCATGTGCTCAGTGCAGCTGCGTTAAGTTATTTACTGTGCATAATGTTATTCTGCAGTATTAAAATACATCACTTACAGCTAGCTATGTGCAGATGCCTTTAAATAATTGGAAAATATAACAAAGCTAAAAACTGTAAATAAAACAACAGTCAAATTAGGCTAACGAATTTGGTAAAACCTATTTAACATCAGCTCCATCAGAGCTCTATTGTACAAAACACACAATCTCGACGCAACCTCGGCTGCCTACCCCATTGCCAGGGTGCTTTTACTTCGGATTTTACAAGAGAAATAGACAGTCATATGGTCTTCACTCTTGAAAATAAAGGTGCTACAACTGATTTTTTTTAGCAATGCCGTAGAAGAACCACTCCATAAAGAACCTGTTTTGTAAAGGAGCCATGAGTGTAAAGAAGATTACATTGACTTCTTTCAGCCTTTGAAAGGATCATGACACACATCTTTTTGCCCAGTGGTTTTACAAATGGTGCTCTAATGCCATCGCTCAAAGAACCCTTGTATCTAAAGCTTGAGGCATAAGAACATGGCTATTAATTTAAAGTATCGTAAATGAATAAAAATGGTTCTATGAGCTTCTAAGTTTGTGGAACCTAACTCTAGATGAAATCCCTAAAGCTTTTAAACCCAAATTTTACCTCCAATCCCTTTGACTCTCCAAACCCTAACCCTAGATATAACCCTTAAGCCTATTCTAACCCTTCAACAGTCTTGAACTCTAAGGCTCTCACAACCCTAACACCAAACCCTAAACCCTAAATCCCTACAAACACGTAACCTAAACCCAAACCCTGGAAGGATAGGCTGCCCAAACGTGTGACTGTTAGAAGCTAAGTGTGCAGTTCATCACATTGAATAGTTAATTTTTTTTTTCACGAAGATCATTTCAGAAATTATTTACATTTCCATTAGATCACCGTACTGAAGCTCAGCTCTGTTTGCCTTTCACATGAACTGAAAGATTTCACAGCGCCTCAGATTTGATAACAAATGAGTGCTTGCTTAGGTGCCTGGCCTTGTTTATCAGGGACTACCTGATTAAAAACTAATATTTAAAAAGACAGATTTAAAAAGGAGCCTGTTCTGAAATGTCAACGTGTTTTTCTTTTGGAACATAGAAGTAAAACATATGAACTGCCGGATGGAGCACATACTTCAGCAATATGTATTCAAGTACAGTAACAAACATACGTATACTTCCTTATCTCCCACCTCTGGTTCGAGTGACAATAAAAAAAAAATGGCCAAAAAACAGAGAAGGCTCTGATATGACAGCAACAGCATGCTATACATAAAGATAGCATATTGCTATTGATACATATCGCTATCTGTAGCAACCAGCCCTTTTCAGTAAAAAATGCTAGATTGGATATCAGAGGGAAAATACCCTGAAACAGCCCAGTGTCACACTGTGTGACCTCATGTGGTTAGCTGTTAGCTTTAGTGTTTCAGTCGTTTGAGCCTGATAGCCTACTTTCACATGCTGTAGTGAAGAGCTTTGCTTCCGTAAAGAGAACCCATTTTAAAGCTTAGTAGTTTTTAATGAAGAAATGTTGAATCAGTAAGATCTATATTCATCTACACTTGTAGGAACCTAAACTTTGAGCAGCATTAGGCAAGAACTGATATTTTCGCTCATGGGCCCCTCCTTTCAGGTGGGGAGTATAATTCAGTGAAGACAAAAAGGCGCTTTGAGCGTCCCCCCTTACAGCACATGTGACATTTCGCAAACTGAGAGATTCAGAATCGTCACTGAAAGTGAAAGAAGCATGTGGGCTGACATGGTAGGGTGATATTACAAGATTTTACACAAACATGACTCCGGTTACGCAGCGTTATGCAGTTCTCACAAGTGCTGTCTTGCCCATGTCTCCAAAGTTACATGGTGCAGTTAGCATCGTGCCGAGATCAGAATAGCAAGGACAGCCATGCCATTTCCTCTATTACAGGTCAATGGAGCATTACAATAATTTAGCTATTTTAAATCAGTTTTTTTTTATATAAATTTTGGTATCATAGAATTCACCATATGTATATGTACTACATTTACTACTATGTATGTGTGTACATATATAAATTTCTTACAATAATATTATATATATATGTGTGTGTGTGTGTGTGTGTGTGATTACTTTACTGGTAAGGTTAAAAACTCTGGTCTGATCTGTGTTCTAAAGCCACACAATATCCAGCCCTAGGTCCTAAAGAAGTCTTAAACTCCCCCCTACTTAAATCTTTTTAAAAGGATACCTGATATGGCAGCCTGACTCTTTTGGAGTTGACAAATTGGGAGTGAGGAAGGGGAAAAAAAGAGGACAGAGTGAATAGGAAAGGGAATAGTGTACTGAGGTGTACTCCACTTGTTAATCTCCCTCTTCAATCCTTTCCAGTCAGACAAAAGATTCCCTTAAAGAGACAAAAAAAAAAAACCCTGGTCCGGTGCAACCGGTTCCTCGACTCGACTGCACATTGTCTCTACAAACCCCAAACAGGTAGAGCCATGGAGGACAAAGCCCGCTTTTCAGTTTATGGCTTGTTTATAAGCAGAGGGGACCAATTAGGGCAGCATGCAGAGGTCATCCACCGATGCCCTCTTTAGGCCTATACTACTAACAGGCTCGCAGGGCTGACATTCCTCTATGTGGACCTCAAGTAGAAGCCTTTGTGTTGCTTATGGCTTTTTTTTTATTGCATCTGACGTGACGATGCCAGCATGGCCTCGGGTCAATCAGTGTCAAACATGCAGCCTTCCTGATTCGTATCTCACACAGACAATCTCTTTAGTACTTTTACCATTTTGCAGAGACACTTAGTCAGCAAGGGCTTGATAAGATGTTTAACCCTGTCTGTTTATGTGACTGCAGATAAAATAAAGCAGACCACTTAACTCCAGCTGTGACACACACACACACACACACACACACACATACATACATACATACATACATACATACACACCCACATCTGATGGACAGTTATCATCATCATCATCATCATCATATTCATTTGCTTTATAGACTAGGGTCAAACTACTTTTGCCCCTCTCGATTTTTGCTTCAGGCCTCCTTTGTCCTCTTACTTTTGAGGTAGCTTTTTAAAAAAGTTATTAATTAAATAACATAACTTTTTGTCAAAAAATGTAAAAGTTTGGCATTTTAAAGAGCCAATAGCATTTCTATTTACATTTCATATTTTCAACTGTCAAATAAAAATAGCTAGAAATGTGCAAGCTTGCACAATGTAACAGGTAAATAAATAAATACAAAAAAATATAGAAAAATAAATGATAGTAAACCCTTCCACGATAAATAAATAAATAAAAATAATTTATTTAATGTAGCTGTAAAGAAATCGTAAATGACCATCTAACCAATCTAGATCGATGTATTCCTAATTGGAACAGATGTTATCATACTTTATGCTTTTGTGAACTGACTTTGCTATACATGGATGTTTACACTGATGCTAGCGGCCTTCACAGCACATTCCTGAAAAGCGGCCAATTATGTTCAACAATGAAATGAAGACTTTGTGTTCTGTTTCATTTATAAGGTAGATTTTTATATTTTTTTAATTTTGCATTTATTCATAAAAAGTCACAGTCTTGCAAAAGACTGCAAGTCACAGTGTACGGCGGTATAGTGCTAAATAAGGAAAGGATGTCATTCCTACATGCAACTTGAGGAAGTAATTTAAATTTTAAGCTTTTGTTTAGATATTTAACGCTACCTCTCAAAGCCATGCTGGTTTAAGTCCGACATACAGCGCTTTGCTGTAACTAGATCCGGGGTTGCGTGAAAGACAATAGGGTTAATAGGCATGTAGAAATGCAGATTCATTGATCCGGAGGTGGGAATTTAACTACATAGCCTTTAGACATATTTTCAGTTATTTAAGAGCATTTGTATTGGTCCATTCATCATGCAATTTAAAGCACAATGGGGAAAAAAACTGCTGCAAGATTTAAATTATGTCAATTTATGTCAATTATGTCTATTTTCAAATGTAAAAATGACCCACTCCCCACCCACTGTCTATATTTCACTAGCTTTTACATAGTACACTTGTTTATCTTCCAGTACCCCTTTTATAACCAGGTTTGGATCATATCAAAATAACTGAATCATATTAAAACAAGGTGAAATCCATGATTTTTTGACCTGGAATGAGGTAAGAGGTTTATATTCATCCAGTGACGAATTTAAACACCAAAAAAATACAGAGACACAGAGCAGAGGAATTTATAATAGCAGTAATCTGCCAACCATAAAATAGCAAACTTAAAGGCCATAACTGTGATTAATATAGAGGTTTCCCAACACTCCCAAACTCCAGTTTGTTAAAACTTCGACACAAGCCTGGGGACGCAGCGAAGAACAGATGCAGACGCAGACAAAACACATGAATGAATAAGGCCTGGATGAATAAGACTCGATGACTAGATCAGACTTCCTACACAGGTGGCACGCATATGAGCACACGGAAACACACGAAAACTCGTACACACTTGTTAAAAAGGGTAGTGGCTGTGTGTGGCATAAAATAGCTGAAAAAGAATCTTTTTTTAAGGTTCAGTATTTATGTAATTAAAAAACTGACCTGCATAAATGACATACATAATTGGTAAATATACAATCTGCACATATTTCAAAGTGCTGTGTAAGATCAGTGGAAGATTACTGAGGTGGAAAAACAGCAGCGCTGAAATTATTAGGTGATGCGATGGTCCTCTTATACTGCTTCAAAGGCTACAAAGAAAAAGTGAATGCATGGTGTGTTGGGAGTAAACTGTAGGTGAGTATGGAAGACTCTGTGTGTGTGTTTGTGTGTATGTGCAAGGTAGGGGGTGCATAATCATGCCTCCAGGCAATACAATATCATTGAATCTATTACATAAAAAGGGGGGTTGGGAAGTCGCTCCCCTACACTGTCTACACAGCACTGTGCGTGGAATCACTTGCCATTTGACATTTTTTGGTATTTCATATACAACAATAAATTATTACGTTATTATTTACAGCATACTTTCCCATTTTATTAAATATAGTCACCAGAACTTTTGTTGTAAAATTTTAAATAATATACTTTATTTCTATTTACATTATTTTTAATTGCCTGCCTTTGGTTTGAACCCACTTTTGAACTATGATCATTTTGGATATTCATTTAATTATAAGTTATTACTTTATGTTTTAAGGTAATATGGTTGTCTCAGTTGTGCACATAGCCACACACACACACTCACAAACACAACCAAATCAGCCTAAAAAACACAGCTACTTGGAGTTACCTGGTACAAATAATCCATAAACAGCAAAAAATATAATGAAAAAAACACACCAGACGTGTGCACTGTTGTTACAAAACAGTCCACTCCCTGGAGAACGTGAGAACCAGACCTAGTTAGCCTCCATATCACGAAGACAAACTCCGCTCGCCCTTCAGAAAGCTGAGGTTATTACACACGCCAGCCCTCCCTGCTTTCTTTATTACTCACACACTCACACACACACACACACACACACACACACACACACACATATCCACACAAAGTACACACCGTCCATATGAAGAGATAACACAACTGACTCCTAAAAACCCATCAAAGAGAGCCACTCACTTGTCATCCACATGAAGGCTGGGAGGACACTTAATGGCCAGCCATGTTTTCCACTGCACATGCCGTACTTTGTACACTTGTCCGAATCCGCCAGAGCCTATCTTCTCCCAGCTCCCGAACTCGGACGAGTCAAACGTTTTCAGCGACCCCATGACCCCTGGGGAGCTCTCTTGGACATCCATCTTAAAAGCTGTCAGTTAAAGCCTCCTGTTCAGGTTCCGTCTTCGTCCTCTGCGATTCACATAAAAACAAAAAAGAAAGTCACACACCTGAGCGCTTCCTTGTTTTTTCCTCTCTGTTCCGACGGCTTGTGTGTATGTGTGTGTGTGTGTCTGGCCCTTCCCTCTGTTCAGGTAGAGGGAGGGTGAGGCTTCAGCCTGTGACATCACTTCCTGGGCCTACCAGCTGGAGTGAAGTAACACAGGCTGGGAGAAGACTTCATTCTGGCTGGCCTCTGTTCACTGTGACCCTTTCCCTGCTAATGTTTTTTCAGTGCCTGGAGCACGGCTCTGCGAGATCTGCAAGAAACAACAAAGCATAACACAGTATGTGTTAGAAATATGTGTAATCCAACCTTAATGGAGTACACCTAATAGCCCAACACCTTTATAAGAAGCAGTCAATACACTGGTGCATGTATCTGTGTGTCCCGGAGGGGGCAGCTGGGGAATCTTTGCCAACATTACCCAACAATGTCTTGTTATGCGATCCAGGCGAAATGACCCCAGTGTGGAATGTGTGGATTCATCTCAAAGACAGACTAACCCATTCATGCCTGAGTTCACATCAGCCCCTGCTCATTACATGTGGTGTAATACAAGGAACTGTCTCAGGCTGACTGCTCTGTGAGGTAATTCGATGATTGTCAGTGTTGCTGTCCTGAAGTCACTTTACAGATTTGTAGGTGAAGTCTCTGTCCCTAAGCAAGCCGAGGGGCACAGTCAGTGCCATAAGTGTTGGGGGTTGGGTCAGGGGGTGCATAATTGTACTAGAGTCCAAAATAAGTGGGACGTGCCTGCAGCAATCAGGCCCTCTAACATTTTTAAGGGCACCTTATATGTAGAAGCATATGCAGAGGTTAATTATATATAGAAGAATTATCCAAGAGTCCATGTATCCTCCTCATCTGTCCACTGGCATGTCAGATATATCAGTCATTAAATAGGACAAATATTCCAATCCAAATAGTTAAAATAATGTAAACCTGTAGGTTAGATGCTTGTAGGTGGAGGGCAGCAGTGGTTGGTGGTCACATTTATGTATTAGGCCCGACCCAAGAGCATTGAGTCACCTGGTAGTATTCATATCCAGTCACCCAGTCCAGAAACTTGAATACACTACTTGAGGGCGTGGACCTGGTCATTTGCAAGTCCATCTGAAGTGCTAATTTCCACCATTCCTAAGATGTGTGGGAATCGTTTCATTCACTGTCAAGGACAGGCCTCCGTCAGAAGCTGACAGGTTCCCTTATTGATGTGCTAATGATAATGAGAAGGTGGGCATTCCGGATGCAAACGGTCAGACATTTAGACAGAACTGGTATCTATGATGCATCTTAGCTCAGCTCTCTTTGGCGTACATCAGCAGAAAGTTCAGCCGCAGCTACAAAACTACGAAAGTATTTATTGTAACAGTGTGTGTGTTGTGTAACACTGCAATCTGTAGTAAGACTTTTCTTCTGAAAAAAAGGACAGTGTGGTGTTACAGTAGTTAAACAATCAGGGCCCAGTTTCCTAGAAGCATGTTAGCGTTACTATCACCCTAACTTAAATAGACAGAGTGTTCAGTCCCAGGATTGCTATCCCAAACTAGTCATCTTTGAGCCCAGAGGCTTTCTGGAAACCCAGGATTTGTGTGTGGAAGCATAACCAAACATGCAACCACATACCTACTCCACTTTATGCCACTCATCAGCTACAAATATATACAGCACTGTGCAGCAGTTTCAGGCACCTAAGCACATTATCTAAATGCATTAGATATGCGTTTCTGCTTGTAAAATCTCCAGACCACATTAGAACAGATGCAAGTGAACATAGATACAGTAAATAGTAACAAGAATTTCTCATGTTGAAGAATGTACTAGATATCTTGTAAGCTAGTTTGAAGCACAAAGCTTGGTTCCAGATCTCTCCTGGATGCCCCCAGCCAACTCATGGCTCACCAGCTCACCTGATTTAACATCTTCAAGCACTGATTTACCCATCCAGGTGCTGGAGCAGAACTCTTAATAATACTAGACTCCCATGAGGAAAGCCTCGGAGATGTTTTAATCAACACAGGAATGTAAAAAATAACACTACTATACATAAATATGAGGTGGGCAAGTATGACAATATTTTATTGTATCGTGATCAATTATATTATTGTGATACACGATATGCTTTTCTAAGCACACTGAGAATATTGTCAGTGCTGATCAACTGCAGGTTTCATTACAAACAGTATAGTTAGCCCTGTTTAATTGGAAGAAGTGCAGCAGATTAATTAAAATCATTGCACCAAGTATGGGACAGAATCTGCAATCATGTGTATCGTGATAAATATCGTAAACTGTGAAAATGCCTTTAAATATCGTGATATAATATTTTTATCGCCCTTTATAGCCATATCAACCGATATATCGAGAATTTTGTCCACAAGTTACTTTTACTTGTTTCAATATTTGTTATGCTGCAGAAAAATAATGCATTTAGCACCATGCTGGGAAAAAAAATCCAAAAGACTCGAATTCTTCCTTTAATTAAGGGAAATAATTATTTGATATTTAAGTGTAAAGTTGAATAGGGCTTAGTACCATTACCATCGTTCAGCTACAGTAATACAGGAGATGGGAATATCACACAAATTTTGTGTGTGTGTGTGTATGTGTGTGCGTTTATGTACACTGACCTATATGTATGTTCCATCCATCTTTATCTTTATCTATCAATGTATGTATTAGACAACTGATGCTGGAATATAATTTCAGCCATAACATTAGTACCAGATGAAGTGAAAAACATTTAGTTTTCTTCTACAGTGGCATTTGTCAAGGGGTGGGATATGGTAAGCTGCAAGTGAACAGGCAGTTCTTAAAGGTGTCAATGTGTTGCAGGCAGTAAAAATGGGAAAAAATAAGAATCTGAGCCACTCTGACAAGAACCAGATTGTGCTAGCTAGACGACCGGGTCAGAGCATCTTCAAATTGGCAGACAGGCCCTGTGGGGTGATGAACCGGCAACAGTGTCATGGACACCTAAGGCTCATTGGTGTGATTCCTGGAGGCCTCACCTCTCAGCTTACAGGACCTGCTGCTTCCAGGATCTGCTGCTAATATCTTGGGGCTTTCAAGATGATTACGTGGAGTCCATACAGGCCTCTACAGGTCAGATCTGTTATAAGGGCACAAGAGGGACCTACTCAATATTAGGTACTAATGTTATGGCCAATAGGTGCATAAATAACTGGATGTTTTCTTTCTGAATTTACCCATTGAAAATACTGATCCCCCTTCCTCCTCCTCCTCCTCCTCCTCGTGCCTGTTTATGACGCTGGAGGCTGATTGTGAGCACGCTGAATGGTTTGGTTCATGACTCTGGTCAGGTGGAGACCGTTAACCGACCGCTCCACCCTGAAGCTGCTTTCTCCTCAAACGGAGCCGTTTTTGCTTCGGCTGACTGACCCCCAGGTGCGTGGCTCGAGCTGAGGCCAGCGGTGGTCATTCTCAGAGAGCATACAGGTGCGTAAACTCGCCTGAGCCGATGTCTGAGGAGCCTTCTCCTCCTTTTCTGTCTGATGAACATGACTGGAAACGCTAGAGGGCGCTGAGACTGAGACTGAGTGGAGCTAAAGGGATAAAACTGTTCATTAAATCTATAATAATATATAATATTTTAGAGGGTTTTACAGAAGAATTATCTTTATTTATTATGTGATTACCTTTAATGATTGGCTGCGTCCCAACTTTGTCCCACACACTAACAATATAAGGTACAGACTATATACTAAATATGCAAATCATGCAGACTAACCCGTTTCATAGCAACAACTGATGAAGCGCTGCTGTGCCAACACACACTATATGTCCAAATGTTTGTGGATATCCCTTCTAATGAATGCCTTCAAAACCAATTGCTGACACAAATGCTCACACACACACACACACACATAGGTTGTCTAGTCCCTGTAGATAAGTAATGCCAATAGAATAGGACTCTCTGGAGCAGATGAACATGAACCTATTGGCTCAATTCCTAAAGCAATATGGGGGCTAGAGGGGTATAAAGCCCCCCAGCATTGGGCTGTGGAGCAGTGGAGCTATGTTCTCTGGAATGGTGATCAAGGGGATGAGGTGGGAAGTTGGGGATGAGGTGGGGATGAGGTGGGAAGTTGGGGATGAGTTGGGAATTTGGGGATGAGGTGGAAAGTTGGGGATGAGTTGGGAATTTGGTGATGAGTTGATAATTTGGTGATGAGTTGGGAAGTTGGGAATGAGTTGGGAATTTGGGGATGAGGTGGGAATGAGTTGGGAATTTGGGGATGAGGTGGGAAGTTGGGGATGAGTTAGGAATGAGTTGGGAATTTGGGGATGAGGTGGAAAGTTGGGGATGAGTTGGGAATTTGGTGATGAGTTGAGAATTTGGTGATGAGTTGGGAATGAGTTGGGAATTTGGGGATGAGGTGGGAATGAGTTGGGAATTTGGGGATGAGGTGGGAAGTTGGGGATGAGTTGGGAAGTTGGGAATTTGGGGATGAGGTGGAAAGTTGGGGATGAGTTGGGAATTTGGTGATGAGTTGAGAATTTGGTGATGAGTTGGGAAGTTGGGGATGAGTTGGGAATGAGTTGGGAAGTTGGGAATGAGTTGGGAAGTTGGGGATGAGTTGGGAATTTTGAGATGAGTTGGGAAAACGGGGATGAGGTGGGAAGTTGGGAATGGGGTGGGAAGTTGGAAATGAGGTAGGTGGGTGGTGATCATTTAAACATTATGACCTCACAAACGCACTCGTTGCTGAATGCAAATAAAATTTTCATAGCAATGCTTCAAAATCTAGCGAAAACGTCTCTGAACAGTAGAGGCAGTCACTCCGACAAAGACAGGAGAGACTCCTTTTTAACAGTCTTAGTTTCAGAAGATACCATGAATGAGCAGGTGTCCCAATACTTTTGCCCATACAGTGTATGTCACCACAAGTTCTCTTACCGCCGTCGCAGCTTGTATTTTGTATATTATCCTGTTATATTACTGCATATTATAACTTTCTGGCCCCTGGCCAAAAAGTAGGTGTGTTTTGTTAAGAGCCATACAGAGTGTTTTGAATGCAAGCAGGGCTTAAAAGATACATTCAGAGTCTTATCAAAAGTATTTGACTAGGGCCCTAGATTGTTGTCATGGCACCCACTTTCATGAGTGTTTTTTTCCATCATAAAGGCACCTGCAGGAAGTGCATCTGATTGTGAATGCACCTGTAGAACACCCCATCACATTATCACCACTGGTAGAGCATACTTTAGGAAATGTCCCCATATTCTCACACATGTAGCTGCGGAGCTGATTGTCTGATTGTGCTGAAATGGAAATAAGACAGTGGTCCTCTAGAAATCCGATCACTGCAGCTTACAGGTGTTTATTATCTGACAGAAGTGTAAAGTGTTTGTGTTTTCTGAGCAGTTTTCTGTATGAAATGATCAATCATTTACTAAACAAGGCTTTCACTAAACCTCCGTATGAGCCTATTGATTCTGGACTCGCAGCAGCGCCGTCTAGCGTCTCAACAAAGAACAGAACAAGTATAAGACATTAAAGCTGCAGTAAATAATGTTAATCCAGAACTGGCTTAATCAGATTCACAGAATTTCTGTCTGTCTGTCTTTCTTCTGACTCATTTTTCCATCTGTCTGTGTTTATGTCTGTCTTCCTCTCTTTCTATCTGTCTGTTTCTCTGCCTGCCTGTCTTTCTTTCTGTCTGTCTGCCTATCTGTTTTCTTTTTCGTCTGTCTTTCTGCCTGCCAGCCTCCCTTTTTCATCTATATTTCCATCTATCTGTCTGTCATTCTGCTTGCCTATCTTTTCAAATTTGTCTTTCCATCTGTCTTTCTTTCTACCTGTCTATCCATTTTCTGTCCGGTTACTGTCCTCCCTGTTTGTTGTACCCTATTTCTGTCTCTTTCTGTGCCTGTCAGTATTTCCAACTCTCTATCTTTCTGCCTGTGTGTGTTTCCATCTGCCTGTCATTGCGCATGCCTGTTTTACCATGTGTCTTTCTGTCTGTCTGTCATTGCATCTCTCTTTACATTCTTGCATCTCTCATCTGTCTGTCTCTCTTTCATTTTCATCTTTCTGACTTTCTTCCCGCCAGTTATTTCATATGTCTGCCTGTCTTTCTGCCTGTGTCGTTCCATCTGTCTGTCTTTCCAACTGTCTAAAAGACTGCCTGTCTTTCTCTCTGCCTGGCTCTCTGTCCAACTGCTTGTTTTTCTGTCTGACAGTCATACCATAAGTTTCTTCTTCCTTCCTGTTTTTCCATCATTCTGACTTTGTTTCGGTTTGTTATTCCATCTGTCTGTCTTTGCTACTGTCTGTCTGTCTTTCTGCCTGCCTATATTTCCATCTGACAGTATCTCTGTCTGTCTGTTTTTCCATATGTCTGTCTTTCTGCCTGTTATTCCATATGTCTGTCTTTCTGCCTGCGTGTCTGTTCATTTGTTTGTCTTTCCAACTGTCCAACTATAGATTGTTTTTTTTTTGTCTACATGTGTTTATTTATATCTGTCTTTCTACCAACCTGTTTCACCAGTGTCCTTCTATATTGTCTGTCTTTCTATCTCTATGCCTGTCCTACTGCCTGTCTGTCTCTCTGTCTGTCAGTCATTCCATCTGCTTGTCATTATGCCTGCCTGTCATTCTATTTGTTTGTCTTTATTCCTCCCTGTCTTTTCATCTGTCTGATTTTATTTGTCTGTTATTCCATCTGTCTGTCTTTCTGCCTGCCTGTATTTCCATCAGTGTCTTTTTTTCTTAATGATTACCTGTCTTTCTGCGTATGTCTTTCCATCTCTGTCCACCTACCTATTTTCCACTTGTTTTTCTATCTGTCTGTCTTTGCATTTCAGTGTCTCTCTGCCTCCCTGCCATTACAGTTGTGTACCTTTATGCCTCTCTGGCTTTGTTTCTCTGCCTGGCTGTCTGTTCAACTGTCTGTCTCTCTGTGTCTTTCCCACTATCTTTCTTTACATTTGTTTGCATGCTTTTCAGTCAATCTGTCTGTCTTTCTCCCTGCCTTTCTTTCCACGCTGTCTTTGTCCATCACCTCTGTCTTTCTGGTTGCCTGACTCCCTTTCTCTTTCCATCTGATTGTCTTTCTACCTGTCTGTTTCCCAACTGTCTGTTTCCATCTATCTGTTCTTTGCAGCTCTCTGTCTCTGTATCTGTCCTTCTGTCTGCCTGTCATTCCATCTGTCTACCTTCCTGCCTCTCTTTCAATTATATCATTCTAGTTTCTTCCTGTCTGTCTGTCTTTCTTTCTGCATGCATTTCCACCTGTCTGTCTGCGTGCCTACCTGTCATTCCACATGTCTGTCTTTCTGCATGCCTGTGTTTTCTGTGGTCTGTCTGTCTTTCTTCTTGCCTGTGATTCCTTCAGTCTCTCAACTGTATTTTCATCTGTCTGTCTGTCTCTCTGCCTGAAATTCCACTCGACTGTCTTTCTGCCAGCCTGTCTTTTCATCTGTTTATTTTTCTTCCTGTTTCTCTTTCCACATGAATATATTACCAACTGTCTGTCTTTATGTCTGTCTGTCTGTCCTGCTTTTTGCCTGTCTGCCTGTCATTCTATCTATAGGCCTATGTATTTTCTGTCTTTTTCTTCTTCTTTCCTACTTTCCAGCTTATCTTTCTACCTCTCTGTCTTTCTGTCTTTCCTACTTTCCAGCTTATCTTTCTACCTCTCTGTCTTTCTGTCTTTCCTACTTTCCAGCTTATATTTCTATCTCTCTATCTTTCCAACTTTCCAGCTTGTCTTTCTACCTCTCTGTCTTTCTGTCTTTCCTACTTTCCAGCTTATCTTTCTACCTCTCTGTCTTTCTGTCTTTCCATCTTATCTTTCTACCTTTCTGTCTTTCTGTCTTTCCTACTTTCCAGCTTATATTTCTCTCTCTATCTTTCCAACTTTCCATCTTATCTTTCTACCTCTCTGTCTTTCTGTCTTTCCTACTTTCCAGCTTATCTTTCTACCTTTCTGTCTTTCCTACTTTCCAGCTTATCTTTCTACCTCTCTGTCTTTCTGTCTTTCCTACTTTCCAGCTTATCTTTCTACCTTTCTGTCTTTCTGTCTTTCCTACTTTCCAGCTTATATTTCTCTCTCTATCTTTCCAACTTTCCAGCTTGTCTTTCTACCTCTATGTCTTTCTGTCTTTCCTACTTTCCATCTTATCTTTCTACCTTTCTGTCTTTCTGTCTTTCCTACTTTCCAGCTTATATTTCTCTCTCTATCTTTCCAACTTTCCATCTTATCTTTCTACCTCTCTGTCTTTCTGTCTTTCCTACTTTCCAGCTTATCTTTCTACCTTTCTGTCTTTCTGTCTTTCCTACTTTCCAGCTTATCTTTCTACCTCTCTGTCTTTCTGTCTTTCCTACTTTCCAGCTTATCGTTCTACCTTTCTGTCTTTCTGTCTTTCCTACTTTCCAGCTTATCTTTCTATCTCTCTGTCTATCCAACTTTCCAGCTTGTCTTTCTACCTCTCTGTCTTTCTGTCTTTCCTACTTTCCAGCTTATCTTTCTACCTTTCTGTCTTTCTGTCTTTCCTACTTTCCAGCTTATCGTTCTACCTTTCTGTCTTTCTGTCTTTCCTACTTTCCAGCTTATCGTTCTACCTTTCTGTCTTTCTGTCTTTCCTACTTTCCAGCTTGTCTTTCTACCTCTCTGTCTCTCTCTTTTTCAACTGCCTGTCTCTCCATCTGTGTGTCTTTCTACTTATCTTTCTTCCTGCCTTTTTTCAGCTGTCTGTCTTTCCACCTGTCTATCTTTCTACCTCTCAGTCTTTCCATCTTCTGCCTGCCTGCATTTTCATATGTCTTTCCAACTGCTTCTGTTTCTGCCTGTCTTTTCAGTTTTCTATCTTTCAATCTGTCTGTTTTTCAGTCTCCCTAACAAAACTTAACTGCCTGTGTTTCTCTTCCTGCCGAGCTGAAACTGTCTGGGTTGATACTGGTGTGAGATCAGTGCTGACTGGGTGTTTCTGCTGCTGATGCTGCTGCTGCTGCTGCTGCTGTCCAGGCCGACTCCACCATCATGAAGCTTTCTGCATGTTCTATTCACCCTCTGGTCATCAACAGAACCTTACCAGCAGCTCCACTCATCCCCCTGATAAGACTGACCCCTCCATAGACTCTTGACCAGAGGAGAATGGGTTCCTTTTTTGAATCTTGGTTTCTCTCAAGGTTTCTTCCTCTTGACCTGAGGGAGTTTTTCCTTGCCACTGTCGCCATTGGCTTGCTCAAAAGGGGCTCAGACCAGGATCTGTGTAAAGCTGTTGTGTGAAAATGTCTGTTGTTAAAAGTACTTGATAAATTAAACTGGATTTACTGTCCACAAAACCACTCCTCTACTCTACATCCTTCTCTTAACTTCTCTTAACCCCCTTAACCTTAGTAGTATACATTTGGATTTTAGACTATATTATAATCACCCCAAATAAAAAAACACAGTCTTTAAAGGGCTCAGTTCATAGTTTTCCTCACAATAATGACACAGTTAGTTGTACTTAAACATAGTTGGAGTTTCAAATGCCATTTATTCCTCAATCCATACAGTCTGAATATGGAAACTGAGCTATTCCAGCCTACAGTAAATTAGCCCTGGCCACTGACCCTGCAGTAGTTTAGCCTTGCCCATTTGCACTGAAGTAAGAAAAGGGCATGTAAGAGATACAGGGCAGGGCAGGACGGATGGCTGTGACATCATATGGGTTGATCAGAGCTGTGATTCTAGCAACACTTGGCCAAAGTAGCAAACGAAATTCTGTCAGAATAAAAGGCCCACTAAACATGAATAGTGAATTAGTTTAAGAAAAGTGTTCACAACAATTTAAAAGATTATTACGCGCTCCTTCAGGAAATGGTCTCCTGGTGCTGAAGCAGCTCTCAGGGACTGCCTCGAGTCAACTGAATGGAGTATACTGCAGGAGCCATACGGCGAGGACATCGAGGTAACATCACAGGCTGTGAGCAGAGGATGAACAGTGCCACAGACAGTGATGTAGAGAGAGCCAATAAGTTCAACAGCTTCTACAACCGGTTTGACTGCTCTGCTAAAGTCTCTACAGCTCCAACAGTCACCAATTCAACACTTCCCCTTGTCTCAGTTCCTGATACTTCAGTCTCTGTCTGCCTGGACATCAACACCTCACCTTCTCCTATTGACATAATTGCACCCCTCCCACAGGCTGACAGCATAGACAACACAGCCCCCACTCCCCCCTATACACACTTTAACTCATCCGACCTGATCTATAGCACCATTGAAGCCCCCCCCATTCTCCCCCTCCTCACTGCAGACCAGTTTAGAGGTGAACTGAGGAGACTCCACATGAGAAAGGCAGGTGTCCCAGACTACTGAAGTCCTGTGCCGCTGAGCTGGGGGCTCCTCTACAGCACGGAGTACAGACTCCTTGTGGACAACTTTGTGGCATGGTGCCATAAGAATAACCTTCTACTAATAATGGTGATGGTGGTGGACTTTTGCAGGGCTAGGCCATTCACTCAGCCTGTCTCTATGGAGGGGGTTGATGTGGAGATGGTTAAGATCTACAGGTATCTTGGACTGCACCTGGATGATAAGTTGGACTGGTCAGCCAACACAGACGACCATTACAGAAAGGGCCAGAGCCGGCTTTATTTTCTGAGGAGGCTCCTGCATATGTTCTTTCAGACTGTGGTGTCCAGCTGACTTTTCTATGCTGTGGTGTGCTGGGGAGGAAGTGTGCAAAGGAGAGATAAGATGTGACTCAACAGGCTGGTCTAGCTGGTCTTAACTCTGTGGTTAAGGTGGCAGAGAGGAGGACACTGCACAAACTGCTTTCCATCATGGATGATGCAGGTTGCTGTCACAGAGCAGCTCTACAGACTCAGGAGAACCATCAGGCTCTTTCACTCTTCCCAGTGGAGCCGGATGAGGGAGGAGGGAGGACAGATGAGTCTTGTATGTTTAATCATAGGTTTTTTAATCTGCACTATTGACTCTTGACTGTACATCCTGTACATCTGCAGCCCTGGACACTACTGTCACTTTACTTAAATACCAATGTATTCACATATATTTACTCAGTATTGTCACATCAGATAATACACACTCCTATTGCACATTATTATTCATTCATTAATATATTCATTCGTTCATTATTCTTCCATACTTACATTATTCATTATAATTGATTTATTTTTATTTTTGTTTATATGTTTTTTTTTTATTATTCCGTATTATTGTATTGTATTGTGCTGTTATTGTGTAACTGGCAGTATCTACAACTAACTCAAATCAATAACTGTAAATGATAACAGATATAAAGGAGAAATTATTCTATACTTAGTGCTGGTGAGAAATTTGGCTTGCTCAAAAGAGGTTCAGACCTGGATCTCTGTAAAGCTGCTTTGTGACAACATTCATTGTGAAAAGCATTATATCATCATTATATAAATCATTTTAATATGAACAATTTCCATTCTCCACAATTAATCAGTGTTCTCTGACCAGGTCGAAAATAGGTCTGAGATAATCAGTAAAGACAACACAGACCATAAGAAATTAGGCAGTGACCAGTTTTTTTTGTGTTGGTTCTAAACGATAAAAGCATATTTCAGTACAGTCTGTTTATTTCAGTAGTTTTAGTCATTTTTGGATGGCCTGGTGGTAAGGAGTTTTATACAGTGTCCTGTTTCGCATTTATACAATGCACAGAGTTTTGTCTAACACACCACTTTCAACTCAGGAAGTATCAGGCGGTATCAGGTGTTCGGACTGGGAGCAGGGTGAATATTAAACTGTGCAGGGCAGAGGGGTTTTCAAGACTTAATTTACATCAGTGGATCTCAACTATGGTCTTGGAGGACCTTCTGTCTTGTACACTTTGAATTTGCTCCTCGCTCTTAACTGCACACCTGATTCAGCACATCAGCTGATCAAGCCTATTTTTTATCATGGTCACGTGGGCTGAGGCAGGTCGGTTGGCCCCTTAAGTACAACCCCAATTCCAATGAAGTTGGGATGCTGTGTAAAATGTAAATAAAACCAGAATACAATGATATGCAAATTCTTTTCAAGCCATATTTAATTAAATAAACTAAAAAGACAAGATATTTAATGTTTAAATGGATAAACTAAATTGTTTTTTGCAAATATTCACTCATGTTGAATTTGATGCCTGCAACACGTTCCAAAAAAGTTGGGACAGGGGCATCAAAAAACTGGGAAAGTTAAGGAATGCTTAAAAACACCTGTTGGGACATTCCACGGGTGAACAGGTTAATTGGAAACAGGTGAGTATCATGATTGGGTATAAAGGGAGCATCCCCTTCTCCTCAGTCGTTCACAGGCAAGGATGGGAAAGCAAATAGTCCAATAGTTTAGGAACAACGTTTCTAAAACCAACATCAAATGCCAATGCTTTTGGAACGTGTTGCAGGCATCAAATTTAAAATGAGTGAATATTTGCAAAAACAATAAAGTTTATCCATTTGAACATTAAATATCTTGTCTTTGTAGTTTATTTAATTGAATATGGCTTGAAAAGGATTTGCAAATCATCATATTCTGTTTTACACAACGTCCCAACTTCACTGGAATTGGGGTTGTAGTTAGAGATTCTGAGCCTAGTTCTAAACATCTAAGGCCTAGTCTATATGTGCCTAGATTGGGGCCCCTTTCGCACATGGCTGGTCTATAGACCCCTAAAATATTAATATGACCTCTCCTACATCAAAGCATTGACAGCATTGCCTTTGAGCAAAGGGAAAAGGTTGCCATACACCACCCGTTTTACTTATGGAAAGGGTTGGCAAGAGTCGATGCAAAACAAACTGCCCTAAGGCCTAATGTACGTATGCCCCTAAGGGGCCCCTAAGTCACACAGCTGGTCAGCAGCCCCCTGAATAATAGGTTAAGATCTTTCCACTTCAAAGCACTTCCTATTTAAGCAAATGGAAAGGGGCGCCCTAAGCCAATGTTTTGACCTAGAGTCTTCAGAGTCTGCATATTCCATCTTCCTATGACCAAGCTGAGGCATGCTAAGTTTCAGACCCCTATGTCTCATGTTATTTGATGCTTCCTTAACAAACGCATTGCCTATTTGAGTAAATGCAAACTCATCGTCCTTCATCTCCCTAACATCTAGCTGGGGTACTAATGTCACATGGCTGATTCGTAGCCCCCTAAAATATTAGAATTGACCCGGCTTTACAAACGCATTTCTTATTTGAGAAAATGGAAGGGGTCCCCGTACACCAACCTTATTGCTCTAAGGGACTTTAAACTGCATAATCCATCTCTGAGGTCCAGAGATGATCATTCTTTACATTGGTGGTGAACAGACCCAGGAGTCACCATGATTACAACACAAATATAGAAATATATTTCATTCACTATCCAAACCCATCATATACAGATGGCCAAACTGAGTAGTCAGCAGATTAACATACGTCCATAAAAACATCTACAATACATTAAAACAACAAAGCAGGTAGAAGGTTTACACTGAATTTATGCTTCCTCCTCCTCCTCGTGCCTGTTTATGACGCTGGAGGCTGATTGTGAGCACGCTGAATGGTTTGGTTCGGGACTCTGGTCAGGTGGAGACCGTTAACCGACCGCTCCACCGTGAAGCTGCTTTCTCCTTAAACGGAGCCGTTTTTGGTTCAGCTGACTGACCCCCAGGTGCGTGGCTCGAGCTGAGGCCAGCGGTGGTCATTCTCAGAGAGCATACATCTATAATAATATATAATATTTTAGAGGGTTTTACAGAAGAATTATCTTTATTTCTGTAAATGAATCCCATAAAAGTCGTTGATTGCTGACTGTCTGTCCAGCTGAGGAGCTGATTGTCTGATTGTGGTCCTCTAGAAGTCCAATAACTGCAGCTTACAGGTGTTTATAATCTGACAGCAGTGTTAAGTGTTTGTGTTGGTCTGGGTTGAAGAATTGAGAGCAGTTTTCTGTATGAAATGATCAATCATTTACAAAACAAGGTTTTCACTAAACCTCCGTATGAACCTATTGATTCTGGACTCGCAGCAGCGCCGTCTAGCGTCCTTCTATCTGTCTGTCTTCATGCCCCTCTGTCTGTCTATCCAGCTGTTTGTCTTTGCATCTGTCTGTTTATTTCTGCCTGTATTTGGGCCTCTCATTCCCATCTGTCTTTCGATCTCCCTGTCAGTCATTCTTTTTAAGTACCTGTCATTCCATCTGTCTGTCTCTCTTCTTGCTTGCCTTTTTCCCTTCCATTTGTCTATCTTTCCAACTGTCTGCCTGTGCAAGTGTTTGTCTTTCTGCCTGACTGTCTTTCCACCTGTCTATCTTCATGCCTGCATGTCTTTCCATATGTCTGTCTCTCTTCATGCCTGCATGTCTTTCCATATATCTGTCTCTCTTCATGCCTGCATGTCTTTCCATATATCTGTCTCTCTTCATGCCTGCATGTCTTTCCATATGTTTGTCTCTCTTCATGCCTGCATGTCTTTTCATATATCTGTCTCTCTTCATGCCTGCATGTCTTTCCATATGTCTGTCTCTCTTCATGCCTGCATGTCTTTTTATATATCTGTCTCTCTTCATGCCTGCATGTCTTTCCATATATCTGTCTCTCTTCATGCCTGCATGTCTTTCCATATGTCTGTCTCTCTTCATGCCTGCATGTCTTTTTATATGACTGTCTCTCTTCATGCCTGCATGTCTTTCCATATATCTGTCTCTCTTCATGCCTGCATGTCTTTCCATATGTCTGTCTCTCTTCATGCCTGCATGTCTTTTCATATATCTGTCCCTCTTCATGCCTGCATGTCTTTTTATATGTCTGTCTCTCTTCATGCCTGCATGTCTTTCCCTATGTGTGTCTCTCTTCATGCCTGCATGTCTTTCCATATGTCTGTCTCTCTTCATGCCTGCATGTCTTTCCCTATGTGTGTCTCTCTTCATGCCTGCATGTCTTTCCATATGTCTGTCTCTCTTCATGCCTGCATGTCTTTCCATATATCTGTCTCTCTTCATGCCTGCATGTCTTTCCATATATCTGTCTCTCTTCATGCCTGCATGTCATTCCATATATCTGTCTCTCTTCATGCCTGCATGTCTTTCCATATGTCTGTCTCTCTTCATGCCTGCATGTCTTTTCATATATCTGTCTCTCTTCATGCCTGCATGTCTTTCCATATGTCTGTCTCTCTTCATGCCTGCATGTCTTTTTATATATCTGTCTCTCTTCATGCCTGCATGTCTTTCCATATGTCTGTCTCTCTTCATGCCTGCATGTCTTTCCATATATCTGTCTTTTCCTCTCTTCATGTCTGCATGTCTTTCCATATATCTGTCTCTCTTCATGCCTGCATGTCTTTTTATATGTCTGTCTCTCTTCATGCCTGCATGTCTTTTTATATATCTGTCTCTCTTCATGCCTGCATGTCTTTCCATATGTCTGTCTCTCTTCATGCCTGCATGTCTTTCCATATGTCTGTCTCTCTTCATGCCTGCATGTCTTTCCATATATCTGTCTTTTCCTCTCTTCATGCCTGCATGTCTTTCCATATATCTGTCTCTCTTCATGCCTGCATGTCTTTCCCTATGTGTGTCTCTCTTCATGCCTGCATGTCTTTCCATATATCTGTCTCTCTTCATGCCTGCATGTCTTTCCCTATGTGTGTCTCTCTTCATGCCTGCATGTCTTTCCATATATCTGTCTCTCTTCATGCCTGCATGTCTTTCCATATATCTGTCTCTCTTCATGCCTGCATGTCTTTCCATATATCTGTCTCTCTTCATGCCTGCATGTCTTTCCATATATCTGTCTCTCTTCATGCCTGCATGTCTTTCCCTATGTGTGTCTCTCTTCATGCCTGCATGTCTTTCCATATATCTGTCTCTCTTCATGCCTGCATGTCTTTCCATATGTCTGTCTCTCTTCATGCCTGCATGTCTTTCCATATATCTGTCTCTCTTCATGCCTGCATGTCTTTCCATATATCTGTCTCTCTTCATGCCTGCATGTCATTCCATATATCTGTCTCTCTTCATGCCTGCATGTCTTTCCATATGTCTGTCTCTCTTCATGCCTGCATGTCTTTTCATATATCTGTCTCTCTTCATGCCTGCATGTCTTTCCATATGTCTGTCTCTCTTCATGCCTGTATGTCTTTTTATATATCTGTCTCTCTTCATGCCTGCATGTCTTTCCATATGTCTGTCTCTCTTCATGCCTCTCTTTCCATATATCTGTCTTTTCCTCTCTTCATGCCTGCATGTCTTTCCATATGTCTGTCTCTCTTCATGCCTCTCTTTCCATATATCTGTCTTTTCCTCTCTTCATGCCTGCATGTCTTTCCATATGTCTGTCTCTCTTCATGCCTCTCTTTCCATATATCTGTCTTTTCCTCTCTTCATGCCTGCATGTCTTTCCATATGTCTGTCTCTCTTCATGCCTGCATGTCATTCCATATGTCTGTCTCTCTTTATGCCTGCTTGTCTGCCTGTGCAAGTGTTTGCATCTGTCTATCTTTTTGCCTTTGTGTCTTTCCATTTCTCCTTCCTTTTCTCCCATTTATCTGTTTTTTGAACTGCTTGTCATTTCATTTGTCTGTTTTTCTGCCTGCCTGTCATTCCATCTGTCTGTCTCTCTTCAAGCCTGCCTTTCTTTCCTCCCTACCTTCTGCCTATGTGTCTTCCTATCTTTCTTTCCTTCTTTCTGCCTACCCTTCCTTCCCTCTGTCTGTCTTTCTACCTATCTGTGTTTGTCTTTCCACCTATCTGTCTTTCCATCTGTCCTTCTCACCTGATGCCTGCCTTTCTTTTCCATCTCTCCGCTGCCTGTCCTATTTGTCAGTTTTTTCTGCCTATCTCTCTTTCCATCTTCTGTCTATCTTTATGCCTGCTACTCTGTCCAACTGTCTGTCTGTTCAAGTGTCATTTCCTTTCCTGTCTGTATTTCCATCTGCCTGTCTTTGTGTGTACCTGTCATTCCATCTGTCTGTCTTTATGCCTGCTTGTCAATCTATTTGACTTTCAATCTGCCTTACTTGTCTTGTTTTTCATTTCCATCTTTCTGACTTTGTTCCTGCCTGTTATTCCATCTGTCTTTATAACTGTTTGTCTTTCAGTCTGCTGTCCTTTCCATATGTCATTCTTTCCATCTGTCTAGCTTTTTAACTCTGTTGTTTTGTCTGCCTGTCTTTCTGCCTCTCTATCTTTCCAGCTGTCTGGCTTTCCGCCTGCCTGTATTTTCATATTTCTTTTCAGATGCTTAGTTCTGCTTGTCTGCCTCCCTTTTCATCTGACAGTCGTTCCATCTGTCTGTCTTTCTGTCTTCCTGCCGAGCTGAAACTGCCTGGGTTGATACTGGTGTGAGATCAGTGCGGACTGGATGTTTCTGCTGCTGCTGGTGCTGCTGTCCAGACCGACTCCACCATCATGGATCTGCCTGCATGTTCTATCTACCCTCCGGCCGTCAACAGCAGCTCCACTCATCCCCCTGATAAGACTGACCCCTCCACAGACTCTCACTAAAAACATCATTTTCTATCCGGTGATGACCAGAGGAGGATGGGTTCCTCTCAAGGTTTCTTCCTCTTGACCCGAGGGAGTTTTTCCTTGGCACTGTCTTCATTAGCTTGCTCAAAAGAGGCTCAGACCCGAACCTGTGTAAAGCTGTTGTGTAAAAATGTCTGTTGTTAAAAATATTTGATTAATTAAACATGACTGACTTTCATTTAAGCTCCTCGTCTGCTCTACGTCCTTCTCTTAACTTCTCCCAACCCCCTGAAACCTCATCCAGGTACAGGTTTGGGATGTTAGAATAGAGATATTGAGAAAACACAACTGTAGTATCTGTATTCAGTCTAAGTTACAGTTGGGTAAAGTTATATCCAGAGTACAGTTACTGTTTACATTTTTAGTATAATTTGGAGTTTTATTTAAACATAGTTGGAGTTTCAAATGCCATTTATTCCTCAATCCATACAGTCAATATGGAAACTGAGCTCCAATACAATGGGCTATTGTTTTCGTGAGGTCAGAAATCTCAGCATATTTACATATCTGCTTCTATTCATTCTCAAATTCACGTTTCAACAACATAACTTTCCATTCTCAATTCATCCGACCCATATACAGACCATAGCCGTCCAGTTGAATAACCCTGCCTATTCAGCCTCTGTAGTTTAGTTCCGCCCATTCACTCTATGGTAGTTTAGCCGTGCCCATTCAGCCTACTGTAGTTTACATCTGTCATTCACCCAACACCAATTCAGCTCTGCCTATTTACTCTACAGAAGTTTAGCCCCGACCATTCAGCCTAGTTGATAAGCCCTGCTCTTTCAGCCCACAGCAGTTTAGCCCTTGCCACTGACCCTGCAGTAGTTCAGCCCTGCCCATTTGCACTGAAGAAAGATTATAAAGAGTGTATCAGCCCAGGCGTGATACAGGACAGTCAGTCCTACACACACTGTAACAAAAACAGCCTGTGAAGAAATGTATAGAATGAGGTGATGGATGGCTGTGGCATCGTCAGGGTTGAAGTTGTGATCTCCTGATGATCTTCTGATGATCTCCTGTTGTGCGTCATGGCATCCCTTTCTTATATATTTTTAGACATCGCTCAACACAATAAACTATTGATTGCTTTTGTGACCACAAAGTATGTTCAACTAATCAAAAGTATGGATTTCATACACACCAAATGTGCTCTCCTGGACTCTTCAAAAAGGCATTTCTCCAGCTGAGGAAGGACTGCTTCCCATTTGCTGAAGTGGCTGCTCACTGCTCACACTCTTTATTAATATTAATAATAATAATAATAATAATAATAATAATAATAATAATAATAATAATTATTATTATTATTATTATATATAATTAATCATAATCACATATATATATATATATATATATATATATATATATATATATATATATATATATACACACACACACACACACACACACACACGCTTGCTGTACTAATCACTAGGGCGTTTGTCTCCCTCTAGCGGCGAGTCGCCAGCACTGCTAGGCCGTAAAGCGTCGCGCTGACGCTGCCGAAAAGTAGCTGGCTCCAGTAAGGAAAGCATGGCTCTCTCATGAGGAAACAGATCGGTTCTGAAAACGTGTGTAAATGAGATCTGGAGAAACAGCAATCGTAGTTTTACTGAGATTGGCGTAAAGCGGTGGTGGGAGAACATGGCACTTTACACGAAGGCTGCAGAGATCCTGGATAAAGTGGAGCAGAAGAAGGGAGTTGTGAAAACGTTGGTTTACGACAGTAAATTCCAGGTAACGAGCTTTATCACCCTTAACACTACATGTGGGTTAACGATTAGGGGTGTCACTAAAGGTTAATAACCAGGGGCTTGAGCTCGTACTAGAGGGGGGGGGGGGGGGGGGGGGGGGGTTCATGCCCATCCGGCATAAGTAAAAAAAAAAAAAAAAACACACACAACTCCTGTTGATGAAATGGATTAAAATGGTGAGATTGGATATCAGTGTATATTTATAGTTAGGTAGTTCTTAGGTAAGTTACATCTCTAATACGACTTAAATAGATCAACAAACTGCAGCAACAGAGGAGCTTCTATCTCTGACTGTATCTACAAGGTGGACCATCTAGATAGGGGTCTAAAAGAGGGGACAGTGAGTGGACAGTGTTTAAAGACTCCATCAGCACTGCTGGGTCTGATCCACTCGTACCATCGCAGCACACACTTCTGACCCACCACCATGTCAGAGTCACTGCAGTGTTGAGAATGACCTGCCACCCAAATACTACCTGCTCTGTGGTGGTCCTGTGGGGTCCTGAGCATTAAAAAAACAGGTGTAAAAGCAGGCTAATAAGAAAGTATACAGAAAAACAGATGGAGACAGTCTGTAATTCTAGACCCACAGAGTGCTCCTGTATGGTACATGGAGCTGCTATAATAGAGAATGAGTGTTGACGTGATGGCTTAATAATAAAGACTCAGAATATATTTAAACTAATAATGTACATGTATGGAGCTGGAGCCTCTCTGAAAGTGCCATAGCAAAGCCCTTGGTAACCTCTGAAAAACATGCCTGAATATGTGAACCTTGAGAACCTTTAACACACCCATTACAGACGTCTAATGTCTTGCGTTAGTGTGTATTCTTCATCGTGCCCATGTTAGGAAGCCTTCTGTCAAAGCTGGAGTTCTCTATGACAGAAGTGAATTTTTGAATGTTGCCGCTATCAGTGCCCTGTGGTTAAAAAGCAAAAAATTCAAACTCCAAATCCAACAAGGCTTTTATTTTTTTTTTAAACCAGTGAAAGCTACTGGACTTTCCTAGGAAGATCTTTGGGAAAGTTCCTTGTAATTTAACCTTATAATATCTTATTAAATGTGTGCCTTACTTGTCAACTAATGGAATTCTATTTGGAGACATTTGATTTGGTGATAAGTGAGAGTGAACCTGAGTTTAGAGTCTTTAACTTTAGCTAATAGAGCAAAATGCAAGTTACCCATTTGTTTTTATTACATTTGGACACTTTATTATGTTGCTGCTACTTATTCATTCATGCTGCTACACTCCTTTCATGTACTGTTATCATATTGCTGCTACTCTTTAAATGAATTCATTTTTATACACATTTCTCTACTTTTCCCACGCTCCCTATGTATGTCTACCCTTTTCATTATTTTATTTATTCAATAATTGCTCTTTGGCTGTAACTGGGACCTTACGATCACAATTTCATTCCACCCCATGTACCACACATGATGCAAATCACAATAAGGTCTCCTTTATCCTTTAAAGCACATTTTCACGCTTTAGAAATGTGTGAGCAAGCCGACTGTCATCAGAAACAGAACCTCTTCACCTTTGTTTAGGAAAGTCATCATGACATGCTATGGTTTGTGTAACAACTTTGGGTCTATGCACACCAGTATTTCTACCAAGGGCGCACAATATATAATGCAAAGCACCTATATTTACCTAAAGTGCTGCTGTTGTCTGCTAGTGTGGAATCCTCATGTGGTAAATGGACATGTATATGAAAATGTGCATGGAAAAATTTGTGGTTAGTGTGATCACTTGCCACAACCCTAGTGAAGTGTCAGTATTTGAGCATTACCAACCTCAGAAGTTAGTTAGAGAAGGTAGCCAGCACCACTAATCTGTTGCATATGCAGCAGAGCTGTACTGTTTCCATCATTTTCATTCTTCATTTATGCTTTTTTTTCCTTTTCAGAATATAAAACAGCTCTTTGCTCTGGTGTGTGAGACTCAGAAGTATTCGTCTGTGCTCCAGGAGATTATTGAGAGTACCAAACTTCTGAAGGAGACCAAACTCCGATTTAATTTAGCAAAGGTATGCTTCTCCAGTAGGGTTCTTCAAAAGAATTCTAAGCTGCAGTAATTGCTGTTGGATTTGTTTCACTGTCCTCTTTCAAGACTCCTTCTATGTCTGACCTGTTGCTCGTGTCTTTAGGTGTTGGTCTATGACTTGCTCTTCGGTCGAGGGTTAAAATGCGGAGGGGCTTGGAAGGCCATGATGGTGAAGCATCGCTCCAGACTGCAGGCTGCTTTGGCTCGAATGAAAGTAAAGCAGAAAGTGAGCAGAAATGAGGACCTGCTCCCTCCCAGCGTGCAAGACGCCAATGGTTTGTCAGCTTGAGTTCAGCAGGGTTCAGCTGTGTATTTTACTGGCTAAATGCTGAGTAAATGAGTGTGTGTTGTACTTCCACAGCTCGTGGTATTCCACGGTATGTTCGTGTCAACACACTGAAGACCACTATGGAGGACGTCATTGACTACCTGAAGAGAGAGGGGTATACATATCAAGGGACAGCAAGCCGGTTAGTCCAGGCCGTTATTCATCTTCCTCTTATGACACACCTGTGACCATAGTATTGAGCTAACTAAAGAAAGGTCTTCTCTGTATGTCCTTTTGACCTTTGTTCTTGTGTCCCTTCAGGATCGAGGATCTAAGCCGTCTCTCTGGGAAGGCGTTTATGGTTGATGTGCACCTCAGAGATCTTCTGGTGTTCAGTGCAAAGATGGACTTCCATGATCATTACCTGTATAAAGCAGGCCACATCATTTTGCAAGACAAGGTGCGAGACTTAATAACATTGAATGGGACAGGGATTTGTTCTGCATGTAGTTTTAATCTCATTTCTAAAATTTTTTTATGAAAATGGTCTTTGATGAAGACAAAAATGTGATAAAAACAAAAATAACATCACTTATTTTATTTTATTTTGTATTTAAAGTCAAATAAAGCGGCAGTCTGCTTCTGCTGCTTATTTAGTATAAAGTAAAACACTGAGAGAGAGAGAGAGAGAGAGAGAGAGAGCACAGTTGGTCTTGCTCTTGTTGGGTTGGTAGGATGGCACCCCCTCGCCCACCATCACTCTTTGGGTGTTGGTAGTCAATATGGGCGTCTGTTAGCTGGTGTAACCGAACTGGCAGTTAACCTGTTAGTGTTCAAGTGCGTTCAGCTGTATATTGACGTTGCATTAGCAGCCATTCGAAAAAATGGCTCACTTAATGTGACTTCATGTGACCTTTAGCTTCCTAGCACTAGTAGTATTGGCACTGATTGGTTTATTTGTTTTATTACAATGAAAAAATATTTTAAAAAAAACAGAACTTGAAGCTTAAGTGACCTTAAGTGACCCTATTTGGCAGGTCTAAGTTATTGATCACCAAACTGCTAGCCATGGCTGACCACTGCTTTAGTGTGGCTGTTAGTTAATATACATTTTTTCTTCTTCTTCTTCTTCTTCTTCATTTGTGTAGGCCAGCTGTCTACCTGCATACCTCCTGGACCCCCCAGTTGGAGGCCATGTAATTGATGCTTGTGCTGCTCCTGGGAACAAAACCAGCCACCTGGCTGCCATTATGAAAAATAAAGGGTATGGCTAGATGTGATTTTTTTTTGGTAAGATATTGTTGAAAGTCAGAGAGCTTTGTAATATATGATCCATTATCCATGATTTTCATGTATCCATTCAGGAAGCTGTTTGCTTTCGATCTTGATGCAAAGCGCCTGTCAACCATGAGCACCCTTCTCCTCCGTGCTGGGGTCACATGTCAGCAGTTGGCCAATCAGGATTTTCTCAAGGTCGATCCACTTTCCCCGGAGTACAAGGAGGTGAAGCATGTGCTGCTCGACCCGTCATGCAGCGGATCAGGTAATGTTTTATTGTATTAATATTACTGATAACTGTTACAGGATAAAGGGAAAGGTGGCATTTCCCAGATACAGAGTCTCTTTTGGAGTCTCATTTGGAAGTCCTGAATTCAATAATTGCATCTGGATCCAGGGATTGAGTACCACTGGTGCAGTTCTCACCTTGCGTGATGCCATACTACATTTGGTTCCTTAAAGAACAATGTATGTAATAGAGATGTAAGCTCCCTGGAGTCCCCCTGTGTGTTTAAGGTGCTGGTAAAGATGCTGTTGTACGAGGATGTTGGGACATGTGGGGTGTGTGGGGGGATTCTTAGACGGAGAAGAGGAGGTACGGTACAGTGAATGTCTCATCCAATGTGTGGAAAATGGGTCGCAAAGCAGACGGTAATGATTGGCAAAAAAGAGGCCAATGTGTGAAGGAACTAGCTGAATTTGCAGGTGTATCGATGTGTATGGTCATACGGATCTACCAGCAGTGGCAGAAATCCCACCCAGTCTACAGGAAATTCTCAATAGAATTGTGGCTAAATCAGAATCAGAATCAGAATCAGAATCTCTTTATTTCACCAAGTATGTTACCCATACAAGGAATTTGTCTTGGTGAGAGCAACACGCATGACAAGTAACAAAGAAACGCAGAACACAGTCTTAAACTAAAGGAAAATGACACTAAACAATAAATAGGGTAGGGGATAAATAAAAAAAAAAAAAAAAAAAAAAAAAAAAGTAGAAAGTACTAAAGGTAATAAAGGTAATAAAGAGCTGAAAAATATATTTACCGAAAAGAAAAGGACATCTGTACAGGTGTGCAAATAGTCATAGTGCAAAATAGGCAGAGTGCAAATAACTGTTCAGTCCGGTTTGGTACAGTTCAGTTGTAAGTTTAGAGGTTTACAGTGGGAGGTGACCACTGTGATTGAGGAGCGCTACAGCTCTGGGGAAGAAGCTGTTAGCATGACGTGTTGTGCTGGTTTTGATGGACCGCAGTCTTCTACCCGAGGGGAGTGTCTGGAAGAGGAGGTGTCCAGGATGTGAGGGGTCAGATGTAATCTTGCCAGCCCGCTTCCTCATCCTGCTGGAGTAGATCTGCTGAAGTGATGGCAGGTTACATCCTATGATCCTCTCTGCTGTCCTGATGATGCGCTGGAGTTTGGTTTGTGTAAAACTGTAAACTGATAGACAGGGGCCGCCAGTGTGTTTCACAACTTCTGAATGAAAACCACTTCGCTTCCAGGCAAGAATTGCTTCCAGAAGTCAACGCAGATCCGTTTCTGAAAACACACTCTGCAGGGAACTGCATACTATGAACATACAGAGCAGAATGGCACGCAAGAGGCCTTGGCTTACTTCTGCTCAAGAATGACGAGTAGACTGGGATGTTTGCCACTGCAGGTAGACCCGTATGACCGTA
Source organism: Salminus brasiliensis (assembly GCF_030463535.1). NCBI lineage: Eukaryota > Metazoa > Chordata > Actinopteri > Characiformes > Bryconidae > Salminus > Salminus brasiliensis. The sequence goes on along the minus strand of NC_132893.1, from coordinate 18,006,260 downwards.
CGCTTCGGTACACCTGCAAATTACTGCAGTTACTTCCTTCACACTATGACCTTTGGTGTGCCCAAATGCAACCACTCCTATTTGCCAATCATTCTTATCATCTTTGTGACCCATTTCCCACACATCGGACGAGACATTCGCTGCACTGTACCTTCTCTTCTCCATCTATGAATCCTGTCGCACACCCTGCAGGTATTTATAGCCTGTTCTTCCTCGTGCCAATGCATGATCCTGAAGAGCCTGAAGTTACTACCACCTTACAGCAGCGTGTGAGAATATTACTGCAGCTTTTTGGTGGTCAGACATTTATTGTTACAGCTATGATTCCCAAAGGAATGGTGTGCCTGCCTGATGGAGGCTCAGAGGAGCGGGATGGTGAACGTCTGCAGGCGTTGGCTGCGTTTCAGCTGCGCTGTCTGAACCACGCTCTGCAGTTTCCTCAGCTCCAGCGTGTAGTCTACTCTACCTGCTCTATCCACTCCCAGGAGAATGAGGAGGTTGTTTCTGCTTGCCTTCAGAAAAACCCTGGTTTCAGGTAAAGATCTCAAATCCCATTACTAACCCTAAGTCTAAGGCACTTGCATATAGCCCATAGAGGCCATGTGAGCTAGAACACACTGTGACGAGATACTGACCAAAAAAAAAAGAAATTTCAGTTTTGGTGCTTGAAATTAGTTTATCAGAGTCTTAGCTTCACAGACACTCAAATACACCAGTTAAACACTGTGAGAAGCAGGAGACGAGTGTCCATTGGTCAGTTTAACCAAAAACCATAGTCAGACATGCAAATTCACCTATTACAGATGAGCGTCAGGTTATCCACGGGGTGAGAGGGGGGCAGAGACGAGTATCTCGACATGTCTTCACAGCTTCGTAAATCCCATATGATCTGGAGAGGGTGGGCTCTACAGATTCTGGAAATGTTTAAACCATATTTCTGCATGGAATTATTGTATTATAAGATAATAGAAACATTAAGAAACATTAAATTTGATGCAGCAGCTCATTCCTAGGCTCCTGAGGGTTAAATCGTTGCTGGCACAGTGTTCACTAATTTACATAATTGGAGTTTGTTGCTAATGAGTAACTTTAGGTTTTAACCCTAATTATGGAGTCTTGTGAACTTCTGAACAGATTCTGAACGTCTGTTGTGTTTCTAAAAACGTTTTCATGTCACATCTTCTCCTGCAGATTAGTGCATCTTTTTCCTCAGTGGCCTGAGCGGGGCCACGTGCCTTTGACCCAGTGTCTGCGAGCCAGCACTTCACAAACCCTCACTCATGGTTTCTTTGTAGCATTGCTGGAAAGGCAGTCCACTCCAAGCAATGGTGAAAGCCTCCATGTCTCTGTGTAAGTTGCACAAACGTTTGCCATGACGCAAATGACCGGTGAACGGTCGTGTGCAAGTGTTTTAAATAAAAAAAAAAGTCTTTAGCGAGTCTGATGAGCATGACTTCTTGTCACAGGACATCGTCCATGGACTTGGACACGAGTGAACTTTGTGGTGGTGGTGAGGAGGAGCAAACGGAGCAAGCCAACAGTGAGGTTTCTGTGGAACAACCTCAGCATTCCCCAACAAAGAAAAAGAAGAGGAACAGAAAGAAGCACAAAAAGCAAGAATCCTAAAATTCTGTTTTACTTTTTGGAATATGAATGATGCAATATGGTGTTTTTTTTTATGTTTCATAAAGCCATGTTTGACGATATGTGTTTTTTGAATGTTCTTCAGTGAGTGTTCATTCTTGCAGCCAGCAGATTTGGCATGTTTATGTAGAGATTGATACAATTTGAGAAAGCAAAGCTGGAAGATTCTGTATTACATGGGGCTGGGTGTCATTTGGAAACTTTCATAATTTATATCTGAACTGTATTATTTCAACTATTTTATTATAATTTTTTAATCTTTTAGAGCTAAAAATGATGTACTAAAACATTTAAGGGCAAGTAATGGTGGATAATATGGCAAAAATAATAATTAATATTAATTTTACAATACATTGTTTGTTTTTCAATGTTCCAGTCGTAGTATATACAGTGGCATGTAAACGTACCGGCACCCATGGTCAAAATAGGTTCCTGTAAATAGTTGAGTGTGTAGAAATGCATATAATTATAGATGGACCATTCTTTACAATATTTTAGATTAGTGTATTCTTTTTCTGGGGGGCACCAGGTAAAAGTTTGGGAATGCTGGTTTCAAGCCATTGTTAGGAAAAAGGCTTGTTATGCATGTGGGTGGAGCAATCATTCTTTGGGCTTGTGTTCAAGGCAGTATCATAGGAAATGTTTCACTGGTAAAAAAAAGGATGGATTCAGTAAAATACCAGCAAATTCTGGAAGCTGACGTCACCCCGTCTGTAAAAAAAAAAAAAAAAAAGAAAAGAAAAAAAAGCTGAAGATGAAAAGCAGATCTAGTTGTATAGCAGGACAATGATGGAAACAAACCCTCCAAAACCAGGTTTTGTCATGGCCCTCACAGTCCCCTGACCCAAACATTATTAAAAATCTATGGATATACATGAAAAGAGCAGCACATTCAGTACAGCCCAAGAATCCCACAAAACTACAAACCTTTTGTATGAAAGAATGGGTTCAAAAAGCAAAAAAACCCAAACTGGAACTGAAAGGTGTTATTGGGTACTGACCATGTAGGATGGCCAAACTTTTTGTGTGCTCTTTTCCTTACCTATATTTAAAGGCAGTGTTTAAAAATAGGGTGTTGCTTGTGCTCTGTGAATCTGTTCAACACATTGTTGATTTTCATAACATGCTCACTGACACTTATCTCTCCCAGTACTATCTACTATTAGAGTAATTCATTCAGGACCATCAAATTTGATTGTAATACTCAACCCTAGTCAACATAGCTCTTATGCCCAGTTCAGCAGTTAACATCAAAGCTCTGTATTACTAATCCAGGCAAGCACTTTATCACATTTTTATTGAAAACCAGTACATACCACCAGAACACTGAGCAGACACAGGGTTTATTCTAATACGCTGCTCCAATCACACGCACTCATACTCATACTCCCTTCCATGGGTTCATAGCAAACAGTCTTAATACACACACACAAACTTGCCATCAGAACACGCTTACAGCAAAACATCCAGAAAAAAACATCACTCAATGCACAAAACAGCTCCCAGACACTCACAGCTTGAGAAAACCAGCTCTCAACATACATCTCATTTTCCCAACAGTCTATGTGTCCAATACGTTCAGTTTATTTGGTAGGGCTCCATAACAATGAAAAGCCTGGTCCCCTGCTGCTATACCCATCATTCTGGGCACACAGAAACTTTACTTATTTACAAACTACTTAGTAGGTTAAGACTCACATAAAGAATACCACGCTAGGGGCTAAGAAAATAACAGAAAAATAAAAGTGTACAGAAAGTTAATGTGGGTGGGTGTTTTTTTTTTTTGTTTTTTTAAAAGATGAAATGTAAAGAGCGGAGGGGGGTTTGTGCTTCCAAATTTGTGCATCTTAAAATGTGCTCTGTAAAGAAAAACAAAATCTAAATGGGTTGAGCTGGATTTCAAACCAGAAGATACGGAAACACTGAAAATACACCTGAGAATTTCTTGAATAAGACTGCAGGACCTTTTTTTGAGGGGCTCAGGTGGTCAACTCAACAGACTGCCTACATCTAGTTCAGCTCTCTGGCCTTTGACCATCCTGAAGGAATGACAGTAGTATTCACTGTATTGTAGCGTTCGCAGAACATATTTCATGAACATGCACAAGCTATAGCGTACATACACAGCTAAGTCTCACAATGTGCATGCAAAATTACAAAAAAAAAATGGATTTCAAATAAAAATTGCTCAGAAATCTAAATTTAATTCAGAAAAAGATTGAAGTCACCACATTCATAGTGAAAGCAGCCCTCCCTGTGGTTTCATGTACTCATTTTCTGTAGCACTTTTGGCATAAGTTCTGACAGTTTTAAACATCTTCCAAATCACATTGGTATAAAAAAGAAAAAATTGCTGTCACTGAATCGAGCTCTGGAGAAATTCAGAGCCCAGCATTGAAGTGGACCGAACCCCTGAGATCAGTAACAAGCCAAACAGAAGTAGTCACATAGAAGTTAAAGTTATATGGGAGGGTTTCCCCGATGTCGATGTCTAGGCTTATTCATGGTCTAGGAAACGGGCCCTCATATTGCTTGCCAATTGTCTTCTATTTGCTTTTTACTTTCAAGTACACCCATTACTACAGATCTTTGACATCATTCACAGCACACAAACTGCATTCAGATGCACTAAGGCACACAGAACAAGGAATAAAACAAGGAAAACGACCAACAGAAGTTGCAAGAGACTAGTGGGCAGAGCTGAAGCTATATCTAACCAAAATAGTTTAATATAATAGAGCTGGAGTGGGCTTTTTTTTTAAGCCACAGAGATCAGAGCAGCTTAGGTTATGGTCACATTAATTATATTGACATAACTGCCTAGAATGTAAGTGATGTTCCCCCATCAATTCACCTCAATCCACACGCAACCATAATGTAGCTGACTCTACCTATAGGCTGTCAACCATTAGTTCAGTGTGGCCATGGTAAAAAGTGAGGTATTGGCTCTGAATAAAAAGGACCCTCCCCCCCCCCCAAAAAAAAAAATTAAGAGAGCACATGGAAGCTTTAAAATAATGTCTGAACAAAGAAAAGAAAAAGTGTTGATATCTACCTCAATGCTAGTGGAATATTAATCCTAAACACGACCAAAAAAACTCTAAGCACAGGACCTTTAAGAATCAATCAAATCCGAGTTAACGGAGAGGTATGCAACATTTACTGGAATTAGGTGCTTAAAATGGGAGAGGTAGTCAAATAGCCAATAGCACACATATGATAAACAGAAGAGCTTGTTGCACTAAAATCATCTGCTTTGGTTTAAATGGGTCAATTTTAATGTGCATGACAAGTGACCACAAGCAGGATCTACCCTTAAACATAAGTAATCCAATCAGATTTTTTTCTTTAAAGGGATTTGCCAGAAAAAGCAATGAAATCTTTATTTTGCAACTCTGTGCATTCAGGTGAAGAACATTGTACCATCTTTCAACAAAAACAGTAGGCTTTTCACCTCAGAGAACTTTGACGTTCATGTAGGCAACCCGAGTAAGCATTTCAGTCAATGATCAAAAGCATAAAAAGTACTGTTGTACTACAGTCGCAGAAGTTTTTTTTTTTTAAAAAGGGGGTTCACTGCATTTAATGTAATCACATAAAATGTAGGTTAAACGGCCAGCTAGCTTTTTTTTAAAACAAAAAAACCCAAACTAACACAAAAACCCTGAAAAGCAAAAAAAAACAAACGGTGAGTCAAAACCAGATTCAGTTTCGTTTGGCCTGGACTTCTCATATTCATGTTCATGTCCAAGTTTTTTCTTTGTCAAGTACAACGTTTAACGTTTGTCCAAACGCCTCTCGCGTTTAGATAGTGACTCCACACAGGAAGATCTGGATATTCCAATCTCTCCTGCTTTAAACCATGAATAGGATTGCCAGTTATTCTTACTTAACATCTGACCAGCCCTAACTGACTACAGCGCCGTACAGTAGAGTTTGGTCAGATGTGTCCTGTGAAAAGCCTGATCGTGTCTCGTTGGCGGCGGCGGTGGTGGTAGCAGCAGCGGCTGGGATAGTCATGAGGAGCGTTGCATTTGTCCAAATGAACATGATGAGTTGAGGGTCGGGCCTTTGGTCAGCGTTACTTCTTCCTCACATGCTGCCTACGTGCCTGCAGCCTCTGCCGCGTCCCGGATGGTTTGGATCCCGCACCAATCGAGAAGGTGGCAGAAGGAGTGTCTAGAAAAGACAAGACAGCTTATAGAACAGTATACAAAACAAAAATGAATGTAATAAAATAATGAGGCAGGAAATTTTGTAAATGTTGAAATGGATGTTGATCACATTTTTGTAAATTCGCATTAATCATGTAAACACACCAACTTCAACCATGCAAATTCTTAACAAAAGAAAACGGCACTCGCTGCATTTGATGGCAAACTAAGCATCCAGCCTGAGCTCCAATGTTTAATTAAGCACCTGTCATGGCCCTCTATGGTCATGTTCTTACGCATTATACCCTGGTTAGATAAATAAATAAGTTCTACAATACTTACTAAAAGGTGAGGCGCCAAATCCTTGTACAGGTGTTCCAGGACTGCCAAATGGGATGGGTGCGTTAGAATTGCCAAACGCAGGGGTGGATGTTCCTATGTAAACAAAGTGTGTTAATCATCTAGTCACCAGAAGAAGGAGAGATTCTGGATAGGCTCTTTTACACAATAAACACACAAAACCTGCTGGAAAATGTGACTTTGTGCCAGCAGGCACCAAATTACACTATCCAACATATTGTCACAGTCCACAATGTGAAAAAAATCATTTCAAGTAATTTTAGATCATTTATATTGGTCTATTCACCAGGACAACAATGGTAACAAATCAAACCTTGCCAGTTTTAAATTATATACATTTTTTTTTAAAGATTAGGTTTTTGCAAGACTGTGACTATATTCATTCATATATAGTTTTATAAATAATTACACATGCAGAAATCAGTCTTCATCTGTACATGTACTCACCAAAAGTGAGCTTGTTATCGGCATTACTATTTCCGAACGTGAACCCTTGAGTCTGAGCTGCAGGTGCAGGTGTTGCAAATTGTGCTCCTGACAGTGATGCAGTGAAATTGAACCCTCCTGAAGCTGCAGGGGCAGGTGCGTTCTGGGCATTGTTCTGTGGGGTAGCTGGGGCTCCTCCAAACGTAAAGGCAGGGGCAGGAACAGGGGCAGCAGTCTGTGTGGTGGCCCCAAAGGCTGGAGCCACTGACTGGGTGGTGGTGTTCGCAAAAGAGAAGCCAGTCGAGGCGCTTCCAAACGTAGGTTGAGTCGGAGTCCCGAAAGTAGGCGCTGCTGTGGTGCTGCCAAATGTGGGCTGGCTTGGAGTCCCAAAAGTCGGCGCTGCTGTGGTACTTCCAAATGTAGGTTGACTTGCAGTCCCGAAAGTAGGTGCTGCCGTGGTGCTGCCAAACGCAGGCTGACTGGGAGTCCCGAAAGTAGATGCTGTTGTGGTGCTGCCAAACGCAGATTGACTTGGAGTCCCAAAAGAAGGCGCTGCTGTGCTAGCAGGTACTCCGAACGCAAACGGTGCAGGCCCACTCCCTCCACTCCCAGCACCGAACGTGAAAGGCTTTGTTGCAGCAGGCGCCTGAGTGGTTGCGTTGGGGAAGGACGTGGATGTGCTGAATGAGGAGCTACCAAAGGTGGCCTGGGTCGTAGGGGCACTCGCTGTTGTGGTGGCTGTGTTGCTAACCATGCCAAACCCTCCAAACGTGGTTGCGGTAGAGTTTGGCGCAGCAGGTGTCTGACCAAACATGAATGTGCTCTGAGGAGCTGCTGGAGGAGCTGCTGGAGGAGCAGTCTGTGAGGGTTTTAAAGCACCAAATTGGAAGGTGGAGGTGGTGCTGCTACTACTACTGGTGGTGGTGGTGCCACCACCAAGTCCTGAGGAAGGTGTTGATGACGGTGCTCCAAACTGAAAGGTGCTGTTTACAGCTGGTGCAGGAGCAGCAGATGCAGAGGGCCAGTTTCCAAACAGAGATTTGCTGGGAGTCTGGGTGGCAGGCGTGGATGATGCAACCGATGCAGATGCTGGGTGAGTGTTGGTCAGGTTCCCGAAAAGCGATGTGGCGCTCTGTGACACTGGTGCAGAGGGAACTGATGTAGCTGGCTGACCAAACGCACTTAGACTGCCTTCAGCCGCGCTGCCAAAAATGGGCTTGAAAGCGGGTTGCGTGGGTTTGACTTCTGCAGCAGAGGCTGGCGCTGTGGTTGCTGCCCCAAAAATAGGCTTGAACCCAGATGGCGCTGGGTTGGTTGCACTGCTCGCAGGCATTGTAGGGATAGTTGATGCAGTGGGTGTAGGTGCAGCAGATGCAGGGGCTGCCTGAGGCTTGAGGCTGAATAGACTGCTCCCTCCCGGACTGAGGGTGCTAGATAAGGGCTGCAGCGGCTGGGCCAGGATCTGGGCAAAGGCAGAGGGCATGGGGCTTGCTGACTGAGTGGCCGGTGCCAGAGAAGCGGACACTATGGGCAGTGGAGAAGCAAGGGCAGGCTCTGATTTCAACGCTCCGGTGCCTTGACCAGCGGGGGCAACAGAGACAGGAGCCTGCGTAATCACAGATGCTGCTGGAGCTATGAACAGAGGGACACAGACACTTAGTCAACTAATTAAACAGTGTGCTAGGAAAAACAAAAATCTATTAAGTTAATGTGGTCAACAAGCCCTATTCTGATCCACTGAATAATCATACTCCAATGCTAAGCACAAATCATATGTCAAACAAGCAGCTCCTGAAACCCCAAGAGCTAAAACATTTCCACAGAACCGCTATAAGCCATCAATATTAGACTTATTTCTTAGAAATCAAATCAAACTTTGATTTGAATGTTTGATTTGAATTGCTGTTGCAATTTCCATATTTTCTTCAAATCTAATCTTATCCCTCTCTTTATTATAGGTTAAAAAGCATATTAAACACAGATGATTTGTTTTACTTCTTGTAACTACTGTAAACATGGCTTCTCATCTGCTACTAGACAAGACAACCATATTCACCATTAGTGTTGGACACACGGAACACATCCACCGTTAACCCATCCGTGCAGCGAACACACACTAACACAGTTGACAGTGAGCACACATGCCACACAACGCTCAAGGAGCAGAGAGGGTAAAGGACTTTGCTCAATCTACATATCTACAACAGTATTTATTACTTGCAGATTTTTCAGATTTGACATTTCTGCTTTCTTTACTGTATGCACACAACACATTCCGTATATACCTGTGTTAAATGTGGTCAAGATGCGTCTCTGACCTCTGTAGATGTTTTGAGTGACTAGATCTTAATCAGATATACAATGAACTCCGTTACAATCCAATGAACTTGCCCAAACCAATATATATGCATCTTTTCCCTGTACACCTTTCTAATGTGTGACCTCACATGCGTTATACCACTGTACCTGCAGATGTAGCAGCCAGGGGTGAGGGAGAACTGATGAGGGAGCTGTTCTTCATGTTCTTAAGGGACTCCAGTAGTGGGTTAGACAGGCTCAGCGCTGGGGCAGCTGAAGTGCTGGTGGTGGTGGCGACGGCGGCAGGGGTAGTGATCAGGGTCAGTGCAGGACTGGCTGTGCTGGCTGGAGCCACGGTGAGGTCAATTGTTGGGGTTGTAGCAGGGGCAGAGACTGTGGTGTAGACAGGTGGAGGCCTGACTGCAGGAGCGGAAAGAGGTGCCAAAGAGGGAGTGCTCACACCAGGACTGGATACAGCTGAGGAGGCTGGAGCTACCTGGGAGAACAGGCTGAGAGAGGGAGTAGAAGAAGGGGCAGAAGCGGGAGCAGGAGTAGACTTCTCTGGCTCTGCGGGCGGGGGTGGGGGGGAATAATGAGCATGTTATTAAATAAGGATGTACATTTTAATTTTTCAAGTATTGAATAATATACATGTATTACTGTTATTATTGTTAATTACTAAAAAAAGGTATGAAACTGGGGTATCCTAACTTTTTGCATTGTTTACAGCTTTAAAAATATCAGTGTTACACACGCATGAAGTCCTAAAAGTATACAAATACTCACCAGGTTCCTCAAGGACTTTCTGGATCTGGTTGATAGCAGCTTTCTTCTCCATGTCCAGGTCCTTCACAGTGACTGTGTAGCCCAACTCAGGAGGAGGGGGCTTGGGAGAAAATGAAAGTTTGATCTTATTATTACTGTTCAGCTAAAGTAACAAATGCACTTTTAAAAAGAGGGAAAGGAAAACCGGCCTTTGTTTAAAAAAAAACAAAAACAAACACATTCTTTATAAACAAGTGGTCGAACATTTACAATGGATGTAGAATTGTAACAAAACCCTACTTGAGGAGTACGTGCACAACCTACCATAGAAATCTGGTCTCCTCTTCGTGTGGATACCAGCTGGATTTTCCGCTTGCGTTTGCCACTACTTCCTCCAGAGTCTGATGCAGATGTAACAGGGGCCTCAGGCACAGGGCTGCGTTTCCCTGTGAGAGACAATCACATTTCACAAAAATCTGATCTTTAGATGTGCATTAATCCTTTTATATATTTAGCATCGAAATGACTAATTATAGAAAATAAATAGCCATGCTATTAAAGCTCTAAATACTTAGTCACCTTTTAACACAACTATTTTTCAATGAAGCTGCTGTTCATTTAGGTACTAAATGATATAAGGGGGAATGTGTAAGGTGTCTGGGATATTTTCCAATTTACACTTAAAGGGGGGGGGGAGACACACACTTATTGGACATTGTAATTGAAAGTGAGCCCCCCTAGGGTTTTAAAAGCATGTTTTAAAGGGATTAATATCTCATGGTATAAAATAGCCAACCTAAGAGACAAAAACAAAAACTTAAGATATTATATAGTATAGTAGATAGTGTAGTCTGCATCTTTTATTTAGTCAGACATTATGTAAAACATAAAATAACCATATAACCTTACCTGAGCCAGGAGCAAGGTCGGTGGGTGTCTTATCAGACTTCATGGAAGAAGCAGAACTGGGAGAAGTGATATCTTCCTCCCTGCACCATATACACAATAATTACCCATCTGTAAAGCGCTAAAATATTAAACAAAAACCTGAATATGATTTGATGTGTGTGGAGTTTAGTTACTTTTAAATGTGCCATTATACCAAACCACAATGTGTGTAACGGTGCATACCTGGGCTTCTTAGCCGCTCTCTCAGGAGTCTGACACCGCGATGATGCAGGGCTCGTGAGCGGAGATAAACTCAAACTAGATGCCGCTCTTCTCTAGGGGTGACAAAACAGTCATGGGCAAAATTATCAGATTTGCTTAAACTTGTATAAAAACGAAGGAATTGTTGCACCAACAGGTCATGTTTCTTCAGCACGATTGAACCAAATCTTAATAGTTAAAAAAAGGCTTTAAAAACCAATCAGGGTTAGATTTAAAACACTATTCACTGGAATCCTGGTTTTTAAAACCAACAGATTAAATAAGACCCTTTTGCTTCATAGTGTTAAACTTTGATGTGTTTATGCCCAAAGTATTTACACAAAACCCAGCCCACTAGCGATTGTCTTTTAGTCCCTAAATCTGGCGACACCATAAAACAAAACAGCCACTTTGGGAGAATGTGGTGTTTAACACTGTCACTTTTTCTAAAACAAGCAGCACATCACCACCAGACTCTGCTCAGGAAATGGGTTGCTATGCAAGCAAGACCTTTAGAGAGCAGCCTTTTTTGTCCATGCAAGTATGCAGGGCAGAAACTGGGGGAAAAAAACATTTGTACAACTCAATGAATAATCTGTCTGTGAATCCTATCAGTATGGATGTTTTTTTAATCACATGTAGTTTCGCACCAACGCTTAGTTGACTAGCCAAAGTAGCAGAGTTTGCAATGGCAGTAATATTGTGCAATAGACAAAAATATATAGATTTTTCCAGAAGAATGACTTACACTGGCTATTCCACTAGGGCAGGCTATCAAAATTAACCACATACATTTTAATTTAATTTATTTAAAAATGTAATTTAATTTTAATTAAAATTTATCCATACCTAAAAATAAGTGGTGTAAGAGTTAGATTTAACAAACCCTAGATTAACAAATCCTTGCTTAATTGTTGGTGCAACAGGCAAGTTATGACTTAAGATAAATTAAAAAAAAAAAAAACATTTTTAATTAAAAAAAAACACCCCCCAATAACAAATACTGAACTGTGCAGTTAGATTAATTACCTGCAGGTAGCCTTGAGAGGAGCTGTAGGAACTACGAATGGGGTTGCGGACAGATCCTGGCACGCCGAAGGAAGCCGGTACACCACTCATTGAGCTTATGGAGGACGTGCGAGATCTCTTCATTGTGGACTCCTCCACCATTGAGGCATTCATCCCTCTCTTTAAATTTCCAGGTCTAAGGAGGAGGACAAGCTTAGACATGTTGTAACAAACCAGAATTACACATATTTTACACTTTAATCTATAATGGCACTGCTTTCTCTAGGTTTGCCCAAGGCCTGTTTTTCCATGTACAGAGAATTTCAAACAGGTTTGAATAACAAAACAGCTGACAAGGAAATATCTCTGCATAGTAAATGTAACCTACTTTGGCACAAGCTGTGATGGGGCACCGTTTGCAAGTAGAGGCTCAAACGCTGAGTGGGAACTTCCACTGCTGTCATGGCGCCTAATGAAGAAAAGGTAGATATTTCCAATATTGTTTATGAGCTTTTGGGTCTATACAAGTTACACAGTTGTAACATGAAAAAAAAATCAAGAATTTTAAGATTTTTATTTGGCTGAATGGTGCTGGATTAAGCCAGTTTTAACAGAACAGAACATTTAGTGCTCTGGCTTAAACAGTCTTCCTCAAAAATAGTCAATAATCTTTGTTGAGCTCGATACCTCCTTTTGCTCTTCTGCCCAGTTGCATGGCCTTTGTCTTCATCATCAACGTCACGTTTACGGCTCTCTCTGAGCACGCTCAACACAGTCTCTCTAGAGCAGGGGTCAGCTTGGACCCCAAACCCAGGAGATGGGAGAGCTCCAGGGGAGTTCAGCTGGTCAAAACTGTAGGCAAAAACACAAAACAAGATTCAGAACCAACGACCTGTTGTGCAGCGAAGCTAGGATAGCAGTTCACTTTAAATAGATTACAATCAAAACATAACATTTAGCCTCCCCCCCTCAAAGATCAGGCCTTTTTATCTTGGTTTCCTTATATACATTTTGCATAAACAGATTAAAAGAAACCCATCTTAACATTACAGTTTTAGACATTATTAATTAACAGTAATAAGAAGTGGAAAAGCTGTCGGTACGCACAATGATGACCGAGATGCATTGTCTGGTCTAGCGATCTTCACTGTAACTGGACTGTGTGTGGGAGTATTGCGCTGGGTGAGGATGCTCTTCTTGCGGAACCCATCCCACTGTGCTGGGGGAAGCACACCCACTGAAGACATCCCTGTCTGCTGAAGCGGGTAATGCCTCTGGGGGGTGATGGTAAACCTCCCTGTGGTACCTGCTGGGTCTCTGTTGGAATGAGATGACAAAAGACACTGTTAAACAGCTAAAAGAGAAAGCAGCACAGACTTAAGCAAGCAACCTGCAGAACTTTCAATAAGATTTTATTAAGAGTCTGGCACACACAAACCAAACATAACCATAAAACTTTGGACAGCCACAGCTGATGGTTCAAATAAAACTGATAATGAAAAGTTGATCGTCAAAAGTAAACTTTTTTTTTTTTTTTTCCCCACAGATCAGTTCACCAGAGATTTGTGGAGATGAACAGTAACTCAAAACTATTCTGTCCTTGATTTCCTGAGTGGAAAACAACTGTGCTTCCAAAAACTGACAAGTGGTTGTCTAGGATCTTGATAGATCAGCAATGATCATTTACACGATCGCACAAAGTGGTGGGCAAGATTCAAAAAAGTAAAGCCTACAATAACTTCCCCGGTCAAAGGCTTTCCAGGTCTGGCCTTTAAGTTCTTGGACTTTATTGCAAAATCTGCGCATATTTCTAAGACAACACGTCTCTAAGAAAATAGATATACTGATCTAAACCCACATTCAGTAGTAAAAGGTTAAAGTTCACTATTCAGTCATAAGGGTACACGTTAGTGGATGGTGGGGAGTCTAACGTTAGCGCTCTGTGTCAGTGAGCTGCTCCGTTTGCCAGAAGGAACTCCCACATTTTCAAATCTTGGAGGGAAAACACATGGAAACACATGCTTTGAGACGGCTCTGGTCAGCACACACAATGAACCCTCTACAGTCAGGCTCAGTGGGATTTTCACCCTGAAATAAACTTCAATTACTCAAAACATTAACCAGGAAAGTTCTGGAAAGTCGCTCAAAGTCTTTCATCGGAGAGTAAAAAGGCTACGAACACTCGAGCAGCGACTGAACCGAATGTTAAGTTACCCGAAGGAGAGCCTCCTGTTCGGAGTCGGGACGCCGTGGTTCGGCCGAACGAGTCTCTCTCGGAGCTGCTCTCCGGGATGCATGTGAAGCCCGGGTGCTCCAGCAGGCCTCCCCGCGCCGGGGGGACTCTCTGCCTTAACGAGGTAACTCCCCATGAGTAAGTCCCGCGGGCTGAACGCGGCTTCACTGAACGCTTCTCTTCGCTGAACAGAGCTCCCGAAATGCCGCTCGACAGAAGCCGCTAGCGAGTTTCTCGCATCGCTTTTGTTGACGCGGTTCTTGTTTCGGGTGCTAGCCGGCGCTCCTCGCAGAGACCCGCCGGGCAAGCAGCGCAGCAGAGCCGGCGGCACCGTCAGGCCACGGCGGGGATTGAGGCCTAACCTGTCGAAGAGGCGGAACTCCTCCGCTTTATAGTAACCAACCCCACAGAAACCTGCGAAAAAGAAAAGTATATACAGATAGGTCGGTATGTAGCTCAGTGCGAGAAAAAACAGAGCGACCACAAGCAGCGCAGCTGAGGTGAAAGCTAGCCGCCGCTTATCTTCAGGAGACATGGCGGCTGCGCGCCGCCGACGGACAGTATCCCATAATTCCGTTCTCCAGTAGCGAAGTCAGACCCGTGCGGGTTCCTTTGAATGAATCGGTTGGACTGATTCACAAAAAAGAACCGACTCAGAAGAACGATCGCTTCACGATCATATCAGAATAATTCATAAAACTGCACATAAAAATCTCACCTATTACAATTATGGCATTTGCCTGTACATTCGTATCCAGAGCGACTTACACTTGAATCAATCGCAGGTAGCTAGCTAAGCATGTGTAGCCTAAGGAGTATTGCCCAAAGACTTTTATTGACATAGCATGTGTTTGCTCATCTGAAAGAATGAACCCCAGTTTTGTAGCTGGATTCCTCTTTTTGTTCGGTGCAATGTGCAATCCAAGTCCGACTCCATTATTAAGTGGAATTAGAGTACACCAGACTAACTGTATCTTCACAGAGGACGTTTCAATAAAGATGACTCGCTTTGTCAAACAACGGATTGTTGAATCGGCCGTTTGTTTCACTGAAATGAATTGTTCAAAAGAATCGATTCGATTAAATGAATCAGTATTCTCGTCTTTATTCCCCAGCATGCACCGTGTGCACTGTACACGCCGTGATGGTGGAAACCGAGTGGCCGGTGTTCTCGTTCAGGGGTTCAGTGTCTCTAATCCCATTTAAAATACAAGATACGACCTTTTACTATTTTTTGAAAACGGTTCCAAGACTGATGGCTGAATAAAAAAAAAGAATAAAAGGTTTTGGAAATCATTTGTATTCAAGATTGTAAAATATTGGAAATACTTCCCCCATAATGCAGCTGTGAGAGCAAGCCTTCCTGCCTTGGCCCCATTAGCATCAGTGATATGGTAGCACCACTGCCTCATTGCACGCTATAGACCTGATCTTGCCACAGGCTTCTACAGTTAAGAATTCTGGGTCTAAGCCTTTTTATCTATGTTAAACAAAAATGTTTAGTCCTGTGGAAATTTCTCCTCTGAATGGATCCTCTAAATTCCAAGGTCCTGAAGGAGTCAAAACCGAAATATTGTGGCACATCCCAAAGTCTGGGCTGCCGCTGAGGTTTGACAAACCTTGCCAGCGCTGGTGTACTAAAAGTACTTTTAAAAACGTTAGTTTATCCTGCTGCAATATCTTGTCACGTTTTCCTGGGTTGCAGTCTAGGCCTTGGGACACCTATATGGACAAAAGCATTGGGACACCTGCTCATTCACTGTCTCTTCTGAAATCAAATTAAAAAGTTAAAAAAGTTTGTCCTTTGTTGGAGTAACTATTTCTGCTTTCCAGGAAAGGCTTTCTACTAGGTTGTAAAGCCTAGCTGTTAGGATTTGATTGCATCCAGCAGGTTCTAATGAGCTCAGGATGCTGGATGATCCATTGGATGGAGCACCATCATTCATGATGGGGGGCTTTATACCCCTCTAACCCACACCTGGCATTATGCTGGGTGCCAACAGGTTCATGTGTCTCTGCTACAGAGAGTCCTATTCTATTGAAAATACTTCTCTACAGGGATAGACAAGCCGTGTGTGAATTGGCACATCTGTGTCAGCAATGGGTGCAACTTAAAGAAGCCGAATGCTTTGATTAGAAGGTGTATCCACGAACATTAGTACATAGTGTATGTTATGTACATTTTGTGTTGTGGGCTTATGTTAAAAATCTTCTTCCATCAATCTGCACTCAACGCCCCATAATGAGAAAGTGAAAACAGAATTTTAGAATTAGCACATTTTTAAAAATGGAAAAACTACAATTACCCTTAGCTCTGGGGGCCTCTCATTTCTCTTTATTATCATTGAGCTGTTTCTACACCTTAATTGGAGTCTTACCTGCAGTAAATTCAGTTGATTGGACATGATTACACCTGTCTTACAGCTCACTATGCATATCAGGCAAAGCCATGAGGAGGAAAGACCTGCCTGTGAAGCTCAGAGGCAGGATTGTGTGGAGCACTGACATTCTGCTGCACTGAAAGTTCCCAACAGCACAGTGGCCAGACAGAGGCCTCTCCTCAGTAAAAGACACCTGAAAGCTCCTAAAGGACTCTTACTCAGACTGTAAGAAACAAGATTCTGTGGTCTGATGAAACAAAGATTGATCTGTTGGCCTTAATTCTAAGCTTCATGTATGAAGGAAATCAGGCACTGCTCATCACCTGCCTAATGCTACCCCTACAGTAAAGCATGGTGGTGGCAGCATCATGCTGTGGGGTGCTTTTCAGCAGCCGGGACAGGGAGACTGGTCAGGGCTGGAGGAAAGTTGAATGGAGCACAGAGACAGTACTAATAGATATTCCTAAGCACAAAGCCAAGACAACGCAGGAGTGGCTTAGGCAAAACTCTGTGAATGTCCTTAAGAAAGCCCTGACTTGAACCCAGTCGAACGCCTCTGGAGAGAACCGCCCACATTACCCATCCAACCTGGCAGAGTTTGAAGAGAAGATCTGCAAAAAGGAATAGCAGATCAGTTTCAGGTATGTTGAGTAAAGGGTTTGAATACTTATGTCCATGCAATATTTTAATCTTTTCTTTTCAAAAAATGTGCAAAAATCACAAAAAACGTCTCAAACTGGCTTCATGAACAGTGAGATCTTCCAAGTCACCGGGCCGGAATCCATTCGGAATGTGGCCAGATTGGCATCATTGCAGTGCAGTGAGTCACCGGCAAGGGTGGCTTTATCCAAACACGTCTTTATCAGCCTTTTACTGTGAGCAGTGGAGGTCTTGTATTCTAGCAAGACTGAATTTACAATACTCTCATCCTGGTTCATCACCTCTTCCATACACTCCCCTCTGATAGAACCATCAAAACCAGCACAACACAGCATGCTAACAGCTTTTTCCCCCAGAGCTGTAGCGCCCCTAAACCACAGTGGACACCTCCCACTATAATCTATAAACCTAATCCATAACTGAACTGAGTTTCTAAATTTCACTGAACCAAACTGGACATAACCGCAACACAGTGCTGATACATAACATGCATAACATTTACACTTTGATGATTTGCACAGCATGTTAATTTTCTGTAAATGTTTATATAATTATATTTGTATATAATAATTTTTTATTCTTTATTACATCTAATACTTTTGGACTCATTATTCTATTCTATGTATTGTTTAGTGTATTTTTCTATCTTTCTATCTTCTCTCACCAAGTAAAATTCCTCGTATGTGTATCATACTAGGAGAAATAGAGAGATTCTGATTATGACCGAGACCACAGTAAGAGTCTTGCACTACTTCCACTGACCACTAGATGGAGCAATAAACGAATAAACGATCCTTCAAAGAAAAAGATGCACACAATGTTCCCCTTTCTCCTTTCATGTTTGGGTACCCCTTTTAGGCATGTTTTGTGTATGTATGACAGTTAGCTTTGCTCTAGGAAAAAATTGAAAGGTTAATTAAATGTTTAATTATATGGTTATTATATAAATTTCAGTGGTTTGATGTGAAATGCACTGCCAGAATCTTTACACTGGCGATAGGAACCAGAAGCCTGAGCAGTTTAATGCCTCTACAAGCTCCCTCACAGATTTCTTTTCATTTTCAGATTTATTTTACTGTTATCAGAAATACATATATATTAACCCAGCCAACGCATGCAGATTTACCTGTTGTTTTAGAAAGAAAATAAATTGGTTATATTGTTGTTGATGACACTGCAACCTCTCTGTCCTAACACCACCATTGTAAAAGGCTCATTGTTCACAGGTTGAAGCATGTAGTGTTCGGAGTCTCGCCCGAGTCCTCTTTTTGGTGTAGCGGACTAAGTAACTAAATTATCCAACAATTCTTTTATCTTTTTTTTTTTTGTTAAATGATGAAGTTTCCCTTTAAGTTGCAAATAATTAGCAATTTGGGAAACAGTCCCAAATGTGGTTGGTGTGGCGCAACAGATAATACCACTACCTGCTAGTGAGCTACCTCACCACGTGGGAGAATGGGGTTCGATTCCCAGTCTGGGTGACTGTGCTGCTGTGCTACACCAATAAGAGTCCTTGGGCAAGACTCCTAACACTACATTGGCCCGCCTTTGTAATACGAATAACCTTGTAAGTCGCTCTGGATAAGAGCGTCTGCTAAATGCCGTAAATGTAAATAAATGGGTATGAAGCAGCTTCAAATCATTGAATAATCTAATCATATTTACATCATGTATAGAAATAATGTATGTACAGAGATTTTATGTAAAAACAATCAAAATCTCAAACCTACAGGTGCTCCCAAGTGAATCCTTATAGACTGGAGCTGAATGCCTAAATATATTCATATTTTTCGTTAAATTATAATGTAGAAAAATTTATATCTTAAAAAAACTACAAAAACATAGCAGTATCTTCTCGGTTTTCTACAGCATTCTAATGTCCTTCTGTTTTACGAGATCGAGTGCAGTTATCTGTATAAAATTGATAAATAATTTAAAATGTACCATTTTGCACAAAAGCTCAATATGGAGATTTTATAAAAACAATAAAAAAAGACACAAAACTGAAGGTGCTCCTGAGTGAATCCCTAAAGACTGGGCCTGTACGACTAAATGTCTTAATACATTTTTTTCTTTTTTGTCTTTCAGGTGGGATTTTTCTTTAAATTGATAAAAACTGAAGAATAACATTAAAAAATCTGTCATTTTTCTACAGCAAACAGGTTTAGGTCAGAAAAGCACTCCCATTCTGGCTAACTAGGACACGTCCTCTGATGTCTAAACCAACAGGAGGACATTATCAAGTGTTTTTCTTTTTTAATAATGTAATTATAATAGGATAACATAATAGAAATGACAGGTAAATTATAGATTTTACCAAACTATTCCCAAATGGAGCAAAATATTATACACATTCTATGCTTGCAATACAGTACAGTAATTCTCTTATATGGACTGTCCTTCAAATTCCAAATTCATTTACGTTTATGTATTGTTATATTTATTATATGTATGTATATAATTGCACCTAAGATAAGTTCATTAATTTTATTATTAATATTTTATTAATATATTTTTTCCTATTTTCTCATTTCTCTGTTAAATTGGGTATTAACCACTAGAGGACGTTGTGTTGTTCAGTATGTGGATAAGAGTGTGTTGCCATCTGCTGGCTTGGCTGTATGCATAGCTTGGACACGTGTTTAAAAGCATGGCTGGAGACTTTACAAGCTATTTTGGTCACGTTGCTTAGATCCCAGTTTGGCTGAAGGATGCAATACAGTCTACATGCTCTTCATGTCAGTATCAATAGTCATAATCAGTCAGAGCCGGGGCAGCCAGGCTGTTCTGAAAACCGCCCAGTGTGCTTTTATGTGCCTGTAACCAGTAGACTTCATGTAAGTCCTAAGCACAGCATTTAAAACACAGATGTCTGTGTGAGTGTGTGTGAGCAGTAAAGAAGGAAACACACCAGGCAGTAGCGTTCAGTCTCAGCATGTTGTGATGGTATCTGTGGAACAGAGTAGAGCATCTGCACGATTACTTAGAGAAAGAGCATGCGACAGTAGCAGAGGCACAGGTGTTTTATGGTTTAGTGGCAGGTGTGCAGTCCAAAACCTAGAAAGCTAATTTCCATTTGCTATGAATGTGTGTGTTTGTTGGGGGAGGGTCACTATTCTATTCAGACCACACCAGGGCACTATTTAGGCCTCCTCACTGGCTATTAGCTGTGTGCAGATGGTGCCGGCCGTCTGCTGGACTAATAGTTTTAACCTGGCTACGCTCAGATTAAGGACCCAGTCTGCATCAGGAAAGGCCATGGGCCAATTCACCATACCCTCCTCCTTCTCCACCTCCTCCTCCTCCTAATTCTCCACCACCACCATCACCACACACAAAAACATACTCTACAAATCTTCATGAGGAATATCTCATTGCAGCCCTGCCACTGGGCCCTGTCACTGGGCCCTGTCCCTGTCACACTTAAAACAAAAATTAATTAAATTAAATTAAAATGATTAAATAACTCCTTTTTGCCTCCTTTTATTTAATTAATTGACATGAAATATTTAAGTGCTTTTATCCTGTGCTTATTCTATTTACAAAGGTACAGAACATATTGTATAGAACATCTATTTTCTGCATAATTTGTCATTTCAGTAATGACAAATATATTATATTGACCAATTTTCTGGTCAATTCTGTTATAAAAATGTGTGGAACAATTCTAATAAACATGTGACCTGCACCCAGTGATGCACTTCCTTTGGTGGAAAACGTGGAAGGCAGGGAGGTATTTCATACTTCTCTTATTATTATTATCATTATTATTATTATTATTATAATACCCAAAACTGCTAAGGATACATCAACAATGCCTTAATAATTGGTAAAATCTGTAATTGTGATAACGCAGTGAATCCATTAATAATTTGTTTTTAATTATATTTTGAAAATCCATGAAATCCTGTGTTTAGACATGCCATTTTTATACATATGCTGATCAGCCATAACATTAAACATGAAAAGCTAATTTTCATCATCCATGAATATTATGAGTCCATGCCACGAATGGGCAGATCTGTTGTGGCAGCACAAGGGACCTACTCAATATTAGGCAGGAGGTGCTAATGTTATGGCAGTTCGATGAATATGCATCGCTCATACATGCTCTCCAATTGTTCTTCATTTAAACACAATGTAATATTCCTACCCTTAAAATAGCAGCTCCACTGACGTGTAATAGAGAGAATAGCATCTCTATCGCTGCTAACTGCAGTATGTAACTTTGGTGACAAGGAGTAAGTAGAACTGCTTAACCCAAGTCTGCGTCATGTACAGTCCTGTAATACTTATATACCACGTTAGTCCACTTTTGCTGACGGTTGGGTGTCTCTCAGCTTGTCCAGAAAAGGCGTGTAGTTTAGGAGAGGCTCAAAGCCTGAATTCCACACCCTGACTACAATACTGCTTTAAACAGCGATTCAGCCTGTCTGGGGTCAACCTCATTAAATGGTAGTCCTTTAGAAATTCTCACTTGGAGGGAACTAGTATTTTTCCTGCCTTTTTAGGCCAGCTGTGGTAATGTTGCATACATTGCACCCCCCTCCCCATCTCTCTTCCTCCATCTGTCTCTGAAAGAACAGAGTAATTACCCTAGACAGGCCCCCACTCCCAGCTTTGGAGTTCTGGCCCGCCTGATTAGGCTGACCCCAACAGCCTCAACCCTGACTTACCCTCAGATATACAAATTAAAGAGATCTTAAAGGACCCAAACTGAACTGGCACACAATACTGTAAGAGTGATGTTTAGAGTGCAGAGTGAAGTGCACTGAAAAACATTAATTTAATAGATTTAAATGTGGGCATTATTTCCATATGAATGAATTATATTACATCAGCACAGATTTGTCTTCCTTTTTTTGCAATAATTGTGCTAATTAATACGTGTGATACATATTTTTCCTACATGGAAATAATGTACACATTTAAATCAGCTAAAAAATTATACAGTCTTTAGTGCAAGCATAATGTCTGCTTTTATTTACTAAAATAGAGGCTGTGTCCAAGGTTTCCTCCCTTCCCGCTGCGAGTGTGCTTGGATAAGGCTGATCAGATGATGGCAGGCCTGTGGCTAATTTCGGTTGGACCAGCTGCATATTCAGAGAGCAAATGAGGACTTACTTGGCTGTGTAGGTTTGAATAGAAACCTTTCTGCTGCTGATTAGCTCTGGGCAAGGCACAGCCAGCCAAGGGCAAAGCCAAAAGATTAAGCCTTTAGGATTTGTGTTTAAACAAAAACAGGTGGGAAAATTGGCTCTAGGTATTTTGGAATTAATGAAAGTCCATTCTCATCACTTTTAATTATTTAAATAAATGAATTGCTATGTCATTGTTTTCTATTTATTCTAATGAATTATTCTTATGAATTAATTATTCTTAAGATACTGTGATTTTGAGATGCTTTCTCTTTATTGTGAGGTCATTTTGATGCAAAATCCCTGAGGTATGTTTACAGGAGAAGGATCCTTCCTAACTTTTAATTGAAGTGACTGTAATATATATATTATATTACATTATATATATAGTATATACGTATATACAAATGTTGGAGGAAAGTGAGCCCTTTGGAAGTACCTGGATTTCTGCATTGATTACTTATATAATCAGGTCTGACTACAAACACAATTTAACCAAAGTAACACTCACAGCTGTATTGTTCATGACTTTAATTGAGCACATGGAGTAGACATCCACAGTGCAGGCTAGAAAAAGTAAGTGAAGCTTTGTGGTAATGCTGATTAGGCCAAAAGTGTTTCAGTTAAGAAGATAAGAATGGAAATGTTGGTTTAATATGTGAGTTGTCCACTAAATAAAGGCACACAAAGCCTGGTTCCCAAATCTGTTGTCGTGTGCGAACCATGCCTTCGATGTGATCAATGCTTAGAAGATTTCTTATGGCATGTTCTAAAGACGCATTAAGGAAAGGCCTACAAAAGCATTGCTAAAGACTTGGGTGTTAGACAGATTGTCTGTAAATGGAGGACTGTTGCTACTCTAGGAATGGGCATACTGTTCAGATCACTCCAAGAGCACAACTGGCAGTCCTGAAAAAGGCGGGAAAGAACCCAAGGGGGAACAACAAATGACCTACAGAAGAGTAGCTCTCTCCAGGGGCACCATATGGGGTGATGTTAGGACAATTCTAAGGGCATGTGACTGACTGGGGCCCGAAAGACTGAATTAATTAGGTATTTTTGGCAGAATTTTAGGTTATGTAACACAGGTTATGGCATATTTATTTGTTGTGTTTTTTAACATGTTAAATTTAATAAATAAATTTAAAAAATCAAGATTTAAAGATATGTGTAAAATTTTATTTTCACACAGAAAGTCAACAAAGATGTCTGAATCTGAATGGGGTGCCAAAACCTTTGCATACGAGTGTACAAGGATTGTAGAGTTCTCCATTTAGACTGCGTTTGTACACAGGCCAGAATAATCCCGCTCTTTCTCATAATCACATACACACACACATGTTGGTGGGGGGTGGTGTGCCTGCTCATACACACACACGGTCTGCAGATTGCGATGCAGGCACTGGGTGAATGAATCTGTATAATCTGAAACCAATGCAGAGATTACAGAGGCTTTAATCCAGAAAAAAATACAATGCCAAGTATGTGATTTCTGTCCACTTTCGACTGCATGTACGCGAGGAAGCCGAAAGCGTTGGGGAATCTCATGTTTTAGAGACTCGTAAAGGCTTTACCGGAACCATTCTGGGATATTTATGATTAAAAGTGCAGCCACTGACCCATATTTATCAGTATTAGTGCTGATCTGGAGTCAGGTCTCGCCTTTTATATAACACTGAATAGGGTCAAGTGTTCTCATCCTATGGTTTTCATTTATACAGTCCATACTTGATTGGGGCTTCTTTATCACCAATCACTGCATTACTGTGGTGTGGCATGGAGAAGGTCAGCTTGTGGCACTGCTGAGATGGTATTGAAGCCCAGGTTGCTTTGAAAGTGGTGCTACTCATCTTTCTCTTTATCTGGGTTTGGGTCCAGAGAACTGGCTGGCCAATCAAGCACTGTAATATCATGGTCAGCAAACTATTATGTTATGTTGGGGATAGTCCTGGTAGACTATCCCATTCTTTGGACATGATAAAACACAGTGGACCAACACCAGCAGAAGACTTGGCACCCCATCTCAGACTGCGGAATTTCACAATGAACTTCAGACACCTGGGATTCTGTCCCTCTCCACTCTTCCTCTTCCTCTTGTACCTTGATTTTCAAATGAAATGCAAAATTTTCTTCCATCTGAAAAGTGGACATCAGACCACTGTCCAGTCCAGTTCTTTTTCTCCTTAGCCCAGGTCAGACGTCTTCTGACGTTGTATCTGGTTCAGGAGTGTCTTGATATTAGGAATGAAGCAGCCCCTTTTTTGGAGACGTCTGACACCAGCATCAGTCCAAGTTCTTAAAGCGACCATTCTTGACAATCTTCTCAAGGCTGCAGTCATTCGCCACTTGTGCACCTTTTCCTAACACATTTCTTTCCCTTCCAGACAACTTTCCATTGATATGCTCTGACACAGCACTCTGGGAACAGCCAGCCATTTCTTCAATGACCTTCGATGATCATCTTCAAGACAACTGTCAGGGTGACTAGACAGAGATACATACACAACAGACATGGTGGAGTTGCTTAGTAATCTGAAATACACTTGCTGAGGTGCTGTGGGACAGTGTATGACACTGGTATACTCATTTTGGGTGAGCGTTATACTGTTTTTGTCTGTTTTGTGAAAACAGGTAATTGTGTGAGTTACCAAAACCATCACTGTAAAGTGCACAAAAGAGTAAAATCATCAATTGTATAAAATGTGATGCAGATCTATGCTGTTTTCCTTTGCTTGGAAAAGCTCCCTCTCCCCTTCCCTGCCTGGGACGGGCGTCTATATTATTTTTAGAAACTGCGGTTTTGGCTGGCAAGAAGCTTAGCGTATATCATGTGGCTGAGTGCTGCTACAGGCAACTGTCCTACAACTGGAGAGAGAGAGAGAGAGAGAGAGAGAGAGAGAGACAGAGTAGTAGACGGAGACGAGGAAACAGAGTGAAGTAGAGAAAAAATACAATAAATTAAATGAATTAAATTATGTAACTTCCACATAACTTTTAATGTCATGATTGATTATATTTTTCAGCTAGGCCCAATCCGAGACCTGATTCCCTGATGCCTCTTACTCAGTTTAACAGAACACAAGTTCACCACAGTTGGGATGGAAATTTGCTACTTGTAAGATGTAAAGCATTTAAAGGCTTTCAAAACACAGCTCTAAGCACTCGATTCAGCTCTAAGTGTTGGAAAGTGAATGAAAGAATAGTAGACTGGTATCAGCTCTGCCAGGAAAAAAGCAATATTAGTCATTCACATGGTCGCCTCTGGCATTGTGGTTAGGAGAGCCTGCCTACCATCTGCTTCTGTAAACAGTGTTGCCTGGTTCCAGTGCCCCCACTCGTTCCACAAACACACACACACCCACACACGCCACCCTCGTACTGACAGAAAGGTCTCCACCTCGACCATAACAGAGCAAGGCCTTAAGGACTATCTGTGCTGTGCTTTGTTTCACAATTTGAATGCAGCTTTTTGTTCTGCAAGCTTAACACAGACCTTAATAGTTATAAACCTTTTATGGCTTTTATAGATAGACATTTTAAGATTTTGTACAAATAACAGAGCCCTAAATTCTGAGACTGCATTGAAAACCTGTGATATTGTTTATTAAAACCTAGTATTTAAAGTATTTAAGGTAAATATTCAAACTGAAGCAATTCTATGACAAATTGGAGGGGGTCTGGTGTCTTTTGAGTCTTATCACTTTCCCTGAAGCTCATGCTCAGATGAATCTCAGGTGGATTTGATCTACTGTTCAGACACTTCTGGACAAACTTGTGTAGTCCATGCCGTTTGAGAGAATGTTATCATTAACATACTCTGAAATTCTGTTTAAAATAAGCAAGCAACACCACTGCATTTTTGAGTCTATATAACACTTATATATGCCTTTAATGACATCTGACATAATCCTACATGATCATATGCATAATTAAGGCTTACTCCAACAAGCGTCAGTTGTCATAAAGGCTGCTTTGGTCAGTTTAAGGGAAGGAGTTCCACCTCAGCAAGTGTCACCACAAGTGATGCTTATTGGAACAAGCCTTTATCTACAAGTTTATACAAAACCGTGGCGCACTTAGACTAGTGAATAGGGCAGAATAAACACCCAGGCAGTGGTCAGCCACCTCAGCGCCTGGGAGCAATTGGTAATTAGGCGCTTTGCTCAAGACCTCCTCCGCTTTGAACGTTGAGGGAGGTGTAAGCACTGTTCCATCACTCCTCTCACCATCCATTTTCCTGCCGGTCTAGGGGATCGAACTGGCATCCCACTTCTCTAACCTTTTAGGCCCCAGTTGCACCATGTCCTGAAAGTCAGCATTTATGTTTTTCAACAGTTACAGAAAACACAAGAGCACACAGGCACATTCTTAACATGAGCTTTATTGATATCAGATTCAAACATCCTGATTCAATCGCCGATATAGTTCCCTGTTTAAGAAAAGACGCTAAAGTAATCGTTTTCAAAGAGTAAAAAAGTTGGAATTATAACAGCCCCCACAGCGGGATCAGCGCACAGACAATACAACATCATGTACTAAAAGAATCAATAATTAATAATAACCAAATAATAAATATACACTGAACGTGCTAATACATAATCAAGTGATGCGTACGCTCAAAGCGGCTACTTTAAAGTAAAGCGACTTTGATTGACACGGAAAATCGGAAAAAACAACAATAACCCTATAAATAAATGTAGGACTCTACACAAAGCAAAAATGCAACTGAAGCTGGACATAGAAATCACAGTTTGGTCAGTGTAGTGTTCAAAAGTCTTTGGTAGTGCTGAGGGGTTTCCTGCCTGAATCCCGGCTTGGTTGCCTCATTCAGTTGATCACGTTTCTGTGACATAAATAAATCTCTGATATCTTGGTGCGGGATTCTATTGTAATAGTATCGATTTCATGCGGAGGTCTGATCTGAAATCAGAGGACATCACAGGCTGTGGAAAAGCCTCAGTCTACAGTGATTAGAAATGATTAGAAATCTTTCTGCTGTGTGATTCCCACCATTTCTCTCTACTCATAAAAAAACAAGCTACCTATTGACGTGACACCTGTATTACACAGCTGCCCAGGAGCTGTTTCTGATGTAAGCAAGTTTTGAGTCTGCATTTTTAAATACAGGGAAATGCTTGAAATGTATGTTCTGTTTTAATCGACCACATGCTACAGATGCAGCATGCAGCAGTGTTCCTTTAAAATAGACTACATTAACAGAGGACACACCATCGCTCACCAGCACTAGTCAGAGAACCACAATAACAGAGGGGAAAGTGAACCTGTCACAACGTCTAACTTGACTGACCCACATGTGTAACAATCACTAGACACATTCCCAAAAATAGACAGCACACTCTGGAAGGAACGACAGAAAACAATGATCCTCATCAAAGGTCCCTACTACAGAACACAGTCAGGATTTGAACCACTGCAGTTTGCACAGGGTCTACGTCCCCCAGACCAACCGAGAAATCAATTCCAAGGTCAATAAATACATTTATAAATAAATCATGTGCAAACAGTGAGAAAAAAAATTTATTAAAAGAAAACCAATGGCGATTCTTTTGATGGACAAGCCGGCAGCTTTAGGTGGGGCACTCTGTCTTGGGGAGAAAGCCCATAATCACTCATGTGTACTGTGATGCACTAAGTATATTTGTCGTTCACCTGTTCTCCATGGGTCCAGCCATTGGGGAAACCTGCGAGCGGGTCCAAAGGGGGGTCTGTCGGAGCCTTGGCCAGTCTGTCAGTCAGTTATGAGAGCATGAATGATGCTATTTGACCACAAGTATTTGATTTGCTCATAAATGCACAAACATGGTGCTGAACAGATTGAACAGAGTGAACAGCCCGATTCTGTTACAGTGCAAACTCTTGACGTCACGTTGACGATTACACGCACGCTCTCGCACTCGCACGCTCAAACACTCACTCGTACAGAGACAAGAGAGACAGCAATTGATGCTATAAATCTCACATCCTCGAGGGCCTAGCTGAGTGTGTGTAGGTGTGTCAGGTCGGGTGGGTTTTTCCAGCGAAAAGCTATTGGCAGATGCAGAAGTTCAAATTCATATGCCGCACGTCCCTTTCCAGCAGACTCTCCACAGCAGCACGCGGCGCGTCAGTCCCAGCCGTTGTCCTTGATCATGTGGGCCAGCTCGATGATGAACTTGCCCTCCTTGTACTTCTGACTGCTCTCAAAGGCATGCTCCTAATGAGAGAAAGGGAGAGGGAAAGGGTCATGATGAGATCTGGAAGAATGATGTCACAAGCCAACTTTGCAGATCCAAAAATACCGGACAGCTGCTAGACCCCTCGGTTGTATACTTGTCAATTAAACACATCACCTTCCAACAGCATTGGTGTGGTATTTTATAACTGTCATGTCAAAGCCTTTTGAAAATGCCAGCTTCTCTTCCATACTGTCTGAACAAACTCCCATAAAGTTGCCATTTCAGAAATATAAAGTTAAGTTGTGGCACCAGTTTTACACACACTGATCAAGTGCATGTGTATTGGGATATGCATAAGTACTCAATAAGCAGGGTCAGTATCCAAATCCAACAATAAATACATCAGTATTTATGTATTTATTTATGTGTCACAGAATTGTCAGCAACCTGCCACATACAAGTGTTTCGTATGTAAAAAACAAGTGAGGAGAGCAGCTTAAAACACTGAGCTTAACTACAACTGAAAGATCTCAGGCCATTAGGCCACATACAAGTATTTGAAGGGGGTGAAGATGGTGTTTCTTCTGGTGGTCGTTCTTCCATTTCGGAATAAACTAACAGAGCTCTAGCGTTAGTGTCCTCACTGCAGCAGCAGAGTGTAAGGAAGAATGGCAGCATGCACGCTCACGGCTCGATCGCTTGTTCTGCTCAATGTTGAGGCGGTTTCATCAAACCCAGTCACAGCCATCTAGCGCTCTGGTGTGGTGATAATGTGGGTTTAAAATGATTCGTACCATTTTTATAACTGTAATGAGTAACGATGCAGTAAAAGTATTAAACTCATCCAAAATATAGAGTGAAATAAAAGTGAAGGTAGGAGAAAAACATAATACTCCAGCAGATACAGATTTGATACAGATTCAGCATTTAATACTTAAGTACAGTAGTGAAGTAGTTCTACTTTGTTACTATACACCCCGGTGTAATGCTAATTAGACTCCCAAATTGTGCACTTTGTAGTGTGTGAGAGTATTGCCCCCCAAGGGAGATGAATGTAAAATAAGGAAATATCACATAAAAGATGAAAAAAGATTTTTTTAATATGGTATCTTTCACTCACTGGAACTGGCTGTTTTGTAAGTATTAGATACAAGCTGTACTGGGCTAGGATAGTAACCTTAGCTGAGGTAGCCTGGCCTTAGCATTTGTTTGCTTACAAAAAGCTGCCTTTCTCTATGCGGTGCATCTAATTTGCGACGGGCTTTGCGCTACATAGCGAGTTCATTTTCTTTTCAACTGTGAAATCTATCTAAATTAGCCTTAGCTAATCTATCTAATCTATCTAAATTAGCCTTATCTTTCTATTTGTCTCTTCTCCATGTGGTTCTTATTTCTCTCTCCCGCTTGCCGGTTGCGTAGAGATAGGAAGACAGACTTGTCATGTCTCTGTCGTGTCGTCCGTCATTTTATATTAAAAGAGTTGTGTAATTATCACATTTCATACAATTCTGAAATATATATATATATATATATATATATATATATATATATACACATGAAGGAATTCCGTCCGTTTAGCCGCCCCAGCACTGTTTTTCAGTTGCCTTATAGTAAACGCTCTGCTGAGAAAGCTCTGAAATGAATTCCTTCATCCTTCCTAAATACAATAACTCATTTTCCTCTGCTCACTGTCAGCTAGGAGAATATGGAAACGTGATGTGAGGCTGTTTTGAAATTATTAAATTATAAAACACTCAAATACATTTACATTTATGGCATTCAGCAGAAGCTCTTATCCAAAGCGACTTACCAAAGTGTCTCACTGTCCACTCTGAAAATATCCCAAGTAGTTGTTAACAGGCAAGAGTACAAAGACATCTCTAAGCGTATATACTGCCGAAACCAAACAGTCAATTCGCAGACCTCAAGACAAGGAACACATAATACTCGACAGCTATATGCACCAGTACATACACCAACCTATATCTGCCATGATAAGCCTTTATTAACTGCTTAAATTGTAGCATTTAAAAGCAACAGCTAGCCTTTCAACTTTCAACCGCTATCTTGGTTCCAGGACAGAGAAAAGTCTAGATGCTCATCTTAAAGGATGTCAGGTCAAGCTGAGCTGTTCTTAAAGTATAAAGGCTTCTTGGTGTAGACAGGAATTTAACCGTTGCCAACAGGTAAGGAGGGACTGGTCCATTTTTGGCTTTGTAGGCCAGCATCCAGGTTTTAAATCCGATCTGATGCGGGCATCTAAAGCAAGCCAGTGGACGTCTTAATGGTGCTCAGTTTATCCAATCTCTCGGTACGCAACATAAACATATCAACTTCAGGAATGGTTCTTGGTGTTAAAATGAAGCCATGGCTACATGCTGGCCATCTCTGAATGTCATGGTGTTATTCGTCGGTAGCTGACTGCAGCAGGTCAACACCTTTCATATAGTGACAATGACAGAGAATCAGGCTTTAAGAGGCTATTAATATCTCCACACAAATGGCAAACACATAAACTTCTCCATCTATCTGACCTCAGCTCACAGCAGTTAAGCTTGCAGACGGCCTGCTCGCTCCCTGAGCCAAACAGGGCAGGACAGTAGCAGATCAGCCTCGTTCTGACACCCACAACACAACGTGAAGGGCTGCTCACTTGATGCCATTTGACATGCTTGTACTTCAACAACTGGCCAACGAACAGAGCTGAATGTTTGTGTGGATTTGTGTATACAGCAGGTTCTGAGCTTCAGTTCTGAAACTTGGCCAAATAGCTACCAAGTCATGGATGGCTACTGTTTTTATATCGGCAATGTTTCATCAAATTCATCCTTAGATTCAGTATGATTCAGTGGAGCCTTGATGCATTTTCCCATACAGTTAATCTAAAGAGCGCCTGAAAATGTACATTACATTATTATGTTTAGTATTTTTTTATATTTTTATGCACTGGCTGAATTAATATTAATATCATCTTCAAGTTAATAGCTTTCAATATTGAGGTAAAAGTCCTGCTTGTTATATTTGTATTATACTTAATGTCAATATAGTCAGTATTATATTCATTTTTATTTTATTCTTTAACTAAATTTAACCACATCCCCACCCTCCCTAGCGTCACCTTCCCTAGGCGCACTGTTCCTAGCCCCACCCTATCTAGCATGACTCTCCTTAGCCCCTTCCTTATTTCAACACCACACAGACAGGAAGAATAGAAGCAATAGAAGAAAAAGTGTTTTAGGGTCCCTTTAAATTATCCAATATTGGTCCAACTGTACCCCAAGTCCTTGAGTTAAAGTGTATAGAAAGGGCCTGTTTACACCTGGTATTAACATGCATTTGTGGTGATCGGATCATGTTCGGATTTCACTTGTCCACATAACAAGCCAGGTGTAATTTTACTGAAAAGGCATTGTGATCAGATTACGCTCAGATCACTCAAGCCACATTCAGAGGTGGACTGTGGATCTGGGCTTCTCTCTCTCCCTTCTGTCCTCTGTACCTTCCTCTCTTACTCGCTTTCGCTGTGCGTGTGCACTCTCACGCTTGTCCTTACCACTAAATAACAGCAGTATTACTACAGAGTTTGTTCCCTTGCAGTTTAAACAGTCTGTCGCATTTTCTAATTTTTATTTTTTCTAATTTAATGACAAGTGTAAACAGAATCCTGTCAAAATAGATCCAGATACTGATCAGATACCAGGCGCAAACAGCATGTAAACAGGAGCTTTAAAGAGCTTTAAAAGAGAGACACACTAGACCAGAAGCTCTGCAGCACTGGGTAAAGCCAAAAAAACAATAAAATAGGTCACATAGGTCAACTCTTACTTGGTTGGCACATCCATCCATCCAAACAAGAAAAAATGTTCTAGTTAGATATTTTTGACAAACTATCCTTTTAATGTCTTGAGATTTGTTGACGCGGGCTCCATCTCCAACTGTTACAGACATGCTTAAATGTGATGAAACAACACAAATGCTGCCCAAGGAAAAGATAAACGCTGTGTTTAGGCAAACAAGAGATAATGGAAGATTGCTAGGATGACTCAGGACATTGAGACCTGCAGCTCTTCAGTGTTTGTTGACACAAACCTAATGTTAATACACTATACAATGAACCTGAGTGAATTGTGGTACTACTTGTACACCGGCAATGCATTTACCACCAATAAAAAAAAACATTGCTTGATCTGGAGGTGTGGTGAATCAATGCAGATCTCTCAATGCATTAGATTTGACGAGCCACGTTTCAACAAACAACAACAAACGTGTGTGCTTCGGAAACGCTAGATGCTAAATGTGTGTCTGTGGAGCTGGTGCATTATCTGCCACTCACATATTTCCAGCCCAACGTGGTTTTGCAATTTTCACAGTAGATGTCGGCCACAGCATGAAGACCTGTCAGCAGCACTCTCTCCTCTGCCGGCCCACAGCCAACATTCACCCTGTGAGAGAAAGAGAGATGGTAGGGAGTGGATGAACAGATAGGGCCGACACAAACAATAAATCATGTCAAGAGGGCGATTAGATTGTTTGAGCGGTGCAAATACTCTAATTGCATTCGAATGCGAGTCATAAAAAATGAGACTTACACAGAGTTGAATAGGTACGCTCTGCCTTGACTCCCTTGAAAAGACTGCAAAGACGAAAAAAAACCCACTGATTTGTTGGCTGGGACAGGGTTTGTCTAGTCTGCAGGCACTGCACAATAAAGTCAATAACAAAAGTGGAAGCAAATGACCTCAAACACATTGTAAAATAATATTTGAGAACATTAAAATGGTGCTTTGTCAGTTGCGTAAATATGCATGCGCTAAATGAATGAAAAACAAACGTCCCCTTTATGGCTCCATTGAAAGCTTGGGCAGATGGGGTTTCCCAGGGAGGATGTAGACTAAAGGCAAGCTGGTGATTATGGTGGCCACGAAAGCTGCCTGGCCATATGGGCCCGGATCAACAGATCCCTGGGGTGGCTCTTTATTGGCTGGGCTCAGCTGAGCGTTGTCCCAGGGAGCCAGGAGCTATTCTATAAAACACGTATTGTATCCTGCAGCACCTGCAAACGGACAGAACGCCTCAGGCCAGGAGACACACAGTCATAGCTGTCAGTGGTGCAGCGTAGAGAGAGTACAAGCACCACATATCTCATTTGTAAGCTCTGTAACTAGGGTTGCACAATATGGATAAATAATAAAAGAGATTAATATTTGTTTTATACAAGCAATTACTTCTATTACTTGTACTTCTTCTACTAATACTTTTTAAAATAAATACTATACCATACTTATTCAAAATTTTCTTCACTCCAATTTCACTTGATTTCACTATTTGCAATAAAACGAGCAGTTGGTCAGGTTTATTAATCTCTGGCGATATAAGGATATTGTGTGTCATGATAATAAAATGTATCACAATACGTTAAAATGTTGTTATATTGCACACCTCTTGTAAATCTTTGGCTGTACAACAAGGCGAAACAGCTCATTTGAGTATTTTCTACACTATAGTACACATTTCCTTCATTATATCTACAGTATTAGAAGTTCCATGCCTGAGGATCAGCATATACACTTTTTCTAGGCTTTTTATGGGCACATGGTTGTCTGCATGTTGCTACTATGATCAAGAATCGCTGGTTTAAATCCTGAGTCGTGCTGCTTGCCATCAGCAACCAGAGTCAGAAAGAGCACAATTGGCCTAGCTCTACCAGGTGTGGGTTGATGGCACTTCGCTCCCACATCACTCTCAGTGTGATGTTGGTCACCACAGGCTGTCTGTAATGAAACCTGCAGTCGATCAGTGTTCTTTAAGCTTAGAAAAGCATATTGTGTATCACAATACCAAATCAATACCAAAAATATCACCATATTGCTCAGCCCTAAAAAAGAGGTGGTGCATGGTTTCATGTGCTAGTCTTTACCCTCTTAGTGCTGGGGGCATTACTAGTGATAGGGGGAGTTCACGTGAATGAGGATTGGGTAGTGGGTCTTCCAAATTAGGTAGAAAGAAAAAAAAATAAAATAAAATGTAACATTATAATTAATTAGCTATAACTAATATTAGGGGTTCTTGCAATTTGAAAATTGAGCTTTTTCAAAATCATTTTCAGCATAAAAACATTGAATCATTTAGCCCTATGTGTCAAAATGCAGTCCTATATGCTAACAGTTGCAACAGTTGTTTACAGGTTCTCTGTCCTTTTTATCATATATGATGTTTAAATGTTCTAGATGTTTTGACAATAATCATGCAAACATATTGTGATGTAATTTATAACAACAATAAAGCGTGTGTGATGATGTCAACTAATTGCCTTTGTTAAAAATTGATGTAACTAGTTTAAACATTGGCCTGATAATTTGTTGAATCACTTGAACACCCTGATCTGTGACAAAACACTGAAAGAAGCTCATGTGTAATATCTGATGTTTGAATTATTAAGAAAGGCTTTGTTGCAGTCTTTAGCAATACTGTGATAATGCAATAAACTCTATACTGTGCAACCCAACCACAAATCTTGCATGAAGTAAAAGCAAAATATAAATATGAATACAAACTAAAATACAATCTGCAGTACTGATACTGAGGCTGTTTGGTTCTGTTGTGTGGTTATCTCTGAGTAACACCTCTGATACACATCAGTGGCTGATTACTGTTGTTTCAGCTCACAAAAATCTGAACGACTCTCCGCTTCCCTGATCCCTGCATGTGTGTCACAAACGTCAGAGACAACCAGTGTGCCATACTGACCCACATTCTGCTCGCCACCCACACGATCAGATGAGCAGACCCAAGCAGACGTGCCAACAGTCACACACACACACACATACACGCACACATGTGATATCAGACAGACATATGCAGATGATTCTAAGGGATCAGCTCAACCTACATACAGTGAATCGGTCTGGGACTACAGGATATTACAAGTGATTTTCAAAACGCAATG
This sequence comes from Salminus brasiliensis, assembly GCF_030463535.1. Classification (NCBI taxonomy): domain Eukaryota; kingdom Metazoa; phylum Chordata; class Actinopteri; order Characiformes; family Bryconidae; genus Salminus; species Salminus brasiliensis. Next base: position 17,970,922 of record NC_132893.1, on the reverse strand, counting down.
TTTTGAAAGACGCAAACCTGGACATGCAAGCATTAAACTGCCCAAAGGGAACAACTAGGCCACACAAACAAGGCCCCGGTGCAGCCAATACCCAAATAGCAGGCGTATGTATGAAAATTACAACAGCATTTGTTGGAACCATGTATGATCTAACAGTAATAGTAAGGAACAGTTTATGAGTAAATCTGACTTACCCAATTGCCCCTTTACCCCACATATTGTGGCGCCAGTGTCTCTGTCTGGCCTCACCATGTGCTCACAAGCACATGGCTCTGTTTGTGTTTGTCATTCCTAGCTCCGCCTATTCGTAAGTGTTCCCACCTGTGCCTCCTCTCTAGCCACGCCCCCTTGTTAGTCCCAGGTGTTCCTCATTTGTCCTTGTTATGAGTACCCCTTTGTTTGTCCTACCCTTTCTCTCTAAAATGTCTTCAGTTCTATGTGTTTAGTTATATTACCTCCGTCTCTTAATATTGTTTAAATAAAGATCAAATGCCCATGTCCAAATATGTTAAAAAAGAAAGGTTTTCATGGGGTGTCCTAACTTTTTCACATGACTTTATGTAAATGATGAGAAAACATGATTCTAAACGGAGACAAGTTAAATGGGCTGTGCTGCCGACCTTGGAGATGAGCTCGTCGTGGTTGGCCAGGTGGGCCCGGCAGTGAATGCAGCTGTATGTCCGGTGGCAGTTGGGCAGGTAGGCCTGGAAGGTTTTGGAGCGCGTCATGGTGGTAGTTGCAGGGGAGACCGCACGGGAGCGCAGGAGGAAGGGCCGGTCAGCCCAGGACTGCTCGCAGTGGAAACAGTGGAGCACGCAGGTGAGGGCCGTGGTGGAGCTCTAAGGAGGAGTAAACACACCTGTGAGGACCAGAAACACAGACTGTTAATAAAGGACGTGTCCCCGGGGCAGTGGAATGAGCTAATAACAGGGACTCTTATAGATAAATTATCACCATACTTGCGTAAACATCACCAAACTGTGTCAATAAAGACAAAGCTACTTATAACTATGAACAGGATGAAAACTTAAAGGATTTTCCAATCAAATTACTGTAATAAGTTGTGTAGTCCCTGTAGAAAAGTACTGCCTATAGAATAGGACTCTGGAGCCGATAAGGAGTTGTTAAAATCAGAAGAGGTGCACGATACGTCTATCAGAGGGTTTCTGCGATTGTTTCATTTGTAACTGAGGAGTACAAAGTAACAGCCACACGCTCACATTTTACAAGCCCAAGTCTCAAATACTGTCATGGCACTAAAACTGATACATCAAGTTTACATGTTCCACTGTAAAACAGTTCCAGACTCTAAACTGCTTGATTATCACTGTAGGTGGTAAACAATGTCTGTTTCTGGAGCTGTAAGGACACCACAGGATGCCATGTTACAGCACAGTGGTGCAATGCACTGGAAACATAGACTTTGGTTTAAAATAGCCCATATCTGATCCATTCAAATTTGCTTCAAACAGCCATGATCCAGATCAACATATGTAACAACTGTAAACATGCATAATTGGTGGTAAAGATGTATAAAGCAGGGATGGGCAGTAGTGGGATGGGAGCTGCACTTTTCTGGGCGCCCTGGCTACCTAGGGATGCTGCTTCAGCGGCAGTAGGGCTGGGCGATATGGTAAAAATACTACATCACAATATTTAAAGATATTTTCACGATACACAATATACAATGGGGGCTGGAGTCCAGCACAGTTTGCTGATGTCATAGCTCTAATAGACCAGGAAATTAATAGGTGATTTGATTTAGGTGCTTCTGAGCAGTGAAAGTGTGCAGGTATCCGGACCAGAATGGCCCACCCTCGCTCTAAGGGAATATTTTCTGTTTTGAAAGACAAGGAAATCCTCTTCTGATTATGTATCTTCCAGGGGAAGGGAACCACAAGCAATTTGAAAGAATTTTTAGAGTCAGGCCAATAGCCTAGAAAGCCCTATGACCTCTTTCAATGGTAACGGCCTTCAAATTGATGATAAGAGCATGGATGGACTACGGCAACTGCAGAAAGACTGTCTCTGGAAAGAGAATTGAATCCAGGCCTTTTCGTGTGTGGTGTTATTCAGTACAGTAGCCAATTATTCTGGTTTTAGATTTGGCCTCTTAATATTATTCACATTCAGGTACACTGATTGCACCATTTAACAACCAAGGTAAGAGCTAGACTAATGATAACTAGCACCAGAGTTGTATATATTATCACCAGGATTAGCACATACTAGGTATTAAAGCATACTGTGCATTAAGAAACAATAATAAATAACGTATTAAATCTAATATATGTTGTCAGTAGAGCTGTGTTCAAAATATCTATTCGACAGTATACATCACGGATGCGCTTGTGGCAACGTATGTAAATACTGGGTGGACGGCTTTATAAGGTATAATCATTAATAAATAAAGTCTTAACCTTATTTTTAGGTAAACACTGACAACAATATGTTGGGCAAAGGTTCATCAAACTGGACAGTTGAAGGTGAGTGGTGAGAAACATAGTAGATAGTAAGGTCAAAATTTGACACCAACAGCTTGAATCCATGCATCCAACCTGCCTTCAGTCAACAGTCCAGGCTGGTGGAGGTGGTGTAGGGCTGCGGGGAATGTTTTCTTGGAAGACTCTGGGTCAGTTAATACCTATTAATCGTCACTTGATTGCCTTAGCCTATCTAAGTATTGTTGCTGACCATGTTCATCCCTTAAGGGCCACAATGACGATGTGCCATGTCTTCTCAACGCATGAGTGGATTCAGTCTGGTTTCATTAATATGACAATAAATTTGTTGCGGTGTGCTGCACCTGTATTCTGACACTTGGATTGTGATATGCATTGTATTATGAAACTGATGCCAATACCCAGCCCAACTGGTCTGTGTTTATAAGGTACTGCTGATACCTTTACTCAGAAAAGCTTACCGTAATGTGTCATTATTATGATGTGACCACCTTTAGTATATATGAAAAACAGCCTAATTCTCTTCAAAAGACAAAAAAAACCCATACAACAACTATAATACAGCGAAAATGCAGCTGATTCGACCACACACAAGCAGAGCGAGCAAGAAGGAACAAGGAACCCCTGCCCTTTTATAAACAAACACAGACACTCGCTAACACACAAAAGCAAAGTCTGAGTGTCAGGTCTTGTGCTTATGCTGGAGCAGAAACAGTGGGTGGCATTGAGGCAGGCTGTACAGAATGCAGCATGGTGTGAGAGAAGCAGAGGCAGTGAGAGATATAGAAAGAAGGACGTGAGAGACATGAGGGCGGTGATAAAATTAATATAGTGAAGACAGACAACAAGCCGTGGCAGACGTGGAGACAGAGGGACAGGCAACACGCTGTGACAGACATGGGGGCAGTGGGACAGGCTGGTATAAACACTGTCTTGTATAGAGGGAGCTGGAGTTCAGCCAGTAATATGGGGTACGGCATGAGACAAGCAGTCCAGAGCAGACACACACACACACACAATTGCATCTTCATGCTGACAGTGCTGTAGACTTCACAATATGTATATTAAAATGTGAAATTTCATTTACACACAGGTTTTGAAACAGCATGTGCTGTAGGGCCGTGAATTCGGAGTAGATTGCATATTCAAATATGAAAGAATGACTGAATGAAGGGATATTCACTCAATATTAACTTAATAATATGACAAATGTGTACGGGTGATAGTGGGATTAAAAAATCACACAAAACACAAAAAAGTTTACAATTTGTTTATCACATCTTTCAAAGTAGCTCCCCCTAGCACTAGCAATGCTCCCAACACTAGCAGGGTAAGGTCTTAATACATGCCTCTTTAACATTAACTGATTTGAGTATTTTTACATCTACATCTACTGATCTCTACTGGTGCAACGAAGAAACCATATTCAGTGAGTGGCAGTTGTGGGCAGTTGTGGCCAGACTGGTTCGGGCTGGGCAGAAAAGCATCTCAGAATGCGTTACACGTCACCCCTTGACGCAGATGGGCTAAAGACCACATCGAGTTTCACTTCAATCAGCCAAGAACAGAAGGCTGAGGCTGCAGAAGGGAAAGGCTCATAAAACTGGACAGCTGAGGACTGCTGAGAAACACAGGCAGTAGGGTCAGAATGTGGCACCAACAGCTTGAATCCATGGATCCAACCTGCCTTTATTCAACAGTCCAGGCTGGTGGAGGTGGTGTAATTGTGTTTTCTGGGTCAGTTAATACCAATCAATCATCATTAAAAGGCCTCAGGCTCTTCATGACCACAGTTTACCCTCTAATGGCTTCTTGCAGCATAATAATGCACCACATCACAAAGCACAGGTTTCATTAATATGACAATACCTTTATTGTTCCTCCAGTCAACAGGATCTGAATGCAGTAGAAAACTTTTGAGATATGGTTGAACAAGTCACGAACAACGGCATGGCCCAGGGGTTGTGAGGCTGAAGACCTGGCACTTTTGGTCAGAGCTACAGATCTACACAACCACCATCATCCCTTCAGCTGAAAAGGCCAGGCAGAATGCTGCAGGACACGTGAACTTTCTTGGATTCCAAAATATCTCTGTCTAAAGTCTCACAAAGAAAACATGCCAGTGTCCCGACGTGAGTCAGCACTATCAGCACAGCGCTGCTGACGTCGTTAAATCGATCAGAGTACAATACAGGCTGGACTAAACATAGACGCTGTTAGAGCTGCGACAAGACATGACATCACCTCAACACGGTTACTATGGAAAAAAAGAGCTTTGCCTCATTTGACTTGAATTTGGCCTCGGCTCAGAACAGAACCACAGAGGCTTCATGAGAAAGCAAGCATTAATATGTTCCAGACGGCAATGTGGGTATTCACTGATTTGGGCAAGCAGCTGCCTAAAATAGGGCTCTTGAGCATAATTAGCCATCATTGTGTCCATTTGCTCCTTAAGAGCTCGGCTAATTGATACAGCTGTATGCTCTCATGAGATCAGGAGCATATTCAAATTGTGTTTTTTTGGGGGGGGGGTTTTGTTGTTTTTAGACGCAGGGTGTGCTTGCTTTGTGCTCTGCTCCAACAATGGTGCCGCCGTGGGTGGAAATTGAATGGTAAAACACTTTGAGGACCCATGCTGGGGGTGTACTAGGGGGGCAAAAGTCAATGTATGGCAGACAGGAAAAGATATATAGCAGTAGCAAATGTAATCAGGAGATCAGCAGGGACATAAACGTCTCAGAACTCCCTCAGTCTGTCTCTGTATAAGATTTAAAAAAGCACTGACCTTATCCTCCTTTTCTAAAAGGCAATGGTAGATAGAACACAGTTTTGTGAAAAAGTTTTCAAAAGTTTCATATATTTGAACCTATGGACAACATATGATCTTCATTTAAACAGTATTAAAAGATGGTGGTAATACGACAATCCTTAAAACTGAAGAAATGACATTTTTAAAATCATTAAAACTGAAAAAATAATAGAAATGCATTTTGCTTGCTGGTAATAGCTGGTATTTCCCATGGTATTACTGTAATAACATCTGTTAGAGGTTTCCTATACTGATCTACCAGTCCCTGGCAACAACTGGGAGAATGTTTTTCCTACTCCTTCATGCAGTTTTTAGACAGATGGTCAACCATTTTCCTCAGGCTCCCTCTGATACAATAAAGACTTCCTAGTGGATTCTATGTTGGAGAGCTCTCCAGACCCTACTGCAGAAAAGCAGCCAAAGCCACAGTATGTCCATCTCCTCCTGATATGGGTTCTTGTGCTTAAATGCTGCATCTGTTACTGTGTTCAAACAATTCAACTTTGGATTCATTGGTCACATTGCTCCAGATGTCCTGGTCTTGGTCTAGAGGCTCTCTGGAAAACGCCAGTCTTGCTCTGATGGTTTTTTGACAGCAATGGTTTCCTCCATTTCCACCAACTTCAATGAAAATCAAACGTATTTGGTCTATTTCTGACGGTAGATGCTGAGCTAGAGCTACCTGTAGATCCCGTGATGACATTTTAGGATTATTGGAGACTGTCTTTACAGATTTTGTGGTCTGCTAGGACGGCCTGACCTGGCCATGTTGGCAGTTGGTGCACTGAACGGCTGATTTCTAAGTGTTCTGAGGTCTTTTTAAGCCTCTTCTCAGACTCAACTGCATCTACAACCTTTTTCTGTAGGCCTCAGAAAGCCCTTTGGATCTCACCATGGTGATGGTCAACAAACAAGAGCAAACCAGCATCCAAACCTCCTCCAAAATCCCCTCTAATGAGGTTCTAATCATCATGTATTTTCATGTATTACATTTTACAAATGATTTTGATGATTAAATGCTTATAATAAATCCTAATCTGGATGAATCATCTACCATTTTCAATGCAATTGAATATTAAGATGCACTATCATCACTATTATGTTGATAAGTCAGAATGTGTTCTCCCTGTGTTTGTGCAGGTTTCCTCTGGGTATTCCGGTCTCCTCCCACTCCCCTAAAACACTCATGGTTGGTGAACTAGCCATGCTAAATAGCCCTAGGTGTAAGTGGATGGCTGTGTGGTACCCTGCAAAGAAGAAGAAGTGGATTAAAAGATAGATGGATGGCCGGACAACTACAAGAGGCACTTTTAATAAACACCTGGATTCTTTCAATCCAGTTTTTGGTCCCCCGCTACGATCTGAGTCTTGCCTTGCCTTGCTGTTTTTTTGCCTTACCAATTTCATTGTGTATAATGTCTTATAATCTCATTAGTCAGAGGTCCTTGATGATTTGGATACCAGTTACCAGTAAAATGCAGAAATAGAATCACGTATATTGATATGTGTGTAACAGCAAACACTCTAAACTTATGGCCTTTGTTGTGAAACTGCTAGCCAGTGGCAACTTGGGAGTAAAAGGTTCCACATGGTATAGGTGGCAAGTTGCTTGTGGTAAACGGCACAAATCAGTGGTGGCTAGAGCTCCAGGCTATTGATGACAGGGTTGTGGGTTCGATACCTGGGCTTGGCAAGCTGCCACTGTTGGGCCCTTGTGCAAGACTCTTCACCCTTGTGTATGTGTGTGTTTACTACCACAGATGGGTAAAGGACACATATTGCTGTACATAATAGTAGAGATGCACCGCTCCGATATTAGGATCGGATATCGGCCCCGATCTCGTCAGCTGGATCAGGCATTGGATAATTAGGCCCATCCATGGAACCGATCCTTTTACTTTAATTGGTTGGTGTGAGACTGCACTACATTTTTAGATGTTTGCCATTTTTGATGACCAAGTTACTTATTTATTCTCATATATAGCTGCTAGTTTTAATTTTGAATTGCACTAAAAATTTGAAAATAAGATTGATTACTCTTTGTGTGTTTGACAAAGTGAAGCTACTTATTTTCAGTTTTGGCTGATACATTTTATGTATTTTAATATATTTTAAGAGGCTTGGCTCCTTTTCTTATTTAAAAATTTTATGTTGTGTCAAGGTCCTGCACAATTGTTTATTTTAGTGACAAAGAAATTGCAATTTAGTACATTTATAATCTATGTGTTAATTTGTAATTTTTTGTTTTACAAAATTAGTAATGTTAATAATGTCCTGATGCCTTAAGTCTCTCTTAAGGTATACGGTTTATTAATTTTACAATGGTATTGGATCAGTATCAGGTATCGACCGATATGCAGAGTTTATGTATCTGTATCGGTATCAGCACTGAAAAAGCCGGATCGGTGCATCCCTACATAGTACAGTGACAAATAGATGCACCTTTCCCTTTATCTGAAGAAATGCTGCCATCTCAAACAGTGTCAAAAACAAGCATCTTAGGTTCAAAAAAGACGAGAAAACATGAGAGATCACTGCTGTAGGTTTTGTCAGTTTATGAATGATGCTTCCACTACAGTGGCGTACAGGGAGCACAGAAAAAAAGAACCAAAGGATCAGAGGTGGATCGAGCCTAACATTAGATTGGGACATCCCTAATAAGCACTGAAGCTCCACTGAAGCCCATTGGCTTCGTCTGTGTGTTTTATGTTAACAGGTTTTCAGTTCAGTCTATACTAAGTACAAAGAAGCGTGTTGAAATTACTGTCTGTGGTAATCCACTGCATGCTACAGATGTGGTAGATGTGGTTATACTGATTATACATGTTAACAGTACCTGAAGGGAGGGGGGCTTCCCCCACTAGCACGCTGACCCTCCTCCGGCTCTTTTGTTGGAAGGCGGGACTTTTCCCATAAACAGACGCTATGTTTGCAGCTCAGCCAACTATGCACATGAACACGAATACGCACCTGTGTACCTGAACACACCACACATGTGACAAAGCACTTCACCATAAAATGTCATAACGCCACCTGCAGTACTGGAGCTTTCATGCATGGCAGCCAAAACGAAACCGTAGACAGTACACAAGCTTGTAAGCTCGCAAAGGTGGGTTTGACTTGCCGTCACCAAGGCCGTACGCTGAAACACAGTAATCGATGCAATTCATTCACATATCTGCATCCACTTTTTGTAACTGGCTTCCTTCTGTTTGGACATGAGAGGTTATGGAAGCTGTAATGCTGCTCATGCGGTAACAGGGCACCCAAACAGACAGCCAGGAGCATCTGCTGCACCTCGTCTATCCCCTTATCCGATTCATGTCATGCAGACCACAAAAAGCTCACCTAATACCGTCCCCTATTCTGCTGGCCTTTCAGAAACGCCGGCCTCCCGCAACCAGCCATGGGCATCAGATCAAAGGCTAGGCAGAGCTATTTACAGAGCAGGGGGATGCACTGACGTCAGGTTACAAAGAAGCACAAGCGGTTTGTACATCCAGCACTAAAATATCTGTGTAAAATCAATCTTTTTCGCCTGCCTCATTATACAATGTACTCTGTGTATATCAAAAATAACCTGGGCAAAAATTTATGGACATCTTAGCATCATCAAGTTCTCTCATTTTCAGACTCATGTTGTGTCAACCCAAGTCAGCAGAGCATCATATCTGCAAAATCTGACCTTCTGACCTCGGAAAGTCATGACTTGGGCTGTACTCCACTGTATAATGTGCGTGTATCTGTGAAACGTCAGACACGTAATGATGGACGAACACAACAGAGTTGAAGGAACGGAAAGAGTCAGTCAGAAACCACGGGACAGATCCAGGTCCCAGTGGTGTATAGGCACTCTACTGTACTGCATGTAGGCCAGCGTTTGAGCCACCAGGCCAGCAGTGCAGATGGCCTGACCAGCCCAGCACCTCTGCATTCTCATCTGTCCCAGTAAAGCGGGGCTACAGCAGTTCAGAAATGCCATTAAGGCCACACATATGTGTGTATGTAGGTTGAGATTCAAGGCTGGTATCAGGTCCAGAATATTCACTGGAGCATGAAGAGACAGAAATGTCAGGATTTTCCAAAAAATCTCCTAATAAAAAGCACATGGCAGCTCTGCATTAAAGGAGACTACCAGCAATTTTACACAATGCCTGCATAACGTCATCGTTAAGATGTAAACAGAGTCATTCAGAGTGGTTTGATGTGAAATGTACCATACAGAGTCAGGATTGTTCATAGTGGTGGTGATAGAAACCAAATGTCTAGAAGGTTTCATGTAATAAAGGCTACCTTATATACATTTAGTGCGTAAACTGCTCATTTTAAATGCATGGCCTGAAGCCTGAGACATTGTTTTATATTACAATAAGTGTGAAATTTAGTAGTACTGGGCTTAAACCGCTTAAAATTCATCCTACCGTAATAATTCAATTATACAGCAAAAAGGTGCAGGATGAATGCAGCGCCACGGAATTTAAACGTATCACACTCTTAGCATTGTGTAGCTAGTGACAGTAGGCACACATGCAAAACGCCCCGGGCTGTTTTCACAGGCAGTGCTGTAGATCTTTGGGTGAGGTCGTCAACCTGTGTTCAATTCATAAACTTTCAGAAGATATGTTTAAATAAATTCAGTAATAACAGGTTTATCTACCTATTTATTATTTAGTTGTCTACTGCATGCTAAAAATTATTTGGTATCCACTATTTTGAATGTTAAATATGTGTATTATTAGTAAAGTAAGCCCCTGATAATCTATAAAGACAGGCCTGCTATTTCTAATAGGAGTCTATTCTTACAATATGGCAATTCATTGGTCAATTTTACAGTCAAAATTAATAATATGTAAACATATTTAAATACTGTGATATACATTTTTCGTCATACCTCCCAGCCCTACAATACAGCATATTTGTATTATTTTTTAAACACATACAAGGCACTGTAAGGAAAAAAAAAAGGTAGTCTGACAGTGTTTTTGCCCTCAGGAGTCATTTTGGATTGTAAATAAAATGGATATATTGCTGTTGTAGACATGGTGACCCCTGGTTCCTATCCCTCCACCCCCACCACAGTCAAGTCAAGTCAAGTCAAGTCAAGTCAAATTTATTTGTACAGCGCTTTTTACAACTGTTGTCGTCACAAAGCAGCTTTACATCATTAGTAATTAGTAAAAGACAGAAAAAAAGAAATAACGTAAGAAGACATGAAGGATCCTCAACCCTGTGAGCAAGCCAACGGCGACAGAGCTGGAGGAAGAAACCTTGGGAGGAACCAAGACAAGGGGAACCCATCCTCCTCTGGTCAGAACTATTTATAAATTATTGATAAAAGTTACCAAACCATCTATACTGTTGAACTGCTCTGATCATAATCATAATATACTAATGACAGTGTAGTATAACGTAATATAGTCATGGCAGTGATGGTCAGAATAATGATAGGTAATTTGCAAAGTTGCAAAGATGATAATTTCCCATTAAGCCATTCTGAATGATTTGTTTTCACATTTGAATTTGACACATTTTTACTGTACACAAAAGTGAGGAACACTTTATTCTATGTAATTCTGTTCTGAATGTTTACATGAACACAACATAAGTGAGATATGCTCTGCTTTCTTCAGTCGTCTACTTTTCTTCAGTCATACTTGCGTTATTAAAAGTTCATACCACGATCGATTCCTATTGGTATTGGTCAAACCCTTGCTGCACTTCAGGCCCAGAGTCTGCATTCTCCTATTAATGAGACAATGCATGCTGATAGTAGAGCTGGGCAATATGACGAAACTTTATCGTATCGTGAAAAGTTTTGTTATGGCAACACACAATAAGCTTTTCTAAGCATATTAAGGATACCATTAGTGCTTAATAAACACTGATCAGCTGCAGGTTTCATTACTAACAGTGTAATTAGACGGGTTTAATAAGATGAAGAGCAGCAGATGTTGAATATAAATCACTGTATTCAGTACGGGAGAGGATCTGAATAGCAGTTCCATATAAATATCGTGATACAGTATTTCTTACCACCCAGACTTGATCGCACACCTATCCGTGAGTTAATGAGCATTGACAAGCACAGACAGCAAACACTGATGAGAACAAATACATTAGTATGGCTTAAAGGTCTTCTTTCCCTTGTCTGGATACTAGTCTTAGTCATTTAGTCATTCATCAAAACGACTGTGAATTACTGTGATGTGAAGTCCGAGGTTGAGGTAAGCAATGTGACAATACTTGCGACAATGTGACAAATGTTGATATTGTCGTGGAGATCATTGGTGCTTAAAGCACACAGACCACCTGAATGTCTCATTACAAACAGCAAAACTCATCCTGTTCATCTGAACTTAGAGCAGCACAGTTTAAATTATTATTATTATTATTATGTGATATAACATTTTTGCCATATCACCCACCCCAAACCCATACCCTGAACTGCATGTTGAACCCTATAGAAGATCAGATACGGAATCAGATACATGCATAAACAATTGGGATACAATGGCTCCGAATTTCCATATCAGTGCATCCTTTTAACCCAAATCTAATCCAGTTTTAAGTATGAAATACTTATAAGCATGTCTTACATTCACACACCTACCGCAGACACAATGTAAAGGGTAATCCTGTTCTACTGGCATGTAAATGAGCTCTCCTGGCCACAGGCTAGCTACGTTACAAGCCCCAGGCTACATCTGCGAATAACAGGAGCCTGTCTTTCATTACATAGAGGATATTCATTTTCATTGTGAATGATTTATGAGGCTTCAAAGAAAACTAACAAAAGATGTTCAGGTAAGAACATCCTTTGTTCTATTTTTTCTGTGGTGTAAATGAAAAAAATAATTAACTAGTAATTGCTATTTGCTCATTTAACACTAGAAACACCTTTTTTCATAAGGGCCATAAGGGGCATTTTTCCCTCCATAGTTTTACTATAAAGAAATTTATTATTTTTATTTACACTTTTTTAGCTTATAGACAGCAGAGTCTGTGCAGAGTTGTGTTTTGGGTAAACATCCATATTAAGGTTATAAAAAAAACAACACTGCAGCGTTACATAAAGACACTCAATTTGGCCTTAACTGGGTAATGTGAAATATGAACGTGGTTTCTTACCATGAAACAGCCCCCGGAGCAAACACACACACACACACACACACACACACACACATATTAAACTAATAAACATCCACAGCAGCCAGCGCGGCTCACTGTAAACACACCGACCCTGTTCGCACATGTTCCTGCAGCCCACCAGTTTTTTTTTTATTTGTAACACAGAAGATGATATTTTAAAACTATTTGGACACCCATTTACATCAAATCTACTAATAATATCATCCAATGTCTCAGAAAAGCTGCTTCTGGCAACCAAAACACACACATTTGATCAACACACGAGGCTCAAGTTGTTTGTTTTTTTTTTTCCTTCAGGATTTTCCAGTCCACCTTAAATGCTGCAAACTCCAATATGAAGCCATTGGGGACCATGAGGGTAGCTGTGGTATGATTTAAGGTGGAACGGGGAATTGAACTCGAATGAAAAGCCAGTACACAGTGCCGCCAAACTTTGGGGCATCATGATGTTGTACTAAAAGCTAACCCGGGCGGTTATGAGGACTGCGGTCACACCGCGCTTACCTTTGAATGAAAAAGACCTTTCAGTCCTAACGTCTCCTCTCGTCCGCAAGTAGAAGCTCATGCGCAGCGCGTCTCTTCCATTGTGGCCCCGTAACTTTTCAACGCTCCGTCGTTTCTCCCGCACATCCAGAAACGCTCACTGTAAATACATACAACCCGGTGGCGCATCGGCCTTAACGCACCGCCTCCGCTCTGAATGACAGCCATGATAGCCAATCAATACGACGTGACGGCCTAGCAACAATGCGCTGATTGGCCAGCCGAGAGCGCAAGCCAACCAATGAACGTGCACTTTGACAATGCGGGAGAGAAAGCAAAGCATACAGTGTGATTCTGTTTGTGACCCGTAGGCCTTCATTAAACGCAGGCTAATTCAGACACTGGTCAGTTTGTTTAAAATGTCCATTACACTGGTTTAATTTACAGATTCAGCTTCACTCTCAGCCTTGCCACATTCCAGGCTCCCTTGAGGGGACAAATCAACTACCTAAATAAACAGCACCACCCAGTGTTCTCACCTGTAGTGTCCTGTGCTGGGATAGTCTTCATGGCTAGTCTTCATGTAAAACATGTAAAACTCATATTGCTGTCATATGGCTATAACTTATAGCTCAGGCAAAAGGTATATGAGCAACCTCACAGCTTTACACTAACTTACACCAAGACGATCATTTGAGTTCTTTACCTCTGAGAAGCACAGCAGTTTCTGATTTGTACAGTAAAAATAATGCATCAAGCTTCTGACAATGATTATCTTTTATTCTTGATGCACTGTAGCATAAACACAACAGTGCTTTACATAATCAAATCTCTGAATCTCATAATTAAACTTAAATTTAGCAACAGGCATGAACACAGGGAGGTAAAATATCCAGCAAAAGGTTCCTAGGCTGTCTGGTATGCCAGGTGTTTCCAGAGTTAAGTGAAGTGTTTGTGTGAGAGTCATTGGGGAGGAGAACTCGCAGTATTAGCACGCAGAATGCCCTTCAGGACCCTGAAGCTTGCCAGCGGTTGATTCTCCTTCGGGGGATAACATGGCCCACGATCTGTCACGTAGGCATATGGGAATCGTAGCACCCACAGTCCATCAGGGGGCAGCACAACCTCTGCCTGCTCTGGATGGAAAATGGGACAGGGTGGAGGGCCTGGCTGAATCTGAAATGGAATTAAAAAATAACAATAAACAATAATGTACAAAAACACAGTTAGTACAGGAAGTATCTTTAAATTACTATTAAGGGGGAAAAGGTAACAGGGCAAAAGCCCCCCCCTTGACAGAGCCACAGAAATATTATTTACTGACACGGTCATCACACATATACACATGACTTTTAGTGGCCAGCACAGATGTGATTTAGCTTTACAGTAAATGGACATTGCTCTTAAGGGTAAATCCCCTTCATTTTTCAGTGCATCTGTCTAATGTAAGTGCGCCTGACCAATAGCCAGTAAATTGGAACAAGGCTAACAAGTGTGGCTCTATTACCTGTGGGCTAAGTGTAATCTCAAGTGGGGCATCAGGAACCACAACGAAGAGACGAGCCAGCTGAGCGTAGTGAGGCTTGATACCTCTGCCTTGGGCAGGAGATGGGATGTATAGAGGCATGTCTGAGTTCAGGGCTCGAGTAGCTGGCTCTTTTGCCCCTCCTTGTCCAAGAACCTTTACAATCTTATCCGGTCCAGAGCTGAGGAATCGCCGACCTCTGCTGTCCTCGTACTCGAACCCAACATAGGCGCGTGCAACGTCGTCACGCCTGCGACCACGTCCAATCCCACCAGCACTGCCCCGCTTTCCAGCTGGCACTTTGTTGGGAGCTGGCCATGATGAGGGTCCACCGTCCAGCGCCTCTATAGAACCCGGGTCGTCCTCTGAGCGGCTTCGGATCACCACGTCCCACGGTAAGAGAAAGGCTGAGCCAGGAAGGAAGCCAGGCTGCTCCAAGCCTGTGAGGTTGTTATAAGCCTTAGCTGGACCTAGTTTAACTAGGGACCAGCTGGAGAACTTAGGCAGCAGTCCCTTCGGGCAGCCGGAGTGAAGCATGCCAGGTAGATACTCCACAGTAGAGGCCTGTCGGTCCACACTTGGCCTCTTCTCGTGGCCCTCTGCTCCGTCGCCGTATGGGCCAAGGCTGTCGGTGGATTGGCCCAGACTGAGAGCCAGGCTCAGACCAGTGCTGTCTCCTGGTGTATGGGTAACTGTCTCCTTCTCTTTGAGACGATCTCCCTCCCCAGATGGAGCCACTTCCGCAGGTCTGGTCACCTCGTCGCACGCAGGAGCTGGGTCTGGTGTGCTGGCTTGGAACACAGGGAAGTTTATCCTCTCCAGTTTACTGCAGCACTTCTCCTCGAGCATCTGAGGCAGAGAAAGCACATGAGAGCATGATCATACATCATACATCATATACATACATTATGTGGTATCATATTTTGTCAAATTACATGGAATTACATACAATACTTCAGTTTATTTATCCCTTATCAATTGATGATTTAAACAAAGCCATTCAATTTTATTTCCCATCAAAGAACCAACTGAATGGCTTTGCTTATATCTTAACGGTCTAATTATGCAGAAATCTTGAGCAATCGGGGGAATTCTCCTTTAAATGTTACAGTGAGGAGATTTACTAAGCGTTTACATACTTGATAGAAGTCGTAGTTGGCAGCCTGAATGTCAAACGGGTCTTCACGTGGGGCCTGCTTCTTGCCACAGTTACAGGAACTTGTAGAGCGCCCTCTGCTGTTGTGATAAAGAATAGGAGGGTTGTGGTCCATCTCTGGCTTCTCACCTGCATGCACAAAAAACAGCATTATGGATTCCCTACATATGGACATATATATTTTATTATTATTTAATTTTTATTATTAAATGTTAAATTTACAACAGTTCCAACTGCACTAGATTTAGTTAGAATACTTTTTCCACAATATTTTTTTGTTTAATGGCGGAGCTCACTTAATTTCTTTATTCATTAATATTTTCTGAAAATGTATTTCCCATTTACTGACCAAGTCTTTCCCATCACACAACGATACCAGTGCTGGGAAGGTGAAGTCTGGCACATGTTAAAACTACCGCTAACAAAAAGTCATTGGACAAATAACTGCTAATTCTGCCTCCACTAGCGAGCCTCACACTGAGTAAAGGAGATACAGATAGGCCGACTGTTCTAGGACTGTTCTAGGACTCTCTTGGACACTTGACCAGGGATGTATGTGGCATCTTTGGGGATGGAAGCCATACCATAGCGCGAGTGCTTAGATAACGCTTCTTCTAATGATGAAATACTTTACCAGGAGGACACCCCATCAGCCCACCACTGAATGGTGTCACGGTCGCAACCTGCAGAGCTGGGCAATATGACAATATTTTATTGTCTTGTGATAAATGTTAAATTGTTATTGTGATAACAATATGCAATATTATATGAGCAGCAGATGCTGAATAAAAAAATCTGAATAGTAGTTTTTAAGGATGTGTTGCTACTGATGTTTTTTAGTCTGTGATAAATATCCTGTATCGCAAATAATGTATCGCCAAAATAAAAAATGCTTGTAAATTTTATGAAGGAGCGTTTGCCGTATTTCATAGAAACATGGGGAACACTCTCAACAAAGATTTTATTGAATTATTATCAGATTTAATTTTTATTAATTTAACAATTTATTTCTAATTTTACCCCATTTTCTTTCCAACGTGGAAGGCCAATTACCAAATCCTTGTTCATGTAAACTCCACATCACTAGCAACGCCCCAAACACTGGGAAGGTAAAGACTAGCAAGTCTCCTCCGACACATGGAGCAAGCCACCGTCTCTTTTCGAACTAGCTAGGCAGATACTGCTCGGAGGAAAGCGTAGCTCCCCAGCTCTGATACAACAGCTAACAGACACCTGTGCCAAACAACATCACACTAGGAGTGATGTGGGGAGGAAGTACCATCAACTCACACCTGACCCAGCAAGGCCAATTGTGCTTTCTTTCTTTGGTGGCCAGCAGTTAGAGCAAACACTAAAGATGAAGGTTCTCTAAGAGTTTTTTGAGAGATGCGAAGAACCCTTAAAAAACCTTTGCTTCATGTAAAGCAATAAGACAATATTTTATCGTATTGTGATAAATATTGTTATTGTGGTACACAATAAGCTTTTATGAGTGTATTGTGAATATCGACAGTACTTAAAGAGCACTGATTATCTGCACCTTTTATTACAAAGTGTGTAATCAGAATTATTTAATTCTATGGAGTGCAGCATATTTTAAGTACAAATCACTGTACCCAGTATGGAAGAGTATTTGGATAGCAGTTTTTTTTTATGTTATGCTGTTGGTGCATTTTGTCTATTTGACAAAATATGGAGGTAAATATTGTATATCGTTAAAAAGGTCTTTACCAAATTAAAGCCTTTTCACACTTACATCTCCTTTACAAATACGGAACCAAATGTGTTTCTTTTATGACTTCAACGAAAAGACCCTTACAGCGAGTATCGGCAGTACTATCTCCAGTTTGATTAAACGGCAGGATAAAACTGTTTCTGTTGTGATTAATGTTCATTCAAAGTTCACTCATTTTGTCCACGAGTGTGGAGGAAGTTGTTGCTGCAGATTTTGATGGGACTCGGAAAAACGTGGAATCCGGCTGGAGCAAACAATGAATCAGTTAACAGTGTGTCCAATAAATGAAAATAAATAAATAAATAAATAAATAAAGGAAAACAAACCGGACACCTCAGCGTTACAGTACAGTAAACTACTTTTGAGGCTTACTTTAATGACTTTGAGAGTAAATAATAAAACACTGGGACAATGAGCAGCTCTAAAGAGTCATTAATTAGCTAATTGATCCAGAGTTTTATCCGAGTCCCCGATTTTAAGGAACCTATAATCAAACCTATGCTCATCTTTCCCTTATGAGTCTGGTTTCACAGTTTTTATGACCACCTTTACCTATAAAGCCAACTCTGTCTGAACTATTCCCCTCCAGCAAAAGATCCCAATCAGCACCATGCCATGTTTTAGCTCACTCCATTTTTTTGCACTTTTTACATTCTCTATCTGGTTTAAATTCTTAAATGTTTTTAATGGTCTTTAAAGACCTTTTTATTGTTTTAATTGTTTGTAAGTTTTGTGCTGAGCAGAGTTGGCACTGATCAGATATCCCCTCCTAGGCACTCTGCAGTAGTACCTTACCTGGTTTGGGCAGCAGGTGAAATTTATGTACACAGTGCTGGTCAGTGAGGCTACGCTCTTCACACAGCTGATGTCCATTACTCCAGAACTTGTAGCAGTCTTCATGAAGCTGTAAGGCATACCGCTGGAAGGCTACGCCTCTGGCGTGCTGGCTGTAGACCCGTAAAGCCTGAGCCAACTGGTTCTTGTGCACCGTGGTAGTGTAGTTGTGGGGGAGGTTAGACTGGTATGCGCTGTGGGCCAGGGGCAAAGCCTTCTGGCACCTGTTTTCGGAGAATTTTGCGTCCGCGTCCAGGAAGCCTTCAAGCACTTTCAGCTGCCCCTGCACTTTGAGGGAGAGCTCGGCTGTCTCGTCTTCGTTGTTTTCGATCATGACCTGGTAGAGTCTGTAGGCGATGTGAGCCCACTTGGAGTAGGTGGGCAACTCGAAGTGAGACGGCTGTGGGTTGCGACCAACGCTGTCATCGAAGCCTTTCTTGCTCAACACAAGTTCTACGTGCTGCCACAGGAACTCCTTCAGAGTATAGTCCACCAACTGGCCCCCTGATGTGGAGAAGCCACTGTTTTCTACGTTGAAGGAGGGCTGCCGGTTGGAGTGCCGCATCTGCTGGTACCGCCTTGGCCCAGGGGCAGGGGTGCCAGCATCATTCTCCCGCAGGGCGCAGTTCATCCGCAATTGGCCCAGCAAGGAGCTGATGGGGTCTTCATCCGGGCCTGGTACCACGTAGACGAATGCCTGGTTGGCTGGCACTGTGAAAAGACAGTTGCTGCTCTGGTTGGTGAGGACTCTGCTTTTGCGGAAAATGCGATAGATCTGATCCTCCAGCGCATGTTGAAGACGCCTCCTGGGAGAGTGTTTCTTGGGCTTGTCTCCACCAGCACCATCATTGCCATTCCCACCCAACCCAGATGAGTTGCTGACCCTGAGCATGCCATTCATCTGGAACACAAACAGCAGGCGAGGGGGGCACGGCCTGCAGTTCATCTTCCACTCCTTGGACACGGGGCAGTCCTTTATGGCCCCACGGAGCAGGGGCAAGGCCTTCTGGCGTAGGGCATCCAGGGCACGGAACAACCTGTCGTAGGTGACATCGAAGGAGCAGGTTGGATGGACCAAGAGCAGGACATGGCACAGGGAGAACAGGAACAGCAGCTGGAGGCAGTGCTCTTTCTCAGCCCCCTTCCAGAAGTCGTGGGCTTCCGCGTGCCCCAGACCCGAGGTGAGACACTCGCACGCCCGCAGGAGCTGACGGTTGTCAAACACGGAGGTCAGCACCAGGTACAGCACCCGGCTCTCCTGACTGTAGTAGGCTCTGATGGAGCTCCCTCCCTCCGGACCCGCCACCTCCGCCGCTCCGAACAGCGGGAAGATGTGTTTGTCCGCCAGGATGTTTATGAGCGACTCTTTGGCTAAGCCGGCCTGCATAGCGCTCTTCCCGAACACGCCGAGCACGCAGACGCCTTCGTCTTTGTAGAGAGCATCCTCTATTACCTCAGACTGAAGCAGCGAGCCGATGTTGACGGGGGCCGCCATTGTGGCCGAGAACAGCCTGCAAACATTAGAGAGGGCGGGACTTCCGCCAACGTCACATCGCAGTTCCTGTGACACGAAAAACGTCACATGCTTGAAAAATGTGAGTAAAAAAGTTAAATAAATAAATAAACAAACAAACAAATAAATAAATAAATATAAATAAATAAACTTTTGTTTCCCTAACATATATATATAAATATATGTTTTTAAAAAATCCATAAAGTCGGTGGATAAAAATCGTTTTGTCACTTCTTTGGTACCATTAATTAAAAAAAAATATTAAGAGTAGAAAAATAATATTAAGAGACATAAACCTTTCCCTCCACTTAACAGTCCAGTCAATGAAATGAGTCGTTCCCTCAGCTTAGAGAGTTAAACTGGGGAAACGATTTATTAAACAGAAAGAATGATTCACTAACTAAAGGGAATGTTTAATTTTATTAAACTGAGGAAACGATTCATTAAACAGAAAGAATGATTCACTAACTAAAGGGAATGTTTAATTTTATTAAACTGAGGAAACGATTCATTAAACAGAAAGAATGATTCACTAACTAAAGGGAATGTTTAATTTTATTAAACTGAGGAAACGATTCATTAAACAGAAAGAATGATTCAGTAACTAAATGGAATGTTTAATTTGATTAAACTGAGGAAACGATTTATTAAACAGAAAGAATGATTCACTAACTAAAGGGAATGTTTAATTTGATTAAACTGAGGAAACAATTTATTAAACAGAAAGAATGATTCACTAACTAAAGGGAATGTTTAATTTGATTAAACTGAGGAAACGATTTATTAAACAGAAAGAATGATTCACTAACTACAGGGAATGTTTAATTTGATTAAACTGAGGAAACGATTTATTAAACAGAAAGAATGATTCACTAACTACAGGGAATGTTTAATTTGATTAAACTGAGGAAACGATTTATTAAACAGAAAGAATGATTCACTAACTACAGGGAATGTTTAATTTGATTAAACTGAGGAAACGATTTATTAAACAGAAAGAATGATTCACTAACTAAAGGGGATGTTTAATTTTATTAAACTGAGGCTCTGCAGTTTTCTATGTTTTTAAATGAAAAAGTTGTTGGTACTACACAAACTCTATTAGAGCTCATGAAACTGTTGGTAAATATACATTTTTAATTAGTCTGAAAATCATTTAATAAAAAAAAACGTTCTAAAAACCGTCTGTTTAACGTGGACATTAAGCCTCTTTGAGCTTTGAGCGTTTGAGCTTATCGTTAACCTAATTCATCAAATAACTGGTGCAGTGCTTTCAAATACATTTAGCTAAATGTGCAATTTCCACATCAAACATTTAAATAAGCATTAAATAACTCTAAGTATAGAAATGGTATCATACTAACTTGCAGGAATGTAAGAGAATAAAGTGTTTGTATAAATAAATATAAAGAGGTCCCTGACATTGACATCAGAAATAAAGTGGCATATCTATATATAAAGTGTATGAATGATTGTATATGTATAGATGTCCCTGAAATTACATAAAAAAGTAAAGTGACATGCAGCAGATTTAAAATCTGGGTTTGGTTAGTGCAAATTGGAGGTTATAGACTCTAAAGGTGACATATGCATAACCAGTTCTTGATAATGCAGAGTTTAGTATTGAGTTTGTGTGTTACTGGTGTGCAGGGGTTAAAAGGGAAGCAAATAATAATTAAGCAAATAAACAAGTGTTTTCTCTGTAGAGGATATTTACATTTTCCACAAAATCAACAAAACAAATAATCTGACCATTTTTTTACAATATATAAATTGTTCAAGTTTGGACACCCTGATTTTAAGCAAACAAAAATGACTGTAAGTTAAATAATGAAAGTAGAAATTAGTTAAATTAATTGAATTAATTACTTTACAAAATAACACAATGACAAAAACCTGTGCATTCAGCATTTAATTAAAAGTTAACATTAAAATGAAAACAAATAAACAATGCATTTTTGACCCCAAAAATACACATACATACACATATACACAAACACACAGTAGCAAGCAAATGTGAATTGCTAAGACAATACCGTTAGGTTAAAGATTCCACATCTTTAGTAAGACATTTTTTTTTTAATTTCCATCTTTTACAGTTTCAAAATAAAAAAGGAAAAGCGTCTGAACCAAAGTTTGAGCACCCTGCATATTCAGTACAGCCCCTTTGGCAAGACCTTAAGGACTTACAGCTTCCTAAACGACACAGATACAGGTATTAAGGTCTTACTTGAATATGGCTGTATGTGTGATCTGAAAGGAAGCTTTGCTTTCTAACATTCACCTGTGATCAACTATTTTAACCTTTTTGTAGTTTTTTAAAGCCTCAGTATATGACAATATAAGCAGATTCAGTATTTATTAAACATGTTACGACAAAATCAGAAAATGATATTTCGATCCAAATACAAAAAGTGGTTTCTAGAAAATGTTTTGCAAGAGAACATAAAAAAATGTAAACATTAATAAATACACGTTGGTTACACCCATATTTGGCTACATGTAATGTGCACACAAAGCCCCCCCCCCATGATTTTGCTTTCTACTCGATACTGGATTAATGCTGATGGTGTGCCACTACAGCATGTCTCCTATAGCAGGGAGGTTCAGTCTTGTGGTTGCAGGTTTTCATTCCATTAAGGCAGGAATACGCAGGAGTGACTGTTTGAAATTTGAGTTAAAATTCCTGAACAAGTGGAGTCAGGTGTGTTACTATAGTAGGTCATTAAACATCAAACCACAGACTGATGTAAACCAATCAGACAACAACGTGCAATACTGCAATACGACAGCAGCAAAAGTAAAACACTAAATGGCTAATCTCCAGATATCCTGATCTCGGTCTCAGCATACAGGCTTCAGTGGTTAGGGTGCTGTGAGCAAAGCAATCTGTGCAAACAAGAACAGGAACAATTAACAAAGAAATAAATACAATAATGGCAAGATTACTGATGAAATGCAACTGACTTTTTAGGCACAGTTTGATCAGCTTTACATAGTGCTGCGTACCTGCTGCTCAGGAGTTTGTGACTGCATGACTTATGTAGGGTTCCTCTACATTCTCTTTATCACACAGTGGTGTTCTACCTGGAGTCCTGTGAAACAAAAGAGAATATACTGCTTGAAGGTCTTTGCCTAAAATATTCATGTCTTTAGGGGTTCAAACTGATGAAATGCATCTAGTTTATAATAAAATTACCGGTTGATGTGGACTTTTTTAAGCTGCACCCCAAGCTTGATGGGACTTTTGGTTGGTGACCTATAGTTGAAGAAAAGAAGGTGTTTTTAAAAGAAGTGACGTAGGACTTTTTTTCAATCACATGTACTGTAGTATTATGTAAAAGTAATCTTCTGGAGGCAGATAAAGGGAAAATGTCAACTGTGTCTATTAAATGATATGATGAACGGTGCTTAGTATGATCAGGGACATTAACTAACAAGGTAATGAAAGTTCATTTAAGGCTTTTAAATTAAAGTTGCCTGTAAGTGTTACACACCCTTTCTGCTGTGCAAATAGAATGTAGAGAAGAGAGCATGCAACTCACTTGGCAAGGCTAGGCCTCAGGGTTGATGGGAGCCTGCACTGAGTGCGCTTCAGACGAACTTTCTGCAGGTCCGCTAGTGTGATCAGAGGTGCTTTTTTCCTTTCTGGGGAGACCTGCAAAAAAATGCTGTTACTCTCAGGCTCTGTTTTACACCGTGCCATACCGAACGACAACACAACAAAAGAGGAAATATTTATTTACCCGAACTTTGCGGTTAACAGTGACTTTTCTTAGCTGCACAGTCTGTAGGTCTTGGAGAGTCACTGCAACACGCTGATTTATTTTCTCCTAAAAAAACAGAGAGGAGAGGAACACATACCAACAGTTTGTTAAAGTTTTGACTTGGTTTTCTGATTATAGATTGTGTCTTCATTTATGGAAAACAGAGACCATTTTATCTGATTCTACAGATAAGCTGAGAACTGTGGATCTTACAGTGAAGGTAGGTCAGGTCCTAATTTCTTATAAATCCACAGTTATTAATTATCTATGGTAGTTGTGTTCTTCATGATCAGGTTCTCATGAAAAACCCACTAATTAAATTCATCAAAAGTTAGTTTTATTATGCAAGCGGTTTTTGGTAAAGAGGTTCTTCTCAGTATACAGAACTTTAGTAGTGTCTAAACTTAGAGGTATCTTAATTTTTTTTGCCTATTCAAACTAGCTGTTATCTTTGGGTAAATAGCAAAGCTTTTTGTAAGTCGCTCTGGATAAGAACATCTGCTAAAAGCCTTAAATGTACTAGACTACAAGGATATTCCATCCTGAATACTCCTCTTTAAATGCATCTTAATAATTTAGCCCCAAATACTTTCACACCATCATTTTAATCTAGTAAGATCTTTACTAGACACACAGAGGTAGTCCAGATGTTTCACTTTTTAGATTACCTGTGAGAACAAAGTTAGGACACACCCACATTTATTATTACTTCAAATGCATAAATTTAGAATCAGGTGCTCTACATCAGCTGCGGATGATTAGAACATCATCAGAGAGGCTATTGGGGGAGCCTGTCTTATTTAAACCTCATTTAGTTTGGTTTGCTCTTGATAGTTGAAGTGAGTGGTCTCCTCATGGTCAGATCCAAAGAGCTCTATGGGGCCTTCGGAAAGAAGGTTGTAGATGCATATGACTCTGGGAAGTAAATCATTTACATGTGCAACAATGGCCAACAGCAGACCACAACATGCCTAAAGAAGTCTCCAACAGTCCTAAAATGTACAGCTGAAGTCAAAGCCAAAGAATTCTGCATGGAGGAGTGGGAAAAACCTTTTCCCAGTTAATGTCAGAGACTGGTAGATCAGTATAGGAAACGTCTAACTGAAGTTATTTCAGTCAAGGGGTTCATATGTTTAAATATATTAAAAAAGACTAACTAAAAGACTCACATGACTGTATTTATCTATCAATCAATCTATCTGCCTGTTGCCTTTAGGCATCCAATAAACAGCTACATGTAGTACGTAAATTGTGGTGTGAACAATTTTAAGGAACTTTCTAGCAACTCAGTTTTTAATAATGTGTCGTTCGCAGGTTATTACCTGCACTGTAGAGAGAATTGTTTTCTTTTTGTGAATTAAAGATAATTTCTGCGGAGTCCTATTGGATGGGGGTGGAGGAGGAGGTGGAGGTGGAGGGGGAGGCAGAGGTGGAGGTGGCGGAGGATGAGGAAGAGCAGCAAGTGGATCAACAGAGCTTTGCTGATGCAGTTGCAGGACGGTGCCACCACTAGATGGTACACAGGGGCAGCAAGAACTTCTGGGACCCTTACAAACCTTAAAAAAAAACACATAGGAAAGAATGATGCCTTGATGATTATTTGTTGTATATTACATTAACCAGGTTCACAAGTGAAAATGTAAAAAATTAAAAACAAGTTGGCAATAAATTCCACTACTCACCACACTGGCTTGCAGCAGACGCAGTTCCCTTTGGAGGTCCTCCACTTTCTGGTGAAGAGTCTCGACTCTCTGTGAATAAGCTCTCCAGAACAGGAAAACGTTCCAAAATCCAGTCCAGATCTTCAGAGAGAGAGTGAAACAATGTGTATTGTTATTTTGCTAGAGCAAATCTGAAAGTTTCAAACAATACTAATATTTATTTTTTTCTTAGTAACAGTCTCTTAAAGAATATATCAGAAAGAATGAACAAGTGTTTCTGATGTCCTTTCAGATAATCTAAGGTCGGACAAATATTCAAGTAATTACTTGATTAATACTTGATAATAATCGGTGGAGTCAGTTAACTTCCTCTAGCACTAGCAATGCTTCCGGCACTAGGAGGGTAAGAACTTAACACATGGCTCTTCCAATACATGCAAAGCTCGCCACAGCTTCTTTTCAAACTGACACCATTTCGGTATCGCTGGGCAGCCAACACGCTCTGAAGAATGGGTCCTCAGCTCCACTTCACCAGCCAACAGATGCCTGTGCCGGCCAACATTGCTTTGAGAGAGCACAGCCAACTGTGCTCTCTCGGACTCCGGCCACTGATGGCAAAGTGGTATGGCTAGGGAGTCGTACTTTCAACCCTGGGGCCATAGTGGAGCCACTCAGAAGCCCCTGTCTGTGGTACTGAAAATTATTTTAAACACTTTTAAATTGTATCAAAGTTGGACATTTGGGGTTTTTTGACAACATTAGACTAAAGCACTTTTTCTACTACTGTTTTCACACTTACCTGACTCATTCTATGTTGGCACTGCTGCAACATGCCTCCAATCACGTGAAGAAAGACTCCACTTTTTGATGATGTTGAGAGTTGCTTGCTGTCTTTATCACTGATTTCCACAACAAGCTCCATCTTGGTTCTGTCATTTGGATTCAGTTTACTAGAAACCAAGGGACAAGCAGAAAAATAGAACAGGCTATGACATACAACATGGATACGAAATAAAACATGATGTAATATTGCGATAGAGTAGAAATACTATATCACATTATTTAAAGACTTTTTTCACGATACACAATATTCATCACAATACATGTAATTACAGACTAAAAACATCAGTAGCAACAGATTCTTATAAACTACTATTCAGATACTCTCTAGTACTCTAGTAATTTATCACAATACAATAAAACATCATCATAATGCCTAGCTCTAGGTTATAGTAATATATAATTTAATGAAAAGGCATACATAATAAACATACATAATTTCCCTTTACCCATAAACACACAGCTGATTGGCCAAAATGTTTGCTTCTTTAGTTTTAGCATGATATCATGCCAATATAATAGACACCAAGGCAAAGGACTAGCGACATGCATGGAATTCATTTTCTGCTAAAATATTTTAGACCATGTCGGGTTCCACTCCTGTCAGCCAAGAACAGAAAGCTGAGGCTGCAGTGGACACAGGCTCACCAGAATAATGACAGTTGAAGTCTAGAAAATCACTGCATGGTCTGAGGAATTTTAATATCTGCTAAGGCTGATAGATGTTAGGGTCAGAATGCATCATGAATGCCATCATAATACCAGACAATCATCACATAAAAGCTACAGCCTATTTGAGTACAGTTACTGACTATATTACTCCCCTAAAGGCCACAATTTACCCATCTTCTAATTGGTACGTCCAGCATGATGCACCATGTCACAAAGCAGAGGTCGCCTCGAACTGGTTTCATGAACATGACAGCGAGTTTAATGAATACCAGAGCCAGTAGAACACCTCTGGGATGTGGCAGAACGTGAGATTCGCATCACGAACATTCTCCCGAAAAATCTGCAGAATTTGCATGACACAGTCATATCAACATGGACCAGAATCTCAAAGAAACGTTTCCGACTTCTTGTTGAATCTATTTCACAAAGAATTGCCGACTGAAATAGTGTGAAATTGAATGAAATAGTGGCTCAGAGGTTAGAACTCCAGGCTACTGATGACAGGGTTGTGGGTTTGATACCCAGGCTCGGCAAGCTGCCATCGTCGGGCACTTGAGCAAGGCCCTATACCCTCTCTGCTCCCCGGGCACCATAGCAATCCACTGTGTGTGTTTCACTGGTGTATATGTGTGTTTACTGCACGGATGGGATAAAAGCGGAAGCCAAATATCATCTGTGTCCAACACTTTGAATGTATTGTTGTCTTAAAAGAGTGAATTTCATTTTCAGTAAACTATCCCTTTAAAGCTCTGGATACTGTAGTATGTGACGTCAGACCTATACTCCAGTCTACCTGCACAGCTTTGCTATTCCTGAAGTTGCATTTTTGCAGGTTAGCATGTTCCTTTGGACCCAGATACCTAAAGAAAAGCCATAATAACGACACATACGAACTTCAGTCACACGTTAAAGGTTAAAGGCAGTCGCATTGCTGTCCTGTAAGGGACTCTTTAGGTTATGTCGGACCTGTTTATCGTGGTTTGACTCTGCTTACCTCTGGGTGCTTTCTTGACTGTGAGATGTTGGAGTCTTCTTGGTCTTGATGGCCCAGCGTCGACTGGTAGAAGTCTTTTTCCTTCGCCGCTGGAAGACCCTGCTTAGTCTCTGTGAAACGTGCAACACAGAGAACCAACGGAACACGGTTTGACCGAGCTGATACTGTAATCCACTATTTTTTTTACAACTAATATTTTTTTAACACTAAACAAGTCATAACAAACCAACGTACGAACAAATTAATTATAAACAAAAACAAAAAGGCAAAAAAAATGACCTAAACTCACCCCGAATCCAGCCATTCCTGTCAGCGGCTCTTCACCAGCTTTTCAAAAATACTTCCGAAATCGGCCTCAGCAAACCAGCCGGGCGCGCTGCAAACAGCTGGGCGAGCTCTGCGCTCTGATTGGTTGTTCAAGCGTCGACGGCTGGAAGTGGGCGGTCCCAGCCTACCCAACCGTCTTTCATTGGTTACCGTAGCAACGTTGTAAACTATTAGCAAGAAGGACCTAGCTAGCGAAAAACTCCGCAGCTTGTCGATTTCCAAAGATTCATATAGCTTACACTTCAACCCGACATTAATATTTAGCGAGTTAATTAGCTAGTTAATCTTAGTTTAACATTTTAAAAAAGCTAAGGATTTGCTGACCATGCTGTCTCCACTCGGCTTTTGAACACACTGATGGCTGGAACGGTTCCCTGTGAGCCCTCTGAGCTGTACAACGTCCTTAATCAGTATCAGCGGCACTCGAGGCTTACAGAACCCAACTTCCTATGTTTGATTGGTAAGAAAACACACTTAAGAGTTCATTAAAAGCATTAAAAACGGGATCTGTCATATTGATCATAAAGTTATTTGCTACCATTTATTCAGATGCTCGTGCTGAAGGACCGTATTACTGCAGTCACATCATTACTGCCAGAAATGCTAAGTGGGTATGTTGTGTGTAGTGAGTGAATACATATTTAAGCAGCTGTTGCCTGCATGCCTTTAGTAGCTTGTTTAAGTGACATGTTGAATTTCTATTAAGGATTCAAAAGGGAAATGTGTCATTCCCACTGATGTGGAAGTGGAGAGCATGAGGTATATCATTGTGTATGACAGCAATACCAGTTCTCTCCACGATCCAGGTCAGTACATATAGCTACATTCTGGCATCTAGATATAGTCTGTTAGAAAGATATTACATGATAACTGCACTGGATTTGAATATATGTCATGTCTGTCCACAGGACAAGCCGTAGACTGCGCTGACAGCTTGGCAAACGCAAGTCGCCACCCTGTTCAAATTCTTATTGGAGGCTACGAGAGGTTTTCTGCCATCTACCCTTTCCTCAGAACGCAGAAAATTATTTACACAATCCGGGTAAATGTTCTTATTTGGCCTTTTGGGTTTATTGACTGCCACATCTCAAATGGAAATATATAAATAAAAATATAGAGAAATATATATTCAAAATATGTGTTTGCAATGAATGGAAATGGCCACAAAATGAATCTGTTAAATATATAATTAAAAATACATTTTAAATGTATTTTTAACATATGTTTGGCGTATATAAAATTGGTCGATTAATGAGTTTTTTTATTAGATATATTTTAAAATACATTTGTCTGAAATATATATCAAATGGCCTAACCGCATCTTTACTGTGTATCTGTACCAATGAAACTTGTTCTTGCCATGTTAAATGTATATTTGTGTACCTTACAGATACTCTACATATGTGTTTAATATATTGTTTCATTTCTAAATACATGTATTGATATATACATTTTGGAAATATATTCTAATAATCATTTTAATACATTTACTTAATTTCCAGTCAGGGCAGCCATGAAGTGCGTGTTGTTCATTTTTCAGTAGATATTTCTGAGGACATTCAATATTAGTTAAATAATCCATGAGGAAAACAGTCAAAGTAAAATAAGTGTAAAAACAGTGATTTAAAGATACAGCGCCATCCAAGTACAGAGCTGTTTATCATCAGGAGCTTGCTGGATCGATCCCTGGTGATGCCACAGTCAGCCATGGCTGGGAATCCCAGAGAGCACAATTGGCCTTGCTCTCTCTGGGTAGGTAGGAAGGCCTTTCCTCTCCCTTCTCACTCGGTGAGATGCTAGCCAGTCTGGGTGTCTGTTAGCTGATATAACAGAATCACAGTACTGTCCTTCGTTCAGCTGTCCAATGATCTTGCATTAGCTGTAGTTCAGAATGCATGGTGCTTCATGTGACCTGGAGAAAGCACATGCTAGCATTCGCCCTCTCAGGACTGGTGGTATTGTGTGATATGGGGAGGCCTAACTAGTGGTTGCATTTGGAAATGAATACACTGAAAAGAAAAATGAGAAGCAACCAATGCAAGACCACCAGATCACTGCAACTTTTGGAGGTGTACAAAAACATCTGGAGTTGGTGATTTGTTTTTAATTGAAGGTCTCATAAACCTAACTTTGGAAACCTCCAAAAAGTCTCCTGAAGAATGGCAGCTGTGATAAAGGTGAAGGATGGAATCACCGAATACTGAAACACCTGATATTATATTCAGTAGTTTGAGTTAATCATTAATTTTATGTTAAATGCATGTTTTCTGATTTTTGTCCTGATGCGGAAACATGCAAAACGTAACCCCTTAAACAGCCTAGAGCCTGCCGGTGGGCTGAAAGTGTTATTACAACCTTCTATTACCAAAGAATAGCCCCACCAGTTTGTACAGATGTCCCTGTAGTTACTGAGTAATAATACACCTTAGTGTGTAATAAGCATTTCTGTGTTAAGGGGTTTATGGATATTATGACTGAAAATAGAATAAATCAGTTTGTTTGTTTGCTTGCTTGTTTAAATATATCTGCATATATCAGGAACTGGAAAGCCTGGAGCCCTATCCAGTGGAAATTCTACCTGGTCAGCTGTATATGGGTGATTTCAGGCAGGCATCAAATCGTCAGATACTCAAAGACCTAAAACTGACTGCATTGATCAATGTTTCTGAAGAGAGCAGTGTAATGTGAGTTGATCTGCTTTTCCTTTTTCCTGGTTTGATTGCATGTAAATCAAGATTCATTTCAGGCCCAAATTGAATGTTTTTCAATCTAGGTTTGAAAATGGAAAGCTCACAGTCCTGCATATCCGAGTGGCGGATTCAGTGGATGCTGATTTGTCTAATTCTTTTGAGCAAGTGTGTAACTTCCTGGGTAAGTGTAGTGATGTACGAACATGTGGTTTACACAATGTTCTCTTTTTTTTGTGGTTTTCAAGATGGTAAGCACTCCTGGTTTCTGTTTAATATTCCAGCATCTCACCTTAACGCCAAGTCTGTTGCGTATATATTCTCAACTCATGGCGTTAGTCGTTGCAGTGTGCTGGCCATGGCCTTCCTCATGCACCACCTGAAATACACACTCAAGGTAACTGTGAATGTTTACTGCAAGTGTTTCTTCACTTTTTTATTAGAGATGTTGCCTGATGCAACGTTGACACATGCATTGTAGTCACAGGGAAGTTATACTTTTAGGGACTTATAAGGGTGTATAGTACTTGTACTTGTGTTGATTGAAGGTAATATCAGTATAATAATAAAAGTAATTCATACCTTTTTGTAAAACAGTATAAATTCAAGTATTTTTACAGTTCAAGGCTCACAAACGTTATTACACACTTTATAAATAACTTATGGAGTTAAACTAGGCCTGAATAGGTGGGCATGTGTCAGTTGTTTTTTGTGACCACATAAACAGTGGATTCAAAACCAGCTGTTTTTGGAGCTTAGTTTTCATATATAGACTGGGATGTGAACAAGCAATTCATTAGGAACACTATACAAATACTAGGTAATGTGGCGCTTTGCTCTCAAAACAGCCTAAATGCTTCATGGCTTTGATTCCACAAGATGATTGTCATGTTTATGAAACCTGTTGTTATACCTGTTTCAGTTTCTGAGTGTTGTTATACCCTGTCTTGGGTTTTCCAGTGGCTAAAAATCCCTGGAGATCTGCAGTTCTAGAAATACACAAACCAGCCCATCTAGCACCAACAATCATGCCTCGCTCAAAGTCACTACAATCACATTTCCCCCATTCTGATGATTCTGTTGATGTGACCATTGCCTAAAGCTGTTGGCCTGCCTGTATCTTTATGATTTTATGCATTGTACTGCCACATTAATGTCTGATTACATAATTGCATGAAAGAGTAGGTGTACAGAAATGTATTCTTAATAAAATGCTCAATGAGTGCATGTAAGCTAAAAAAAAGATGAAGAAAGTTTGGTCCTCAAACCCTTCGTCTCCATAGAAGGAATTGTGTCAGGTTACACTTTGCATTTCTGAAATCCCTTACTTTAGCTTCACGATTCTGAGTAAACAAGACATGGCTAAGTATTTACCTACATGTCAAACACACCAAATATGTCCAAAAGTTTGTAGACATCAGCTCATAAAAATCTTTTTTCTTACAGTAGATGTAAGAACATTTGATTTGGAAGAAGGATTTGTTTGCATTGGACCACATGAGCTTTAGTGAGGTCAGGTCCTGATGTAGGATTATTTACAAACACCATTTGAACTCCCAAAGTCACTGACTAAAACCTGTGTATGGCTGCCCCACAGCATCTCATTTTATTTCCATTTATAAACCCTATTTATAAAGATCACAGCTGTGTGTGCACCTTAAAAAACGATTAGCATCTGGATTCTTTTGGACAAAGTGTATGCACATCTGTCTATAACATCTATGATCTTGCTATTATACATTAGAATATGTGAAGCTTGCGGTTTAATAATCACCTTCACTTCAGTTCAGCAATGTTGTCACAAATCTGGAGCTAATGCTAAACCTCTTTTAGAGAATTATGCAGGCAGCAATTTAGATTACAGACATGATTGATCGACATAAATCATGAAAGGCAGACCCCAAGCTCATTTGTGATTGTGATTCATGTTTAGGAAGCGTGGGATCATGTGCAAAAATGTAAAGCCAACATGAGGCCTAATCGTGGATTTGTGCAGCAGCTGTCCAGCTGGGAGCTGTGTGTACTGGGGAGGAAAATGACAGACATTTCAGAGCCCAACTACTGAAGAGTCTTCATATGATTTGAGGCTATATGCTTTTGCTTCTCTTATGACCCTGTGTTTCGAGATCGAGTTTTCACAATGCAAATAAAAAACAAATATTGCTCTTATTTATTACAAAATAAAAGGAAAAGTATATCATGTAGTCAGTCTATTGTGGTTTGGTTGTGAGTATTGAAAAAAATTTAAGTGATTTACTAGATACAGATTTCCATAAATTAATAAGGCTTTTCAAGTGATACAGAGCATTTACTAACCAACCAGAATAAAAGATGAGCTAGCAACTATAGCTATGTTTAGACTGCCAGCCAAAGCCAGATTTTTGGCATATCTAGATTGTTTGCAGATAGATTTTCTGATAGTTTGGACAGCTAAAAACACATGAAATTTTTGCAAATCAAATCCAAACCATTTGGAGATGGTTTAAAATGTGATTACAATTGGATTTGTACTGATGCATATTGATGCTCTGGCCGCTCAAAATTCTTTCACGCCACTTGCAACGTGACAGACAACAACTGCATCAAATCCAGAGTGACCTCCATCTCTCCTGCTTCTGCATATGAAATTAGCTTGTTAGCTCCTATGTCGATCCCACAGTGACCTATGCAGAAAGTTATGCTTGTTTGACACAGTCATCTTACCACATCTGATTTGCAAACATTTAAAAAATGACCATTTAAAAATACACAGGAAGGCAAGATCAACACTAATGGTTAGAACAGTGGAAAGTATATTTAAGGTTAAAACAACATTTGTAGCTAAAAGTAACAGCTTCAAAATTATTGCGATGCTCCAATGACCTGTAATAAAGAGAATAGCATCTCTGTCATTGCTATGTTGCTACCATCTGGTATGGAATTTTGGTGAAGCAGGACAACGCAGTGTGTACGCTGTGTAACCCGAGTTATATACATGTCAAATCCAGGATTATTACTTTACCATGTCAGTCCACATGCTACTTTACCTTTCAATATTGTGTCTCTCTTAGATTAATGCACGTTCGTCAGAAGGGGGAATACCTATAGTAAAACCGTATGACTCGTACAGGCTGTCAGTTCAGGAAACTACCCCCCTATCAGTGGTTATGATTTGAAATAAAAGGCTGTCTGACAAGGTTGGATGTCTCTACAGACTCATGGACAGGGATGGGAGAATCGATACAGAAACAATTTCAGCTCAAACATATTTGCTAATTTAGCAGGTTGAGTGTGTATCCTTTAAATGAAAAAAAAAAACAACAGCAAATGCTGCCATAAATAATGGTGTAGTATAAGAACTACTTTTTATTTTGCTTTCTCTCTCACACACAGCCATCCTGAAAAGTAGTGCAATTAGTCACAGAGGACAGGGAGACAGGGCTGGCTAATTGGTAAGGGTATGGGAACAGGGAGATGGGATTGGTTCACTGGTGGGGGTATTCAAATTTATTTATATAGCGCTTGTCACAAAGCAGTTTTACAGAGATCCAGGTCCAAGCCTCTTTTGAGCAAGCCAAGTGCTGCAGTGGCAAAGAAAACTCCCTCCGATTATCATATGGCTTGTAGAGGCAGGAAGCAGAAGCGGACATACTCGCAGGTGGTTTATTGACAGATATGTGAAACTAAGGAAAAAACGGATACAAAGAAACATAAACTAAAGGGACTTCTAATCACTGCCCAGACAAACCCAAGAACATAAACCTAACGAGATGTGGACCAGACTAAGACCAGAAAAACCTAAGGACATAAACTAAGCAAAGTAACAAAGAGACTTTGACTAGATACACAAACTTGGTGAGGTAACAAAAAGACATTGACTAGAAACACAAAACTGAGCAATGTAACAATAAGACTTCAACTAGAAACACAGACATAAACTGAGCGAGGGAACAAGGAGACACCAACTAGAAACACAGACATAAACTGGGTTAAGGACTAGGTAAACGGACATAAACCAAGCAAGGTAACATTTGGAACAACCAGACAAAGACAAGACACAGCCATGAACTGAGACACTGACTAGATTCAGACATGAACTGGATTAAACAAGGAAACCACTGGACACTGAATTCACAAACCGATGACTGACAGGCACACATCAAGGCCATGGAAAACAAGCATGTGCACCCTGTGCAAGGAGAGACAAAGGCAAGCATGAAACACAGGGGTAGATATACACAAAAACGACAAGGGGCACCTGGGGGGGGGGGGGGGCGAGAGGGTGTGGCAGTGAATGGGGCACAGGAGGGACCAGAACTGACAAGATACAAAACAAGGGCAGGCATGACACAGATCAAAAGGAAAAAACCTTGAGAGGAACCGAAACTCAAAAAGGGGAACACATCCTCCTCTGGTCAACAGTGGATAGCGCAACGAATAACAGAAGAACAAGAATAAAAATAGATAAATAGCAATAGTGAATTAAGAGTTGTGGCAATATGTGATGGCCATAAATGATGACAATGTGAGTGAAATGTCAAAGTCTATGCAAGGTAAACAGTCATATGTACAGCTAAGCAGTGAGGCGAGAATGAATATGAGGGTAGGACAGCATTGCAAGAACAGTGCATCCCAATATATGGGAATAAGATCCAGAGAGCAGACAGGCACCAGCAACCAAAAACAGCCTGTAAAAGAAGTAGTTTTGAAAGACGAGACAAGAAACCTGTAAGCAGAGCAGTACAGAACAGTGTTAGTATGCAAACAGGCTACATCAGCAAGGAAAACAGTACAGTACAATGGTGGATTAACTAAAAGCTTGTGCAGAAAGGTATGTTTTTTAACACAGAGAGTGTGTCTGAGTCCCATAGAGCAGCATGAAGTTGGGGGGCTTTATAAGAGAAGGCTCTTCCCCTGGCTTTGTTTTTTTCTAAAGCATTGAAATGACAACAGGCCAGCGTCCTGCAAACGAAGTGTATGTGACGGGTAGAGGGGTTAAGAAGATCCCCAAGATACTGTGGGGCCAAACCGTTGAGGCATGGGAAGACAGAGCTGGTTTATCGGTAGGGTTTCATGCATGGGGAGACAGGGCTGTTTCATTAAAGCCTCGTTTTGCCCCGGAAACACCTTGCTTTTAATTTACTTGAAATCACATTACATGACTTTAGTAATATTTTCATCCAGTTTTAAACGTGATGCCAATTTGACTTCTTTTTCTCTACCTCGCTGTACAAATCCTCCGTCCCACCTTAAACGGTGCAGCGGGTACAGCATATGAACTAATAAACATGGTATAACGTTGGCGAATGGGGCTTTTATCAAAAGGGAAGCTTGAAAACTTGAAAAACAACACAGATAACACCTCTAACACACACACACACACCTCTCAACATTGGGAACATTTCAAAAATAAGGGCCATTTTCCCGGCGATCCCACCCGGGCCGCCCCAGCACACCACCACTGTCCCTGACCCCTTAGATTTAGACATCCCAAAAAAAAAACCAGGCAACCACTGCTTTAGAGAGAGAGAAATAGGGTAAAATAAGGGATAATCATGGGAAACATTATAACTACATTGTTATGACATGTTTAGGCTACATGTAACCTGTTGTAACGGTTACTGAACTGAAAGTTAATGCTGAGCAGCTTTCTGTTTCTGTCATTGTAACGAACCACGTGCATTTAAGTTGGGGTATCAAAATATTAGCCTTGGTGTTAGCTAGCTACTTGGTTTCGGATCTCATGGAAAATGATACGGTCTATGGACGCTTTGTCCCGGCTCCCCTCGTGTGCAATGGAAACTCCATGAAGGAGCAAGGCAGGGAAGGGAGGCGGTGACGTGACGTGGGTCCCTCAGATGCTGCATGACAAACGGCGCATGACTGTCAAACCAGAGGGCTGGAGGAGCGCTTCCCCACACAGCCGAGGAGCAGGACAGGCGGACAGCAGCCCGTTATCTCTCCTGCTCTCTTAGGACTCAAATAATAACAAAGCTAGCCAGAAGTCTTCAGGCACGAAGCCTCACGCTATGTTATTTAGTCCTAACTCATTAACCGAGTGTTTACAGGAATGGAAAGATCTCGAAAAGGACTACCAACAGGTCCAGGTGAGAGGACTCGGGGTGTAATCAGGTCTACAGAGACAGTGTGAGCGCTAGTATTAGCTAGTGTGTGAGACTGCCTTTCTTGGGGCTCGTAGTTATGCGACTGTAAATATTGTATAATTAAGTTATCCGACCATCCAGTATCATAGCTAACTAACTAGCTAGCTAACTAGCTAACAATATCCGAAGAGCCGCAGGCGTTTAGCTTATGTAGCTAATGTTAGCTAACTAGCTGAGTTTCACATTAGCGCTGTTGTTGTTGTTGTTGTTGTTGTTGTCAGTTGAATGAACAGACCCTGTTGTTTAGCTGATTAGCTAATCCTAGACTCCTCTAGGGCTTTAGAGCACGGGCAGTCAGTGTGAACAGCACTAGCTAGCTATCTACCCTCTGTACAGAGTTAATTAGCTATTAGCTATATGTAAACTAGTAGCTGAACAACACCATATACAAGCTCTTCAGCAGATGGGGCAAGGCAGACAGATGCCCCATCTGAGTAGCCAGCT
Organism: Salminus brasiliensis; assembly: GCF_030463535.1. Lineage (NCBI taxonomy): Eukaryota > Metazoa > Chordata > Actinopteri > Characiformes > Bryconidae > Salminus > Salminus brasiliensis. The sequence continues at coordinate 17,933,721 of NC_132893.1, read as the reverse complement.
TGGCTCGCTGAACTTTATTCAGCGACCACCAGTTGAATCTGGTTCTCAGTAACGTTGTCATCTTTTAATGTTTCTTGATTTCCCTCAGGAGACCCACCGTATGTACAAACAAAAGCTAGAGGAGGTCTCGAAACTGCAAGGAAGCTGCTCGGCGTCTATTGCTCGTCAGAAGAAGAGGCTAAGGGAACTCTCTGATTCACTTGAAGAGTGAGTGTCGACACTCTGCCACTCTGCCACTCCCTTCACACAAGCTAATACACGATCTGAGTTCAAGGCAAGGCAAGGCAAGTGGATGTACACCTTTTAACCTCACATAGCATATTTATGTTGTTGTTTCTTTGATAGATGCAGACAGAAAGGGAAACCAGAAAACCTCGGCGAAGTAGATTTGATCCAGGAAGCCATAAAAGACAGGCCAGATGTATTTTTCGAGATGGAGGCTTTCCTTCCAAAGAAAAACGGGTAAAGCCACCGGGAGATGTTCATTTACATGCCAGCCGCACCTTCAGTACACATCATTAACAGCTGCAACCTGGGCTAGTTTGCCATCTGCAGTGCTGACACAGCCATGTCAGTCATGTCTATGCAAACTTTGTAACCCCTGTTTTCAGAAAGGACACTTTGCGTATGTAGGTGATATTTTTTTGCGCTGTTGTAAGATTGTGATATTAACATTTAGTATTTTCCTGTTTCTACTACCTCTAGGTTATACCTCAGTCTGGTCCTTGGAAATGTGAATGTTACACTCCTTAACAAGCAGTCAAAGTAAGTCTCTTATAAACGCTTCTTGAATTATGTATCGTGTTCCTATTCAAAAGGACTAAAGGACTAAAATTCTTTTTTGTCATCCTTTAGATTTGCCTATAAAGACGAATATGAGAAGTTTAAGCTCTGCCTGACTGTGATACTTCTACTTTTCTCCTTCACGTGCCGGTTCATAGTCAGCTATAGGTATGCTCAGCCTTTTTTGTTGAATAATTAGAAGATGCATGTTTTCTTGTTTGTTTGTTTGTTTTTATTTGTCAGTCGTCACTGTTTATTAATTACACACACATTATTTATCTACCTCAGATAGATTTTCTGTAGTGAACTGTGTGTTTTCTCTTGGACAGAGTGGTAGATGCACTTTTCAATTTTCTGTTAGTGTGGTATTACTGCACTCTGACGATACGGGAGAGCATCCTCATTAATAACGGCTCAAAGTGAGTACTCCAAGTAAAATGTAAGCTTATATATATGTGAAATGTATTTGTATTGAACATATCATGCTTCTTTATATAATATTTCAAAGAATATACTGCTTTAATCTGATGCTTCTTATCGTTTAGATTGTACACACACCAAATATACTGTAACAAACTGAAGTATACTAAACTGATGCGAACATTTAGCTTTGCTTTCGGTTTGCGCCATTTTGACCTCTGCACAGTGTTGTTGATGCCATTGCGTGTTGTTTCAGGATCAAGGGGTGGTGGGTATTTCAACATTATGTCTCAACGTTCCTCTCTGGTGTAATGCTGACTTGGTAAGAGTGCCTCGGTCTCTACACTTACATGTAACAGCATGCAAATGTATTGCTATCGGAGCAAGGTTTTGTAAATTACATGTTTGGTATCCAAATGTAATCATCTTTTAACAGACTGATCATTCATTTTGTTGGCTAATGATACTCATCTACAAAACTGGGATGTGATTGACATGTCAGTCATGACCTTTAGTTAGCAAACCACATGTTTAGAACTACTAAACCAACGTTTTTCAGGATAACAGAGCGTTTATTTAAATTATGCTGTTCTTCCAGGCCTGAAGGGGAACTCTATCAGATGTTTAGGAATCAGTTCCTGTCCTACTCCATGTATATAAGTAATAGAGCTACATTTAAGTCAATACCATATCTAATTCATATTTGAAGTGTATGTATGGAAATGCATGTTTTCAGCTTTTTTTTTTTGTTCTATCACAGACTTTGTCCAGTTTCTTCAATACTACTATCAGAGTGGCTGTCTATACCGGCTTCGTGCCCTGGGAGAGAGACACAACATGGACCTCACAGTTGGTAAGCTACACTCATATCAGTGTTTCCGCTACGACTGCCGCCACTGCTTCAGAATTTTATGAAATGTCACAAAATCGCTACAGAAACTACAAAACTCTAAAAAACTGGGCATAGGGCTTTTGACAAATACAGATACAGAAAGTGGACCCAGTCTTCCTGTCTCTACGCACATGACAAGAGGGAGGAAGATATAAAGACAGAGAGGGGAGAGAAGAGAATAAGGTAGATTAAACCAACTGACGTTAAGTTAGGTCATTGTTGGGGGTCAGCCACTGCTGAAAAGAGAATCCTAGAGAAAATACATGTTTACATTTACATTTAAGGCATTGAGCAGACGCACTTATCCAGAGCGACTTACAAAAGTGCATTGATATTTATCCAAGAAAAACCTCAGCTAGTTTGAATAGACTAAAAATTCAAAGATACCTCTAAGCTTTAGACATTACTAAACACAAGTCAATAATTCTGCTATTCGCCCAACTACTCTCGGAGGAGGTGGGTCTTCAGTCTGCGTATGAAGACAGCGAGCGACTCTGCTGTTCGGACACCCAGAGGAAGCTCGTTCCACCACTTTGGTGCAGGACAGAAAAAAGCCTGGACGCCTATGTTCTGTGGATTTTGAGGGATGGCGGGTCGAGCTGCGCCGTACTTAAAGCTCGAAGGGCTCTTGGTGCGGATCGGCTTTTGACCATTGCCATCAAGTACGGAGGGACTGGTCCGTTGAATGCGGGCAGCAGCTACAGGAAGCCAGTGATGAGAACGCAGCAGTGAAGTGACATGGCTGAACTTAAAAACGTTGAAGCTGATTGTACAGTTCTTATACTACTTATACTTGTACTTGTACAGTTCTTATACTAAATATAGCAAATATAAGAAGAAATGTCCAGTTATAGTAGCAGTGGAAACTTTGTCAAATAAAGAAAACACTTTTGTTTTGTATTGAAACAGAGGGCTTTCAGTCGTGGATGTGGAGAGGTCTGACATTTCTGTTGCCTTTCCTTTTCTTTGGTCATGTAAGTATCACAGTGCTTTTAGTTTTTTTTATTACATATGTTTTTATGTACATATGTTACATATGTGTTTTTACTTATAAAGACCCTGGAAATTGAGAACACCCCATGTGTGCACAGAATGACTAATGTACAAGTCTTTAAACATCAAGTCTAAAAGAGTGAGGAAAAGTGTGCACATAAGTAAGGCCCCGTTACACCTGTAGTATCTGGGTTGTATCTTCATAAGATTTTAACAGCATTGCATTTACACGTGATCGTTGAATGAATCTCCGGTTAGTTGGGCTGAAATCCAGTTGCTGTGTAGAACAGAATATGCTCCAGTTGTTAATCCATTCAGCCTCTTCCTGTGTTATGCTAAAGATGGTTGCTGCCTGGGAATTCACAATCTTGCATGTCATCATACGTTTCCAGGAGCTGTTTAGGTATTTGTTTAAATAGTACACGGCTCCTGTTCGTCCATATCGATATTAAGCATGTCCAATCCCTAACCATGTGCATCCTCCATGATTATCGTCCTTACGGACACTGATTACGTGTCCAGTGATGTGCTGCATGGGGAAGTGTTTCGATTGTACTGGGAGGAGTTTGGGTCTTGGAGAGATGGACGTGTTTACACTGCTTTAACATGGCTCAAATATGTATCTGGTTTAAATGCGTCTTGGGTGCGTCTTACACTTTTTATTTGGCTTGACTTTATCTGGATATAATCCTGATAGATGCTCAATCCTCAAGATGATTGTAGTGTCCAGGAGTAAACGGGTCTCAGCCTTGGCACAGTTGCACAGTTCTGAATTGACTCACATTCACACTGGCCTTCACTGAGAAGTGTTGAAATGAATCTCTGCTCTCTGTTACTTTATTACAAAATATGCTTGGCTTTTAGACAATGGTGGTTTTCTAATTCTGTCTTGTGCTCCTGCAGTTTTGGCAACTTTACAATGGAATCACACTTTTCCAAATGGCCCAGCTGCCAGAATGGAAAGAGTGGCAGGTGAGGAAGTTAATACAATAAAAACAATAACAATGTCTTTTTAAACTTGTGATCTGGGCGTCAGAGACATTATTTCCTCTTTTATTAGTTCCCCTTGATATATTGAATATATTGTTTAATGCCTATACATTTAATATATTGTTTAATGCATGTTTATAGATGCCAAAAATAGTGAATGCCAAATAGCAAGTGTAATTTTTTTCCCTGTTTGCAGGTACTTATGTGTGGGTCCACTTTCCTTGTACTGTTCATGGGAAACTTCTTCACCACTCTGGGAGTAGTTTACCAAAAATACACACATCAGGACAAATCAAAAGACTTATGAATGTCAAACATAAAGCCACAGACTTCAGGGTCTCTCCATGTAATCAAAGAAATCTGTCCAAAAATATTTTATATAAATGTTTTTTTAATGCTCTTATTTTTACTGTCTGTATTATTGTATGAAGTATTTGCTTCAGATTTGCAGTCTGTTGTATGTGTTTTCCGGTGGGCTTTCACATGCTCAGATTTAATGTTTAACATTAAGGAATTCACATTAAATGTGTGCAAATGTCAGACTAAATGGTGAATGGTAGTGCACTCCAAATGAAAAGAGACAAAATACAGTCAGGCCCATGTTTAATGTTTTTGTTATTAATTAATTTATTTCAATATTTTCACAGTAGCTACAGAGGGTTAGACAAAGAAATTAATATCAATAACCAGGAACTACTAACCAGGCTGATGTGGAAAATTATGAAGTAATGCCAGAATCTGATTTTCCAATATTCTAATTTAGCATGTATTTGTCAGGGTACTGCAAATGTGGTGCAATAAATAGAATCCATACAGATTTGCCCAATGTTACAGTAAACAGTACTTACATATACACGCTCGAATAATATTGGTCATCTAATAATCGGCCTGATGCTGATGATTATATGTAAAGCAATTATCTATTGATTCTCCTTTTCCAGACTGGTCTGCCTGTTTATTAGTTCATTAGTGGACAGTCTATCCTTAACCTAGCAGCTACACCGACGTGTTTAAGAATTCACATATTTTCCACACTTGTACAACAGAACGGTACAGACTTGAATTGCTTCCTCTTTGGTTTGTTGACATGGTTTGGATCCATTTAATCCACTGATCACCTTTATCATATACTGAAACATGATGCAATGTCTTCTATTGTCCCCATCCACAGGGCATCCACCTCGTGTCACTGAATGATTTGATATTCTTTCACCTCATCCCACTTGAACACCAATGTGACAGTAAATAGTACTCGCATTTACATGCTCGAATAATATCGGTAATCTAATAATCGGCCTGATGCTAATGATTATATGGAAAGCAATGCTCCATTGATTCTTGGTGCAGTTTCCGTTTGGCTTGTGACATTTCTGGACAGTTTGCCCAAGGAATGTCTACCACTATCACATGCCAGCTACGTTCAACTACTTAACATACATACTTTAAATGACTTGATATTTGTGAAAATTCCTCAAGAGATGTGGCACAATGTGGTTGTCTGAGCTGGTGAACAATGGGAGTCAGTGTAAACAGGAGGCTATAGCAGATCTGCCTGTTGTGGGATTCGCTCCCTGCTTCTTTACATAGTGGTGAAACATGCAGCTATGAATACATTTTGCATCTCTACAATAATTGTGCTTCTCATGAAAAAGAAATACATGCACACAGTGTTAGGAAACCAGTTAGATTGCATAGGTGGCTTTATGTTGGCCTCAGCCCACCCTTGTCTGTTCCTTTGGGGGGAGTATTATGAGACTCAGCTGGCAACCCTGGCAGTCCACCGTGACGTAAGACTGAAAGCACAGTGGCCGTGCGTGCTGCTCCCGTCCACTCGAGGTATGTATCTAGCTACAGGAAGGTAGCTAGTACCGTTATACCACAGCTATATTCCTCAGCTTTTCGTGTCAGACATTCAGTCAGTTGTGACTTTACTACAGCTAGCACTAGCCACGTTAATGAGAGCCGGCCGTTCCCTGATTTACAGCACTATGCTAACACACAGTGTCTGACCCGCTCCGCATGCAGGTCACAGCTAAAAAGTGCGATCTGCCGCCAAATGTGGTAGATGCAGTTAATAAATATTAATATTGCAGTTATAACTTTGTAATAGCTAGCTAGCTATATTCCAGTTCAGTCAGCTCACTGTTTTTCAGTCAGTATGTTTGGCTAAGTGACCAAATGAAGACTGGAAGTCCCTAAAACTACAGTCAGGCACACTGATCCATGGTTATGTTGGTGAGATGAGGGCTGTACAGAAACGACCTATGTGAAACTATGTAATTCATATAGTTTCATATTGGTAGGCCATATTTTTTAATGTTTCACAATGACCACAGTGACCTTGAACTGTCAGAAGTAACACAGCGCTTCAGACCTGCTCTCGCACCTTCTCAGAAAACTGCAGAGCGTGGCTAATGGCTGATGTTAGCACTGAGCAAAATTCTCTGTATTTTTATTTTTTGGGGGGTAAATAATGAAAAATATTAATCATGGCGAGCATATTAGTAATGAAAAAACAAAACTGACAAATTTCTATACAGGGAAAATGATCGTTATCATCTTTAATTAAACATAAATATCTATATTTTTGACGTATTATATAGCTAGTGCTAGCTACAATGCTAGTCTGAAGTCTTTACACCCATGAATACATAAATGGCATAATCTTAAAGGTATTTATAGCTAAATATATGCCTGCAATTACTTTCTAATTTAAATACAGTAGCACGCAAAAGTTTGGGTACCCCTGGTCAAATTTACAAAAAAAAAGAAAAGAAAAATTAAAAAATAGAAAAAAAAGAATATTGAATATTTTAAGCAATAATCTTTTTTTTATTTATTTTTTTATTTATCTATCTTGTGCAGTTTCTAAATATCATAAAAGGAAAAGCTTGGGCACCCTGTGTGGTTGGTACTAGTAACAGCCCCATTCCTCCTGCAAAAGGCTTCCAGTTCTGTGAGAAGCTTGGGCTGTCTTTCATGCACTGCTCCTTTGAGGTCTATCTTTGAAGACACTGCGAGAGCCATGGCGAAACTTTCTTCGTGCACATCTTGAGAAAGTCCATTGTAGATTTTGAGATGATCTGTAACGTTATCCTACTGTAGAAGCCATTCTTATTTCATCCTCTGTTTTTTACAGGTATTTAATTGAACCCATTCTTCCCTCTACCAGTGAAATCTAACATCCACCCCCATACGCATCATGTATGACACTTTTCATAAAATTCAGCATCAGGCTTGTTCTTTAACAAATATCTGAAGCTGAGTTGTGTGGTGAAGATGGCTCTTTCATGAAGGCCCTATATGTTGAAGTGTCACTGCTCAGTAGACAAGATTTAGACGAGTCTGCTAAATCGCCCTGAAGGTCATTTGTGGGCAAACGGTGGATCTTTCTTCGATCCTACGAGCAGTTCTATCTTTTCCACACTGATCTGCCTGTGTATTAGTTCATCGGTTTCTGATCACAGGATCCCTGTTGGTGATTTTTTTTAAACGGGCAGTCTGTTCTTAACCTAGCAGCTACATTGATGTGTTGTAAAACTTCATCAAAGACTTGGATTACTTACTTAAGGGTTTGTTGACATGGTTTGAATCCATTTGATCCACTGACCACCTTTATGGTATACTGAAACATGATGAAACATCTTCTACTGCCCCCATCCAAATGGCACGAGGTGTCACTGAATGATTTGGTTAGTTTAAAAATGTCAGTCATATACTTTGGCCTTCACAGACACTAGGACTCAAGCTGCTTGAACATCTGTGAGAGATTTTGAGTCGTAGTAATAGACGCAGCTCTCCCGTACCATCATAGAGGGGATATCCTTTGGCTCTCCATCCCTCCAATACAGTTCCAGAGTTTCATACAGTCCATGCCGAGATGCATTGATGCTGTGCTGGTGGCTTGTGGGGGCTCAACACCTTGCCAAGACACTTTGTTTAGTTTTACCTTTTAATTTAGTCCCTGGTCTTGTACAGGCATGTGGTTTCACTACTCTCAGGATCCAATAGAGGGCGCAAACTTCAAGGTTATAGAGCCTACGTGCTCTGTCTCTGTCTTCCAAGAATAGATCTGTCATATACCATGAACACTGTTCCCCTGTCTTCCAAGAACACATAGTGAACACAGTGAAGTTTATAGTGAACACACATTCATATTTGATGATGGCTATTCCCAATAAATACAGTTTGTCCTCTTTATGATAACTGTAACTTCTACTTGCTATCTAGAGCGTCCCAACAGAAGATGGCTTGAGTTTTGGTCCTTCTAATGTTCCTTTTCTTCTTGACATTATCACCTTCAGGTTGCTTATTAGGGGTCTGGACTCACATTTGCCTAAAGCTGCTTTGTAGCGATGTCTGCATTATAATAATAATAATAATAATAATAATAATAATAATAATTTTTTAAAAAACTAAGCGATTACCTAACAAATGACCTGATTTTAAGCTGAATAAATGTAGTTGCATTGCTTGCTACCATATGAAGTCATCTTTATAGGCTTTATAGTCATTTTTTGAATTTAACTGTTAAAGTTGAAGAAAGCCCATGGATCCATGGACCAGGTATTCTGACAAGGCTCATATTTCATCTTCTTTTCATTTCATCTTCTCAGAGCTGAAGGGAAATGGAGGACCCTAAAGTTCAGACTGTCCCCTCAAGTCAGAAGGAGGAGCCTGAGTCGCTCTTCAGCTCTGTGGACATCTTCGTCTTCTCCCTCATCAGTGGCCTGCTTATCTACTGGTTCCTCTCTCGCAGGAGGCCAGTGCCAGTTCCAGAGATAAGGACACCCCCCACAGCAGGGTAAGGGCATTCGGTTTAAACCCTTCATAGCCTGTTTATTGCTTCTGTTTTAACGCTTTGGCCAACAAAGGCACAGTTTTGGCAGCACTACCTGCAGATTTTCTCAAAGTTCTGTAGAATACACTACAAAAGGAGGAAGCGGGTGACTTGTGTGGACAGGTCATACTCCCACTGCCATTCTGGCAAGGTAGCTTGAGGTAGAGAAGGTGAGAAAAGGTTATCATTAAAGAAACATTGAAAGTGACCATTAATAACCTATGTCCTTAGATAAGGCTGCAGTTCTTCAGGCCTTGTCGATGAAGACTTTTGACCGACTTTAAACAAAGCATCCTTCTTTTTGTGTGTCATGGCCTGGTCTGAAGCCCCATTGTGGTTGAGCTGGTTGTCAATGGGCCAACATCATGGAATTAACCGAATGTGTGTTTGCTCTGTCTCAGTTTTACAGCCTGTTTTAACCCTTAAATGACTGGATGTTTTGCTAAGTGTTCAGACATATTTAGAGTGACTTCAGTCAAACACAAATATATCCACAAACTGCCATGATGGTATGAAGCGGTCAATTTTTTAAACTGAAATTGTTTATTTACCCAATACAGAAATATGTTTTGGTCCTCTACTTTTTTTGCTTGTCATAAACAGGTGTTGTAGGAGGTCATAGCTTGTTGCAAGCGTAAGTGTAAGTCTGTGTGCTGCTAATCATGTAGGATTAGTCATGTTCCCTGTTACCACTATAATTAACCATTAACCTCACCTTAGGGTGTGGGCAGCATATTGGAAAGGCTGGAAAGACCGCAAAACAGCCACAAAAGCAGCTTTGAGCTGCTTCTCAGATAAGTTTTGCTTCTAATGTTACATTTGCATACGCCATTTCACTACACGCAGTGCTTCTGTCAGCAAGAGTACAACAAGAAGGCCTCCTCTGATAAAGTGAATCCTGTTTTCTCACAAGTTTGTGGCGTCTCTGCTTCTGGCTTTTTTCCAGCATGTCCTGGGGAGGAGTAGCTCTGAGGAGAAGAATCGCAGAAGGAAGTGGCCTATGACTAAAGAAATGCAGATCTCAGGAAGAGGTGTTTGCAGAGCAGGAAAGGAGAACTCCCTCCAATTCACGTAGCCTTCCCCAGTTTGGCTCCCGCTAAACTCTCCAGTGTGTTTAGACATTGTGCTCTGGCTTTGTGCTGCCTCGCCAAAGTCTTACACAGCTCCTGCAGTTTTTCCAGCAATGTATGTGCCCCTTAAATTATTAACCTTTTCATTCTGAGGCAGAAAAGCAGCTGCTTCTGTCTTTTAATGTTCTTGTTTTTCTAATGATATTAATCCTAAGTGTTTATTTTGTTGTGCAAAGAACAGGACAAATGTAAACCTGACAACTGAAGATCCACAGGTGACAGAACTGTGCAAGTCTTGATTAAATGGGAATCAGCATTTGCTTATTTCTGAGTAGAACTGACATCACCGTTCTCACTTACGATTATTCTTCAACGTGCCAGTTTTATAAAGAACAACATTTATATTGACTAAATTCTCCCATACTAAAACTCCCGTAGGTACATAGTAATATGTATAGTCGCAAAATTTAATAAATACATAAATATATATTTTAAATGCTTTTTAAGAAAACCGTCAGTATAAAAAACATTATCATACGAATTATAAAAAAAACTGTTAATGTTGTCAGAACAGACATAGTACAAGTGTACAACACTGCTATCTAGTCGGGGTTTCATTGAATAATGATACAGTATACTAGTTCACGACAGTTGGGACTCACATGCCACGTGGATGTCTTTCTGTCCACAATTGTTTTTCTAGTAATGGGTAAGTTCCTGAAAGGTTTTTTATTTCATTTACTTATTAAATAAACGTGATGCAGGGATGTAAACTTAGGCTGACAAATGAAGGGCTACACCACTTGGCAATAATGTACCATTTGTAGGTGAAATTACTTGAACATGAATAGCGTTAAGGATGTGATATCTAATGTATGTATCTAATTATGTATGGTACGTATCCAGTATACACATCCAGTACTGACCTTTCATTTTATTGCCCAATAGCGTTTTCTGCATCGGCTGTCACTGAAATTCTTTATTTGCTTATTTATACAAATATTTTAGCCAAAATATCTTAATAATTGATACAGCTAGTTTTTTTTTTAATTAGCTCTGTGTTTTAATCATTCATGGTACTGGAGCTGTAGGGGTTACACAATTGAACTCTCCATTGTTTCCATTGTTAATGAATCTGCAGGGATTTTTGTTGCCAATTTATGTGATGATGATGATGATGATAATAATAATAATAGGGGCAGGCCTACATGCTGCTTTATCATGTCCTTTCATGTTTTTGATGCGTGTCGATTGCTCTCTTTGCTCTTGCCAGATGCTGTGGCCAACTATTATCTGTGGAAGGCCAATGAGAAAGGGGTGGAGGGAAGGAGGGAGGTGGAGATGGGAAAGAAGCTCAGAAGAGAAAGACTGAGAGAGAGCGAGAGAGAGAAAAGGGACAGATGTAAGAGAGGGACAGAGAGAGTGAGAGTCAGGGAGAAAGAGAGAGGTAGGAAAGGGGTAAGAGAGGGAGAGTCAGGGTGAAAGAGAGAGGTAGGAAAGGGGTAAGAGAGGGGAGAGGGAAGGAAGAAAAAGAAAGGGCAATAAGGGAAAGGGGTGGTGGAGGTGGGAAATAAGCTCAAGAGCGAAGGGAGAGGGAAGAGAGAAAGAAGGGGTAAGAGAGGGCCTGAGAGAGAGAGACAGAAGGGGGTAAGAGAAAGTGAAGGGAAGGAAAAGAGAGAAAAGGGGACACATAGTGAGGAGGGGAAGCGGGTGAGAGAGAGAAGGAAGGGGAGACAGAAGAATGGAAAGGAAGGGGGTGTAGACACAGAGGGAGAGAGAGAGAGGGAACGAGCAGAAGTGCACGTCTCAGTTCATGCCTGGTTGTAGTCTGTGGTTCTGAGAAGAGGCTGCAGTTGGACACTGCGGATGTTTCAGCTGGAAGTTTTTCTTGTTTTTTGAAGCCCTGATTTTTTTCAGTTGCTGATCTGAGTCTGATCTGGTTGGAATCAGCAGTAAATGCTGGTGTTTTGTTTTTTTGCTCTCCAGTCATGGGGTGTGTGTTCTCTTTGCCTCAAGACAGAGTGGCAGCAGCGGAGAGGTTAGTTCAGGACGTCGCCTTCACGCGGGACAAAAGGCAGCCGTCGCTGTTAGGTTTATATGTGTATACAGTGACTCAACCAGTCGGTTCCCCGCGTGTGTTCCTTTTACATATTAACTGTCTGCCTGTTAACGATTCTATAATGATTAATGCAGTCTGCGGGGGATGTAGCCATTGTGCTTTAGATAAGTTGCAAAAGGCAGGATCTGTACAGAAAGTGGGTGTTTCTCGAGAGTCACACGTCAGTCAGGAGAATGTCTGAAATCTAATATTGTTGAGTAACATCACCCTACCTGCTGAGTCAGTGTCCAGACGATCCAGCCTAGCTTGAGGAATGTGCGTGGTGGAACGCTGTGTGGACGCCTCAAAGGTGTCTTTGACTTCCAACAACTCAAACAAGAGGATTAAGTTCAGACTACAAAACAAAGAATCCGGGCTTTTGGGAGTTTGTCTTGTTTCTTTGTAAATAGAGAGTTTTCTTTAGACTTTAGTTTCGACTCATACAATCAGATATGTATTTTATTTTCTTTTAAAACTACTAAACTGTAAAATGAGCTGGTTCGAATAACAGCATTTTACTTAAGATAATTCTAAAGGGTAATTTTCATCGTTTGTATTCTGCAAAGTTCAATGTTTCCGATATAGACTAGGTCAAAGTGGTTTGTTGTGAAATGGCTCACTCTAGAGAAACATATTGATTTTTACAGTGGGTTTCAGTGGTTGTAAACAGGGATCTACAACACAAATATGGCCAGAACCTGCTATTCAAACTGATCAGCACAGCTTGACATGTCTTCTGAGTTTTTGTTTGTAATGTTGATCTCATCACAGTCCTGTCAAATCTGAAACTATGTTTTCTTGGGGACTATTTGGCCTTAAAATGCCTTGCATGTACCTCTCCGCCATGCATTTTAGTCTTTAACTGAATACTTTTCTGTAGTGGCGCTTTTAGAGTCATTAAACTATTAAGACGTCTTAAGAAGTTCTCATCACCATCCCTGATTTTGACTCGTCAGTTTTCTCTACAATGCACATTTTACACCAAACTACTTAGCCGCTTATCACAAATATCACTGAAATGGTAGCGTGAGCAGCACATTAAGCACTCTCTCCACCATTTAGTATGATCTTAAAAGTAGAATGTTTTGGGGAAACTAAACTCTCAATAACCCTTAATAACGTTTGACAAATTGGATTGAATGCTCTTTTAGGATTAAGGCTATCACGCTCAAATGACTTAAACGCTCTACACGGCTAACCACATATGTGTGTGCTGTTCCAGGCTTAGGTTACAGAATTTGGTCCGATTCGGTATTATGGGGCAGTGGTGGGTCAGTGGATAGATAGATAGACAGACAGACAGACAGACAAACAGACAGAGCGAGCGAGCCCTGGGTTATTAATGACAAGGTTGTGGGTTTAATACTGTGTAGGGCTGCACAGTATATTGTTTCATGTGCGCATGTGCAATAGCCAGCATGTCAATATCATGTAAGGCCAATTAAATGACATACATCTTGTTACAACTTGCTTGAAATAACAGGAAAATCTGCACCGTTATAATTTTCCATGAATGTATATAATTAATAGATTATGTCCGCCCATTATCATTTATTCTACTCCATTTATTCTACTCCAATCTTGGATAAACAAAGGACATTTTTAATACCATGACATGTTGGATCATTGATGTATGGAGAAATCTGGAGAAAATGTCATTTTTTTCCCCAATATTATGCAGCCTTAATATCTGGTTTCAGAGTGGGAGACTGCCCACCACCCCGGGCATGTGTGCTCACTGTTCACTGTGTTTGCTTACTAGTGTATATGTGTGTGTTCACTGCTCTATCTTTCTGTTATTTTTTCCTATCCAGCATTTTATGCTGTCAATTTGATACTGATATGGCATCTGTGGTTGTAATGGCGTGCCAGTACGTCGGAATAGTCCTGTGCAGTTATTCGTTTAATTTACTTGCATTGGTGTAAATGTGTCCATTTTTTCCACATGAAAAACATCTATTCCATCAGCACATTATAGCCATTTAGTCTAATTATGTTTAGCAATACATGTGTTGATGCAGTATATTTTATTTATTTATTTACCTTTGTTTTATAGATGTAGTGTATTTTGATTATTAGGGAAAGCCAGTGAATATTTCATTGCGTGATTCTGTTTTCCCATTAGTCAATCAATTCCACACTTGTTCTCAGTGTCACAACACTCCTAAAACTGTTGAGTGACACCATAGAAAAACCATGTGTGTAAAATAGATCATAGTGAAGAGTTAAGGTTCCTGAAGTATATTAAAGTATTAAATGAACCATTAAATGAGGTGTACGAGAGTAAAGAACCTTTATAGAAGAACCTCCACATAATATAATGGTTCCATACTATGGGAAGACACTAACACTTGGTATAGTTATAAAATTAAACTGCAGTATCTTCTTACATGAGCAAACAACAGTCTTATGCAAAAGGTTTGTATGCCCCTGCTCAAATTCTGCATTTTGTATATTTTTTAGTTGGAAATAAAGGAAGTTATCCTCTACAGGAATCAAATTTAAATATACATTTTTTCTTCACTTTTAAGACATGAGTCCTATATACGTTAATAATTCAATTTAAAAAATGCATTTTATATATATTTATTCTTAATGATAAAATCAAAAACTGTATAGGAATCATGTTTGTACATCTTAGAATATATGAAATGAAGCAAATAAAACGAATTATTTACTATTACTATTATTTAATAGTAATATCTATTATTATAATAGTAATTTACCATTACTATTATAATTATGCTTATAATAGAACATCAACAACACACGTAATTGGACCAGGGTGCCCAAACATGCAGCACTACAATGAAAGACAGCAGTTTTGCTTTAGAGTCGAGGTCTCCTCACAGGGGCGTGAACCACAGGAAATTCCAAATGGAAACATGAGAGAAAAGCAGCATGGTTCAGCCGCCCATTCAGTCAAGAGAATCAGTCTGGAGTTCTGCATTTAATCTCTCTCTCTCCCTCTCTCTCTCTCTCTCTCTCTCTCTCTCTCTCTCTCTCTCAGGGCAGTACCAATGCAAGAGAACAGCTTTATTGAGAAAATGAAGAAAACTGTAAGTTTAATAACTCAGCAAATGTTATAAATGAACATGGTTTCAGCTGCGTTCTGCAAACTTCATCAACTTTGTAAACTAATGTATGTAATGTATGTAATATATATTTGAAATTATATTTTTATTATTAATTTGATGTTTCTGCAAAATAAGACTGTATGTCTAACAAGGGGCCATGTTCATAAAATGCACTGCCAGATTTACAGTGAGAGTAATACATTTCATAATTCATAAGGTTATAATTCATTATCTCAGTCCCAATTATTCAAGTCAACTCAATCATTTTTACCAAAATAGTGGTAAAATGGCGGTGGCACCAGAAATTTATACATAGGAATTCAATTCTGTGCTGTACAATTTGTGTGATGTAATGCCGTTACTGCAGAGATTTATGAATCTAGCATTGTAACTTTTAGGAAATAACAAACACAAAAGTGGGAGCCTCTCACTTTTGTTTTATTAGTAATATCAAATGTTAACGTTAAAAATCTAGTTTAAAACAGTATAGTTTAACGTAGATAGAGGTGGTGTTGATTTTTTGTTTCAGTCTAAAATTATGTTCTTCTTTTAGAACAGAAACGTTATAGTGTTCTACGGCTCTCAGACGGGCACGGCTGAGGAGTTTGCTACCCGCCTGGTGAAGGATGCCCACCGTTATGGTATAAAAGGCATGGTGGCTGACCCTGAGGAGTATGACATGGTACTTAGCTGTTGTACACCATATTACAACATAACTCTGCAATATTGAAGAACTGTAAACAACGTGTGAAATGTTGTATTGAATTCTTTATTCAGTTCAGTTCAGTACTTCTTTCACTTTTCAGTGGGGAACTGTTAGTGTTACCTAGGCCCCAGTTCAGGCCACACATGTCAACACTAGGTCAAAACAAGAGGGAAAAAAACACCTGTAACATAGAGCTGAGTTGTTCTAGCCTTCTAATGAGATTCCTGTAGTATGGTAGTGCTAAGCTAGCAGGATCGGGACATTCCTAGTCAAATTAGTTCCTAATTATGGTTGGTTAACCTAATGTGTTGCATCTACCCAGATACCACTGAGAAAATAACCCTGATTTGACAATTTTCTATTAAGCAATTATTAGACCATATATATATATATATAATAGTCTTTTTTGACAATTGAAAAACAAAAACAATTTAATAAATAAAATGTAGTTTTGCAGAGTGTTAAATACATCATTCTGTTAAATACATGTTACTACAATTATAGACATTTTATGGACAAAGACATTTTTCCCAACTGTCATTTACATATGTCAGTCTTTCAGGCACAGTAACAAAACATGTCTGTTTAATTCATGGTCATATAACAGTCATGTGGATATTAATAGTGGTGGTTTTTGTTACTAAAACCCACAAAAGCATTATAAGTGGACTACTTAGACATGAAGAAAATCTGGACAGGAATCTCAAGTGACTGGTCAACTGACAGGACTGACTCTGTCATTAAGACAAAGGAATGCATAACCAAGGACTAGAGGAGAAATTACATGTTACTGTCTCTTGTTGTGGGAGCTTATGATACTACAGTAGTATTTAATAGTATAGGTGCATTAGTTTCCAAAATCTAATACTACAAATGAATATGAATTTAGTTTACACTACTACATTTTACCTTTCTGTGTTTCCATAGCTAGCCCTTGAGATTAGAGCTTTTTTTCTTGGTGTTTATTATAGTCCGAGCTGCCTCGACTGACAGAGGTTGCAAAATCCCTGGCTGTGTTTTGCATGGCTACTTATGGGGAGGGAGAGCCAACTGATAATGCGCAGGACTTCTACGACTGGATGCATATGACAGATGACAATCTTGAGGGAGTTAATTTCGCAGTGAGTATGGACGCTTCACTCCCACACCCAGTTGTAAAAAACAAAACAAAAACAAACATGTGGAAAATATGACTGTTGGAGATCAGGTAACATGTTTAGTCTTATCTCTGTCAGGCCATAGTCGTAATCTTTTGTTAAAACCACAGACACTGTCTTAAAAGAGCTAAAGAATGTGAATGTCTGAACGATCTTCTCTGGAAATGCACAGTCTGAGCTATGTAGAACCATTAGACATTTTAGACATTTTAGAATTCTAAAATGTATGTTTATTTTTTTATATGTTTATTTATTTATGTATTATTGATTAAAGGTAAAATCTTCAACTACTTGATAGGGAGATGTTTTAGCAAATGAGCCTTTAACATGTTATAATGTTGAATAAATGTGGATGGTCTTTTTTATTTTACAATTTTGGCTAATCGAGTATGTTTGAATTTTTGACCAACAATAAACATTTGGCTTTGCTGAACAGTAACATACAGCGCAGAGCCTTTTAAACATTAACACATACTTAAGTATGCAGTTTTAGGGTATCTGCAGGAAATTTATTTGGATGCTTTTTTAGTCATTGGTAACGCCAAAACATAAGAAATCTTTAATGCTCATTAAATCTCTATATTCACTGCTGAAGTTCTCGCTTTACCCAAAAAGTTTCCTGCAAAAGAGGTCAACTGTAAGTTAGTTGCTGTTGAGCCTAGACCTAGTTAAAGACCTAGGGCAGAGGTCACTAATAGGCGGACTGTGGTCCTGGTTCGGACCCAGATGCTGTCCTATCCAGACCTGGACCTATAAACCGATTAACCGCTGAGAGCTGTGTTTATTTAACTGTCGTCACTTTTCTGGCCTTTAGGTTACGGGTTTAGCAACCCAGGAAACTCACAGGCCAATTGCATGCATTCTATATATCACACATGACGCCACTCAGCCAGTCAGATTATGCGCATTATGATAAGCACTGCGGTGAACATACATTAAACAGATGTCAGACAAAAGCTAACTTGCATGACATGCTCTACAAAGAGAAAAATGGAGATACACACAGGCATTTCTAAACCTGAATGTCTCACATATTCTAAGGGCCTTGGCTATTATTGAGAGCTGTAATGTCAAGCAACAGTACGAGACGGGTTATGAGGCACTTTATTTTAAGACACACTTTTTTTAAAAAACATTCTTTTGAACAGAACATTTATTTATAGTTATTTATGATCTGTCCAGTTCAGTGTGAAGACTGACAGTAAATATTGTTAAAGTATATTGAATTGTAATTGTACTTATAATTGGACTTAACATTCAATTGTTGGCTACATAAAATGTTGATATAACCAGAACTATGCTACTTAAAATGGCACTGAACCAATTATGTAAGTTAGACATTATAATGTTCAAGTTTGTAGTAATCACACAAGCAAGTTCAGTTCCAGAATATAGGCAAACAAAATTATACCAGACATATAATCCAATAAGGGTAAAGCGGAGACGTAGTCAAAAAATACAAGTATAGGGTCGAAATCCAAAATAGTTCCCAAAATAATCCAACGGAAAAGGCAAAAGGGTAAGTAGAAATACCAAGGCAATGGTCATACACGAAAAAGGAACACACAAGAAATAACGCTCAGTAGATCAGCAAAAGTGTGATACAATACTACACATTGGTCTACTATACAGTCTGGGGTAAAATACTACATGATTGTCATATGGTCAACAACACAGGTGATACGGATTAGAATTGCGGAGAACATGAACGTAGATGGGAGCTTGGAGTCACGTGAGCAGTCAGATGATCTCCCAGGGGAGTCTGGGAGATTGAATAGGTGTCCCATGAGGCAACAGGCTGATGCATGACAGGATATTTCTCTAACTGTACCTTATTGAATTTTAATCAAATACCCCTGACCAGTCATTACAATTCATTACTTCATATACTGTATGCTTGTACACTCAATTATCAGCAAACGTTTCATTTTACTTAATATACATGCAATTTGCAACTACAAATATAAGCACATTTGTGAGGTCCTGCTGGTGTGGGTTTGCTCTTTTTTTTACAGTAATTCAATTCAGTAGAACTTTGACTATCCACAAACATGCAAACAAAAAGGGCAATGCACAAATATGAAACAAACAGAACAGTGACGATAAATAATGGCAGTTTCAAGTTAAGGTATTTAATGCAAGTTACTTACCTCACAAACATCTAAGCCCTCTTCACCATGGTGAATAGTGGCTGTGTGCCCACCAGCAGTTCTGTAGTGTAACCTTGAGCTTGAGCTTCCCTAATGGCTAGTGAAATGCCCACCACTTCCATCCTCCAAGTGGAAACATCTGGGCTGACCAAACAAAGCCAGTTTTCCAAATCACAAAGCTGCTGCTCAGGGGTTTCTGGAGCAACATATGCCCAGCAGAGACCTGTTATTATAGACCGGTTACTACAGTTCTATAATAGTGAAAAAAATGTCTGCAGTGTCTTATAACTAGTATAGATTCACTTTGTTGTCTGTATGTATAATCTGTATGTATAACAACAATAACTTGAGGTCAGAACATTTTACAGCTAAATGACTTCCCTGTATTTTTTTAGCTAGAATAGAAAACAGTGTAGAGATTAGGAGCCTCCCAGAGATGACAACCACATGTGCAGACTAAACTACTAGGATTGGCAGAGCAGAAAAAAAAGTACATCAAGTAAACCATCATATTTTATCATAGTTCATGATAAAGCTCATTGTTAGAATTGCTCAAGACAGAGAAAAGCAATGTTTACTGGAGTATTTGCTTGAAACTTATCTGAAAATTATTTGCAATTGAAATTTAAGACAAGACTGAAATAAATAACTGATCAAAAAATGACTAAAATGGATTGCTGGTAAAAGCAGGGGTGTTAAATAGAATGTATATTGAACAACTCATAATGGGAGATAATGGGATAATGGGAAATTGTACCTGGTATTAATTAGGCGACTGAGCAATAAACATAGACTTATAAAAAAATTAACATTGAAAAGCCCTTAATTGACAAAACTGACGGACAGGGGCCGTCATTGTGTTTTAGGACTTGTGAATAAGAAGTGAATGCACGTCCTTCTCAACCAATTCATGAAAGAACACTCAGCATGGAACTGCATAGCATGACCACTTGGAGCAGAGTGGTAAACAAGTGGTCTTTGCTCACTTCTGCTTAAAAATTAAGAATTTACAGTAGGATTTTTGCCACTGCTGGTAGACCCGTATGACCGCACGCTACGGTACACCTGCAAATTCAGCTACTTCTGTCACACTTTGTCTAGTCTAGCAGAAAAGCTAAGGGTGTAAAAGACTAGAATACTGGAGTGTAGTTTGCTGGTTGCTTGGTAGTAAGAATTACAACTGATTTATTTACATTAATACATTAATAATAATGTACAGTGCTGTATGGGTCAATTAAGTATTGCAAACTGTTTATTTAATATTTCACATTTAATGTTACCATGCCAATTTGTCTTATTTAATGAATCCCCCTTCTTTTCTGTTTCATGAAGGTGTTTGGATTGGGGAATAAAACCTATGAGCATTTCAATGCCATGGGGAAGTACACGGACAAGCGTCTGGCAGAGCTGGGTGCTACAAGAGTCTTTGACCTCGGCCTCGGAGATGACGATGGCAAGTGCGTACGCGATCCTGTTGAACTCAGTGTGTTGTTTCTCACAGTACACAACCGTAACACCAACCAAGACAAGGTGGGCAACCATCACTGTGCCACCCAGGAAGCAGAAAGAGTTAAGGGCTTTGCTCAAGGGCCAAACAGTGGCAGCCTGTTGAGTCATGGTATCGAACCCACAACCCAGTTTTTTGCCCTTTTTCTTCCAATTTGATACTGCCAATTGACCCACCTGTTTGTAACTTCCTCTAGCACTAGCTAGTCTCCAGACACCAGGAGGGTAAAGACTTAACGCATGTCTTCTCTGATACATGCAAAGCCAGCCATAGCCTCTTTTTAAACTGCCGATAACAAACGTCTTGTGCCGTTGACGTTGCTTAAGATTAATGAGGGAGGAGAGCGCCATCTACCCACCCAGAGAGATTGCATCCAATTGTGTTTCTTTCTGTCTCTGATGGCAGAACATTTCCTTTTTGAAGTTGTATTAGCGTTAATATTTTATTGTGTTAATTGAAATACTGCTCTGAATGTCTTATAGCTTGGAGGAAGACTTTATTTCATGGAAGGATCAATTCTGGCCAGCTGTATGTGAGTTTTATGGAGTGCAGCCTACTCAGGAGGAATGCAGGTATTCTTGTCTGCTCAGTGCTTTTATTTGATTTGTTCTTAGTCACATAACCAAAACCAAATGGAGTCCGTTCACTTACTTCTATATCTGTATGATCCTGGTCATAATGGTCCTGGTCCACCGTCCTGCAGATTGTTGATCCACCCTTAATCTGGATATTAGAGCCTGGAGGTAGATCTCCAACACCAGTATTAGGCACCCCATTGGGTTTAGAAAAATAAATAGGGAATAGTGGGGCACAAACTAAAGCAGCGTAAAATAATTTTCACACAGATTTCATACCTTAAAAGTTAACTTTGTGTTAATGTGGGTTTTTTTAATCACATTATTTTAATTATCCTCTTGGTGCCTGTAAAAAACAAGGCTAAATTGCCACCTCCACATGGTGGGGTTAGTTTTACCTCAGGGTTACAGCTACGTCACCAGTTCATTAATTCCATAATTCCAAATAATATAATTTATTTTTATTTTTATCACTGCCACAATCATAAAATAAAGTGATTCTATGTAGAGCAACGACAAGTCAAAGATTCCAAAGATCTTTTGGTAGCTTAAATAGTAATAATTCGACTGGTTAAAAAAGGCTTCTATTTTCATTACATCATTTTAAGGACCCTATTTCAGTTCTATTTACAACTCTTTTTGCTCCCTTTGTGGTCAAAAATACGTTTTCCTGTGCCTCTTCATCAATCATATTTCCTGAGATCAATATATATGCATGTATTTAGCTTGTTTAAACAGCATAGAATTGTATTGAATTAATAATGTTCAAATCATTTCGCCAGGCTTTTTAGCAGCTAGCTAGTCTGTTGCAATTAACCCTACGTATTGAGTAAGTTGTAACATTTGGACTCATAACACTTTTGGCTGAACTGTTAAGTAAGAGTTGATGCTAGAAGCAATACTGAAATTTTAAAAGATGCAAAGCATATTGTTGCTGTCTAGCATATTGTTGCTGTCTCCAAAATAGGAACTTTTTCTTAAAGGAAATGTTTCTTAACCGTCAATAGAAGTTAATGTAAATGTAAGTCATTTTCTATTGGTCCATTTATCAAGCCATTTACACATGGTGTAATAGACAATTGCCACATTTAATTATGATTAAATTATAATGAAATTATGTCAAAAAGTAAGATTTATACAAAGAAATATATACGATTTTTGTGGGACAAAAAGGGTGTAGACAGTGTGCCGAGCAGTATTTCATGGCTGTTCATCTTATTCAATGTCTCATTTCCATACTAGAAGGGCCCACACCATTATGTACGTGCTTGCATAACAATGTTGCTATTAGACATGCTGTGAACAGATGGTGGGTATTTTGGACATCATAGGTGTGCTTCAAAAGCAGATGAGAAAGAGACACCAATGCCTTTTATGTCCGCAGCGTTCGGCAGTTTGAACTGGTGGTCCACAATGACATCGATTTGAATCAGGTGTACACAGGCGAGCTGGGCCGTCTCATGAGCTTTCAGGTCCAGAAACCGTGAGTTCCTGTTAGCTCAATTGCCTGAGCAGATCATTATACTGTTCAAAAGATCAAATATTACTTCTCATGTTTTCGGATTGTTCACTATGTTACTTTGCTGTTAAGGCCTTTTGATGCAAAGAATCCCTACTTGGCAGATGTAACCCTTAACCGTAAACTGAACAGAGGAGGAAGTCGCCATTTGATGCATTTAGTACTGGATATCTCAGGCTCTAAAATCAGGTACTGCTTACAGTACATTCATGCTTAGATTTCAGTTATGCAGCAAATTCAGTTTGCTGCTCTTACTCAACCCTTTTCTTTGGAAAGTAGAAGAAGTAGTGAAAAGTTCACTACCATAAAATGATTAACATGTGACCATAGGTATGATGCTGGAGACCACATTGCTGTGTACCCCATGAACGACGTGTCACTGGTGAATAGACTGGGGGAGAGACTGGGCGTCGACCTTGACACAGTCATCACGCTGAAGAATCTAGATGGTAAATGGCAGCTCGAAAAACAGGTTTTTATAATTGCCAGCCGTAGATATCTGATGCAGCTGAGATGGAAAGAAGTGAGCATGTTCTGATATGATCAAATTTCAACCCTTATTCAACATTTTGGAGAGTACATACTGGAACGTTTTGTATTCCATAGAGGAGGCCAGTAAGAAGCACCCGTTCCCTTGCCCCACCACGTACCGCACAGCACTGACGCACTACTTGGATATCACCAGTCCTCTGCACACCAATGTGCTGTTTGAGCTGTCCCAGTACGCCTCTGACCCAGAGGAGAAGGAGAGCATGTGCAAGATGGCCTCCTCTTCTTCTGAAGGCAAGGTAGCAGACTCGTCACCTGTCATTACTTGCACAGAACAGTATCGGCCCATGAAATGCAAAGCAAGTCGTTTGGCTGGGTATACAATCAGACTAACATGCTGAATGTGCAGTTGCTGATTCCACAGAGTCAACAGTTTATTAGGCACACTTACCTTGCACCTTTGGCTATTTTATTAGGCACACCTACCATCCTACTGTACTGTACAATACTGTGAAACGTCTGAGGCGTGTGATAGAATGAAAGGTAGGGCTTTTTATGGGGGTAGTATGCATTCATTTGTTTAAAAAATAAATACAAATGAAGTTAAATTATGCCTTGTGAGTATATAAGATTAACTTAAACATTTCAAAAGCCCTTTTGCGAAAGCTGTCCTACCATCCAGTATCTAGGTCATCTAATTAATCCATCTAATCTAATCAATCCAGCCAGAACTTTGTACAGTATACTGCATTCTTACGTTAAGCTGGACAGGTGTTAGCTTGGTAGTGTTGCAGGGTCACCATGGTGAGGCTACAGTGAGGCTAGTAGTCTTTGGCTGACATTAGCAAAATGGCTAACTGCGATCATTAACACAGTCTATTATTTAATTTGAGCCAACTAAAGAGAATGGCACAGTACGCTGAAGCAGGAACAGAAAATCTGTGTTTCTGTTGGCTCAAATGAAATAGGAAGGTAAAGACTTAACAAGTCTTCTACGATAAATGCGAAGCCAGCCACCACCTCTTTCTGAACTGCCGCCAATGCAGCATCACGGGGCAGCCGACATGCTCAGAAGAAAAGTGCCAGGTCCTCAGCTCCGCTGCACCAGGTAACAGACGCCTGTGCTGTCCCACATCGCTTTAAGAGTGGTGAGGGGAGAGAATGCCATCTATCCACAGAGCACGGCCAATTGTGCTCTTTAGGACTCCGGGCACTGATGGCAAAGTGGTATGACTTGGGATTCAAACTCATGACCCCCGTGTTATAACGGCAGTGCACAGTAACCTGTTTGATTTAAGCCCAAAAACACTAAACAAACAGTTAGCAAAATGAATGATTGCTGTTGTTGGGTTATGTTGGATTTTGGGAGTGAATTAAACTTTGTTGTGACCACAAGATCCTATGGAGTTCTAGAGGCACAGCATGTTTGCTAATTAACCAAGCTAACACTTTTGACGCATTTAACAAGACCCAGAGTGATGCGCACATAAACTATAAACTGCCTAGTGTCATATCCTTATCTCCCCTGGCTGCAGTACTGAAAAACAGTTCAGCTCCATTTATTACAGTATTGCATGACTTGTGCTGTTCTGCTCTGAATCACTGTTTGTTAAGGCATCACACTTTCTGCACAGGACCTTTATCATTTAAACTCTTTCGCAAGCAAGTTCTGGCTACCTGTATTTGTCTTTTAGCACGAGTGCTACTGCAGTTCTGTAATGTTCTGTAACCTCTTTACCGGCTGAGTTGGAACGGAAAATTCCTGCATTTTTGGGATGCGCTGTATGTTGTGGAATCTGTAAAATTAAAACAGACTGCATTCAAAACTGAACGTTCATATCCCATGAGTGGGACCATACTGAAAAGGGTTAAATCTTCATCTATTTGGCAACAGTAGTCAAGCAGCTTGGATTATTCCATGGTTCACAAGTCACTCACACTCTTTTAGTTCTGCCAGATTTCTTCTCCGATAATAAAACAGAACACAGTTCACAGTTCATGACTTGTTCATCTAATGTTTTGCGGATGTGCCTCATAGGGACCCCTGGTTGTTGCAAGATATTTAGCACACTGGTAGGTGTGCCTGATAAAATAGACAGGTATAATAATCAATAATAGCCAGGTGTAATAATCAATAATAAGCAATAATAGAAACATTAAATACTCATTTTAATCAGTTCTCAAACCTGTTATAGCTTCAGTGCATTCAACAAAGGCTGTGTTCCATGTCTAAGGACCCACAACCTGAAACAATACACTTAAACCCAGATTGTCTTTCTCCTCTGTGCGCTCGATTGATAGGCTCTGTACCATAGCTGGGTGGTGGAGTCTGAAAGGAACATCTTGGCCGTTTTAGAAGACCTGCCGTCTCTGCACCCTCCCATAGATCACCTGTGTGAGCTTCTGCCTCGCCTGCAGGCACGCTATTACTCCATTGCCTCGTCTGCTAAGGTGAGGCCTCCAGCTCTTGTTTAGAGAAATTGAGAAAAAATCTTCTTCAATATAAATAAACCTGCATCTATCTTCTTATTTGACTCTCCTTGGTCAGGGTTGCTATGAGTCCAGAGCCTACCCGAATTATTTCACACTTACTTTGCCAACGTTAAAGCAAACGGGGAATGCAAATGGCTTTTGTAGCCAAGGTTTACGTGGTTACTTACTCTTGCAGCATTTGCTTTTGATCTTAAAGAGGTTGCATGATCTTCTGCTCAGGTCCACCCCACCTCTATACACATCTGTGCTGTGGTGCTGGAGTACACTACCAAGACGGGGCGAGTCTTCAAGGGTGTAGCCACCAACTGGCTCAAAAACAAAGTAGTGACCGACAATGGCCCCTGTCCCACTGTGCCCATATACGTCAGGAAGTCACAGTTCCGCCTCCCATTCAAAGCCAGCAATCCTGTAATTATGATTGGGCCAGGCACCGGCATCGCGCCCTTCATGGGCTTCATCCAGGAGAGAGCATGGCAGAAAGAACAAGGTAATAAAACCAGTTGCTGAATCAACTCAATTTTCCTGATTATTAGATCAATAACATCCGATTATTGCTTTTTCTTGTTGTTACAGGGAAGGAGACTGGTGAGATGATTCTTTACTTCGGCTGTCGTCATAAAAATGAGGACTTCATTTACCAGGAAGAACTAGAAGAGTTTAAAAAGGCTGGGGTGCTTACGCAGTTAAATGTGGCTTTTTCCAGGGATCAGGAGCATAAGGTATGACTACATTCCTACCAATTCTGGGTATTCCTCTATAGCAGTGGTTCTCAGTCCTGGTCCTGAAGTACCACTGTCATGTAGGCTGTGGTGTTTTCCCTTATCAAACACATCTAGTTTTAATCTCAGTAAGGGCTTGTTTATTAGTTGGATCAGTGAAAGGGGGGGGGGCAGGCATGTCTCTCGAGCTATGCGTCCATCAACTTTGCAGATCCCCAGCGATAGAGTAAAAATACAGCTGCAATCCAAATGATTCAAACCCCATTGCTTGCAGTCCTTTCTTCACATTCAACACAAAATGACACTTTCAATGACTACTGCGGTCTCAGAATTATTCACACCCTAAATGAAATCCCTCATAAGAGCACACATCTGCAGATCAGGTGGCAAATCAAGGGCTTTATTAGTTGCATCAGGTGTGCCTGAGATAAAACCTATCAAATACTTGGACTGGCTCAGAGTTTTTTGGATGTGACATTTGACAACATGTCAGAAATACGGCTCAAGTCAAGAGAGTTGTTCAAAAAGTTCAGAGAAGAGATCACTGCCTTTACACATCTGGAGAAAGGTTACACAAAGAGTGCAAAGCACTGAATGTCCCTAGAAATACAGTTCAAAGTTAAAGGAACTCTGGATACACTACCTGTACGTGGCAGAAAGTGCAAGCTAGCACCGGCTACCACCAGATTCCTGAGGCAAGAGGTCAACAACCTTTTTCTTAATGCAAATACATTCATTAAATATTGCAGATAATTCCTGTTTTCTGCGTTGACAAACTTTTTGACACTTGAAAACAAAACCTGAAATGATTATAAAAAGTCATAAAAAAATATATTCCTTGGATGGAAACATTAAAGCTGGACCTTTCTAGCACTGTTATACAAGATGAAGCAGTTGAGCCTCTCAAATTCTATTAATTACATTTCTTTCTCGGCCATTTTCAAAGAATCCTTTAACATGGGAAAGCCCGTAATGACACAACTGAAAAATGCAGCTGCATCCTAGACTTTAAAGTTTCTCCAGAACCAGGATTCTGTCCAAAACCAGTACCTTATAACTGTTTTGGTTGTTTTACGCTAAAAATTAAAAGATTTTATAAGCTACAAGAATAGACATTTTTATTTTATCAAGTCAGTCAAACTAGTCAAATAGATTGCACTGAAGGGAAACAACAGAGGTTTACTGTGTTATTTTACAGGTCTATGTCCAACATCTCCTCAAGCAGAACAAGGAACATTTATGGAATCTGATCCACAACAACAATGCACACATCTATGTCTGCGGGTAAGAAACAAAATGTTCAACTGAATTCTGATCTTAGATCTTTTCTCGACTTGTCGCATTAAAAAAGCATGTATACAAGGTTGAAATCAAGATTCTTGTGGTTGTTGACATTTTTATATCGCGGCTCTCTCGCAGTGACGCTCGGAACATGGCCAGGGACGTTCATGCTGCTTTCTATGAAATTGCAGAAGAGGTTGGAGGTCTGACGCACACTCAGGCTGTGGACTATTTCCAGCGGCTGATGACTAAAGGCCGCTACTCGCAAGATGTATGGAGCTGAACCAGACACTATTCAGCGCTTACCTCAGATTTGATCAATTACTTCAATTCTAGTTACCGCCTGCAGGCCCAGTTGCATGCTCGGCATGAGCTACAACACAGCCATTAAAGGACATTGTGAGATGCACATATATAAACCATGGATAAGCTACAGGGGATTAATACACTAGAACATAACATTGCAATACGTTTTGGCACTCCACTGTGCAAAAATCAGTGTTACAACATTAAGTGTATCTTTTAACAAGTGTGAAATCTGAATGATTATATTTATTTATTTAAATAAAGTTATATTAGATTTTGAATAAAGTAAGCCATTGCACCTGTTACTTTTTGACAGTATTTTATGTTTTGGCAAAAAGTTAAGTGTGATGTCATGGGTGAAAAATAGCCCTATTTATAAATATGAAGCACCCTTAGGACCTGGCTTGTAATTTACTCACATAGGCTGAGCAGTTTGGCAGGCTGAAGACAGTCCAAAAATGGGGTACTATTAGCTCTCAAGTAGCTTTTGGTGTTTTTCTTGTTTTAGAAGAGGCCACTTAATGAGACTTGTATACAGTCTCATTATACTTTATTAGGAACATAGCTTTGCCTCTGTACAACACCTCGATAGATTTGACATGAAGCAATCACAATGTAGTTGAAGTGTAAACAATTGGGCTTCACAGAAGTCTCTGCATTTTCACAAGCTCAAAAGTAATTGGAAAAACTAAAATATGCAAAATATTTTATAATCAACAACTGCCTAAAGTCTGGAGACCATGGACATCACTGAATGCTAAGTTCTTCCCCTCTTGAGTAACTTTGCCAGGCCTTTATGGCCACTGCCTTCAGCTGCTGCTTGAAAAGCATCCTAAATTGGGTTGAGTTTAGGTGACTGATCTGATCATGTAAGAACATTCAATTTATTTGTCTCTCAGATTTTTGTCTATTTGGCTCTCAGGTTGCTTTTGTGGTATGTTTTGGGTTACCTGTACTGTGAAGCACCATGCTATCAATTTTGCAGCATTTCAAGGAATCTGAGCAGAAGATATAGCTCCTGCTACTTCTACCAGCACAGCAATTAACACCATTCTAGAACAGTGCCTTCACCATGTTTAACAGATGACGTGGTATGGCAGAAACCTAGAAACCTAGATTTCCTTCTTAATACTGAAGGTAATCTTGATTTTGTCTGTCCATTTTTTTATATTTAATATAAATATTGCTATTTAGAACTGCTCAAATAATGCAAAGAAATGATTAGAATAATTATAATGCAAAGAAGTTATTATTCAAATGTAAACAACACAGTACTAATATCTTCTCTGCTATAATTTGACCCTGACTTATCAGTACTATTTGTCTGACTCTGCTCTGTGGAGGCATGAAATAACAGAAACAACACCACCAACGGAAATAGAAAAGTCTTTTAAAATGAAAAGTTAAAAAAACATTTATTACATAAAAAACAAAGAAATATGAAAACAGTCAATTAATTTGTGCCTAGAACGTTTACTTTCTGAAAAACTGTAACCTGAAACTGTTCAGAGCAGGAGCTCCGCGGGTCTGAGGAACCAGTGCTTAAGGTTGCAGTTGGTTTAGTGTTAATGTCCATAACTGGAAATCACAGGAGGTAACACAGAGGCAGCAGTCAGGGACTCTGAGAGAGGAGCTTGAGCTTGAACTGCTACCTGTGGCAAGTTACCAAAATACCTCCCATCCATATTTACAGGAGGGTTAAAATGAGAATGGGCATGGGAAGACTTTGGAGTCCAAGCATTGCTGTCCAGGTGCTGATGACTGTGTCCATGAGAATGTCCACAAGAATGCCCATGGCCGTGGCTATGTCCGTGGCTAGATCCAAAGCTGTTTGCGACGCCATACCCGGAGTATGGTGAAGGCACTGTGTAGTTCTGTTGTGCGTAGGTTGCGTAAGGCCAGCCGTCTAGACTGTTTGGCTGACTTCCTGCAGCTTGAGGAGCGGACAACGGTGCTGGAGCATAGGCCTGAACAGGGTATGACCCTGGTGGTGGGTTGCATCTGAAACAGTGAAAACGGTGAGAAACTGAACTTTTCTATATAATAATTCCACTTTATTAGGACTTTTCTAGGACATTCTTTTACATTTTGAAGCAGTAGTTCAGTGAAGAACCAAATGAACATTATTTATCATTGACCCAAGCTGCAGTCCTTCAGTAAGTAGAAGATTCAAACCTAACATTGCTAATAAACATTGGGACTATCACCAATCCCATCTTGATAAACACATGGCCAGATATGCATGTATTTGAAAGCTTCCTAGACAACCTGGTTAAAAAGATGGTTAAACACTGGAATGGTTACTCAAAATGACACCCCCAGTCTTCAGCTGTTTAAAGGCTTATTTTTCTTTTTCTAGACTAAAATGAATCATGCTGCAATTATTGGGAATTTCTTTACAATGATAAGCCCTCACTTTCCACATCCTTGAGTACTGTTATTTCATAGAAATATATTCATGTAAATATTGTACATGAATATGCAGCTCTTTTGTCGAGCCAGTTGTGATGAAAAGATGAAATAATCATGACGTCAGAAGTAAATCTTGCACAAGGACTAGTGCCTACACATGCTTTAGTGTGTCTTTTAGTGTGTTAGACCAGATTAGTATTCTTCTCTAATCGGCTTGAAAAAATGTAGGTAGTTGGCTTTACCTGTCTTGGTGGAAGCACATACCTCCCAGGCTAAGGGAGGGAAAACTCCTAATATTGGAACAAACTAAAAATTCTGAGAATGATGGGTCAAAATACAAAAAAAAGGTAGGATAATATAATATAAATATTGTAATAATAAAACATTAATATTAGGTGTATTAGTTTGATAATAGGTATAGCAGCAAGTGCATGATCACTTACACAACATGCAGGGTCTTTTTTCGCTCCTCTGCAGATGCAGGGACAAACTGCACCCCTGCGATCTTCTTCAGCAACCTGAATGGCATTTTCTTCTCAAGCACACAAGCTCTGGACTCGGACATCTCCAAAACTGAAAACCATCCCATGCCATCTAATACAAAGCCTTAAGTTAAGGATACATCATCATATGGATGCAACATATGAGTTGTGTAATAAACACCCATGTTAAACATACTCCAATTATACACCCTTATAAATGTAGTGGTGGGTGATGTAGTGGCAAACATATTATTGCACAAGACATGATTTTCATGATACACAATATTTATCACAATATGCATTATATGTTAAGCAATATGATAAACATGGCACAGATTACGGGGTTACATCTTCAATCAACAGAAGGATACACATCTCTCCTATGACTACAGCCACAACGTTGCAGAGGAGCACTGTGTTTGGGATGAAGAGCGTGATAAGAAGTAGCAGGAGCCAGGGAAAAGACGCAGTGGGCACATTAACCCCCAGCAGCGGTGCCTTTCGCATGCGTGAGTTGATGGTCACCATGCCCAATACAGCAAGGGAAACTGGGATTAGGCCTGAAACAGAGCTCCTATTGGTGGGGGGAAACAGCAGCAGCTCCAGGAGTATGTGCGGAAGGCCAACGGAGGTGGAAAGAAGGAGTAGCTGGTGTAGAAACCGCACTGTGCCAACTCCTTTCTCTAACCCGCTGCAGAAGAACACCAGCACGCCAACACTGAGGATGAGGTGTCCCACATCCTTATGGTAGAAGCTGTATGTAAGGAGCTTGTGGACTGTGGTAGGAAGGTGTAAAATTAGGGTCATCAACAGTAGTCCTAAACACCACTAAAGTTCACTGCTGTTCAGAAACCTCAATTCCACGTGAAATCAATTATAGTCAAATATGAGATATTTTAGACTAGATTTATGACAATGCATAATTCCCCTCCTATTACGTGGTTATGCATCTCTTTGCCCCAATGGCAGTATCAGTTCTGTCAGATAAGGGTCACACCAGTGTGTTGAGTTCCTGTCCATTTAGCCCACTCCCCCACCAACTGGGTGCACCTTGCAGCTAGTGTGTGTGTGTGTGTGTGTGTGTGTTTGATTTTGGCATTTCAGTTGAGTGACAGCCAGGACAGGTGACAGATGTCAAAACTGACACCACGTGTCTCAGTAACGTCTGTGATTGGTCGGGATGCTCACAGCACAGCACAGACTGTTTTGGTAGAGGTAGCTGTCTATTTATCTAGCTAGCTAACTACGTTGCAGGCCTTTCTGCTGTTGCTGTGTTACTATTACTATTATTATTATTATTATAATTATTATTATTAGAATGCTGATACGGGTTACTTTTACAATGCATACTTGTGTAATAAGCCCCTACCATGGATGTTGAGAAGCAGGCTGGATTCCAGGCTTAGTAAATGTGAGGAGATGTCCAGGTAATTCGTAACGATGTTCAGGACTGAAGACACTGCGACTACGAACACGATTCCGCTGGTGAACTCCAGCGCAGAAACGGCTTGTGAAACCCCCTGTAGCCCTTTACACAGCGTGGGCAAACGCATTTTCACGGCGTTGTGGAAATGTGGTCTATAGTATAGCATTAGTGTGTAGAAATTATATACAGACTGTTATTGCTGCTAAATGACCATGATGAGAACCACGGGAGCGCTCAACACTTCCGTGCTGAGCAACTTCAGCGCACAGGCTCAAGGTAGTTAATCTGCGCAGCGTTTGCGCAGGAGCGGCTAATCTGTAGTCGCCCAGACTGTCAGCAGCAGTTTTATAAAAAAAAAAAAAAAAAAAGTATTTAAATAATATTTAAATAATACTAATAATTTTAAATAATTATTTAAATACGCACAGAGCTGGATTATTACTTTGAAAGCAAGGACAGATGTTTTGCTGACTTTGAGAGGTGCTGGTAACGCAAATATGTATTTCTGCACATGATAGTTGAATTTGGGTGTCTGGAGTACCAACCCACCCACAAACCTTGAAATTATACAACCAAGTCATTTTACTTTGAGCTGCCCGGGAAAACAGAGCATGCTACCCCACTATCTGACCAGCTCCCAAACACAACCAGTGTTCTGATTGAATCCTGATTGAGTAGCTGGAATCCTAAGGACAGAAAGGCAGGTACAGCAGACTACAGCTGGGACAGAGAGAGAGATTTGAACTCAAGGTGTGTGTACTCGCTGCCCCTAGTTCACTAGTGTGTGTGTGTGTGTTCACTACCACAGATGGGTTAAATGGGTTAATTTCTCTGTACATAGTACAGTGACAAATACGTGCACCTTTACATGTGTGTTTTTTGGTGGTTTTGGATGGTTAATAAAATGGCTATATTTGTATGGTAGACATCATAAACCCTGGTTCTTATCACCACTAGTATAAAGACACCGGAGTTGGTAAACCCTTTCTACAATATCTCATTTTACCACATTTCCAAAACTCTCTGGATGACTTGCAAAGGTAGTAACAAGTATTCACCTTCATCACTCATTCATTACATTCAAAGTATCAACTTAAGCTTTTTACTCAAGTGTAAAGTACTGGTTCCAAAACTACTTGAAGTATAAAAGTAAAAGGAAAACAAATGCAAAAAGCTTAGGCTGTGCCACAGGGGCCTATAGTGCACTACCCCACCTCCCCAAAAAATTTTTTTCTAAAAGCCATAATGACTATAATTGTATATTACACTGTTAATGTTCAGGAAGTTGGGATGCACTCGGCTACCTGATTCAGCTGCATATCTGCTCACTGAAAATGTATGCATTTTAGTAATATCAAATATATTAAAGGAGTATCTATGTGTACTACTGAGCATTAACATGTGTTTCAAGGAGTGGAAAATATGATGAGTAGTTGCCTATAAGTATTGTAATGGTGCAAAAAGTCAAACTTCAGAGGCATGTTATCAATAAGCTTTACTGGAATGTAAATGTGGGGCTTAGTTGGGACATTTCTCTTGAGTCTCTGCCACAGACATCTTTATACTAGGCTACATATGTCTGCTGTGTCCTTGCTGCAGTGTGACGTGACATGTGCAGGTGCAATGGCTCACTTACAAACCAATAGGGTGCCAGTATGGTATATGTTTATACTTCTCATCCAACCATTATTAAAATCACACTTTCCGTATGGCGCGATTTATCTTTATTATTTATTGTTGATGACAAGCTGGAATGAAAACAAACCGAAGTGAAATAGGAGCAATGCACATTTAAAATGTAAGGAGTAGAAGTAAAAAGTCAGCTGAAAAATAATTAGTATAATAATTAGTATAATACAGTATAGATATAGAAGTATAGATAACCAAACTTTCTACTTAGGTAAGGTAACTAAGTATTTATACTCTGTATTTGACACCTCAGATGACTTTGTGGTGGCCTTACCCATTGAATCATACAGAAAACTTGTAAAATATCAATGTAATCCCCCCAATAAATGGATGAATGAGTGAGTGAGTAACTAAATCAATTCTAGTGGTTCTTAAGTCAGTTTACCTCAGGGTCCTGGACATACAATGAGTTGCCTGCATTACTTGTTTTCTTATTCTTGGTTATACTTGGTTTTGCAATCCCTTTGCATTAGTAACCGTGCCAGTTCTTTCAGTTAAGGAATACACTGGTCTCACAAATTCCTGTCCTGAGTTTGAATCCACTTTTCCACAAACTAAGCACACTTTTTAACTATTGTGATGTGTTAAAATGATGTTGGGATTTGGTATTTCGGTCTGGTAATTTTGCTAGTTAGTTAAAGTGTTCCTGTCGTTCATCATATCTGTTAAACCAGTCCCACATAGACTTGAACAGATATGAAACCTGCAGTTGTTCTCCTGGAACGCTTGATCGTCAGTGCTGTGTTCTGTTCGCCTATGAAGCATAGCTAATATGGACAGGAGACTGGTGCAATCCTTACCTAACATGACTGATGCTGTCACTGGGACAGTAGGATGTGTGGACCCTATCGTCAGAAGACTGTAAGCTTGATTCCCAGAGATCCTACTGCCACCTGTGGCTAGGAGTCCAAGACAGAATAACTGGCCTCACTCTCTTTGAATGGGTAGGATAGTGCTCCTCTCCCCCAACACTTAACATGACCACCAGTATTAGCCAGCATAAACTAGCAGAAAGATGCAGTGGCACTAACAACGTCACTGGACAATTTAACACACTTGAAGCAGAATGCTAGCTGCCCAAGGACATAGCTTTTTGCCATTTTGTCACAAGCTCTATTGTGTTAGCCAAACAATCTTTTCAAAATAGCATCTAAATATAGATGATGGTGTTAAGGTATTGCTCCATGGGCCATCCTGAAGCAGAGAAAAACAAGCAAGGTGCCATTCCATTCTTTTATCTCAAGACAAAGACTTTACAACTCACCACCTACAGTTGGATTCGTGCCTGTCATGATTTCACACATCTCTCAACACATTTTTGACATTCCCCCTTTCTCTGCCTCTGTGTCTGTCCTGGGTTCCCTCCAGAAGTTATGGAAGAGCTCAGTCTGCTGAATAGATTGAAAACATGCTGACAAGGATAGCAGACTGTAAAAACAGGAAGTATGAGGTCAGTTATTGAGTCTTCATATCCATCAGTCTTGTACTTCAGTAACAAGAATAGCTGCATTAGTGGTTATTCTCCATTACTTCTAATTCTTTGTAATCCAACAGTAAATAAACTCAGATTGGTTTGATATGAAATGGTTAAGTGAAATCTAAAAAAACAACAAAAAAAATTGGGGACTGTTTTGTTCAAAAACATTAGTAAAATATTATCTGAAGGATCAGGCAGCATAATCGGGACCATTTTATATAATATTATCCAGGACGTTTTAAAGCAGCATTATGCGAGATTTGGAATTTCTTGCTCTTGGGTGCCTCCTACAGTCAGGGATTGATATTTGCACTGTGAGCTGTCCCTAAACACATGCTCACATGCATTTCTGGACTGCTTCGAGATACAGAACTGTCACTGAAAGTAAAAGAAGCATGTGGACTGACGTGGTAGAGCAACAGTACAAGATTTACTAGTACAAGGTTACGAAGTGTAACAGAGTTCTCACAAGTGTTTTCATGCCCGCTTCTCCCGGGACTCCCGAGCCCCGGGACTGATATAGCCCTTATTCTCTCTACTACAGCGGGGTCAGTGGGGCATCACAATGATTCAGAAGCTCTTATTTCAAGGTGAAAATACTGCTGAATGTTGCTTTAAGCTATCATCAGCACTATGAACCATTCTTATGTCTACATTTCTCTTGAACATTTCACATCATTTTATTTCATTGTGCAGAATTCTTGACAGTGGACTGTGGACTTCATCCTTTATCCAAGCCTGATGGATGACTTTTAAAGAATGATACAGCTATTACACTATGGATTGAGGTTTACTCCTGTCATTTGCATCCTGGAACACCTCATGTTTTGGTGTAATATTTAAAAAGGCTCATTAAACTGTGTATTGTCAGCTCTTACAGTATAAAAGTGGGGTTAAGCTTAGCCCAGAGCAAACAGCAGTATCTATAGTAACAGGTCAAACAGGAAAATAGGCAAAAACAAAGCGTGAGAAAAAGAAAACCCTGCAGGCACAGGGCAGGGCTGGGCTGGGCTGAGCCAGGTACGCACCGAGTGACAGGTATGATGCAGTAGTGGGTGGAACCTCTCGAGTCTTGATGCTGATAGTGAAGATAAGGGTGTATCACAATGTCAGTCTGTAGAGGCGGAACACTTTTCCCCCTCCAAGGAAGCTCAGATCATCAGGTTGGTTAGAGCAGTTGTAGCCTGAAAGAGAAAAGTAGCTACATGTAAGTGATAAATACAGCTAGAAGGGTTAGACAGACATTTTTTTCTTTTTGTTTTCAGGTACATTTCTTAATTTATATAGTTTTCCAGAAGACTCTTTTG
The DNA here is from genome assembly GCF_030463535.1 of Salminus brasiliensis. Classification (NCBI taxonomy): domain Eukaryota; kingdom Metazoa; phylum Chordata; class Actinopteri; order Characiformes; family Bryconidae; genus Salminus; species Salminus brasiliensis. The sequence continues at coordinate 17,896,863 of NC_132893.1, read as the reverse complement.
ACAGTTTACCAGGCTGGATTCTTATATCACGCCGAAAAGGAGTCTACGGGTTGTGGAGAGGAGCGGTCGAGTGGTTGCGGATGGAGGCGGCTCCGCTAACGGTCGTGATGGTCTGAGCTGTGGGGGTCTCGCTGCTGCTGACCTCCGCCCGTCCACCAGGTAGCTAGTTAGTTAGCTAGCTATTAGTAAACCAGCTTGGTAGCTGACAAAGTGCACCGTATTTAAACTATCTATCTAGATAAAACGATTCAGTGAATGTTAAATAGCCGCTGAAGCAGTCATTTAGTAATCATAGCTAGCTGTGTCTTTTAGAGGGAGCTTTAAGAGAGCTGGTTAGCGGTTTAATCACGGTCTGAGAGTCCAAATAAGGGCAGTTTTGTTCAGTTGGCCGGTCCTGCTGAGAGAAAGGTGAGAAAATGCTAAAAATACAAATAAAAAATGGTAGCTAAATGCTTACTTTCCTCACCATGTTGGTGTATTTCTGTGCAGTGTGTGAGGGAAGGGACGTGGGTGATTTTAGGCTCTGGTCAGTTGAGGGCAACGTTTGCCTAAAACCACCCTCAGACGTTAGCTAGCTAACCTAGCTATCTATAGTTACTTCATTGATATAGCTAGATAGCTAAATTAAGTACAAGTGAAAGTATCTAAAAACACTTCAACTGAGTTTTAAAGTCAGCTTTTGCCAGTAAAAAATAAAATAAATATAAAAATAAAAATACATTTGTCATTTTAGGTCAATTTAGGTCAAAATGTGTGGGTGTTAACAGAAAATGCTGACGGTAGAAAGTGAGGAGTGTGGGTAACAGTAAAGCATCCCAGTCTCCTAAAAGAAGAATAATTGCCCCACATATATAAACATATAATAAATACATACATAAATGAATAAATAAATGCCACTGAGCCACTGCTCAATTTACCAGGCTGGAGTCTTATATCACGCCGAAAAGGAGTCTACGGGTTGTGGAGAGGAGCGGTCGAGTGGTTGCGGATGGAGGCGGCTCCGCTAACGGTCGTGATGGTCTGAGCTGTGGGGGTCTCGCTGCTGCTGACCTCCGCGCGTCCACCAGGTAGCTAGTTAGTTAGCTAGCTATTAGTAAACCAGCTTGGTAGCTGACAAAGTGCACCGTATTTAAACTATCTAGCTAGATAAAACGATTCAGTGAATGTTAAATAGCCGCTGAAGCAGTCATTTAGTAATCATAGCTAGCTGTGTCTTTTAGAGGGAGCTTTAAGAGAGCTGGTTAGCGGTTTAATCACTGAGCCACTGCTCACCTTTAAAATCTCCAGGTGGTCAACAGAGCATTCACTGGAAGAGCTTAACCAGTGTCCACACTTCCCTAAGACAACTGAGTACACCAGCATCATTCCTTAGCCATTATAAACGGTACAGATCTGCCTAATGGATGTCCAGCCTAGGTCCACACTGTATGCATCCTACCACTATAAGAATATTGAATATACTTAATATAATTTTACTCTTAACTCTAATCAGAAGCATCCTGACATTTCTGAAGAGGTCTTTATCTGAAAGCTACACATAGCTTTCATGAAATGGCTAAACGCAGAAGGCGTAGCAGCTTTTTAAACACCCAGAATAAAATCAAGGAGTTATTATGCTACCCAAAAGAAATAGTGTACTTATCTTTAGCATGCATATTATACTTTATTTAGATTGATGTAATATAGGCACTGCAGAAACAGCGTTCATTTAGCTTCTAAGTTAATAAAGTTATTTGAGAGTTATTTGAGAGACACAGTCTGTACAAACAAGAAAGCTATTGTCCATGAGTTGGAAACAAATGTGACTTTTCCAGTCATGACAGGGCAGAACAATAGGTTTACCTCACAGGTGAAATACAAAGCAAGAATGTTTAAAAGCATGTTTACCTCCCTGTTACCTGTGTGTGTGTGTGTGTGTGTGTGTGTGTGTGTCTGTGTGTCTGTGTGTGTGTGTGTGCAGTCCATTACAGGCATAAGCGAATGAATAGTTTCAGAAACTGTGTACATATTATTTTAAGATTAACATTGGTATTGATAAGACAAATCACTGCAGGGAGAGGTGTATTATTTCCTCTACCGAACAACCAAGAACGCTCGCTCAATTTTAGGTGTGTTCGGAATAGGTATGTGGTTTTAATGCTGCTGTGTTTGCCTTGTCATTATTTGTAATTTACTTAAGATTCTCTTGCATAACCTGTAATAAGTCACTTTTTGCTATAATACAAATATCCGGTGTGCTTTTTGTATCAGACAGACGTGAGCTTAGCACACACATTCAACAAGATACCACGAAGTAAAGTAATCATGCTCATCGAAAGATTCATTTTAGAAAAGAATTCATTTGGATAGCTTAGTGTGGCTTATTTCAGTGTTGAAAGTGCATACCTGAACCAAAAATATGTATCATTTAATATATACTTTTTATATACTTTAAAATATTAAAATAATTGCACATTTTGAGAGCTACAGTTTTAAAGTAAAGAAGTTCTGACTGTATTTGACCAAAAGGAGGCTTCTAATTTAGATTCTTTGATTAATTATATATTTAAATGTAATAATAAACTATGTAAACATTACAAATGAATGATGGATTGAATTAATGAGATTCAGTTAGTAATATTTGCAGATTACACTGGGCTATCTTTCGCGATCCCCTTTCAGAAATGGAGTAAACATGAGATTAACCTAAAGAACCTTAAGAAAGGTTGAATTTCATTTAAAAGGCAATATACGTGTTTTGTTATTACTTTTAAAAATTCAGTAATAATAAGTCTACCACGTTAACATATGGCTTATTAGAAATGTAAACGAAAAGCATTGATTATTGAAGTTTCCAATGTTCATCACCAACATCCAGTAAGAGCAATAGTGGGTGCATGCCCAAACCAATGGTTATATGTTATCTCTATTGCACAGCTGTAGAAATTGTTGCTACAGTGTGGCCTCTTCAGGGGAACTGTAGCGTTCTATTGTCTTTGTTATTGAAACAATGTTTCAGTAAGGACAATGACCAGTGACATCTGCATTTACATATATGGGAAATGCATAAAGTAAACATTGGAAATTGTGGTGAAATATGTATGAATAAAACAGAAGAGCAGTTCTTCCTCAGGTGACTGAGAAAGTGCAGGATGTAATCACACTACAGTATATTGGCAAGAACAGCTCATCCACAGCTACACAGAGACAGGTATTAGGCTGAGGCATGGTTACTGCAAGTTTTGTTCCATGATGAAATATTGGGTCACAGTGATTCTTCCAGGAAGAACAATCCACACGGCACTAGTTTTTAAAAAAGTTAATGTGAGAATGTGTATTTTTTTAAATATGCAAAGAATACTTCCAGAAATTTCCAGAAATGCAAAATGTAAAAAAGGTCAAAAACATCCTAGAACCTATGCCAATGCACATAGTAGCTGTTCTGCTGGCAGATGGTGGCTCAGTACCTTTATTTAACTTTTTGGACGTTTACATATGCGTATCATGGACATAAAAGTCATGGCAATATTGGACGTTCAGTGATTTCTTTGAATTGTTCCTTTTTGGGACAGAATTAGTATCTTTAAGCATAATAATCTAGTTTAAGTATTCTTTAAGAGATAAAAATACACTAGAATTAGTTGGACAAGTTTACTTTTTTTGGGGGGTTTCTGAAATCAACACAGGGCCAAAATTATACATATAAATTCTGATCATACGTATCAGCTTTCTGAAAATTGGTAGCAGGCTTAACCCAGCATTTTGAAGAGTTTTAAGAGTTTTAAGAGTTTTAAGAGTAGGATCTAGGTCCCAAATGTCTGAAATACCCAATTAAATTATAGGAGACTATCTGTAATGACATTGCCAATCTCTGTTGCAGAATGGTGAGTTCTGCGCTCTGTGGAAGGCATGGCAGGCCGAAGAAACTTCTGGACTTTGTCCTGATTTTCATCCTTCTGCTTCATGCTGGTAAGGCTGGGTTTCACACACTATAGCAGCTTTCCTATAACAGTCAATTTAACAGCAGTGCAATTTATTAATAACATTTTTTGTCTTCGATTTACACATACCAAGGTTTTTTTTTGGTAGATTTCTGTAGCCATATATATCCTATATACTAATATGTTACATACACTAAAGACAAATCTGTTGGTACAGTATTGCTATTTTAGTCACCACTAATTATATTAGAAATCAAGTATCTATTATTATTAGTATTCAAGTGATGAGAGTGTAAGGGTAGCTCTAGGGCAAGGCCTCCTCCTGCCACCAGGGGGAGGCCCCGAGTCACCCCAGCCAGTGATTGAGCCCAATTCCCTACACCTGGGCAGTAGGCTATATGGGCACACAGATCCAGTTGCCCCACGGCTGGATCTTTTGACTCTGGTCGTGTGTGTCTGTGTAGTTCTTGAGTTGAAGGCTGAGTGTGTGTCACTCCCCTTCATGTGCCTCTCCCGAGTCTGTCTCCTTGTGTCTGTGCAGTGTGTGTGTCTGTGTGTGTGTGTGTGCGTGTAGCACACATACACTCGTGTAGCAGAGGAAGGCAGGAGTGTCTGTCTTCCCTGGTGTGTGTGCGCATGTTTGCACACATACACTTGTTTTACAGAGGAAGGCAGGAGTGTCTGCCTTCCCTGTAACTTCCCAGTTTTCTCGTTTCTTTTGGGAGATCCTTTTTGCCCTTAGTTGTATTTCCCTCTAGTGTTAAAGAGGTAGCCAGCTCTCCTCTGGCGTCCTTTGTTTGTTTGTTTCCTGCCTTTATTTCGCGTTAGACGTGACGTCTCATTTTTCATTTGTTTATTTGTTGGCTGCTTTCATAACTGCAGCTTTGGTGAAGCGGCAGAGCGTTCAAACCGCGCTGTAAGTGAGCACCACATTACAGAGAGCCTTTTAAAAAACGCCAAACAACAAACGTTCAGTACAACAAAAGGAACAGTAACAAAGCACATACACTTTTCTAATGCCCAGTCTTATGGAATATTAAACAATCAACAATATTTTTTCATTGGGTGATGTCACGCTCTAGCTAAAGCTAGAAAGGCTAAATAATATATTTGATCAAGGCCTACATACAGTATCCTACCCATCAATGATCTGTTTAAATATGTATTATCATCAAACAGGCAACTACAGGTATATATTGAGAAAGGAAGTGCGAATCATTTTTAAGAAGTAAGCACAACAGCCATTAGGGCTGGGCAATATAGTGTACATATTGGATATTCTGAACTAATGGTTCAGTTTCTAAAGGGACACTCAACAGAATACAGTCTTGTGCAAATGATGGCATAGAGACATCGCTGCTAAAGGTACCAGCACAATGACTTTATTTGACAACGTAATCCAGTGCAGTTTGCTGAGTCACTAAATTGTTATTATTTTAAAATATTATTTTAGAAATATGCCCCCCTCTACATTATTAGTTGCATTATATTGCTTGCATGTGTATTGTCATGCGTTCTTATTTTTTGATAGATTGATAGATAGATTAGATACTTAGGAAGGAAATTTAGCAGCCTCTAGCAATAAATGTAAAAAAATGCATTTGAAACCAACCGGAGATGAAAGGCATACTGAATAAATATGTGCATATATTGGTGTCCAGGAGTGCAGATGTACAGGATGTACAGTAAAGTGTACATAGTGCAGATTAAACCTATGATTAAACATCATTCTGTTTATGTTCCTTCCTTTGCAAGCCTGATTATTACAAACCTAAAAAAAATATTTTCACTTTTTTGTGGTTGGCACAGCAGTGATGTGGGTACTACTAATTATCCTCCTTTCTTATCCTCGTTTCTATTAGATGCATATCTTATCTGGCTATGTATGCTGAGCTGCATATCTCTTTGTGTTGTGAAAACACAGTACACTCAGATCTACTATTTAGTGTGTCACCAGGTGGCAGTCAGGCCTGTTAGTCACTGAGTTTCTGCTTTGCAATCAGTTGGAAAGACAAAAGCACATAGGACACCAAATATAACCCAGTCAACCAGCTGGACTGGTTTCATCTTTGATCTCAAACAAGAGCTGGTTTCTGCCTCTGAGACTGCAAGAAAAAAACATTGAGGATATGAATATGGGAAAGAGAGAGATGTGGGTTTTAAAGAAAGAAAGAAAGTCTGGACAAGGGCAAGTCTGTTTTTTTGACTCGAGACGGTATTCGTCGCTCATGCTAGGGTGCAGTTCTCTGGAACTTGCCAAAGGGGGCGTTAATAAGATTTGACCATGTAGGGAGCTCAAACTCTTTTTTTTTTGTATTTTTAAACTGTAAATAATGGAAGTTATATTGTTTAAATCTGGCTTTTTGATATCAGGTCATCATTTATCATATCATAGGCCATCATAATCATATGAAAAAAATACATTTTGGGAGGTGGAACATGCCTCCTGAACTCCTGCCAAAAGTTCTTTGAGTTCTCTCCCCTCCTAAATCACTATATGCTAAGATCATATAAGTCTGAACTATCAAATTTGGTAAATTGATAACAATGTTATACAACAATAGTCATGTTATTGCAACCTTCACATTCTTCAAAATGGCAATTTTTCAGTACATGGAAAAACCTATAAACTTTCAATGGAAGCCAGATTAATACATTTTTTAGATTTTAGATTCACCATGAAGTCATGACATGTTTAAAAGTATATAGGCTTTTTTCCTCAGTTCAAAATTATTTATTGCCTCATGTTCACTTGTGTTTTCTTCTCAGTCAAACCTGCCTTATCCTCATCAACAGACACAACACCAGCAACATCACTAAAGACTTCATCATCAGTGACAACTGTTACTACAGAAACCACTGGAACTACATTTACAGCACATTCGACAGTAAGCACCCCACCTGAAAAAACCTCAGACCCAACCTTGCCATCAACTGTGGCATTGTCAGCAACTGTCGGAATTACAACGTCCGTAACTACACCCAACTCCACTGTGCCACAGAACTCATCCACGATTTCAGCTATCTTAGCAAATGTCTCATCACCTTCACCCTATCCAGGATCATCTCTTCCACCCACATCTACTAATACTTCTACCATTTCAACTCCATACACAACTCCACACCAGCTCACAACATCTGGTAAGGGAGAGAAAAAGTTGTGTTCCTGTCTGTCTCGTTTTGCTGGAGTACATTAGAAGGTTGCTAAACTCATGTTTGGCTGTGAGGCCTGCCACCATGTACCGAAATTTCCTTTAATGCTCCTTAATGACAAGCCTGATTTAGAAATGAGCTTTTTTTTGTTGTTCTTGGTGTGGGGGGTTTTAATGCTGTCTTGTCCTGCTGTCTTAAAGGTTCAGATATCACAGATGGAACAAACACACCAACATTGTCAGTGGCGAACAAAACCACAGAAATCACTATGACTTCACTGGCCACAGCAAGCTCTCATGCTGCAACAGGTGAGTTAGCCAAACACAGTGGCCTTTGTTGTTGTGTGATTCTCAAAGTGAGCACTGGAAGGTTGCTGTACTGACCCACTGACTCATTTTTGACTGGCCATATTTGGCCAGGCATCATGCACTCATTGTTCTCCTGTTGCCACTTTTTTCCTGAACCTGATAAAACAGCTATTGTTTTTGTTTTGCTATTGTTTTGTATTAGCTGGTGTGGAATTTGACTGTTGCATTTTCCTTGCTTATTCTTAAATGACCAGGGACCACAGATCGAACAGACACACCCACATCGTCAGGAGCTGCACATAATACAACAGGTACACTGCCTTTTGTTTTTATTTGTTTTTGCATTGTGTAATCCTGAAGAATTGTTCTGCTGATCACCACCGGGAAAATAGTTTCTGGTTGGTGTGCCTCATGTAGGGCTGGGCGATATGGTAAAATAAATAAATATAATACAATATTTAAAGACTTTTTACATGTAATTACAGACTAAAAGCATCACAGCAAAAGATTCTTATAAACTGCTGTTCCGATACTCTCCTGTACTGAATAAAGTGATTTTTATTTATCTGCTGCTCTTCATCTAATTAAACCAGTCGAATTACACTGTTAGTAATAACACCTGCAGCTGATGAGTGTGTGTTATACACTAACAATATCCTCGATATGCTTAGAAAAGCATAACAAAATTTATCACAATACGATAAAATATTGTCATATTGCTAAGCTCTAGCTTTGTGATGTTCCTATCAGAGCATCATATATAAAGCAGACCTCTGTTGCTACCATTTTGACATGTGGTAATAGCAAGACATGCCCATAATTATTAATTAATTCATTTTATTCATTCATAGTGGCAATGCCCATGCCTTGCAATGTCACACAGAACTGTGGCAATGAGTGTGAGTATTCATCTTCATTAAATCATTAAAATGAAAAACTTTTAACATTATTTCAAGTAAAGAATAAAAAGTTGTTCATTAATAAATAATAATAATATATATATATATATGTCTGTCTCTTGCAGCTGTGTACTATTGGATGATGATCAGTGTTGAAGTAACTGGAAATTTGACCAATGAGTCAGACATTACTGCATGGGTAAATACTTGTACATCTTTTTGGTTTACATTTTTTTTATAAAATGTTATCTGATTTTTCACCAATTTTCTCCCCACCTTGAGCTGCCAATTACCAATTACCAACCCTGTACGTACTCTCCCCCCATTGCACCGATGCCCTCAACACTAGTGAGTGGGTACCAACACACACACCCTCTGACACGTGCGCAGACAAGCTCAGACTCTCATTTTTTGAACTGCTGCCGATACAACACCAGGCAACCAATGCGCCGCATACCTGGCTCCAACGCAACAGCCCAGAGACGCCAGTGACGGCCAGCTCCGCAGCGAAGAGGGGAAAGAGTGCCATCTACCCACCCAGGAGAGAACAAGGCCAAATGTGCTCTCTTGGGGCCTCGACTGCCGATGGCTAGCAGCATGACTGGGATTCGAACCTGCGAACCTCTGATCATAGTGACAGCCCTTAGTCTGCTGAACCACTCGGGGCCCCTTAGTTATAAAACTTTAACTTTTAAACTGCATTATTTATATATCATCTGAGGGACATCTTTTATTGAAAATCACAGTCAGAAAGGGGGAAGGGACTTACGTTATACCCACACCTACACTAAAATTGATCATTTTTTTATAAATCAGTTATAAGTTCTCAGATTTGGGAATTTTATTTTCTTAGAGGGCAGGGCAGATGTTGACCAAACCAATCTGCATAGGTAAACACTAATGTACTGAATTATAAAGCCTACGGTAAAACCTCTAATCTACTAAATTAATACAGCATTTCCATTTTCCTATTACTACACAGTCCCTTAACATACCATGAACCATGGTCATGTGCAAGAAATGTAACATCTTATAGTAGTCTTACAAAATACATTTCAACTGTGCTATTTCTTTTAGCTCCGGAATCTGTTCCAACAACATCTTGGTGAATGCAGCTCTACTCGTAATGCCACGACCACTGCCCCTGCCACTACTGCTACTCCATCACAAGTGGCATCAACATTTACCACCCTACTCCTTGAGCTTAGTAGTGGCTTAGACACCAACATCACAGCAACCACCTCTGGCAACTTCAGTTCTGCTCCCACTACACGGAATGTCAGCATAGTTACTGCAGTTCAGTTTCAAAACTGGACGTCTGAAAGCAGGTAATGTGACGACCAGAATTGTCTTCGTAAGTAACAATGTACAGTACCTTGTTAAAGGGTGTGTAGGCATTTTCTGGTTTTATTTTCTGGTGAAAAAAACTGTCTCACTTGGAGGTATCTACAAAAAGGTCATGACAACCTTTTAAGGCTTGGAAAATTCCCCTTATCCATCATAATACAGTAAGCTGAACGTTCTTTAGCAATCCACATTTAATCCACGTTATCTAATGTATTAGTAGTGAAGTCAGGATCAGATTAACCTCATCTTAGTATTGTCTCCACGTCCTTAATAATGATGTTCCATTGTTTTAGTGATAATCTTACCCATGGGTTTATAATCTTTTATCTGTCATTATTGCTTGAATAGGGATATCTCCTGAAAAACATCTCCATATTGTTTCATCTTGTCTTGTAATGAGGATTACACTAGCATATCATTGGTCTTATCTGGGCTGCAAAAAATATTTCCATAGGCACAGTAATGCACCCTTTGTCCTATTTCAGCTAAATTTGTACTTTTATCCTTGGTTTCCTGCCTCTCCATATGTATCTTGAATTCCATAAGAGAGGTACTATGGGACTAAGTTTTGTTTTATTGATTCTGTGTCAAAGAAAAAGATCAAATTCCATCTTTTACTATCAGCCCTAATTTTAGCATTTATTGGGTTGTTAATATTAGTAGGTCTGTAATACCTTTAATTCTGACAAATACGACAGCAAGTCATCAGCAATTAATTTTTAAATAATGCAATTTTGTGCTCATCCCCTTTAATATTAATCCCTTTAATATTTTTGTTTATGTTGGAATTTGCAAATAAAAGTGCTTTGTATTTATATTTGTATGGTATAAGTTGATTAAAAATATATGAATTTACTTGATTTTTGGAATCCTCATGTAAGGAGGATAAGGCTAGTTGAGGCTAGTTATGTGGCTTTAGCAGTAGTATTGTACATTTTAAGCCGCTGGTGTTATGGAATAGTGTTAAAGTTTAGTAACTGACTTGCTTTTGTGCAGCATGTGTGTTGCTTGTAGTATAGATGTATCAAATTTCATATTTTGGCTCATTAAGGACCTCTGAGGATCCTTTTCTTTTTCATCACACAGTGTGAAAGCAGCGACTTTCAAAAAATCTCATGCATTTGAGTCATACAGAAATCCTGTTTAGAGTTCCTATTACGGGTATGGCGGCAACTAAAGCATGACGCACGTCTTCAGAGGTCTATGCAGTGCTTAGTTAGCAGCCTTTCATCCTTATTGGTAAAATATTTGACATGCACAAAATTAGGATTATATCACTGGTCTTAGTAAATAAAGGACTCCATGGTAAGGTCAACAGTAGACGGCTGTTCTAATAGCTTAAGTGATGTTCTTTTCTCCTTGTTTGCTTTTCAGTTCAGTAAAAGAAAATGAAACGGCTACCAGTTCCTTTCAAGTAAGCACCAATTTCTGTTTTATTGAGTTTGGTTGGTGTGTTTACTCTGCTATTGTGTGGTTTCTCATTAGCTGTGTGTATATTTGGAATGACTCATTTTTTGTGAACATTGTTATTTTCAGAACATTGAGGTCATGTGTGACGAGAAGACGACCATACGGTCAGTTACGCCTGTAGTTATCTCTTGGAACCCCATCCAGTGAAATGTTCTAATACAGTGCTGAACATTATCTCTGATGCCACTGATTCTGCTTGTCCCACAGAAACACTTTGTGCACTGTGCTGTTGGAGTTGAGTCAACAAGCCAGTCCGTGCTGCATCGCAGACATTGTAAACTGTGGAAAAAAAGTGGATTTGAACTCCACCATCCAGGGCCAGGTGGTTGGAAACAAAGTAGATAGAGTAGGTAGGTGTCATCACACATGTGTCCAACAATACAATTGTGCAATTAAGGGTCAGTGTGCAATTATCTGTAAATAATCTGTAAATAATATTGTTCTCAGGTTTTGACTTTTATTATTTATATTGTGTATATACTTCCCCCACTGTGGGACTAATAAAGGATCATCTTATCCTTTTTTATTTTATTAGCAGGATACAAAAACGAAAGAGATTGATATCTGGAATGTGAAAAAGTTTTTTGTTTTGTTTTTGTAATAGCAACGCTATATTATCCGTAGAACGAAATAAGGGGAAATAGTTTATAATAAGCCCACTTACCCCCTCTTTTATCTCATTTAAATATTAGAAATTATTTCCATGGTAGGTTTACCATGTTTACCAAGTTCAATTTTGACAGTTATAATTCACACCTGTTTTATATTTATTTGCTTTAAAAAAAGGAAACCAATAGTTATTCTGACTTTATTGGTAGATTTCTTTGTGTGTTGAATTAGAGAAAATGCTTAAATTCATACCTTTAAATTGGCACTGCTAGCCCCAATAAGCCCACTAACAAATTTTTGACAGGATATTAAATCTTGTTCACTAGGTACGCTGTTGCAGCCTTTTATTACATATTGCTGTTGCACTCTGCTGTTTGCTTTTGCCGTTTCCATATCCAGTGCATAAGTCCTGTGCATGACCATGTTTTTTTTTGCAATAGACAAAATCAGAATGTTTATAAACATTAAGGTTTGCAGTACTCACGCTTTTTAGTTCCCTATAAGATACAGTAAGGGTAACTGGTACTTTTACTTTACTTTTGTACTTCAGTACAGAATGGATTAGAAATGAGGTAGAGCTGGTGTATTACTGAAACTGAAATGTGTGATAGGATCTTATTAAGCTTATTAGGTCCAAAAATAATGTTAAAATCCTGTTGAGTTGTATGTACTCATGTACAGATAGATTTATAGATTGCTTTTGCAAGTAAGTTTGCCTGATTTGCCAACAGTGAAAGGGGTTTGTAATGATTCTGCGACTGAAATTGGAAGCTTTAGGAGTTGTAACGGTTCTATTGCCTTGGATGTTCCCTGTCTGTCAAATACCACAGCTAACAGCTCATGGTGAGTTTAACGGCAGCCAATATTACCAATATTAAATTACATGATGAACTCTGTTACATACTTGCATACCTTTTATGTGCAACCTTATGTACATTCTGATGTTTTTTTGCATTGTTTCAGCAATGGAACCAATGACATTGTGTATGTCTCTTTCGGGACACAGGATCTAATAAACTGCAGCTCTAATTATGGTAAGTATAGAAAGCTATGATTAATTATCTAATTATAGAAAGCACATAATGGCTGAGTTGGTCTTCAGTTATGTTGACCAGCATGATCCTGTTACCGCACTTACTGAATTTCGGACAGATCCGACCTTATTGACCGAAGGATGTCCCCAAAGTAATACTAAGCCTAGGCCTGTGATGGACTACTTGTGTATGACAGTTCCCAGAGTTACCAAAATTAGATCTCATCCACCCTAATTATATATATTTGTTCCTCTTTATACATTAAATAAATTCAGATATTTATCAAGGTCATTTGGTAATAAAAGATAAGCTAATTATTGCCAGTCCCAATTGCTGAACTGAGTTAGCGTTTAGTGTTATCAAGACATTCAAATGAAGTTATTATCATTCTAATAATAAATTCTATTTCTCAGAAAACCATGCAGATTACTGTTACTGTTCATCCTACTGCAACAGCACTGGTAAGGTCCTAACAAATCTGAAAATAATAGTTGTATGAATTCATAGCTTCAAATACAGTTTCAACTCAAGCCATCTTTCTCTGTCTTCATCTCTTTTTTTTTTTTATAGCCGCCTATTACAGTTTGGACTTTGTAGTTACAAACTCCAGCATTAATACAGAATCACTGGTATGTTTAAATTGTTTATCTTGGATATGTGTATATACCATTTAGTTGATAAAAAGGTGAACTGAGCTGTCATGTGCTATAAGGTTGATTCTTTTGGGGGGTGTGGGGGTCCACAGATTCCAGAATTATTAAACAAATCACAGTGTGTCAATGAGTAAGTCTACAGCCATCTGTTTTGTATTGGTTAATAAATTAGGCCTTCATTGGCCTTCCTTTCTTGCCTCTAGGCAAGCCACTGAAATATTACTCTTTCCTCATTTAGCTCTGGGTGCAACCTATGGCATAACGTTTCAAACATCTATGAAGTGAGTTATGTCTTGATATTTAGAGATAGTAGTGCAATCATGTATTTCTAGAATAAAGTTATTTTCCAAAGAATATTTATAACAGCCTAATAACCGCTTTGTTCATACAGAATTCTACAGTCCAGTGTACAGTAAAAAGGTAAGCTCCTGTTTAGCTACAATATGAATTTGGGTTTTGTTAATGTGTTTAGTAGATAATATGTGTTTAGTTGTGGTCTAAATGGTTCAACTGCCATTACAAATTAAGTTTATTAGCAAAATGTACTTTCAGCTGTTTGCAATTAACCAATCATTTTAAATAGCTCAACACAACTAATAGAACAAGCTTTCTCCCAATTTAACAGAAAATGCCACTTTTAATGATGTCTGCAGTCTCAGAATTATTCAACCCCTTCATTATAATTGTCTTTTGTCCTTAGTGGAGCACCCTTTTGCTATTATGGCACAATGCATAGCCAGACACCAGCTTCTGGACACGGTCCTGAGTGTTCTTAGCCCATTCCTTATTGACAATCTGCTTAAGTTCGCTAATATTCTTGGGTTTCAATACTGCAACCACCTTCTTCAAATCCCACAAAAGATTTTCAGTCAAGCAACTGTGACTGGGAATCTTCCACGGCATCTTCTAAAACCAAGTCTTGGTGGATTTTAAGGTATGCTTGAGATTGTTGTGCTGTTGGAAAGTCTAACAGAAAAAGTCTCACAGAAGGCATGACGTTTTCTCCTAGGATTTCCTGATACTTAAAAGCCTACGCTGCAGGCTTTAAGTGCCAGAAAAAGCAAAGCAGCTCCAGAGCATCACCAAGCCACCACCATGCTTCACAATAGGCAGGGTGTTTGAGCGTGTGCTTCCACTGATCCAAACATACCCAGCAAGTTTTGTTTCATTGCTCTGCAGAGGTTTTGGGATTCTGTTATGTGGAGTGAACCTCTGGAACCTCTTGTATGGATCAGCGGTACTTCTGGATGAGTCATTTAAGGGTCAGGAAATCCAGCATGCCTTTTCAGAATCAGAATCTCTTTATTTCACCAAGTATGTTGCACATACAAGGAATTTGTCTTGGTGAGAGCAACACGTATGACAAGTAACAAAAACACAGAACACAGATTATTTACAGTATTAAACTAAAGGAAAATTATACTAAACAGTTGTAAGGAAGCTGAAGCTTGTGCATTATTGGACCTTTTAATAGGACAAGGATCCCAAGCATACCTCACTAGGTCTACCAAGGCTTGGTTTCAGAGGTCCTGGAAGATTCTGGAGGAGTGTCTGTCACAGTCGCCTGACTAATATAGAATATTAGTGAACTCAAGGCCATTGCCTATGAGGAATAGGCTGAGTCCTGTTCCTGCTGTCAGAAGCTGGTGTCAGGCTGTGCATCACGTTTGCAGCAGGTCATAAAAGCAAAAGGGTTCTCTGCTAAGTACTAAAGAAGCTTGTGATGAAAGGGGTGAATAATTCTGACACTGCAATGGTCATTAAAAGTAGCATTTTATGTTGAATTTGGAAAAAGCACTTGTTCTATTAGTTGTGTTGAGCTAAGTTTGCACATTTTGCTAATAAATCTAATTTGCAATATGGTTGATTCTAAGGGTATGTGTACATTAGATAACTGTAATGACAAATCTCAAGAACTGTTTCCTCATGTGTTTTACACATTTACTCACCAATAATAATTTAGTTCAGAACTGATGTAATGTTGGTATTTTCGGATTGAGCAGAGAACATTTACACTGCACTTCATGTTCTGTTTGATTTTAATGATCTGTTGTTCTTTTTAATATTCTGGAAAGCTGCAAAGCCATTGTGAAACTGAAGTATGCCATAGATGTGTGTTCAGTCAGTTCAGCATTGGTGAGTGCTTTGCGACTTCAGAAAGGGATTCAGACTGATGGATCTGTCATCAGAGTGGGTATGTATATTAGTTGTAAAACTATAACAAAATATTAGTTTTAGTTATTATTTGTGCATTAACATCTAACTAGCTCCATGAACATGAACTGCATGTTAGATTATAATGATAATGATAATGATAAATATTAGAATAAGAATAATACTTTAATATGTTATGTTTAGATGATACAGTGTGTTTAATACAGTTCATTGCCATTTGTGTGTGTGTGTGTTTTTTAGCCATATGCAGCTGGGAGAATATACCAAACCTACATTACTTACAACAAGGCAAGCTGGATGTTAATCTCAGCCCTTCCCAATTCTGTATGTTGAACCAGAAGTTGGAAAGATTTCTGAATTACTGGTCAGTTTTGTAGTCCTCAAACCTTAGAATTTTGCATACTGAATTTTTGAATATTGAATACTAACTCTTAGCAAAGCGGATGAATATTCACCTGCATTAAGAATGGGTCATGTGACTGGATAACAGCAAAAATGTTTTATATTACAGCACAAAAGGAACGGATCTAGCTATATTTCTGAAGGAGAACTGTACCAAAACCCCAGTGACAGTCCCACCCACTAGTCTGCCTTCATCAACAACAACAAAAAACTTCAGTTCTACCACTACAATTGCCACCACCCACCCTGCCGATAATACAACTACAACCCAAAAAATCACAACGCCTTTGGAAACAACAGTGGTTCAAATAACCAAAAGCCCAACTACCCTGAACACCACTGTGCCTCCAAGTTCTACGACTTTGGACAAAACAGTTACAGCAATGACAGTGAACACAACAGGTTGGCTACTAACACTCACTTTTTCTAGGATCTGTCTGGTCTTGTGTAACTTGTAGCATGTACAGTTTTTGTTAAAGTATTTGACCCACTTGTTTCTGAATTACAAATAGTACTTACACATATTTAACCATATATAAACAAATGACAGGACACAGTTTCCTTGTCATTGGATCAAAGTGGTTTATACCTGTGATCAAAGTAACCACAACCCACCAAAAAAACAGGTCTTTCCCAAATCCAAATTTCAGTCATTGTCTGTACAAGGCAACTAACTTGAAAATGTGAGGGGATAAAATGACTTGTAAAGCCATCAACCACATCTTGTTTGACGTGCTGCTCACACAGTGACACTGAAGAGCTGATTTTTTTTCTATAAAAGTTCTATAGTGCAGATGAGAGTGCTATATGCAGGCCTAATCCTGTCCACTTACTTTGTAAATATATGTCGAATTTGTGAGTGCTTTTGTACTTTTGGCATTGTACATGTGTATAGCTGAATCAGGTGCACTGTGTTGCCCCTGTTATTACTGTTGTCCCTGCTGTTACTTAAATAATGTTAAGTGTGAAATCCTGATGCACATTTATGCCACTTCACCTACAGTCTCTACAAACTCGTCGGCTAGTCCAGAACTGGCAGCTGAAGGTCTGCTAAACCTGAGCAAGAATGTTTCAGCTCTGAACTCCACCCAGGTGGATGCCCTTGTGCTTCAACTAGAGAAACTTCTTCAAGGGCCCAATGTCAGTCTGGCTTTGGGGAACACTTCTCTCAACATTGTCAGCAATCTGCTGGATGCACCAGTGAAGACGCTGGCGTCCTCATCAAAAAGGTGGAATGAACAAATGGATAATTGTGTGGAGTTGTTTCTACTTCGAAATGATGTAGAGTATGCACATTAAACAGCTGTTGCTCCTCTGGTTTGGTCCTCAGGATCATTGGAATTGTGGATACTGTTGGCTTGAAGCTGGTGGTGCAGGGACAGAGTGAGAGTATTCTCTCCTCATCCTTGGCTCTGGCAGTGAAACGTGTAAATGGGGCTCAATTTCAGCAGACCACATTCACTATGACGGACTCCTCCAACCTGCAGGTAATATTTCAGAAACCAGTCCTGAGACTGTTTGGGAGCAAACTGATGATGATGGTTTGCGTAAGAAAACTCCTACAAGTCATGGGGGCACCAAACAGATAAGGAGGCTACACATAATATTTAACATATCAACACAATACACACAGTTTTTAGAATTTATGCTCTATAGATGATGATGCTCTCCTACACTGCATCTATATATAGCGACCTCTCGTTTTTTAGGGGCTGTCATTGAATAGTATACACTACTAGATGCTCAGTTAGAGTCTGAGTTTAAAACACTTAGTCCAGTCTGAAATAGTCTGTGCTCTCACACACTAACTAGTTCATTTTTTCCAACTGTCAACTCTTGCGTTCCTCTAAATCTAGGCTGAGAATGGGGCTAAAATAGGACAAGAAGTGCATAGTGTACACACTCAGAACAAACTTTTTCAGAACAAACAGAAATGTTTAGCACTAGTATAATTTCATTGATTGATGAACCTTCAATACATTTCAGAATTATTTTGTCAGATTGTGCTTAGACACTCAGGGAAAGCGCATGGAACTACTTCTTATTTTGCTGCTTCAGTGCTCTGAAGTTAGATAAAACCTACTGAATAAGGCATATGTTGGTATGTGGTGTAATGGGTATAGGATTTATGTATATGTATTTAGATATAGTCACACATTTCTAATGTTAATAAATTGCTCAATGGCTTATAAGTTCATGAACTGCCCAATGGCTTATGAGGGGTTTCTGTATGCAGCATTAGGCTGAGAAACGCCGGAGGATGCCTTTAGTAAATCAGTTACTGCCTCAGAAAATGGCACAAATTGTCACAATGTTTTGCATAAGTGGCTGAAATGAGAATGATAAATCATTTGCAAGAGCTGTCTTATGGTTGACATATGCTTGAAAAGGCATTAAGAAGATGAGTCAGATTATGATCTACACTGATTTAAACCAATCCTTTTGTTTGATGTTAGATCGGTGGTGGTACCAAGTTCAAGAGAAGCGTAAGGGTCACAGATCTGCCTCCTCAGGGTTCAATTGCTCTCCCTTCCTCCCTCCTGGACAGTTTCACTTCTCAGCAGCAGCAGCTGGCCTCCAGAGTACAGTTTAATTTCTACCAGAAGAGCACTCTTTTCCAGGTGTGTATTGTGTCTTTTCACTAGAAAGTATTTTTGTAGTACTTTCTGTTTTATATATATATATATATAAAATGTGAGATGCTTGCTCTTATGACTGTGTGTAGGATAAAGCTTTAGACCCGAATGAAACCTTGCTGATCAGCGGAGTTCTGGGCACCAGTGTGGCTAACCTATCTATCTCCAATCTGCGGGACAATGTAATAATTACCCTGAGAAACACAGAGTCTGTTTCGGTCAGTAAAGGCTTCCCAGCAAGCATATTATCTAAATATATGAGTTCTGTAAATCTTTTTTTGTATTTTACACTAACTTTTCTCCACTTTCTGCCACTCTCTTGACAGACTAATTATACAGTATCCTGTGTATTTTGGGATTTTGGCTTCAATGGTAAGGAATTTCTTAATACACTAACTTCTAATACTGTTAAATAATGTTTAGTGCCAGTGGATAAATAGTAGAAATAAGGGAAAAAATGATTATTGTAATTAAACAGTGTAAATTATTAGCTTATTTTACCTGAGCAGAACTGCTCTAAAAACTCCATTGTGTGGTGCTGCTGTTAATGTCTTTTACAATCCTTACAAATCCTTGTTGTCAGGATCTTGTGTACACTGTAATTTCTGAAGTAGGTACAGTGTTACAGTGTGTGATTAGATTTTTACCAAACCATAAAAATCTATTTCCATTATTAAGAATTAAAGATTCGTAAACCAGTGCCTCTCAGTCTGACTTCCCTCTCAACTTAGACTGAAACAAACTAGGAATGCCTATGCACCTTTTGGCACATGCCCGGGGGCGTTACATGTTGTAAATACATGCTACACAAAGAGTTTGCTAGTGTGAACCACTACCAGAGATGGGACAGCAGGGTGGATTCTTTGGATTGGCTTTACTGTGGTCTGTGTGTGAGGCAGGACCCCCATTGGTGTGGTGAGTAATAAAGGAAAGGGAGGAAAAGGGTGCAATTTTTGTTTGACACAGAGTTGGACTGAGAAGCAGGGGTATATAAAGGGCTTGAGGGGCAGAAAGAGGAGTTTGGGACGTGGTCCTTCTCCTAAAATTCAGTTGTAATAACTCTTAGTACACAGGAAACATTCAGCCAAGTAAACAAGGCTGCAACTTTGCATCCCATTACTGTATCACAGCTAAACCATTCTGAAGAAAGTAATGTACATATGCATACCTCTGCCATTCTGCAGATAACAATCACGTAATGCTGTTACTCAGAATTTAGATCAGCACACTTCATCTGCATAGGCACTTTTTTATGAGTTAGCTTATAATGACAATAGGAGTTGATCCAGGAATGTTATTTAAAAACTGTTGTTTTTTTTTTGTTTTTTTTTGGGGGGGGGGGGGGGGGGGGTGCAACCATCCGTGGTAATGCCCTAAATAGACCGAAGCCATCTTGAGAATGTAAACTATGTTTTGACTGCAGGCTGAAATATGCTGTTATTCATGTACCCATGTCTTGGCTATTTAAATGTTTACTGTACAACGTTATCCCCAATGATTTTTTTTTATGTTTTAACATTTACATCAATTATTCTTTGCAATATCCTATTCTTTTTATTTTTATTGGTAGATGGATTTGGTGGCTGGAACACTAAGGGGTGCAGTGTGCTGAACAGAACTGAGAATGAGACAGTATGTGGCTGTAACCATCTCACCAGCTTTGGTGTGCTGCTGGTAAGAAACAGCTCTATTTAAGATACAACTTTTACCCAGGAAAATCAACGTGATCTGCCCTGATTTGGACAGACGCCTGACAGTAACTTTAAATGCAGTTTATTTATACTTCATTTATACTTACATATACAGTGCCCTCCATAATTATTGGCACCCCTGGTTAAGATGTGTTCTTTAGCTTCTAATAAATTTAGTTTTTTTCTAAATAATATAGGACCACGATGGAAAAAAGAGTAAAATCCAACCTTTAACTCAAATGAATTTATTCAGTAGGGGAAAAAAAACACATTAAGAAATAATTGTTTAACATCAAATCATGTGTGCCACAATTATTGGCACCCCTGATGTTTATACTTTGTACAACCCCCTTTTGCCAGCAAAACAGCACCTAATCTTCTCTTATAATGTTTCACAAGATGGGAGAATACAGATAGAGGGATCTTTGACCATTCCTCTTTGCACAATCTCTCTAAATCATCCAGCGACCTGGGTCCTCTCCTCTGCACTCTCCTCTTCAGCTCACCCCACAGGTTTTCCATGGGGTTGAGGTCTGGGGACTGAGATGGCCATGGGAGGAGCTTGATTCTGTGTGTGGTGAACCATTTCTGTGTAGATTTGGCCAAATGTTTTGGGTCATTATCTTGCTGAAAGACCCAGTAACGACCCATCTTCAGCTTTTGGGCAGAAGCCACCAGATTTTGTTTTAAAATGTCCTGGTATTTCAAAGCATTCATGATGCCATGCACCCTAACAAGGTTCCCAGGGCCTTTGGAAGAGAAACAGGCCCACAGCATCACTGATCCTCCCCCATATTTCACAGTGGGCATGAGGTGCTTTTCTGCATACTCAGCTCTTGTGTTACGCCAGGCCCACTTAGAGCATTTGTTGCCAAAAAGCTCTATCTTAGTTTCATCTGACCAAAGCACACGGTCCCAGTTGAAGTTCCAGTACTGCTTAGCAAACTCCAAATGTTTGCATTTATGATTGTTAGTGAGAAAAGGTTTTTTCCGTGCATGCCTCCCAAACAGCTTGTTGGCATGCAGATAGCGCCTGATGGTTGTTTTGGAGACTTTGTGACCCCAAGAAGCTACCATTTGTTGCAATTCTGTAACAGTGAGCTTTGGAGACCTTTTTATTTCTTCTATCATCCTCCTCACTGTGCGTGGTGGCAAAATAAACTTGCGTCCTCATCCAGGCTTGTTTACCACTGTTCCAGTTGTTTTAAACTTCTTAATAATTCTTCTGACAGTAGATATAAACAGGTGTAGGTGAGTGGCTATTTTCTTGTAGCCATTGCCTGACTTGTGGAGGTCAACACACATATGCCTTACTTGAATGGTATGTTCCTTTGTCTTTCCCATGTTGAAGAGAAATGGCCTCTGTGTCACGTCATATTTATACCCCAGGGAAACAGGAAGTTGTGAATTACTAATTAAATGTTCCTATATACTCTGATCAACTTCGTAAACTACTGTAGAATTGACAGAAATACTTTAATTACATTTATTTCCTGAGAAATGTTAGGGGTGCTAATAATTGTGGAACAGGTGATTTTATGAAGAATAATAATTTCTTAGGGATTTTTTTTCCCCTTAAAATTCACTTGAGTTAAAGGTTGGATTTTACTCTTTTTTCCATCGTGGTCCTATATTATTTAGAAAAAAACTCAATTTATTAGAAGCTAAAGAACACATCTTAACCAGGGGTGCCAATAATTATGGAGGGCACTGTACATATAGAAATGTGTGAGTGATTATACAGCATACCTCAGGTTAAGAAGTTCCACCTGGGTCAAATGAAAGTCTTAGTTAGGGTAAGTGAACCTTTCAGATAAGTGCATTAGTGACATAATAGCAACAACCTTGCCTCATGTAGCAAGAGTGAGTTTTCTTATAGGCAGATATATTGCTAAAGGCTTACAGCAAGAAAGTTCAGCATGAAATCTAATGTACACATTTTTCCCTTATTCCAAATAGTCTATTAGCCAAGACTAAAGTCTAAAGTGTTTCATTAGTTGAACACTGATACGATCCCGGCCTGTTCGTGTGATGCTATTTGTTGGTCACTAGATAGCATTAAGCTTAAATCGACCACCACTTTGTGTCAACTGCTGGCACTGGATATTGTGACAAAAAAAATGAGCCTTTTATAGCAAGCAAGATATGTGGGATTTATAAAAAATCGCTTCCAATTACACACCATGCTAAAACGCTGATCGGTGCGACCAATTTGACATATTCTTCCTGTTAGAGTAAGTGGTTCTTGGCCACATTGAGCCCTGAAAAGCAGTGGTTTCCTTGCTGATGCAGATGTCTGACCTGTTAGATGATCAGTGATTGCTCAGTGAAAAGCTACAGATCTGAACTTGGATTTTCCATATGAAGGGACTACTGATACTGAAAGGACCACTTCAAATAAAGTGTCACTAAGACTCCTCTGCTCCAAAATATGCCCTAGACCACGGTTGACCCAGAAACAACCTGAAGAAGTAAGACCATGACAGTAGTAGTTCAGAGGTGGGGCAATTCAGACCTGAGGGTAAAAAGCTTGTTCTGCATGTGGTGTAATTAGCTGTGAGTCACTTACTGTTTTGCAGTTCTTTCGTTTTATGCATGTGTAATAAATGCAGAGCCGAACATGTGAGTATACTGTTCACTGTAGTGTGAACAGCAGAAATACATTGAATGTGACCATTACAATTTTCGTTGGGCCACTTTCCTTTGCTATGTGAATGTAGTGATATGCCTGTTTTATGCAGTTACAGAATTGCATCAAACCTATTTGTCTAGCATGCCGCCGATTGTATCAATGTTATCAGCATCATGACAAATAAATGTAAGCTTTGTTTAGTTGAGTGTTCTACATATTGTGCATTATATAGTCTATATTTTGAGTATTAGATGCTGTTTGGGTAGGAAATGACACGTCACCATATCTGCACCCTCTAGTGGAGTTTTCCAGGTATTCCATTTTTAAATCTGTTGATGCTCTCCAGATGCTACTACTGAACTACCTGTAACCCCTTTAGAAGTTCCGTAAACGGGCACTTTCTGAAACCTGCTTCAATATCTATAGCAAACCTTCTTCACAGCATATATTTGATGGCGACAATATTCTTCCTTTTTCCTCCTAGGACATTTCCGGACAGGGGATTACAAGTCGTCTGCAGGCCACCATTCTGACTTACATCACCTATATTGGCTGTGGCATCTCTGCCATTTTCCTCTCCATTACTCTGCTTACCTACTTGGCCTTCGAGTGAGTGTCTACTGGTCACTTGAGCTACAGCTTGCACAGATAAATAACAGATTTTTACGCTTATTATTTAAAAAAAATTTAGTAAAAAATAAAGTTAATTTTTTCCTGAAAGCCCTATTTCTAGAAGTGCACAATAAGGTGCAAAATCTTAGAGCTGTATTATTATTATTATTATTATTATTATTATTATTATTAAAATCCTAATTCTACTGTAGCACTTTAATGAATGATGCTTCTTTCTTTTAGAAAACTGCGTAAGGATATCCCATCCAAGATTCTCATCCAGCTGTGTTTTGCTTTGTTGCTGCTAAACCTGGTGTTCCTGTTAGACTCTTGGTTGGCCCTGTACCCCGATGCTGTGGGCCTCTGCATCTCCACAGCCTTCTTCCTTCACTACTTCTTGTTGGCCTCGTTCACCTGGATGGCCCTGGAGGCTGTCCAAATGTACTTTGCCCTTGTCAAAGTTTTCAACACGTACATTTCCCGCTTCATGCTCAAATTAGGACTCGCTGGCTGGGGTATGTGGACACGTGTTGTTTTTTTGGTGCTCTCTCTTACCTCAGTATTTTGAGAAAACTGTTGCTATAGTTTTGTTTAAAGTTCCAATAAGGCAATAGAACATATGAGGGAGTGAGTTATCATGAATAACATACAACTTTGAGTGTTCTATTGCGTTTATACAACAGAAAGTAAATAAAGTAGGTTCCTTAACAAGCAGCCTGTTTCTGCATCGGAGTAACGACCTACACTCACTGCACAGCCTGCCGTTCCTTCTCCAGCTCCTTAAACAGAGCAACAAATTAAAAGTTTCCATTTATTTTTTTTGTTATTGTGTATTCTTGTCTTAGTTTCCTTTGGTTTATTCTTGTTTTCTTTTGCTCAGGGCATTTACGTTGCTTCTTGGTTTTAGTGGAGTGATACAGTGTTTGTGAAAAACAGTGCTGTTATGGCAGTTTGCTTTTCAACAAATCAGCTAGCATGGCTGGAACTAACTGTTGTATAAGTATAAATATGTTGTATACAGTTTCATTATTTCTCTTCACAGGCATTCCTTTGGTGGTGGTTATCATTGTCATAGCCATTGATAAGAACAACTATGGACTTGTGTCGTATGGGAAGTTTGAAGATGGATTCACAGATGACTTGCAAGTAGCATTTGTTCATTCTTCTCCACTGACCGTCTTGTAAATGTAGACTTAGAGCTGGTATCTTCAGGCTAAATCTTTAGACTACATTGTTTGACAGAAGTATCCTTACCCTCCTTTGTCATTTTGTTTTTTTTCTCTAAACAGCTGTTGGCTGAAGAACAGCATTGCCTTCTATGTAGCAGTGGTGGCATATTTCTGTGTTGTTTTCCTGCTGAACCTCAGCATGTTCATCGTGGTTATGGTTCAGCTTTGTCGCATTAAGAGGCAAAACCCTCATAACGTACAGCACCGGAATAGCCTTCAGGACCTGCGGAGTGTGGCAGGGCTCACTGTGCTTCTGGGCCTCACCTGGGGCTTTGCTTTTTTTGCCTGGGGCCCTGTTAACCTTGCCTTCATGTATCTCTTTGCCATCTTCAACTCACTGCAAGGTAAGCTCCTCATCTACATATTGTGCCTTGTCTGCCCTTCCACTGTGCTATAGCACACCGCTCCCAAATGGAGTGGGTCAGATGAGAAGATAGTATGATGCAAATTCTGCAGGCTCTTTTAGTCCTAGGTAATATTATTCCTAGACTGTGCTCATCCCCTTAAACAGCCTAGACCCCACCATTTTCTACAGAAGTCCCTGTAGTTACTGTATAATATGCTTTAGTGTGTAGTAAATCTTAAGGCCCTATTCTAAATATCTTTTTTCCAGCCGTCAACCTTGCACCGAGCAGCTTGATTTAGGGTGCATCAGTGTGTCTTTGCTATTGTACCGGCAGGAAAAGTACGCCATGCGCGGCTCGAAACGTCTCTTAATTATTCATGGGTGTGTTTTGTGCGTAATCTGCGTGTCACTTCCTATTTCCTTTAATAGCCAAGTGTCTGACTTTGGCAGATTGCTATTTCAATGGTGCACAGCCTGTTCAGTGTTGACAATTCACTGCCAAGATAACAATGAGCGTGTGACTGTTGACGTCTGCCTAGGTTGTTTTCAGTCTGTGGGGTTCCTGTGTGTTTCGTTGCCAAGATAGCAATACGGCCGAAATTTACCCGAACACACCTCATTTCGAGACCGTTAATATATTCGCAAGCATCATTGCTATTTACACTATGGAGACGGAAGGCTTAAAATAGACCATTGGCGGGGTGTAAGTTAGCAATGAGCATTGCGATGCGCCTTGCGTGGGGTGTAAGATAGGGCCCTTGGAGTGTTCAGGGGTTAAAGAACCTTTTACAAAGTTAATATCCAACAGCAAAAAAAAAGTTTAATAATGTTACTTTATTGGAATCAACTCTTCTGTTAGAAACGGGAGTGTCTAAAAACTACAGATTCTTAATAAGCAGAATTTACTGTCTTTTTCTGTAGTACTAATAATAACAGGGTCACATAAATAAATCAATGGAAGATCACATGCTCACATGCAGTACATTATAGAGATGAAGTAGCACAAGCAGTTGTGCTGCATGCAGTATTAAAAATGTCACAAAGAAATCTGTTTGAACAAAAAGGTATATTAGCATTTTGCAATGTAGGTAAAACATAAATCTATATACCAAATGCCTTAAAAGTAACACATAGATAATAAAATTTGCCTTCTATTTTAGAACATACATTTGTATATATCAATAGCATCGTTGTTAACTTTAGCTTTGTGTGTGCACATCATGCAAATCATGTATATTTGACTGTCAGTTGGCATTTGTGTTCAGAATGATGAAGAAAAGCTCCTCTTTCTTTGCTCTCTATTTTCTTTTGTAAGTCATGCAGAAAGCTGCTTATCTCTGGAAATAGAACTATATACAGTATAATAGCTTAATTTTTAGCAGTAATGAAATAATTCAGTAACTGTATCAAAATAAGAAATAAGAAATATAATAAGAATATCTTTCTTTTCAGCTCAATGTCCTACCACATGTAGTACCATGTAGCGCTGCAATAGGAAGCATTAGTCTGCACAGTTCTGTATCATTAATCGTAGTGGATTGTAAACCTTAGAGAACCCCTTTTCCCCTCCCACAGGATTCTTTATCTTTGTGTTCCACTGTGCTGTGAAAGAAAATGTTAGAAGACAGTGGAGGATATACCTGTGCTGTGGAAAATTCAGGCTTGCAGAAAACTCCGGTGAGCCATATGATTTATTTATTTGTGTATTTTGTTCAGATTTTGTTGCTGCAATAGAATGTATACGTTTTTATATGATATGTGCATTAGACTTTTCATTAATCCCGTATACAAATGATTTTCCCTTTTGTACAACAGACTGGAGTCACACTGCAACTCAGAAGACGAAGAAATACTCTGTAAACAGGGTTGGCTCCTCATCACTCAGATCGTCCAATTCCAATAACCTGTCCAGCTCCACGACCTTCCTGGTCAGCAACAGCTCAGGATCAGGGTCGAGATCAGGATCAGAGAGGTCGCTAGGAATCAGTAAGTGGTGGCCACTATGTGTCAATTTTACAGTCCCTATTTCTTTTCTCGCTACTCTCTGCACAAAGCAGTAATACAAGAGGTTATTTTCCCCCAAAAAGCAGCAGCAATACGATGTTGTGATTGTCCAGACACTAGAAACATAATGGGATAGACCTCAGGTAGAGGCATGATATTAGCATAGTCACCATTAGTGTGTCATAGGGAAATGTTAAAAGTTATGAGAGCATCTTAGCGTTAAGGTAATCTTAACCGGTAGACTGTGCTAACATGCTTTCGGGAACATTTATGACATTAGAGCATTTAACCACAGCTTTAACCCAGTATTTTTTAAAAGTCTCTGTACCTGTTTGATCATTTCGATTAAAAAAAAAGTCTTTCTGTAATCATAGGCAGTCCATTTGATGACCGAGCCATCACAGCACAGGAGACCAGCTCAGATGTAGTGCTGAACGAAATCAACCACAGGAACCAGGACCAGAGATCCTACTGACCGGCAAATGAGAGTATTATTTATGATGTATATGTTGTGTCCTGTATATGTTGTACATAATATACATAGGGCAGTTTTAAAACACATATATGCTGATTTATATTTTTTTTCACATGTACCGAATAAACATTTTGAGAATAAGTGTTCAGTAGACTTAACCCTTACAGAAGATAAAGAGCACAGGCAATATTCTATAAAAATGATAAAAGACTGATTATTGATCTTTCTGTGAATGATTAGTATTGGCGAGTTGTATTTGAAATTAAATTATTTGCTACTTTTATACCACTGAAATCATTTCATGTTTGGAATACTTATTATTGTTCTTGATTGTGCCTTAGCTTGACTTGTTTTCATTTCATTATGGATCAAAATAAGTATTCTGTAAACAATAAATAAAAATACACTGACGAGCACTGTTATTAATTATAATTAATACTTATACTAAGACTAATATTAGTCAGGGCGTCATTTTGCTCTCAAAACATGACGTGGCATGAATTTCACAAAATATGTTGGAAACATTACTCAGGTTTGGATGTGTTGTTGTATGTTATTGCAGCCTTTCTGGTCCAGTCTGGTCATTCTTCGTTGAACTGTCTCAGGAACAAGATGTTTCCATCTGCAGCACTGCTGCTCAGTGTGTTTTTTTTGTTTATTTTTTAAGTCAAGAGACTGTTGTGCTAAAAAAAATCCAACTGATCAGCAATCCTGGACTGTCTGAGGCAATCATGCCACGCTCAAATCACGGACATTACGTTTTTCCCCCATTCTGATGGTTGCTGGCTATTGTTGGATTTTTATGACATTATTATTATTATTATTATTATTATTATTATTGTATAAATGAATGGAAAATAAAATGGTTAAAACGTTTCTATAATAATACCATCCATCAAAGTTAGTGGACAGGCCTAACATTGATCTATTTAGATTGATTGGCTAGATAGCACAGTAAGTCTAAAAGTTAATACTCTCAATACTCTCTTACCTTGAGGCTTAAGAATTTACTTAGGAGCTGCAGAGCACCATCTCCCAGCGATCACCAAAACAAATAGGAGATGGCCGCAGAACCATGTTTTATTAATGGCTGTGAATGATGTCTGCAGTTACCTAGATAACTAACTAGCTAGCTTACATGGCCCAGTATGGAAGGCAGCTAAATACCTCTAACACACTGACTAGGCTAAGTAGGAATCTACACAACTGGCTACAAGAAATGCTTGTGTGTACGATAGCCAACTGTTAAGTTGGCTAGTAGATGGACTGCTTATCCTGAACAGGCTGCATCTGAGTGTTTGGAGCAGCAGAAGTGTTTCTTGGTGACTTTTCAATTAAATGTGTGAGTTCCCTTAACAACCTGGGACAGCTTTTAGACATTTTGCCTGCTGCAACAGTGAAGGCTCTAATCTTTGCATAAACTAGCATTAGTTGACAGGTCTGTCTTGACTCGTAATCTAGCTAATCAAATGGTATAGACTGCAACTAGACATGATGCATAAAACTAAATGTGATGCATGAAATAAATAAAAAGTTAAATGAAAGTAATTAAAATTAAACAATGAATCAAATAATAACAATGCATTTAAAATAACGATTTCACAATTTACATCAAATGATTTAAATTAAGCTTGTATTCAGAAGTTCCATATTTAAATAAAACATTTAATTATTCATTCTTATTTTAACCATTCATTTCTTAATTCATCTATTTATATAATAATAATAATATTGACAAATAAATCCCTCTGTATGCATAATGGGGCGTATGATTATGACAGTAGGTTTGAGAAACAGTTAGGAGGCCAGGGGACAGTTAATGGTCAGCCAGTCACGTGCGGTGTCTGATGTGTAAGGGTGAGTGACGGTGTGTAGGTGGTTGAATGTTTAGGTGAATATAACACACTCAGACCCACATAAACACACAATACAATCAAACAGACCAACCCCTACCTGCACATGTGTGCACACACACAGTTCAATGCTTGTATGACAACTTTGCATAAATTAATGTTTTAATACCTGTTGCATTAAAGCAACATACAAGAATGTTGCTGCAGCATGCTCCTTACCACTGCATGAAGCGCTGAGGTGAACAAGTTCAGCATGGAAAGCAGCTGCGTTCAGGCGGTGGAGCTTATCAGAGCTAGATCTGCTAGGAATCCACCTGTGGCACGTTTTTTTCTTTATGCAAACACAGCATCACCTCTCTGAATGGACAGACTGGGCAGACACATAGCACTTACTGAGCTTCATTCTGGAGGAGAAAAGTCTCATTCCTCTCACTCAGTCCATGTCAACATTAGTAACATTAGTGAGCACCATAACTAGCAAAGACACAACCACGGATTTCTACAGGAAACTTTTCAACAAGATACGGCACTGAGGGGTCTGTTCCTCAAGAATTTGAACCAAACCTTGCTGATGCTGTCCAACCGTTCAACCCTGCATTCACTCCAGTTCAGTTTAACTCTCATTTTATTGGTTGCCATATTAAACAAAATGACACATGATCTGCATTAATGAAAGTTTGAAGTGTGGTCTATAGTATGTAATTCTCATGGAAAAAGTTAGGACACCCACACCTCTACCTCTACCACTATGTCTAAAATCAGAATCCGGTGCAGCACATCAACTGCAGATGATTAGAACATCCTTTGGAGGAGCCTGTCTTTTTAAGATCATGGACATTTAGTTTGCTTTGCTCTTGTTGAAGTGACTGATATTACATTTATGAGATCCAAAGAGCTTTCTGGGAGCCTTCAGAAGGAAGGCTGTAGATGTTTACAAGTCGGGGAGAACATTTAAAACACCTGCAGACATGGCCAGCAGGGCCAGTCTAGCTCTTCATCGTAGAATCCACTATGAATTCTTTATTGTATCGGACGACACTTGAGGAAACGTGAGGTCATCTGTGCGAACACTGAAGCTGAAGCATCCCGCAGCTGAAAGAATTCTGCATGGAGGAGAGGGAAAAAAATTCTCACAGTCGATAGCTAGAGACTGGTAGACGGTTAAAGGGAATGTCTAATGAGGTTATTTTAGCCAAAGGGGAAATACCAAGTGTTGGTGGAAGTACTGTATAAATAAAAATGCGCTTTTGTTGAGCACATTGTGAAAACACCCACAATGCAGGCTAGAAAAAGTAAGTGAACCTCTGTATTAATGACTTCTCCAAGAGCTAGTGGGACAACTGAAGTGAGATTGGAAGAGTGGGCTTTTGCCTATTAAATAAAGGCACACAAAGCCTGATAACTGGCAAATATGTGCTTCTCAAGAATTAGTGTGATTAGTGTGCACCATGCTTTTATGCAAGCAGCTGCCAGAGGACCTTAAAAGATGTGATCTAGAGACGCATTGAGCTGTAAAAGGTTACAAAACATTGCTAGATGAACATTAATCCATAGACTGTCCACATTCCATAATTTTGCTACACAAGGTGTGGCTTCCTGTTAAGATCACTCCAAGGGAATTCATGAAAGAGGTAGGGAAGGACCCAAAGGAAAAGGGGTGATGCTTAGCTATTAAAAGTAAGGGGGCAATCACAGCACTCAATGGATTGGGTGTCTTAATCCTAATATCTAAATTCTTAATATGCACATTAGGGTCCATAAAACAGAAACCACTAGTGAAAATGTTTAGAATGAGACAAGAATGCAAAATAGTAAAATTACATTTCAGTACATTTCACTTCATTTCACTTAAAATAAAATTATTTGTAGATATATTTTCAACATCTATTTTTTTATCATTTATTTATTTATTTATTTTGGAAGTGAAATGTAGTTTGCTGTAATACACAAGTCCATGGCATTTGATACAAAAAAAAAAAAAAAAAAAAAAATTTTTGCCATGTGCAAAACGTTTGGATGTCCAATTATGTCAGTTCTTAGTAACCCCCCTCTTGGCAGCTTGCATATGCTTTCGCAGCCTGACAAAAGTTTTGCTCACTGTGCTGCTCACTTATGTTTCATGTTTTGTTAATCTCTTGATTTCTTGTCCTCTTACTGATTCCTGTAAAGCTGCTTTGTGACAACGGCAGTTGTAAAAAGCACCATACAAATAAATCTGAATGGAATGGGAATGGTATCCACATCATTCAGTCTCATTCACATCATTAACGGTGTGTAGCAGCTCTTTTGTCTTGAAACCTGTTTGCAGAATGCGTCTGGCTGGTTTACATATTGTTTTGTGTACTAGATGTTCAAATAGCTTCTGTGATGATATCCTTTTGATGATCTCGCGTGCAGATGATGTTTGGGCAAGCTTTACTGCACACTATAACAGTGACCAGTATCATTTGCCTTTCTAGCCAAACATACAAGCAGCTCCTGTTCTGTTTTCTGGTCTTCCAGATTTTGCCTTGACTTTCACAGCCTCTGTTTACTGACACTACTCAACAACATTTTGGACAGAGTTACCAACCGACTGAAAATTCCAAGCTGAAAAAGGCTTTTTACTTTCACAAAAATCCTCAAAACCATTGATTTCTTCTCAGAAATGGCAACTTTAACCTTCTAACCTTCTAACCTTTAACCGTCATTTTGAAGCTTTTCTGTCCATTTATCATGACGATCTTTACAAAACTTACCTGGCAGGTGAGATACCATGATCAAGAAGGTGGTTCATCCAGGGTGAGGCTCAGCGATTGCACTCCGGTTGCGCTGACCCCTGCGAATTCCCCAAATGTGTGAATCTCGACTGCTTAATTTCTGGTAGTGGGGGACTGCATTTGCGCTCTCCCCTGATTTTGTAGGGACAGTGGTGGCTCAGCAGTTAGAGCGCTGGGCTGTTGATAACAGGGTTGTGGGTTCGATTCCTGGGCTTGGCAAGCTGTCACTGTTGGGCACTTGGGCAAGGTCCTTTACTTTCTCTGCTCCTTGGGCACTGGAGTTGGCTGCCCACCGCTCTGGGGGTGTGTATATCCTAGTTTGCTATTTTGTGTGTTTACAACCATCATGTCAAAAAGTGAAAAACATCAAAAATGGAGATAAAAGGTTATTGTGTGACAGCAGTGATATGTATTATTTTGCATTCATCTGTCCTTTACAAAATATCAGGTCTACATCAGAAAGATATAAAAACAGGGAATCTGGAAAAACCTACTCAAAAACCCCTTTGGGTATATATATATATATATATATATATATATATATATATATATATATATATATATATATATATACAATATTTATCAGTCCTTTTCTGAAAGACCAAAAAAAAAAAAAGATAAGCCTTTATATATTTACATTCCTAAGAACAGTATTTACATATAACTTGCATAGTGGTTCTGCTGAAAAGGAACATGCTTGTACCTAGTTATAGTGGCTGTTGTTGTACTGCAGCTTTTGCATTAGGCTCATGACTACATACACATGTACTTGGATTAGTTTGGGTGTGCATTTAACATGCTGAACAAATCTCTTCTCAGAAGATGAAGACAGACCCTGTTCAGGACTATCATGCAAAAGTGAGATGGTGAGGCCAACTTTCTGCAGATTGTGCATCATGCATCTGAAGCTGGTGACTTCTGTCCTTCTCTCGGCTCTGGTCCTGCTTGGTCACACAGGTAAGACTAGACATTAACTTCATCTACTTAACTAATAACACAAAAGCTGGCATCCTATGACAGTGCCTACTGCCTAGTCACTGGGCCTAGTTAGTCAGCATGACCCATTCTACAGACAATGGACCAGTCAATGGAGACTGCATGGCTGTGTGCTTGATTTTATATACCTGTTAGCAATTTGTGAGTTCAGGTTCATGTTCTCCTATAACTCTGAGGTGAGTGTTGCCTTACTGGAGAATAATGACTCCCAGACTAGCTGTAATCCTTTTACCCGACACACTGATGCTGTAAATGCTTTTTTTTTTTCCTGAGAAACCCACATTTTGTCCATGTTTTTTACTTAAACACAACAAAATATACTTACTTAATAAAAAAGGATGGGCATGTCTGCTCTGTACATATATCAGGACTAGCAGAGGCGATTCTAAAGACTGCTGGGCCAAATGTAGGTGAGATGCATGCACTGTGCTCCCGTTTCTGCAAACAAGGTCTCAAAAAGATGAAGCTGATGTTTTTGACAACGGCCTTCATCATTAACTCTATCATGGGTGGCATTCGTCCTGCTGCAGGTACTTCACTACGAATAATGCAGTTATTCCAAGTAATGTCCTGCGCTGCTGCATCCTTAATTGGATTAATTAACGCTGCTGTTTTCCTTCTTATGTAGGCCGACTTAGCTTAGTACACGTGTGCAGTTAGCCCACTGCAGCCCATGAGCTGTTAGCTAGACAAGCACTGTTCACCTAAGGGGGCAATTGGAGGGGGCCCTTAACAAATTCGCTTTTCCAAATGTTCCTCACGTACTGCTATCAGTGCTTTCGTCCTGGGGAACAGCAAAACCTTCGGCTGTTAGCTGATTTTCCAAATTTGGTGTGATGTCCTTAATTTGCAGGAATCTATTTAGCTCTCCAGCAGCCTTTCCGTCCAGGACTCAGCAGGTAGTGCAAATATTTCTGCGACTGTACGGGGCAACTTTTTCTTCAGCAACAGAATATACAACTTTATACGAAGCTAACTGCAGTTTGCATTTCTTTAGCTTTCCTTTGAAAATATAACAGTGCTTTATCTGCTATGTCGCCATGACGGGCGGTTAAACGCAGTAGCTTTACTGGCTTCGGACTTCGTTCATCAGCTTTTCACTACAAATAAAAGATTCATGCTGGAATAGTTAACAAACCCAAACTTTATAGAGCCTAGCTCTCGATTTTTGTTTCTCTTGGCTGGCCCGTTAGCAACGCTGCTAGCTTGCAGCGAACTGCCGCATTCTCTTGCTCTTCCTCCTCCTTGCTCGGAAGGGTTGCAAACCTTTTCCAGATGTTTATGGAGCTGCAGTCTCAGTCTGTCTTTTTCCTGAAATGAACCTTTCAGTTCTACTTGCACTTGTTGTTGGCATATTTATTTTCCAACACCATTATATATATATTTAAAATATATATATGGTGGTTTTTTTAGCCTGTTAAAATTAGTATTTTATTTATTACATTTTTTTTGGCTCGCGACCCACACAAGGGTCGTGACCCAGGCTTTGAAAAAAAACCCTGTTTTAGACCTCAAGCACTACGTCATCACTATTACAGCCTAAGTTTGTAATATATGTGTAACATCTGGCTTTAATAGGATGACAATACCATGCTTATGAGGGCTTGCTCACCGGAGTTATGTGTTCTATGTATTTTGGAAATATTTTGTATTTCTCTGGTTTCCTATAAAGCTGCTTTGTGTCAACATGAGGTTGTAAAAAGTACTATACAAATAAGTTTGACTTGACTACAGCCTTCTCATCTTTACTTTTAGGACTGTGTTGTCACACCCATGAAATGTTTGTAGGCTTTAGAGCCTAGTTTCAGAACTATTCACAGGTATATGCACTACTGCTGTGAACAAGATAGCTGTTTTTCATTTTAGCCCATGCTTAGAGGTCTTAGTTTTGTGTATTATTCTGTGTGGAGGCTGTATTTTCAACTGGCTAGCTCTCACTGTAAACTGGTAACCGATTCAATGACACAGACAGTGTTAAAATCGGCTCTGTGTGCAGCACATTTTTTAACCGTTTCTGACTCAAACGGGCATTTTTGTAGAGTGTGTAAAACTAACTCTGCCTCTAAGAGAAAGCAGGGTAGACTTTAAGCACTACTAACCAGTTACGTCGTTCTCTTGAGAGAGTACATCACTCAGCCCAGTACAATGAGTATCAGCAGAACTAGACGTAGTGAACACGGACCATTACAGTAGCTCTGCATGGTGCTGCAATGCCTGGAAAAGTTAATGTGGCATCCAGCCTTCCCCTCGATCAAACCAAAAGGCAGTCGGTATCAGATAACCACAAACACTGAACAGTTCATTTCTAATTTAAACATACATTTGTGTTTTAAAATATGCATATCTTTCATATATTTTAATCAAATTCACATCAAACTTTTATTATTTATATTATTATTTATTGCTTTGTTGTATATATACTGTTAATTTATCTGCTTTTTGTCTTGCTATCCCTTTGCAGGCTGTGATACTGGGAATTTCCCAACTGTGGGATTTTACCTCATCAAAATATAGGGTTATTAAATGATTCATTTTGTTGGGCTCTCGAGTTGTATGGTTATTTAAGCTTCCTATTGTCAGGTTAGATAACATCTCGTGATAGGCAGAGTACTAGCTACTGGATGAGAGGATGAGAAGTTACTAAATCACTCAATGTGTGTCTCACTATGTTTTATGTGTTTTCAGGAACTACTTTCAATGAGTGTTCATCTGGCTGCATCAATGGTAAACCTGTCAAATAAATGTTGTGTAAATAGAAACTGTGACACTGTGACAGTTTCAAATAATACAGTATTAATAATAATATAATATATAATATATAATGCAATATAATTCTTTGTTGCAGTTACACTGAACAATTTCCGCCTTAGACTCACAGACCCCATCTTGAATAAGACATCACTGGTGAGTCTACATGTGATGCCATTTTTGAATATAGAAAGACGGTTGCTATGCACGTGTCTGTGGGCTATGTGACCAAACTAATCTCAACTTTTACTCAAATTTTTGTTCTGTACAGTTGTGATTTATATACGCTCATTGTGGACGTTGCTGTCATGGCGGTAGCAGGCTTTCAGTGATTTCTTTAAGCTGTTCTTTTCTGTGGCAGGAGGAGTGAAAAACATCTTTCAATGAAATTTGAGGAGTACAAGGATTTTTGCTGATGCAGGTGTCAACCATAAAATAAGACAGATCAAATAAATATTAAAAAGATCTTCTACTGTAGGTTGATATTTAGGATATCTTTTTTTAATATTCCTTTTATTGGTTTGATACCTGCACCAAGACAATTCCTTGTACTCCTGGTACTTGGTGAATAAAGAATTTCTTTGAATTGTTCTTTTTCTGGGGCAGAATGAAAAAACAGCTTTTATAAAATAAAATAATAATTTGATTTGAAGTTATAATTTTGAGGAAGGGTCATAAAATCAATTTAGTGTCAAAATTATATGTACAGAGTCAAGGATATAACGCACCCACTATGGTAATTAATTCGGTCTTTTAACTTCCTGTTAGTGATTATACTTGTCAATAGCTCGTAGCTTCTCTTTGCCCATATAAAAAGGGTTTGTGTGACAGCAACCACTGGATTTACCAAAAGACAGTACAGTGGGAAGGTTTGTATTTGGAGGTGTAGCCATTTTGGCAAGAAATGGAAGAAGACCCACGGCCCTATCTTACACCCTGCGCAAGGTGCATCGCGATGCTCGTTGCTATCTTACACCCCACCAATTGCAGTGATTCAACAGTCAGACGATGATTACTAATCTTAGCAGTGAATTATCATAGGTGTGTACCCCTCCCATAGTGCACGAACACTATGCAAACGTTTCAGTGTGTGTCAGTGTGTTTTTGCTATCGTAATGATGGGAAAAGTAAGTCTCTTAATTAATCATGGGTGTGTTTGGGGCATAATGTGCAATAAACCAATCAGCGTGTCACTTGCCAGATGCGGTCTGACTTTGGCGGATTGCTATTTCAGTGGCGCATTGCGCACGGTCTGGGAAGGCTTGCTAAAGCTGTGGAGCTCCTCGTCTCTAGAATAAAGTTATTGTATATTGTATTCTGTTTATTGCTGATGTAAAAGCTTGCATAGCTGGCAACTGGCACACACTAGGGGTTTGTGAACTGCTGCGTGTCCATGTGTGCATGCATGTTTTTTTTTTTTTTTTTTAAGTTTGTTTTAATGATCTGTTCTGTACCATCCCTAATATATCACCTTACTGTTTTTATTTTCAGTGTGAATACGTAAAGAAAATTTCAGTCTTTGTGGTAAGTTAAAGTTAGAAATGCTAGGATGGAATGCGTGTTACATATGTTTTTGGCTTTTTGTAGTGAGTACTTATAACCCTACTACTGTTTTCACACAGAATTCTACATTGCAGATTGCATCTGTAACAAAGTAAGCTACACTTTACAACAGTATCAGTACTTTGAGATTCTCAGTAGTTCAATATAATTAGCTAACTGATGTAAAAAGTAAACTCCTCAGACAAAACAATGGTCACATGCATAATTCATGCTCCAGTCCTTGATTATGTGTCCGTTTGTCTAAATAAAAGCAGATGTTAAGTCCTATCAGCTAAGGATTACACCAGTCACTTGAGTTTCTGTTCCTTTTAGCCTACTCCTCCATTAAAATTGTGCTTAATGTTCAAGCAGAACACAACACTGTAGCTCCCACAGTCCAGGATGACAACTGTAGGTTGTGTGTTTCTGTGTGACTGGTTCAACAGGCGTGATGGAAGACCGATTTTAACTGACTAGCAAAAACACCAGACCTCAATCGTAACTTTTAAGCACACAAACCCTTCCTGGAATGTGCTTCCAGTTAATGGAGCAGTGGACTAAAATGGACAAGATCTCATGAGATAAATGTACTGTTTGCATAACGGGGTTAAGTCTGGACTCTCAGTGACACATTAACAGCATCTGAAAGGTGTAGCAGCATTTAAATGTTAAGTAGATTATTAACAGACTTTTGCTGAAGTGTTCTACTGAATTCAGCTGTTTTTCACTTTATTTGGAGTGACCAAGTTCAGATCTGTTGATGTTCACCCGAGCACCCACTGATCATCTGACAGGTCTAATACAGATCACCTCAACATCCCAAATAAGATGTTTTAGACATGCTGCTGACACCAGTCTGGAACTAGATCTTGGGCTGGCCTGGGATTAAGGGGCCAGGTTGAGATTAAGATTTGGATTATGGTTAGGTTTTGGGTTGGGGTTAGGGTCAGGGATTCTGTTTTGGATTAAGCTAAAGATTAGGATTAGGTTTTAGGTAAGGCTGAGTTAGGTTTACTTAATGAAAGTAACATATAAAGTCTACTGGATGTAGCATATCAACAGTAAATCTACAGTTATACATTAACAGCACATTTATTTACCTATACTACACTGATATGTCTGTTAAGAGTTTATTAACCCTTTATAAAGAGCCACTCAAAATACCAAAATGATGATTATCAATTACATATATTATTATAAATAATTGTCCAGTAAGCTTATTATGCTAGTCAGGTTGCTATTGAGACACAATCTTAACTGTTAGCTAACGGTTTCTGATATGTAAACTAGGATGCATGTCTGTATTGCTGATGTTTTGTTTGTGCTTAATAATCTGTTCTTCTTTTTCTAGTATGACATGCTGTCCTGCTCAGGTGACACAGAACTATACAGTACAACTCAGAGAAAACATAACAACTGAATTAAATACATTGACAGGCACTCAGAATAAGACAACCAAAGTAGGTATGTACACACACACATACACACACACACACACACACACACACACATACATACACACTATGTCAAATAAGTGAACAAATTCTTTAAACATGAAACAAACATTCTTGCACAGTATTGTTATTCATTTTTTGGACCTCATAAAAAGATATTACACTGAGCCCCACCAACCCACTGCCCCCAACCCTGAAAATGGATCATATAACAGTTCTGCCAAAGTACTCAAAGAAATACATAACCGTGGTAAATTATTGCATAACATACCTCGTAAAAAACATATCTTGAACTTAGCTGAGCAGTCGGCTATTTTAAACAATAGCCAGATGCTTCACAATCAGCTACAGTTAGCTCGCTAATCTCCTGGTGTAATGGCATGGAAAGCTGTAAAATGGACTCTCTAATCTAAAATTGTAAATGTGATGCCCTGTGTCTATCTTTATTACAAGAAAACACAACCAGCACAGGCATCCCGGGGATGACCAGCTAAACCAGCACCAGATCAGCATTTAAAATAATAGTAAAAGAAAATTCCACTGTAACCCTGCAATTATGCCAGCTGACAGGTTGTTCAGCACAGTGCTTTCCTCCTTCTTCAGATGGGAGTAGAGATTAAATTAACATTAGCCTGTTCCACTATGGACTAAGCTAACAGGTTCATTTTCACCACTCAATAGAATATTAAAATATTTAATGAATTATTAATTATTATATACATTTAATAGTTTAATATTGAAAAACACTTTTAAGGCCCCTGTCAGCCATAAGCCCTTAGAATCATCCTATACTGCCATACACACACTGTGCAGCCTTTGCAGCTAATCAAACACAATATATCAATATCAAGCACAATATTTTCAGTAAATCCTAATGCACAGTTACACTATAGATACAGTATCTCACACAAGTAAGTACACCCCTTACATTTCTGCAAATTTTTAAACTCTATTCAAATAAAACTTGAATATAACTCAATAACTGAATATAGCCCAATTGTGCCATGTGAAGTTTCCAGGTATGACTGGGGAGCAGGGCTGTTAAATGTAGTGCTTTGGGTACATTTTTCTCATACTGGCCACTGGATATTCCACATGGCACCTCATGGCAAAGAATTCTCTGAGGATGTGAAAAAAAGAAGTGTTGCTTATATATATGCTTTCCTCCTTCTTCAGATGGGAGTAGATATTAAATTAACATTAGCCTGTTTTACTATGGACTAAGCTAACAGGTTCAGTGTTGCTCTCCATAGAGATGGCCTAGGCTATAAGAAGATTGGTAACACTCTAAAACTGAGCTACTGCTTAGTAGCCAAGGTCATACAACAGTTTTCCAGGATAGGTTTGAACAGGCCTCGCCATCTGTATATATAGATGTTGAAAACGTGTGTATATATACACACACATCATTATTTTAATAGCAATTATTGAGCCAATACCTTGGCAATATTGCAAGTGGAGTGGACGGAAGAATGGAATTCACAAAATTCCAGCAAATGCAAATGCCAAGCCCTCTTGACTTCGACTTCTTCAATGGGATAATGATCTAAAATACACCTTAAAACCACCATGGACCTAAACCACCAGCTGGCTGAAAGTGTTATTACAAGCTTCTATTACTAAAGATCAGACCCCCCTCAGTTTGTACAGAAGTCCCCGTAATTACTGAATAATATACCTTCGTATGTAATAAGCCTCAGCGTGTTAAGGGGTTAAACAAGCTGTATATTTTAGATGACTGAAGAATGTCTCAGAACTTTAGGCCTTTTAGTTGCCACAAAAAGTGTTTGGGGTGTTACTAAGTTCGAAATCTGTATGGTGCCCAAACCTTTGCACCAACCAATTAATTTATTTATATTAGTTTCTGGAATTTTCATTTTGTTTCGAACCAAACAAAGTAGACGTGAAACCACCCTAAATCTTTCCTGTGTGACCTAACCTGATAACATCCACATTAGCTTCTTACTAGGATATTTACTGAACCTTTCAGGTGGAAATTTCAGGTGTGATGTTGTGTTTTATGAGACACAAGAAAATAAGGGATAAGCTGAATAGCACCACCACTAGCACAGTAATTTGGGTTTATTAACGAACATGTTTCTGTTTCTGTTTCTGTTTTTTTCTATTTCTGTTTACTTTAGCAGTGCCTTTCATGCATCTGTATTCTTAGACATGCCTGCATGATGTCTCGCATAGTAGTGTAGTCGTGTGATTGACGGATCATTATTTTAACTTTCAGATATGATTTTCTGGAGCACTTCAAAGCTCATTTTATTCAGTTTTAACCTCAGTGATCCCAACCTTACAACGACGAACCTGGTCAGCTTTTGTTTGTGGAATGACACCTGGTTAGTGGTTATTAAGCCTTACATTTATTATCAGATTTGGAATCATTTTTGAAAACTAGTTTTACAGTTTTCAGTGATTGCCACAGTACACTTAGTTTGTCTTTTTTTGTTTTCTAGCAACACAAGCACAACGGTTTTGCCAACCACTGTGACATCGAGGAGCACCACAGCTGCTACAACAGCAGCAGTTGTAACAGGTATTCCCTTTAAATACTCATCTGTGACAAGAGCTACATGTATTGGATTGTTGACTTCTTAATGCATCCTATTATCTGCTCATGATGCCCATGTCATGATGCCCATGTCATGTGCACAGCAGAAACAAGCAGCTACACTGTACTGATGTATAATATATTCTAAAGTACACTGAAGTAAAGCTAATAAAAGAAAAACATGCAGCACTGTTCACAGTAGAGAGCAAAATTAAAGGAGTTGCTATGTAGTAAACTGCACCAACTGCAGAGTAGATGGAAAATGTTTACTATACAACACCAAGAACAAGCACAGGGCCTACTAGCAGAGCATCCATTCACACCACAAATAAAAACACTGGAAAGACAGCACTTACTGACACAACAGCACCCACTACAAGTTAAAGAGGTATGACCTAATAACCTACTTGCACACAGACAAAAGGTTAATTTGAACAATCTTTATTTGATTTATTTGGATGTATTGTTATTAGATTTTTTTAGATCAAAAAATGATTTGGCTTCTACAATAAAAAATGTAAACATTTTTGCTGCCATTTCTTTTGAAATTACTTTTGACCATGGCATCAACAACAACTTCAACAGCAGCAGAAACTGAAAGGACTTTTATCAGTGCAACTCAGTGCAACTCTGATAATTTGAGTTTCTCATTATTATTATTATTATTATCATTATTATTATTATTATTATTATTATTATTATTATTATTATTATATGGGATACTCCTGCATTGATTAACATATAACTTACAACATAAACAACTTACAGTTTGTCTGTAGCAATTAAGTGAATTAAGATTTGTAAATTTACGCAAACAAATTATACATTTCAAACTCTGTCTGTATTCAGAAACTAAAAAAGACTTCAGCAGGTATCAACATGGACTAAAACATAATCATATTTGTAATAAATGGATTTATGTACTAAACCTAAATCTTATATAGTATACATGATTTTTATGTGGTGCAAATGTATCTTTCTACCGCAGCAGAAACATCAGGAAAAACTACCACAATTGAAACTACAAAAAAAATTAAAAGTATGAACATTTATGGACACACACATATCTTTTTTCTTTTTGTAAATATGCATATTTTTAATATGCATTTAAAATATGAGTTTCCATGCATTTTAAAGAAATGATTTTTACATATACACAATCTTCCCAACTGGAAACTACAGATGTTTGTGCAAAGCTGGCAAATCTGACTTCCATTAACCATACTGAGGCCAAGGATGCCTTAGATGCCTTCGCTGCTCACAATAAACAGCCAACAAACAGGTAAGCTGTGAAGTAATGTTAACGGCTTTGTGTTGCTGATTCATTTATTGTTTCTTTTAGAATGGTTAACAGCAGATTCCACTGAGCATTGGAAATGCTTGTATATATATTCATGCATTATGTATATATGTATATAAGTGCGGGATATAAAAGCGCTGGAACTGTGATTCTACCTGTAATTCTGGGGGTTGTGTAATTCAGTCATGAAACAAAATAAAACAGTGACTGTAACCCATGACCTTACTGCGTTTATCAAACTGCAGCATCATACACTTTTAACTGTTGACATTAAAATTACTGTTTTGAAGATTACTGATTTTGTTTAGACACACTATGGGTGAGTTTCAGCCATGTGCCTACAATTCCACACTGGACATATTAAACACTGTTTGGATGTAGATGTCAGACATTACTAAATAAATGTTAGTGCACTACATTGGAAGCACAGAGCCAATTATAATGAATAGGATGTTCAACAAACTCAAATAATTTGTATGATGGTCAGGTGTCCACATACTTTTGTCCAAATACAGT
The DNA here is from genome assembly GCF_030463535.1 of Salminus brasiliensis. NCBI lineage: Eukaryota > Metazoa > Chordata > Actinopteri > Characiformes > Bryconidae > Salminus > Salminus brasiliensis. Next base: position 17,853,540 of record NC_132893.1, on the reverse strand, counting down.
GGATCTTAAAATTCTCTTTTTATATCTGAAATTGCAAACACAGCCACAGCCCCTCAGTATATGTAACAGGGAGCACGACAAATGTTTGGGTTATTCCATGCTAACTCACTCAGGGACTGTCTGGTCAAGTCATGGATTTCAGTTGTTCAAGTTGTGCAACCATTCATGTTTTTACATGGAAACATGAACCAAAAAGTATACCTGATTGCTTTCCATCAGTTTCATCAGTCTAACTTTCAATGTAAACATATACTTATCATTTTAATTATACTTAAAAATAAGTAATTTACAAGTCATAAGTCATTTACATGAATGCAGCTGTGGGGCACAGTCACTAAGGTTTGAAAAACACAAAATGACATGGGGGGGGGGGGACTTGGAAAATATGTGCATTATATCTGTCTCCTGAGCTGATAGTATCTTCCAGCAGCCTTTTCAGTACATCTACACTTCCATGCACACTTACATTTGAGATAGAAGCAAACTCTAGCGATAATATGATTGTGAGGGCAGTTGTGCGGGACACACACCTGGAGTGGTGGGCAGCAACCTCTGCATCCAGTGAGAAATTGTGAGTTACAGTCCTTGAATACGAATGTTAAAAAAGGAGAGGCTGTTCCTTTACTCCCTCCACCCCCACTTCCTGCCAGTCCAGGGGATTGAACCAGCACCAGCAACTTCCAAGCCCCCTTCTCAGACCTTTAGGACACAGCTTCCCCCAATTGCATGCTTGTATTCATGGTCTTACAACTCAATATGTAAATAAAATAAAATATTTTGAGCGTTTATTGCTCGAAATGTACACTATATGGACAAAAGTATTGGGACACCCACTCATTTATTCACCCATTCATTTCTTCTGAAATCAAGGGTGTTTAAAAAAAAAGAGTTTATCTTTAGCGTTTGTTGGAGTAACTGTGTCTACTATCCAGAAAACCTTTCTACTACATTTTGGAGCATTGCTATGAGGATTTGATTGCATTCAGGATGTTGGACTTATTCCAACTCTATCTCATTCCGAAAGTATTAGATGGAGCACCATCATTCCAGAGAACATAGTTTCACTGCTCCACATCTCAGTGCTGTGGGGCTTTACACTCAAGCCATGGCATAAGTCATGGTGCCAATAGGTTTATGTTTACCTGCTCCAGAGAGTCCTATTTTATTGGCAGTACTTCTCTACTGGGACTATAGAACGTAAAGTATCTAAATGCATTAAAAGTGGTGTCCACAAACATTTGGACATATAGTGTATGATGTTTTAGGCATATGGACCAGCAACTAGACTGTTAGCAGAACATTAACAGCCCTAATGAGCAAATTCAAAGCAAAGTCAGGAGCTGAAAACAAGGCTAAGGCAAACACTTTTAAAAATTCTTTTCAAAATGTCCAGCTAAGAATTGTTTTGCTTTGTATATTACATAATGTAAGCTTGTCCTTTCATAACTTAACATGTCTACCTATCGTTTCATTGTCCCCCCAGTCAAGATCCAAATCTAAGTAAGGACATCATTGAGGGTTTGGAAAAACTGCTACAAATTTTGGAGATAAAAAATGACAGTGTGGTTATGCACTCAGAATCTATATCTGTGGCAGTAAAGAAAGTGAACGGGACTCACTTTCAGAAGACCTCCTTTACCGTCACTGGTCCCTCCAACCTGCAGGTAATGCTGAGCCAATCATGGAAAAACTATTATGGGTCACCTTTAGGAGTGTGGGAGAAACATGTACACAATGAAACGAGAAAAAAAAAACATTCAAATTTGACATAGAAACTGAGCTTAGATAGAGATCCTGATAAGGACCTCATCTGTAACAGTCTGTAAAGTCTAGTGCTTGCATTCTACTTTACGTTAATTTGCATTTTCTGTGGGACTGACTGACGCCATTGAAGCCTAGTGAAGCCATATTGTCTGGCATATAAAAAAAAAAATAATTATGTGAATCATGGGAAGTTGATATTTCACTTACAACAAATGGACACACTGCTGCGCAGTTGGAGGCGAAGTTGTGTGGATGAAAACAGAGCAGTCAGAATTCAAAGTTTGATCTGTCACATAAAATAAGAACAAATTTATAAAAATAAAAATAGCAAAACTAAATGGGTTGGCTTGGAGTAGTAGAGTACAGTAATATTGAGCTTGGGCGGTTTAGAGTAGTAGAGTACGGTAATATTGAGCTTGGGCGGCTCGGAGTAGTAGAGTACAGTAATATTGAGCTTGGGCGGCTCAGAGTAGTAGAGTACAGTAATATTGAGCTTGGGTGGCTTGGAGTAGTAGAATAGAGTACTATTGAGTTTGGGCGGCTCGGAGTAGTAGAGTAGAGTACTATTGAGCTTGGGCGGCTCGGAGTAGTAGAGTAGAGTACTATTGAGCTTGGGCGGCTCAGTCAGGCAGTAGTTCAGTCTCCCACGTTAAATATCTCGCCAGACTGGTTAGTGTTTAGTGTTGAGCGAGGTCTTGAGCTTGGTCGGACAGGATACAGCTTGGTTGAGCTAACCAAAATGTCTGATATTGGTTATCACTATGTGGTCTGCTAGACTGCTAGTAGTTGCGAGCCTGGACTAAGCCAGTGAGCAGTTCAACAGAGTCTTTTTGACTACTCTGAGATAAAGTACAAATGCTTCCAAAGTATTACTGTTACTTCACTCATTTAACAGCACAGTTATTATGTATTATTGAGCTGATAACACAACTACGTTCACAGCACCCACTTCAGTTGCTCTACCCCCCCTGAAACAACATCAAACTTTTTTTTCCTAGTCTTTCCGCTCTCCAGTCCGCCTCACCAGTACCACCCTGTAAGTGATCAGGTTATAAAGCTAATTAAAATAAAGAGGGGAAATGAAAAAGAAATAACATACGAAACACAGCTCACCCTGCTGAACTTAACTCACATGAACTTTTCAAATAAACAATTATTGTATATATTGTATATATACACACACTACATTTACACATAATAAAAGTAAATTCATTTTTCCTTATTGTATTGTAGATTGATGATGCTCCCACCAAAGGCTTAACCCCTCAGGCCAGTATCGTTCTCCCTGAATCCCTTATGGACAAACTGAGTCCCGAGAAGAGGCAACAGGCTTCCAGACTGCAATTTGTTTATCATCAAAATAATTTTCTTTTTCAGGTCTGTGTCATTCTTCATATTAGTTATTCATATTTAAAATCTCTAAGCGGTGTGGGTGGCAGGAGGAGCTTAGCCCTTCTAGAAGAAAACTGGGGGGGGGGGGGTAATATTGATTGACCATGGTGTTTGCAAAGTTCAGGCAGTCATTTGGTGTTGTTTGTCTCTTACACAGTGTTCCTCATTGAGGTCTGAGAGGCTTCACCCTATCCTTCTATCTTGTCTCTAGTTCTGTCTCTCTTTGAAGGTTAGATCTTTCCAGTTCCTGTTCAAAAGAAGGCAGTGAGGTTTCTCCCTCCTCTTCTTCTAGTTCACTTATTCTTCTTTAGGAAGAACCTTCCTCCCTTCCCTCCTTATTTCCTACCATAGCTTTGTTTGGGAGTCCGTGTTATTAGTTTGCCTCAGTTAAAAGAAGGCAGGCAGCCTCACCTGGCATCCTTTGTTCTGTTTTTCACCTCAAACCCTCCCCTAAAACAGGTGGGTTCGAGCAGCCTATTTCTTTTGGCAGCTTTTAGTTTGCACTTCTTCAAAGCCCTTTTTGAGGCATAGAAGTTTGTGAGAGCTGCTGTGACGCAGTGGTAAAGCACCTGGTCTCTGATCCCAGGGACCTGGGTTTGTTCCACGCTGGTAGTGGGGGATATCATTTAAGTTCTGTTAAAAATCCCTTTCTGTTCCACGTCTTGACAGCTAAGCGTTTGGGTTATATTCTATTGCCAACTCTTCATGTTGCATAATGTGCATTTTTTATGTGTTTGTGTCTGTGTCTATTTGGTTTTCTTGGTTTCATGTCTGCTTTGGTTACTACTGTATTCATGCTGTTACTGAGACATAGTCCTGTTAAACCCGGGAAGCTCCTGTTTCGTTAAGAGGCCCTTTAAATTTTATGGTTTTGTTATGGTGCTGAAGTTTGCCCATTGGTTTAAACAGTGCAGCCTGTGTCTGCTTCAGCAAGGTGGACCAGAAATCTAAAGAAGGCCATGGTGAATAAGACACAGTCATCAGCATTGTTTCATTTCAGAACAGCATATTCTATTTGTGTACCAGTGACCATGTATGTATGAATGGTTGCATGTACTCTATATTGCCATAAGTATTCACTCACCCATCCAAATCATTGAATTCAGGTGTTCCATTCAATTCCATGGCCACATACAGTATGTATAAAACCAAGCACCTAGGCATGCAGACTGCTTCTACAAACATGGGTGAAAGAATAAGCTGAGAGATGTGGAACCCGACGTGGTCACATTTGACGTGTTCTGCGATCTGAGAGGTTTTTGTGCTCATCACAATTGTGCAGAGCGGTTATCGATGTTACCGTAGTCTTTCTGTCGGCTTGAGCCAGTCTGACCATTTTCGCCACCTCTTCGGTCAATAAGGCTTTTGTGTGTTTTTCTGTGTGCACAACTGCTGCTCACTTGCAGCTCCTCCAAGCATGCAGAGCTCAGGTTTGTATGACACTGATGTATGCATTACTGCCATATCTGTTTGGATGTTTTTAGAACAGTAAAACATTGGACAATGAAACCCGGGTGATCAGTGGAGTTCTGGGCTTGAGTGTGTCCAACCTGACTATCACCAATCTAAAGGAGAACATAATGATTACCCTTAGGACCACACAGAGTGTCACGGTCAGTAAAAGAACCCTAGTTTTGAAGTTTGCTCCTGCTCAGTTGCACATTATGTTGCATATTCACTTTGCACTTGTTGCACTTTACCCTTGACAATTCACCCCTGCATTGCTTATTTTTTCTGTTTTGTGTACATTTAGTGTATATATTGCTGTTCTTATATATATATATATATATATATATATATATATATATATTCTATTATATATTATCTGTATATATTTTATTCTTTACTTAAATAAGGTTATTTTTTCTATTTTTTCTATTCTATTCTGTTGTTTTATGTAAGCAGACAGTTATCAAAGCATTTCACTGCTAGTTGCACTGTGTATAACTGTGTATGTAACAACCTTGAACTTAATTGTGCTGCTTTCAATCTGTTGATAGAAGAAGGACAACGTATCCTGTACCTTTTGGGATTTGAAACAAAACAGTGAGAGCTGTTATACTATATTATTCAGTCACATGATTTAAACAGTACAGTGTTACTCTTTGTGTTTCAGTGTCTAATAGATGTTTCTTATGGAGGGATGCATTGCTTTGTTTGATTTATTGCCAGATGGGTTTGGGGGCTGGAGTGTTGATGGCTGCACTGTGCTGAATTCGACAGAGAAAGAGACGGTGTGCAGCTGTAACCATCTGACAAATTTTGGTATTCTGCTGGTAAGAGAGAGCTCATTTTGCATTTCGTAAGCATTGTAACTTAAATTGTGTAGTTGCTAGGTCTTTAATTTCTGGCAAAGCTGGCATCCTATGACAGAGTTATGTTTAAAGGTACCAATAAATCCAGTATTTTATATTGTTCTTTAAAGGCTAAATAGAAGGTGTGTGACTTTGGTTGGGTAGAATTGTGTATGATTTGATTAACTTGGCTCTAATTAATTTGATTAACTTGGCAAGGAATTAATTTATAAAGTATTGTAATGTATACAGATTTGTCTGTGACAGGGTCTGACATTTTGGGAGTGAAATATAATGTAAAACTGTATTTAAATTATTAAAGCATTAATACATGTTAAGATGGTATGATATGTGTTTCTCATAGTTCAACCTATCTCTCACAAAAAACATAACTCTACAGCCATAGTTACCACCATAGTTTTTAAAGCAGGTGTAATTTAAGAGTAAAGATGGGATGGGACGAAGGTATAAAATATCTTTGTTGTTGCACAACAACCAAACTGGTTGGTTTTGTCAGCTGTGGACAAAAACAGCAGAAATCAGACATTACAGAGTACAGAGCCAAAATCAGATTCTTTAACTGCTGCTGTGTTTGCCGTTTGTTGTTGCTGCGTCACATTTACACAGAGACTCTGAGCTAACTCTAAGTTACTCGAACTCTAAGTTTTCCTCTTCCTCCTTCCTGGAACTTTCCGGTCCACCTTAAATAATGCAGTAGTGACACTCTGCTGTTGAAATGTACATAATGTGACTGCAGCACTATTTAAGGTGGAATGGAGAGCTAGAATTAGAAGCCAACTCTTGCTTTTGTGTTTGGCTGTGAAATGGTAACGGCACCGCACTTAGCAGTTCAAATAAATTTTTTTGTTTTTGTTTTACTCCCAAATAAACTCGGTCTAGGGTAGTTTTTGCTGAGGATCATGTGTAGTAATGGCATCTAAAGGATGCAAGATGACACTTGTGAAAAGTGACCCGTTAAAAATGCTTGGAGTCAGTGGATTGAATCTGGACATCCCTACTCTCCAGTGTTACTGATCCATAGTCTGAAAAGGATCATTTCTGAAAATTCAGACTACATGTAAAAAAAAAACAAAAAAACACACCAGAATTCCTTGGAGTGGCATCTTTAGGGATTAAAAGGCATTTGCTGGGTGTAAATAAATGCTTAATTAACATTAACATTGTTATTCAGCATTGAAAGATGGATTATTTAATTTTCATCTTAAAGTTCATCTTAAAAGTTCATCTTAACAGCTAAATATACACATCACAGATTGGAAATTTGTATAGCATACATTCATTCTGTTTATTCATGGACATTCTACTTATTTTTTTGGTGGACCACCTCCCAGCTGGGTGCCCCTAGATTGGTCCCAATACCTTTTTAATTCCACTCTTAACATTTTTTTCTATGATATTTTTCTTTTTCAGAACATTTCTAGCCATGCGCAATCTAAAATCCTGGACACCTTCACCTACATTGGCTGTGGCTTGTCCTCCATTTTTCTCACGGTGACCTTGATTGTGTATCTGCGGTTTAGGTGAGTTTTATAGCTTTACAGCCAATTTATATCCATTGAGAAAGTGTTAGTTGGGCAATGTTGAATTATACTCTGATATAATTTCATATAACTAATGGAAGTTTTGGAAATAAGTTAAAATTTGCATGTTACAACAGAAAACAACATTATCTCTGCCTCTTGCCTAGGAAACTACGAAAAGCCATCCCAAATAAAATCCTTATTCAGTTGTGTGTGGCTCTACTGCTCTTGAACCTGGTGTTCCTCTTGGACTCATTACTGGCTAAGGAGCTCTACAATGCGGGCCTCTGCATCTCCACTGCCTTCTTCTTAAGCTACGTCCTTTTGGCCTCTTTTACGTGGATGTCCCTGGAGTCTTTACACATGTACCTGACTATTGTCAAAGTGTTCAACAACTACATCCCCCACTTCATGATCAAGTTAACAGTTATTGGATGGGGTATGCGGTTATGCACTTTTTTACTGATGTTGAGAATATTGTGTATTTCACAAATTCAGAGGAGTGAAAATGTACAGTAAAACCATTCTTTCTTTTTCAAAGGAATTCCTTTGGTTGTGGTCACCATTCCTACAGCTATTAACAGAAAAGCCTTTGGACTGAACAACATTACATCGGATGATGGATCCCTGTCGAACTTGCAAGTAGCATCTGTTCATTCGTTCATTAAATACATGGATCAGACCGTAAGAGTTCAGTGTGTCATGCATGCATTTCAAATAGAAAATGTATATAGAAATACATATCATGCAGAGGCTTGGAATGATGTCTTCATATTGCTGTTAATCATTGGGTGCTATGCGAGCAGCATTGATCACAGAGGCCTACTAATCAGCGCAACTACTGTTCACCAAAGTTGACAGCCTTGCCTGTTATTTCTGATTTATCATGTAAAGATCACTCATAAGCAAGTATAAACAGGCCAGATGTAGTAAATGTATAGTATGAGTAGTACAGCAATTCTGAGCTTTCAGTTATTGTGGTGTTGGCAGTTGCTTTGCTTTCACCAATGAGGACGTGTGCATGCCAGTAGTCTTCTGGCGGTATATTCAAAATGACCAGTGGATTTCTATTCCTCCAGTGAAATAGTCACTAGGGGGCTTCTGAAAATACAGGTCTACAGGTTAAAGCAGTGGGTTTAGTAAGCTTGTAGGGATGGATACTAACAGTAAAGACTGAGAAGCAGGCATCTGACGGCGTGTGCCTGGAAAGCTGTCTCTCACACTTATTCAAGTATTACATTGATCCATTTCTCACCTAATAAAATTGTTTTGTAACATCTTTCCCCACACAGCTGCTGGTGGACAGACAGTAGCATCCAAACTGTGGTGTTGACATATTTCTGTGTTACCTATCTGCTGAACTTCGCCATGTTCATAGTGGTGATGGTACTGCTGTGTCGTATTAAGCGAAGAAACCCCCACTCCGTACGCAATCGAACCATGCTGCAGGACATCTGGAGTGGGACAGCGCTTGCTGTTCTCCTTGGGCTCACCTGGGTCTTTGGTTTGTTTTCTGCCTGGGAATCGGTTAACTCGGTCACCGCGTACCTGTTTACCATCTGCAATTCGTTGCAAGGTAGGCATTCTTGGGTCCCATTGAACACATTTATTTAGTATGTGATGTACTCAAGTTAAATAACCTTTAAAATGTAACATATTATATACCTGCTATATGTTATATTCTGACCTCAGAATTTAACACTAATGTTTACTATGCCTCGTTGGAGCCTTGTTGAATACTCTGTTGTGGCCTAATTTAATACACAGTTGTGGAACATGACCACTTGTGGTTCAGGGCATGCTCACACAGCACACACTGCATATCATGAAAACATGTATCTCCAAAATGGGGACTTTACAGGAGAAGGCAAAAATGTTCTTAACTTGGATGTCAAAGTAAACTTAGATGGAGTTTATTCCAAGTTATTTAGGGCATTTCTATTGGAACATTCATGCAGAATTATTTACACAGTGTACAGAACAGATACAGGGTTCAAACCATGGAGAAAACTAAAAACTGAAAAAATACAATTTTTCATTGGACGGCAGCAATATGGCCCATTCTAGAATTGCGATTACATTTCAAGTAGAATAGTAACAGAGCTTTTTTACCATTTTGTGCTAACCTCAAACTGGATTCCATCCAGAACATCTAAGCATCTAAGAACAGATTTTTTCGGATTTTCATTATTTTTTAGAAAACAAATGGGAGATTCACTAAAAACAGTAAAATATTTGCCCAATAATTAATATACTGTTGATAATTTTACAAAATAATGAGATTTGAAGTTGTTTCACATATCTCACTGCATTCCACATGTTTCCCACCAGAGAAAGTGATGTCAGTGGGTGCAGGTCACATATTTTGTATTACGTTTTTGCAGATTTCATGCAGTTTTATGTCAATAGAGCTAATAAAGTTGACCAGTACATTGGGACAGACAAAAAAATTAATGACTGAAATGACATGTTCTACAGAAAATTGATATTCTGTGCAATTTACTTTATACCTGTTAATAGAGTGAGCACAAAAACTGATAATTGGACTGATAAAATTCATATTGAAGGTATAAATGAGGTGAAAACCGTCAATAGTGGGTTGGCTGGGAGTCATTTAGTTCATGTTTTGTGTGAAAATTGTACCTAAAATATACATCAAGCATTATTAATAGTGAAAAGTTAATCTAATTAGTTATTAACAATTTAATGAAGATTGTCAAATGTACCGCAGTTCTAGAATGTCTCATATATCATATGTTTTCTCCATTCTTACTGGTGCCACCCCAAGGGTGTAAGGGCTGTAATCAATTTGCCAGTCAAATAAAAGAACTGCTGATGCTGCAGAACCAATTAGTAGAAAACTAATAATCTCTATGGAAGGAGGACACTGATATTCAGATCGCTTGCTGTTTTCTCAGGGTTTTTCATCTTTGTGTTCCGCTGTGCTATGAAAGAAGACATCAGAAGACAGTGGAGGAAGTACTTCTGCTGTGGAATATTGAAAAATATCCCAGGTTTGTTTATAGTAGCCTACTAACCAAACATGGGTAATTGTTTTCACTAAATGTGGATGTGAGACTTTTGCATTTTGAAAAAATATTGGCACCCCAGGACAAATGGTTTGGTATTCATGCTGAGAAAAAGTCTGCAAAGATTGCGACAAGTGATTGTTCAAAATGTGATAAAAGGACCTATATCAATTTCCAAACAAAGCAGACCCCTAGGTACAAGCGTTAGCCTGCACTACACATCAACATCTGAATGAACAACAATCTCCTAAACTATAGTATGACACCCAGGAGGACCATACTGTTGACACAGTGACATCCAAAAGCCATACTAGAGTTTACCTGAAGAACTTACCTGAGGATGCTGTCCTTCTGGGGGAACATCCTATAGACCAAATAGAGCTTTTTGGGAAAGTGCATCATTGTACCATAGTGAAATGAGGCCTTCAAAGAAAAGAACATGGCCCCTACTGTGAAACATGGTGTAGGTTCAGATTAGGAGTTGCTTAGACTGTGTGCATGGAATTATGAAATCTGAAGACTACTAATACATTTTAGAGCATGATATAGGCCCCAGTGTCAGAAAGCTGGGTCTCCACCAGAGCTCATATGAGTCTTCCAGCAAAAGTAACCCCAAGCATGCCTTAAAAACCAGATCCGGTTTCAGAAAGCACTGAAGTGTTCAACAATGAGTCCAGATCTGTGGAGAGGTCTCAACACAGCCGTTGGGGGAAGGTACCTTTCAAGTTCAAGAGACCTGGAGCAGTGACCTAAAAAAGAGTGGTTTAAAATTCTAGTCGAGAGGTTGATTTCAGTCCATTTCTGGAATTCTGTGGGGAATGAGATCAGATTTGACTTCTTTTCCTCTGATGTTTCATGTTGTTCCAATGCAGAACCAAGAAATAAACAAAACGAAGCATTTGTGGCAATTTTGGGCTTTCGATTAATAATTTCTGGGTAAGTAAAAAAGTAGCTACACCTTGCAGTAACTTACCTACAAAGTTTCGTTTCTTGTTTTATTTAAAAAATTATAGGAAGGCTCTTGAGTGGGGTTACCTCAGTCGTATCATTCAGTGCTTCCTCAGCCACCCTGGAAATAAAGGACTCCAAATCAAAATCTCCCAGCTCCTCAAACTTTAGTGAGTACTAACCATGTTGTGCTTGTCTTCAGTTGGATGTTACTGACCTAGAACATACAAGCAGCCGAGGCACAAGTGTAGCATGTGTTTTAATGGAAGTGGACAACAGAGGACGTCCACCGTTATCCCCTCTTGTCTCAAAAAGCTTCAGCAAACACTGTAATGTAACCTAACTGTAGCTTACATCCAGAATACTTGCCTGCTGAGGGCCCTATCTTACACCTTGCGTGAGGCGCCTGAGGATGCTCATTACTATCTTACACCCTGCCAACAGTCTATTTTCACACCTGGGTCATTTAAATAGCAACGGTGCTTGTGAATATATCTATGTCAGTGGGTGTGGTGGTCTCGAAATGAGGTGTGTTCAGGTAAATTTCTGGCATATTGCTGCCTTGGAAACGGAAAAACACAGATACGCTATCTTGGCAGTGAATTGTCAACACCCCTGCTTGTTAGACACACAAGGACATGCAACAAATTCATAACACATGTCGGTTGGCAGCTATGCAAACTTTTACATCAACAATATATTCCTGCTGTTCCCGTAAATGACCTGTTTGCGTGCCTTCAGAACGTAAACAAGCAGGTCAGTTTCCTCTAAGAAGCGTTGGACACGTCCAGGTAGCTGCGTCATTGAATTGGAAATCCGACAAAGTCAGACTGCACCTGGCTTCTAAAGGGAATGGCAGGTGACACGCTGATTGGTTAAGCCCACACAGGTCACAGTGTCCAGGATTGATTATCCAGGGTAGTTTATCGTACAAATGGTGATATTTATGTTGCATCTCTAACCACATGTTTCTATATTTTATTCTATATTCTTATTATATTTATTCTACACACTGACTGTATTTCTACTGGAGGTGCACTATTTTTGGCATACTGTTTTGTGTGGTAGTACAGTTTGGGATGCATAATTTTTGTGGCCAACAAAAATTATCCGGTCGGAATCCTTCACATTTAGTCCTTTGGTTATTTCTCTGCACACCCCCACAAACTCTGATGAAGTCAACACGAATCAGAAATCAGAACGCCTCTTCTTCAGTAACATGACGCATTTCCAAGGGAAACGGGACACACAGCCTGGAAATAGAACCCTATCGTGAACAGCATGCGATCAATTGTGGAAGACTAGCTTTCTCCTCCAGCACCCTATCAACACCTGCATTGGACTGGCGTTAAATACTGCTAGGACAGGGGGCATTGGAGAAGATGAGGGGAGGAGGGGGGGTTGTTCCAGATATAGGTTATCCATTGCTTTACGTTTAATGTGACTTAGGACAAGGTGAAAAATTACCATTTTGATTTTCATTGACATTATGGACATTGACTGTCCACTAGAACTGAATCCTTTATTATGCTGGAGTTTTATTGTGAAAACGTACTCCTCTTTCTCCAGCACTTCTGAAGCTAGTTTTAGAGTGTATTTTAATAGCTACAGCTGTTTTGCTCTGCTCTCGAACAGTTAAAGTTTGTAATCAGTTAAAATCAGTTTGTATTCAAGCGTACCATAATGCGTCACAGCAAGCCAGACATGTCTGGAACGGGAGCAGGAAAATAACACAAGAAGAAGGTCCTGTGTTCTGGAGTATTGCAGATTTCATCCAGACTGTATACCAGGTTAACATCTGGCTCTGGGAGCTGTTTAGCTCAAACTTGCATAGTAACATTCACCTAATTGTTGGATCAGATCAGTTGGATCACATTCTCACCACAAATATATAATGGATATATAAAAAAAAGTGTATTCCTGGAATTGAACTGAATTACTGGAGGCTGTATTGTAATATTGATTTTTAATAAACCCTCTTAAGTGAGTCCCTTAAACCCTTTTTTTCAGGCCTGTAATGCATAGCTGTGTATTTTACCTCTACATCCAAGTATTTGGATTGAATAATGACAGTGTAACAGTATTGTTTAGTGTAACATTTATTTTTACTTGTGTCTGTACTTGCAGGTGGACTCTGTACTGAGAGCAAGATCCCTGAGGATCCCACCTCAGATCTTACAATGAGCAAAAATCGTAAGTGTCCTGACATGAGGGATTATGATATAGGGAATAAATAAAAATACCATTAACTTGTAAAAGGTATTCAAATTTCAGCATCCCAGCATCCCAGCATCAACATATCAACACATTGTGAGCCTGTCCTGGAATTTCTAGGCGGGAGAACACATAACTGTGTGATATGCCTAATACCTAAGCCTAACTTGAGGAATCAGGTTTTTTTTTTATAATATCTCTGTGTAGGTTTGAGAACTTTAGTCTTGAACATGACAAAGCTTTCACACAGTAGCTTCAGTAGAGAAAAGCAACTTTTTAATAATAATAGAGATAAATAGAAGGATCAGTCATTGGGCTGGATTAAGGGAGCTAAGAGAGGAGCAGAGGTGTGTTGGTGTGAGAGAGAGAGGGATGAAAAAGGGGTAAGAAAGTGTTATGTGAGTTAGTTGTGAGATTTAATTAAAGTGTACTCTATCCTTTGAGCTCAACACTATATATATATATATATATATATATATATATATATATATATATATACACACTAAATATGCTACATATATATATAACAGCACAAAAAGTAAGGAAATTTGTGTTTGGTAGATTTCTTTGTTGTAACAATGCTTTTGGCAATAAATCTAATAATGTTGTTTATATATTAGTGCTGTCAATGCACATGGTTAATCTTCACACTTAAGCATGTTAACCTCTTTTTTATGCACAAATTAATCATCTTACAGAATTTAAGAAGTGTCAGTAAAGCACCTTTCCTCTTCACACTGTTGTTAAATGTTGTAAATAAGTTATTTGTAGTATTAGTGTCTTAAAACTCAAAAGAACTTGACTAGTTTCACCCTGCTGGAGAATGACTTAGCAAAACCACTTGCTGAGCAGATTAATAAATAAACATCCAATGAGGTTAGTTTTAGTTTTAGTTTATATATTTAAATATGAGGAAAATGTTTTTCTCCCTTTAACCAAATTTCTAGCCCACTTACAGTAATTTCCAATTCCCACCCAGGAACTAGGACTTCCTTTATTGCACAATGCCACCGGCGCTGGGAGGATGAAGGCTAGCATGTGCATCACCTGAGCCACAACTAGCCAGCCAACTACATCCTTTCGAACTGCCACTGATGCTACTCTGTTGGACAGCTGAAGAGAATTAGGAAAGTGAAGCTTCTTGGACTCTTAGCCATGGATGGCTGTGGCATCACTGGAGACTGAACCTGTGATATTTCAATAAGAGTGGTGATCATGGGTGCCATTTTTCTTCTTCTTACCGCAACTAACAGATTGTGTAATTGATTGCATATATGATAAAAAGGTGTACGGTAGTTCTCTTGTGTTTGTGTTGTGTGTATAGTGTATACATCCATATGCATCCTCATCGCATTACACATCGTTCTGTACAGTTTTCACCTACACATATTATTGGCACAATGAAATGTAAGTGCTGATTTTTTACAAAAGTAAACATGTGGTAGAATAACTTATTTTTTAATGTTTTGCATTACATTGATTCTTTGGATCCTCGCCCTTTTTTTCTTTCATAATGATAATAATAAACATACTTACGAAACCCATTGCTTTGCTTTATAGAGTGGTACTGAAGTTCACAAGTCATAAAATAAAACTTTTTTTCTGTTACCGCTGCTGTTTGTTTATGGCAATAAAAAAAAAAATCTATTACAATAATCTTTGATGGAGTGCTAGTGAGGTGCACAACCCCTTGGCTATTTTGAGCTTTAAAATCAGGTCAAATGACTTTGAGATCTATCCTAAAAGATAGATAGGCCACCAGGTAAGAGTTAATTAGTGCAATTCAAAGGGGTCTAGTTTCTAGGACCACCACAGAACAGGTATTTTTTATGACCCTCCCAAATAGGTGGATTCAAGGTGGTCATGTGGGGTCCTGACCATTGAGGAACAGGGAGAAAAGAAGGATAATAAAGTGTGCAGAGAAACAGATGGACTGCAGTCTGTAATTTTAGAACTAGAAGAGAAGAGAAGAATAGAGAAAGAAATAGTTTAAAGAACAGAGTTTGGATCCAGCTTCCCCCAAAGGCATAACATATATGCATTTGTTCAGTACCATCAGCAGCTCACCTGATTTAACATAATGGAGAATTCTATTAGATTTTGGCATTGACGTGTGTTTACTTTAATAATAGATTCTTAAGTATGATATATGTTCAAAAGTATTCACACACCCATACATTCAAATGAGTGAATTCAGCTCTATCAATTTAAACCACAAAGCTTGTATAATCTCCTTAGAACGCCATTGTCAGTGGAACGATACATCCTGGAACAGCTACACATGACCCTAATGCCAATGTCTGGTGCCAAGCATTAACCCATAGTAACCCACAGTTGCTTTTTTTGTGGCTTCTTGGAAAACTTTTAGTGTGTTTCCCCTGCTGCTGACTGCAGGAGCACCTTTCAACCCTTCAACCTTTTCTGAAATGCTCCATCCAATGCCATCATCTGGCCATAATAATATGGTTCTTGTCAAAGTTGCTCAGGTCTTCCTTCCTGCCAATTTGTGGTCTCTCTGATACCTGACACCTCTTTGGACCACATACTGACAGATCTTATGCACTTTCAGAATCTAGAAACTCCTTATTCTGTTATGTAGTAATGAAGGAACAGGCCACAGACTCAAAAGTACCTTAACTACTGATGGATAAGCCATGAAACTGCAAATCAGTCACATTACTTTTTGAGCCTGTAAAAATGGAGGATGATGTGCAAAAAGGGCCGTAAGTGCTAAACATTTAATGCAAGTTTCCCACTGAATTAAAGCTAAATCACACCTTCGGTGCTCTATTTTAAATACACAGTGGTGGTGCAGAGAGGTCCTGTCACTGTCCACATACTTATGGATCTGACTGTATGAGGACTTGAGGCTGCTTACACTGTTTGGCTGTATTTTTTAATATGCAGCAAGATTGACCAAGCCACTTTTATTACATATATACAAGAAAATACTGACACCAACTGCTGACCCTTAAAACCTCAAAAACAGCAGTTTGTGAAGCCGAATGGGACTGATTCATGAGTTATGAGTTAATGAGTTAACTGTAAATATAAACTGTAAATGTAAAGTTTGTACATATAAGGTTTAATAATAATAATAAGGTTTCTAAGTACTCAAGTACTCAAATCTGCTAACTTATGTAGAACGTTTAGGCTTATAGAATGTTTTGTGAACGCCCTAAAAAAATTGTTTATGCTAAAAGTTGAATTTGAGCTTTTTACATTTGATAGGCACTTTGTAAAGAGGTAATGTAAGTTCATCTTTTTTATTATTAGTGCAAATTCAGAACATGTTCTATTTTATCGTGAAAGAAAATGCATTGGGAAAATGTTTTATGATGCATTTATTAAATATGAATCTGAGATTAGTTTTATCAGTATTTTACTGTTTTGTATTTTTACTAGCACTGGGAAATCATTTCCATAACGTAAGTGTCTGTCTAACTGGAAATGTTGTGTAAGAAACGCTCTAATAACATTGTGATGCAACATGTCATAACACATCACACGTTCTAATGTTCCTAGAACATTATTTCTGTAACCTTCCACGTACCTTTTAAAAACATTGATGGATGCTCCAGTAGCGGTCTCTGCTAGCTGGGCACACTCAACAACCCAGCACTCCTCTGAGCGGCTGGCTGAGGATGTGAAAATGAAATTAATCTAAACTACAAAGCCTAAATAATAATAATAACTGAAATATAGGATTTTGAATATCATTAAATATTGGAAGTAAATGTGACAGTCAGTCCAAAAACTTCTACAACAGTACAATTACCCAAAACTTACCTCCGAAAAGTAACAGCTCTTTAACGTGCTGTGTTTGCTAAATCACAGAACTTGAAACGTTTTGTAAGAAAGAGTGGGAGTTGGTAGAGAAGCACCGCTGGAGAACCAGCTGCAGTTCTAGACCAGCAGTTCCAAGACGTGCTGTTGTTTTAGACGTTAAAAGGGAACGCTGTTCCAGGTTTATATTTAACGTTAAAAGTGACTCCTACTAGAGCTTGGTGAAGACAGTGCTATGTATATTGTATAAATTGCCCAAATATGAATAATGTTTATCTGTAATCACTTAAATTTTTTACATTTACAGCATTTAGCAGACGCTCTTATCCAGAGCAACTTACAAGGTTACCTGTATTGTACAACGTAGTGTTAGGAGTCTGGCCCAAGGACTCTTTTTGGTGTAGCGCAGCACAGTCACCCAGACCAGGAATCGAACCCTGGTCTCCCACATGGTGTTGTAACTCAGTGGTAGGTAGTGGTGTTATCTGTTGCGCCACACTAACCACTGCAATCCACTTCATGTCCCAGAAATCCAGAAATGTTATAAATGATGTTATAAAGGTTTTAAATGCCTTAAATGACTTTAATAGTATTTACTGTTTTCTTCTACAAGAGAATCTCGTTACGACCTGTTGTAAAAAATCAGGAATACAGATGAGCTGATTTTTAAATAAATGCTATTAACAATCATAATCAGGTCACTGACTATTGATATCCGAACCGTTTCAGTCAAGTTTAAATACACTTTTTTCATTTTTACAAGATTTTAAGCGAGTTTGTAAACCAAGTGATTTATTTTTGATACCAAAATCTGTATAAAGCGTTACTGCTTATACAGACAGGAAAAGTCGAAAAATACGCTAGCATAACTTAAGCGTGTTCGCTTAATGCGAAGGAGCTAACATTCAGTTAATAAAAACAACGGATAGTTAGGTGAGGTAGTTTAGCGGGCTTTAGTAAGATTTAGTAATAGTAACACAGCTTTTTGCTAACATTAACGCCTTTAGTTGGTCTAGAACTGCGGATGGCTCTCCGGCTCTGTAGATGATGTTGAGTTAGTAGGTTGCCATACCTTTGCACCAATAACTTATTGTCCCCTCTATTTTTTAAGTTAATTCAATGCAAAGTAACCGTGTGCTGACTTTTGCAGAAAATTCCAGCAATCAAACTTTAACAATTAACAAAATATGTAGCTTGGCAAAGCAGTGCCCAGACTTATTTATATACGTCACAATATAATTTATTCCCCATTTGTCTATAATAGTCTAACAGTCTAAATTTGGTTTAACGTTTTTTATTACTGTAACTTCCACAGTATAATTACAATCAAATGTAAAATGTACAGTATAAATGAACATATTCAAATTTCATAGTTACGATTTTAAATCTTACAGTTTAGATCCTATTTAATCAAGCATACAAACACTACACACCAACACCTGTCACAACCCCCCCCTTCCACACACATGCACACACACACACACACACTCACTCACACTCACAAATGCAGCTCAGCCTTACATTTGTTAATGCATCCACAAGTACTGTAGGGTTATTTATGTAACAATTGAGTAGAAATACACATATGTATGAATCAATGAAGAAAACAACAGGTAGTTTATCCCTGTCATTGTCATTCCTTCAACCTCTGCAGCACCAAGTTTATGGAAGACTCCAGAAATTCAAACACTCTATTAATCTCATACCGGCATCTTGCTCCAGTCCTACATGCCAGGCAGAAAGTGCTTCATTGAGTTTCCTGGAGAAGCAGATCAGCACTGATTGGGCTGGCAACTTCCCTCTTGTGTGTTAAAGTACGCTGGAAGCTCATGCAAATGTTGATAAACAATCAGTTGATCAGGAATACAGCGACCAGTAGATGATGTTGAAGAGCAGGTAGGCCACAGGGAAGATGATTCGAGAGTATGAGTCGATCATGTAACTATTGCTCATGATGAAGTTGATGTTGTGACGAACCGAGCGTTTCCTCCAGAGCCTGGTGCCCTCTGTGGGTGGCGGCTCTGTTGAGGAGTTCTGGGGCGGTGCCGCCTGCTCAGTGCTTGGTGTTGTTGGGAGCTCTGGGAAAGGCGAGAGGTCCATCTCGTTGTCGTGGAAACAGCCATCGTAGGCCATGGCCTGGGTTGCATCAAAAGATACTGGTAGCTGTTATGAGAGAGACAGGATACCATATGATTGTATGTCTGGACCATGTTCACCAAACTACAAATGTTTTCCCTTACCTCAAACTAAATTTGACCTTTTTGGAAAATTTTAAGGACATCTCACTTCCCTAAGTTATTGCTCCTACAGTACTCCTACTTTTAGCTGAGGCCACCTGGCAGTATCTATTGTGGTGGACATGGTGGTCTTCTCTGCTGAGCTCATCACATAACAAACCTAGATATAGAATTTTCTGCAAATTGTAGAGCACACTTGCTGTTTGTTTTCTAAAATTTAACATATTGGATTTTTTTTTGATAAATAAATAGGGATGCACTGATCCAACTTTTTCTGTTTTGTGTATCGGCAAAAACAGATCTGATATCATTGTTCAATTAATAATCCATATATCTCATTATGAGGAAGAGACTTAAGGCATCTGGATTGCCTTAAACATTACTTCACAAATGTGTAAAACAAAATATAACAAAGACACAGGCCGTGATTTATTCATCACTAAAATAAATGTGTTGTCTGGGCTCAGGACTTTTATTCTGAAATTCTGAAAGTTTGTGAGACCAAAAGGGAGCGAGCAGCTCCTCCCTTCTCGGTTCGCCATATATAAGGAGACCAGCTGTCGGTTCAGTGAATGGATCGGTCCAATAACCGATCCTAGTATCGGATCGATGCATCCCCAAAAATAATAAGCAATTATGCATTATAATATACAGAGGTGTATTCTCTGTAGAGGATCGGCAAAATTGCAAAAATTGAACACCAATCATAGCATATCTTTAACCTGTAATGTGAATTTGTAATGAGGAGATCTACCATTTGATAAGTTAATGTCTTGCGGCATAATGTCTTGTTCAGACACTAGATGGCGCTGATCTAAAATGAATAGGTTATTTTGTGCAACATCCTCATTTGTAAATAATTATTAGCTTTAATTATTAACATTATATGGTCTTAATTTCTCAAGACAGAACAGCAGAAACACTCATTTAAACTCAATTTTTAGACTTTCTAACTCTCCCAGCAGCCAGTCAGCACTCAACAGCTGGAATGCTAATGTCTTACTGTAATTTAGATGTTGTCGGTGGTAAGACATCCTGAGCTTTTTGGCATATATATATATATATATATATATATATATATATATATATATATATATATATATATATATATATATATAGTTATGTAGTTATAACAGTTGGCTAGTGGAGCAGGTGTCTGGTTGGCCAGCTAAGGTAAGCTAACCTACACTGAACCACCCTCCAGTCTAATGGGACATGACTGTCACATTCAAACATTAGCTCTTTATAGTTTTGGATTATCTGTGGACAGATGTCACCGGCTACACGATTGGTGTCCCCTGCTCTGTCAGGACAAATGGGATAGGAGACACAAATGCAATACATGATTCTTCGTTTCACCTGAAAGACTAGATACGTATTTGATTATTTTTTTAGCTGTTGAGCACATTCACCACAGTCAATATGGACTAGGTTGGGCACGCCCTCTATGACTTCTATGTCATTTTTTTGGTGTAAAAGGAGAAATAGGAGGAAGCCAGACTCATCATAAACTGGATATGGTGTTGTAAAACAAAGTTCCTGAGTGCATTGCCTTAAAAATACCAGTAGATGGAGACAAGTCAGCAGTGAAGACATACAGGTTAATCCCTGTATAAGAGGACTTGGTTAGATGGGTAGAAAACATGAGAAAGCAAAACTAAATGAGCTAATATTAACAGCACATCTAACGACAGTCTATATACCGTGCAACATTTTGGTCACTTGCTTATTCACGCGATTTGGACCCTAGTCATGCACATTTTACTTTATGGAACCAGAACTTAACCTCACAATCCCTGACATCTCACCCATCTCACACATCATCAGAATCACATTACAATAAAATACATACGCTGACTTTTATGAGACCTTAATGGCACCATAACCAACCTGCTACTGCTGTATATTGAGCAGATAGCACAGACGCTCTCTTTAAGATCCTTTGAGTAAAGCTCAAGTGTCTGAATAGGAAACTGACAGCACGTTAAAACAGATTATACACCTACATCCTCTTACATTGCCTGTTTGCATATTGGCACTTTGTCTTCCACTGTCTATTAACGTTTAGTTTGGTCTCTCTGGCTGCTCTATGCTGTGCCTATGTTTATTACAGCTCAGGAGCTGACAGCTAAGCTTTTGGCTACAGTACATTAGTCTAAAAAAAAACTCTGACCTTCCCCCTTTTGAGTTTCTTCATCTCCTCCACTGTGGTAAAGTAGTTAACAGCAGCATATTCAATGACGGATAGGAAGACAAACAGGAAGCTAGCCCACAGGTAAATATCCACAGCCTTCACATAGGAGACCTGAGGCATGGATGCTGAGACGCCCGTGATTATGGTGGACATGGTCAACACGGTGGTGATTCCTGTACAGAGAGACAGAGACATGATTTAGGCCTTATGTGAAGAGAGAGGAGAAGAGCTACTTCAGAAATGTGAATGGTTCAAGACACAAAACGTCTTCATTTGCTTTTGTATAGTTCACAAACTTTCATCAGCACAGTCCACACATCTTACACACTGTATGTGTATAGTGCACATTCTTCCAGACAGGGGTATGCCACGCTACATTTAATAAGCATCCCACCATGCCCTGTGTCATGCTTGAAAATGAAAAACACTGTAAGTTACCTTGATTTTGGATCAAGATGGCAAGAGGAACAGATGTAAGTGACCCTTAAATAAGGGATATTTGTTGGGGCATGGGCTGGCAGGAGTTACAAATACTGCTCAACAGGCCGGTGTTTCAATAAGAACAGTAAACCACAGAAGTAAATGCAGATTTCATCATCATTTTATTCAAAGATGTAAGCATACAGGGATGGACTCACACAGATTCAATGACTGTGATGTTAGTACAGCAGTGACTCAGTGGTTAAAGTACTTTGGTTGTAGGTTCGATACCCAGGGATTCTAAGCTGCCACTGCTGGGCCTCTGACCATTTTTTGGTTTACAAAAAAGAGGACACTAGGGACACACATGGGCATCTGTTATGGTTAGGATCTTGATGTAAATTGTTGGACCGTGGTAGTATTTGTGTGAGAGAGGGTAGGAGGGAGTTAAATAATTCTAAACTCAAGAAAGTCAAATAGTCTGAAGGTCATCATTAAATTATTAGCCCCCCTTACGAAATCAAATAAAACCACTACCCTTCCAATGACATGGTCCATAACCTTAATAGTCTTAAAACTCTTTATAGTTTGTGTGCATCCACAAGAACAAAGACAACATCTGCATAACTTTAAATTAATATTTGAATTGGTTTGCTGAGCTGTAAAAAATGCAATGAACAAAATGATTAGCCCTCTGACAACTAATAGTCAATAGTGTAGCCTTTCGTATTCAAAACTGACAACAACCTCTTCTGGTAGTTTCTAACTAAGTTGGCAGTCAGTAAGAGCAACAGAGTTGAAGATTCTTCCTCAGTTCTTCCTTGGCAAATTGGTCAAGATCATGCAAAATTGCTTGGTCTCCAAGCATGGACCTAAACCTTTGTAAAAAAGTTTTTGACTAACTTTGATGTATGCTTCGGATCATTATCTTTTTTGGAAGACCTAGCGATGACCTAACCCTAGACTGGCAGCAGATGTCATGATGTTATTCTTCAGACTATACACATAATCCTCTTTGGTCCCATGCCCCACAGCATTATGCTCCTGCCAGCATGCTTCACTGTGGGGACAGCATGTTTAGGGTTGAAGGACTTACCCTTCCTACGCAAAACAAAAGCAGCATCCATATGCCTAAACAGCTCAAGTTTGGTTTCATCAGACCAAAGAACAGACTTCTAAAACTCTCCCTTATGTTTCAGATTATCTCTGGCAAAGTTCAGTTAGGCTTTGATGTGCCGTTGTGAGAGCAACGGGTTTTTCTTGGACGATGACCACAGAGTCCACCATGATGAAGAGACCTCACAACAGTCTTACGTGAAACATCAAGTCTAGAAGAAGGCAGTTCAGCAACAATCATCTTTGCAGAGGTCCAGGGATTCTTGTTGACATTTGTGATTATTTTTCGCTGCACGGTTTTGGAAATCTTGCGTTTTCGACCACGGCCAGGTGTTTTGGGATAATGCAACGCACACCTGTTTTAGAAGCCATGAAATGCTTGGAAATTGCAGTATATCCTTCCCTCTGACCTACTGAATGTAGGTCCACTATCTGAGGTCCAGACTGATTTCTTTTCTTTTTGCCAACCCTAGAGTATCCATTTCATTCAAGCAGCCAAGTGATACTAACTCTGCTTCTTGGAATCACTTAAATAAGGTTCAGTGCTAATGATTCCTCAGGTGCAGTTTTAAACCCAGTGCATTTGCTTTGAAAGCACAAAATCACATGAGGGCCAATCATTTTGACCATCTCAGTTCTCACCAGATTTTTCATAAAGAAATCTTGAATATTTATTTTACATTCCAAAGTGTAACCAAAATGGAGACATACCACCAATGAATGATTTACTATGTGAAAATTTATGAATATTGTAAACATTGGTCAGTATTTTAGGGGAATATTCAAAAGTTCCTAGGTGGCTATTACATTAATACATAAACATGCAGTCATTAACCAAGACTAATATATAGCTGTAATAGCTTATATTGCTCAATCATCTCCTTTATAAATGATTAAAAAGCAAAGTTTTACTTTTCCCACTATTTTCAAATTCTATTTTATATGCCAATGTTAAAAAATAATAACAAATACATTAATAAGTCAGATAAAGTCTGATAAACTGATTTGTCTTTATTTGCATTTACATCTGCATTTTTAGGCTGTGGCCACTCGACTGTGGTGGGAAGCAGTTTGACCAGTGGTTAACGTAGATGCATGTACATTGATTGATCATGGTGGTGAGAACACAGAATGTGTAGAAGCAAACGCTGACGTAACATCAATGCAAAATCCTGGACATGTTACACAATTTAAAAATTCGGGCCGGGGCACGTTGTTGTTGTCATGGTTTGGACCGACTTGTCCCCTTAGCAGAGGATCACCTGTATCCTGTGATGAAACATTTCTATCCTGATGGGAGGGGTCTCTCCCTGGACGACAAGGCCCCATTCACAAGGCTTTGAGGGGTGACTTAATACTGACAATATTGTATGACTTTCACAGTCACCAGATTGAAACCAAGTTAGGCAGTGCTCTCCATCAGCATCACCAAAACACCATCTGATGGAATATCTTTTGAAAGACGTTCCTCTATGCCAAGGCACACAGAATCTGCTGCAGTGGCTTTGTGTCACCTTTGTGTTGTAGTTTTCCAGTCATTTGTCCCCCGTGTGTATGTGACATAAGCCTACATTCACATCAGTCACATGGTAAGAACTTCGTTTTGGGTATAACGTGTATTGTCTGTGATTTAGAGGTAGCTGTTGTAACACAGTGTTCCCTTCCAGTGTGAGCTCATCCTGTGAATTTATTCAGGCCACTCTTTGTGCGAATCTCAGGTGCTCATGTTTCAGTTCCCTCCCCTTTTGTCTGCTGCGTTTGACCACATCAACTGCAGGGCAGGACACTGACACTTCAGCAGTCAGTTCTGTAGGTTCACTCTATAGGTCTATAGGTTTGTACAAACATAAGTGTCATATTGACGGTTTACACAAAGTAGCATTAAGAGTTTTGATGGCAAGTTCATTCTTTCTAATTTCCAAGTCTCTATTTTCCTTTCATGTCCTCTCTCAATGGTGTATTTTTTTAATTTACAGAAAACATACCTGTGTATGTCATGTATGACATTTTTATGGAGAGATGCTAGCATTATTGCTTCTGGGTGCTGTTACACTTAGCCAGTTACAACACTACAGCTTTGTTAGGTGGTAATTATGGCTAGCTATTGTTGATCAGTTCATCGTTAATGTGACTACCTGTACAATGCAATGTGTACACTATTGCAATTAAGAAATAAACAAGTCACTGTACACTCTCCTGTCTGCTAATAGTAGCTGCCGTAAAGCAATTCGCACAGGGTTCTAAAGCCTCAAAAAATATGTCTGCTATGCTGAAACATTACTTTTCATACTGAAAGCAATTTATAAACTATGGTTTTGCTCAAATGCTTCATTCAGTAACACTTTTGGCTCACTCGGGAGCGCCATCTAGTGTCTGATCTATTCTCCTGTCTACAAGTTCCCTGGAAGAATTGAGAAAACAGTAAAATTTTAACATAAAATGAAGCGTTCACATAATAACAGCATCCCTGAAACGATGTGATTGCAGATATGATACCTAGCGAAACTCGGGCTGGGACAGCTCTCCTGTCAATCCAGAAGGAGACCCAGGACAGCATGACCATCAGCATTGTGGGAAAGTACGTCTGCAGCATGAAGAAGAAAATGTGCCTCCTGAGGATGAAGTTTATGTAGAGTCTGTTATACCAGCCTGAGAGAAAGCAGGACAGACAGGAAAAGAAGAGGATTTATCAGCATGAACGCAGGAAATTGAAACATACCTTGGCTTTAGCTGTCATTCAAACAGAGATAAACAGGAAATTGCAACCTTGTGCAAACTGTTTTTTGCAGTTTATGATCATAAATGAACTAGAATGGTGTGTATGGGTATGTATGTATTGAAACTAACAAACTACACTATTACATGTTTATAACTGTATATGTTATTAATGTGTTTTAGCTTGTTAATTAAATACTAAAATCCACTGTCTTTTTCTATGTTCTATGCTGAGTCCCTGCTATGATAAGATAATGTTAAAGGCAAGCTAATAAAATAGCTTAGGCAATTAACTTTATTAAAGTATTTACTCAACTTCAAGTTGAATATTTTTATATTGGTACTTTTACCTCAAGTGGATAATCAAGTTAGTAACAGTATACTGAACAAAGTGCTTGAAATAACCCATGTTCTTTATTAAGATGAATTATATACATAAGGCTGTGGAGTGAATCAGCTGACTGGTTTGATTTCCATTTTGAACTGTGGAGCATAGCTGAGGGGCATTTCATTTTCTCATCATTAAAGAAATAAAAATGAATGTTGACCTTCATGTTTTATGGTTGCAATCAAAATTATTTAATTCCCATTGCAACTTTGCAGCTGTTTGAAATAAACCAATCAAACAATACCAATTTAAAAAGCCCAACACAACTAATAGAACAAGTGCTTTCTCCAAATTCAACAGAAAATGCTACTTTTAATGATGTCTGAATTATTCAGCTCCTTTATCAGAAGCATTTCTAGTACTTAGTAGAGCACCACCAGCTTCTGACAGCATTCTTCCTCATGAGCAGTGGCCTCCAGTTCACCAATATTCTTGGGTTAATGTGCTGCAACCACCTTCTTCAAATCCCACCAAAGATTTTCTATGGGGGTTCAAGTCACACGACTGTGACAACAACTTCAGAATCCTCCAGGACTTCTTCTGAAACCAAGCCTTGGAGGACTCTGAAGCATGTTTGGGGACATTGCCATGTTGGAAGATTCAATGGCACCCAAGCTTCAGCCTTCTCACAGAAGGTATGATGTTTCTTCCTAGGGTTTCCTGATACTTGATTGAATCCATCTTGCCCTTCTACACGCTGCAGGTTTCCAGTGCCAGAGGAAACAAATCAGCCCCAGAGCAGGGTATTCTTTTCAGTGTTTGCTTCCGCTGATCCAAATATACCCAAAAAGTTCCACAGAACAGAATCGTATAACTTCTGTGGAGCGATGAAACTTTTTGGGTATATTTGGAGTATATGAAGCCAAACTTGAACTTGGACCAGCAGTAGGTCTATATGCTGGACAATTATCTAAAGCATACCCCAAAGTCCACCAAGACATTGTTTCAGAAGAAGTCCTGGAAGATTCTCGAAGGGCGATCACAGTCGACTGACTTGAACCCCATAGAAAATATTCGGTTGGATTTGAAAAAGACTGTTGCAGCCCAGAAACCCAAGAATATTAGTAAACTGGAGGCCACTGCTCATGAGAAATGGGCTAAGATTTGCCAGGAACGCTGCCAAATGCTGATGACATAACAGCAAAAGGATGCTCCTCTACATACTAAAGACACCTGTGATCAAGGGGTTGAATAATTCTGAGATTGCAGTCGCCATTAAAAGTAGCATTTTGTGTTTATTTGATTGATTTATTTAGGACGATAATCCAATTATAAACCAATTTTTTGATTGCAACTGTATGTGCATATCATCAATCAATGTATTCCCAAAACATTACATTTACACTACATCTTATGGATTGTATGAAATGCTGAGTAGAGAGTGTCCAGCCTCCACTACTCTTTCCAAACTATATTGCCTCTGAGTTAGTGGTTCTAACTCTGACAACCACTTGAACCAATGGAATCATGAACCATTTCAGTTTGCTCTTACTATACTATTCTTTCCATCTCTGTTTAATTATCACTTTCAGATTGACAGCCAGGACTGCTGAGGCATCTGACCTAGGACTTCACTGACACTGAATGCTTTTTCGCCTCACTGAGCTCAGGCCAGTTTTGCCATTTCTCTCATGACTGACATCAGGATGTGGACTGGGGGCTGACTGGCCTGGTATCAGTGAGCATCAAGGGCAACCTCTACCTGGAGTCCCTCCCAGCAGTTCTGTGGTCATGCACAGCAACGGGACAGCCAAATGCATGGACACAGAGCACTATCCTTAGAAGCCGGCAGGAGGCTAAAGCACATACCCGTACTGCTGTAGAAGGCTAGCCCGTAGGAAGGGTGGAATTCTTCAATAAAAAACTGCGAGAGTACGATCTCGTCAGTCCTTAATGAATCGTTCCCGTTCTTCCAGTAGAGCATGAGGTCGTTTTCATTGTACGCGTCTTCAAGAGAGCACAGAGGGAAGGAGAGAGGAGGGGGGTAAAGACAGGTGAGATGGGTGACTCTCCTTGAAGAAGCATGGGCGGCAACCCTCAGAGGAGAGATGGCAGAGCCTTACACACTCCAGCTCCACTGCCTCTCCTCTGAAGCTGAGGTCCATGCGCATTATGTGCTGTGGTGTGTGGTGTTTAACCTAGGCTTCACAGCATGTACGCACAGGTCTAGGTGCAGATTCAATGAGGAACGTTTGCCAACATGTACATACGTGTCTGTATGCCGTCAAATAGTGTTGTTATATTTGTTGTTTTACGGGCACTGCGGGCATCTTACAGAAATGAGTAAAATCATTTTAAAAAGGTTGACACAAAAATGTGGGACTGGCCCAAATCATTTGAAAAGGTCTCAATCATCAAGAGGCTTGTAGAAATGTGCAAGACTGGTCAAGTCTTGGTAAGACTTGACCAAGTAATAAAGTGTTGAGTGTTATAAAAACATGATGTATTGTTAAGTATTGTTTTAAGCTCAGAAATTAGTTGACTTCTTTAACTGAAGCTTTTTCTTAAATGTGACAAAGAAATCAACCTTTATACAGGACATATAAATAAATAAATTTTATTTCTAAAAGTTTCAGATTAGATTGTAAGAGTTATAGATTCTAAGACATGAAAATGAAGACTATTCTTTATTTATTTCACTTCAGTCAAAACAGCATTAGGTACAAGTTAACAAACATCATTCTCTAATTTCCCTTTGGGGTTAATAAAGTGTCATATTGTCTTATGTGATGAAACTCTGTATCTACTGTCCTCCTCAGATAAACAGCCCCAGGAAAAGAAAATGGATAAGCAGAAGAACATTTACAAGTCAACTGCAGAAGCTGCTGTTCCTCTCTGAACAGTGCTGAACAACGAGTCCAGACCTCAACATCACTGAATGTGTTTGGAAAGACTTGGATGGTGAG
The DNA here is from genome assembly GCF_030463535.1 of Salminus brasiliensis. NCBI lineage: Eukaryota > Metazoa > Chordata > Actinopteri > Characiformes > Bryconidae > Salminus > Salminus brasiliensis. Next base: position 17,824,596 of record NC_132893.1, on the reverse strand, counting down.
AAGCAGAAAACGTCCCTATTTGTACGAGTGAAATTTGGAAGTGCAGAAACATCTCCCTGCTGATTTCTAAGAAAGCTGTGCTAAAGGGGCTACTCAGCTACTTTAGGTTGCACCCATTACTGACACAAATGTACAAATGCACATACACACACACAGCTTGCCTAGTCCCCGTAGAGAAGCATTACCAATAGAGAAGGACCAGGAACAGTTAAACATGAAGCTATTGGCACCATGCCTAATGCCAGGCTTGGGCTGGACTGCTATAAAGCCCCCCAGCATTGAGCTGTGGAGCAGTGGAACTATGTTCTCTGGAGTTTTGGTGCTCCATCCAGTACTTTTAGGATGAATTGGGGAGTTGGAGATGAGGTGGGGTGGTGATCATCCAACATCCTGACCTCATTAATGCTCTTGTTGCTGAATGCAATCAAATCCTCATGGCAATGCTCCAAAATGTGGTAGATAGCAGGATAAACTTTATTTTAATACCATTGTTTTCAAAAGAAACAATGAATGAGCAGGTGTCCCAATACTTACAATACTGTCCATATTGCGTATCTAAGGTGGTTAAGGCACCATTGTCTGTTATAAAATATATTTTGGCTTTTTTATGAAACTGCATAGCTTGTACATAATGATAGTTTTGACTGGAAATGAAATAATTGGAAGGTACTCTCTGACTTTAGTGTGGTACTGAAACTCTGAGGGTAAAGAAACTTTGTCATGTTGTGTTGTCTTCATTCCACCGCCCACCCCTGCCTCCACGCCTGGTAGTACTCACAACTCTCCAGTTCCAGAGAACAGTTCTGTGTATCTAGAGGAAAGCTACTGAAGTCCATGGAGCACAAAGCAGTCACAGTGATTCTGTAACAAAGCAAACACTATTGGTAGTCACAGAACAATTCCCAATAAGTATTTTAGACTTTTTGGAGAAATGTGTATCTGTGGGTGCTATCAGTTATTTTAAAAAAGCATATGCATACTGGAGGTATATGTACTGTATAATCATATTGGAGAACTATACATTATATACACATGTTGCATGTGTATCACACTTGCATAGACTATACACACACACACACAATACTTTTTTTGCAATAGTGGGTAGGGCCTCCCTCAATACTTCGGGGCATGGATTCCACAAAGATGCTGGAAACATTCCTTTGCAGGTTGATCTGATCCTTGTTATCATGATTGCATCACACAATTCCTACAGCTTTTCCTGAAGCACTTTAATGCTGCAAATCTCCCGTTTTACCACATCCCACATATTCTATTGGTATTTAGTTGCAGTAACTGGAGACTGTTGAAGAACACTGAGCTCCTGAGACCACTTTTGCTTTGCAACATGGTGCATCATGCTGGAAATAGCTATTAGAAGACTGGTCAATTTTGTGTATGATGTGCTATGGGATTGGTGCCAAATTCTGACCCTACTGCCTGTGTGCCTCAGTAGAAATGAGATTTCTCAGACCAGGCTACGCTTTCCCTACACTTTTTAACCGCCCAGTTTGGGTGCAGCCTCAGCTTTCTGTCCTTGGCTGACACAATGTGCTGTTGTAGCCCCCATTTTTCTTCCGGTTTATTGCTTTGTGCATTCTGAGATGCTTTTCTCCTCACCACAGTTGTACAGTATGGGCCCTATCTTGGCCTTGTGCCAACAGTCTATTTTTTTTTCTTACTTCACCTGCTTCATCTAAGCAACGGTGCTTGCGATTATATCTACACAGATGGGCGGGGTGGTCCAGAAATGAGGGGTGTTCAGGTAAATTTCTGGTGTATTGCTATCTTGGCAATGGAAAATACAGGTGCACCACTTACTGAAGTAACATTGGCAGATGTCAACAGTCAGACGTTCATTGCTATCTTGGCAGTGAACTGTTAACACAGGGGCGTGCCCAATGCTTTGAGCCATTGCAATAGCAATCTGCCAAAGTTGGACTGCACCTGGCTTTTAAAGGGAATGGCAAGTGACACGCTGATTGGTTTACTGCACACTGCACCCAAAACACACCCATGATAAATTAAGAGACTTAATACATGTCTTTTGTGTTTCGAGTCGGGCAAGACATATTTTTCCTGCTGTTACGATAGCAAAGACACACTGACACGCTTAAAATCACTAAGATCACATTCCGATGGTAGATGCTACTGTATTCCAGGTGGCTACTAAGGGGTTATTGCTTTATGTTGTTGCTAGCTTTTTGTCATGGGATTTCCAGGTGGATGCTATGTTTTTTCATGTGGTTGCGCTGCTGTTGCTAAGCAGCTGTTATTGCATTCCAGGTGGTTACTATAGTATAAGTGTTGCCAGACAGTTGCTATGCTAAGCAGATCCTATGGAATTCCAGGTGGTTGCTGGGTGGTTGCTATGCTGATTCATGTGGTCGCTATGGTGTCCCAGGAAGTGGTTGATATACACAACAATAAAATGCCTGGAAGTTAAGAAAATATAACATGTATTCTGTACCAAATTTACTCAGCACTTGGTTGTCAAGTAACCCAGGTTGGGTTGTGTCCAACCCAGCTTTTCAGAGTATAGGTCTACATCATTCTTAATAAACTGGTACACATTTAATGCAGTCCATTACTATATGTCCATGTTAAGAGGTGAAAGACACGCCTTAACTACAGTGCAAACACAGTTCTAACTCCAGGGTTGTCCCTCCTTGACACACCTCCTAAAGTACACACACCGCTTTGTGTGTGCTACAGACATGCACAGGTCCACTTCAAGAACAGTGGTGTCAGTGTTCACACCTGGAGTGACTGCCATACCCACATTTGATGAATGCAAACCACACACAGGTTGGTTCCCTTTTAGTGTGATTCTTTAGGTGTCAGGTAGTTAACCTGTTGACCTCAACATTGAATTTCCCTTCTGTCCTTATGTTCTTGTGCTCCTGAAAAACCTGCTGGAATTGTGTGGCACAATCATGTCAATACAGACAAGAATCTCAAAGGAATGTTTCCAACTTCTTGTGGAATTCATGTCACCTCTTCAAAGTAAAGGTAGACCCCACTGACCCTACTAGTGGTCTAATAAATTGCTTGGTGAGTGAATCACAGCAGTGAGGAAATAGTCTTAACATTATAGTAAATCTAGCAGGTCATTTTGTGAACCTGGTCAAATATATATTTGAATGTAGTCTTATGACTACGTGAGGCTACTTTTTATGCACATGTAGATACAATACATACAAATTCACAGCTTAGGAAAAAAGAAATGAGCCAGTATTTCGATTTCACCAGGCCATGCTTGTACCTCACACTGTAGAGAATGTTGCCATCCGGATACACTCTCAGCATGATGTTCTCCATGGTGGTGTCGTGAATGAAAGAGCGCTTGGAATGAACAAAGAAAACGTCAGGCACCCAGATTTTCTTCACCAGTCGTGAATCAAACGTCCGGCTCTTGTTGTTGCTGGATGGGAAGGCCAGTCTGTCGTCCTGCCAATAATGTCTTAGATAGAGGGTCATGGTGAAGTCCTACACACACAGAGAGAGACAGATGGTGTCATTTGTGAAATTCAGGAAAAATGTACACAAAATAATGACAAACTATTAGAATGATGCAGTCAATCCCTGTAGCTCAGTTCCATTTAATTGCAATTACATTCTGCTGTCTTTAAGATTTGTTACTGGGATCGATTAGAAGATGAAATAGTAGGCAGTAGAGTTCAAACTGGGCTGAGTAATACCTTATAATGCATATAAATCCATTATTTCCAATGATATTTAATTGCCATCAAATTTCTACCATTTTTTGTGTTTACTCTTCTGTGAGTGCTAGAACTAAAGACATACTGTGCAATGTCAGGTCACAGAGAGTCAAGACCATGAAAAGCAGGGGCTCTCAAACTAATCCCTTATACCCCTCAGAAAGTCCATATTTTTTGTTCTATCCCAGATCCCACTTAAATCAAGCCACTAAGAACACTGGACACATGGTATGGGTGTGCTTAGAGCTGGGTCTGGGTATATCGATACACATGTTTTCAGGTTGAGTATGGCTTTTTCTTATTATTCTAAGGTCAAAATGGCAAAATTCCATTAGGCTTTTTATATTTCATGTGTTAAAATACTTTGTTTAGCAACAGACCCTCCCCTCCTCGTCCACTTTACTCTGGTAAGATGCACTCAGACTCTCTAAAGAAACAAAGAGGCATAACAGTAACACAGTTTTCAATATTTTGATTGGCTGGGGACCAGAGGAGCAAGGTAGAGAAGAGAACAAGTAATCTAAAGGACAGTAGGCACTCACCATGTTGACTTCTGAGATACTGTCAATACTTTCCACCTGCACGTCAATGCCTACCGGAATAGCCGACCCTAGGAAGCAACAGCACAGACACGTGAGATGCGATTCACATGTGTCTAAACTGTGCAACATTAATATATATATTTCACAGATCTCAAAACTATTCCATTCAAATAATATCAAAATATATGTTTTATTTGAACCTTTTTATTTTTATGTGGAAGTCAATGAACAGAATAGTCTTCAAAGTCATTTTGGAGTATTAGGAAAGGATTAGGAAAGACTTAAAACAATGTAAGGACTGCCAGATTCAACAGATACAAAATGTGACAGAGATGATAATGTACATTGCACAGAAAGTATTCTCAGCAATCTATGTAACCTTATTTATTTTACTAGCATCAGATAGCTTCATATGGTGTGTATTAAGGTCCAAATATGAATATCTAAGGTTAACATTTAGATGCTAATGAACAAAAAAAAGATGATGCATAAAATAAATAAAAATTATTATAAGACATTGTCTTTTTTTATAGGCAGTAATTGAACAACATATGAATGACAATTAAGGTTTTTTGTGGGATTTGTTTTTCCACTGGGGCCCATGAGAGCCTAGTTGTACCATTGGTAGTCACTAAATAATTCTAAATGATGATACGTAAAGGGCGGTTTCCATTAGTTCCCAGTTTAAGCAGTGGTTTCCCTTAGTTCCCAGAGTTAAACAACAAGTATGAGTCCAAAATACCAAAGTGCAAATCCTGGATGTAGCAGTCACTATTAATAGCAGGTACAGCTTTGCATCCTGTGACTAAATTTACGCAATAAGACTGATTTACACAATCAACGAGCTGATTGGCTCTTTTTGTTTTGTTTTTGTTTAAGGGCCAGTCTTCTCATTTATATTGTTTCTGTTTATACCAAACAAAATCAATATTTGTAGCTGTATTGAACAGCTTATTTAACAGAACATGTCTTGAAGATATTTTGTTTTGAGGACATGTTTTAGGTTCACAATTTAGTGAAGTGCAGTTTCCTGCCACTGATACATAAAATATTGAATTAAAAATAAATAAATAAAGAAAGAAAGAAAGAAAAATAAAACACACACACACACATACATATATATATATATATATATATATATATATATATATATATATATATATATATATAAACATACAAACATAAACATGTGTGTATATAATTAATAACTAAACATATTTAACAATTATTATAAATATTTAATTTTAGCATTTAAATTAAAATATGCTTAAATGAAAAATGCTTCATGATTCATAATTACACGTGAATAAATAAAAAAATAATCTTGTTTCTTTCTTTTGCCAAGAGTTGTGAATTATGTACAAATACAGTCAAATACCAGCAGATTTCAGTAACTTTAGGTTCAGTGCAGTGATGCTGAATTATAGGGGAAAGAAAAATCTCCTTAATATCTCTGTAGTTGAGATGGAAAGGCAATGGTCTTAGTACAGATCTCAAAAAAGTCTCACATTGTGCTCAGATCTGCCAAAATAATAGGTAATTTACTGAAGACAGGAGTCTCAAAAGGAACTCAACCAATTCCCCTTCAGGACATGTTTGAGCCTTTTTAGGTTTGATGCTGTGAATTACTATTTATTTATTTGAGCAATATTATTCACTTTCATATCTGTACATCTAAAAAATATATGTATGTATGTTTATATGACTAACCAGCAATGTTCCAGTAACCTTGATGAAATAAATCATCATCTCTCACAGGAAGCCCAAACTGAAGCTCTCTTATTTGAGACACATTATGAGAAGAAAAAAACAATTTTGCTCAGAACAGTTGAAGGTAAAAGAGGAAAAGGATGACAACAAGCAACAAGACTGATGGATATGAACAGATGAACCATAACTTAGCTATTAATAAACCTGAAGATACAAACTGAGAACAGGATGTTTTTGGGAAACAATGTTCATATAATTTATTTTATGTTTATTTTTTACCATGCAAAATTACTTCTGTTCAAGAAATTAAAGGCTGAGGAATAAAAGGTAAAACTGATGTTTAATTAATTAGATTAAAAATCTTAAATATGGACTCTTGAAAGAGATTAAATAAAGACAAGAAAGAGATATTGTGTCTCATTTTTGTGTAATGCTCTTTATCTTTAGCAGTTTTAGGAGAAACATCTGTAACCTGTAGTTGATCTCTAAATGGCATGTAAGTGAGATCTCAAGTAAGTTCTCTAATCAAAATCTGATCAACACCATTTTCCGCTGGGAAAAGAAGGCTATAAAACATGGCAAAGCACTTTCAGCTCTTGATGTCCACTGCCCAAAACATCATTACGAAATGAGTAACAGAAAGCCATGACTTTATTAAAAAAGTCCAAATCTGAGGTACGCAAAGCAATATCTAGATAGGCTTGAGGCATTTTGGAAAATAGTGGTCTGATGAGCTAAAAATGAAATCTTTGGCAAAAAAGTAGCCAAAACTTGCCAACTGTTAAGCATGGGAGGTGAATTCCAGTAAAGATCCAGTATCAGGATTATATCTGGACAAGGACAAGGCACATAAAACTGCAAGTGTAAACCATCCATTTCACCAAGACACATTTGACAACCAAAACTCCTCCCAGTACAACCAAAAAATTAATAATTGCTGCAAATTTGCACATCTTGTCCCAATCAGAAATCAGATTTTGGTCTGACTAATTAGAAATGCGTTTGACTACCAAGAGTAAATGCATGAGGCTAAAATCTTATCAGGATACAATCAGGATACTAGTCATTTATAGTGACCAGGGGTAAACAGGGTCAGTCACTCAAAAAAACACTAAAGCTTAAAAACATGCTAATGTCTGCATCAGGACAATAATCCAAATGCATCTCAAAATCCAATATAAACTACTTAATGAAACACAAGCTAAAGCTTTTGTAATGGTCTTCACAGTCTCCCAACTTCAACACGCTTTAGAAAATATTTACGTGAATTTGAAATATGTAATATTCAGTGTATCTGTGCAACAGTACATTACCTTTGCCCTGTCCTTCCTTAGCAACCTAAGGACGTTAGCACGATCTTCATCATCACAGAGACAAATAGCTTACATACGAACTTTTGCGTAAGTCATCTGATTTCTGAGAATTCCAGCCTGAATGATGTCTCTCTGCCTCTAATCTCTGTTAAGGTATGATGAAGCTGAATCTCAATGTTAGCGGTCGCTCGGGGATTAGATACATGCTCGGGCTATGACACATGTATAACACTGACAGTTACGCTGCAATGTAGTACACTTTCATATTACTGCTTGCTAAATTATGCTTGACCTTAATGATCAGTTCTGGAAAACTTAGAATTTGTATAGAATGTTTATATAAGGTTCATATTTATACAAACTCATGCCAACTCAAAGAAGGCTTGAATTGAAGTTTGTTGACTAGTTAAATGTTTTTTCTTTATGGTGAAAAATATCTTAAATATATATTTTCTGCATAGAACCTTTTAAAATGTGATGCCACTGTTATTACAAATCAAAGTACCCCTTTTCAGCTCCATACAGAACCCTTTCTTTCACTTTTTTTTTTAAATAGAAATGAAATTAATATTTGACATAATCTATGATATTTTACAGTATGTAATATATTACACGCCACAGCTTAGCTTCTTTTCTTCTTCATGCATTAGTTTTTTATATACGTTCTACAAATTCTATAGCAAAAAATGCAAGTGTTTTGGGGGTTTTGAAATTGTAAGTAAATTTATGGACACATGCTACTTAATATTTTATATTTTTGTACCTGGAATTGATAATATAACTATATACAGTGGACAAAATGAGTCATTTTTCTAACGTGGCAGGCACACACAAGTGAATAATAAAAAATCACAGTCAATAGAGGTTACACATACATTGTCATACACACCGTTCTTGCAACACACACAAATACACACTGTGCTGAAAATAATCTAAACAGAACAAAAAACATTACTAGGATAATCTTAGCATGTGAGATTACTTTATTGACCGAATCTCCACTCTGGCCCCCTTCGCTGAGGCCTCTGGCTGCCCTGTAAGATTGAGCCTTCTTCCCTCTGTGTTCTGAGAGACAGCCTGGGATTATAATCCAGATTACTGCGCATAAAAAAACACATCTGTGTCCTCAGTGCTCATTGTCTGCTTGGCATCGTCGCTGATCTGGGTCACCGTGGTTTTTAATAGAGGGACGTTTTGGACTTGCAGGATATGACACTCTAACCCACATTTCTCCCGCTGGCTCGCTCGATGGCTTACGGCGGCAGTAAAGTACACTTGCCCAGCGGTCATCATTCTCTCTACAAGCACTTTTTAAGCAGCTTGAGTCAGGTTCACTTGAGGGGATGCAGGGTCGCTAATGCCAGTGTGCCACTGTATGTATGTCTGAAGCAGTGGGTGAATCAGTGCTGTTTGCCAGCGAATGTTTTGTGTGCTGTCAAGTGTGATCTAGTACATGAAGAATGCTGAAGCAGTGAATCAGATGGTAACGAAGCCACAATTTAACTGTCAATGTTTAAACCTCCCCAAATAATCCTGACAATATTTCACAGCTGTGAAATTTCAGATGGATTTCATAATCTGATTTCCAAACTGTCTTTCAATCAATTACGACTCTACTGACTCTCTCTCACTCTCTTTCTTTTTCTCTTTTTCTGTCTCTCTCCTGGTTGACAGTCTCAACTACAACATTGTCAAAAGCTTTAATTAGACTGGATTCGTTTTGCTGTGGGGCATAATAAACGTTATGTGCATTATGTGGTCACATGATCACATTCACAACACTATTGTCCAGGCAAAGAGACACTAGCTCTTATTTGCTATTTGGAAAATGTTTAATATGTACTAGAGGATCTTGGAATCGCATGGCAACATCTGCTGAAAAACAACACAGATATGTGAATTCGGAGCAAGACTAAAATTCTCCACCACTACAGTCAGTGAAATATAAAAGGTAATAGATATTAATCACACCTCCACGTTTATTCATGCAGAAGTTTAAATAGGAGCATTATAAACACCTTCCGGTCATGTTGTAAACAATTGCTGAGGCTGATTATTATAATTCAACACGCCAGAGTGTCCACGTCATCAAGTTCAACAATGTTCAGCTCCAGCTGAAACACCCCACTCATCATGTGTCATTTTTAACAAGGCAACTAATAAAACCAAAGACCCTATTTTAGCAATTTTTAGGTGACTGTGCTGCTTGATTTACGATGTGTCAGTGTGTCTTTGCTATCATAACGATGGCAAAAGTACACATTGTGTGTCTCGAAACGTGAAAGAGGCATGTACTAAGTCTCTTAATTAATCATGGGTGTGTTTTGGGCGTAACGTGCAATAAACCAATCAGCGTGTCACTTGCCATTGCCTGTCTGACACAAAGTGGGGGGGCGTTGGGCATGCCCATGTTGACAAATCACTGCCAAGATAGCAATGAACGTTGGACTGTTGACGTCTTTCTAGGTTATTTTCAGTCAGAAATGTACCTAAACACACCTCATTTCGAGACCACCACACCCTTCAGCGTAGATATATTCGCAAGCACAGTTGCTATTTAAACGATGCAGGCAGAAGGCCCCGACTGTTGACTGTTGCTAGCAACTAGCATCGCTGTAAGATTTACTAAAATGTTAAACTTGTAGATCAGCATTTGCCGCATAACACTCCAAGGCTTATTACACACTGAGGTGTATTATTCAGTAATTACAGGGACCTCTATACAAACTGGTGGGGCTATTCTTTGGTAATAGAAGTATTACCCCCTTTGTATTAACTCCTTAATCCCACTGGCAGACCATAAGGCTGTTTAAGGGGTTAATTCTTTCAATATTCATTCAGATTGATATCAGCTGGGTTTGGGTAAACCTGGGGAAACAGACCCCTCAGTGCCGAGTCTTGATGAGTAGCTTAACGTAGAACTACGATGCTGTGTCCCTTTGCTAATTGTGGTGTTCATGGTTGTTATGTGGTGTTCTAATGTTGCTAATGTTTACATGGACTGAGTGGGAGGAGCCAGTTTTTTTCTGTGATGTGAGTTAACATAAAAAAATGCTTTGGTCTTCTTTGCTTTGCAAAACTCGTCACAGGTAATTTCCTGATGGATCTGACTCTGATACACTATGCTGTCTCAACACCCTACTGAACTACTACTACGTTCAGCGCTGAGCTCAATGCAGTGGAGAACGTTGTGCTACGGAGGACGTGCAGGGTCACATCTAATGTTATGAGCTTTTGCGTGAAGCTCTTTGGCCAATAAACTGGCCTATCGTCCGTGTTGGAGGGACATGTTAACTGGATGTTGACTGTGCTGAAGCCCAATGAAGGTTTTTAATGAAGGTTAAAAACCAGCAAGCTCTCTGTTAAACGGTGCAGACGGAAGTTCCATAACGCTACTATTCAGAGCAGGACGTGACGACACAGTCACTGTGATAAAGGGGTACAGCCTATGAGTTCCTCATCAGAGGATTAGTGAGAAAAAACAGCCATGGCCAATCTAGATGGAAAAAAATCACAGAGGAGCCTTTAGGGGTGTAGGGGTGGGTAGAGTATGGGGTGTGTTTTGATAATGGGTGGGGACAGTTGTGGAGTGTTACTCTCTCTCCCTTTTCTCTCTTTCTCTCTTTCTATATCTATCTCTGTCTCTCCTTTCCTTTCACTCTCTAGTTCAAATATAGCACGTCAATTACACTGTTTGATCCATTAAGACACACACACAAAAACACACACATACACAACAATTGCAAAAGAGATTGAGGACACACCTCTGCATCATCATATGAGGTGAAAGTCAAGTCTCTACCACAGAAAGGCATTGAACACTGCAGTAAGTAACTAGTCTGTCCATGTGTCTCGTGTGTCTCGTGTGTCTCGCGTGTGTGTGTGTGTTTCTGTATGTCAGCAGGCTGATGGGGCAACAGGATCTATTTACCTCCAAAGCCGGGCCTCATGGCAAAGTCATGGTCCTCAATACGTAGAAGCTGCTCCGATTTAATCAGAAGCGACTTGGTGCTGTCAGACTTCTTCATTTTAAAGTCTATTCGCCTGAGAGAAGGAGAAAATACTGAAAATTAGCTCTTATAGTGCAGAGACAGACATCTGTATGCACGCAGGAATTCAGAAACACACACACACAGACACACATTATGGATGGTCATTTTATTATAACTTTTTGCAATAGGTAGATCAGAGCATATCTAATAGTATTTATTTATTATAACTGATCTATTTTTATATAAAATCATTAAAAAAATAATCATCCCACTGTTTTTTTTTTTTAACCTGTGCACAGGCCCAGATAACATACCCATGTGGGGCTTGTATGGTTGGTCGACAACAGAAAGGGTGCACAGAAAGCGGGAGAAGGCTGGCATGTGCTTCCTCTCTCAAAACAGAAACCACCCACTGCATTTTAGAACTCAGGCTAGCGCCACATCTCAATGCCACATCTCAACGCAGTTAGAGCCCAACACTAAACGCCAACTCTATTACATCAGTCAACAGACACCTGTGCAGACTAGCAATACGCTGAGAGATGGGTGAGAAGGAGGTGCATCCTTCAGATAATGTCCGTAGTGATTTCCACATTCCCACTGGATGTTACCATCCAGTTTACTGGGCAGTACTTATGTTGATGTTGTATATTTTATCTAATTAATTCAATACATTACTAACATTAGCTTTTAGAGGCATCATGCTCATTCAAGCTACAGGCTAGGGAACATGCCCTGTATGGGAACATCGTTCTATTTATGCTATATCACAAACACTTTTCTCCTATGGTATTGGTTTCTTTCAAAAGTTGCAGGATGAACTGCAGGATCTGCCGTGTGTGTTCCTGTAGTAGTAAGTAGAGCATCGACCCCTTTTTCAAAGGTGTGGAAATGAAATTTAAGTTATATAAACACATTAAATTGCATTTAAAAATACACAGGCACTGTTTGCTTCGCAAAATAGTTGTCGATAGCTAGTTCCAGTTATAGTCAGCAATCATCCACCAGTCTGGTTGTTCAGATCTGTCTCGCTAGTTAGCTGTGGCTAACTATTGATATTATTATTACTATTATTATTATATTGATATTACTATTGACATCCTATTGATATTAGTAAAGAGAGCTGTTCTGATGGTCATTGCAGTCCATGCAAAGATGGTGGCCATGATGGAACGTTCGATGAGTCTGAGCAGTTTGGGATATAGGTAAGTTACTGCTGCTCAGTCTGAGCTTTTAACAGCGATGTAGCAGAAACTGCTGTGTGATGTCAACACAGTCTCACTTATGCATTATGCTCTTGCCGTTTTGTCAGGTTCCTTTCATCTGTGGCTTTAATATCCATTTTTCCAGTTTATGCCCCTACCTACCCATTTTAGGTCAATTTAGGCCGACAAGATTTCGCTCTTTTTAAGGAAAGTGTCAGCATGTTCCAATCAATTCAGTTATATGTTTTTCTCATTATACCAATAAAGGGATGTAGAAAACACCATTGACTCTCTAGTGCAAAGGCAACTATTGAAAGTGAGTAAACGATTGAGTGTCATTTTTAATAACCATGACAGCACAAGTAATTGACAGGGAAATCTCTAAATAAAACTACATAATTCACTCAGTGAATAGGACTTCACTGCAGTAGAAAAATGTATGTAGGTTTTAAAAATCTTCAAATATATGTGTCAAATTGTCTCAATTGTTGGCTTACATGACGCCCCGATTATCATTCTCATTACAGATGGGCAACAGCAGAGCTTTGTCTCTCATGCTAATCTGAGGCTGTTTTCCTGTGTTCCTGTACCTACTAGTGACCAAATAAAGCTTTGATCCTTAGTTAGCAATAACCTGAAATGTCATCCCTGCTGTCCCTCATGCGCTTGCTCCACCATATTATCACTGTCATAACATAATTATCCCCACAACACATTTTTTGTTGTTAATATTTATTTATTTATTTATTTGTTTGTTTGTGTATTTATGTATTAAACCATTACAAAATTGCCAGCTGCTTTTTACAGGTTCATATGGAATGATCAGTCAGAGTTTCCACGCATCCTGAAAAATCTGGAAACTGTCATGGAAACATCTGGAGATGTTAAGCCACTTGGATTGCATATTTTAGCTACTGGTGTGTAGAGCTACCCGGACATGTGGACAGATATAAGCACTAGCATCATTAAGGAAGTTAAGGAATATATCCCATAAAACTCCTGAAAAAGTATTTCCTATATAATTAGCATTTCCAGTCCAGTTAAATAAGAATGGATCAATTACAATGATGTCTTTGATTGATGATTGAGTCTAGATGATTGATTCCCAATGATTTTGATTAGATTTTGTTACATGACCTTGAGAACATTATAAAAGCTTAGGTTTCCTTACAACACCCACAATATGCTTCCCAACCAAGCAGGAGCAATTAACTGACGCAATCTAACCACGAGGGAGTTGCGTTAATGACAGAAAACAACCACAAATGTACACAGAGCGAAATGAGTATAAGCTTTTGAATCCTTGTTTTATAGACTATGATGCTGGGGAGTCCTAAAGACCGCTAAGACCACAAAATTTTACAGCAATGTCTAGAAAGTGCTAAATGTATGATGTTCAAACTTCAATAAACCACAAAGTGATAACACCTTGACCATGAGTGTAAATGAATGGATGGCAATCTTGAGGTTATTTATGGGCTGACCTTAACGTTTACCACACCCTTTAGTAAAAGTAACACCAGGGCCTATTGGTTCCAGTCTGGAGGTCCAGAAAACAGCATGGTTGGGTGACTTTTCCCTCTTTGACATAGATCACTGAAGTTGTGGCGTCATTCTGTGGTCATGCCATGCAATTATGCCCATATTTGGAACTCGAGGTCTAAAAGGAGTTTTCGAAGATCACCCCTGTCGCATCTTGTTGTAATAATAAATGTTCCAGGGATGATCAATTTTACCAATGGACATATTTCTGTCAATCACTGGAACCTCTGAATTGTGAGGCTGTTAGAGAGTCGAGACATGAATATTGTAACAAGTAAGCTAATGCTACTGCACACTGAATAGATATTATAACACTGGCAGCGTCCTTAAAAAACTGCTTTATACACTAAAGCAAGTTCAATTTGAGTAGCAGTTGGATAACCAATATGACTAGCAGCAACTGCTCAACTGGCTTGGTCAAGTTGTTCATGCTGATAGACCGGCTAAACTATCCAACTATCAATTTAACCAGCTTGCTAACCACCATACAGTATGTTTTTGCTTAGCTGGCTATTTCAATTAAAAGCTCTCTGTAGAGTTTAGTAATTGCAATTTCATGATGTTTCATAAAATTCTGAAGCAGCAATAGTGCAGCAGCCCATCATTGCTTGCAAAATATATGTAGCAGAAACACTGCAGTCCTCTGTTCTTCATCTAATATACACTCAAACAAGATGACAGGCTCTACAAGTTGACCTGCATTCAGTCTACACTGCCCAACATGACCATACCGAAAGTGGTTTTAACCTCATAATACTTTTGTGGTTATCTTTAAAGAAGGATGACAAACTGCAAAGTGATACAATCACTTCGGACCGCCTAACTCGCAGGCATCTCACTGATGTGTAGTAGTTTTAGCTTGTCCTTTGTAAATATTAGCATTATGAATTGTTAATTTTTTCACTGAAAATTCAGCTTAGACCCAGAGTGCCAAACATGGAAAACATGCCAACTACAGAATAGAGGACTTTAGTGGTCTATACCTACTATAGCTAGTAATAATGTGTTGCAGGTAAATAACTGAACTCTGGTTCATGGCCAGGGTTATGGGTAGAGTTGTAGTTAGGTTTGCAGTAAGAACTGGTTAGTTAGGGTTATAGTTAGAACTGTGGGAGGTTTCATAGGTAGAATTGTAATTATGGATTATGGTTAGAATCACAGTTAGGGTTTACTGTTAGGCTATGCTATGGTTAGAGTAATTATTACATTGTGGTTCAATTAAAGGGGTATAAAAAAAACTGCATGAAAAGTTTAGTAATTTCAGCCATTTATACATTGTCCCTCTATTTTCACAGGCTCAAAAGTAACTGAATAAACACTTTTTTAAATATATGTTTTATAATACTTAGTTCCTTTGTTACTCAGTGACTGCCTGAACTCATGGAAATCCCTAAATGCTGAATCTTTGAAATGCTTTGTTAGTCCTGCCTTCAGCTGCTGATTGTTTTCGGGTCTTCAGTTTCATCTTCAATAAGTGAAAATCATGCTATTTTGCACATTTAAGACGCTCTTGGGTTGGCAGCATGTAACTGAATTTAAGAAAAATAATATAGCTCTGTACACTTCAGAATTGATCTATCAGCAGTAATATCATCAATAAGCACCAGTGACCCAATTCCATTGGCAGCAGTACATGCATATGCCAAAATACTGCCTCCACCATGTTTGACAGATGATGTGGCATATCAGATTATGAGCTCTTCCATCTATGTAATCCTCATCATTCTGCAACAGGTTATTCTTGGTGTCAACTGTCCAAACAATCTTGAATCAGAGCTGGACAGGCATTTTATTTTTGTTGATGTTTCCAGCAAAGTCAAAACTGGCTTTTTTGTTCTTGTGTGTTGCCAGTGGTTTGCATCTTGAGGTAAACCCTCTGTATTTACATGCATGAAGGCATCTGTTGATTGTAGACTTTTAGCTCCTTGATAGTGTTCTTGGCATGACTAGATGTTGTGAAGAAAGTTTTCTTCAACAAGGAAAGAATTTAGTTGTTCCTAGATTATTGGAGTTGCTGAGCTCATCAGTGTAGTCCTTCTTTTTAAGAATGTACAACGCTTGTCCCAAACTTTCTGCTGTGTTATCAGTCTAATAATAGCCTCTTTCGCTTGCATGAAAACAACATGCTGAATTGCCACCAAATGCAAACTCAAAATCTTTGGAATCAACTCCAGACTTTTATAGATCTGTAATTTGTCATGGATAAATTACAGAACAGGCCACACCTAACAATGAAGCTGCTTCCCAGTCGATTGCCCAATTACTTTTGAGCTTGTGAAAATGGAGAGACTAGTCTACACTTCAATCACATCTTGATTGCTGCATTTTAAACCCATTGTGGTGGTGCTGTTCCACTGTGATTGTGGTTCCAGTAAGAATTCTGGTTAGGGTTACAGTTAAGATTATGGATATAATTGTGGTTAGGATGGACTACTGTTAAGGGTTATGATCAGAATATTGGTTCTAGTTAGGATAGGTTAGGATAAGGTTTTGGGTTAAGATTAGGGTTAGTAAAAAGTAACGGTGGTGTTAATAGATATTCCGTTGAATACATGTTAAATACACAGCAAACCAAGGCATATCTAAGTGCTACCAGAGCAGCACAGCAGCATTAAAAACTAAATCAGCAACAGCCTCACCCTCCATGTTTGTGCCGTGTGTTCTCCCCCATATAGACATCCTTGTGTTTTCGGCGGTTGGGAAACTGGTTGTCACTGAGCAGGGCGACAGGCCATAGCCAGATCAAGCATAGCAACCTCAGCCCCAGTGGAGATATCTTCATGGCTAAGGATGAAGCTCCAGGGCGAAGAAGAGAGTGGCTCCCTGGTCTCAGAAGATCAGGCGTGGAATCACTGTGACATAGACATTCCCTTCATCCGGCGATCCCTTCCATCTCCAAGCATATCCCATTCCTCCACTCGCTGCACATGCTCAACACAGTGCCATCCAATCCGTTGTAGATGACTACGCTTACATGGTAGTTGGCAGTCCTGCTTTTCAAAATCCTTCCCCTGGCAGGTTCTCCAAACTCCACTGTAAGTATGCATATATGTTTGTGTGCATGCGGGTGTGGTATATGTGCTGCGTGCTTTCTGCGCTTTCAGGACATGGGCTGTTCTTCACATGTGGCACCCTCCCCCTCCCTCCGATTAAAACCAAATATCAATTTATTCCTATAATGACAAAAGAATGACGTTAATTCCTCTCTAATCTTCTTATGTGCTGCTGCTGAAATCTTTCAGTAACCCATAAACTCTGGCTGAGAGAGCAGGGGAGGGTAGGGAGCACAACCAGATATGTTTCTAATCATGGGTTTGGCTCGGTAAAGAATATAAAAAAATACGCTAGCCTACTTTTTTGAGAATATTAAGTACTCAGGGTTTTCCCAGCAACGGCTGATGGTTTGAACTCATCTCACAAGAGACAGAGATGCACTGCATGCACTGCTGCATCACTGTGTCTAGTCTATCTGGGATGCCAGCTATTTCTGGCTTTGCTTGAATGTTAATGTTTAATACACACATCTGGATGGAGCCTATACAGACTATTCCTTAAGGAATGTAAGCTGTCTGTAAGCTGTTATTCATTGGGTACACATTGTATCTTTAACCCTGATGCCCTAATGGTACCCATATCATATATTTCTTCATGTTTTACACTGACCTGAGGTCCACTTATTACAAATTTTGGATCAGGTATCAAAATTCATCAACCTTGCTTTATCCTCTTGAATTAAACATTGTGGTTTGTAATGGTGCCTTTTGGACTGATATATACAAATGAGCTCTGTTCTGATGGGCTGTCCTGTATTGTGTCTCATTAAAAAAGCTTATCAGCTTTGAAACAGCTTCTCTTTCACATGATTAAGCAGTATGTTTGAAAATGTGCATGTTTACATATTATTAAAAGTTTTTTTTATTAATGAATATTTGCATGATATAAAACACCAACAAGGTCATTAAACAGGTTATTTAGAAACAATAGCAATGGAGCCATTGGTATCATTTTGCTTGGATGGTACACTGTAGATGCCTTGTAGATGCTCACCTGACATCCAACTAACATTCAGCTAAATGTCTGTTAAATGCAACTGAACTATAAATGAATTACAAATGACTGTCTATTGAATGCAACTCTCACTATTACCCTAGATACCTAGGTTTAGGGTTAGATTTAAGGTTAAGGTTAGTGTAAGGTTACATGCAATAGACAGTCATTTACATTCAATTTAGAGTTCAGTTGCATGCAATACATATTTAGTTGAATGTCAGGTAAGCATCTATGAAAACCTTCCAATTAAAGTGATACAAGTTTTGTAAATGAGAGTGTGAGAATCTGTATAATTCTATAAAGAAATTACTGAACTGAAGGCTTTTTGTTTGTCGAAACCATGAATCCATAAATCTGTTTTTAAGATTGTACACTAAACTCTTTGAGTAAGCCCTCAAAGTAACAATCAAAGTAAGTGATTTATTTACTGGGAAAAACACTGTAAATCCAGCCATAAAGCATGTCCTCTGCTTCCCCTAAACCTTCCCTGTCATTGAGTGCATAGGGCACCAAACATTCAATTTCTTTGCTGTAAACAAACTTTCTTTCAGTTTATTTACATACTGACAATGTCCCTCCCTAATCCTTGTCCTGCCTCCTGAGGCTCCTGGGGTGGGAGCTGACATTATGCTAACTACCAAAACTAGCTTTTAGTCAGTGCTAACCTCATGAGTAAAGAGCCTTTTACACTGAGTTCAAAACTGATGGACGTAAATTTTTCGATCGCTGTCTGCTTTATTTTCTGTGTTAAAACCATGCTGACCAATCAGAGCTTCATTGTATATGATGTGATGCTCAGTACTTTACAGCTTCTTTATGTAGCTGTTTTTTAAAAGTTTTTCTAGGCCCTATTTTAGCGATCTTAGGTGAGCCGTCAACCGCGCACAGTGCAGCTTGATTTAGGGTGTATCAGTGTGTCTTTACACAAAAGGCATGTACTAAGCCTCTTAATTAATCATAGGTGTTTTGGGCGTAACGTGCAATAAACCAATCACCGTGTCACTTGTAGGTGCCGTCTGACTGCAGTCTGATGGCGGATTGCTATTTCAGTGGCGCATCACACACGGTCTATGAAAGCTTGCTAAAGCAGTGGAGCTCCTCGCCTCTAGAATAATGTTATTTTATTTTGTAAAGTTGACATAGCTGGCAAATGGTACGCGGCAGGGGTTTGTGCACTGCTTTGTGTCCATGTGTGCGTAACAAGCAGGGGTGTATGCTCATTGGGACTGTTGACGTCTGCCTAGGTTGTTTTCAGTCAGTGGTGCATCTGTGTTTTCTGTTGCCAAGATAGCAACACGCCAGAAATTTACCTGAACACACCTCATTTTGAGACCACCATGCCCATCGGCGTAGATATATTTGCGGTGTAGGATAGGGCTCTTGGTGTATCCACGTATGTTTATGTCAAACTATAGCTCAATAAAGCGCTGCAAAATAATGTGTGTCTTCCTCATGTTGGATGCAGCAGTAAAATCTATTAAGAGCACTTTGCAATAAATATTTATTTTTAATATTATATGTTTTATTATATTATATTATTATATTATATATTATTATAAAGGACTGTTGTATAGTTAGGTTGGTGATGTGTGCCACTATATGGTTATGCAGTCATCATCCAAACACATTTTGTTCTAATCGTAGCTCTAGCTGATATTCAATACTGATATCCAATAAAAATTCAGTTGCCAATGGCCAATTGCATTTGGCTGGTCTCAAGAACAATGTATGAATCCTTCCTACCCCAAGACTCAGACATGACTGAGACTGTTTAATTTGCAGCCTTGAGATTAAGACTGGATCAAGTACCCCAAAACTAGTAGTTACCGAGTCATGTACAGTAGTTATTGAATAATGTGTCTTAAAATTAATAACTGAATAATGTGCAGAGAATTTAAGGGCTTAACTTCAAAGCTCCCCAGCATGAGCTGTGACTTAGTTCCATCTCTGGTAAACCCTCTAACTGCACACGTGCCCTACGTTTGCAGGCTGTGTTGTCTGTAATTACACACATCTCTTTGTTCCTCTTTACTCCTCTCATCTGCTCCTACTTCTAATCCTGCCATCCCTTCATGCTGTTCTTAGAAACACTCTGATTACCAGACTAATATGAGGCTGTGAAGATGTTTGATGCTACTCCTACTGCTGCTTTCTCCGTCAACGGTAAAAAATTACTTGATTAAGGAGGAGAAAAGTCTCGTAAAGTAAAGGAGAGAAAGACTGAATTCAAAATGCTTCTCTTACTGAGATAAACATTGTGTAATACTTAGGACTTAAGTAAAGTGTCCTGTGTATTATAATGCCTTTCTGTCAAATAGGGCAGTATGCTGGGATTACATTTCCTCTTTTAAATCTATAGACCTAATGCCCTAGCTGCTGCTCTGCTTTAGCTGTTTCCAGGGCCCAAATGAGAAGCTGCAAGTGTAGACTGGCATCATAAATCCAGATTGTATGAAGTGTAATGCAATACTAGGACAATTGTAAGCCTGTGCATTATTATAAACAAAAATACTCAAAATAATGGATTCGCATGCGCTGTTCGACTATATGGCATCCACAGTGGATATGTCCATGTGGGCAGAAGAGACATGCAACCTCACACTGGGGGACTAAAGAGCTGGATTAAGATGAAGTGAGGGATTCCTTTTTAAAGAATACAAATACAGACAAAGAAATAAAAACAAGAACAGGCTAGAGCCTGATTTTAGAAAGATCAATCAGAGCAAAAAAGGCAAACCCTGCAATACAATGAGAATTTAGGATGATTTTAGCAACATATTAAGAGAGAAGAAGATGATGCACAGAGAAAAAGTAAGAGATGAAGAGAAAATGAGGCACAGAGTGAGACAATAAAAAAAGCTAAAACGTGTAAAGTAAAGCTAAGGTAAACCTAGTGGTGGAAGAAGGTAGAGAATCAATAATAAAATTGCGGCAGCCAGAACGGTAATCCCAGTCCAGTGACATTCTCCTCTAATCTGGGATTAGAGTCCGATTGAGGGCAGAGATGAGTGCTGCCATCTCAGAGAAACATGCACGTGCCTTTGAATGCAATAGGTAGAAGTCTGCTGTTTCACTGACCTGGGACCAGCTGAAGCGAACCTATATTAATGTAAATGAAGACAATAAGTAGATCACAGAGCGGACAAAAGGGACGTTTTATCCAGCAAAATTTTAAGAACAATTTCAAAGATGGTGCCCACGTGGGTACGGAATGGCCTGAGGGGGGAGGGTGGGGTTATCTGGGTAATTTGACTAAACATTCATTTAGAAATTAGTAGAGTAATCTTAATAGCATTTAAAGGGAAAAATAGAAAATGTTACACTTCTTTTTATGGTGAGCTCAGGAATAATCTGATAGGCTGCTGTACACATGACACATGGGCTCGCGCAGAAACCACAGAGCATGGTGAAGGTGAAACCACACTCCATGCCATAGCATCGCTTTGTTTTAGCCCTTTTGTTGCGCTGATGAGTGATGAAGGAAGGTGAAAGGTCATGCACATCTTCAGAACTCGTGACCTGCTTTCACATCAAACACAGTTCTTAATTATTTCGCTCTTCCCGACCAGTGTTTTTCTACTGCAATCCGGTGTCAACCAGAGAAGGACTGGTTCCCCTTTTGAGCCTTGGCTTCTCTCAAGGTTCCTTCCACTAGCTCTAAAGGGGTTTTTTTCTTGCCAGTTTTGCCAGTGGCTCGCTCAAAAGAGGCTCAGACCTGGTTGTTTGTAAAGCTGCTATGTGACGTCTTCCATTTTTTTTTAGCCTAGACTTAGAGCTTTGTGAACTTTGGGCATTTCTCAGAGCGGCATTTCACCAAAAGATGCTTCTTGAAGGGGTTCTTTCTTCAGCAGCACTTCCCAGCATGGACATCCTGTTTCCTTGGCTTTAGCTTCCTTTCGCACTGAGTTTGAGTTAGCTGTTTCTGGACAGTGGTTCTTGTGGCAAGCCGTTCTTTCATAATGAACAAGAAGTTTGTAAAACCAAAAAAAACAAGTATCAAACCGCCTTATTCTTCTGAAGTGTGCATTGTGTTTTACTGTATCACAGCTTTATATAGACATGAAAGGTCTGCGATTACGTCGATTTTGAGGGCATATATAAAAAGAACCAGGACAGTTTTGGTTGTCACAGTATGTTGAGCTTGGAGACAGAGACGGACGTAAATGCAGGTCATTTATTATTTAAGGAAAATAAAACAAAACAAACAGAAACCAAACAAGCACTAAGATTATCAAAGAAAACTATACAAGAAGCACACAAACAGGCCATGTCAACAAACCGTAACAGCGACATGAATAAACATTGACATGAACATGCACAAGACTAGACAAAGGAAGGCTGAAAGAAAGGGGAACTTATAGGAAGGATAACGAGGAACACCTGGGAGTAACAAAGGGGCATGGTTACAAAGGAGACACAGGTGGGAACACTAATGGACAGGCGTGGCTAGGACAGACAAGACACAAACAGAGCAAATCTCCCAAGCACATGGCAACACAAAACAGAGGCAGGCATGTACAGGATTTGCTTTTAAATTAAGAGACAACAGTGTCTGATGTTCACGGTACGGTAGTTTCATGCACTGAACTCTCCTTTTGGCATCAACACAAATCTATGGGTAAGATATTTAATAGTGCCACCCCTCTTGATTTCCTCTATTTATGCCGATTTATGCATAGGTGTCGTACTAAATCTCAGATCCAGAATGCATTTTATCTACTTTAATATAAAGAGAACATGAAAAAAACACAAGACAGCGGCAGCAACTGCAACCAAAAGTTTCCTATATCTGGAGATCAGTGGCAGGATTGTGTTTCACTCTTCATGGCTGCATTGTTCTTATTAAGTCACAGCTTGTTTAAGGTCCTTCTTCAGCATTTTAATGCATCTCAACACTGACTCTCATTTCAGTGACCATTTCAGGATCACTCCAAGACCATTATTTTTATTTTTGAAACATTTAGAAGTGAACTAACTGACTGCAAGTAACCCAGGCTGTAAAGCATCTGCACACCAGATGTTGGATAACTTTGCCCTTCAGTAGATGAAATGATCACTTAAAGCTGCATTTTGTGTCCACTCAGGTTTTCTTTGTTTTATATTAAGTTTATATTTAGATAGACAATCTTAAGATCTTAACAACTAAGTGTGAAATGTTTGAAGAAATAAGGAAAAAAGGAATTACTCAGTGTGCTGTAACAAGTAGCAGACAAGGGACAAAGAGAGACAGCAAAAGCTAGAAACAGTAAAAGTCCCTGCTGATCCTCCCACATGACCCAGAAACTGATTTCGTGACACCATCTTGCTGGCTGTCTAAATACTGGAAGAGATGAGAGATGTGGTTTCAAACAGCTGCTGAAGAAACTTCCAGCAGAGGATATCTGAGTGTAAGCCACCCATGATGTCTTTTTGAGGTTCATCTATTTTTCTATTTTTTTATATCTTTTTGAATGACATCTATGCACACATGCCCTAAGGTCCTTTTTAAATTCAATTATTATGA
The DNA here is from genome assembly GCF_030463535.1 of Salminus brasiliensis. Taxonomy (NCBI): domain Eukaryota; kingdom Metazoa; phylum Chordata; class Actinopteri; order Characiformes; family Bryconidae; genus Salminus; species Salminus brasiliensis. Next base: position 17,801,020 of record NC_132893.1, on the reverse strand, counting down.
CATTATTCAATTCTATTCTATTATTCAACATTCACTGCAAATTAGGTTTATTAGCAACATATACAAACATTAAGCTGTTTGCAATAAACCAATCAAGCAAGACCAATTTACATAGCCCAACACAATTAATAGAACAAGCACTTTCTCTAAATTCAACACAGAATGCCACTTTTACTGACCACTGCTGTCTCCAAATTATTTAACTCTTATATAACAGTTGTCTCTAGTACTTAGTGGAGCACCCTTTAGCTGTTACGACCCACTGCAAATGTGATGCACAGCCAGACACCAGCTTCTGACAGCAATTCCCCAAGGAATCTTAGCCTATTCCTCATGGACAGTGACCTCCAGTTCACTAATATTATTGGGTTTGTGTGCTGCAACAGTTTTTTCAAATCCCCCCAAAACATTTCTATGTGATTCAAATCTTGCGACTGTGACGGCCACTTCAGAATCTTCCAGGATGTCTTTTTAAACCAAACCTTGCTGGACTTTGAGATATGCTCAGAATAACTGTCCTGTTGGAAAGTCCAATGACACCCAAGCTTTAGATCCCAAAACTTCTGTGGAGCGATAAAAGAAAACTGGGAACTTTTCCGTTCAATGGTTTAGCCTGAAATGTCTGGAGAAAAAAGAATGAGGCATATACTGAAATAAACATCCTGCCTACAATGAAGCATGGCGGTGGCTCAGTGATGCTCTTGGGCTGCTTTGCTTCCTCTGGCACTGGAAACCTGCAGTATGTGGATAGATGGCTAAGTATCAGGAAATCCTAGGGAAAAACATCATGTCTTTTGTGGGAAGGCTAAGGCTTGAGTGTCATTGGACAGTTATACAACGTGTACTTTAAAGTCCACCAATGCTTGGTTTCAGACGAGGTCCTGAAAGATTTGTCGTCACAGTCGTCTGACTTGAACCTCATAGAAAATCTTTGGGGTGGTTTGAAGAAGATGGATGCAGCATGCGAACCTGGGAATATTAGTGAACTGGAGGTCACTGTCCATGAGGAATATGCTTAGAAGCTGATGTCCGGCGGTGCATCACATTTGCAGCGGGTCATAACAGCTGATGGGTGCTCCACTAAGCACTAGAGATGCTTGTCATGAAAGAGTGGAATAATTTGGAGACCGCAGTGGTCATTAAAAGTGGCTTTTTGTGTTGAATTTGGAGTTAGTTGTTAGTTGTGCTGGGCTATTAAAACTGGTCTTGTTTGATTGGCTTATTTCAAACAGCTGAAAGTTTGTACATTTTGCCAATGCCACTTTGTATTGTATTCGGTATTGTTTGGTGTGTTTTGTACACATAGAATACAATTAAAAACAACAACAAAAAAATTCTATCAGTAGTGTAGGGGTGTGAGTTAATCAATTATGAACATGGATTTGCTGTTTCCACAATTATTGCTCTTTCCCTTCCTGCAATCATCTGGTGATCAATGTTTTTTATTATTTATTTCAGCTGCATATGACTATTGCTTGTTCAGCATCATACCACTCCCCACTGATGCTTAAAAAAATGAACTGAAAACACCCAACCCTGTCCAGGACAGGACCAGACAACAACTAGCTTTGCTAAGGGGCACGTCACGTTCTGGTGGGAGGCAATGGCACCTCAAGAACTATTCAGAAAGCTTTCTTTTTAGGAATGTACACATACTATGCTTACAGTGCATCAATTCAGCTGTTTTTGCCTGTTTTGCCTGTTTAAAAATCAAATTGTAAATGTGCTAAAAACAATTGACTGGGAAAAAATCCAAAACATTTGCTTGTATCCATATAGTGTAATGGCAGCAACTAAGTTAGGCCCTTAGTCATCCCAGCAGCACGTAGTAGCTTGTCGGGGCTATCCTTGAAGTGGACTTTCTGGCCTCAGGCAGTTAAAGAGGAATGTGTCTACACACCTCAATGCTGCCCACAGAAGTGGCACAGAAGTGTAACCTCAGACAAGCCAGTGCATGTAGACCTCACTAAAAGGGGTTTTATAAAATGCTTCAATGTTACATCATATACAGTCTTCAATAAAGAAAGGCCTCCAAATGGTTCTTAGCTTGGACATTTAAACAAAAAGGGAATAAAACTCAAATATGAAATCAGTATTCAAGTCCATTTTACTTAGACTGAAATTCAAACGGCCAAATGCCACTTCTCAGTTTCTCTATATGGAGCTCCACTGACTGCGCTCTTTTCTTTACACAATGTTTACCCTCATGTAAATGTATTGGCATCTGCTCTGCTGTCCTCTAGACCTTCATTAGTGGTGAAGCTTCACAAGTTTCTGACCACAGGACCACTGTTGACTGAATATTTTCCTCACTGGCATCATATAACAAATTAATATCTACGGGCTCTATCTTTACTGCTACTTTTGTCTACCTTCATGTTGTCACTGTTACACAAAAACCTTGTATCTCCTAATAATACCAACTTTACAGGAGAAGGAAAAAAAACATCGTAACTTTCAATGGAAGTCAATGGGATGTTTTCTTGCAAGTCACTTTGGCGCATTTCTATTGGCTCATTTACCATAAAATTTGGTCTAGATGTCATTAGAATTGTATGAAATGTAATTTCATACAAACTGTTTGTGCTCCCTCTATTTAATGGATTTTTTTGCCCTGTTTAAAAGTAAAATTCCGGGTAATACATAATTTTTATCGTTTATTTGTGAGCTTCCCGTGCTAATATACCAAACAGTCAAACAATGAATTGTATTTTTTAATCAGTCACTTTTGTCAAATTGAAAACGGGAGATCAGTATTAATATAATGTACACAATGATTTAAGCATCTTCTTAGAACTGAAAACTTCAGACATTCGGCTCCCAAGGTGGTCATGAGTGAGCATTTTCTGGTTATGTCATAGCTCTCTAGTCCAAGACACCAAGGGTACATTGACCCTCCTTCACCTCCAATCACTTCATTGATTTTTCAGTTACAATTTCTCCAAAATAACATGATTAAAATGTGATTTAAAACAGAATTACTCACAGCGGTGGCGTCAAGAACCAGATGTCTGAAAAGTTTAAATTGTCTTGAAACGGCTGGCCTTGAGAGTTTTTGTTAAAACTGAAAGCAGTAGTATTCCTGAGTAAAGAGAAGACAAAATATTAGAATAAATAATATCAGTGTGCTGTTGTGAACATCCATGCATCATCTAGTATATCCATTCTAAAAACAGGAGGTGTTGTTCTGGCCATATCACATGCACAGCCTCTGAAAGAGGATCTGGCACTGTTTGCTGGTACTGTTACGCACTTGAGCATAACTACAACGATTATGCTGATACAACTTGGAGGATATGAGTAGGTTCACCGGTCATTTTAGACAGCATATAAACTGACTATATTAGATTTGCTGGTTCCAATTAATAACACTTGGCTCATGACTTAGTTCTCAAGACTTGGAATGATCTTGTTTCTCAACTACATCTCAACTACTGAATTATGCAAATTATAAATTTTGGGGGATTCGTAAAGAGGAATTTCTCTTAAAATGTATTTTAGGGAACTGAAAGTGCTTCTTCGAAGAATGGCACCTTTATTTTCAAAAGTGCTGGATGGATGCGCTCACTGACACTACAGGAACTCTAGAGAATGTTTTACTGCTGTGTGAACTGGAAGAAGGCCCGAGCACTGTAGGTTTCTTCTTTAGAAGGAAGCTGAGGTTTCAGGTTCTGACGTCATGAGGATTCATTCTTTTCGTTGAGTTGCTGGACTCAAACCACAGAGAGCACAGAGCTGTGTGTGAAGTGGCAAGTGTGCGAAGTGGCAAGATTATTCATCCATATTTAGAAAACTCTCAGCAAAGGACAAAAGGAGAAACAAAGATAAGAAAAAGCTGTAAATAGCTTTAACCTCTCAGCCTCTACAGGCTGGCATGTGGGCCCACACTTCTATTCCTCACTTCTTAATTACATAACTCCTGTATTAGTTTCATATAGTAGTCACATCTGTGGTTTGAGGGGGTTAAACAGCCTTAAAGAGTAAGAGAGTACGAGGGAGAGGCTAAGTAGGAGGTACGCGTGATCATTCATTACACAGTCCAGTCCAATGATCTTTGAAAGGGGTGTGTGCTCCACTTCCCTCCTCTCTATGTCTCTGTCATTCAAACACACCTAGGACTCTGGGCTTCGCAGTCATTGGGTACAGCTTTCTACTTACAGACGTGACTCTGTGACTGTATTTGCTGTTTGTTTTGGCTCTCGGGTGAACTTGGGACGTCTAGATTCAGTCCATTTCCCACAGCCTGGTTCAGTTTACTGTGGAGAACTGCGGAGTCTGATTACATCCCATTGACAAACTTTCCGGAGGAGCTTCTTTCTTTCCTAGTTTCATTCTCCCTCTCTCTCTCTTCCTCTCTCTCTGTGCCCTACCTTTGCATATGCTGCTGTGTGACATTTTGAATCGGAGTGTGTCATGCACACTCATCTGGGTTTACTCTCTCTTATGGATTCTTTCCTTTGTTCAAAGTAAGATTCCAGGTAAGACATTGTTCTCTTTCTCTTTTTTGTGATCATGTGGCATATGTATCATATTTGCAAGCTCAAAGGTTAAATTCCGTCCTGAATCATACCACAGATGTTAAACAATGAATCGCATTTCTTAATGAGTCACGTTTATCTAATCAAACGAGGGGGTCAGTGCATGAATCAGTGGGGGATATAGCTTGTGTTTGACCTCCTTGCTACATTTTCTTTGCCGTTCTTTCCGGATCAGTCATGCCTTTTGGGATGCAAATACGGCAGGGCCATATCACTTACAATCACCCGTGTTTAAATAGAAACAACATGAGGTCATTTAAGAAATAGCTGAGCCAGACATGCGTTCCAATGTTGCTAACAATAAATGGTGTTGTGGGAATAATGCTGTTCAGTGACCTTCATTCACTGTTAGCAACGAATTACTGAAGCCGTTTCTTTGAGATGAACTGTATTGCATGTCCTTGGTAATAAAGTTGAGGTTTGGAAGAACACTGGTTGCCTCTGGAGAAGACATAGGCAAGGCCAGGCATGTTTATGGAAATAGCACCACGTTTATACACAAAGGCAATTCAAAGTGCTTTGTAAAAATATGATGAAGGTGGAGACCATATGGAGAGTAAGACTTCTTGAATTTCTTCATTGTAACCAGTGCTCTTACATGGGCATGGATGATACATGACGAATGCTGTGTCTGGATAACTTGAATCATACAGACCTTGGTTTATGCTTTTACTGTTAATGCCTTTAAAACACTTATAGACCGCTCAGGGGCAAACTACTATTACCAAAGAATAGCCCCTGGTAGCAATGCTGGGAGAGGCCGGCGACTGGTGCAGTAGCGATGCTCACACCACGAAAGCAATGCTAAGGCCGGTGTCCTGGTAATTCCACGGTAGCGATGTTGAATGGACATGCTATCGCCTTGGACTTCGACACATTAATGCCACAGTATGTCTTCACACTACTTTTCTTTACAATAATATGGCAAGCAAGGAGACACAAACCTAAGATCTCTGTACCTAAGGTCACAGCTCCTCTCGGCAGCACAGATACAGTTAGCTTTGTAGAAAATATATTTTCTAGGCAAACATGAGACAGTTCTTGCGCATGCGGATTTTAACAAGATTCGTCAGCCAGTTAGTTTAGTCTTCTTGTCCTTCTTTATTTTAAAAAGATTTCAAGCCATTTCTATTGATCCAGTCATCGTGAAATTTGGATACAATGTAAAGAAAAACAACCGCCAGATTCAAAACACATTAAAAGTAAAAAAAAGTGAAGCAAAAGTGAAGGTACTAATACTGGGTTGGGCCTCCCTTTTGTCTTAAACGTTTCAGTTTCAGATTCTAGTCCATGTTGGCATGATTGCATCATGTAGTTCTCACAGATTTTTCAGGAACACTTATTATACTACAAATCTTCCATTTTACCGCGTCCCAACATGTTCTATTAGATTCAGGTCCGGATGTGGTTAAAGGCCACTGAAAGACACTGAACTTGTTGTCATGTTTATTAAAACCAGTTTGAGATGACTTTTGCTAATCATGTCTCTGCGTCATTTTATGGGCTGTGCTGCTACACAACTGCTTGTTTAGATAATTGCATAAATAAGTAGGTGTACAGGTGTTTCTAATAAAGTGCTCAGTGAATGTTAAGGGATCTCAAGACGCTTCTCTAATATTGACATTGAAGCATGAGTAGAAAAGCTAGCTTCCTTAGTGCTGTGCAGCAGAGTCTTGTGATTGAGGATGGCTGGTAATGTGGTAATGTAGGCCTGTGAGAAATAAATCTTGGCAGGAAATGTGAATACCGCACAGTGTCAAAAACTCAAAAACAGTTTCAGATTTGGAGATACAAGGCTTTTGTGTGACAGCTACAATATATATATATACACACCAAGCACTGTACTAATACTGGGAAGGACCTCCATTCCATCTTAAAATCTTATTTCTTCATAGCATGGATTCTACAGGATGTTGGAAATATTCCTTTAAGGTTCTGGTCCACATTGCAGATTTTTTAGAAGCACTTTCATGCTACAGATCTTCTATTTTACCACATCCCAAAATGTTCTACTGGATTCAGATCCGGTTGTTGGATAGGTCACTAAAACACACTGAACTTATATTTCATAAAGTTTCAGATGACTTTTGTTCATTATGGTGGAAGTAGCCATTAAAAGATGATTCATTTATGGCCATGAAGGGATGCCCATGATCGCGAACAGTCCTCAAATAGACTGGGGCATTCGAGTGATGATTGATTGATATTAACAGGCCCAAAGGTCTGCCATTACTGCACTATTACTTCACCACTGTAACTGACAGAAGGCGATGAATCAGCCTCAAGGGTGGATGTGTTGTGCATTCTGAGATGTTTTTCTGTTCACCACAATTGTACAAAGTGGTTGGTTTATTTATTGAGTTATGTAGACCATTCTTCATTGTCCTTCTTAATAAACACAGTGTTTCTGTCCACAGAACTGCTGCTCTCTAAATATTTCTCTCTTTATTAAATCATTCTCCGTAAATCTCTGGAGACTGCTGTGCTGAAAATCCCAGGCGATCAGCATACTCACTAGAGATACTCAAACCAGCCCTTCTGGCACAAACAATTATGCCACATGAAGAATCACTGAGATCCCCTCCCTCACTCATAGCATAGTTCCTCTAGAAGTGACCCTATGACTGAATCTACTGTTTGTGTTGGCTCTCAGGTGAACTCGGGACATCTATTTCCCACCACCTTTTCAGTGAAGTTTACTGTGGAGTCTGATTACATCTGATGGCCAAACTTTTCTAAGCAGATTCTTTATTTTCTCAGTTATATTATCTCTCTCTCTCTCTCTCTCTCTCTCTCTCTCTCTCTCGCTGCTCTATCTTTGTGTAACATTTTGAATCAGTGTGTCATGCAGACTCATCAGGGCTTGCTCTCTTTTATGGATTATTTCTTTTTTTCAAAAGAAAATTCCAAGTAGTGCAAGCTCAAAGGCTAATTTGGCGGTCCTGTACCATACCACAAACGTCAAACAATAAATCATATTTCTTAATGAGACACATTTATCTAATCAAAAGAGTTCAAAGCTTTAGCGCATGAATTAGTGGGTGGTTAAGTCTGTGTTTGCTGAAATGGACGGGTCATATCCCATATCACGCTTGTGTTTAACTAGGAACAATGTGAGGTCATTTAAGGAATCGTTTAGACATACATGCTAATGTTGTTATCAATATATTCATCAGTTTGTATGATGTTTTTTCATTACTTTAAGTAGCAAACTGGCTGCCTCTGGATAAGACGTGGCATTGTAGCATTGTGTGTGTGTGCATTTCTGATTCCGAGCAAGGTGCCACAATGCTTTTTGTGATCTCTGTCAGTGACAGTGCTGCTTGTGTATACTGCTCACAGCCCACCGACTGGCGTTGGCACTGCCGGAGGTCCATCAAACATACAATACCTGCCACTGCGTGTTCAGCTCCTCCAGAGATGCTGAAATTTACTTGCCCTGGAGGTTGCTTGTCACGTTATCTCTTCACTGAGCTCCTCTGTTATGCAGCAATGTGTTATTCACCATGACCTCCTGTTGCTGAGCTTGAGTTCAGACCTCTCTTTCTTTGACTGTGGCTGACTGGATGTTGGCCGGTGCAGTAAGGTACATGTGCCTTAACTCCTCTTGCAGTAGTGCATTTAGGAAGTACTCCGAGCTTCTTGCTTCCTACACAGCTTTCTCCAACATCGGGTAGTCTTATTGAACCATAGTCTCAGCTCTCAGTTCTGACGCAAGCACACTTAGAGCCTCTGCCTCTCCGGTAGCAGCCACTTGACCAGCACCTGTCAGAAATGTCGCTAGAGGGCTGTGGGCAACATCAGTAAATCGTTGTGCTGCCAAGGTGCTCCACAAGCATATTTTACCATCTGCCCTCAAGCACAGCTGTATTGCAGTCTGGCATCCTATCACACCAACATTTCACATCCAAAATCACTGAGATCACATTTTTAACTTTACGTTCCCTGTAGGTCGATGTAAATAGTGTTTGAAGCGGCTGGATTTTTAGATAATTGCATAAATAAGTAGGTGTAAAGGAGTTTTAATAAAGTGCTCGGTAAGTGTATCTATATCTATACAAAGTTCTCTGACCATGAGATGTGAATGAGTTGTTTTTACGCCAGAGTTAAGGAATCTCAAGAGGCTTTTCCAATGTTGACATTGAAGCATGAGCAGAAAAGCTAGCTTCCTTAGTGCTGAGTCATGTGATTAAGGGTGGCTGGTAATGTGGTAATGTAAGCCTGTGAGAAACAAATGTTGGTTAAGGGTATGGCTGCTAATTCACAGAACAGATCCTTGCTTTGATTTTGAGTACAAATTATTTCCCCTCTGCGATTAGAGCCAAAGACAGGTGTATGACTCATACTCATTATTGGCTCTCAGAGTAGTTCTGAGTAAATGGCATACATGCCTTTTATAAACACATTTAGCTCCTTTTCCAAATGTTTTGACCTCTTTGTAGAGACATTGCAGCATAGTAGCACTAAATTCACCTTCATAGAATATTTTCTAATACAAATGTTTAGAGTGGTAACCCATCAGATTATCCTTCATGCAAACTGTTTGCAGCTGCAGAACTACCTTCCCTCCATTTAATAAAATCACACATAGACTTATTGGACACATGTCTTAATCATTGAATTTAGTGTTTCATTCAGTCTCATTACCACAGATGTAAAGAATCAAGCATTTACGAGTCTGCCTTTACACACATTAGTGGAAGTATGGGTGGTCCTACAGAGTTCACTGTCTTCCTTTGTGGTACTGTAATAGGGCATCACCAATGCAACAAGTCAGCTTGTGAAATTTCTTCCCTCCTTGATAATCCACGAACATCTGTGAGTGGTATTATTGAAAAGTGGAAGCATATGGGAACAGCAGCCACTCAGGCAGACCATGTAAAGTTACAGAGTGGGGTTCGACAAGCACTCTGATGGTGCAATACCTTTTTTAGGTTTCCATAACATACAAGCCATACCTCACCAAGTACAATGCCAAGTGTCTGATGGAGCGGTGTAAAGCACACCATTACAAAACAGTGAGCAGTGTAAATGTGTTCTGCTTCCCAATCTAGCAGTCTGATGCATGAGGTTTGGTGAATGCCAGGAGAACATTACCTGCCTGACTGCATAGTGCCACTGTAGAGTTTGGTGGAGGAGGGATAATGCTATGGGGTTGTTCTTCAGGAGTTGGCCTGTAGGCCTTCTTAGTTCCAGTGAAGGGAAATGTTAATGCTTCAGCATACCAAGACATTGTGGACAATTGTATGGTTCCAAATGTGTAGAAACAGTTTGGGAAGCCTTCTTTCTGTTCCTGCATGACTGTTCCCCAGTGCACAAAACAAGATCCATAAAGGTATGATTGGACAAGGTGTGAGGTGTGGAAGATTTTGACCAGCCAAGAGAGAACTATGACCTCAATGCCATCAAACACCTTGGATGAACTTGAACAGAGATTGTGAGCCAGGCACTCTCATTCAACATCAGTGTCTGACTTTACCATTGCTCTTTTGGATAAAAGAGCAAATGTCCCACAGACACACTCTTGTAGAAAGCCTTCCCAGAAGAGTGGAAGTTACAGTTGCAAAAGGGGAACTCCCTCTTAATGTCATTGAATGTAGAATAGGGTGTCATAAAAGCTCCTGTAGGTGTAATACCAATGTGTAGGTGTCCATATAGCATATTGTTCTACCAGCAGCACAAAAGAAAAGAAAGGGAGGCCCTTGTACAGCACCCAACAGCAAGTGGCAGCTGGAAAGATAGTTTCGAGCAGATGGAAGGAATAAACAGTTGTGACTAGATTATGTATAGTAGTAGGTATTACAATTTGAAATCATTGGAAAACTGGACAGTGTGTATTCTGTGGGCAAACAAAAAATGGTAGTACATGTTTTATTAAAGTGCACACCTTATGGTAATGATAGGAAAGACTTTTTTTTCGAAACATTGGGACAAAAGAAAAAGTAGCACTAAAGAGACTGTTACAATGTCAAGGAAGTAGAGAATACAAAAGAGATAAGGTTATTCATCAGTGGAATTTAAGCCTCTATTTCTTTTATTTGTATTATTACTTTTACATACCAGAAGAAGCTCATGGTAGCCCAATAACATTCTGGTGAACTGTGGCTAAAGAAATTGGTTCAGTAGAAAATGATAATGTTAATAAAAATGAATATAAACCAATAGCCACTGATTATGCTAGTTCCTGGCTACTACCTTCCATTACTAATTTTCCAAAATACAATGTTTTATTGATATCTGAGATTACTTCCTAAAATACATGATTGGCTTTATCGTGATCTGAACAGAAGACAAGGATTCAAAAACTACCACTGTGTGTCAGAACTTAATAAATATTCCTAGTATTATATGTTTGTCTGATCAAAAATAGTACACTCAGTGTTCAGTGCTCGTTTCAAGGAAGTATGTAGGAGGAGGAGTCTGCTCCCTTTCTTGCTGCTGTAAAAGCCTCTACTCTGAAAAGGATCTTCACTAGATGAATCATTGTGTGTGGATTGTATTGCATTTTAGCTACTAGAGCATTAGTGAACTGTAGAATGATTAGTTTTGGATCACATAGTTTTGGGCACTCCAACTCATCTTAAAGGTACTGCATGGGGCTATATTTTACCAGAGAATGCAACTCCACTACTTCACAGACCAATGTTTGGGAGATATGTACCACCTTATCTTACACTTGACATTAGGTATGCTGACCTCAGGCTCCTGTCCTGCTGCTCCACTACTTCATGTAATGATGAAATGCATGTTTTGAGCATTGTAATGTAAAATAAAATTATCACACAAAAAAAAAACTGTTTTGAAACTATTTTGAAGGGCATGTCTATCCCTCATTTGTCCCCCTCTTCTTTGGCCGTCCTCAGATGTTCACGTCACATGCATCTACTCGGAAGACTGCATCTTGCCTTGTTCCTTCCCTTCCTCTGACGACAAGGTTCTTATCCAATGGTACCAACAGGAGGAGCTTATATACAGCTTCCAGGAGGATGAAGCCGAGCCTGACGACAGCAGCATTTCATTGTTCACAGACGAGGTGTCCAATGGTAACGCTTCCCTGCTTCTGAAGGACAGTAGGACCAAAAACAGAGGACGTTACAAATGCACGGTCAAAACCAGCAAGACTGTTGAGGAGTCCTATGTCATAGTCAAGGTTGAAGGTTGGTCTTGCTTTTGAATGTTCTCACACAAATAATAAAGGTTCCTTTTTGCTCGCATAACCTGACGGACACACATCTACACTGAAGTTCTAGTAGCCTCTAAGAGTGTGATCAATGTGATTTGATGTGACGTATTCATAATACACTTTCAATAGTAAGCATTTATGACTGTAAAGGTCAATTGTCTGAAAACAACAATGTGGTTGTAATGTTTAAAGTCATAATTTGGTAAAAATAAATAAATAAATAAATAAATATGCAAGCATGTAAGTACATAAGTAAGTATTTTGACAAAACCCCAAAAGTAGTTAATCAGCTAAGGCATGTTTGGTTTCTTTCATCTGCAATGAAGTTACAAGGGTAATGTAGTAATAAAAGACAATCCTGGGATCTTAAGTAGCCTTAAAATAGACTGGCTTATGTGGCTTATTATAACCTGTATGACCAAAGTGTGTTGCATAGTGCCATATTTATTTATATATGGTTATAATTCAGGCATGCAGTTTGCACAATGCAAATGAGTATCTATGGTAACACTTTTATATAAACTATTATATAAAAATGCTTAAGTGCTTACCTTAAATTAAATTACATTCAACTAGATATTTATTAAATTGATCTTTTCTATTATTATTTAATTACTAGACTTGGCCTGACCCTTACCTTAATATTAACCTAAACCTATTTTCTAATCCTAACACTGTTTCGACTGTTTCAGAACTTGTAAAGATAGTTAATTAACTATTTAAATGAATTAAGATCATTAAGAACTATCACAAAAATAATAATAATAATTTAGAGCCATTCTTTGGATTTATGTTTCCAAATGTCACAGTTATATCTTGGTTCTTATAAATGGATAGAGCCCATACAGTTGGGAAGTGTAATTTGCGAGTTGAGCTATCAATAAAGGACTTTTTTTCTGGACAAGCTGAGAGATATGGAACCATCACTGAAAGGGAAAGACACATGAGGACTGACACAGTATAGTAATATTACAAGATTTTACACAAATATGACTCTGGTTAGGCATAGTTACAAGAGTTATCCTGCCCTGTTCTCTGCTACTGTCCCTAGTACAGGTCAGTGGAGCATCAACATGATTTTGAAGCTGCTATTTTAAGGTTAAAATGCTACATAGTGTTGCTTTAAAGCCTATTGTTAGCTATTGCCAGTTACCAGTTAAATGAACTCTTATGTGTCAGTGCTGGTCATGACTTCATCTTTGACCTTATGATTTTCAGCTTATGTCCACTGAGGACATAATGAGACTGTTCAGTTCAACCAGTCGACTCATGCTTTGGCAGAAACTGCAGTGATATTAAAAACAGTGGCCTTAAAATATCATGAACAAGCATTGATGACTTTTATGAGCATGGTGAATATGATCATTGTTTCTGTATGAATTCTGAATAAATATTACACAATACTTGTTTTCTGTTACATCCCAACCAAGTAAATGGATAACTGGAATATTTAGTGCCTGATTGAAATTTTGTACACGGTCGTAAAGCCTTCACTTCATTCTTTTTGCAGCTCCCATCAGCAGAATCTCCATAGAGACCAACCCCACTGGGTATGTGCAGTGTTCCACACATGGTGTGTTTCCCGCTCCTGTGTTGACGTGGTCTACAGAGCCACAAGTCAGTTCCCTGCAGCCGGTTACACGAATGAGCGCAGATTCAGATGGCCTGTACAGTGTCGATAGCACACTGAAGAAGCAGAGCTCCCCTCTCACTTATATCTGCACCATTATCTCCAAATACAGCTCACAGACATGGAAGGCCTCACTGCTTCAGACAGGTATGATATTAAACAACTATGACATGCAAGCACACTTTCAAACTCTAGATACAAACTGGTTGTATTTCTCTGCCAGCACACAGTCATCACCATTGGAGAAGTTTAAAAGGAAATATGCCCTTAACCGCAGTGGTACAGAGTCTAAAACCAACAGAACACTAAGCCATCCATACACACTCGGTTTTACCGCATACCCATAACCCTTTGATATGTCATAACTGTACCAAATTAGGCAATTGCTGGCCCTGGGCAAAAATGGCCTTTTGGAGGGGTGCCACTGAAGAACCACATCAGTTACCTAAAGAATCTAAGGAATCTTAGAAGTTATCTGTATTTATATCTATCTATCTATCTATCTATCTATATATATATAGGAGTTTCCGGATATCACTGTAAGAATGACAGTGGAAGAAAGAATGGAGCATGTGTGTGTGTATGTGTGTGCGTATGTGTGTGTAACTATATTGGCTCATACTGTTATAAGCCAGTTACACCCCACACCACACAACAACCACTCAATCTGAAACATGCACTGTTGCACTGTCACACACATTCTCCTTTTTCAAGACCCATTTAGTACATCAACTTCACCCACTTGTCTGCTACTGCTTCTTTAACATATGCAATGAAAGTAAAATCCGCCCTCTAGTGGGTTTAGTGGTAAATACAGACATTGAATTGATTCTCATTTGATTCATCCACAGAAATAGCAGGGAAAGACGGACAAGACCTGATCATTCCATGTGTGGCCCCAAAGAAAATGAAAAACTTCAATCTCACGTGGACTTTCGCTAAAACCGGCAAAAATAAGGATATTCTCACATACAATAGCCAAACCCGTACAATCGTGAACCACTGGGACAGCGATGCAGAAGTGGAATTGGACAAGGCTCAGATGGGAGATGGATCTCTTTACTTAGATGATCTAGAGGGCTCAAAGTATTCTGGAAACTACACCTGTATGTTCTCAGGCCCACAGGTGAAATACACAGTCCAAACATCTGTCAACATTGATTCCTCACAGGCAGTTGCACAAACAGGTAAAAAATGCTCTGGAATATAATTGAGTTTATGTAAAAGTTATGCAAAGATCACATATATTTCTGCAGTGATTTCTGTCTTATGTATTCGGATGGATTTTGCGGATATCTGTCTCCACAGGAAAGAGTAAGTCAAATCTGTGGGTGCTGGCAGTGGTGGTGGCTGGGGTAGCTCTCCTTGGTGTCCTTTACTACATATACAGAAAATACAGAGGTAACAACAACATCTCATCATAATTGTAGTCTAACACGTAGAAATATGTCTCACTACCTTACATTGATGTGAACTGTTTTTTTCTATTTGTAGGAAAATCTAAAACCTCAAAAAATTCTGGCCAAGACACAGAGATGCAGGCTGTGAATCAAGGTATTACATCTGCATGACGGTACATCACTGTCAAACAAGCTGGGCAAAATTAAAACTCACCCCATTTACCACCAACACTTTATAAGAAACCCATACACTACCTTCCACTGTACAATTACAGACGGCAGCCCCTATAATTCCATGCACAATTTAGGTCAGAAATGTCTAGCTTTTCACCAGTGGTCACAGAGCTGTTCTTGGCTGGACGTTTCATTATATGGATGGTGCACCACTCAACAACCCAGCATAAAACTTTTACGGTCAACAGCGGCCCTGCGGTCAAAAACTGATGAATTGGGTTGAAATCCTGCATTCTAGTGGACCTAGTGGACCTATCAATGTCAGTGGTGTAGAAAGTAGGTGTTTCTAATAAAGTGGATGGTGAGTGTTTACATAGTTTTTTTTTCTAGAATTCTGAAAACATTTTGAGTCATAAAAATGTTTTTGCATTTCTCACAGACAAAAGAGCAGAAGAGACACCGGCAGAAGACAGACCACTAAACACCAAAGAAGACTCTTAGCTATGGGAATTAAATGAGGAATGTATGGATGATGCACATTAGAGGACAAACACAGAGAGACAGAATAATAAAGGAACACTTTTATGTCAAAGGACTATGAAAGTTATTCATTTTATCCCGTAACACACTGGCTATGCTAAATGACTGAAAGTAAAAGGCACTCACTTCTTTTTTTCTTTTTGGTAAAATTGTTGTTGTAATGTTTTCTATCTGTTTGTAACATGACTCACACGATCTGAATGAGCAGTTTTCCACAAATGTGGCCCTAATTTACTTCTAACTGACATTAACGATGTGTTTTTGTTAAAGAGATCCTGTTGCATGACACCACACAGAGTGTTCGACAGATGAACTCAAGTACATGACCATACAAGTCATTGGGGCTTTGGCCAGCTGTGCTTTTGGCTTAATTAAATGCAGGTTGAGACACAAAATGAAACCTTATTAAAACAGACAAAGCCATTCCCCCCTTTGCAACACTGGACAGAAGAGTAATAACCATAGGTGACTCAAGTAATGGGTTACTTACTGCGACTACAAAACGTTGCCTTAACCTGAGCGTGTTGCCAGCGACATGTTGTTAGCTATGTGACCAAACGGTGTAGACCTGCTGACGCAGCTTTTCTGCTAAATTGGGTAACAGGCCTAGAGTATGTTGGCTGGGTACAGAAACAATGAAGAAATCTCCTTTTCTCAGACAAACTAGCATGTACCTACATTGTCCACAAACGAAAAAGTACTCTACAAGTTGTCATCGACAGTGTCTAACATCATATTGGTTAGCTCTGTTAGCTCATTAGCTCATCTGAAAGGGGCAACCTTATTTCTTATTATCTTCCACAAACACATCAGACTTGGAGTTTGCTGAAAATCGAACGCTTTGTTGTGTAAAGTCATAAAATGTGCATTTTGGCAGCTACCAAGACAACTTACCTGGCTAACTGGCATCCACAGCATTGCAAGACCTTTTTTGGGTTAATGTAAATCAGGCCAGAGTTCACTAGGATATGGTGTATTTATGGTTTACTGGTTTATGCTAGTCTGGTGCTAGACTGCTAGTTAACCAGCATAACCTCACCCACAGTATATGCTGGTTTATGCTGGTCTGAGGCTGGTTGGCCAGCATTCCAGTGTTCAAATCTCAAAGGACATTTGAGTATTTATGCTCATTAATATTTATTTATTTCACATATATTCATTTATTTATGATTGTATGCGATTTCCTCCATTTGCAATGTATTTACTTACTTCAGCTTGTAGTGGACTGCTACCAGAAGCATTAGGCCTTTATTTAACCTATGTTGACCATTACCATAAACATGGGTTAACTATTAAGGCACACAGAGTCATGTAGGTATGTAAGGCCTTTCTGTGTTTGTTAAAAAAACAACAGTTCACAAAGAACAGTGTTATTTCCAAGCTGTACTTTGTGAAGACCAAGTCTTTCTTTCTCAATTCTCTATCTTTCTTAGCCTGTCATCCACCCTGTGGCCCATTCTTTTGTTGCCTTTAGCTTCTCTTCACCTCTCTCTCTCTTGCTCACTGTCCTTTCTTCACACCACATCTTTCTTTCCTCTCCCCATTCCTGTCCTTTCTTTATTTTCTTCATCAGTGTCTTCTTCACAGTCTATCCTACAGCATATAGAGAAGCTTGTTTTCTTTTTTAGAGCTCCGTTCCTTGCTCTAGAATACAAATGGATGGTTTCTCTTTAAATTAGAGAGAAGAACCATCTCGCCCTCCATCCTGTCCAGCCCGGACTGACCCCTCTCTTCTTTTAGCCGGTGGCCTTTTGGAAGGCACTTTCTCAGCTTTCTCAGTTTGGAGACAGTGATGCTCTGCCCTCTAATCCTCTTTCAAAAGCCTTACTGACTGAAAGCCGTATACCTCCTTTTACCCTGCTGTTCCTTCTTTATTGGTCCTTATTACTGATCTCGTGGTTGGCTGTTTCTGCAATGGAATTTTTGCTGGTACTTTAGTGTTAAGAGTAAATATACTAAGCTTATTTAGGCCACATCTGGTTATAGATTTATCTTTTATTTATTTATTTATTTTGGATAAAGAACCGGTGGAATATAGGTGATTTAATTGTGTTCAACAGGCAGAGGGCGCTATTTGATTGCTACTAACCTAGTCTATTAACAGGTTACTAGATCTACTAATCTGTAGTATGGTAAGAAGCTGGAACCACAACCAAAATCTTTCTTATTCTCGAAATACTCCCAAATTTGGGAGCCCTGTCGCCATACCACAATGCCAGACGTAGTAGCAGTGCTATGACTTTCAGGAGTGCAACTGAAGGTATCTTGTCTGAGGAATAAAAGGTGGAATTCTCTACATGTATGGCAGCATTACACTGTTGTTCAGGACTGTTATGTCAGGTGTTAGAACCAGGTGTTTCTCCTTTTGTAATAGACAAGCTGCTATATTACTTAGGATGACCAAATATCAAATATTCAGATGTGAAAAATGCACCCAGCCGGGGCTTCTAAATTGTGTAAAATGTCAAATTTCGCATTAAATTCATGACTGCATTTGTTTCTACAGTCGCTGATTTTCACAGGTTGAAACGCTGAAACATCTATTTAAGCCCTGCCTTCTCACCGCCACTGTCGATCTACATGAACCTGCATTTACATCTAGTCATTTGTCAAATTGCTTAAGTCCCACCTTCTAACTACTGCTATTGGCCTACATGTACCTGCTTCTACATGCAGCCATTGGTCAATCTGCTTCTCAACACAGCCAGTTGGCCACAGCCTAAAAATGTCTAATTGCAAATGTAAACACAATGACTTCTTTTGGTAAAATATATTTTTACATTATTACGGAAATAAAAACAGAATGTAAAATGTGGTAAAAGTAAAACTTTTACACTTTACTCAAGTTGAAATAAGATGATTTGGCCCAGCATTATCTATGCTATATATGTCAGGACTGTAAAAAAATGTGACCTTCACCTCAACCTACACCTTAATCCACACCTGAACCTAATCTTAACCCTCACCTTAATCTACACTTAAACCTGATCTTAAACTAACCTTAACCTACACCTTACTCTACACCTAAACCTAATCTTACCTTCACCTTAACCTACACCTTAATCTAAACCTGAACCTAATCTTAACCTAACCTTAATCTACATCTTAATCTACACCTGAACGTAATTTTAACATTCACCTTAACCTACACCTTAATCTACACTTAAACCTGATCTTAACCTAACCTTAACCTACACCTTACTCTACACCTAAACCTAATCTTAACGTCACCTTAACCTACACCTTAATCTACACCTGAACCTAATTCTAACCTAACCTTAACCTACACCTCAATCTACACCTGAACCTAATCTTACCTTCACCTTAACCTACACCTTAATCTAAATTTGAACCTAATCCTAACCTAACCTTAATCTACACCTCAATCTAAACCTGAACCTAATCTTAACCTAACCTTAACCTACACCTAAATCTACACCTGAACCTAATCTTAACCTAACCTTAATCTACACCTCAATCTACACCTGAACCTAATCTTACCTTCACCTTAACCTACACCTTAATCTAAACCTAAACCTAATCTTAATGTCATCTTAACCCACACCTTAATCGACACCTGAACCTAATCTTAACCGAACCTAAATCTACAACTTAATCTACACCTGAACCTAATCTTAACCGAACCTTAATCTACACCTGAACCTAATCTTAACCGAACCTTAACCTACACCTTAATCTACACCTTAAACCTGATCCTAACCTAACCTTAACCTACACCTAAACCTAATCTTAATGTCATCTCAACCCACACCTTAATTGACACCTGAACCTAATCTTAACCTAACCTTAATCTACACCTTAATCTACACCCAAACCTAATCTTAACCTAACCTTAATCTACACCTGAACCTAATCTTAACCGAACCTTAATCTACACCTGAACCTAATCTTAACCGAACCTTAACCTACACCTTAATCTATACTTAAACCTGATCTTAACTTAACCTTAACCTACACCTTACTCTACACCTAAACCTAATCTTACCTACACCTTAAAATACACCTTAATCTACACCTGAACCTAATCTTAACCAAACCTTAACCTACACCTTAATCTATACTTAAACCTGATCTTAACCTAACCTTAACCTACACCTTACTCTACACCTAAACCTAATCTTACCTACACCTTAAAATGCACCTTAATCTACACCTGAACCTAATCTTAACCTAACCTTAATCTACACCCTACTCTACACCTAAACCTAATCTTACCTACACCTTAATGTAATTTTAACCTAACCTTAACCTACACCTTAATCTACACCAAAACAAATTTTACAAAAATGCTTACAAAGGATTACAAAGAATTATAAATTATGGAAATCAGAAATATTGTTATATTGTACTGAGGCTAACATCTAAAACGTATTGTTAAAAGAAAATCTACATGAAAACATTTGCTGGTAGTTCACTGTTAAGGCAGAGGGGGAAGGAGGTTAGGCTAGCAATAGCCAAGATGTTTCAGAAAACATTAGATTTTTCATCTTACAAATCTAGAAAAATCTAAATCATGTGGTTAATTTGTTTACAAGATTGTTTTATATTTAATGAAAAACACAGTCATTTAATAAGAATGTAGAGGGAAAGAAATTATTATTTTACAGCGGGCGAGACAGGCCCACCATTTTTCTTCCATTATCTAAAAATTATTTAATTTAAGAGACTTAAAGAAGAAAACTGAGTGAGCGATTTTAATGTTTAATCTCTTAATACGTTAAGGCTTATTACACAGTATTACACAATAACTATTCAATAATTACAGGGGCTATTCCTCAGTAATAAAAGTGTATAATAAAATGTTTGGCCTGCTAATAATTGGCCATTGTTAAACTGAAACAAAAAAATTAAATATACCATTAGAGCTTATTTGTAACGTAAATACGCACTGCTCTCTGTCTCAATATTCCACAAATCCAAATGACAGCCTGAGATTGTGTCAGTAATTAAAATAGTCAGCAATCTTTCACAGATTTTTAAATGCTCAAAAATATGTTCATATATTTTGAGTACAGTCATGACAGTTGAGTACAACCATGATATTAAGGATATTTATTGGTTAATGATTAAGTATTAATTGTCATTAATATAGAAATGATTTTGGAGATATTTAACTCCCTCTTACCCTACTACTCCAAGCCACACCCTAATCACGATAGATGCCTAAAGGTCTCCAGTGTACTCTTTTTTGTAAAAAACAAAAACAAAAACAAAATATTGTCACTCTAGTATTACTGAACCCTGTAGGGAAAAGTGAAAGAACCAGATTTAACATTATCAACAACAGCAATTGCAATAGAGAAGCATGCCAGAATGTGAATTTTAAGAGGTGCTATACTGTCTAAATATTTTATAATATACTTACAAATTCATGTTTTAAATGTAAATGATTCTAACCCTTAAGACTGGCACAAAATCTTATTGTAATCTTATTTAAAACTTCATTAAAACTGTGTGTAAATACAGTACAGCCTTCCAACCTATTGCTAATCAGAGGCAGCTATGATCTTATAATGATGGATCCCATTGTCCTTGTAAATTGAACAGTGAAGGCTCTGTATTATTCAGAATCTTTGCTATAAGTGAGTATTAAAAAGACATTTGTTCTTAAGAACAGTTGGTAAAGCTTAGAGACTGTACTGAATAAGAGTCTTGTTTGTTTTATAAATAGGCAGCTGAATAGAGGAGGCTCTGTAATAAGAATCCTATGGGCCTGGATGTAACAAGATTTTCCTTTCATGTAGTTTCCATTTACGTTCCAGCTTTTCGACTGTCGGTAAAATCCCTGCACCGTGGGACAAGTGCACAAATACACAAGTACAACAATATAACCAGAGACACACTTGTCCTCTCTGTAATTGCTTTTCTTTATGGTGTCCGTTACATGGCCTGGACAGAGGGCTACTCTCCTTATGTCTACTCATGCTCGCCCAGGTTAAAGTTTTACAGACTTAATTGATGTGTCCACAAGGGTCTCTCTCCCTCTGCCTTTCTCACGAACACACCGAGCGATAGAAGCAGTGAGAAAGAGGAAGAGACATACAGAGAAACAGCACAGACGAAAGAGAGAGAGAGGAGAGCCACAGACAGAATACAACTCTAGACTGTTTGTAACAGAAAGAATAAGGGAGAGGAATATAAAGAGACACTGGAGGAGGGCGAGAGGACAGATGTCTGCGTAACGGAGTGTGTGGCAGTCTCACGGCCATGATGCTTGCAAAGACACCTGCTGCTTTTCTGCTGATCTTTCTGAGGACCTGCTTATCTATAACACATCCACCAAAAGGTAAGTTGTTTACTCAAAAGGGTTCCAGGACTTTTGGTGCTTGGACACCTTCAAAGTCAAAGTTCCTCAACAGCAATAGTAGCTGGGTTTCTACTTCAGCTTGAACATTCACAAAAGTGGAACATTTGGAACATGTCATATCTTGTAAAAAATGTAAGGTCCCATCATTCTTTCAATATGAGCTTTCCACAGCTAGAATTTTTGGGACACGGTGAGTGATACGGAGTCATGGCTCAGTGGAGCAAGTGTTGTAGGAAACTCCATTAGTCTCAGATTAATGCCCTAGGTGTGAGGACACAATCACACCCTGTTACTCATTTATCCTTGTCTGCTCCGGAGGGAAATTGAATAGGTGATCAGACTTGGGCAGTTAAGCTGAGCTTGTTGAACAAAAAGGGGGAAACTAGGTTCTGCCTGCTGTCACTACACACCTTGTCATTTTATAATTTAGCATAGAGGCCTTGAACACGGACCCCTTTTCTTCCTAGTTTTCTTTTGCCAGTGAAATGCTGGCCATGACCATTTCAACTTATATTTGTGCTTCTATTACTTGCCGTAAACAGGATAGAAAGAATAAATAAATAGCTGATATCCTTATCATTATTGAGCAGAAATGTACTGACACATGCTTTTTGTTTTGTCATTTATATCCTGAAAAATAAATCATTACTGTCCAAAACAAACAAAAAAAAAAAGCATGCATCTGACATTAGGTAGTTAAAAAAAAGAGTTATTAATAATATTTCACAAATACAGTTTTAAATTATATTTTTTGACCAATATTATATTTGTCAATTTACCATATAGTTTATTTTATTTGTATACAAAATATTTTAGAAAAATCCGAAAATTCACAACCTTAAACCATTACTACTTTAAAAACCTTTACAGCACAAATAGATCAGTACACTACATCCCATCTAAACCTCACTGCTTGAATACTAACATGCTTGATACCTGCTTTGAATGCCAATATGGTGTTCTACTGTATTTGCAAATCCACTTATACTTACAGATGCTACAAAATGTCTCAGGTGAAGAAGTTCATTTTTGTTTTCTAATATTATGCATCACTAACGTATTCTCAGGATAGGAGGATCAGATGATTATTACAAAAAATAACATTTTGTCTTAACAGTCCATGTTAGAAAAAGTCCTAATTTATCTCACAGTGGTTAAAAGGAAAGGCATCTGTTCTTGCTTTATGGGAGATTACATCAAAACAGATGGGTTTGAATTATATGAGAAAGTCTCTCAAGCTTTTTGGAGAAACACAGGGTGCTGGATGAGGGTGAGGGAGTGCAGTAATGGCAAACAATAAGTATGACATACTTAAGCTGTGTTCACAAACAAGAATCAGGGCGCCCGGTCTGACGTCATGAACTGACCCACACAGGGACATGATGATATAACTGATGCCATGACAAATCTCACCTTCCCAAATTGTTTTCTTTCGCCACCCCAGGCCAACCCTGGCAAGATGCCCATGTGCACTCATATGTGCTTGTGACAACCATTCATTCAAACATGATCTTAACCCGTTTGTTGCACCCCCTAGCACTAACTAGCCTCTCAACACTAGGAGGGTAAGGACTTAACATCTCTCCTCCAATACATATAAATCCAGCCACCGCCTGTTTTTTTTTTAACTGCCACCGCCATTGCCCGACATGTTCAGAGGAAATTGCCGGATTGCCAGCTCCACCACACCAGCTAATGTCTGTTGACAGCAACATCGCTTAAGAGTGATGATTGGAGAGATGAGTGCTCTCTTAGATTTCGGGCACTGATGGCAAAGTGGCATGGCTTGGGATATTTCCTATGTCCCTCACTAGTGTGTCTTCATTTTGCACCAATGCAATTATTCTGAAAAGCTGGCATGAGGACATAAAACAGTTCAGATATTTGCATTTAGACTGTTACATTCACAGTGTCATAGCAGCAAAGGGATAGCAAGACATTCAATTACAACTAGAAGATAAATTAGCTATATATATACAATAAATATAATTAAATATTACAATATTTAGAGTATGGCAAATGGCGCACATTTGGTGGATTTATCTTGTGCATGAAATTACACACGATAAATTTGAGGGGTTCCATGGCTGTTTCTGATGTTTACCGTGAGCATCATGTGCCAAAAACAAATAGGAAACATGGATCTGGCATTTATAACTCAAGTCACCCCTGAAATATGTATGCTGGTTTATCGAGCAGGGTAATGTAAAGGGCTGCTGGCTTTTTTAGATTATGTAAGAAACTAAAAAAAACTTCAAGTAGAGAAGGTTTCATTATGGCAGTGAGGATATATACGATTCAGCTAACACAGCGTTAAGCAGTCAGGTTATCACACAGCAGTGCTTAGCTCGTTTTTCTTACCTTCAAATGTAGGAAGGCTGGAGGGCAGTGCTTAGGAAATTTCCATTAGTGTAGGCGTTTTATACAGCAAAAAGAAAGAAAAAGTCATGATGAACCTCACCTACAGCTGCATCTCAATAACACTGCTCTTATAGTGTAAAAACATACACTATAAGAGCAGTGAACCCTTTTTAAGATGTAGTGTAATCCTTCTTGTAAGTAAACTGTTAAAATTATAGTACCTGTAATCTAATTACTCACTTTTTTGCTGTAAGAGATGTTTTTTTTTTATTTGTTAGTGCTACATGTACTCTGTTACTACCCCCCACCCTGACCATGGTGTAGCATCGTAGCTATATTTGTTTTGTAATTATTCTCACATCTTACTGAATGCCGTTGCTGCAGCTGAAGAGATTATAGTTAGATGTGCTATCTTTAGCCTAGCGTGGATACCTATTGCTTCCCCGGCTTTAGAGTTCTTAACCATCAAGTTTGTAGTTAGCTAGCAGTTAGTCCCCTAACAACGGCCGCCTCCAATATTGGACATTTCCGTGTATTGCGCATTTCTGCTGTGGATGTGCTAGATTACAACTTGTTTTCAGATGTGATTTTTTTTACAAGAATAATGTTTTAAATGCATCTCTAAGGCGGGGGCTCACATTTTTTTTATTTCATCCAAGCAACTGGCAAAAAGAGAGAGAGCTGAAATGCGCAATACGCGGAAGCAGCTGATATTGGGGAAGACCTTTGTTAGGGGACTAACTGTTAGCAACCCTTTTTATTTTACAGCAATGCAGCTTTGGGGTCTAAAGCCTTTTTCTAGTGGGCTGGGTATATGCAAATGTTGGGGGCATAAATAAAATTAGGCAAGAGGTAAAAGTTTTAGGTTTGCCCTGCCCTGTTTTAGTTATGCTGGATCATATTTGAGGTTCACAGTTTGTCACTTTCATGTATTAAACTCTTATTATCAACTATTCCAAAGGAAGTACCTTTTCCATTGTAGGACATCTTCAAGTGTCTGTTCAAACATGACTTTACTGTACTTGTATCTTTACTTGTCTATGGAAATACAAAGATAGGATCCCTGTCAACCAATGCTTAACATTAAGATATATAAAAATAAAAAAATGCATCATACATATGTAACTGAAATAATTTTTAGTAATATTCAGATCAGACTAAGAATGGACACAATGGAAAACATAAACTGGGCACAGACAACAGACAATAAAATGTATTCTATACACTAAATATGTATAATGAGATGATATCATCATTATTATTATTATTATTATTAATTAATTCATTCATTCACTATTATTACATTTTGAAATATTGGCATGTAAAGCCTTGAATATCATGCCAGCCTGATAACTGTATTAGTAGGCATACTTCGTTCACCCATTTTGACAGACGTGTAGCTGTATGTATGCTATATCATGCTATATCATATTTGCCCCCCCCCCCAATTAATCTTCTCAGACACAATGTGTAGCTCTGCATGACACAGTTCAGAACTGTCATCTTACCTATGCTTTCCCGTCCCTTTAGACGCTCAGGTGACTTGCCTGTTCCACGAGGACTGCATCCTGCCCTGCAGCTTCAGGCCCACGGGTGCGGTAGTCATCCACTGGTACAAACAACAGATCCCAGTGCACAGTTACTACTACAACAAAGACCAGTTCGGCCTCCAGAACAAACACTTCAGTGGACGGACATGCCTGTTCAACTCCCAGATCGCTCAGGGCAATGCATCTCTAGTCCTACGCAAGGTGAAGGTACAGGACAGAGGGCGCTACAAATGCTACACCAGCACCAGGAAAGGCAACCAGGAGACTTTTGTGAACCTTGGTGTAAAAGGTTAGTTTGCTGACATGTAAGCGTTGACCAGAAAATGGTTTTGGTTCTTAAAAATGAAAAAAAAAAAAATTGCTGTATACAATGACGTAAAGGTCTTGGCCTTTAGTTTATAGTAGTTTGGTCACAATACCCTACCCTAAACAAACTACAATTTATGATGAAATACTTAAATAATAGCTTAAATTAATTTTTTCCTTGTTGTTTTCTACAATTAATGCCACTTGAGGCTGTGTGTTGAATTTACCACAGGTAAGGGGGTCATGCATAAGAGCGATTCCTTACCTGCGACAAAATCTTCATGTGGCGTACATCTTTATTGTCAAACGTGTAAATGTAAATGTAAATGACTCAACCAATCAGATTTTAGAATAGAGTACTTGGGCTGTGTCTGAAATTGAATCTAGCTGACTTGATGCCTTGCCACTCACATGGTCTCACAAGTCATTGCTTTAGACAGCAATGTAGGGATGAGGGCCTCTATGACCAAATCACAAAGGCAAGGTATCAACACCTCACGCTAGAAATTAGTGTTTTGCTCTGTTAGCGTTAGCCATTAGCATTTTTCTACATTTCTATAAAGAAGAAGGCTGGATTACTAACCTTCGATTTAGACATGACTGAGTGCCTTCCTGCCTCCGAATACTGTTGTGTTTCCTGGCAAAAATTACCTACTGTTATTCATCTGCATATTTTACTGCTTTATAGCCTAACAGCACCTAACATATAAAGCCAACTCAGTACAACATTCCTTATTACAGCACTGATCCAGCTGGTAAAGATTGAGCTGACAGAAGACAAGGCCACCTGTTTGGCCCAGAACATCTACCCAGCACCTCACCTGTTCTGGTCCACAGAGCCACCCACTGACTCAGGCAGCCTCCACAACTACACCCGCAACACACCCGACTCCAAAGGCCTGTTCACCATTGAGAGCACCGTCAGCGTCCTGGGTAACATCTCTCAACACGCCTACTTCTGCTCAGTGGTTTCTGCTGATGGGAGCCAAGTGTGGACAGCATCAGTGAAACGGCAAGGTATTATAGACGGAAATGCAGCAAAATCCATGCAAAGTCCAGATTTAGCATCATGTTAGTAGCATGATGTTGACACATTTCCTCATTCCCAAATGAGGATAACCAGCCCGGTTTCCTGTTTGTGTGAGATGTGGTGCAACCACACTACTCCCTCATTTGCATGTGGCATTATTAATCCACACAAAAGCCCCTAAAAAAATACCACCTAGACTAACCTGATGGTAATTTCCTGATAAGAAGCCGATGTGAGTTGAGTGGGTTTACTGTTGTGAAGCACGATGAGCTTTATTTTTTACCTAGTGTGTAGAAATGAGCTCAAATTAGGTGTAAAAACACTACATTTTTATTTGCCTTATTTTTGCTATTTTATGGCTGCTGATTTGTGGGATGCTGGAGAGAATTATACAAATCTGATCCAGCTAAAGTTCAGTCTCATTTGAAAGCTTAGAGCCTGAGTGATTACAGATTACTTGAGCACTTGGGGATTTTACCAAGCACTACTTTGCCTTCTTTTATTAGAGCTCATGACTCTGATTCTCAGATTTTTGTTCCATTTTCACACCCAAACAGGTGCCAAACTAGTCAGTCACTAATATGCATTAGCTCATTAATGTGGATTTTGCTTGATTGATTTCTACCAGTAACACTTTCAGAAGTACTGCAGTCGTAAAGAGAGACATGCTGACATACTGATCACTGCAACAGTGACAACAGTGATATGCTAATTGATGAGGTTCATTATTTGCTTGCCACATTAGCCTCACAGCTCCAGTGCAAAACCAAAGAAGCAGACTTTGGACCAAACAAGTCTTGGGATAAAGGAGGAATCCGATCAAATGTTCACCTAACTTCTCTTCTTAAATAACTGCAAGTCTAAATGGATCATGAATGTGTTCTTTTTTCTTAGATGAGTTATTTGGGGAGGAGGGATCCACACTGCTCATCCCCTGCATGGTGCCGCAGCCTCGCCACAACTTCACCCTCACCTGGACCTTCATCAGAACCAATGATCCCGTCATCATCTTCACCTATGACAGTCGGACCAGGAGGATCTCTAACTCGTGGGAGAATAAGGCTGAGCTGGACATAGAACAGGCGCACATGGGTAACGGGTCCCTCACCCTTCTCAGCCCTGACAGCTTGGGCCACACCGGAGTCTACACCTGCACCTTCTCCAGCTTCCAGATAAAGCACCAGGTCCAAACCCATGTCAATGTAACAGTTCGTGTGACAGGTAAACTTTATAGTACAGCTATTCATGCATATTAGATGGCTTTCATTTAAAAGGGAGCATATGGACTCTAGTTCAAAATGACCTTTAAAGGCTTGCATATAAGATAATGTTTTATAGCAAAAATCTGACTTAGATCATCGTGAGATACTCTGACCCAAAACCTGAAAAATTGAAGAGGTTCGAATTCTTCATATTTATTGTGAAAACATGCCTTTACTCATTGGATGAATTGGTTTTGCAGTTGAAATGGGTTTACACATTCGAGTCTTAGGTTTACAAAAGTAATAGAATACATGAATAGTATTTAAACAACAGGCAAAAGACGAATTGGTCAGTTTCACCCAAAACAAATGGACACACAAATCCGTCACAAATTACAGATGAGAGGCCAAGTAGATGAATCCACCAATTAGACACAATAAGAGGCAGAGATGAGTATCTTGACCCATCTTCATAGCCTCGTAACTCTGTATGTGAGCCACGTATGACCTGGCAATGAAATGAAATCGAACATGTGAACTAAAATGTTTGATTCGCAGTTCTGTGCTGCATTATCACAAAGATAATGCAGCACAGTTAATGTGCAATTAAGAGTCTTTTGCTGTAAATAATATTGTTATTGCTTTTTTGATTCTTATTTATATTGTGTATATAGTGTAAATTATTTATCTAAATTTTTGTAACTGAGTGTCTTGCTATCCCTTTCTCCTGTTACACTGGGAAGTTCCCCACTGCGGGACTAATAAAGGACTATCTTATCTTATCTTATCTTATCTTATATTAATAGGAATATCGAGAAACATCATAAAGGCCAAATAAACAGTGTTCAAATATGATTTTCATTTTTCAGATGCAGACGAAAACATTTGTCGAAGGTCATGGTGGGGAACTGCTGCCTCCGTGTTTATATTTGTGCTGACGATATCGGTGGCTCTGTCACGATGCTTGAGATTCAGAGGTAGTTTAATCAAAGCTGTCACTCTGTGTTTTTTATTATAGTGAAGTCTAATGTATGCATGTTTCATACCAAAACCCTGTATAGCTGAGCTAATTTTGGTTCTTTTTTATGAGGTAAACAATGTAAACATTTTGCAATTCGTATAACCTCATATAATAATGCCTCTTTCAGGTGATCAGCAAATGCACGCTAATTCCGGAGTCAGAAAACAGGACGACAGGAGGATCCACAGGAGTGGTAGCTAGAATAAAGCATTATTTCTTCAAATCCAAATCACAGTGTGATTGATATGGATCTCTTCTCTCATAGTGCGTGTCCAGGAGTCAAGATTGCTGTTGTAACACTGAATGCAGCCTTTATTTAGATTTTTACACTGGCCATTAACTTCATAGACTTCTTATCCACGTCAGTTGTCTCTACAGACATCCCTGCATTCATTAGATGTGAGCAAATGTCAGTTTCAGATTTGGCTTGAATGCTAACAGCACCCCCTTGCACACAGATTTGGCTTACGGCCTGTTAAATGTGTGTAAACTAGTGTGTGAGTAAATTGCAGTACAAGTCAAGTTCATGAGACATTTTGAATCTCCTAGTTAGAAAAACCTTTCTTCCCCACAGATACTCCAATGCTCGACCGACAAGCCCCAGATGAGCAGAGACATAACGGTCTGGGCCCAATGGACTCAGCAACCAACATGGCAACAGACACTGCTGCACCAAACTTTCACAAACCAGCGTCGGAAGCCCCCCGAGGTCCATCACCTTCATCACCTACAGATAGCATTGTGTTAAATGTGTGTGTAGATGTCTCAACCCATGGAATGCCAGTGATCCAAAATGCCTCGCCGACAGGTGCAACCTCAAGGCCACACACACCTGGAGCAACCGTGACAACTGAGGACCCAGGAGGAGACAGATTTGAACCTGGTTTAGCTACAGGTGAGGGAACTGACCAAGATGGAGAGTTCCGAGTCTCTGAGAGAGTGTATGTTAATGAGATCAGCTTATCCACAGAACCGTCACCACAGATTAATGGGTTTAGGTGATCATCCAGGGCTTTTCATAAGAATGTTTATGGGGCTTATGCTTCTGAGTACCAATTATAAAATGAATCATTTCATTTATGAATGATCATGTCTGTCATGGTCAGCGACATATAAATGTAATTAACACTCAAGTTTTCAACATTGAGTTTGAAGTTCAAAGTATATTTATAAACAGTTAGTTGTACACACTGACTTTCCTCCAAAAATATATGAAGACAAAGAAGACTCTAATACTAAAACTATAAATCATTAATACTGTGTTAAACTATGAGGGGTTTAGTCTGATTTAAGTGCAGTTATGCAAATACCTTGTATTCTTTACATTTACAGCATCATTTAAAATCTCTGTTTACCCTTTACAGTGTGGTAGATTGTCTTAATCTGACAGCAATGGTCAACTGTTGCTTAGAAAAACACACAACTTCCATTAAAAGCTAAGATTGTTTTTCCTTCTCCCAAGGTTTTATTACAGCAGCAATGTTATCAGACGTTATCCATCTACATAATGTAAAAAGTTATTATTTTATCCAGATGTTGAAATAAATGATCACTAAACTCTTTTTTTAGTTTTTTTTTTTTGTATTAAAGTGGGAATACTGTTGTGGGTCTTCTTCCTGTGCTGTCTCTCCTGCCTCTAACTAAGTAATACTGATTTAAAAATATATGATTTTTACCAATGAAGCTTACCAATACAGCAGGTAGATAAAAAATGTTTAGGTCCTTTTTTGTTTAGATTTTATTAAATTATGCATAAAATGCATAATATGCATTTCTGAGAAATGAAACTCAAGGCCCATACATATAGTATGTTGCATATCTAAATAAATAAATAAATAAATAAATAAATAAACCCACATTTATAGTTGCACAGTGCTGTTAGCTTGGAAGGCTTATTTGTTAAAATAATTTAAAAAAAACATTAGAAAATAAGTGCAATAAATAAATAAACAATACAGTGTGATTTTGTGTGTAAGTTTGTTAACCTAACCAGTTTCAGAGCTATTACTGGGGCCCAATATTTATCACTATTTGGCACTATCCAATACCCAGTTTAATCAATTATCTATTAAATGAAATCAATTGTTTGATATGTTTGTTTTTAGTAAACTCATTTAAAAGCCCAATAATGTTGTGGTTTGCTCAATAATCTGTATTTATTGTAGTAAATTTATTTCTATTTATATGTTAATGAGCATCTGCCTGCCTGCGAAATAAGCAGGCTCATAGGTGCTTTTCTTGTAGGTCTCACGTTGCTCAGTGCTGTATCCCAGTTTTCTAATAGTAAATGTGCTTTACCAGCAGGTGGTGCTATGCTTCTCTTACTGTGGAGAACTCGAGGGTTGTTAAATCCTACTTCTCCTAGATAGAGTTGTATAAACAAGTTAAGTGTTTAGTAGATTATTAAGATTATTACTGAAAACACACTGGGCATCAGCCTATAAAACAAAAGCAATACATCCAGATGATTTGTACAGTTCTCTAACTGAAGATAGACCCACCAGTTCCAGTGTCTAAGATTAACCTGCCAGCGTCCTGACTGAATTTGAGAGACTTTGAGCATCGATAACAATAAAACCAAGTTAATAACAGTGATTTACACTCTGGTTTACAGTAGGCAGAGGAGTTACTGTACAAATGAATCCAAATAACATTAGCATTGACACAACTTAGCTAAATCCAAACTTCAGTCCCTGACAGACAGACAGACAGACATACAGATGGGGAGGGAGGCAGTGGAGCTTCCTGTTTATTTACAGACAATCTGTGGAATTGACAGTAATTACAGAAGTCGGCACTCATACTTTAAAACACAGTGATATTCTTAAACTGTTTGTCCAACAGGACTCTTAAATAAGTAACGGTAGTCTTCATGTAATGTAGTTTTTGAAGAATATTGGTGAATTTGCATTTTTCCCAGATTAGTATTTTCAAATGATGATACTTATAGGCTACTTCTACTCAAGCAGAATAGTGAGGAAGCAAATCTGTCTTTACCAAGTTCCAATTTAATCAATATCATTTCATTTTTTACCTTCTTTTTTCCATCAGACGTCATCATTCTGTTCGGTTAGTGAGACCTCCTGGCCTGAACGTTTGCATTTCTTTATTAGGCTCAAGTACTCAAAAAACTAAAAGAATAGCATTTAGCTTCTGTTCATGAATGTAATAAGAACTACAGTTCTGTAGACTTTGCTGTTTCTATAATGAAGCAATAACATTTAAAATGAAGAAATTACAAAACTTTTACATGAATTTGTTTTGATTTGCCTGATTAAAGGGCTCATATCACCAAAACAATTAAAGCACATGCAAATACAGTAAATCTCAGGTGTAATTTGCATATATTGCAATATTGCTATAGCCCTAATGTTAGCTCATTAGTACTAGCGCATGCCCATGTTAATGGTTTAACCGGAAGTTGTCAAAAAAATTGAAATTCAAACAAGAATTATAAAATGCATTCATTTACTTAAATAGAGACCTCTACCTGGGAATATTCCCAATATTCCCCAATATTGGGAATAATATTTATTTCAGTGAAAAAGCATTTATATATCAAGTATATATACTTCTGGATTATACATAGTGAAAGGATCATTTTGTTGGTTGTTTAACATAACAGTTATAACCAGTGATAACAGGCTAACAAATAATAATCTGTGCAGAACACCCAGTCCTGATTTCAACATAATTTAAACACATCAAAAACTACAGAAAACAACCCTAAAACATTCTTAGAAATACAACATCACTTCCAGGCCAAAACTGCAGCACCCAAAGAGCTCTGTTTAAAACCCTGCAGTGTAAAAAACAAACTACAATATTATATCCAAATATGGCATATGAGAACACACACACCTGCAACATGTTTGGATTACAATACGTTAGGCTTTTTAATAAGTTATTTTTCCCACATGTCTGAACAGAGCATCTTATCGCCAGGGGCAATATCAGCTCTCTCTTCTGTTTTCTCCAGCTGAGATCCCCCTCAGGATGTTCTGGCTCATATTGTCTCTTTTTTTAATGAGATTTCCCATCTATGACATTACGGAGCATACTAAGTAAAAACATCATTAAGTAGGTTATTTAACCTCTTAAAACAGAAAGGCTTATTACACACAAGATGTATCACTCAGTAACTACAGGGACTCCTGTACAAACTGGTGGGACTATTCTTCAGTAATAGAAGGATATTAGCACAACAAATATGTCTGTGAAGCACGTACTGGATGCAACATTAGTTGTCTCCTCTTATCTCTCCATCCATGTTCCCTCAGCATTGTGGAATGCCTCCACTTTTGTCTCTGTCTAAAATCTCCCACCTATATAGCATTGTAGATCCTTTGTAGATCCATTGTAGATTCAGTAATAGAATAATATTAGCACAACAAATATGTCTGTGAAGCACGTACTGGATGCAACATTAGTTGTCTCCTCTTATCTCTCCATCCATGTTCCCTCAGCATTGTGGAATGCCCTCACTCTTGTCTCTGTCTAAAATTTAATGCAATGGCTACAACAACAAGCATGTCTGCAAGAGCACATGCATGTGTCTGCATTTAAGTGTGCATGCATTTTAATTGTGCTGGGTTTTAAATAATATGGCTCTAATGTGTACTTATATTATTTACAAAATAATAATATAATATAAAAAAGAATTTGATTGCATTCAGTGACAAGAGTGTTAACTAGGTCTGGACATTGTACGATCATCACCCCACCTCAACTGGAGCACTGTGATTTCTGCCAAAGGGGGTGCCAAAGTGCTGACTGTAAGGTTGCCAAATGTTTCCACAGGCCACATAGACAGAAAGACAGAGTAACTCTGCATTAGAATTGACTGAAAATATTCTGATTCTGAGGTTTGTTTATCTAACAATAAATATAAATAAGAAAGATACTTGGAATAAACTCAGCTGAAAGTTAAGAAAGCTTTCTGTAAGGTTGCTTCTCTAGTACTGCAACTCAGGAACCATCTCATTATGCATAATTAGGGTATATCTGATAAAAAACCTGGCAGATACTACAGCTTCCTTCATCCATGCTTACAGTAAACTCTGCAACTATACATATTATTTGACAACTGATACATACAATACAATGCAATACTGTCTTTATTATCATATTATTAGCATTTGTCTTGTGCCATAAATTCTCATACACACTTCACATTCCCCAACACCGTATAGGGCTACCCTGATATTGTACAATAAGTGCATATGTGTACTGTGCGGGAATAATTTCAGTTGTCACTTAATGTTTTCCTGTTGTTTTACACTGTCATCCAGTGTAGTTTGTTATGAGAAACCAGTGAGAATTTACACATTTGCAAGATGTGTATGTTTTTAACAGTAAAGACTGAGATGATCACAGTAATTAACATGTTTAAGAAACTGAGAAAAAGAGTAATAGAAAACGGAGGGTATGGGAGAGCAACTCTTTAGAGACTGCATGGGGGGGAGGGGTATTAAAAATGTATGTCAGAAGAGGCGTCTAAAGAAGATTCGAGACAAAAATCTAGGAAGACAAAAATCTATACAGGAAATGTATAGAAATCTAGTTTCTACTTTCTATACAGGTTCCTTTTGTTTGGTCTGACTGTACAATTGAACTTAGACTGTCTATAAGTCACATTTAATAAGCCTTGAGCTAAAACACAGCATGGGTAACGCAAGGCACAATATTGGGGTCAAGTCAACTCGCAAGCTGGTTTCACTTAGAGTAATCACCAAAACCCGCTGTGAGAGCATTAGGGCCTTAGTCACATGTGTGGAATGTTACCATTAGCGCTGTTATAGTTTAAGCTGTTCTGTTTCAGGGCGCCACATTCTTCGCATGTAACCGATCCAGATCGCTGACTCTTTTAGGAGCTGGTATGGAAATAAGGTCTGAGGTGGCAGAGTAGATGTTCATATGGGTTGGATGGGTTACTGGAGAGAAATGGGCTATTTTTGTCCGCCCACAGCTCCACACTTTTGTATTTCAGCAGCTTTGGAAAATTAGCGAGCCTCACTGTGGTCCCAATCAGCTGCTCAGCTGACTAAATAAGCGTAACGTCTTTGTCTCGAAGGCTCTTTCTCTAAAGCACCAGTCATAAGAGTGCTTCTTTTGTGTGGTTTCTACTTCATACTGTGATAAAGATCAAGTTTGACCGAGGGAACACTATGCTGTAGAAAGATTCCATGGTGCACCAAAGGATGTTTTGTGTCTGAGTGGAGGGACTTGTCTATTTACTGGCTGGAATGGATTTTTGCTCTTTTTGCTCTGCTGCTAAAGCAATGTCATTGGACAGCTGAACGTTCTTGGAGAAGCTAACAGGCACCCTCGTGGGCTAACATTGTGCTAAGTGATGGGGGACAGGGAAGGCCACCCTACCCACCCAGAAAAAGCTTCTTGGACTCCTGGCCATGGATGGCTGTGGCATTTCTGGGGGTCGAAGCTGTGATCTCCATTTTAACTAATTTGACGAATTACCTGCTCAAAAAGCATATGGCACTGCATTCAGACTCAATAAAATAAACATTTTATAAAAACTAATTAGATAAAAAGTGCGCTAGTGTGTTACAAACTTTATAGTCTTGTTCAAACTCCCAATAATGAATATTTTGGTCATTTCATTGTCAATCTCAAATCTCAGTCTATAAAGCATTTGTTATGTAGTGAATAGTGAACAATAGTTAAGCAAGAGAACTGTTCTAAGGACAGTGTCAGTACCTCTGAATGTACCTCTCCACCTCACTCGCTTACAGGAAGTGAGAAGTAAAAGGCAGGAAAGAGCCCAGAATTTCCAGCTGTTTCAAAGCCCTTCTTCCTCCCAGAGTTCCAGACAGCTGCAGGCTCAAGGCCAAAGGCCATGAGGAGCTGTGTCTGGACCACTTTGCTTCACCAGTAACTCAACTCTGATCCTGCTTTGAGAAACCTAAACTTAGCAGAACATGCTTGCATTTGGGCAACAGTTCATTGCTGGCACAGTGAGTTTCCTCTCTAATATCACCCTCCAATAAGAAGCAGTCTAGTGTTCTCCAATTACACCCAGATGTTTATTTCCATAAAGATGATTTTCCAATCCCCCAGTGTGCCTTTGCCCTGAGCTTTCAGTGATGTCATTAATGTAGCGTGTGGTTTGATTAATCAGCCTGAAGTTTTTGAGGTTTTTGGGGTTTGTTGATTTTGGACTGATATCTAGCACCTCGCCGGTACTCTAAACCACCCTGCTCCTGATCCATGTTTGTTTTTCCATCTCTACAATTTATAGCAGGGCCTCACTCTGCCATCCGTCTCTCTTCACCCTGCCCCTCCACCTCTTTCTCAGACCCATTCTTTGTCTCTACCTTTCTCTCTCTCATTCCCTCACACACAGGGACACACCACAAATATACCTAACCCTAAATATACTAACTGTAAAGCTAACCATTATCATAACCTCAACCTTACTACCCCTACTTCATCCTACTAAACCTAACCAGACTAACCCTAAGCTTAACCATAACCTTAACCTTAAAAAATAATCATACTAACTCCAAACCTAACCTCAAACATAACTCTACTCATACTAAATATACTAACCCTAATTATAATATGAACCTTACAACCCTAAACCTTAACCATCCCATACTAATCCTAACCATACTAACCTTAACTGACCTTACCACGTTAACTTAACCCTAACTGTAACATTATTACATACACCTCAAATACTAACCCTAACTATACTAACTCTAATCTTAACTCCAATTACACTAATCCTGACCCTACTACCACATTAAGTTAACCCTAACTGTAACCACATTACATGAACCCTAACTATACTAACCCTAAACCTAACCCTAACCGTAATATTGACCTAACCCTACCACCGTAACCATATTACCACATAAATGTAACCATATTACAAAAAACCTTAACCCTAACCATCCTTACCCTAACTGCACTAACCCTAATCATAACCCCAACCTTACTAACCTTGACCTCACATGACCACATTAACTTAACTCTAAATGTAATCATATAACATAAACCCTAATCCTAACCATACTAACACTAACTATACTAACCTTAATCATAACCCCAACCATACTAATATTGACCTAACCCTACCACATTAACTTAACCCTAACTGTAACCATATTACATAAACCCTAACCCTAACTATACCACCCCTGAACCTAACCCCAACCATACTAACCCTGACTCTACTTACCCTAAACCTAAACCCAACCTACTATCCCTAACTATATTTACCCTAATCATAACCCCAACCATCCTTACCCTAACTGTACTAACCCTAACCATACTTACTCTAAACCTAACCCCAATTATTCTTACCATAACTATACTTACCCTAAACCTAAACCCAACTGTACTAACCCTAATCATACTTACTCTAAACCTAACCCCAATTATTCTTACCATAACTATACTTACCCTAAACCTAAACCCAACTGTACTAACCCTAATCATACTTACTCTAAACCTACCCCCAATTATTCTTACCATAACTATACTTACCCTAAACCTAAACCCAACTGTACTACTCTTTTTACCTTCTTCGAGTAAATGGCCACCCAGCCCAACCTGCTGGAAGATTGCCCACTGAGGTCCCCTCTACCTGCTTCTAACCAGCTGCCACCTACCAGTCCGGCCAGCGGGTCCCCCCCAACCCGCCACCACCCATGGCTCACCCGCCTGCCGCTGCTGCCTGTTTGGTGGCCGTGCTGAAACCTAGATGGACTCGTGTCTGTCTGACACTATTAATATCACCACTATCAACTTTCTGTTGTACCTGCTTTGGTAATTTCTATCATTAATGTTTAAATAGTCTGGCCAGAGGAGGATGGGTCCCCCTTGTGAGTCTTGGTTCCTCCCAAGGTTTCTTCCTCCAGCTCTGAGGGAGTTTTTCCTTGCCACTGTCGCCGTTGGCTTGCTCACGGGGGTCTTTGACCCTTCATGTTATTTCTTCTTTCTTCTCTGTCTCTGTCCTTTATTAAGTACTAATTATGTAAAGCTGCTTTGTGACGACAACAGTTGTAAAAAGCGCTATACAAATAAATTTGACTTGACTTAACTTGACTACTAACCCTAACCATACTTACTCTAAACCTAACCCTGATCCCAACCCTACTAACCCTAACTGTATTAACCCTAATCATAACCCCAACCATACTAACATTGACCTAACCTGACCACATTAACTTAACCCTAACTGTAACCATATTACATAAACCCTAACTCTAACTATGCAACTCCTAAACCTAACCCCAATTATCCTTACCATAACTATACTTACCCTAAACCTAAACCCAACTGTACTAACCCTATCCATACTTACTCTAAACCTAACCCCGATCCCAACCCTACTAACCCTAACTGTACTAACCCTAATCATAACCCCAACCATACTAACATTGACCTAAC
The DNA here is from genome assembly GCF_030463535.1 of Salminus brasiliensis. Taxonomy (NCBI): domain Eukaryota; kingdom Metazoa; phylum Chordata; class Actinopteri; order Characiformes; family Bryconidae; genus Salminus; species Salminus brasiliensis. The sequence goes on along the minus strand of NC_132893.1, from coordinate 17,762,340 downwards.
CTGACCACATTAACTTAACCCTAACTATACTACCCCTAAACCTAACCCCAACCGTACTAACCCTGCTTATGCTTACCCTAATCCTAACCCCAACCATTCTAACCCTAACTAAACTAACCCTAAACCTAACCCCAACCATCCTTACCCTAACTGTACTAACCCTAATCATAACCCCAACCATACTAATCTTGATCTAACCTTATCACATTAACTTAACCCTAACTGTAACCATATTACATAAACCCTAACTATACTTACCCTAAACCTAACCCTACACTTAACTACACTATACAAAATCTCCCCAATAACAGTTTGTTTAGAAGTAGACATTTTTTCTAAAGCATTCCTTTTCTGTCATTTCTTCTTTTTGCTCTTCTTTATAACATGGAATGACATGGATCTCTCTGAGCCCTCGTTCAGTCACAGAAAATGTCATTATAAGGGCCTATAAGTGCCATCTATTATTGATATATTACACTGTTAGAAGAACAGAGAACAGAGTGTGGCTTTCAACATCCCCTTTTACACTCAGCACATTCGTAGCATTGGCTGTCTGAGACAGTCTACAGAAGTCTTCAGCTGCACATAGAGTGATATAGCAGTTACAGGGGGTTGCTGTGTTCAGCTGTAATCACACACTGCTTTAATAATTACGACAATCATTGCTTTGTACCACTACTCTAACAGAGCATAATAATAAATAAATTATAAATAATGATTTATAATGAGTCCAATGAGCAGGTTTTGTTATTACATTGATGTAGGGATGGGGAGCTAGAGGGGGTGTATTTTCCTGAAAATGAACTGATCACCTGAATCAGCTATGGGAATCTGGACCCCTGCATTTCCCCAACTCTGCATTAGTGTGAATAGATTTGAGCAGGACTGCATTTTTAAAGAGAACTCTCAGTTTGGCCATGTACAGAAGATCATCCACTCTGGAATTATTACTGTTAGGCTATGAAAAGTATCAAAAAGCTCCTCCCCTGTTTTTTCTGTGGAAGTCTAACCTCAAGCACAGATACATTCAGAAAAACATACACAATTCTGAAAGCCTTTTTCTGAAAACAGTCTGATTACACTGCAATTTCTACTTATTTTATAATGTGGTAGAATATCACAATGTGGAGTGAAGCTCTGTGTGAAGCTCTAAAGGCCCAGAGGATGTGCAGAGACCCCCTCCTCTGATTGTTTGCATCTGCTTGTTTTGAACTGCTCTTGGCTGATTGCTCACCCCACGTTTTAGTCATTATTTGAGAAACACGATTATATTATATTCTGGCGTGCTGTGCCGCTGATAGGGTGTGTCAGGATTTAGATCTTGGCGAGTTTACGGCTAAGCCGTAAAAGGTTCCAGATTTTATACTTGGGGAAAAAAATCTCTTGTCAGGAGAGAAATTGAAGTATTCCATTAAACTGTGCCCATGGTGGCATTTAGCATGTAGGCCCCATATCCCACTGACTTTACTATTAGCTTTTTTCCGGTACTTTCCAGAAAGTTACTGTTCCCCCAGTACCCACACGCCTGTAGGGAAGCAAGTGTGGACTTAACTGAATAACAGAGGTCCACTGTCTCAACCACTGTAGTCTGTACTCTTCATTCTTTTTATACTCATTAAAATGAATTAGCACTGTTTCTGTATTGGCAAATTTTCCACAAAGTGATGAATACCAAAAAAAACGGAGGAAGTAAATGGACTGCAGCCCAGCGTGCCTAATCTGAGACACCTTCATATCTGATGATATAGCCTACAGTTTTCAGTGTATGTGATTTATCAGGAATAAAACAGATGTTATAGGACAGAGGGGCATATTTAACCTGTTTAGTCCTCTCTGTGCAACACAGATGGTCAGGCTCAAATCCTACCCTTTCCAGTGCTTGTAATCCAGCTCAGTGATAAAACAAATGGTCAATGTCTCAAATACACACATAGCCATTTTGTTTGCTTTGCAATATGACCAGTGAACCTACATATTGTCGCTCTCAGGAAACAAATCTCAAGTGTTTTCCATAATGTGCATCATAGGATTGTTCTTTACATTGTTTCTGTATTTAAAAAAAATCACCCTAGGGCCCACCGGTGGGCCGAGAGTATTGTTACAAACATCTATTATCAAAGAATAGCCTCATCAGTTTGTACAGAAGTCCCTGTAGTTGCTGCATAATACACCTAAGCGTGTAATAAGCCTTGCTACGTCAGGGGGTTACCCATCTGTGCTATAAAGGTGCTGTCCTCTCAGTTTTGCAGCATTTAATCTTGGACCTGAGCAGAAAGTATACTGCAGCTCTACATACTTCAGAGTTCATCATGCTGTGCAGTCACATAATTAATAAAGACCAATGACCCATTTCCATTGGCAGCCATATGTGCCTAAGCCATGAAACTGCCTCCACCATGTTTGACAGATAATGTGGTCTATTTCATATCTTGAGGCTTTCTTTTCCTCTCCAAACTCTTCCCATTACTCTGGTACAAGTTCTTCTTGGTTTCATCTGCCCAAAGAATCTTGTTCCAGAGCTGGGCAGACTTTTTTGATGTTTTCTAATTCATAATTAATTCTGTTTTTACATTCATGAAGCCCCTTCTTGATTGTACACTTTGGCAATAAAACACCTTCCTCCACAAGAGTGTTCACCCTTATGATGGCCTGTTCAAGAAACAGCTATCAGATTCAACATTTAGAATGAACTTCAGAACTTCTTAACTTCTTAATTCATCAGGATAATAATGAGGAAACAGCACACTGGATCATAAAACTGCTTGTTAGTCAATCGTCCAATTACTTTTGAGGCTGTGAAAAAGAACTATGGAATTATAGAAATATAATTCTGAAATCATTAATGCAATATTTGGATTAAAGCTGAAAATATGCACTTCACATCTGGACTGCACCATTTCGAATCCATTCACACTTACTGATCCAAGTGTAGTAACAAAAAAGAAATTCTAAGATCTAAATACAGGTATTATTAATGAATATTAATAAAATATGACCACACACATGCCGTAAGTGGATCTCAGAGAACTACAAGAAACTACAAGAATAATGTAATATATGGATCCTGTTACTTTCTTACCCCAATAATCATGATCAATTCCCTTCAGTAATTAAGACTCCCCTTATCATAAGATGCTATCAGCACTAGAAGGGTGAGCACACATGAAGTGCCACTGCATCTTTTCAAACTGCTGTTCAAACTTAACTGGACAGCACAACATGCTTAGAGAAAGAACACTATCTACTAATTCTGTTACATCCCACTAACAGATACTTACGCTAGCAGCAGAGTGATGGGGGAGAGGGAGGACCATGTTATCGTCCTAGAGAAAGCAAGGCCAATTGTGTTTCTGCTCTTGGCCTCATTACCTTGTAATTGCATCCACAAAAATCTAGAAAAGCTTTTTTCAAAACATAATGCTTGAATAATACTCATTCTGCCAATAGAATGTAACACACCTTCACTGGATACAACTGGAGTAACTTAAAACAAGTCCAAATATCTAGTTAAACTGTAATCTTATAATATTTAACAATATCAAATTTAAGAATATGAAATATATTGGTCATTAGATACGTATATTGGTAATTACATTTGGCATGGTATAATTTTTTGACTTCACCGGCAGACATGGTCTATAAATTCAGAGCCTCTGTCACCCCAGAAGTCATACAGTTATGTACACCTTACATTTATTTTTTCACAATTCCTAACATCCATAGTACATATTCCCTCTCTTAGGTCACTTAGGATGACTATATATAAGTAAGTGGAATGTGGAATGTCAGAATAATATTAGAGACAATGATTTAAATGGAAAACCAGCAACTTTTTCGTCACTTCTGCCTCCTGCAAGGTCAGGGCTTTGTGATGTCCACTCCATTTCCTTCACTTTGTAGTCCAACAGCCACTTCGGAAGTATGTTTGGGGTCATTGTCATTTCGCAAGACCCGTTTGCACCAAAGTTTTAACTCCCCGGCTGACGTCTTGCTTCAATATCTCCATATACCTTTCCCATTTCCTTCCTCATAATGCCATCTATTTTGTGAAGTGCAATAGTCCCTCCAATAGCAAAACATCCCCTCGCCCCACAACATGATGCTGCCATCCTTGTGTTTTACGGTTGGGATGGTGTTGATGGTCATTTTTAGCCTAACAGTTCTATTTTTGTTTCAGTGTATGTAAGTGTATGTAAACTTATGACTAAATGATCTCCTTGTGTTATGCATTCTTCTCACGCTCCAAATGAAGTTTACCTAAGACAACCCACATACCTCTTACTACCCCTTACAAAAAATCACAGTAAGGAAGTTGCTTAGTCTTGATTTTTTTAACTCTGTGTTATCTAATCATCAGAACTGCTTCCCTGAGACTACAGGTTGTGCTCTACCACACATATACACACACTCGCACATGTACACACACACTCACTCATGTTTAGATTCAGAATAACAAACAAAAGCACTCCCATAATCTTTACCTCATTATGCATCGCTTCCACATGTGGACACTTCTGAGGTCAGTTCTGTTACAGGAATGAGGAGGAGGGCTGGAATGTAGAGCTGCACAGTGTGGACAAAAAGTACAATGGGATTGAATCATCCCACATACATGGATAGCACAATAAATATTAACATAATGCACAAGTTTAAATTTTTTTGTGTGTGTGGAGTGGGATGGGGGCAAAGTGATACATACGGGGTCAATAATTAAGATACACACCCATTACATCATTAAATTAGTGGTGCTGCAAGCTCCAAAGTGTCTTTTAAAGCAGCATTATGTGAGAATTGGCTGGAGAGTGGAGAGTGTTTTCCCAGTTGAATGAACAAACCGCCCCCTCTCATGGTAAACATGAATTCTACATGCTCAGACACACATGTGGATTGATGCTGTACAGTAATATTACAGGGTGTTACATAAATATGACTCAGGGTATGCAGAGTTACACAGTTTGAAGCTGTTAGAATATAGCAAACATGCTACATAGTGTTCCTTTAACTTGCCATAGCCAAGGCCTCTTAACTTCCTGTTTGTTATCATGATTAACTACTGCTGGTAGCCTATCAGTTCAAACAACTGTAAGTAAGTACAGTAAGCTTTTGGGATGTATAACATCATGTCATCATTGCTTATGAAATATGAGGCATTAATTGATTTAAGTTCAAGTTCTCTGTTGTTTAGATATGTGTGAATGGTAGTGTAATGACATATGTCTTGAAATATGTATTAGAAACACATCTGTCGGGACTCTGAGGGTAGGTGGATGGCAACTCCTACAGTGATGTAGGTCAGCACAGGCATCTGTTAGCTGGGGAGCCACACTTTCCTTTGAGACATGACAACTAGACATGTGCTAGTCTTCACCCTCCTAGTGTTGGGGGCATTGCTCGTGATAGGGGGAGTTCACATGAACAGGGATTGGGTAATTGGCCTTGCAAATTAGGAGGAGTGTTACTCTGATATGAAATCACTCCTTCATGATGTGACTCCAAAGTTCCCAAAACTGCTTAATGTCGGATGATGATGATGAGTCACGCACTCTTCCTCTATTTCCTCATCCCCCTTTCATGCTTGCGCTTCTCCGGCAATCTGCCTGTCAGAATGAGGGTAAATATTTACAGCGCTCAGAGACTGCTGAGGACACACACATACTTTTTCTTACTTTCGTTTTCTAGTTCTAGTTCGTGAGGCAATCGCAAGTAAAGCTCTGCACAATTACCAGAACCTTCCTTCTCCTGTTTGCTCTGCATTAGCTAACATTCCTAATGAATTCCATCATCATGGTCAACTTTCCTATAACTTAACCCTTTCAAGCCATCTGTCTGACACAGAGACGGGTGTACACAAGTCCGTTTGTCCCTCTGTGTTTACCTGTTATATGTGAACAGATATATGTGAAAGGATGATTGTGTATGGGGTGTGTTTCTGTCAGGTTGAGCATCAGTGACCGTTTTGTACACTTTCAGGACCAAAATGGGGGTGTCTATTAACCCCCTGCCCCTAATCTGAGGTGCATTTGTTTTGCCGTTTTACAGAAAATATAGCTATTTACAGATAGCATCTGTCATATAAAACCTCTGTAGACATTTCACTCACCTGTGCTGGGCCAATGAACACTGACATTAAAGGTCCATGTGCTTTTCATTCCCCCCCTCCCATTTTCCCCTTTGTAGTCCATTTTTGGTATATTAGGTTTATGTATTAAAAATAGTCATAATAATAATTCATCTGTAACCATTTGTGACCAAATGTGACCATTGAAGTCTCTATACCATAAAAATAAATGGGCTGTTTTTGTTCCTGTGCTTTTAAATGACCTCTGTTCTGCTTGGCTGACCTATGGCCGTCCTTATAACTTACAACTTTGATGTATGGGTGGATAAATTATTTATTTTTGCAAATCAAGGCAAATCTAACCTAATCTAAGATGTTCCACTTTTTATGTCTCAGGTTAGCACTGTTAGCGTTGCCCCAGGTTAGCATAGTCAAGAATACCAGCTGATAACAACGCATTATACAGTATTGTTCACATTTACAGGTACTGGATGGACAGTCCTGTGTGTATGACTGGTTTAATGAGAAGTAAATAGATAGAAGTGTCAATAAGCCATATGATATCTTTGATTTTGAACTTCTACTCGACTTTCTGAGTAGGAAACCCGGTTTGTGAAAGCATTCCAGTTAAAATTTGTTACTTGTAACTGGGAAAATCCGTCATCCCAATTCAAACGGAACGCAGCATTACTTTACGACCGGGAAGTGGACGGCCCACTTTGCACTTTAACAGTGTTTACATCCTGCATGTAACCAACCTTCTCCTGTGAAGTGACCATTGATGAGATATAAGGGTTTTGTTATGACAGCTATGATATATATATTAATATATATATATACATACATAACACATATATAAATGACCACAAGTCCTGACACTGTATAAAAACAAATGTGTGTGTGTGTGTGTGTGTGTGTGTGTGTGTGTGTGTGTGTGTGTGTGTGGGAGTGCAGGGCTGAAGTCTGGAAGTAATCAGAGTTGCTGGGCTGCGCTCCAGCACCCCCCTCCCCATGATGCAACTAGGGTTTGCTGGAAGGGGGAGGGGTTCCGTCTGGCCCCTCTCTGTCTCTCTCTCTCTCTTTCTCTGGAACACTCATTCCCCTCTATCAGATAACTGAAACAGTTTACTGAGATAAATATTTAAATGCAGATGCGAAAGTGAATGATTTTAATCAAGAGTCTGGGAACAGAGTGATTTTCACGCAAAACACACAGTGCTGAGTTCAGAGAGTGTTAGTGCTGTTGTGAAGTGGGTCAGACCTCCCTGACTCAACTGTTAGCCTCTACTAGGCTTGAAGATGGTCAATAGCACTTTGTGGTGTCGTATCACTCCGTTTGCTTGTGGGATGGTGATGATCCCTCTTCTTGCACCAGTCTGGTTATGTGTTTGCCTGTCGGCCCAACGAGGAGGACATCATGTGGGCTCTGTAAATAAAGATTCACGGAAGTGATTCTCTCCTTTTTCACATCCATATAGGCCGGCAGTGTCAGCAGACTGAGACCAGCTACAATTCCAATACAATTACAATACCCACACACACACACACACACACACACATAGCTTGTCTAGTACCTGTTACAATACAGTTACAACAACACTGAGGGAGGACTGAAAGAAGTGAAGAGGAGAGGGAGTGGACCAGCTGATCAAACTCTGCTGACTTGATTCCGGGTCATTTAGATGATCTATATCGTCCCAGGTCCAGAGTTTAAGTGTCCACCCCAAACAGAAGACTTGCAGCCTTCTGGTCCAGCCTCCGAGAGGGGGGCGGGGAGGAGGAGTGTGTGGAGACTGAGCCAGAAGGCTGTGCAGCTTTGACTATTACCTCCCTCCTCCCTTTGTCATGCTAAATCAGCGACACACATAGAAAGAGACTGGACCGTTCATCAGCAGCGCTGGGCAGCTTGAATGGGACAGGACAAAGAAAGGTGAGTGGCTTTTCTCCGACATGCAGTTAGACAGTTAGAGAGAGAGAGAGAGAGAGAGAGAGAGAGAGAGCTCCAGTTAAAGTTGGTGAGGAGAGGAGAGGAGAGGAGAGGAGAAGAGAGGCTCTGGTGGGCTTCAGGCTGGAACTGCGGGGAGCGGAGAGTGGGAGATATTTATTAGCACCGCCGTCTGTCAGCCCTGAGGTTTGCTAACTGAGCTTTACTGTTTAAAAACTTTTAAAAAGTATATTTTATTTATGAGAATAAAAGATGAATAAAAACAAACAAACAAATAAACCAAAACGTTGAACTATCTGCTCGCGTTTTGCGCGTTTTGCGCACCACTGACATTTTGTGGAAAGCGATTAGCAGCAGATACTGCCCTAGATTTCTCACGACGCGTCCGTTGGTGCTGTGTCGTGCTGTGTGCCAGTGCGCTTTGTCTGAGTGTAACTTGTGGGAAATGAATACAACAGCACGACGCCGCAGATTCCCCCAGGAGAGATCACGTGTGTCGGTGCTGACCGTGTTATAGACTGGGTTTAAGCACAGACACCGAACAGCGCCGTGTGCGCACTGAGGAGAAGAGGCTGCACTGGAGGGGAGGGGGGCGGGGGGCAGCCTAAAGCCATCATCAGCTTCTGTTACTTCACTTAAATAATGACTGAAACCCCTGAAGGACTCAATTCCTGTAGCAGGGAAACCTTAAAAGTGGTATCTGAAGTCTACCTTTAGACCAGGATGGAACTGACCACAAAAACGAATTAGAAAGAATTAGGACCAAGAAAACCTAGAAGCACAAAAAGGCAGTATTTAAAAATTAAACACTCAATTAGGGTCAGAATTTTGTTTTGAGACACTCTAAAAAAAGTTGTTTCTGTGTTCTATTAGTATTGTGCTATAAATGCGATAATAGGGGCTTTTTTGTGGGTGGTCTCATTGTTCACTATAATCTTTAAAGGGTCTGTTACTGATGCGCTGATTGGGTCGTTCAATTACAAGACAAGACCAAGCCATATTCACCGTTAGTGTTGGACGCAGATGGCCTCCGCCTTTAACCCCCACACACATACGCATTAGTGAGCACACGTGCCCGGAGCAGAGAGGGTGAAGTTGAGACCTTGCTCAAGATCCCAACAGTGGCAGCTTGCTGAGCCTGAATATTGAACCCACAACCCTGTCATCAATAGCCCGGTGCTCTAACCGCTGAGCCACCACTGCCCCCATCTTGGATATACAGTATCTTCGCCTGTTGGACACTGACCCTAACAAAAAAACAGATGTAAACAGTCACAGCTGTGACTGACGGGATAACACAGTGGCTCACATTTTCAATACACTTGATTTTGGAAGAAACAATGAATGAGCAGGTGTCCCAATACTTTTGTCTACATTGTCTGCATTTATTTTAAAATATTCAGGCTTTTGTCTGATGTGTTGGACATGGTGGAACATGGTGACCCATCAGGGACCATCACTTCCATCGTTATATCAGTGTTCTGTCTCAGATTTAATAATTGGGAGTAATTGATCAACTGATGCAACTTATGAAACCTTTGACTTTTGTAGTTTCTCACATACAGCGTGGGGGAATGTTGGGATTTAACGGGTTAAGTCTATGGAACTAAATGTAAGTCCTCCTCTGTTTGAATGCCACAGCTGCTATAGTTTCCGATGACGAAGGCACCGCTGTGTTGACCATTGGTGTTGTTTGAAGTCTTTGGGTTCAATTTCCAACCTGTGTTATCACTCCGGAAAGCTCTCGCGCTGACTGTTTGACAAGAGCTGCAAATCATTACACAGACTGAGTGGTGTTTACCTAAACTAGATTTTTCTCAGTCCTGGTCCTGGAGTTGGCCTGCACTGCCTCATTTTAGCGTTTCCCCCCCATTTGAATGTTAACAAGGTTGTTCATTAGCTGCTGTGTTCAACGCAGGGAAAACACTGTGTGTTTTAATGTGTTTTAACCACCAGATCTTTGACAGATGTGAACCACTCGTCACTGGCTTTTCTCATGGAGCTTTCTTTTGTATGAACCGAGTGCCTTACTTCTGTAACAGCCCAGAGAACGATGGGTTCCTCTTTTGAGCTTGATATGGATAAAAGTTCATACCGCTTTGTGATATTATATTCAAAGCCCTTGATGTGACATGGCTAAAGGGCCTAAAGTTAGAATCTACTGCAAGTGTGAGCTATCTGGCCTTCTTCCACATTAGCCAGCTAGCGTGCAAACAAAAAGCTTATCCCCAAAGCACCACTCCAAAGCCCGTCATCAAAAGGGGGTGTTTCTAGTCTGTTCCCAACAGATGAAGCCATGATTAGCTGTTGTGTTGACTGGTGCCCCCTTTATAGACCAGCCAGCATTATTGTGAGCAAAACGGTCTGCATTAATTAGATGCGTCCAAACATTTTGACTGACCATGATGCTTAGATTAATAGCACAGCACAGAATGAACACATGTCTGCATAGGTCTGCATAGGCCACAGGCTTATTTACATGTGATTCTTAATCTGCTTCTGAGGACCCCCTGCATAGTTTCAACCATTTCCTGCCCCCAAACACACTTGATGCTGCTTATGAACGTATTGTGAAGGCCTTTAGGTGCCCAAACAGGTGTTTTGCAGCAGGGAATAAATACAACAGTCTCTGATTAGTTCATGTCCTTCCTGCTGAGTATTAAACTTCACAAACCCCCCACAGTACTGAGCCTTCATTTGTATATTTTCCATTTTAGCTCTGAGCACAGTCAGGCAGATGTCTGGAGAGTGGTAAGCAAAGCCAGGGGACTGGGCTGCACACTGAAGCAGAAATGTAGCCATAAATCATTAGATTAGAAGATAATTAATGAGACTTAGTCAGACATGCTAATTAGTTCTCAAGTAATTATATAGCTGTAAAAAAAAAGCACTGAACTAATGACAAACTAGCAGTTAAAGGAAAGGTTGGGCTAAAAATCGAATGAACATGATTGATAGGTTTCCTCAGATGCAGTCGATTAGTTAGGATATGTGTGATGTCTAATGTTTGCTTTTTCAGTTTGGGATAGGAGATGCTAGGCTAACATTGCTAACAAACACAGGGCTTAGATGGTCACCATTATCTTTTCTGAAAATATGCGGCCAAAGATGTCTCTTTACTCACTGAAAATGTGTGTTTATCTGCCTGTGTGGTTTAGAAGACAGCATGGCTTCAAATACAAAAATAAACTTTTCCACATAGCTGAATGGTGGCCTAGCAGTTTTGAGTAAGATCCAGTTTGAGCTTAAATATTTAAATCTATTAAGTCTATTCATGCCATTTTACTGAATCCATTTTTAAAAAACTTCTCTATGTAGCTTTTGAGTAGATATTTTGTAGCACATAATTGTTTTGCAAGCTGCATTCAGAATGTGTGGCAGAGTGAGTGGCAGCATTCGCATTTAGTGTCGCTAAAACACAAAAGCCAGACTGTGCGACTGACTGTACGAACAGATTCAGCAGAAATTCAGAGCTATCCTTCCAAAGATTGCTGAAAGCTCAAGAAAAGAGAAACAAGTGCATGCTGAAATTCGCAGAAACAACTGGAATCCAGGCACCGAAACGCGCGGGAGCTCACTGAGTGCTGAAGTCGACTGTAGTTGTGAATTTCGCGACATGCTAAGTTCACATAATAGAGAAAGCTAGAAAACCTGGATGAAGCAGTCTACTAAATGAACCTGAAAACAGTCAGATTTCATCCTATAAGTTATAATCTAGCTCTCAGGTCTCAGCCTTGGTTAGCTGGACGTTCCTGGCTACACGTCACTGTGCATGGACCATGGGTTCTTTAGTAGTAGTTTGGATGGATTGCGGTCTAGTCCAATTGTCTTAATCGATTCATTCCCGTTTCATGGTCATTTCATTCCCTAATAAACACAGCCGTGCTTTGGAATGTGCAGCAGGAACATAATGTCAGTGGGTGTCCCCTATTACAGAAATAGTGCACTAGATAGTGTCTCAGCAATTGTGTAGTGTTGCTCGAAATCTCTATATCTATATATTTCACTGTCAAACACCCATAAGGCATCGCAAAACGTAGTGTGCAGATGAAGTACGCTAGAATTTTCAATGTATATCATAATGCAATGCGGTGGCGTCTTATTACCGACTAAGAAGTTGTTACATTGTGTTTAGGCGTATCCCAGATGCCCAGAAATGTCATTTTTCAATTACTAGTTTATTACTTATATTATAGTAAATAGACAGTGCCTACTTATTATCCCACAATTATACTATTATCCCAGTTTTAATCATTAATTTTCAAATCACTGTGTAAACATCCTAATTACAGCATGTATTCTCCAAAATCAGTAATAGGCTAACCTACTCAGCTCATATGGCAGTCATGTTTGTCCCCTAGTCAGTTCACTACACAGCAAAGGCTATGTAGTGAATAGTGAGTGAGTTAACAAGTGAACCATTCCGGACACAGCTCAGGTCAAGTGCTTGTTAGTAGCATTAGCCTAGCGTCTCCCGTTGGCCGGCTCCACTGCAGTAACTTAAGAAGCACGTCTAGGCAGTCGATATTGGCTGATTGACAGCATCTGGAATAAGTGATAAATCATGTTAATTCATTTTTCTGCCAAACTGTTCTTTTTATGACATACTGAAGTCAGTTACTAAGCAATAAGTTAACTTACATATCAATAGTGGTACATCAGTAAGTACATCATTCATTATTATAAGATTATATGAGATCCTTAATGTAACATGTCTATATATTAGAATTTCTTTGGCAACCCTTTTACATTACCTTGTAGGGCAAGAGTAGAGCAACCCCCCCCCCACCGCTTTTCCTCAGCCTTTTGGGGGACCCCTCCCATCTCTGGGTTTGGGGGGCAAGGCTAGCTTATTGCGGGCCCCTCTTCATGTGTGCTGTAGGGAAAAGCCAAAGCTTTCTCAGGTGGTGGGAGATGGTGAACTCATGGTGAAGGATTGTGTCGCTGACGGCGTAAAATGATCCCTCACTTCCTGTGGAGGCTCCTTCCAGCCAGCCACAGAGCGCAGGAGTGGGAGGCTGAGGCAGGAGATTGTGAGAGTGTGCATGTGTGTGTGTGTCTCTCTCTCTCTCTCTTTCTTTCTGTCTCTCTGTCTTTGTGTGTGTACATGTCTGGCTGCAGTATATTATAGCATAGATGTGGTTATGGCTTTTATGACTCTAAGTGGGTGGGATTTTTCTTCTTTTCTGTCGATTTGGTGTACCTTAGTGTTTTTCTTTAAAACGGTGTGGTCAGCAGCTTTGTAATCAGTTGAGCTGAATAGCACACACACACACATTTGCACGCACAAGCTAGTTGAGGCATCCACTAGAGCTGCGAAATATGGACAAAAATAAAATGCGAATCATTGTCTTTTTATCCATGGCAAATGTGATATGCCCTGGAATGTACTGACAACACTGCAGATGTAACAGTACAGTTGTAAAGTAGTGTTTTAAGAAGGGGCTAATATATTAGCGTGTGGCTAGATTGTTAGATTACAACACTATAAAATACAGCTTTTGTTTTGAATAGTGTCATTTTTTAATTTCTGGATAATTTTGCGTGCGGCTGTGTGAAAGGGCCGGTTACGCACGACCTGATTGATGTGATTGATCTGATACTGTTTAGTCGGCTGTCTGAAACCTGATGCTGCAGTCTGAGTACATCCTCAAATATACATTGTATATACATACACTATATGTCCAAATGTTTGTGGACACCGCTTCTAATGAATGCATTCAGCTAGTTTAAGTTGTACCCAGTGCTGTCACAGGTATGCAAATGCACACACACACAGCTTGTCCACTCCTTGTAGAGAAATACTGCCAGTAGAATAGCACTCCCTGAAGCAGATAGACATGAATCTACTGGCATGTCGAGTTATAAAGCCTCCCAGCATTGAGTCTTCTCTGGAATGATGGTGCTCCATCCCATAGTTTTGGGATGAGTTGAGGAGTTAGGGATGAGGTGGGGTGGTGATCATCCAATGTACTGATCTCACTAATGTGAGATCTTAGTACTTACTTGTCGCTGAATGCAATCAGATCCTCACAGCAATGCTATAAAAAAATCGAATAGGAAGCCATTCTTGGACGGTAGTGGCAGTTACTCCAACAAAAGCAGGATAAACATTTTATCTTTGATAAATAATACAAAATACTTTTGTCCACACGCTTGATATCTGCTTGTGGCAGCCATATTCAGTACATTCAGCGATACTCAACAGCAAGGATAGTAGTTCTAATAATAGTTCTGTGCTTTTCAAACTGGCAGTAAGTGAGTTTTTACCATCTCTGGGTGCTGTTATTGAGGTTACTTGGATACAGGGAATAGACTTAGTCACATCTCTAGAAGACACATTGGACAGCTTGTAATGTGATATGGGTTAAGACCGGCCTGTACTATTTTGACCAAAGTAATGTACCCATCTGTGATTGGTGCAGATGCCCAGTATAACATTCAGCGATGCATGTCTATTTTGCGCTATGTGATGTTAGCAAACCAGCCCCACTGAACCCCAGTACTTCAGAGACAGGATTTGCCTCAGACTAAAGAGAAAAGCAATCGCATGGCTTTACATCTGGTTGGTGAAAGCTTCAATGGTCTGCAGCCCTTCACAGAATGCAGACAGATGCTGAAATCTGAGCTTTCTGTCCCTTTCTGCATCTGCTTTTCCACTCATTAGAGTCTTTTTCTCTGTCTTGCTGGCTTACTCCATCTCTGGAGGAGTGTGGAAGAAGAATTAAAGAAGTGTTTTTTTGTCTGCTAGGCTTCAAAATGCCACTGGGTGACTCCTCAAAGGAGTCTGTTATGTAATGTTAAAGCATTCGGTCATGACTTCATTGTTGGACTTTGTCTTGCTACTAGACACCCTTAAAAATAGAGCTCTTAGCCAGCAGCCGGAGTCAGAGAGAGCACAGTTGGCCCTGCTTTCTCTGAGTGGGAAGACAGCGCTCTCTTCCCTCACCACTCTTAAGATATGTTGACCGGCACAGGTGTCGGTTGGCTCCCTGGCAATGCCGCATCGGCAGCAGAACGAAAAGGCGGTGGCTGGCTTTGCATGTATCAAAGGAGATGTGTGAAGTCCTTATCCTGCTATTGTTGGAAGCATTGCTAGTGCTAGGGGGAGTTACGAATGGGTGGGTTAATTGGCAGTGCCAAATTAGATAAAGGTAGATAAAGGGAAACGTTTGACAAATTCAAGGGTTCTTAAGGACCCTGTTCTGAACTCCCTTTCAGTTCTTAAATGGTTCTTTGCCTGGTAAAATGTTTTTCATATGCAAGGAAGCCCTGTTGAATGAAGCCTTCAGCTGCTTCTAAATGAGCCTTCAAATTGACCACATGTTTATGATAGGCCACACCAAAATGAGGTAATACATCATCACAGCATTATGGCATCAAATGCTGTTGCATAATCTGTTTTAACCCTTAACTTTCGGCCCGCCTGCGGTCCCTCGGCTGTTTAAGGGAACAGACATTTAATCTACTGACTGCAGGTGTGCAATAGTGAATAGTGAGGCAAAGTGCAGTGAGTGTATTTTTGATAGGTCTGTCTTTGGCACTAATAAGTTTGTCTTTAGGGGGCCCTGGGTGGTCCAGCGGACTAAGGTGCTGTCACTGTGATCAGAGGATTGTTGGTTCGTATCCCGATCATGCTACTAGCCATTGGCAGCCAGGGCCTCGAGAGAGCCAGGGCCTCGAGAGAGCGCAGTTGACCTTGAGTAGATGGTGTTATCCCTTCACTTGACTCTAGTCCCTGATCAGAAAATTGCAGGAATGTGTAGGTGTACAGGTGTTCCTAATAAAGTGCTGGGTAGTGTAGGTGAATGAATGGGTTTATATGGCTGTACGTCATTCATGCTAATGACGTACAGTGTCTATGCGTTTGTGCCACACGCAATGTGTCATGTATGTGAGTGTCTGTTTGTGTGTTTTCTGGCTTTCTGCAGGGGGTGCACTGTGTCGGACTGAATCCTACTTCTGCTTTAGGGATCCAGAAGAGGTCAACAGAATGAAGAGCATGCTGCCTCCGAAAAGTGCAGGGCCTTCACTGGGCTATAGTAACACAGGTAAGGATCCACACAGCATACGTTGTCTCTGAGCACAGTCCCTAAATGTGTTGTTCTGCCCCATTTCCAGAGTTCACCACTCTTTTTAGAGTGCTATAAACAGTAATCTGCAATAAATCTGGCAAATATTTAAAAACACTTACTAAGTGCATTTACATTAGGGCTGTGTATTAGCCTGGTGATATGGTACGTATCACGGTACAGAGTTTAGGATTCAGTATGTTGCAATACTGTAAGCAAGAAGACATATTGGGACTTTTTAAAATCACATTTTAGAAAAAACTATCATAATAAAAAAATACCATCATCTGCATAAAATCTAAATAAAGAAGGCTTACTGTTTATGCAGTCAGAACAGTGGGACCTGAAGAGCCATCAAACACTAAACACTAAATAAATTACTGCCACCAATCTGTACAAGCAAACTATTCATTAAAAAGGCAGAATACCATATTTGTGCTGTAAAATAGTGTATATATATATAAATATTTACCAGTAAAGGGATTCTATGTTAATAAGTTGTTTTGTCACAAGCTGCACATTGGCGTGTCCCTTGGTAAGTTGCTAAGCAGTAAAGGTGCAGGTTGGACATTTAGAAGGACTCACAAAGACTCTCAAAGGGTTTTCTTATTATCAGATTATAACGTGCTATAAGTGCTTGTCAATCAAAATATGATTTCCTGTTAAATGTTGTATTTTTAGGTAGAGCTATGAAAGCTACAATCTGATGTCCTGTAAATTCCATCTATACCTTTTTCATGTGTTCATGACTTTGCATCATGTCTTCGCAACCCACCAGCACCCCGTCACATCCCCTTTAACTCCTTTAGCCATATCTATCATTTCTACCTCCACTGATCAGAGAGGGGTTTGACTTTTTTTTTTTGACAAAAGTCCCCTGCCCTTTTTTTCCAGTCTCCTCCCAAATAATCATGTGCTGATGACATGAGCCAAAATGATTACAGTACATTCACCCATAGAAGAGTTCCTTTTGAGTTACTTCTGCACCACTTAAGGTGGCACGGAATATCCCTGTGTTTTAAGAATGCGCTGTATGTTGTGTGAAGCCTAATTAGTAGACAGATTTGATCATTTAGAAGAATTGACTTGTGAAAGGGTTTATTGGATTAAATACAGTAAAATATTTAGTGTCACAGCTTGAGTAGCAGATCTAAACACATAGCCAAATCATATAAACATGGTCTTATTCAACTCATTCATTGTTCTGCAGGGACGGTTAACAGTAACATGTAGCCTAACATTTACTACATTGTCTAAAGCAAAGAGTGGCTGAGACTTTGTGTTTCGTGTGTGTGTCATAGGATTCAAAGACAATTCAACTTTCAATCTATCGTACAAAGCTACTGTAAAAAAAATACACAAAAAAGTCAAAAAAAGTTCAGATACTAAGGTAAATGATTTATAGCTGAGATGCAAAACCGCAGTCCAAAGACCAGGTGGCCTGTGTTTTTGTGTATAAGAGTGTGTGTTCTCTCTTACAGAGACCACAGCTCCCACGCATTGCGCTCTGCACACTGTAGGAGTTCTGACCTAGACCATCTCTCGCTCTCTCCCTCCCTCAAAAGCATTCAGGCCTGCCTTGCACTGCTTGCGCTCTGCCATTTTTAGAAGAAGCATTTTTTCCACGTCGTTCATGTTTGTTTTGGGCTCAGAATCATCAGAAAGGGATTTCTGATCTTTATAGTCAGCAGTCGTAAAGTCACAACCGCAGGCCGAGCTCATATAACATCTTCATCCATAGCAAAACCTCAGATAAGGCGGCGCCCTCTCTTTATCCTTCTGATTATTTGGAGAGTGTTTTGCAAATCTCTGCATGTGTGACCAGCCTCTCAAACAAAGAGCTGTTGTATCAGCAGTGTTGGAGGGCAACATTTGATTAGTTGCACAACAGTCAGTCTATATTTCTGGTTAAAGGGGGACTGTCTGCATAATTCAGTTGCTGGGTGTTAAACGTAGTCATTGAGAGCAGTTTGGTGTGAAGTGGTTCATTATAGAGAAAAATCTTTACAGACTTTACAGATAGAGAAAAATTTCTTTACAGTGGTGGTGCTCGGAACCAGGGGTTGCAATGTCCCCAATTTCAAATATAGCCATTGTACTTACTGTCCAACATGACCAGTGAACCTATATGTCTTCTGAGTGTGTGTACAGTATGTGGCCGACACAGGCGTCTGTTAGCTGGTGCGGTGGAGCTGAGGCACAGTGGTTGGTGATGCCGCATCAGTGGCAGTTAGAAAAGAGACGGTGTTGACTTTGGATGTATCAGAGTAGACCTTACCCTCCTTGTGTCGGGAACATGGGTAGTGCTAGGGGCAGTATCAAACAGGTGCTCCAAATATTACTATAAAATAAATACTATTTTGCCTCATCGGACTCTATTTGTACTTCTCCACGGTCAGTGTATTATAAAAATATGAGTTTAAATTTTATCTCAGAATGTCTCAGACATCAAGCAGGATGTCCACAACCATTTCATGAAATAAATGACTACATGATGGTGTTTGTTTTAGAGGCATTAAACACCTCAGATCTGTCTGGTTCCAACAACCGGTTGGTGAACAGTTCTGACTCTGCATTTGAGTATTTCACATTCAACCACCAGCATCTTGACAGAGGGCAGTACAGCCTTTGCCGTGTTATCAGTAGCTTTAGGAAGAAATGTAATGGTCAACCTTTACATTGACTTGTTAGTACATTATCAAATGAAACCTCTGCGTAGTGCAATAGTTCTCAAATCAGTCCTCATGGACCACAGACGGCCCATATTTTGCTTTATCCCGACCCCCCTAAAACAAACCTTTGGTTCCATAAAGACCCAATAGTAATAGTATGGTATTTACACTTTTAAATAACCTTTACATTAAGAGAACCAAGTGGTTCTTCTTTGGCATTGGCCAAAGAACCTTTTGTAGAACCTTTATTTTTATAGGTGTATGTGTATAAGTGTACCATCTTGGGATCCCTGAAGACCACTTTACTAGTTCAGACCATGCCTTCAGCTTATGATGATTTGGGAGAAGACTTTAAGACATGGAGGAAAACTTTGGGCTGGAGTTCGAATGGCTTCTGCTTTGTGCTTATCCCTCTGATAAGTGATGGTGGATAAGGAATGATAGATGACTGGGTTAAAAGGGAGGAGCCGGAAGTGGTGGAGGGCTGCGAAGACTAGTTATAGACACATGAACAAGGTAAAGATGGCATGTTGGATTAGGGAGAAGAGGCTTCAGGCATGTTCCTTCTCCCAAAATTGAGTAACTGCTGTTACCTTGTTTGTGTCTGTTGTCAGATTGCACGAAGCTACACACCAATGGCGGCTCTTTGGGTGGGGTCACCGTCCGTGGCACACGTTCGAAGGCAGAGCTCCAGGAGTTGATGGACAGCTTGCAGCGGAGGAAGTCCGCTCTGGAGGCCAGTTTATTACGGGCCAGCGCAGACCGCTACCTCAGCTTGTCCCCTCCCCCCAGCCCACTCTCAACCTCGTCTCTGCTCCAGGACCGTCCGCCCCTCTCTGTCAGAATCCCGACCAGCAGCCTCAGCATGCCTCCATCTCCTCGTCAATCTGAACGACCCATGAGCCCGGCTCACTCTCACACTCGCACACGGCACCAATCACAAGACAACCTTTTGCTCAGCCATTCATCCGATGGCCGCCGCCCCAACACTGCCAGCTCCATCCTCTCCATGTGGAATGGCTCCTCCTCCTACACGGCCGACGGTCTTCGGCGTGGCCCCAGCGGAGCAGCTAGCATGCCCTCCAGCCCCAGGCTGGGGCGCCGGCTGCTGGCCCGGGATGGCGACCCCACACTGGAGCCCTCTCCACGGCAGAGGAAGTACTCCACTGGCTCCTTGAACGGATTGGGAGGAGGACACAGCCGCTCACTGCCCAGACTATACAGGTGTGGAGACTGTTAAATCTTTTCATGATGGTTAACAATTTACTAAACCCAGGTTTAGGGACTCTGAGATTAATTCATGTGTATGTGGACAAGATACTGTAACATAACAGGTTACAACAGCCAAATGAGTGAAATGTGGAGATGTGGCATTGAGCTGTGGAGCAGTGGAACTGTGTTTTCTGAAATGATGGTGCTCCATTAAGAAAGTTTGGGATGATTTGGATGGTCAACTGCCTGACCTTATTAGCCTTAATGCGAAAATGGTTATTACACACTAAGGCATACTATTTAGTAAATACAGGGACATCATTCTTGGGTAATAGGAGTCTGTAATAACACTCTCAACATGCCAGCGGGCCCTAGGCACAACGCTCTTGTGGCTGAATGCAAACAAATCCTCACAGCAATGCTCTAAAATGTAGTAGAAATCCTTCCCTAGTCCTTGTCAAAAACAGATTATCTATAAATAAAGTTATATAATGCAAAATAAGTGACTGTATAAATATTCACCCCCTTTAGTGTGACTGGCCTATCTTAAAAGAGGTCCAGGCTAGTCGTTTGCTGCTAGTCGTCTGGAGTTCACCTGAGTGAATGTGTCTTAAGTGATTGTAGTATGAAGACACCTGTCTTGAACCAGTCACTGGTTAATCAGTATACCTGGCTACAAATACACCATGAAGACAAAAGTACAGTACACAAAGAAAGAAGTCAGGACATGGGTACAAAAATATTTTCAAATGTTTAAACATCCTCTGAAATTCAGTTAAGTCTGTCATTAAGAAATGGGAGGAATATGGCATATGTGTAAATCTGCCTAAAGCAGGCCATCCTCACGAACTGAGTGACCATGCAAGAAGGAGACTAGTGAGGGAGGCCACCAAAATGCCTATGACTGCTCTGAAGGAGTTGAATTGATGCTGCCCCCACCATGCTTCACGGTGCAGATGGTATGTTTTGGTGATGTGCAGTGACTGTTGTCTGCCAAAAATAGCATCCAGTCTGATGGCCAAAAAGCTCAATTTTGGCTTCATCAGACCAAAGAACATTCTCCCAGTTGACCTTTGGGTCTTCCACATGCCTTTGGGTGAACTGTAGTAGAAATGTAACTCTCCCCTAAAGCTTTCACTGGTAAAGAACTTGTCGTATGCACACTGTCTTACCTGCATTTAACTCTAGCCTAACTCAAACAGATGCTTTTGATTTTTTCTTGTGTTATAAGCATCATCATCAGCCACAGCAAAGTGCAGTGGGAATATTGCCAGCATTTCTCAACCTAACTTCAGTCTTTTTGTCAACCTAGTCTTATTGTTTAACCTGATTTGCCACATCTGCAGCCTCTCATTGACTAAAAAACACACTCTTATAGTAGAAGCAAATGTGCAATTTCTTCAGCGCTGATAGTGAGCCAGTAGGACTATTGTCTGTTGGTAATTGGCCATATATAACACATGTGGCAGAGATTAGACCGAAAAACACTGAGCATTTCTTTAATTATCCATCATTGTTATTGCCCCAGAAATTCCATATTGGCATGTTATATTGTCCTTCTTCTGAGCTTAATTAAAAGACCTCTCTTTGTAGCTGTAGTTGAGAGTACTTGTCTGCCCTCTTATATAAAGCATTCAAACTTCTCCTCACTTCAGTGGCTTGTGTTTCACACAGGGGGGATGTGCCTACCTTGTCCCTGCCTCCCCGTCGCTCCTCTAGACCGCGCCGCAGCCTGCCCTCTCTGGAGCGGCCCCCGGACGTTACCGTGACGGCCAGCATGTCCAGCAGCCCTCGCAGGGCCAGCCTGACCTCACTGGGCTCGGCTCCGTGCCTGGACCTGGGCCTGGGGGAGAGGAGGCTGTCTTTCGGCAAAGGAGGAGTGGGCTCGGGAATGGGCCCGCGAAGAGGCAGCATCAGTTCCCTCAGCAGCAAAGAGGAGCTGCGAGATTACCATCAGAGACAGAGAGACGAGAGGCTCCGAGAGCAGGAAGTGGAGAGACTGGTAAGGAGGAGACCTTACAGTAAACAGTAAACACACAAGCATAGACTGGCGGGGGGCGGGGGGGTGTGCTGGGTGTGGGTAGGCAAATAAAGTATTTTAAAGAAATTAGTGTTTTATTAGAAATAAGTGTTCAATATTACATTTTAAAGAACATAACACCACAAGATCACCTTGTTGTGAGTTCTTTTCACATTCTCTTATCACACTCTTAGCCATAATGGTTATATTTAGTATTTCATATCTAACAGACCCTGATGCCTTTAAAAGATTATTTAAATAACTATATGCAGAACTTTGTTCCTCATAGAGAAGAACCATTTAACCAGACGATGAAACCATAAAAACATTCAGATAGTTCTGAAAACAGCAGTTTCCAGGTTGTTTTCTATAACCACTGCCTTTACTAAAAACCTAAGCATGCTTGGTAAGAGAAATCAGCTGAAATCCTCTCAAAATATCGAATAATTTTCTCTTTTTAATTTTATTCCAATGGTAGATAATCCTGCTTGTCTCAAACATTAATGCTTGAAAATGAATAAATAAATAAATCTGCATTAATTCTTTTGTTTTTATTATTTACATATCTGCCAATAAAATTAGACACATCTGCAAGACAGAAAAATAACCATAGTTTTATTTAAAAGTAAATTAGCCTATAATAATTTAAATTTAGATTTAAGATGATTTCACTTGCCAATATATTATTTTTTGGCAAACTAGCTAACTAAAATGAACTAAAACAAACTCTTTCAGAGACAAACAATTACTAATAAAAGTGCTGGTAATAATATAAAAAAATGTATTTAGATCAAACCAGTCAAAAATGGCTAATATAGTAATGACAAGGGGTTCAACTGAACAACAGTGGAATCTTTTTAGCACCATTTACAGGGAAAATTCCTGGTTAGCTAGGCATGGATTCATTTGTGGATGGATTCGTTCAAATGGCTTTTTTACATAGAACCACTGCCTTTACTAAAGAACTCTAAAGGAAGGGTGTACCAAAGAAAACACATTGAGAACATATATATTGTCGCTGATCTTCAAATGAATCTTCAAAATGATGACTTTACAGGACAAGGCAAGGGTGTAAAATGTAAAATTTATGAGTTTATTCCAAGTAATATAGAGCATTTCTATTGGTCTATTCATCCAGAATTATTTGCACAGTGTACAGAGCAGAACATCAAACACCAAGCACAGCAAGGTTTCTTCAAAACCTTTGGAGGCCAGTGTACACACAAGGAGTCTTTCAGGCCGAAAGCTTATCCATACCCCTCAATGCGGAAATGGTAATTTGGTGCTTGTAGCCCCACTCAGCTTCCTCTGAGACTGTTATGAAACATGAAAGAGCCCACAGGGCTTTGATCCGTCTCTTTGCTGCCGGTGCTGGAGCACGCTGGGGGAGGTTCACCAGCTAATTCGCACCATGTTTCACACACTGTTCACTTAATTAACTCACACTCTACGTTCTGTAGAGGGATTTGAATGTGTAAGAGCTGCACAAACCAGCTTGGAGGATTTCATTGGAGTTTCCCACTTAAGCTTTTTAAGTAGTTTTCAAACGTGGCCTCATCAGCTTTATTCAGCTTTTATTTGTGGTTCATTTCTTATTTAATTGTGCTTCTGGAGCGTCATGCGATGATGTGGTCCTGCTGAAGCGCAGCTAGTCACATGCTGCCTAAACTGACTGCAGGGCTGCGCATTAGTTACGTGTGTGTGTGGTTTAGTAGCATGCTTCAATATATGGCTGTGGTTCCACATACAATTCTCAATTTACAAGGCAATTAAGAACCCTTTAAAAGGAAGTTATTTATAGCATCAGAAAAAGCAGAAAATGTTACACAGAAGCTTCATCAGAGAAATATCAGATGTTTTAGTATATAGTGAGTCCAGCCTTGACCTTTATCGCAGCTCCCATTCTTTTTAAGAGAGATTCTCTTGGAGGTAGTCTGCATACATCTGCAGGGCGATTTTCCCACACCGCCAATGTTCAGGCTCTTTCAATAATGTGGAGGTCTGGACTTATTGGTGTCCAGTCCATAGTTTTAACTTTTAAACCCACAGTGGTGAAGTGTGGATGTCTTCAGATCTGAAGCTAGAGTGGGTCTTTACTTTCTCCTCTCTCTCAAAGACGAAAGCTTTAACTTTGCTTAAGGAAAAGGTTGACAAGGTTTTTGACTTACCCCAAAGGTAAATTCAGTAGACTTAAAGATAATGTACAGCTATTAGAAACTGCTGAACAATTCAGAATGTGATTTGGGTTTGCAAATATGTTAGTCTGCTGCTGATTGGTAGCTATGCTATATAATACTGGAAACTGAAGGTCGAATTACGTATGTTAAATTACTGATCAAATCCGACAATGCTCAAAAAGCGGATTTTTTGGCTGGTTCTGGCTTCTGATCTCCACATTGAGTGGGATTTTCCCACCAGCACCTAGACCCACCTCCACTCACGATGTAACCAGCAGGCCGATTGGCTCTTTTTCGCTAAAGGACGGGACTTTATCCGTAAACAGATGTTATTACATTCAATGTTGAGCCCTACCAGAACTCCCATTCATATTTCAGCCAGTGGCCAGCCTCCCTTATAGTGTCTCTGGCAATACAGCCCCATTACTTATTGGCCATGTTTGCCATTGCAGATTCCAAATCACCAGTTGTACATGTAATGCTGATAATGCATCACTGTCATGTAGTAAAAACCTTGTATCTTCAAAATGCCAATTGTACCGGAGAAGGAAAAACCTTTAGTGGAAGCATTTCAATTGGTCCATTCATCGTTGAAATATCGGCACAATGTAAAGAACAGCTGCCACATTCGATGTATGTTCAGAAGCGAAAATCAGCAAAAAATGGAGATACAAGGTTTATTGCATGACATACTGGCAGGATAGCTTTGCTTTACTCCTGTGCTCTGTTTGCCCACCAGGAGCGCCAGCGTTTGGAGACCATCCTGAGCCTGTGCTCCGATCTGGGTCAGGTGGAAAGCGGCTCTGGCGTCTCGGCCGTCTCTGACCTGCAGAAGATCAACCGGGAGCTGGAGAAGCTGCAGGTGTCGGACGACGAGTCAGTGTTTTCGGACTCGCTCAGCTCGGCTCCGGAGAACGGCGTGAGCATGAAGAGCAGGGGAGAGACCCCACCCCAGAGACAGCACAGACTGAGCAGCCACAGAGAGGCCAGGTCTCAGTCCCCTACCAACAGCCTCCGCAGTTCCACACACTCCACATCTTCACACTTCCAGAGCAAGGTGAGCAGTGCGTGGCAAGGTGTGACATCAAGTCAAATTTCTTTGTGCAGCACCTTTGACAAGAAATAGGACGAATAGGCATTAAACAAATAGAACAGGCCTGAGCAGGCCAAAGGGCGACAGTGGCAGTGGCAAACTCCCTCAAAGCTGGAGGAAGAAACCTTGAGGAGCCAAGATTATATTAAGAAATCCAGCACATTTCACTAGATTCCACCAGAAGTCAATGATCTAACAAGTCATGGTATTAATAAAGCACTCCGTGTATCCAAGACTGGAGGAAAAAATAATGATACTGGGCAGTGATAATCTGCCTACCTGTTACCCGACCCTACCTGCGTCTGTAAGGTAGTTTGAGCAGTAGTATGCATCCCACGTGGAGGTGAAGCTTGTGGCAGATTACGAGTATTCCGCGTCGGGATTCCTAACAAGCTCACTGCTGATATGTTGTGCTTAGACCCCAGACTCAGTCAAAAATATGAAGTGAGTTTGAGTTTGCTTCAGAGTGACTAAAAGATTTGTTCCACATCCAGACAATAAATGCAGAATTTGGAGTTTGCTTAAACATCATGCCATGCTAAGCTGAAGCTGAAGTTAGAAAGAGAGCATTTGTATAATAAGCTATTTTCCATTGGAAAAGTGTAATAACTTGATGGTTCAAAGAGAAGAACAGAGGAGCAGGAAATGGCTATATTCCCAGTGGAATGTCTGTGTGTGTGTGAGAGAGAGACAGGGAGAGGGATAGAGAGAGAGAGAGAGAGATGGAGACAGAAAAGTGACTGTGAGACAGATGGAAAAAGATGGAAGGGATGGAAAGAGAAAAAAATTCCTGTCTCCTCATCTGTGTTTTCTCCTTTCTGTTATATAACATGCCATATATATATATATATATATATATATATATATATATATATATATATATATATATATATATATATATATATTACTATTTATAGGCAGTGTGTTTAGGGAAATTATCATTTGCTTTGTATTTCATAAACCATGGACAACATTTCCAAATAAAAATATTGCTATTTAAAGCAGTTATTTGCAGAAATGACCACTGCAATTACAATGCGAAAAAGTTATTATTCAGATTTAAACAACACAGGACTAATATTTGAACTTTGAGAGCATTCAGAAATCACTATGGTGAAAAAAGCTTGACTGCCAATCACAGCTTTCATGTCTTGGCAGGCTCTCCACACTAGGCTTTCACGTTGCTGTCGGGTGACTTTATGCCATTCATAGTCTGCAAATTCAGGTAACTCAGCTTTATGTGATGAAATGCCTGGAAGAAAATGGCAGGCATACATGTAGAGAAGCAAATTTAAGAAAATGGTCTCTTTATATTTATACATATATTTTTTATATACATATACGAGGGGGTTGTAGATATTATACTAGATTCAATAGTTAATAGTTATATATAGTTAAATAAATAGATAATAGTAGTTCTTAAATGCTAATTAGATTACAATTAAGATTTACCCCCATTGCACAGCAGTGCTATGGAATTAGATTGGGAACAACAAAAAGCTCTGCGTTTGTGCTAAGTGCTCTTCTGTCCCACTGGCAGGTATTTATAGTAAAAGTCATTGGAATTTGAGATTGATGCTAATATCAGTGGCTGAGACAGAGCCTCTACTGTAATCACTCCATCTGTTAGTCTCCTACATTCCTTCTCACTGGAAACCATGTGGCCTCCAATTCTGCCAGTGAGCTGTCACTAAAGAGCAGAAGTGCTGTAAAACTGAAGGCTCAGTCTACTCGGGGGGCCTTGTGTCAGTCTTTGTAAAAGCGTTTGTGAATGTGTGTGTGTGTGTGTGTGTGTGTGTGTGTGTGTGTGTGTTTAATCTATCAGTGAGAGCTGAGACGGGGATATGGCCCAGATGAAATATGCAGGTGTTTGAAAGTCAAGTCACAAGCTCACCTTTCCATCCTGCCTGATGCATTTTGACTTGTTCCCAGAGCACACAGCATGCTCTTTTCCCATGAAATGCAGCCTTTCCTCCCGAAATGACCAAATGACCAAATATGACATGGGCATGTTTGAATGTTTTCCACCATTCTGCTGAAACTCGGTGTGTAAGAAAATATCAGTCTATCGTAGGATTGTGATATTATGCTTTTAAGTACTGTATTGATTCTCAGGCAGAATTGATTTTTAATTAATAGTTTAGTTGTAAAGATTGAAGGCAGACAGTGGTTCATTCCCCTCTGTGAGTCTTGGTTCCTCCAAGGTTCCTTCCTCCAGCTATGAGGGAGTTTTTCCTTGCCACTGTTGCCTTTGGTTTGGGGGTCGTAGGTTTTTAGAATTTGTTGATCTCTTGTCTTCCTATTGATTCCTGTAAAGCTGCTTTGTGACAACAGCAATCGTAAAAAGCGACATACAAAAAAAATTCATTTGAATTAGTGTTATGTTTAAACCCTTCAGATACCTTTTTTTCTGATTGGATAAACAGTAAACTTTTCTTT
Organism: Salminus brasiliensis; assembly: GCF_030463535.1. Taxonomy (NCBI): domain Eukaryota; kingdom Metazoa; phylum Chordata; class Actinopteri; order Characiformes; family Bryconidae; genus Salminus; species Salminus brasiliensis. Next base: position 17,734,652 of record NC_132893.1, on the reverse strand, counting down.
TACTCAGATTTTGTGGATATGATGGTGTGTTTTTATACCATGACAGTTTTCCTGAAATTCGTTTTAATAAAATCCCAACATATCGTCTTGCTTATGGTATCTGACATGGCTTATGGTATGTTGACTCGTAACCCCTGTATGGAGATGGTACATATGGTATCACCAGATTCTTGCTAATACACAGCCCAAGTTGGAACTATATAGCAAACGTCATGTGATTTTTAATAGGCCTTACACTGAATGTCCTGAAACTTGGAAAGGCTTTACACTAGATGTTGGAGTGTTAGTCAGAATCAAGTACTGATGTTGGATGCTCGGGTCTGGATCACAAACGCCGCTCTAACTCATCCCAGAGGCACTGGATAGAGCTCAGTCACTCCAGAAAACGCAGTTCTACTGCTCTACAGCCCTCTACAGAGGGTCACTATATGCCTCTTGCCAATGCTTTGCATGGGGTTGGTAACTCTAGGCTTGTCTTAGACTCAAATTAATTCATTAATTACATTTTAAAAGATGCAACTATATATATATATATATATATATATATATATATATATATATATATATATATATATATATATATACACTGATGCAGAGGTGAAGAATAGAGGTTGGTGATTTCACTGCTCAAATACATCCACTGAACCTGACTGTTAACTGAAGGTTTGAATAAGGAGTGTTAAGTAGTTTTCCACCCTTGTCTGTTTGTTGTCTGTTGTCTAATTGAATATAGTTATTGTCCACCTGGTTGGAAACTGGCTTCTTTTCTTGTTTCTCTGTCATTTCTAAACCTGCACTATTTGTATCTGGTGGACGCAGAAGAGGGTGAGCTTGAGTTGTGCTTCCTCAGGCTCAATGGGCTTCCTGACCTGGATTTCTCTAAAGCTTCTTTGTAACAGGGACTGTTATGAACGGCAGTGCGCAAATAAATGAAACCCTTCCCTGCCCGATGTCCTGAATATGTGACTGTGATGTGTCCAGGGGGCGGAGGAAGTGCAGATGAGGCAAGAAGTGACCCGTATAGAAGAGGAGAGGATTCAAGTGCTCAACAACATCGAAGAGTTGGAGCAGAAGATCAAGGATTTAGACACGCAGATGGATGAGTCTGTCAGAGAGGTGTGTTTTTTAAAGCGTGCACACTGTTAGCATGTACAGTCATGTGGGAAAAAACCCACATGTGGGTTCTCACCCCATGAGAACCTTCGGATTTGTAACATATTTAAATATTGTTGAATGTAATTAAAAGTTAGGACACAAGACACACACCCCCACACACATACATTCATTACTACTTAAAATGGCTAAAATCAGCTGCAGATGATCAGAACATGGTTATAGAGGATTTTGGAGGAGCCTGTCTTATTTAAACCTCATACATTTAGTCTGGTTTGCTCTTAATTGTTGAAGTGATTGGAATCATCATGACCAGATCCAAAAAGCTCTCTAGGGCCTTTAGAAAGAAGGTTGTGTAAATGCATATGAGTCTGGGAAGGGACAATTTAACAGTTGGCAACATGAACAGGACAGGCCGTGGTAGCAAGTTCAGCCCAGGAGCGAACCACAACATGCGTAAAGTAGTCTCCAACTACCCTACAATGCCCTCACAGGATCTACAAGTCGCCCCTACAACAGATGGTGTACGATAGGTACACCATCAGAAAGCGACTGAAGTTCATAGGAGATTACCTCCGTCTCTCAGTATTGTTTAAATGAAGATCAAATGTCCATATGTTTAAATATATTTCAGAATATTTTAAAAGATATTTTTTTCACATGACTGTACATTTACCGACCACTTAATTAGTCAGACCGTGTTTTTTATTGAACACACCTACCCTGTTGGTACACTTTGGTGTACTGGTAAAGACAATAGCTGGTCTAAATTTATACATGGATGTCCAAAGATGTCTAAACGGACTAAACACAGGATTCACAGGTCGTCTCCTCACAGGCCGTCTCCTCACAGGCCATATACACATATCAACTACATTGCACATAATGTTGTGGCATTTTAAAAAAAAGCAGTAACCCACTGAAGGCAAAGTGTTATATACTGCTTGTCATCATTGGAAAGCAAGGCTTTCGTGGCTTATTACTTCAGAATATCACAAGACAGACAACCCATGAAGTTGGTTGGACCAGAATACAGTGTGGTTCAGGACAGTGTGGTTCATTGCCATTACTGCCACCAAAGGCATGACATAAAGCAACAGTGCATCATTTTCTGCTTTGGTCCAGATCAACGGAACAGGACTGCAAGTGTGAACACCCTAAGTGGTTAAGGATCAGTTGCATTTATGACATGTTAAGGACTCTTAACATAAAGTTGTGTCCTTTTTTGTGTCTCTCTGTAGCTGGAGGTGGAGAGAGCTCTGTTGGAGGGGGAGCAGGATGCAGAGCTAGCTCTGCTGCAGACAGATAAGGAGACAGTGGAGCAACTCAATGAGAAAATGGCCAAAATGGAGAAATCCACGAACACCGACAAGACTCAGGTAGATCCTGCTGCTGCTGCTGAATATGCTAAAGGGGTTTGGCATAATGGAACCATTAAGTGTATTTGTACTATGTAAGCTATGGTTGTGTATGTGTATAGACACATAGAGAGATGGTATGAAACCTTTGAGGCTGATAACAATTTTAAGAAATCTGGTAAACCAATAATATTGGACAATTTCATTTCATAATTTAGATTTATGCCCTAGTAGTTTTAGACTGATCTGATATGTCTGATTGATATGTCAGCTAAAACAAACAGCAGAAACATAGAAACATACACTATGACTGAAATGGATTCCTATTTGTTTAGTTTTTGGGTTTTTCTGCTATTTTTGTCCAAAGTGTCCAAATTGTACAGTGGAATTTGAGCTTGATTTCATAGGTACTACAATTGACCTACAATGCACTCGGAATTCCAGGGTACAGCATAGCTTACTACACAAGCTCAGTGTGGACCAAAATGCCAGCATGCTCCTGTTGGACACATATGGGAGGAACTTGAGCTCTAAGGGTTTGTAGAGACGTTTTTACTGGGACCCAGTTGGACTTCCCAAATGGGCCCCATTGTTACAGTCTACCCTTATTTCACATGGGTCCCATCTAGGCCCTGTATGCAGTGTACAACCCAGTTTAACAAAACTAATGAGGGAGTAGGGATCCATTTTGGTCACAGCCATTGTAACTCTGGGGGTGAAGCTAACCAAAATTATTTTCTGTTGTTGTTGTTAATTACCTCCTATAATTTAATTCAGATCTGTGTATTTTTATGGTCATGATACGTTTTTCATGTTTTTTAATAGTCATTAAAATCAGCCAATTTTATCAACCCATGAGTGTATCCCCTATTATACATACTGACATGATATTATATATATATATATATATATCAGTGATCTGAGCGTTTCTCATATGAGGTAATCCTACATTTACCTTCTACATTTACACCTATTCCTTTTTTCCATTTCTCCTTTTCCAGTGCTCTAACCCAGCCTTGCCCTTTCTCTCTATCCCTTCTCCTTGTCTGTGCGTGTGTGTGTCGTGTGTGTCTTGTGCGTGTCTATGCACGTGCCCCTGATGCTCTGTAGGACAAAGCCCTGCTGGAGGCTGAGAGGGTTAAAGTAGAGAAGCTAGCAGAGCTGATCTCAGAGCAGAAGAGCCAGCTGGACTCTTGTCCGGAAGCACTGAAGGAACAGCTACAGAGTCAGCTCTCCAGGGTCAGTCAGCCACCTGCAGGCTTCTATCACTCTTTCTTCCTGCACCTACTGCCTCTATGTCTCCCCCTGCGCTGTTTCAGCTTCCTAAACTCATCCCCGTCTCACTCCGAGGCTCCAGCTCCTCTTTCCTCTTTTCACTTTGGTAGGCAGCTCTTCTGAAATGCTGTAGCCTGTGCGTGTCAGCGGTTTTGTCTGTGTGTGTGTATTCTGTCATTGATAAATGATTGTATTAACTGCAGTAGCCATGACACTGATTTGATCCCCAATATCAATATTAGGGCTGTAGAAAATGCTGGATCAGAAGGATGAGGAAAGAAACAACAAAACTAACCCTGTTGAAAATTCTCAAATCTCAGGACCAGCTTACTGGTACCTGGTTTCAGATGGTCTAAGCTGGTCTATGCTGGTCAAGGTGGTTGAAAAGCTGGTCATTAAGTTGAAAACACACCTTATGCTGGCATACCCTATCTTGACCAGCATAGTCGTATTTGATTTTGGTCATGTTTGATCATGCTGGTTGACCAGTGTGATCATACTGGTCATGCTGGTTGACCAATGTGGTCATGCTGGTCATGCTGGTTGACCAGTGTGAACTCACTGGTCATGCTGGTCAACGAAAGTGGTAATGCTAGTTCACAAGCATGGTCATGCTTGGTCATACTGGTTGCCTAGCCAGGTCAGGTTGATCATGCTTGTAGACCAGCTAAACCATAAAACTTGTCAACCAGCTCAACCAACTTACCAACTTGACCATGCTGTTTTGTTTCAACAGGCGATTTTTAGTAATAAATCATTAAGCCTAAAGCTGCACTAATTACGAATTCTTACGGCAATGTCAGTTTCTTTAAAGCAACGGTATGAAGCATTTTACCTTAAAATAGCAGTTTCAAAACCATTTTGCTGGTCCACCGACCTGTAATAGGGAGAATAGCTTCTCTATCATTGCTACTCTGGGTTCATTGCTACACTGCCAACTGCACTATATAACTCTGGAGAAGCGACCAGGACAATCATGTTTGTGTAAAATCTTGTAATCCTGTAATATTACTGTTCCACAACTGTCCACATACTTCTTTCACTTTCAGTGACGGTTCTGTATGTAAAACATGTCCTTCAGGGGTGGCTCAAAGCTCAAATTACACCTCCTGACTGTAGGGGGAGCCCAGCAAGAAAACCAATTATCACATAATGCTGCTTTAAAGCCAAACTGGCCAATATTTGAAAGCAACAAACAACAAAGAGAGTAGCATCTCACACTTTGTGGTCTAAATATACTCACACATATGAATCACATAGGCTTAAAAAATATCATAACACAGGGGTTGTCGTTGGGCCAGTCATCAGGAGAAGTTTGATCCCTAAAGGCGCACGTATTTGTCACTGTACAGAGAAATGTGCCCTCCGCATTTAACCCATCTGTGGTAGTGAACACACAGTAGTGAACTAGGGGCAGTGGTAGCTTGCCAAGCCCGGGAATCGAACCCACAACCCTGTTATCGACAGCTCGGCGCTCTAACCGCCGAGCCACCACTGCTACACGTTTCCATGGCCAGGAGTTCAAGACAGCACAATTGGCCTCCCTCTCCCCCTTCACTTGATTTTAGCTCCTGTCAGCTCGAAGAAGAGGCTGTGGCAGGCTTTATGTGGCTCGGCAGAGACACATGCTAGCCTAATCCTCCTAGTCATAGAAGATGGGTGAGAATTAGAAGTGACTATAAAAACAGTTAAAAAAAGAGTTATTACTAGCTGTTGCACTGCGCTGTTGCATGACGTTAGTGTGATGATAAACATTCCACAGTTTGACGTGTGTGTGTGTGTGGTCTCAGGACACGGAGATGTTGGAGGCACAGACGAAGCACTTTGAGGATTTGGAGTTTCAGCAGCTGGAGAAGGAGAGCCGTCAGGATGAAGAGAAAGAGACGCAGCTCCAGCAGCTGCTCAGAGAGATCGCCGAGTACCAGCGGAACATAGTCACTCGCAAGGTAAACAATCTCCCCCGACCACTAATGTAGTTGATCAGCCACAAGGTGTTCGAAGTGCACAGTTCACTTCCTTCATTTCCACTACAGATTCTTCTTGGTATAGCCATGGTGTTTGGCAAGAGTGGGCATCAAACTCCTGTGTCTGAGGGGCGTGAGGATGCTCGCATTTCGCCCCTGTTGTTTTGCCCACTATGACAGCTAACTTCTTGATGGCTTCTTATAAACCTAATTTGGGCATTCACTGGTTGGTTTTTCTGTGTAATAAGTTCCATGAGTTTAGCAGTAAATTCGTAAATTAGTTAAAATCGGTAGTTCCAGCTGACCAGTATGACCAAATATATGTTAATACCGCTTTTAATGAGAGCATTCAGCTACATCGATATTCCATGCAAATGCAGACACACACACACAGCTTGTCTAATCTCTGTAGAGGAGGATTGCTAATAAAATAGGACTCTGTCTAATGCCAGGCATGGGCTAGAGGGGCAATAAATGGGGAGTGATGAGTTGGGGAGTTGGGGATGAGGTGCAGTGATGAACATCTAACATCCTGACCTCACTAAAGCTTTTTTCACTAAATGCAATGAAACCCTCCCAGCAATGCTCCTCCAAAATCTGGTAGAAAGCCTTCTCTGGACAGTAGAGACAGTATCTCCAACAAAAGCAGGAGCTACTCTTTTTTTAATACCCTTGATTTTGGAAGAAACCGTGAACGTGCAGGTGTCTCAATACTTTTGTCCATATAATGTAGCTCTCTAAAAGAGAAGGCTTTCTAAGTCATAAGGACTTATCTACTCAACTTTGTTATTTAAAGTCTGTCACTCAAACAGTTTAGCACATTATACAGATTTACATACCTGCAACGATGCTGATCCTGTGGCCAACTTTGTCCACTTTACCCGAAAAAAATTTATATCCCTGTTTTAAAAAGCAAGCTCTTCCCATGTTAACTCACAATTAATGAACGCTTCTTTAAATGCTGTTATGTCGGTCAGTCAGGTATCTCATGATTGTTTTTTGAAACAGATGAAAGTGTAAGAACACTAGTAGTGGCCATCTCGCAGCCTGAAGGGTATTTGTGTAGGGGTGTGTGTGTGTGACAGTAAGAGAAAATGGGAGCGTGTGGGGGTGGGGTAAAAGTGAGAAAAAAGGGGGGTTATTTATATATGTACTTTATATTATTTAGGTCCACCAGGAAATTACATTTCATTGACAGGAAACACGAAATGATGTTAACTTTATCATAATATTTTTCTGTTTACCCACAAAAAGCGTCTCTATTACAGGAGAGGCTGCTGACCCTGAAGAAACAGTCCACCCAGATCACGCAGCAGGCTCAGCGGGAGAAGGAGAACTTCCTAAAAGAGAAGAGCAATCTGCACCTCATGCTGCAGAGAGTGAGTGCTGTGTGTGAGCGCGTGTGTGTACATGTGTGTACATAAACAATTCCCACACTTTTAATCCTCATGCCTCCACAGGAGCGGGAGAACCTTTCCACTTTGGAGAGAAAGTATGCAGAGCTGACTGGTGGCCAGGCCTTCCCTCTGAACCCTGTTACGATGAAGGAGGTGAGGGTCATCTAGAGAGCCACCACTAATGCATTGTTCCTCCCCCACAAATATATATAAAATACATCCTCACTGTCAGATCCAAACCTTGTGGTATGTGTCTACTTGCCACTTTGCCTTGCCACGTCCCATTCATTTCAGTAGAGAGAGCTGCCACATGTTAAGTAGCACCTATTGCTGACACAGACGCAGATGTGCAAATGCACACACACACACAGTTTGTCTAGTCCTTGTAGAGAAGTACTGGCAATAGAATAAGACTCTAGGATAGGAATGGGATTGTGAAACATTAACTGAGCTGAAACCATAAGGTATCGATAACTCATGCTTTTGCTCATCGCAGCATTTCCGCTCCATGGAAGAGAGAAGGCGGAGCAACGGCAGCAAGGAGGGCGGGGCTCTCCTGAGTGACAGCAGCGTTCCCCGTAAGAGGGAGAGGCAGAGTTCTGGAACGTTTAGCAGTTCTACTCTGGGCCGCAGCCTGTCCCCCAAGGTCAGACCACGTTTTTTGTACGGTGCCTTATCCCCATATAGGGGTTTGGTGGGTACACTAGACATTTTTTACGTAATGTTTAGTATAGGTGTCTGCAGTTTGGGACACTATCTGCTCTGGCTGGCATCACTGTTAGGGAGGCCACCATATGCAGCCAACTGAGTGCTGTCAACAATAAAGGTTAAGTATACACAATTAGCAAGCATGTAATGTGACCATTTGATGAAGCCGCTGATTTCGTAGCCTGCATTTTCTGTTGTTTCCTTTCCTTGTTTTTCAGCGTGTAAAAGGAAACTGTGAAAGGAAACTCACTACTATTACCCTTAGCTTGCTCATTAGGGCCTGGATTTCCGTAAGAAAGTCTGACAACCCTTTCTGTTTTGTCCATCCTGCAGCCTCATATGCCTCTGTCTCAGAGCTCGAGCTGCGGCAGTGTCCTGCCCCGTGCTCTCTCTCTCACCACCAGAGACCTGGACACTCGCCGCCTGCTCAAGGGTGAGACATGCTTCGCTTCTCATTCAGAGACTTACCACACTCCTCTCTCTCCGATCCTCACGCCCTCTCTCTCTCTTTCTGTCTTTCTTTATTCTCTTCCTCGGCTTCTTTTAGCTGGCCAGCTGTTTCTGAACGATGAGAGGCAGAGACTGACCGACATGACCAGTAGGACGGTTTCAGAGTCCAACGTCTTCCTGGACCCCTTCCACTTCCTAGACAATGGGGCCAACTTCGATACCATGAGTGTGGAGAGTTCAGACAGTCTGGAGACCAGCATTTCTGCCTGCTCTCCAGACAACATCTCCAGGTGAAATGAGACTTTCTGAATTCTTGCAATGAACAGAGAGTGGTAGTAGTAGCTATGTTTACACTCCATTTACTGGGTTACATTCACCTCAGTAACTTTTTTAATACACCATACTTGTAGTAGGTCACTAGATTCTGGATTCTTTGTATTTATAAGGTACTTGAACTCATTCAGTTGTATGTGATTGTATTTCTAAATCCTTTTAATTCAGTGCACAGTCAGTGCCTCATTCTTTCCTCCTGACTGGTACCTGTACCTGTCCAATTCGACCCCAACATCTGCCCAATCTGACTCCCACACCTGTCCAATATTCATGAGGCTGGTTGCATTTGCTGGTCAAATGCAGCCAGTGACACACGTATGGTGAACTTGCAGCTGGAGTGTGAACATGAAATATTGGCTGCGCTGCTAAACAGGACAGCCTCAGTAGCCTAAACCAGTGATCCTCAACCCTGGTCCTGGAGGCACTCTGCCCTCCTTGTTTAACAACACACCACCTGCTACTCGGAAAAAGAGCTTGTTAATGGGCTGATAACTTGAATCAGGTGTATTGGGAGCAGGGAAAGCACTAAAGTGTAGAATGCTCCATAGACACACATATGACCGTACACATGATCTGAAATCTGTATTAGTGCAGCAAGTCATTAAAAATAAGAAATGCTTAGAAACAGTACTAATGCATGTTATTATTAAATGTAAATATTATTGAATGTATTTTTTTATTAGAATATCGATCTTTCTCTCAGCGTTAACAAATAAATGTTTTAACAGACTCTTGTACCAGTCATATTGACTTTGATGTAGATCCAGTTTTATTGAACTGATTGTATTTTGCATCACTTCCAGAAAAAAACTTGCAAATATTTAGACAGTTGAGGGACGTTTTTGGACAGGTATTTACAGAGATGAATATGGTGACAGTCTGAGTTCAGTGTTTGTTAGCAACATTAGCCTAGCATCTTCTGCTCTAAACTAAAGAAGCGCGGTAGTTAGCTAACAGTAGTCCTGGCTGATTGACTGCATCTGGGGTCAGTGATAAATCACGTATATTAGATTTTTATCAAATTGTTCCTTTAATGTGAATTGCAGAGCGCTAATGTGGTGTTGAGCTGGTGTGGATATGATTTGATGTCCAGTGGAGTTGTTTCTCTCTGCTTTTTGTCAGCCAGCCGCCTCATTCCCAGTTTCCAGTTCCCAGTTTTATGGACACAGAAAGTGTGGCCAGTGCACTTACTGTTATATCTAAGCCAGCTGTACATTGCTGTGTGCCTGTGAGGCGAGACGGAGCTTTAAAAGCTGCCATATAAGTGCTGTTCTCTTGCTAGCCTACAGGTGTGTAGGGATTGGCGTGGTCTTTATTTGAGAGAGTGGCTGGACTTGTGGGTTGAATTGTGTGCCCTCGCTTGGTTAGAGGACCATTATGATTCCATTTAAAGACGCTACATAGACACAAGACCCCATTTAACTGGGAGTAACTTAAATATACAAGCTCCTGTCTGCTTCCCTGCAAGTTTAACTGCATTCCAGTCAGGCCTGCCCATTTATGGAGAGTCTATGGGTAGAGAGAGCATGGGAAGCACTGCCAGCGCTGGCAGTAAAACTCTCTGATTCTAGCTGGATGCATCCATAGACCTGTAGACCTGATATATGCATGTGTGTGTGTGTTTGTGTGTCACAGCAGTGCCAGTACGACTAATGTGGCTAAGATCGAGGAGATGGAGCGTCTGCTGAGAGAAGCACAGGCAGAGAAGAACAGGCTGCTGGAGCACAGGGTAACACACTCCTGCCCCTTTCTTTCCCTGTCCTCTGTCTCACAGCAGTACTGTTTATCACATGTGATTATCAGGGTAATTATAAAAGAACACAATATATTAAATGTTAATGTATCATAATATAATGTGTTATTAATTATTACTTGAATATTCTTGTTCTGACACTATTTCATGGGGTTGCAAGAGGTGAATTTAACTGTGCAAGTCTGTGCAAAAGCCAGAGAGCAGCCTTTGTTTGTTTAATTTCTTATTTAAGTTATTTCTTATTTAGTGTCGGCTGAAAAACGCTGCACACATGATATGCTAAACAGAAATTTACACATAAGCCTCATCAATTAAATATAATAACAGGTGTTTCAGCATTTTGTGAGTCCTCCCTCGCTTTCAGGTTTTCTGCAGAGAGGGTTTTCTCCCTCAAAGTTCAGTCCTGGGAGTTAGAGTATTTACTGCTTCTCACCATGCAAGTCACCCCAAACACATGAAATAATGTTGTGGTCTGGACTCTGGGCTGGAGAACAACAGCACACAGCTGTTTATCTGATAGGGCAGTTTTGGTGGTCTACGAGGTCCTGCATGTGTGTTATAGTCATTTTCCTGTGCTTTTTCTCCTCCTTATACAAGTGGATCTAATAAATAAATAATCTGTATTTGTTTGCCATTTATTTTATCATTGAAGGATGCTCTCCTCAGTTCTGCATTTCCACTTTTCTTATAATTGAAAAAAAATAAAATAAAAAATGTATTCATCCAAATGGTGTTTGTGTACATATATGTATAAACTGGCTTTTGCGTGTGTGTGTTAGACCTCATACTGCCCCTCTATGTTGGGCTTGCTGCAGGAGAGGGAGATGGAGCAGCGCAGGCAGGCCCTGGAGGAGGAGAGGAGGAGGAGAGAGGAGCTGGAGAGGAGACTGCAGGAGGAGACTCACATACGACAGAAACTCATCGAGAGGGAGGTGAAGCTCCGGGAGAAGCAGAGAAATCAGGTGAGAATACCAGAGGATGAAGGGTATGACTTCAATAAAAGGTCACAACAACGAACGGGGATTCCAAAAAATAGGAATTCCAAAAAACTGACCTTTTTTTTTTGTTTTTGCCATTTTGGAGATGCAAGGTTTGTGTGCAACAGCAATGTTATGCTAGTCCTTTTCAACTTAGACATGTCAGGAATTATAAAATAAAGCTGCAATGATGTGAAAATTCCAAAAAAAAAAAAAAAAAAAAAAAAGAAATTTAACAAGAATGTGTAATACAATATTTATTAAAAATCTAGAATGCTTCATATTTCAAAAATGATCAAAGCCTGTGGCAGGTACGGACACTAATTTAGTCAACGATTATTATTTATAATTATATTAGTCGATTTTTTTTTTTTACCATATTCTGAACATCTGAACAGTTTAGTTTACTTTTAATTTCTGAAGTGAAATTCTGAAATTCTGAGTGCTAATAAATGTATATGCCAGACTTATGTAAGTAAGTGCATTCCTACTGTTGCTAATGATTTGTCTACTTTCCAGACCCTTAAATGAATAAGCAATAGCTGTTATCTGACTTTTGACCCATCAGACCCGTCCGCTGACCCGTTATCTCCCAGTGAGGAAGGATGACTTTGACCTACGGGGTCACATAGAAGCAGCAGGTCATCACCCTGACACCTGCTATCACCTGGCCATCACCGACAAGACCTGCCGAGGGTTTCTAGTTAAAATGGGAGGCAAAATCAAAACCTGGAAGAAGCGCTGGTTTGTCTTTGACCGTAACCGTAGGACCCTGGCGTATTACGCAGGTTAGGACACGTCTCCTCTTTCGCCGTGTTCATCCTGACTGTTTAATCCTGACAGTTGGAGGGAGAAGTTACGGTAGCACACTGCTGTATGTTAAATCAGGGTGTCACACGCTGCCGTTTCCCAGCATTGAGCGTTGAGTAACTTTGGTGTTGCTGTTTTCTCTGCTCAGACCACAGCTTCGTATGTCTTACCTCCAAACTCCAAACACTGTGTTTGGCTCAGCATTGCGTCTTGCAGGATTTCATTATATATACATATACTTACACAATATTGTTTTCAACAGAAGAAGAAATCAGAAAAAATGTAAATGTTCTCAACATAAAACCTCATTATGTACAAGTAAGAATAGACTAGACAGATTTCAGGGTTTCCAGGCATCTAATACATCCTTTAAAAATTACACCCTGGCTAGCTAATCATGGAAACACCTGAAAAATGAAAAAAGAGTCAGATTCAGATGTGCTGGAAATATTATTGAAATCATAGAAAAGTACACTGAGGCCTGTATAATCTAGCATTGTCTCATACAGCTGACATTGTGTATTGTTAGCTGCGGGAACCAGGGCGCAGAATCAGGCTTTGCCCCGAGCAGATCCAATATTCTGTTCCCACCCCAACAGAACATCCCCTCAAGAAGTCCATGCCTTTACAAAAGTTGTAAAAGCAGACATTGTGTATTGTAAGCTGCCGATGCCCTTTTAAAGCATGCATCTGTATGTGTTGTTAAGCCAGGCGGTATGACCACACATTTTTCTTGCAGTGTGTAATGTTGGCTTTTGGCTGAGCAGTGTGTGCTTGTTATACTGTAGTCAGGACGTGCAAAACAGTGTCTGCAGCTGTGACTCATCCTGTAAGCAAGAGTTATCACATATAGAATTTACAGAATAAAAAGAAATACCTGGAAAACAATTTCCTAAAAGGCATGGACTTCTGAGTTGGAGGGGATGTTATGTTGGGGTGGGAACAGAATATTGGATCAGCTCGGGGCAAAGCCATCTTTTTAGTTCCATTTCTGCGCCCTGGTTCCAGCACCTGGGAAAGTGCTCTAAACCAATCACAGTTAAGTAACCATTATATCAGGCAGGTCGGAGACCACTCTCAACCACTGGGCGGCAGCATCGAGCTTTGCCCTCTAATGAAAAATGGAGAACACTGCAGTGGCGCACTCACAACATCTGTGCATTAGAGAACCTTTCTATGGGTATTATACAAGGCCATGCCTCCAGCTGCTTCCACCATTGCTTATATGTATAATTCATTTCTGTATCAGCAGGTCTTCTGGTTAAGATGATAACTCTGCTGCTCAATAATTGTGGCCTGATCTTCCTTCCTTCCCTGTAGATAAACATGAAGCAAAAATGAAAGGTGTCATCTACTTCCAAGCCATAGAGGAGGTGTATTATGATCACCTGAAGAATGCACATAAGGTGAGCTTCACACCTGTACAACAAAATATAGCCGTTATTCATACAGCCTTCTTCGAATGCCAGTGTTAAAAGCGTGATACCCACTCACTCCGGATCTTTTTGCTTTCTCTCTCCCTCTCGATCTCTCTTTCTCGAATACACGCGCTCAGAGCCCGAACCCCTCGCTGACATTCAGCGTGAAGACACATGATCGGGTGTATTACATGGTGGCTCCTTCCCCGGAGGCCATGCGGATCTGGATGGATGTGATCGTCACGGGAGCAGAGGGTTACACACACTTTCTGGTGTGAACAGCACTAACCATCAGCAGCATCCGCAATGATCCATCTCCATTCGGTTTAGCCCATAGAAAGGGCATGCTTCCCGGTACTGGACAGAAAGCCTTTTATACTTGTACTTTGAGGAAGCCATTTTTCTAATTATAGCATATAACATGCATATGTACAAGCTGACGTTGGAAGCACGGCAGACATTGAGAGGTACTGGAATACTGTAGTGTTCCTGCTACTGGAAAAGACGTATTGTCATAAATCTCCAGACCTGAATCTTTCCCTGAACCTGCATACCCTGACCCATTTTCTTCAGTTTCAGGATGAAACTCCAGATGGATCATTCTTCGTGACACGGATTATGGTGCTTTTGCCCTACTTTGCTTCTTTTAATGGGCAGTTAGTGGGTTGTGAGTGGCCGTAAACTGGGTATACCTCAGAAATGCATGCCTTGATGATGGTAAAAGCTAAAGGTAAAGGAAAGTGCTGATCAGTTATGGCCAGGTACCACAGAAACCCTTAGAAACTTAGAGACTGAAATACTGTAGTCAGTGAAATCCTCAGCATTTTACACATCAGGAGCAACATAACCTCTTGCTATTTTTACTATTCTATTTTTTAACTCCTCTTGTATTATTCTTTTGAAAGTACCTTCATCTTCCGATGTGTGTGTGTGTGAGCAAGCAGCTATGGCTATGGAGTGACCTGAACAAACAGCCTGCAGAAGCGTGTTGTACAATCTTCTTTTAGCATCTTGAAAGTCTTAGCAATAAGCTCCTGAACTAAGTTAGGCTTTGTGGAAGCAGAGACACCATCATTTCAGGACAAGGACCGTTGTCAGAGGGTTCAGAGTGGTTTCGCTAAGGCTTGTCCTGGCTGGGACTCATTCCTCCTGTGCCTTCGTGTTTCTCAGGAACACAAGACCAGACCAAATATGAAACGCCAAAGACATTTATTCGTGTATCTGTACAATATGAATGTAGGCAGGAGCCGTTGGCATACTCAAGATTACATTAACTGGGTTGCCTTGTGTCTGCAAATCAGGGTTATGCAAATCTATGGTATCTTCAATCATCCTGGTCATGTACAAGCAAACAAATAAGGGAGTTCAGATCTTTTTCCAATATCATAGCACAACCCTTTTCTGCTATTGGTGAAATTGTAATATTTTACTATCGCCAGCAGAGGGCTGCACTCAAGGGCTATTTGCACAATGGTTTGAACTAAAGTGTCCCTTCTATTACATAAGCTTGTGTTTAATTTATCTTAGACACAGTGGAAAACCATATTTGACCTTAAATCACAGTTATTAAAATGCAACATTTTTATATATGTATTTGGCAAGCGTGTAAGATGTGTTTTTTTTTATGTGTTTTGATCATTTTTGCAAACGACTGCCCTGATGTCATTCTCAGAAGTTATTATTAGAAAGAAAATATGAACAATATGGGCTCTGACATGACATCACTTTAAGCTATAAACAAAGTTTATGATCAGGGCTAAGGAGATGTGCCTGCCTGCGGTGTCTTGGCAAAGATGCATTATCACAGCACTGGCGTTTGACAGCAGCATGGACCAGATGGAGTCGGGCACTTGTTGTCAATGGCAACTGAAGTGTCTTGGATTACTGACAGTCCAGTGTCGGCTTTAATCACGGAGCTGTTCGACTGAGTGTTTTTATGAAGCACATTTAAAACAGCAGGTTAATTCTAATTGGACAGGTAAGCCAGTGGTACAGAATGTAGTTTGGTAGTAATGGAATAAGTGGTGCTAAAGCAGTGGTGGAGGGATTAAAGTGAAGGAGGCTGCCTGTACAGTGGACTGGACAGTATTACGGAGCATATCGACTCTGTGCTTTGAACACTTGTGAGCACCTAAATAATGTCGAAAAGTGAACAGGATTTTATGGTCCTTGGCTGTTGCCATAGGGCCTGCCTTATCGAGTTCTGATTCACTGATATGCCTCTACTCTGACAAAGGTATTACAGAAGAGGCCAGCATATGGGTCTTTAATTATTGAATGTGTATTACAGCATTTTTGTAATCAGTTTTTGTATACCTTTATTAAACGTCTCATTATTTTTGAAATGATGTTAAAGTATTTTTTATTGCTGGGCAGTTTCTGCCCTGTTGGAATATAATCCTATAATAAAGTCCTATTCATCTGATGGCAGTGTCATAATCCTCATGCAGACAAACAGTGTTCACGAAATGTATTTTGAATTTTAAGGTTCTTTTGGCATTTTTACCCTAATTCTGATTACTGATCCCCAATTTTGGGAACCCTTGATCAAATCACATGTCTTTTTTGATTCTCTAAGAGAGTATCTAAGTATCTAAGAGAGTAAGACGAGTAAGTTCTCGTCCTCTATAGACAACACATTTCTGCACATAGCCATAGCGTAATTACTGTTTTGTAACTTCCTGTTCCTGTAGAGGATTTGTTCACTTTCTTTCACTTAGAATATTAAAAAAAGGCTTTTAACATGATATGGGGCACTACAACTGTTGCTGCTATTTTTATTACCAATAATTGTAACAATTTTTAACCGTTTAAATTAGAATACTCTTAACCCGAGGTGGGCAACGGGGGCCCCGAGTCCAGCACAGCACAGCTCTAACAGACCTAAAAACCTGGCAATTAACAGGTGAGCCAAATCAGGTGTGCTTTAGCAGGAAAAGCACAGAACTGTGCAGGAATCCGGAACGTAATTGCCCTCCTCTGCTTTTAACCCTTTTACAAGTACAGTCCCACTTGTGCGATCTGAACATTCAGCTTCGAAAGTGATGCAACGATCAGCTTTAACTCTACTAATTAGTCTTCCCACAACATACAGTGCATCCCTAAAATGTCACAGAAAAGAAACTCACTCTGGGTGGACCATTACAGATAGCCAGAACATACTTGTGAATGGGTTAACTGGTAAATGCCTAAACTTTAATGCATCCCTAGCAAACTTTAACAACAAAATATATAAATATATGTGGGCCAAATAATACTACTATAAAACCTCAGTGGATATGAGGGTATTGCTGTCAAGAGATAAACTTGCATAATACTATATTGATCTTACTGTATTATAGTAATGAAAATGTGTCACCTTATGCTAGAAAATGATATTAAAGATGTATTTTTAATCAATTACATTATTCATGTTTACTTTTTAATGATTCCACTAGGAACCAACCAGTTCATTTCATTTTGATCAAGTGGGGTCCCGGGACTTGGAGGGGCCTCAGTTGTGTGGGAGAATAACCCACTATGTGAAGTAAAGATTTTTTTTTTGTCTGTAAACCATCCGGCATTATGTAATGTAATGTAATCTTTTGATTACATTACATTACATAATGAAAACAGGACTAGGCTGTGTTTGTTGTACAGTGTGAGTAGTGGGTGTGTGTTGACACATGTGGCTGCCTCTGCTGCATGGCTCATGCCGGTGTGAGGGGTAGAGTGTAGTTGTCAGGTTTGGTTAACACATAGCTAGTCAGCCGTTTACATGCTGCCTCTCAAACCCAGCAGCAGCCTCTCATGTGAAACTGTGACCCAATTAATTCATTAGAAACACAATTACCACTGTCTCCATCTGTCACACACACTAACGATGCCTTGATCTCCTGCGTCACGTGGAAATCTCCAGTAAAAATATCCAGAAGATTATTCATTATTAGAATAATGTTATTAATGTCCAGCTAACTCTATGTGCTTTCTGTAGGTAATATGAGAATATCTTTTAGTACACTCTACATTCGGGCCACGCCCCTCTTCTTTCCCAGACTCCTATTGGCTGACCTTGTGTGGTTGCCATGGAGATTTTTTTTTTTTTTTTTTTTTTTTTTTTTTTTTTAGTGGGGCATGGATAATTAGAGAAACATGCTGATAATAGAGTGCATCTTTACGCTGGGGGGCATACACATATACAGACACACAGACACACACATACACACATTAACATTGGGCTCCTGACTCATTTATTTTGACCCCCTGACCTGTTTTAGAGCCTGAAAACTGTTCATGCAAATACAGTCTGTCTAACTAGGTTGGAATGGGCAGGATTGTGCAGTGGTGATGCACCAGTTGTATGCCAGCTTAGCGTTCACATATATGAAACGTGTCTGAGGTAAATGAATGGTTTGGGAAAGCTTGGACGTTTACAGCTTGGGTTGCTTTAGGGTTTGGAAAGTCCCTCATGTCACTATGATGTGAAAACAGATTCACTTCTTTACCCAGGGGAATTTCAAAGTGGATGGCCGTGAATGTGAGCATATGCTGATCATGTTAACCCTTACAGTTAATCCTCTGCTAGTAATTTCATCCCTTGCACTCGGGACACTGCGTGTGTATGTGATGGCACATGAAACATCTGCTGCTTTTGGTGCTCAGCTTTGGTTAAAAGCCTGCAATAAGTAATGCACTGAAAATCCCTGCCCTTCATTTTCAGCTCGTACGCAACACCAACCCCTACCACCTATCAGATAGGTTGCAGGTTGCAGATAGGATCCGCCATTCACCAATTCATACAGAATATATACACAAGAAAAACTGTCTGAAGAAAGCTTCATATTTTTTGTAATTACAGCCATGTGAAAAAAATAGAACACCCCATTAGTTTTGGGAGTTTTACATATTTAAACAGACTTTAGATCTTCATTTAATCGATACAATACAAGAGAGCTGAAGGTAATATCATTATAATTGTTTGTAAAATGTAATTAATAGAAATGCAATTTTCTTATAAGAGGAAACATTACAGCCCCCACATTTCTTATGACTTAAAATGTCTAAAATTGGAATCAGGTGATAAGAACATGGTTACAGAGGAATTTGGAGGAGCCTGTCTTATTTGAACCTGTCTTATTTGGCTCTTAATTGTTGAAGTAAGTGATATCATCATGACCAGATCCAAAGAGCTTTCTGAGGCTTTCAGAAAGAAGGTTGTAGATGTGTCTAAGAGGCTCAGGGAAGGAATAATTAGACATAAGCTATTCCACTGCCCATAAAACGAAACAACTGCCAATATGACCAGGTCAGGCCGCCCTGGCAAGTTCAGTCCAACAGCAGACCACAACATGCGTAAAGAAGTCTCCTAAAACATCCTAAAATGTCATCACTGGACTTATAGGTAGCTCATGTCACAGCTGAATGTCAAAACACGGCATTTCGATTGTCATTGGAGGTGTGCAATGGGGGACAAAACACTAGAGCTGTATCTGAAACTGGGCCCTATCTACTATTCCCTGCATGCAATAATCCAGATCACTATATAGAGCACTATTATATGGAACAGAATTTGATGAGGCAGTGAACGGTTTCAGACATGCCGTTATGTGTGTGATACAGCAGAGTGCATCGCATGAACAATCTGAACGTCAGCTTTCCTCAGAGAAGAACAGCGGGATGGGATGTTTGTATTCCACGCCTGTTTAGTGTAAATCATTTGTGCAAATGTAAATCATTTAGTGTAAATAATCAGTTATGGGATTGTTAAAGTGCAAAAACCTGGCCCCTAAAAAATAGTGCCATATATAGTGAATAGGTCACAGTTTTGGACACAACTGCTGACTTTTGGAGCAATGTATTTTGAACAGATGAAACTGGATGTCCATGGACGTCTCATGTCAATCTGTGCTTACTAGGTATCAAGTGCGGTTCTTTTTTCCTTTTTTTCATAAAACTGGTAATAAAAATTTTTAAATGGCATCCATGATACATTTACAGACACTTCAACGATATATTATGAGTATTATATCTGATGTCATTTTAAAAGACATTATTGGTGTGTGTTGATTAGTTTTATTTTTATGATTTTCAAAATCAGTTTATCACTTGAAATAAAGCTTTTTGGGTTTTTGGGTTTTGGGTTAGGGGATTGAAAACATTTCACACTTAACTCTGAAAAAAAAAGTCAGGTGTACTATTTGTAAAGATGTCCTCCATGTTCCAGCATCTAAAAAGAAAACACGTCAGATAATCCGTGATCCGTACAGATTGTCCCCTGAGATTCGGGACACACATGAACTACAGAGTTAACCATAACAGCGTGGGATACAGTTTTACTGCTGCTGGTCATTTTTACAGTAATAACTCCCTCAAACTGGACACAAAGCTGCAGTGAAAACACAGTGTTTTCAGCGTGCAGCAGGCAAAACCTCAAGCACAGCCACACATCTGCAGTGATATCACTCTGGTGTGTTAGTGGAGAGCAGAGTTATATTAGTGTGAGGCGTGGAAGTCTCATATGGACACGGGCTGAGTGTAAAAAGATCTTCAGTAAGTCCACCTTAGAACAATGAAGTTGACTATTAATTTTAATGTGTAATTTTCCAGAATGAAAGAAAAAAAACATCACAAACATACTGTGACTAATAATAAAAAAGTGTCACATTTTTGCAAAAAAAAAAAAAAGAAGAAATGGGGAAATTGATTCAGGGTAAATGCATTTAATTTTGTTATATTGTATTGCTGATTTGCACATCATTGGTTTTAGTTTTTGGCAGGAAGAAAGATATTGGAGCAATATTTTTTATATTAGCAGGAAGGATTTTTTGAACAAGATATTAATCTTTATTGTCTTCATTGTTAGTTAGCAAATGCATAAAACAACCTCAAGTCAAATGTAAAAGCTGATAGCTACATAAGACTTATTTGGCAATCAAGTGATTCATAATCAGAAGAATTGATTATTACATGTTGTAACCTGTTCATGTTTAAGGTTCTGATGTATTTTATTGGTGTGTATTATAATGACCATATTGGTCTTTTGGGTTGCAGATTACCAACTCTGCCTATATTGCTAATTTAAAGATAAACAACTAGTTATTGACCAATCTATTTCTTATTGGGGGTGATTTTGATAGTTTGTTACTTATGCAGTAATGCATCATTTAGCACTCATAGTCCTGTCGTGCCATCATCAGTGTTTGCAGTGAGGCACAAACTTTAATGTAGCATAAATATTATCAGTTAACAGCTGTATGTCAAATAATGTATCTTTGAGTGAGCAGTTCTAAATTCATTTAAAGCAATAAGATGCCATGAAATATTTAAGTAGTGCCTTAAGTAGATTTAAACTTTAATAGATTTAAAGTATTAATTACACAGACTTTCACATCACATTTGGTGATGAAATGATAAATACTGTACGTGTATATTTGTGTGTGTGTGTGTGTGTGTGTGTGTGTGTGTGTGTGTATATAAACCCACTGACTCAAATATACTATACAAATATACTCACAAAAGAACACAATCTGCACATGCTGAAAAAAACGCCTTATTGGCAGGTTCTTTGTACTTTTCTCAGTATAAGGAAATTATCGTCTATGCTAAAAATGGTTCTATATAATACTAAAAAGGCTTCTCTGACATAACAACAGTGGAAACCTTTCTGCTGCTGTGTGGAACGGAGGCCAGACAGCGATTAGGCTAAAATGCTGGAATACTTTTTCAAGAGCTTCTGGGAAATTAGCTTTCAGTCTAAAACCCATTCATTCATTTTACAGTACACGAACCACTCTATTCTGTATATATTGAACTTGTAATACATAATGTACTGAACGCAACCCTGACCCCTATTACATACACAATGCATAGTAATAGTGAGGTTTAAAATAGACATCCTTTGAGGAATTTACCTATGCACATTTTCATCAACTTTGTGGTCTTCACAGCTACTGCTAGCCTTTGAGAGAAGGCTTAGTTAAGAATAGTTAAGTAAATGTCCAGTTTGGATTAGACTGGTTTATGAGGGGACATTCTACAATACAAGTAATACAAGTATATAATACAATACAATATAGAATTACACGTTGTGATAAAACTTGTGATGTATTCTACAAACCTGGGCCCAATTTCCCAAAACACCTTACTGTAAAGATCATCTTTACGTGTAGAGAGTTTTTCAGAGTGATGCTTGCTCTACCATTTAAGAACTATGTGGTCATATGAGGTTTACAGCTATTAGTTATTTCTCGAAAACTAAAAGCTGATGATGTTGTGCATATTGTCACTTTCAGAATTTTAGAAGCCTTATATGTCAGTTCGTTCCCATTGTAAAAAACACAGCTGCCCCTTACTTCCACTAAAGTCCACTGAATCATACATTACAAGTTATGAGTGTTTTTCTTTCTCTTGTAGAGTTACTAGTTTGGAGATACTGGGTTTTGTTCCAATGGGGACAATTACCTCAATGTAATTATATAGCCTAATCGCCATAGCTGCCATTGGAACTGCCCCTATTAATAAGAATGAGAGACCACGTTCTACCATCCATTCACCTAATTTAAGTAAAGGGGTGGGAGCCTCTTGCAAAGCATTTGGGAAGTTTTCGCTATGGATACTTGAGGAAAGGGGACTAAATACAGAGTGAGGCCACAAATACCTGAGAATTCATGGACATGTTTATCTGGGCAGGATTAAACCGAACACTCCTGAGTTTGGTGAAAAACATTGAGCATTTGTGAAGCAGAACTTGTAAAAGAGGAAATTACTGCAGGACTCCATGTAAATGTAATCCTGTCCTGAACTATCCAACTGATATACATAATATATTGGTCCAAACTCCAGTCTCAACAGGATGCTTTAAATAAGTCATTCAGTTGTGGTAAATCATGTACAATGCATTCAGAAAGTCATTTTCCTCACATCAATCTAAACTCAACACCCCGTAATAAGAAGTGAAAACAGAATTTTAGAAATATCTGCAAATGTCAAAAGGAAAAACTACAATTTTGACATTAGTATTCATACCCTTTGCTATGACACTTGAAATTTAGCTCTGGGGGCATTTATTTTTACCATTTTTCAGATGTTTTTACACATTGATTGGTGTCCAATTGTGATCATTCAGTTGATTGGACATTATTTGGAAAGACAGAGATCTGTCTATATAAGGTCCAACTGCTGATAATGCATAACAGAGCAAATATCAAGCCATGAGGAGGAAAGAACTGCCTGTAGAGCTCAGGGCTACAAAAAAAATCTGCTGTACTGAAAGTTCCCAAGAGCTCAGTGGCCTCCGTCATTATTAAATGGAAGAAGTTTGGATCAGCCCGGACTCTTCCTAGAGCTGGCGGCCCCACCAAACTAAGTAATCAGGGGCCCCCATAAGAGAGGTGACCAAGAACCCTGTGAGTAGTCATCCTGGCTAAGGTCCAAAGATCCTGTGTGCAAATGGGAGAAACTTCCAGAAGTCAACCATCACTGCAGCACTCCACCAATCTATGGAGTGTCCAGCCATGAGCCTATCCTCAGTAAAAGACATGTGAAAGCCCCTAAAGGACTCTCTGTGACTGTGAGAAACAAGAATCTCTGGTCTGATGGAACCAAGATTGAGCATTTTGGCTTTAATTCTAAGTGTCAAGTTTGGAAAAATCCAGGCACTGCTCAATCATCATCTGCCCAATACCATCCCTACAGTGAAGCATGGTGGTGGCAGCATCATGCTGTGGGGTTGTTTGTCAGCAGCTGGGATAGGGAGACTGGTCAGGTTTGTGGAAAAGCTGAATGAAGCAAAGTACAGAGATGTTCTTAATTTAAAAAAAGCCTGATCCAAAGTTATCTGGACCTCAGACTGGGCCGAAGGTTCACCTTCCAACAAGACCATGACCCTAAGCACACAGCCAAGGCAACACAGGAATGGCTTACGAACAACTCAGTGAATGTCCTTAAGTGGCCCAGCCAGAGCCCTGACTTGAACTCAATTAAACATCTTTGGAGAGACCTGAGAAAACATGCTCACAGTCACCATCCAACCTGACAGAGCTTGGCAGAAAATCCCCAAATCCAGGTTTGCAAACCTTGTGGCGTCGTACCCAAGAAGACTGGAGGCTGCAGTCAATGCCAAAGGTGCTTCAACTAAGTACTGAGTAAAGTGTCTGAATACTTATGTCAATGCAATATATTAGTTTTTTCCTTTTTAACAAATGCAGGGGAACAAACTGTGCAAAAAGCAAAGGGGTCTGAAGACTTTCCAAATACACTGTATGTGGTCCTGCTGTCTGGTTAAACTGGAATCAATCAGATTGCACTGCAGTCTATGGTACTAGATGCAGGACCGAGTTTTAGTTGGAACCATGGCTAGTAGGCTATTTCGATCTTGCAGATTAGAGAGCACTTTAGCATTTTCTCTAACGAGCTTTAAAGAGAAAGAGCCGGTCCTAGATCTGTTCAAAAAGGTCTTTCATCTTCCATTGGAGACCCCGGGCGTTGGCTCATCTGTAAACAGAGCAGGTTTGCATTAACAGTTGCTCGTTCTTGCTGGGGCGATTCAGGCCGCCAAGCAGCGAGAGCCGCGTGGTTTTCCAGCTAAACACTCCGTTCTCTTCCCAGTTTCACAGCCCTGGGCTTTACTCAATGAACAGAGCTTTGTTTGTACTGTGCGGCTGCAGGGTCTCCTCTATAAATATCAATTCTTTGTTTCTCGTTTTGCTTTCAGAAAGAAATACACCCCTCCCCCTCCTCCCTATTCTGGCTTGCCCCATGACTGCTGATCAGACCCCAAATCTCTCCCTGTGACTCCAGATCGTTTCTGAGACTCTCTATCTTGCAAGTCATATCTGACCACTGTTTTTTTCTAGGCAAACTCCAGCCTGCTCCTTTCTGCCCACATCAGTCTTTCCGAGTGCCCTTGTCTACTGGGTTATAAACAGACAAAACAGGAATAGTTTCATTCCCCAATGTGGTCTCAGTCTGTCACTGCTCTTCCATCTCTGCCTATGTCATCTTCCACAACGCCCTCATCATGCCTTTACTTTATTTATGCAGTGTGTCTCATTTTTTCCTCCTTGATAACCAGGTTTTCTCTCGGTGACCCATTTTTAGGAGCGCACTGAATGCAAAGAGGGAATAGGACATATTTTTGTACGAGCCTTGAATTCCATCTGGACTGTGAAACAGCGGTCTATCTGGAACGAAGGGGCTCGTCACAACCCACTCCCTCCCCCCACCAACCCAAACCCCCTATTCACTATCCCCTTCTCTGTAGCCATGTATTGCTCCCTTTTCTCCCTGTATTCACTTTTATCAGTGTTGGCACGGCCCTGGCTGGCCGCCTCTCACAAACTGAAGACAACAGCTGACTGCACCCAGAGCTCCAACAGAAACAGCATCGGGGTCAAGATAATGATTCGTTTGGAGACGTGCTCAGATACTGCATTGTGCTACTGCATGGCTGCAGTGTTCCTATCCCATTTTATCCCACAGCTCTCTGCACAAGCACTGCTGCCATTCACACGGTGCACTAAGTGCGCACAAAGCTCCCACAGGAGCAGCATAAGAGAGAGGATCATTCATTCCTTCATTCCTTTCAAATGCTTCGGCATGGCTGTAGTGTACCTATAGCATTTTAGCCCACATCCTGACATTTATGAAGGTATGCTACTGAGATTAGTAGGATGCTCACCAACAATGGCAGGACTCTCTAAGCACAGAACACTAAGATGACCAGTCCTAAATGAAATACTACAATGTCCAATTTACTGTTAACCATTCATCTGCATATTCGACAGCTGTAGAGTTTCCATTTCTCCATTTGTGGCTCCGTAAAGCCTAAGCAGAGTGGAATGCATGCATATAAAGACATTGGTCAATGCTGCCTCACTATCCCCCATCCACTCTCACACTAAAACGCATGCTTTAATTCACCCTCCTAAGTGACATCATCCAAACAGTCATCCACAAGAAAAGAATCAAGCCCCCCCCTTCTTTCTTGAATGTCTAAACAAAGCATGCATGATTCATACAGCCATATTTCTTTTACCAGCTGCAACACATGGACAAAAGTATTGGGACACCTGTTTGACATTCATTGTTTCCATCTAAGGGTATTAAAACTAGCGTTTCCTGCTTGTTGGAGTGACTTGCCTCTACTGTCCAGGAAAGGCTTTCTACTAGATTTTGGAGCATCGCTCATCACCACTCCACCTCATCCCAAAAGTACTGGATGGAGCACCATCATTCCAGAGAACACAGCTCCACCTCCCCACAGCTCAATGCTGGAGGGCTTTATACACCTCGAGCCTACACCTGGCAGTAGGTTCATGTTTATCTGGTCCAGGGAGTCCTATTCTATTGGCGTTATTTTACTACTACAGGGACAAGACAAGCTGTGTGTGTGTTTATTTGCACATCTGTATCAGCAATGGGTGCAGCAATGGGTAAAGTAGCTGAATGCATTCGTTAGATTCCAAAGTAACTGGTGCAAAAATTAATACGTTCTAAGTATAGTTGTGTTTTATTGATTAAATAGGAAACAGAGCAACATTAAGATATACACACACACGCACACACACAAAAATAGTCCTCTACTAGGCATGTGGACAAAGCATTAGACACTGGCAAAAGGATCTATCCATCCCGAGCTTGACTGAAACCTTCATCAACCATACAGCCTTACCTATTCTGATTGTCCATGAAACAGCTAGCATTGTTCCAAGGCTTTATTTCATCAAAGCAGTCTCATCCAAATTGCACTCCAGCCATATCGACAAGCAATCCAGTATGTCCCAAGGGTTAGATCCATAAGCCAAAGTGTTTTTCTCTGACAAGTATTCAAATGGGCATGATAACCGACAGGCACTGTGTGATTCAACACAGTGTAAAAAAAAAAAGAAAAAAAAAGAGAAAAGATAGAGAGAAAGGGAAACATGGGAGAGAGATGTGGAAGCAGAAGGAGCACAGTGGCTCCTTCAGTTTAAAAGTAGGGCATGCGGTCTGCTACATACATTCAGAGATAATGCGAGAGATCCTGTCCTGGTGTTAATGTATGTAGAGAGAGAGATTCTGCCTCTTTTCTCATAAGCAGGAGAGTTCCAACAGAGACGAACATGGATCCACAACATTTGCTGAAAACAAAAGACTGAGGACGTCAGACACGAAAAGGTCTACAAAAATGGAAGTAACAAAGGCTACAAAACTTCTCCATTCGCCATTAGAAAACATTGGCTTCAATGTGGCAGGAAAAAAAAGCACCGATACGTGGTGACGTTCAAACCCCTTTTGATGGTTCGAGACCTGAATAAAAACCACATGACCTGGACGAATAAGACTCCATTTTAAGATTGCGTATGGAGAGCTCCCATGAGTGCAAAACATCTTCATTCACCAAGCAGTTGTTCTCGGTGTAGGTGATATCCTCAAAGCCAAAGGTAATTGACCTGTGCACTGCTCGGTTCCTCAGGGAGAGGTCTACATGGCTTCAGTTCCCAGGAGAGGGGTGTTGTGCTTCAGCATCTGCCTCGGTTTTTTTACACCATAACTTACCATTGAGATAATTCCAACTGGGCTTTTATGTGATCTCTCTCTCTCTCTCTTCCTGGCGGTGCACATGGAATATCCACAGCATCAGTGTCTTTTACAGTGACACAATATGAATAGAAACACCCAGTATATATAGTGTGGTCGACACATGTATTTCGATTCAAATAACAGTAACGATCCTGCATTGTTTCTGTGAGGAGATCTGCTGCAAAAGACTGAGATCGAGCCTGTCCAAGTGTCGGAACAGCTGCGAGTTGGAATGTTGTGAGTTTTGTAGTAGAAAGTGAAACTGCCCCGTTATTTCTGAGGAGCAGTGGCTGTGGCAGTGGACGGAGGTTTATTGCTGGTCCGGCGAACGGGCACTTTAGATACAGGGATCTTGGAGCGTGCTGCCTCTGTTTTCCCCTGCAAAGAGTGGTACGTTGCAGTGGAACCAGGTTTCATAGGGATCTTGGACTCCCTGGGTAAACTTGTTGCCCCAAATATGGGGCGAGAGTCCAGGATATCCTCATGGCTGTGGCTCAGGGTAGGGGTAACAGCCCCCGATCCAGTGGAGAAGTCACTCAGGGGTTCCTTGCTGCTGCTCTCTCGTGAGAGAGAAATAGGGCTTTCCTCTTCATGTACCGGGGTAGGGAGATTCCAGTGTCCCTCGTCGCCATTGGACTGGCCATCCTTGTGGAGCTGCTTAGGCCTTCCGCCACCGCTTACAGGGATCTTACTGAGAGCTGTAGGCTTTACAGCTGGACTCCTCTTCTCTGGTCTGTAAACGGCAACAGGCAACTGATCCTGGCCAGCAGTAGTTTGGGGCTCCACCTTCTGTGGCCGAGCGTGCGCTCCTGTCTTCTCCACCCCTCTTCGCCTGGCCACATCGTCCGGCTCTTTGACGGATGTGGATGTGACTTGGAGCGGAGGAGATTCAGAAGGCAGCACAGAAGTAGCAGAGGGTTCTGGTTTATGTGTAGGTTTTGAAGAGGTAGCAGTGTCTGGTATAGGTTTTGAAATCGCAGCTTGGGGCTTTGCCAAAGATGGGACATGAGATTGAGCTGCAGGTTTAGCAGGATGAGGAGGTCCATATTCTGAAGTTGGGCTTTTCGCTGATACTGACCCACTTTTGTCAGTTTGCGATAAGGGGGGACTTGATTTCGTACCAGGAACAGGCTGCTTTGTTTCGGGTTTGGCAATAGGTGCAGTGTTTCTGCTGGTCGATAATCCAAATGTCGTTACAATTTTCGGTCTGGTAACTGGAGCAGACGGAGCAGGTTTGGTTGATGTGGAGAACGGAGGATATTTGGGTGCTGGTGGAGCGCTGTGAACCGCAGTATGGCTGGGTTTTGTAGTGGGTGCAGGAGCAGGAGTTGGGGTTGGTTTGGTTGTAGCAGTTGGGGTAGGGACGGGGATGGGCTCAGTACTGACAACAGCAGGAGCAGTGGGTTCTGGAGCAGATTTAACTATGGGTGAGATGGACTTTTCAGAAATAGTAGCAGGGGCAGGGGCAGGAGCATGAGTAGGAGAAGGAGAAGGAGAAGGAGTAGCTAGAGCAAGAGTAGGGGTCAGTTCAAGGGTGGGAGTAGATGGTCGAATGAGAACAGGTTTGGTTGAAGTAGTTGAGGTTGGAGTAGTTGGAGGAGATTGCATGGGTTTTGTACTAGGAATTGGACTGAGTTTGGGCAATGGGATAGGAGATGGTACAGGGGTATGAGGAGAGGATGGCTCTGCCTTTGCTGCAGGACTAATGGTAGGGGCAGACGTAGGGGATGGAGTAGGCTTAACTAAAATACTAGGGCTTGGGGAAGATGCAGGGGGAAGTGTGGACTTCGTTGTTGGACTGGGCATGGGTTTAGGAGATGTGGTGGAGGAAGAAAAGGGCTGCGCTGTAGTTGTAGGAGAGGGTTTAGAGGAAGATGTAGAGCTAAGGGTAGATGTAGGAGAGAGGGTAGGTTTAAGTTTGGTCGAAAAAGCAGCTGACAAAGCCTTGTCTTTCTTCCCAGTTTCATCTGTTCCCTCCACCCGACTGCTGACTTTGACCCATTCTGCTTCTACATCAGCAACTATATCTCCACCACCCGTCAAAGAGTCAAAACTCAGTATGGATGAAATGTCTCCAAGCAGTGTGCTCAGTCTGTCGTTAGTTGGAGGTTTAGTAGTTTCGCTCACCTTTGTAGTGTCCTCGGACGAAGTAGGTTCATCCTGCGATGCAGGGAGTTGCTGCTCAATCTCCGACTCATCCGGAGACCGAGGCGCAGGCCTTGGAGTCAGAGTCAGGTTCTCCTTGATGATCTCCACACTGTTGGAACGGGAGGCAAGGAGGGGAGGACCAGGTTCAACCTCGTCAACCCCCTCCTTATCTCTCCCATGCCAGCGTACACTCCCAAACAGACCCTTTAGGCCTTTTCTCTGCCGTCCAGCCCTCTGAGACTCGGTCTGTGCATACCGCTCTCCCCCGCCTCCTTTACGACTTCGCCGAAGCATATTGAGAAAGCTCAGCGATTTGGCAGAAGTGATAGAAGAGATGGACTGTCTGGTCGGGGTTGTTTCCAAGTTACCCTCCCTGCTTGTGGGCTCCTCCATCGGTGCGTCCTCTTTTTGACTCTCCTCCTGATCCAAGTCCATTGATTCAGTTTCTGGAGCCCCTGTCTCCGTTAATCCATCCAAGGTTTTGCTCCTTGAGGGGGGTGATTTGGGTTCTGCCTCGCCTTTGCCGCGCATAGAAAAGATGCTGGCCATGCTGCTGCCTGGCTTGCGCTTGCTGAATAGCTTCAAGGCCTTTCTTATTTTACCTGGTGGCTGAGGATCGCATGGTGGGGGCTCGCAGCTCTCTGACTGGGTGTCCATATTGGTGGTCCACTGCAGCGTATCTCTGTCCTATTGTTCTCTCTCAGCCTGCCACTAACACAGATGAATTACATACGATGAATTAAGGATGAGTAAATAAATATATCTCTATCTTTACCTGTGCTTGTGCAGAATAGCAGCTAATGCTATGAATCTGATTCTGTTCTTGTTCCTTCCTTCTATCACAGCTCTCTCTCTCTCTCTCGCTTGCTCGCTCTCTCTCTCTCTCTCTCTCGCGCGCGCACTGTTCCTCCCTCCCTTTGCCTCCGCCCTCCTGCTCTCTCTTTCTCTCTGGCTGCTCCATTTGGTTTCCATGGCAACTGAGGGTCTAAGCAGCTTTCGTCAGCAATGGAGCGGAGCCAAGGGCTGTCATCATCGTACTCCAGACGCTGCTCTTTCTCTCTCTCTCTCTCTCTCTCTCTCTCTCTCTCTTCCTCTCTCTCTCATTTTCTGCGTTCTCCACCGTCTCATCCTTTTCCATCACATCCATCGATCTGTCCTGCTTCTACAGTATGGTCCTTCATTGCATATGAACATCGGAATTGCAGCTATTGTGGAAAACACAAAGACAAAGAAGAGCTTGCTTTCAAAAAGTCCTGACAGATTTACACAGCAGCCACTCAAAAAAATATAAATCCGTTAAAATAATTCAGGTTTCCCCTATTTAAAAAAAAAAGAATTAAAAATGACATGCAGGTTGCAAAATGCTGTTATCTACTGTTTACGTTTTGCATTATGCATTAATCGCTAAGTGCACTGTCTGTGCTTAAGCACAGTTTCTCCCCAGTGTGTTCCCTTTATTTCCTTTTACATGCCAACTCTCCCTTGCTCTCTCTTCCTCACACACAAACTCCTAGAGATTACAGCACGATCTATATAATATTCTCCGCCTCCTCCTTTCCTCCATAACAGTGTCAAACGCTGTTTCCGAGAGTCCCCGTGGACACGAGAAGAGCACTCTCACCACTACATCTCATTATCACTAATCTCACTCTCACACTTGCTCTTCCCCTCCTTCTCTCCACATATAATCAAGCGTGTCCCCCCAGTCCTACTGATAACCTCTATCCCTTTACGTCCTTCCTGTGCATCTATCTCACTCTTGATCTGCTTAGTAGGTCCTCTTTTAAAGCACTGTTCTCTCCTCCTCGTTTCTAGTTCATTACCACGAGACAATGCGTGCATTCATCCCTCAAGTGGTGCTTTCATTGTGGCTTACCAAACAGGGGCTACTCGCCAGCCTTGAGAGACCCCCCACACAGGAGACGCACATGCAGAAGCATCAAAATGACAAAGCTTGTTCGGGACGCGATATATACGTAGGGGCGCGAAAGCATAGCCCAGATAGCCGCAGACTCTGAATGGTTCTGGCCCAGAATGTATTACACTGGTCTACCAAAAAAGTAAGTAGCTTACTAAAGCCTTATTTGGATGGGAATCGTTTCACATTGGGTGGTGGAGCAATGAACTTTACCACAGTACGTCTGTACGACTTAACAGGTGATGAGCATGGGATAAGAAATCTCAGCATAAATGATAGAAATATTTTTAGGAATTAAATAAATGTTTTTGTGGGAAAATTGGAAAATTTAGGCAATAAGCTACGGCTCGCCTTCTCAAATTGAACGCTGAAAGACGTACAACACCTGAGCTTTGCCAAAAACTTGACCAGAGGTACCTTAATGGCCCCTCGAGCGCCTCTGCATTTGAGAAAAGCTGCAAAAAAACGTTTTCACAGGATATGACGCAACATTTACACAAAATTCATATAACCTGAGGTTATTTTTGTGGCAAAAGGTAAAAGGCGCAGAATCTTTACTTACTGGTCAGTAAAAAATGACTGGCATGGTGCATTCAGACTAGACAAAAAGCTCAATAATGACAATAATATCCAGGTGCAAAATAGTACCATCTAGTGGAACCTCCAGCAGTCCAGTCCAACTCTACAACTCTAACAATTCTGCCATGATAATCAGTAAATGTTTTTGTACGGCTATTGCCAGTCACAGGCCCTTAGAATTGCCCCCCCCCCCCGATATTACCCCACTCCCCCATGTAAACCTAATCCAGTCCGAACAGGACTGAAATCTCACTGCCTTGTTTGAAATCTTATTTAAGAAATGTAATTACGACTCATCAATCACTCCCTCTCTCCGAGTCAGTGCTCGTCCTACGATGAGTCAAAGCCCATGCCCACTGCACTCAAATGCAGCTGCAGGCCAAATATTCTGGGCAGTCAGTGAAGAGCTGGGGCAAGCTATAATTTCTTATTGCGTGGCATACAGACCATGTGCACACACACACAAACCATGTGAACAAATCAATAAAACACACATTTCTTGCTTTCTCTCTCTCTCTCTTTCATTTGCTTTCCTATTCTCTTTCATGATGCCCATTATGTTTACAAACTCCTCAGACTTACACTAGGGGTCATTAAGTTTCATGGCCCACAAAGCCACAGATTACAGTCAAACGGTGGAGATTAGCTACATGCTTTCATTTGACAGAAATGCACTGGTGGAATCGTAGCTCACTGCAGTCAATGCAGTGGACTGACCTCTTTGAAATCTGGGCAAAATCTTAGCATCTAGTGGAACATCCAACAGTCCAGTCCTATTGAAAATTAGTGTGGGAGATGAAGGTGAGTATAAATACATTGAAACTCAGTGTGTTTAGTTAGATGAGCCTGAAGGGAAGATTTGCCTTTATTCATGCCCAGCACAAGATCGCCCTTTCTTTGAGGCTCAGTGTGAAAGAAAGCTTTGTTCTTGTGACATAACCAAGGGACCCCTTAGGGCCTGTGAAGCAGTGCTGTGGCGCTATTGCACTAAATAGACCTGAGTGTGTTTACCTGCTAATAAAGTTCGCTGTCGTAACAAAACACTCCACTGAGCAGCTTTACTCTGTACTGATTAAATATGGGTTATGCACGAGTCCAACCTTTGCCCGTTTAGATTTTATAGCTTGTATCAATCAATCAAAGCCTCACACACTTTAGTAAACATCTACTTGTCTTGTCTGTAAAACATTTAGCACATGTCAGCTTTCTGTAGTGCTGCATTCTTCTATCAGGCTAATGATAGATATTAATACACCTTAATACACAAGTACAGATAAGCAGAGATGACAATATATCTGATATTAACTCTGGAACCTTAAGTATGGCCCAACTACATATTTTATTTGTATTAATCAGGTTTATACCAAGTAAGCATTTTCTACTGATAGCGGTCTGATATTGATGCCACTGCTGCTAAAAGTGTAACTTGTGAAAAAAAGTGTGAAAGTCACCCTCACCCCACCTCTTACCCAAAGACAAAGCAGCCGTATTTAATTCAGTGTATAGCTCAGTAAACTCCTTTTCATTTCCACTTTTAACATTTTAACAAACAATGCACTTTTGGACCCCCAAGAAAAACAGTTTGGGGGCATCTGCCGTGGATGTACATACCGCCAAGTGATGAGGAACTGGACTCACTCTCATTGAAAACAATCTGAAAACCCTGTTGGAAACACACACACACATAGAAATCATTAAGAGGTTGATTTGGACATGGACAATCTAACAGTTTAACAGTCAGGGGGTTGCTATGTGCTATGTGTCCTGAGGGCCCACTGTTCCCTGCTCCCTGCACACCTGGCCTGAGTTGAAGTAGGTTTGTCAAAGCAGTGGAGGCAGTGGGCCTCCAGGACCAGGCTTGAGGACCACTGGTGTAAAGGATCCTAATGGTTTAATTCACATTCAATGAAAATCCAAGCTCTTTTGAGGAAGCCAATGGTGACAGTGGCAAGGAAAAACTCCCTCTCATCAAAAGGAAGAAACCTTGAGAAGGAACCAAGACTTGAAGGGGGGACACATTCTCCTCTGGTCGACACAAATAACATAACAGCAGTAGAATAAAAGGGGAGTAAGGTCTTTATTTTACGGGATTCTACAGGAAACTAGCCTGTAATGGTAATCACTAAACCAATTCCATTAGCAAAAAAAGCATTAGTTATTAAGTATGTAAATAAAACTAGAGAGAGAGAGAGAGAGAGAGAGAGAGAGAGAGAGAGAGAGAGAGAGAGAGAGAGGTGATACCACACCCTGCTAAAAGAGCAGTGGTTGAGCAGAGGTACTATAGGTTTTGTCATTGTGGTGCTGCCATCTGGTGGACAAGAGTGGAATTGTTGCAACTGTATTTTTGCTACAGCGTCCAGGAAGAATTTTAATGGTAGTAGAAAACTTTCATTTTAGATTAGAAATATAGTAAAAATAGATTTTACGGTAATATAGTTCAGACACATTGGCTAGCATTTATGCTAATCGTTGAAAACACAGCTAGCTAGGAAAACATAGCTACCGTTTTATTAAAATTAGACCAATCCCGTTCCCGTTTTTTTCTTTCTTTTTTTTTTGTAATTTAGCTAGCTAAATAATTGACGCCATTCTTCATCTTCCCTTCACTGTGAATCAGTTTGCCAGTGAAAAAAAAACACCCTCTTTGTTTGGCTCAGCTGTTCTGGCCGGGCTGAGGGACGTCACGGCCTCTCCACAGGCGGATTAAAGATGGCGCCCTCTCATGTGTTGAGATGCTGTCAGCGGGGCTTATCGTGGATACCTGTTATTTTTATCAACCTGGTCGTATGCTGGTCCTATTATGCCTACGTCGTGGAGCTCTGCATTTGTAAGTAGCACACATTTCTGTGGGGTTTCTCTGAGAGGAGAGCTAGCCCGCCTGTTTGAGGGGTTGGTCGGGGAGACGGCAGCGCCGCTGTGGAGTGTCTGTGTCTGCCTGGTACCGGTGATGATCTTTCTCAAATCTGGACTAACTTATCAACTACCTCCCACTTCACCTCACGAACCGGGTCCAGTTCGTCTCCAAACTTTTACAGTGGCTCAGTTCGCTGTCTCACGTAGTTTAACCTCAATGCTGTGTGTTGTGAGCGACGGAAAGCCGACATATCCGTAAAGTCGCCGGTGAAACTGCTCTCAGTAGACTAACGGGGGGCTTCCTCAGCTCTCAGCTGTCAAAAGCGGTGACGGTAGACATGAGCTAACGGCTCTGGCCGCCGAATTAGCGAAGTTTTGGGCGAAATTTGCTGAGGAAAAAGTGTCAGATCCAGTTTTCAGCATTTACAGACTT
The DNA here is from genome assembly GCF_030463535.1 of Salminus brasiliensis. NCBI lineage: Eukaryota > Metazoa > Chordata > Actinopteri > Characiformes > Bryconidae > Salminus > Salminus brasiliensis. The sequence continues at coordinate 17,699,626 of NC_132893.1, read as the reverse complement.
TTTCTCTGCAAATTTCGCCCAAAACTTCGCTAATTCGGCGGCCAGAGCCGTTAGCTCATGTCTTCCCCCACAGGTCCGGTTCACTGACCGAGCTGAGGCTCATTTCCGTAACCAGCCTTTTCAACAAGTGTTGTTGGGACATGTCTAAGTTTTCACAATTCTGATGGTTAATTTGGCAAAATCAGTCGTTTTCCCCCCTCTCTGTTCCTCTTTCCTTATTCTGCGTCTCTCTCTCTGCCTGTCTCTCTATCTGTCTCTGTGCCTGTCTCTCTGTCTCTCTCTCTATCTGTCTCTGTGCCTGTCTCTCTATCTGTCTCTGTCTGTCTCTCTACCTGTCTCTCTGTCTGTCTCTCTGCCTGTCTCTGTACCTGTCTCTCTGCCTGTCTCTGTACCTGTCTCTCTATCTGTCTCTGTCTGTCTCTCTGTCTGTCTCTCTGCCTGTCTCTCTGCCTGTCTCTCTGTCTGTCTCTCTGCCTGTCTCTCTACCTGTCTCTCTTGTAATATGACAGCTTTGAAGCCTGTAGTCTTACCAGCTCTCCATGCAGAACATGAGGATTTCCTGTGAGTCACTCTCACATTAACGCCCTAGGCCGCCTTCTCCTTCCCATGTAAAATAAACACAGCTCTTAAGTGTCTGCTTCCTTGTGTCATTTGTCCCAATTACACTGGCCTAGCAGATCAGATCAAAGTGCAGAGCTTTAGGCAGTTTCCTTGATTCGGACGTATAAAGGCACACACACACACACGCACACGCTGGGTAATGAATAAGCTTACGCTACAGTCCAGCAGTATAGAGGTTTACATCCAGTCATATAAAAGAAGCACCTGTTGTTCAGTTGTCATTGTTCTAGAGGAGGTATCTCCTTGCTGTTGAACACAAGGAGGGCTTTCTCCGGGCCAGATGGCAGTGCCAGCCTCCCCGTGGACTGGCCTTACTGGCCTGGCTGGGGAGAGGAGGTGAGAGGCAAGGCGGACAACTCGGCTGCCAATCTGCACTCAGCAGCTGCCTCTGAATGGAGGAGGATTGTCACTTAATCAATGGATCGCACTCTCACTTAGTGTCTCTCTCTTTCTCTCTCTCTCTCCTTCTCTCTCCCCCCTCCAGACACAATCCCTAACACTGAAGAGCAAGGTAAGAGTGGGTCTGCTTGTAGAACACAACACACTTTGCTACACGAGTGTATTCATTCATGCTGTGATGGATTGCTACCTCTTTCAATGCAGCTTGTTTAGGCTGAACGATGTTGAACCTAAAACTGTACGTTAGAGGACCGATGGAAATAAAATCACTATTTCCCCTTTTCTTTTCTTTTCCAGTTATTTATCTGATAGTCTTTCATATCAGCTTCATAATGTTTATGTGGTCATACTGGAAAACTATCATTTCCAAACCCAGCAACCCTTCAAAGGAGGTACAGTGTTTCTACCACTACGTTCTTCTTCTTCTTTTTCGTCTTCTTCTGTTTAGTGGCCCAGTGAGCGCACAAAGACATCAAGATGTTCATGGGACAGCTGGATTCAGCCTAAGCGGTTTATTTGTTTTTTTGAGGGATGTAGAACTAAAATCTACTTGGGGGATATTTCACACAGCAGGCTTTTTCTGTTTAGCCAGAGAACTTGATCTAGTCTAGCTTGTCCAATTAAAGGAGAGATGATAAACTTTCATATAGTATAGGGCTATCTTCAAGCTTGGGCTTGCAAGGTTCATCCATGGACTTCTCACGTCACTTAGCACTCACTGGGATAGTAGATCTAGTCCACAAAGCAAATGGTATATTACCAGACACACTGTAGAGTTTTGTAGAGATTTGGTGTGGCCGTTTCTACTCGCTTGTGGTCGTCCTCACATGCCAAGCAGTGGGCATGGCACTGCTGGGCGGCTCACTGCGTAGCCTGTAGTTACAATACCACAAAACCATAATGACAAACTTGATAATATCAGAGCAAGAAGAGCATCAAAGAAGCCTGTAGTTTCAAGGCCTAGTGCATTTCTTTTTTTTTTTTTCCTGATTTGTTTCTTTATTTTTTGCATGTGCGTGTCTCACTCTTCTGTGCGTGATGATAAGGAGGTATTTATGGACATATTAATACAAACAGCTTTTAAAATTGAAACATTATTACAGTCATTCATAGACTCTTGCTGCCTTAACACTGTTCCCCTGTCCTTCCCAGTTCTGTTTGGCGAAAGCAGAGAAGGAGCAGTATGAAAAGGAGGAGAGGCCGGAAGCCCAGCAGGAGATCCTCAAGAGAGTGGCCAGAAATTTACCCATCTACACCCGTACTGGCTCTGGAGGTCAGCAGTACAGCACGCATGCTTTAAAAACCTCAACACAACAGTTGGTTTAGGTTATATTGGGTTGCAAAAACAGCATAATAAGCTTGTACTCCTAAACATAGATTTTTCTTATATATGGGCTTTAACTGTGTTTTGTTGTCGGTTTTCACAGCCATCCGCTATTGTGACCACTGTCAGCTCATCAAGCCGGACAGATGCCACCACTGCTCCACATGTGACCAGTGAGCAAATTCCTTTTCATTCAGAACTCGTGAGAATGGTGTGCTTTATGTCGGTATCATTCAGGAAACCCCACTTGATTCTGTTATGTTTTCCATATTCTGTTTTATTTCAGATGTGTGCTGAAAATGGATCATCATTGCCCCTGGTATGTAACCATTTAAAGATTTCATATGAACTGAAAGTGAGTAGGTCAGATCACTTACATTTAAATACTTTTGTTAATCATTATTACAATATCAGCCTTAGTTATACTGATTAATACAGAAGTCTACACTATGGAAATGAGCCTAACCGATCACCAGTGGCTTTTAAGTGTACTGCAAGCTGAACAACCACAGATGTTCTTTGGGTATTTGGATAAAATGTATATTAAAGGTCGGCATGGTCTTGGTTCATAGTGGAGGTCAGTACACAAGAACTAGCACCCCCTCTGCCCACCCCCTCCTTCCTAGTCAAACCCTCATTTAAAAGAGATTTGAAATGAGGCAGAAAAGAAAACTCATGCCTGTCTGTATGTAATCTCACCACATGTAAAGTTTACAAATATTTAATATTTGTCTTTAATATATTAAAGCTTTTTGAAGCTTTTAAGGAACAGTCCATGTTTCATGATTCCAAGTTTGTTCTTTCCCTTGTACATAACTCCATTTCCTTTAACAAGTCTTGCACAGAGCTGCTTCTGTTTCCCTTTTCCAACAACTCACTAAAACTTGTGAACTCTGACTTGTTTTCACAGGCGATTACGTATCTCACACTTCCTGAAAGCCTAGAGCAGGATGCCCAGTCCTGGTCTTGGAGATCACCTTACTGAGTTTAGCCCCAACCCAAATCTAACACTCCTGATTTAGTTAGTGAAGGATTTCAGGGGCATTTTGAATATTATAGCCAGGTGTGTTGGGTCAGCATTTTTAAGGGCAAATCTCCAGGAACAGGGTTGGGCATCCCTAGCTTTTTTTCACATCTTTTGCTACTACGCTATAGAACTTTAAAGGATCAGACAGGACGTTCTTGAGAAATGTGTAATGCTGCGTAACCTGGGTAATTTCTGTATAACTGTATACAGGGAAAAAAAATAATAAAATAAACACATTCACACACATTAAATACACACACATTAAAATTACAAATTCTACTTCTCAGAAATCATTTTGATTATCGGAATATCATTTTGATTAAAAATACCATACTGAAATTTTTTTTTTTTTTTTAACCAGTATTGTTTACCTCTAATGTAAAACCTCTGTAATGTTTTGCTTTACTTTACTGAAGGCTCATTTCTTCTATGCATTCTGTTGTTTTTAACCACTGGTAATTGGTCTAGAGGTAAGGTGCGAGATGGGATCTACACAGTGCTGCTTTAAAGCACAAAGCAGAATTGCTCAGTTGAGAAGATGATTTAAGCCCAAATAGGACTGTCTACCCCTAATTTCTTTTCCTATCAGTGAAATGCACCCTAGTTTACGATTGATTCATTGATTTATTTCTCTCTTTCAGGGTTAATAACTGTGTGGGTTTCTCAAACTACAAGTTCTTTGTGCTGTTCCTGGCCTACTCCATGCTGTACTGTGTATTTATCGCAGCCACCGTCTTGCAGTATTTCATCAAATTCTGGACAGTGAGTATACACACACACACACTAATTTGCAGACACCCATTAATGAATAACCAGTATATGAGCATATTAGGCCTTAACTTAAAATCTAACAGAATCATTCGACTGACCCTCAGATTTGATGTGGAACTCAAAGTCAGACCTTGTTGTGCGTCTGTAGGAGCATTGTTCTTGACCCATATGTGAAAAAGCTTAAAGCAACAAAGGGCATTGTTGTCTTCACACTGTGGATGTGTGTGTGTGCAAGCAGATGCGTGTGAGAGAGAGATCTTGTCTCTGTATCTAACATTCTGTCCATGTCTCTAACGTTCTGCCTAAAGCTTTGCCGAAGAAGAGCAATAGAGCATTGTCCAGAGGTAAAAACTATGTGTGCTTGCTTTGCTCCTGTGATTTGTTTGTGTATGTGTGTGCGGTTGTGTGATTAGTCTCAACTAGACCCACTTTCCTGGAGGAAAGACGTCAGAGCTGCTGTTAGCCTTTTACATGTCAGTCAGTCTTATTTATAGGTTCTGTTTGCTTAACATTTTGGTGCACTTTTGGAGTCTTTCTGCTGTTGGACCTGCTTTTAAAGAGCTAGTAGGTTAGGTAACCCTAGCTATAAAGGTACACAACCACGTAGTTAAATTTGTATGCATGAAAACAGGTGTTTAGATATTTTGTTGTTTTTGATATTTAGTTTGTGTCTTTCTTTAAATAGCTTTTGAACTTCCTGTCACCTTATCAGCCCTGGCAGACTAAATGACGTCTTTGGTTTGGTTTGTTTCAAGCCCAGGAATTGTTGTTGATCTATAGACTCTAGATCTCAGGCTACATTTTAATTTGGCTGTAAATTTGTTTCTAAAAGTGTCTTTTCTCCCTAACTAGAATCAGCTGCCGGACACTCACGCTAAGTTCCACGTGCTGTTCCTCTTCTTTGTGGCAGCCATGTTCTTCATCAGCATCATGTCCCTGTTCAGCTACCACATCTGGCTTGTCGCTAAGAACAGGACAACTATAGGTAACCCACCTCGTTAGACTCTACAGTTAACAGTTTACCCATTGATTTCCAAATCTTAGTTGTGAAATGGGTGGATTGAGTACAGGATTTAGTTATAGTCTTTTGTCTCCCTGTTTCTTTTTCTCGTTATGACCTAGTTTGACCTTATTTGGGTGGCCTCGATGACAACTTTAATGACCTACCAGACTGTTGTTTTAGTCTGATAAGACTGCTGTTAAGGGGAAGAGGGCAGAGCAGAAAACAGTGACGGTACTCCCATAAAACCTTTCTGGATCCTACCGTACAGAGGACCGAGTACAGCTACAGTCTGCCTACAGTGTGAAATATCTGACTAACGGCCAAAAATGTTTAAGACAATACACAGCAGTCACGTTAAGAGAAAAGGTATTTGCGTTTGTGTGTGAAATTGTAGTGGTTGGTTCACCGTCTCCTTTCTCCTGACAGAGGCCTTCAGAGCGCCAGTGTTCAGAAACGGCCCTGATAAAAATGGCTTTACTGTGGGCTTCCGCAAGAATTTCACCCAGGTTTTTGGAGACCAAAAGAAGTACTGGTGCTTGCCTATTTACACAAGGTAAGAAAAACCTCTGACAGTTTGACAGCGATTATCCATGTAAGACAACATTTTACAGATACCACATTTTCTATTGAGATACAGGTATCTTGATTATCAGCAGATACTGATCCAACATTTCTTCTTGGAAAAGTATTTTTTCCACATAAATACTCTTCAGAGCATTAAATACAAACAAGTGATTTTTATTATTAGTTATAACAATAACCATTTTATGTTGAAACCTTTACTTTTCTGTGTTTCAAAATGGTTATAAATAAATTTTTACTGTGTTTTAAGCTGTTACTCATGAATGTTGATGCTCCCACTGGTCACAGTGGCAATGTACAGAGCGGAAAAGTTTCGGATCGGCTGCTCTCTACCCTGCCAAGGCTTCACTAAGCCCTCCCCCCACAAGCTCATTTACTGACTCTCTAACGTGCATGTTTCAAATGTGCTAAGAACGCAGTAAACCCGCCGATACTGAGGGTAAATTTACTCATTCATATGCGCATGTTCATGTAGGGTGCACTCTACTACTCCACTACCACACACAACGAAAGGTCACATCACAGTATCATTGTCTGTGGGTTTTTGTTTGTTTGTTTGTTTTTGTTTGTTTTGTCAAACTACATTTGTTACATTGTTGTTATTGGATAGCGGCTTGATGCCCACACTTGTCTATACAAAAATGCCGCCCCTAAACATTTTATCACCACACAACACTGTTCTTTCTCAAAACTGTAGCTTTTTTTTCAACCGGTAATAACATGGTCTAATTTCACTGTAGTACATTCTGGACATTGTTTGTAAATGCTTTTATAAAAATAATTGCACAACCTGTTCCATTTTATCAGCACTTAAATGAAATTGATTTTGTGAGAGAATAAAATGTCTTTTTTTTTCTGCTTAGTTTTAATATTCTGTAATGCAAATTTTATCCACACTAGTCAGAGAACCTTAAAACAGTGCTGGGAAGATTACATTATGGTGGACTAGATATGTAAAATATCAGTATTTGATTAGAGCGGATTTGCTGTAGTTGTCATTGCTGTGCAGAATGATTTATTGGTCGTCATCATCATAAGCGAACCACTAATCAGTCTCTGTTTTTATTAAGCTTGGGAGATGGTTATACATTCCCTACTCGACTAGTCAACATTGACTCTGAACAAGGCAATGTAGACCACCAGGCCAACTCAAAATGGTAATCTCCTCTATTATTTATTTATGTAATTAATTCATTCTCTCTCTCTATCTATATGGTACAAACATTGTTAAATATGCATAGCTAGATCTAGATGAGATTCTCTGCAATATTTTATTGTATATATTGTTGCTTTCGTATCAGTACAGCCATTAATATCAATACTACACACCACTCAAAAATGCCAGCTGCTCTGTACATTGTGTATTGAGTTGCCCAGTAAAACTTTTTATTTTTACTGGGCAATGTAAATGTAAAATCTTTATTATAAATAATATTTGCCATGCATTCAATTTTGTGCTATTTCGGAAGCACAATTTCCATTACGACAGCAACAATATATCCATGTATGCAATAAAATCATGTACATCTGTCTAATTGCTGAAGTATCTAAAGGAAAAAAAAACCCACTAAGTTTATCATTTACAGTGCTGTTGATGGCCAAGTCAACAGCAGGCCTCTGAGTGACTCACAGAATCATCTCCTAAGCAACGATGTGCATTCAGACGAACAGAAGGACAGCAACATTGCAAAGACTGGTAGGATGAAATGCTGCGTAATTACTCAGTAATTAGAGTTACTTACATTGTAGGACATCAGAATGTTAATTTCACAGCGACAACTAGTGAAGAGTCCAGTGTATTTTACTGTACTCTTTAAGAAGCTTGTGACCAATGTAATGGACCTTTTAAAGTCGTGTTCAACTTTGTGACGTTTTCTGTGCTGCAGATAATGGCCTGACAGTCACAGTCACTATGGAGAGTGAGTCCTAAGCAGGTAAGCAGGTGAAGATGGGATTACGTACACACATGGGCATGTTCATAGTATTGGCATGTGTACACATGGCTACAGTCCAAGCCTGGGCATAATCTGGGGCACATAACCCAGCCTTCTATGTTATTCTTTTGGTGTTTCCTATAGGCCTGTCATGATAATTATGTTATTGACCTATCGTACAATATATGGACATGACCATGATCATTTTTGCAATACTTGATGTTACCCACTGTTTACTCGCGTGTATTTACTCGCGTGTATTTTAGCCAGTCAGTGTGTTGAGAGGACAGCAACATCTAACGTGTAGGACAAAAGTACAGTGTGACAATGACCAGTGCATCAATAATGGCACGTCCATACGCACCTCTACTGTTTGTGTGTGTGTGTGTGTGTGTGTGTGTGTGTGTGTGTGTGTGTGTGTGTGTGTGTGTGTGTGTGTGTGTGTGTGTGTGTGTGAGTGAACCAAAAAGCTTAACAATAGCAGTGTGGAATGCAGATTTACTGCTGCCATAGTCTTTCACACCATTTATTCGAGCGTTACACTGACATTTGTAGCCTGTATTTCAAAGTAGGACAAACGGGACGCGTTATGTCCTCTGTGAAATGAGCACCACAGAAAAGTTTGAACGTCACGCAAAAAGGCAGTTGGTCTGTTTTTAATGTTTAAGAGACAATGGTAATTCATCAAGCATGGCCACACACCTGAAGTTTCAGTGAGAGCAAATTTTGTCTCCCTTTTTTGCTGATATAAAAAAAAATGATCCAATCCGTGATTCCAAAAAACATGATCACGTTCTGAACCACGGGTTCTGAGATCCATTACACCGCTAGCAACGTATTACTCAAAGCTAATAGCTGTATTTCCACAAAGACTGCATAATTCCAGCCTGAAAGCTAGGAAGAGGGAGTCCAAATGGACTTGGTTTCAAAGCTGCGGATTAACGAGCAGAGCCCATTAATGGTGTAACTGGTGTAATAAAATTCTTGTGCTGTTAAATGTTATACACATATATAGAGATAGATAGATATATCATTAAATGACCGTATTGCTTATTGCAATTATTTCTGGGCTTATTTATTGCCTTAAAGTGATTTGCAGTAGTGATAAGGATGAATTAAATATTTGAATCCTTGCCTTTTCTCATAGGATCTTCGGGCCAGAAGTGATTGGTAACAAGCCAGTCTGACCATTCTGGAGCTGTGCGCTCTTTGTTTAACTCGAGAGACCACAGAGCCATCACAGATGCCTTAAGCTTTGCAGCTCCCACTGATCTCTATGGAAACCGGTAACCAATGAACACACATGCGAAGCAGCATCCATGTCGCTATGGACTTTTTTCATCACTCAGTACTGTCTCCCCTGTACTAATGGGACCTGCTTTCCGTTTCCATCTTGTACACTCCTACACCAACACACTTTTCTTTGACCAAATACTCCAGTTGTATTCTTTGTTTCTTCTTTTTGGACTGATTCAAGTCTCATATTTTTACTGGGACGTTTTGAGACAAACAATGCAAAACATGATTATGTCAAAGCTATGGTACTTCAGCCATTTGCTAGCATTTTTTTTTTACCTTTTGGGTGTTTTTGTTTTGTTTTTTTTGCTAGGAAGTTTATTAAGTTTTAAGGAACTGGAGTAACAGTGAAATATCATGCTTAAAATTTTATATTTAAAATTATTATTATTATTATTATTATTATTATGTCTACTACTTCAACTACTACATGGAAAGTAAAGAAAGTTTGATCATTTTTGGACAGGCAGCAGAAATGCCTGTATCAAGCAATCTGGCACTCAGGCTACTTGGAATAACTGGTAGTAAACACTACAGTCTTCTGAAGGCATTAAAAAACTGTAAAACAATAGGATTCGCCAAGTTAAAGGCCAGTGTGTGTTTTTTCGAGGAAGCTGAGAAGGAAAAAGACAGCTTGTCCTCAGAGCCTTGATAGAGACCACTGTCTCTCAAGCTGCCTCAAGGGTTTATCTTTTTTTTTATTATTATTGTATGTCACTTTTGAAGCACAAGGGCAGATTTCCATGCACAATAATTTTCCTGTAATTAAGAAAGAGCTGAAATAGTATTGACTTGAAGCACAAAAAGGAGCCTATGGGCAGATGCTGAAGCAAAATGTGAAATGTGTGTTTTGGATATGTGTTTTTGTTTGGTTGGTTTATTTTTTGGAAATGACTGTCCGCAGAGAAGCAGCAGCAAGAGATTATGTTAAAAAATTGTTTGTTTTTTGTCTTCAAGCTCTCTGATATGTGTCATCTATGGAATAAGCCCTACTTGACACTTGCAGAAATGCAACAAAACAACTGAAAGTTCAGTGCACAAATAGCAGCGCATTTTGAAGTGACAGCTCGTTGAGGTGGTACCTCTTGACGTGGTTTCCATTAGACGTTCACTGAACAGGACAAGCTTGTCCTCGCATTTCAACCGCACTCTTCTGAGACCTCATGACTGATTCTGTGGGATGAATGAACCACCTCCAACTTCCTTCAGCGTTGACCAAGGCCTATTTTAGGCCTTGTTCAGGAATCGTTGGTACAGTGCTACAATATTAGTATGTACAGTGTCTGATGCTAGATGTTTGGAAAAAACTTTACAGCAGAAGTGCTTATGAAGGCAAGCTTTTTCAGACATAAAAAGTCAGTTTACAGTGAACATACATAAAGTTAAAAGTTTGGAATCAATATTTTCTGCAATTATTTGTTAAGAACTTTTTTATATGCTCTATCTATAAGTGAATTAGTTGTTAAATGTACAGCAGTTATATAATAAAAGTTAAGAAATTGAATTTCATTAAAATAATACATTTGAAATTCATCAAATATCCAAAATGTATTATTTCAATAGTGGAGGCCAACTTTCATGGCAAATTTATTATACTGAATGCAGATACATAATAGATAAATAAACCATAATGTTTTTTTTTTTATTCTTCTGAAATGTCTAACAAAATCTCAGTCTTAAATCCATTTATATATATATAAATGAATGTGTGTTCAAGTGATTCCAAACTTCTGAATGCTAGTGTATCATTGTATTCATCACAAAACAAAGGTTTAAAATTTATCAGCCTGTTTAAGAATGCACCCCTTGCATATTAGAAAACAAGCCTTGTGCCTTCAGCTTTAGGATTTCACATAGTAGCTTAGAACTTCAGGTCAGTGAAGAAGAACTCAGGCAAAAGAGTGTTTTAGAACGTATAAACTTTTTTTTGTATTCCCCATCGTCTAATCATTCTCACTCTGCACTGAAACTAAACGGTATTAGCATATTAACAGACTCACATGGTTTATTGTTCCTCCACAAAGCACGCACTTCAGAAGTTCCTCATTTTAAGGTTTGAAACATAGGATGTTCTACTTTTTGTTCATACGCTTTGACATGTTTGGACAACACCAGCTGCCTTTCACAAACGTGTCAAAATGTTATGGCTGATGGCCAATAGAAATTCTCCAAAAATGTAAAGTTTTTACATTGGTTTGTACATACATGCCCGTGCTCTGTCTCCACTCCAATTAGGGGCAGTGGTGGCTCAGCGGTTAGAGCGCCGGGATATTGATAACAGGGTTGTGGGTTCGATTCCCGGGCTCGGCAAACTGCCACTGTTGGGCCCTTGAGCAAGGCCCTTTACCCTCTCTGCTCCCCGGGCGCTGGAGTTGGCTGCCCACCACTGTGGGCACCAGTGTGTACTCACTGCCCCTAACACATGTGTGTGTGAGTGTGTGTTCACTACCAGATGGGTTAAAGGAGGACACATTTCGCTGTACAGTGTACAGTGACAAATATGTGCACCTTTACATCAACCAGCCATAACATTAAGCCACCTGCATAATGTGCCGAAGGCCCCCCCCCTGTTCCCTTGTTCTGACCCGTCAAGCTGGATACTGGCAACACCCCTGCAGTTTGAGTTGCTCTGCCTCAGTCATTGATGCTTTGACCGTTGTCCCTTTAATGTTATGGCTGATTGAGATTTTCTATATATTTTTTAAGTTCTGTTTACATGGTCAGTTTTCTGTTCTCTTCTACTCCCCTGTGGCTACTGCAGGGGAACATTACCAGTGTTTTATGATGTTGCTTGTCATGCCATGTGCTCACTTTATACAAACCTTCTGATCCTCCTGCTCAACAGTTCTATATACATTTACATCTATACACAAAACGGAGTAAAACATCCCATGTAAATACTTTTATACTTTGCCTTTTCTTTTACTCTCCAAACTAATTATGCAAATTATATCAGTGTCCTCAACCTGAATCAGCAGTTCACCAACCAGTAACCTGCAGAAACAAATCAGCTATAGCCACAGCACCGCTTTTAACATCAAATGCTGTTAAAGAGTAGACAATAACTTCTTTAAGCAGCAGCGCAAGGAACAGTCTAATGACTGTGATTTATTTCTTGGTTAAGATGCAGGCCATAAGGCAGGTTTGCTATTCATGTTTGCTTATTTAGTCTAGAGATGGGAGATGCTAGGCTAACATTAAAATTTACAATAAAAGAGTAAGTACATGCCCCAGACATGTCTCTCAACCCATCCCTCAAAACAAAGTGGTTTGTTTTAAGCATATTCACCTCTTCTGGTGGACGTTTTAGTGTACACACACTGTGTGTGACGGTGAGCATGTGCTCCTGGAGCAACAGGCAGCCATCGCCGCCACCCCCAAGGAAGTGTGGGTATCGAACCCACAACCCTCTCATCAACAGCCTAGTGCTCTAACCACTGAGCCACCACTTCCTTTAGTCAAGAGTTCTCCACGTAGCAAAATGTGGGGTAGCCATGTTGACTTACCCCACACACTGCAGCCCAGTTTGACACCAAAACAGAGAGGGACATTTTGCAAGATAAGTAGTTTAGTTTAGTTAAATAAATAGCTCAAAGGTCTATCCTTGCTATTGGTGATCATGTTAGCAACATTAGCCTAGGATCCCTCGCTGGGAACTAAAGAAGCACGTCAGATATCAAACACACCTCCGCTAAACGACTGTATCTAGGATGAGTGATAAATCATGTTAATCTGATGTTTCAACTATTCCTTTCCAGTGAGCACTGAATGTGTTTCTGCATTTTACAAAACTTGAATATTAACAGTGTTCCTGGAGACGTTTCACATGATTTTAAGTTAAACTTCAGGACCATGATCAACATCAATACCAAATGCTTTTCAGAATGATGGATCCCACTAATGACTGATAACCTCTTCATTTTTCAAATGTTACTGGAATCAAATACCAAACATTGATCAAGGACCATGTTGCTGTTAGTATTAAGCATTAGTATTTTTTACATAAAAATGTATTTGTTTGCATGTACAGTATTTTGTTTTTGTACTTACCTCCAGCCCACTTTGGGCTTATGATGTAATATTTAAACAACAAAAAGTTTCAGAAGTCTAAACAGTTTGCACAGATTTATGCCCCCCCCCTATGTCTAATAAGGTTTGTATTTTGTAGATTACACTTCAAATTTCTAGTATGTGTAATTATGAACTGTTAATAAACATTGCTTTTTGGTTCCCCGTTATGCTTCAGGTGTGTCACTTTACTGCGTCATGTTAGGTTTACAATAATTGTCAGAATTATATAATATATATATATATATATATATATATATATATATATATATATATATATATATATATTTTTTTTTTTTTTCTCTCTAGTTCAGCATAAAACATTAAAAATACACTTGTCAAAGTTTGTAGACACTTGGTCAGGTAATGTTTCTTCTGAAATGAAGGATATTAATAGGTAGTTTGCCAACACGTTGGTGCAGTAACAGCATCTAGCTTCCTTGACAATTAATGCTAGATAACTGCCGTGAAGATCCATTGCATTTTGGGCATGAGAGCATTAGTGAGCTCAATTACTAATGTTGGATGACTCGTTGACCACTTGGATGACCACTCAAACTCCTCACAAAGCTATTGATGGGAGCTTGGTTACTACAGAGCAGTAATATCCAGCCCTTTTTTCTAAAGGGCTTCCTAGCTGCAGGTTTCAGCTCAGAACCAAATCTACCACACCGCATTCAGACAGGCAAAGTTTGCAGGAAGGTAACTCTCCGGGAGCAGAGTGAAAGGCTGGTGGTCCACCGCCCAAAACTGAGAAGCTTTACAAACCCTCTAGCCAATGCTTGACCTTGGTCATGGCGAGCTTACGCTTGGGTGGCTGATGCAGAGCACTGCGTTCACCTTAAAGAAGCAGAATCCCCCAACCAGACGAGACATTAGGTCCAAAGGTAAACCAGTGTATCAGCATGAAAAGGGAGCCATCTATGGGCCATGATAAAGGTTGCAACTCATGGCATCAATAAGACGACCATCAATAAGAAATAAAAAAAAATAACAGCAGCAGCAAGGAGAACTGAAAGCATTTATTCAACTGAAGATGCAAATTCTCCATGGGGTCAAACGTGGGCATTTGCTGCTATAAATGATGCACTGCTAATGCGCTCTTTTAACATCAATATGCCATAGAAGATGGTGCCATAAACTACAGACTCCAGCAAACTGAAATATCAGAAGCCATTAAGCTGAGGATGTTGCAAAACACCACATTTCCAAAAAATCCTGGACTATGACAAGGAGCAGCAAAGAGTTACATTATGGAGGACAAATACAATATGTCTGCAAATAAACACTTTCACTCGGAAGAAAGAAAAACAAGGGAAAAAACAAAAAGCATAGTTTAAGAGGAGTTTGGACCCTTTTTGATTATGCTGTTGAAACAATTTAATTATTGTGGGAACAAACTAATCAGACCTGCAAAAAGTATTGTACTAATGTAAATGACTATTAAAAATAGTGATTGCAGTGAAAGTGGGATGTGACAGGCTTTTTACAGATATTCTAATAGATCTTAACGAAAGGAGAATCGGAGGAGACTGAAAAATGCATGGCCAAAATTTACACACAGCTTAAACCAAATATTGTCCTACTGTGGAACAGTGTTAGCAAAGGAGAAAAATGCAATCATTCAGATTGAGCCTGGCAATCACTTCTCCTTCTTCTTTGTGTCCACGTGTCTCCTCACCCACAGGAAAAAACAAACAAACTGGGAAAGCTATGAAACCGCAGCAGTCGGCGTTAATTTTGCAATGAGTGAAATCACTTCACGTTTAGGGTGGTGCTGGCTGAGCTACTGTGATGCTGGTTGTAATTAATGCATTAAACATTAAAGTAGAGCACCGCTGTACTTATACATGTATCAAAGCCACACCACGACAAGCCACGCGTCCACAGCACTATAGATAGATCAACGAACCTTTGAGAAAAAAAAACAAACAAAACAAAAGCCAGACGACACTGCAAATAATAAAGCTGATCAAGCCGAAATCAACTAAAGCAACTACAGAGGCAACAAAATGTCTCATGTAAGGTCTTGTAGGCCATAGAACAGGAGCAAGAGCAAAGACAGAAGGTAACATCCCCCCAGCTCTCTGCCCCAAGTCCCTCACATTGCCCCAACAGGAGCTCTACACTCATCACAGGCTGCCCTGTGGGGTGCCAAAGTAGTCATGCACAGGAAGAGTACCAACCATTGTGGTCTGACTTTACACAAGCTCGAACCACAAGCTCTCTCCAGCTCTCCCTCACTGAACTACTTTATGCTCAATATTGCTAGCCAGCACGCATACAGTAGACTACACAGTACAGCTGAGAAAGCCCGTCTGTGTTATTCTCTCCCATACACACTCGCACTCACTCGCTGAGAAACACACACAGCCCTGCAATTGCACCTCAAAACCATTCCCTGCACCTAACAGGTGCGACCCCCTGTTCAGCTCAATCTGACTCACCTTCTCAAACTCTCTCCTGCTAGTCTCCAAGCATTCTGGTATTAAGGGGATAAAGAAACTCTTCCTCATCTCTTTGAAAATGACTTCATTTCTCATTCTATGCTTTTTTTTGTTGTTGTTGTTGGTCTGACAAAAAAAAGCTCCTTGCTTTCGCCTCTCACACAAACACACTGTCTCTCTCTCTCTCCCCTGTGCTGTGTTCTTGCTTTCCACTCCATTGCAGTGGAGGTTGAGCGGTTTTTACAGCGATGTCTGGCCCCCTTTTTCTCAGCCCACTTTAGCCCAGCTCAGGAAAGCAGGGATGTCTCGAACTGGGACATTGCGAGTCAAGGCCTTCACGCGCAGGTTCCGGTCATCTGTCAGGAGAACCACCTCCCTACGCAGCCGGACCAGCCCATCTGAGAGAACATAAAAGCATTGGTTATGATTCACTGTGCAAGAGTGACCACCATCGAGTGGGGCTTCAAAAGCTGACAAGCCATTAAACATGGCATTACTAGAACTGAAACCAAAGTCTAACTTGCACAGAGGGGTTTTTTTTGGCTTAGATAAACAGGAACTGAGCTCACCTCTATGAGCAGGCATGAAATCCTTGGCCTTGTCTTGACAGTAATGCAGGCAGCAAGACAGAATCACGTCATCGTTATTGCCCTGGAAAAACAGAACAGCAGCACATTCGGTATTCTGTATATGAAAGGTTCTGCACTCAGTGTTGAATTCAATATACCATGTTTGTTGTACTCTCCAAACATGAGGAGAGTTCAGGCAACAGAGACCTTTGCTGTAGAGAGTATTTTGGAATCCTAATCAACTATGGATTACTAAGAAGTGCAACAATTACCACAGTGATCTATTGACTAGAGAGCATCCACACCTTTTGTCCAGATGTATCCTCACTGCGGAAGGCAATGGACTCCAGCTGATTCCCTCTGCTGGTAAGTGCTCTGAGGCCTGGCTCTCGGGCCTCAAAGCCCTTCTCCAGGAAAGTCACAGCTGCTTTAGCACACTCCTGCACCAGCCTGGCGTGAGCAGCCCCGCCTACACCAGCAGAGTCTCCATCGCGGCTCTCCTGCCCCTTTGCTAAGCCATCGAGCTCTGTAATCACTGAAAAATACACAGCAGGGAAACAAAAATGTTAAAGGAGTTGGTTACATGCACAGTTTACAACATCCCAGATACTGTACAGAACAGCAATAACCACATTCATCTGCAGAATAATGGTTCCAATTATCTAAAGCTATAGTTATGTAAACAGCACACTTTGATGACTGTCATAGTCTGACGAAATGTGGACATGCACACCGATTTTGTGCCATTTCATCAGACTGTCTGTGGCAGACCAGGGTTTAAATTTCCCCCAGCTAGTCAAGCAAATCGCACCACAACAATAAGGATCCTTGGGCAAGACTCCTAACTCTATATAACTCCTGTTACCTGTGTGACATAAATGCAAGTTGCTGTGAATAAAAGCCTCGGCCAAATGCCATAAATGTGTACACGTTGTGTGAAATATAAAATTTACAATAGGTGTCCCCTCATGTGAAACAATGTAATATTGTTTAACCAAATTAAAAAAGAAAAACTGCAGAAAACTCTCAGGGTCTGACTTTGCTGGAATGGATATACACAGGTCTATAAATAAATACTTGTTTTGGTTAGGTCATCAACAGTGGCATAGTCTAGATAAGCATTCATGCAGAGGAGTGAAGGTCACAAGCAATGAACTAAAGACTCACCAATCAGAGGAACCACTAGAATGTATGTACCACAGGCCAAAAGCTTCCTCAGGCCCTCTAAATGGTCAATGAAGCAGTTGGTGTCAGGGACAAGGTAAAAGGGTCTGATTTCCAGCTCCAGCTGACCACCAGTCTGCAGAACAGCCTAGAGAACACACACACACACACACAGAGTCACTCAGTTAGCTGCAATGTAACATTTGTTGCTGCGGGAATACCTCTGTGGGTACTGTACCTGTATTTTGTCTCTGCGCTTCTGCTGCTGTGCCAGTTTGTGGGCTAGAGCGTGGCGTCTGGCTCTTAACTCTCTGATGTCGTCCTCGCTTCCATCTCCCTCAATCTCTTCATCTATCTCTCCCTCCGATGCAGAAAGAGACGATTCTTCCACTATGACATCGTCCTCCTGGAACAAATAAACACACTTTATAAGAGGAATATTATAAGCCTTGTTTTGCTGGACCGCCAGTGGCTGCATACAATCAAGGGGGAGTTTGGGACCAAAATATATGCCCTTTTGTTTTTTTTTCGAAAAAGGTTCATGGCATGAAACAACATCTATTATGTTTCATGTACCATTTCATGTGACCCTGCCTGGTAAAGGACTCTAGCCTTGCCCTCAGAGCCTTAAGATGTAGATTACATTTGTACTAGATGTGAAGGGCCCAGAACCTCATGAACAAGGCTTGTGATTAACACCACAGTGTCACTGCTGCATGAGACCGGCTGGGCGTGGCTGATGCCACAGTATGTCTTTGCACCACTTCCCTTTACTATATTATTTCAAGCAATGAGACACAACCTCAGCTCAACTAAGACTACACATCTCCTCTCTGCAGCACATATACTTGTTAGCTTTGTGGTAAAATGTACCACATGAGAAAATGTATTTTCTAGCCAAACAAGAGGCAGTCCTTGTGTATACGATTTCAACAAAGTTAGTCAGTCAACTCACTCAGCCAATCAGTAAGCAAAATCAATAATACTTCTTTTCATAAAGATGAAACTGTACAAAAGAAAATCATTCAGTGCTTTGTTACTGTTACTCTCAATCAACAGCAATACAATAAAACATTTAAATGAAACTTAAAGCTCATAAAAACAGATATTAGAAAAACAGATTTATTAAAGAACAATCCCACCCAAAAAAGATAATTCATTGAACAAAATGTTAAGTATGTGCTAAGCTTAACTGTCTAATAAGAAGCACAGTTTAGAGTTACAGAACAATTACAGTTACAATTACAATTGTTTTCTGTTTTTTGCAAAAGGCCAGAAAACAAATTTGGATTTACAGATCCAAGATTAAGAGTTACAGCAAACAGACAGGCTGTGGAAATCTCGGGAGTTCAGCCCTTTACAGCTTTTAAAAGCAAGTAAAAGGACTTTAGTTAGAACCGGTATAAATTAGAAATGTGGCCTCTTTTGTTTAAATTAGGATTTTTCTTGTTGCAATCTGTTGTACGGTTTTCTTAAGAAGCTGAGTGAAGAAAGCTACTCATAACATGTACATAGATAGGTTTCTCTACATCGCTATGGGATAAAAAAAACTGAATCTCTGTATTTTATTGGCAAGAAGAAGTTTTTTTACTGTAGAAACCTGAGGAAATATGAGGAATGAGGAATGAGGAAATGAGGAAATAAACATATAGCTGTACATTAATATTGCTATGAGCTCATGTAGTCACTTAATTCAGCTTAGGATGATCATTTTAGCATATGCCGCTGTAAGGCGGCTGTGTGCGAGAGGGGCTGGGGTGTGCACTCACCTCGTTTTGCTCGTGGGTCTGTGACTCGCTCTTGTCCTCTACTTGTTGGCTGGGAACAGGGGACACTGCAATTGAAATGTACTTCCCACCTTTAAAGGCCAGCAGTGGCTCCTCCTGCCCACACAGAGCCTCCAGGAAGTATTTCAGCACAGTCACTCTCTTACAGTCAGATGCCATGGCCTACGAAACCCAAGACACACACATTTCCATATGCATCACTGCCAAGGTGGTTGCTAATGAGTATGTGCGAGAGATCTCGCATCCGACAAACTTTGCAGCTGCAGCAACAAGAGTGTGTCTGTGTATATAAACATGGGCCAGTCAAGGAGATTCCCATGAGTGTGTGCATACTTTTATGACTCACAGTGTCTGTCTGGGGGTCTGTAAAGCATGGCTCCTGTGGAGCAGCCAGCAGGGGGACGAATCCAGCCAGCATTCTGTCCTCCTCCAGCACTAACAGCCGGAGCTCCTCATCCCCCTCTCCATCACCATCTGCCTTATAGAGTGGAGTCTCGCCGTGATACACACGTGCAAGAGCATTACATAAGTCTGCCAAGCACTGCCACACATCAGGACTTCCACTGGAGACATACAAAAACATTAGTTACACTCTTACTTAGACTCTGACTGTAAACCCAAAAGCTACAGCCACTTGCTTACATTAACTGTACGTGTGCTTTGTCTTGTAATAAATAAAAGAACATTAAAATTACTACAAAGAAACTGCAGAAAGCAACAAGAATTTCCTATTTAAACAAATAATGAAATTTTAAAAAATAATATAATTACAATAATAATAATTTTTCATGAGGTTCTAGGTTTCTTTCAGCATAATGAATTACTTACAGCAAAAAATGTTGTTGAATTATCGCCACACATAATAGGAAGCAACCATTTCATTCATTCTAATTTTCACAGATGTCAAACGTTTTCCACAATATTCTATGTGTGTTGCTTAATCAGTACTCACTCTATGCTGTAGGGTGGGGGATTCCATTGCTCTGGATGGCCAAGCATCCAATCTGACCAAACCTTTACGCTAGGCAGGAGCTCTCGCAGGTCGGCTGGAAAAGCAGACACTCGAACCATGGACTCTTCTTCCACTAAATCGCAGTCATCCAGCTCTTCCACTGCGATGGGTTCTGTCACAACAGAGAGACAACTGATTGGCAAAGTCTGGCTCAAATTTACTTTCCTCACCAGTAAATTTGCTTATGTACAAGCTTCTTGAGCTTAGTTAGAAAAAGTTTCTCATTTTGTTCATACATATGCAAGACTTGTCCAACTATGGGTTTAGCCATTTAATGTGACTCACTAATTGATATTGTACACATTCTTCCAGGAATACTGGAGAAACCAGTGGAGAAACTGACAACTGACTTGATTTTTACCTGCAGCAGTTTCATTCAGAAGATCAGTACAACGCTGAACCAGTAGCCCGAACATGGCCAAGCCAAGAGATGTGGTCTGTTCCTCCAGTACTGAACGAGTCTCTCCCTGTCTTTCACCTGATGAAGACATACAGAGGGAAAAAAAAATAATAATAAAAAAAAAAGGGGGGGGGGGGGGGGTCAACACATGGACAAAGTTTGTGATCATTTAAAAGCAGATGTGCTTCAAAACATCTGATGTATCATGTGCTCAAGAGTTCAGTTAAAAAAAAATCTGTGACCATCTAGGTAGGGTATTTATGGTGTGGGTTTTACCTCTGGTCTGAGCATAGTGAATGGTGAACATATTGATTGTCATGATCTGCAGCATGCGTGTGCTGCCCAGGGGGGGCGGGCTGTGCTGCAGTAAGGCCCGGAACTCCTGCAATACATGACTGGCCACAGCTGGGAAGCTCTCCATCCTGAGGGGCAAATAATTAATAATAAGACCCATAATAATAATAATAATAATTTGCCCAAAAAAATAATAATGAGATTAAGAAAGATATAATTATCTATAAATATAGATATCTATATATAAATATGATAAAAATATAAAAACTAATACTGCAAAACAAGACCACATTGTAGCAACTTACCCGACTTTAGTGAAGAGTTTTCCATGAGTGTGGAGAAAACTCAAGATGAATCTCTTATTGAGCTATATATTTAAAAAAAGAGAGATAGAACAGGGATAACAAAATAAGGCACATAACTATGATGCTAATGTTGGCCAATATTCATATTTGTAACTTGTCAGGGTAAGAAAGTTGAACTAGAATGAATATAGGGTGGTTTTGTGGGTCAATGAATTGAATCTACATGACAGATGAGCCATGATCAAATCAGTGGGCCTTTGTTCAGTTTGAGGTATGAAGTTCTAGCAGTTTTTTTTGTGTGTATTGCTAAACATTTTTTTAATAATTGGGCAAGAATATATATATTTATTTTTACACAAGCAACCTACAAATATGTGGTGAAAAAGAAAGTATAAAACAAAACACTGTTTCCAGCACCTGTTTATGAACAATTCAGAAGGGTGGCTTACCCCATAGGCAGGGTTAATTGTAACAGATGGAAGGTCTAGACCACTGATGTACTTTAGCACAGTTCTAGGTTCCACAATATCAATATCTAAATTAATGTGATTAGTGAACAGAGGCTGCACCACTTGCTGTTCCTTTGTGCCCCAAAATAAAATTTCCACATATCAGTGAGACAGTTTGCCGTTCTACTTCATACATATTTTATTTACATGACATCTATAGTATGTTTGACAAGTGTGCAGAGGGAAAACAACTCCACACAAACTAACTATTCTAATAGACAGACTTCTCACATTGCTTTCAACTGGGAGGCTTAGAACACATCACTAGGTTACAACCAACACTGCTTTGTGGAGGCTGAATTTTAGCCTGTCCAGCTTTCACTAAAAGTTATTTACTTGCTTCAACACGATGCTACATTATAGCCGCCAACAGGGAGTTTAAATTAACATGGGTGTGAATTCTGTGCCTTACACGCAACTCAGCAATCAAGAAACACTGCAGAAGAAAACTGTTACTTTTATGGCACAAAAACAGGAGAAAAGAAAACCAACAGCGTTGCATTTACAACCTGTTAGCTTGTGCCCTGTTGTCTCTTACTGGTTACCAGGAAAGGCACTGGAATAATTAGAAAAAATAACTACTAAATAAAAAATTTAGGTCAGGGCAGAGAAGAAGCTAGTGGTGGCAAGACTTAAGTTTATCTGTGCAAAGTGATGCTGCAAAAAAAAAAAAAAAAATCTGTGTAGAGCCTAAAGGCAGAAGCGGGGGCCCAAAATGATGAGAAAGTTTGTATTTAAAAGTGAAAAAGCGCAAAGGAAAGACTATAACTGTGTGTGTGTGTGTGTGTGTGTGTGTGTATTTGTGTGTTTGTTTATGCTGACGTGGGCGAATATCCAAGGTAACAGAGATGACGGACGCATCACGACCCACTGACGCCCTTCTCTGCCATGGAGGGTGAGTCATGTGTGGCTACATCCTGTGCAAGGCTTAAAAACAACTCAGACTGACCTCTTCACCACTCCAAGCGTGTTTGTGTGCTCATGTGTATTTGTGTAGGAAATTATTTTTATTTGGGCAAAGGTACAGCTGCACTGAGGCGGGATAGTTAGTATTAGCTAATTACATGCTGTGTTACACGGAAAAAAAAAAATAGACGAGAGACGATGGTACTTGTCACAGAACACTAAACAAAGCATGTTTACTACAATGAATATGAGGGTACAATAAATCATGAGTAATTCTTCCGGTCTCTTATTTCTTGCTCCGGCATAGATCTTTGATTTAGACTCATCAACGGAACTGGGAGCATAAAATAAAAAGACAGGAAATCATGAGGACAGTGGAAGGTTGGGCGGAAAAAGAGCGATATGAAATGAACATAAAAAAAGAAAGGAAATGAAAAGTTTTAGAGGACTTGAGATGGATTAAAACGAAGAGAGAATGAGGGTATTGAGTTCAAGCATGTATTTTTTTTTTCACTCTCTGGTTCTGTGTAGGAGGTGTTATTGAGCTCAAGTTTCTCTGTGCAAAAGAGACACAAGGGGGTGTGTGCAGTATTTTGGTTGTCTGTGCACATGCTTTGAGGAACTATGTGAAGAAACTTATAGATACGCCCCCCCATCCTAGACAAACACCCACACCCTGAGCAGTGGGAGTGTTAAGGGGTTTTGCTAATGAGCAAGAAGAAAAGCTCTCACACTCCTGTCAGGGAGGTAGGAGTGCAAAACAAATGCAGAATGAACAATATACTATTAGCTAAAGCACACAGACACACTACAGTGAACTACAGAGACTAAATACTTCCACAAATACGACTTCTTAGGCTCTTCTGTGTCTACTAGAATATCATCACATCATAGAAGCCTCCACTCCATGAAAGCTACATCCCTGCTTTACAGCTAGACAGTGCACTTCCACATACAAGTGATAAATGAGCTAGTGAGGATGTACAGGTGTGGTGCAGCATTACTCACGTCGACGGCGCTAAGCGTGCTCAAGCCTCCGTCTTGTTCTGAGTCTTTGCTCGACTCTCTGCCCGCTAAGCGGGATGTCACTCCTGGTGGCCCGCTGGGCCGGATCCAGATTTCCAGTCGGGTGGCGTCTTCGCCCCGACCCCATCCTCGGCCCCGTGGGCCACGTACGCCTCCCTCCATATCCTGCTTCCGCCTGCGCTCGATCTGCTCAGCCTAGTGAGGGAGAGAGGGGGACTTTATCATTCCTGATACAAACAAGCATGGTACACCAGTGCAACAAACAAGCAGTGCAAAACATGCTGAGAGCTCCAGCAAGCAACCTACACACCTTTGCTACAAACAAAAACAGACTCAATCTCCAGAACTGGACTGCTTGTGAACTCTGAACTCCGGACTTCTACTTTTTAATTGCTCATAACAGGCTGAGGGTCTAATAGCAACAGATGTTAAAAATTGGTAAACTACACTTATTGGGAGGGAAAAAAACAAACAACCACTGCACCAAGTAGTTGGAATCGAATAAAACTGTGTGTGAATGTAAAGCTACTACAGGACCATTGTTGGATCCCAAACAGAATCTGGAGTCGACGCTAAAGACAATGCGATTCCAGTCAATGGCAGTCCAGGTTTCTCGTTACGACACCACTGCAAACTAATGCTTGGTCAGAACAATCTAGGTGGCGGGCAATTTGATGAAACGACCATCCTGCTTTTTAAAAAACTTTTTATTGAGTTTAAATATATTTAAATACTATTAATATTAAATAATCCAATGCCAGAACTAGACAAGCGGTCTTACCTACATTTGTCCAGCTTTGATGGTTTTAAAAAATGATTCATTGTTGTTGTACGGTATTGTATTGTTATACAATCTACTATTCTTATGTCAAATTTACTTGCAT
Organism: Salminus brasiliensis; assembly: GCF_030463535.1. Lineage (NCBI taxonomy): Eukaryota > Metazoa > Chordata > Actinopteri > Characiformes > Bryconidae > Salminus > Salminus brasiliensis. The sequence continues at coordinate 17,675,298 of NC_132893.1, read as the reverse complement.
TTCAATATCAAGTAGGGCACTCCTGAAACCCATTCCTGAATGTATTAAAACATTAGGTAGTCTATTACAATGTGTAACTTTGTTTATCATTAAATATTTTGCACAATACTGCAGTCACACACTGATCAGTCACAGCATTTAAACCAGCCAGAACACTGATACCACCTCCTTGTTTCTATACTCCATAGAACTGATTTCAACTTTGTGGTTGGTGCTTGCCTAATCATTAATCTGATGACATAGACCTCATTCTTAAATTTGTGTGGCTTTTCACCTTTCCTTATCATTCTAAGACATACCTCGCATTATCCATTAAATCGGTTATACTGGCATATGAAAAACACAAGTTCTGCTGGTATACGAGAACCTGGAGAACGCACAGAGGCTAGAGTTATTGCCACTAACCAGCTACTGAAAGGAAGGGGCCAATCACTTCTACAAAAAGGGACTGGATGTTGTATATTTTTTCAACAGACCCATAAGATGTCCATCACACTATCATGTTCTGTGTTTTCCTTTATACATTATTAGGTTTTGGTTTACAGTGCAACATTATTCTATGTTTTAAATGTGCACAAATGCAGAATTTTTTTTTAAGACACTGGATTTTATGTAGTGGCACAGACTGCAATGATTTTTATTATAATGCTCATTACATTCCACAACCAAGACTAAATATATAATACTATGATCTTTTATTAGGGTTCAACATCTAAGTATGACTGATGCAGACTAATTGACATGGATCTCAGATAGCAAACTTCTTTACCTTGCGCTTTGCTTCCTCAAACAGACTCATCAGACTCTCCTTTGCAGTCAGAATTGGGTTGCTTGCAGCAAGGCTACGCATGTAGTAATACACAGCATCCAGCTTGCGCTTCTACCAATGGAAAAAACAGAGAGAAGAGAGGAAAGAAGAACGAAAAAGAGAAAAGGAGATTTGGAATCTATTAATACAAAAAAAAAAGGCACAGCACACGACTCAGTAAATGATTAAGTGAAATGAAAGTGAGCTCACTGTGTACACAGCTAACAATGCAAGCTGATTGTAGGGTCGGCCGTTTTTTGGAGCAATCTGCTGAGCTTTCAGGTACCAACTGCAGAAGAGAAAAGAGCAATTGGAACAAACAAATTGCTACGCACAGTGTGATGCAGTGTAATCTGTAATCTTAAAAGTTCTGGTACAAAAGGGCTGACCTGCGAGCTTTGCCATAGTTGGCGGAATCACTGGCTTGCTCTCTGTATCTTGCAATGTCTCCTTGACAGATCATACAGCGCTGGGCACTGATCAGAGCGTACTTCACCTGAATTAACAGCAAATGCAACACACAGTGGTAACAGTGATACCTGGCACTGAAATCCATGAATGACTTGGGATACACTTGATAGGATAAACGTTGGATACTTCATCTGAAAGAATTAAGACGGCTTAGTGTACTCCAACACTACACAGTGGCCTCTTTTCCACTGCAGGGCCAAATTGTTACAAGGGCCGCGCCGTAGCGTTCTGCGCATGTGCGAACCCTTTAGCATGGTTGCGGTTGCTTTTACCATTTGCTGTGTTGCTAAATCAGGTGCACAGCTACTACAACTGCAAGGCTAACTTACTGTAACTTACTGAGGCCGTAATTTATCTGTGAAATCTGTCAAATTTATCTAATTTATCTGTGCCTAAATCACCTTCGCTCAAACCGTGCCAAGGAGGCCATTTCCCAGACGTATAAAAGTACGTATGCCAAATACTGTTGAAATCCACTTAAACAAGTCAGTTTGTGGTTGACGCAAGTGTGTGTGACAATTTAGCACTACACTAAATGAAAGCTATAGCCTTGGCCCTGGCATAAATTATAATAGTCATAAAACCATGAACATAGTCCAGCACAGCTGTCCCACGTCAACTAATAATACAGGAACCCTAAAATATACAAGTGCTATGCTGTGCTGTGCTAGCGCCACGCTAGACATGTCAGATCCTGAGCTAGCAATCTTGGATGAGGCCCATAGCGGTCTAACATATGCTAAACTTTATTATTCTACAGTGCAGTAAAGCGTACTTGTGGCTACACTAATGATCAGGACACTTGAAATACGCAATAATGGCACAACCAACACACAAAGACATAAAAAGACCCAGGATCTTGTGGCACTAAGGTGATGCAAATATGGAGCCAACAATGGGACCCAAACGTCAATAAGCCCTCCCACTGAACGGTTTTGTGTGTACTCCGTTCAGCCATGCAGTGGAAATCTCTAGGTGCATTCCAATAATCCTCACAGTTCCCTACAAAGTGCACTATGTAGGGTTTACAGATATTTTAGACATCAGTTATTGCTATGATGTCCATTTTACCGTCTTGCGCAGAGGTCTCGCACGTATGGCCATTCCATCCATGTAGTCTTCCAGTTTAAACTGGAATATAGTTTGCAACTTCTGCAGCAGGGAATCAAAGAACAATGCCCCCTAGAAGATACAGAACACAATGCTTTCATATTGGCCTCTGAACCAAAAATAAGAACAGAAATGTTTTCAATTACAATGCGTCTTTCCCTCAACAAAAACACGCCATCATAATTCAATAGAACCTGCTGAGACAATTACAGATAACAAGATAACTACAGCTCTCAACCCAGAAATAACAGTACCAACAAAAACTACAGGCAGAAATAGCCCCAGAACCAAAGAACTAACAGGACATGCTGAGCGCTTACCTCTTCAAGTATTGTCAAAAGCATGGCCCTCATCCCTGGTGCTGTATCCGAGTCTTGGTCCTTCAGAAGCTGTCTGAATCTCTCAATGACCTGATAAAACACATTCTTCCACAGTGCCTGGTCCAAGTTCTGAGAGTCAGAGAACTCGATGTCTGTTAGAATCACTCGCTCGTACAATGTCAGGAGCTCAGCCCTGAGGACAGGAAATCAGGAAGGAGAGTAATAGGTCAGGAACATGTCATGAACTAAAAAAGGTAAAGATGTAAAGGTGCAGGTATTTGTCACTGTAACAAAATGTGTCCTCCGCATTTTACACATCTGTGGTAGTGAACACACACACACACACACACACACACACACACACACACACGTGAACTAGGGGCAGTGAGCACACGCACACATCCAAAGCAGTGAGAGCTGAGAGGGTGGAGGGTCTTGATCAAGGGCCCAACAGTGACAGCTTGCCGAGCCCGGGTATCAAACCCACTACCCTGTCATCAATAGCCTGGAGCACTAAGCTCTGAGCCACCACTGTCCCCGCGACAATGACTTACGGCTGATCGATACAGCATAAACAAAATTAGACTTGAGCAATAATATAATGTAGACTTTAGATTATCGTCACCATAAATGCTATTAACGGGGTGCAAATTCAGTTATCAAGTACCCTATTTGAGTGTTACAGCATCTTAATATGTTTCAGTCACATGAGCTTTTACAGCTCAGTGGGAGAAAGACAAAAAATAAAGATGACTGCTTAATGTTGTAACAGTGATTTAAAGCATTAAGAATCAAAAAAGTTCCCAGCTGAAAAGTATTACAGTAATAATTTACTTTTTTTTTTTTTACTAATTTTAAAAATTTAAAATGTTACCATGTCAGTGTTCATTCAAAAACCCAAATACTGGCTGGGGTTGCAAAAATTCTGGGAAATTTCCATTGGGAATTAACAGGAATTAAATGAAAATATTAGAAGCTAAAGGTGAGAAACATACTTGGTAACAAATATACTGAATCATAATCTTGAAATAAACAATTACACACTGAAGGGCCATTGAGACCACAGCCCCTGCATTCACTGTTTAAACCTCCATCACATGTACAGCATATGTCCAGATGATTTCTAGAAACCTGACTCTCACCACTACTAAAAGCACGCATTTGGACCAAAGGACTGCCTAACGTTAGGTAAGTTTTGAGAAGGTTCATATTATTATTGACAGTAATAGCACTGAAACATTTAAGCAACTATGAAATCTCACAGTTGCTGTCTGGTAAATCAGAAAAGCTTAATAAGCAATCTCATTTGAGACTAGTTCACCAAGTCTTGCAGGCAAGCAAGAGGTTAGTTTACGATGGCTAGCTACTTCCTAAATTCCCATAGTCCTCAATATCCATGAAAAGTTTACATTCTGGAATATTTCATAAGTTCCCGAGCTAAGTTCCCATGGAAAGTTACCGGTAATTTACTAACAACTTTTTGAAAATTAAAGAAGACTTTGAATTTTGATATACAGTCCTGATTTTGAGATACCGTCAACATGTTAAAAATACCACGTATATATACCATATATACACATATAATAACATATTCCAGTGTCAGTTTTTTCCATATCTTGATCCCTAGTTTCAGCCACTTGCCATTTCCCTTACTTGCCTCTTACAAGAAGCACAAAGGCTGTGGCCCAAAGCACAACTATTTCCACTAAGTAATGCAGAAAAATTGCCTACCATTAAAAGTGTATGTTAGTGCAGCAAATAATGTAAAATACAAACAACCAGCACAGCAGAGAGGAATGTTGGACCAAAGAGAACAAATGAGTGTTTTAAACACATATGACAACTCATGAGCAGTAAATGTTTAGTAGAATTCAGAATCCAAACCTGCCATACTGGCAAACTGATCAGCCCTCCTTTATCAATTTTGTCTGCACAAAGTCTGCACACATTTTCTCACTCCATGCTGATTTTGTCTTGTGCAGCCTCATGTGCAGCCTCATGTGCAACCAAATAATACACCTGTTAAGCGATTGGTTGTCTCTTGTTGCACCCTCCACCAAGGGCTATTATAGGCTGTTCATTAAAAATAAAAAGCGTATTCGCTGTGTGCTTTTCTGGCAATGTGTTTAAGGCACTATTTAAGATGGAATGGAAAATTTCAATAAGAGAATAAGAGGCCAACTTCAGTCTGTAACGATTTAATAAAAAATTGACTCACAAAATTGATTTAACAAGGGTAGTCAGGTGTGCTGCTGGTTGTTTAGGGTGAAAGCCACACAGACCCTTTGCAAATAAGATTGGACAACCCTGAGTTGCTTTTTTAGAAAATGGACCAATCGGTCATCAGACCAATAATATTAAACATGCTTTTAATTTATAATATATCATATTATAATATGTCATGCTTCCCTTGTTAGAATGAACAATGAAACTGATATCCACAATGGGCTCAGAAAAGCATATTTTGACATTCTGCAATAGAATTTGTTACGATACTGTCAACTGTGATCCTACAGCTCCTAAATTCAAAAAGAACACAACCTATACTAACCTCAGTTGTGCCATCCGGTCCAGTCCTTCTGGGCTTAGTCGTTCCCTGGAGAGCAGGTTGCTGAGCTGGAGCTCCTGGCTGTCAGCCACTCGAAGCAGCTTACCTAGCTCTCCTCTAGTTTGTACCTCTGCCTCCTCTGTGTTTGCGGTGGTGCCACTTCCAGCAGGGTAACTCTGGCCACTCTGACCATACGCTCCATAGAAAGGCATGGCAGCAGTAGGGTACATCCCATTAGAGCCAGATATTTGATATGGGAACTGATAAGGATATGCATACCGTGGAGGTGTGTTTGTCGTATTCGCTGGCAAAGAATAACCGTAAGGGTTGTCTGAGTTTTGGAATTTGTAATAAGCCATGGCAGCAGCCTGATGGCTCTGGAGGTGCTCCCCCTGACGAACTGGAGGACTCCCTGCAGTTTCATCATCAGTGTCCAAGAAATGCAGCGGGCCATAACCTCCTTGATGTAGATATAGTGACGTTTGCAGAGGTGAATGCTGGGATTGCTGGCTGCTGGCCAGGGCAGGTTTCTTATCAGGATTATTGGGGTCCCAGAGTCGCCGTGTGCTTCCTCCACGGCCCCCTCGTCCTCTACCCAGGCCCATTCCACCTCTCATGCCACCCATCAACCGAGGGCCAGGCTCTGGAGATGCTGTCAGTTCAGTGTGTGCTGGGAGGATAAGAATGCCTCTACCTCTAGGGCCTTGATTCTTTCGCTTTGTTGGGTCCTCCCCAGCTCCTGAGGTTGCGCTGGATTGCCTGTCCAAACTAACCCTCAGGATTCCACCTCGACCTCCACCCACAGCTCCTCTAGGCCCCTTGGTGTGCCCTTTACATATTCTTGAATTCCTACTCTCATCACCTTCTCTGCTCCTCAAACCTCTCCTCTCATCATTCCTGTCCCAGACCTCACTCTCCTCAAAGGAATCCGTGGAAGACACATCTCTGGTGGTCCACCTCCTCTGTCTAGGCTGGTTTCCCATAGTCCTGTCCTTCTCCTCAGTCGTCCTTTCATGAGACCTAGGAGGCAGCCCTCCTTCTCCTCTCTCTCTTCCTCCAACACCGGCCTTAGTCCTACGTCTTTCAGACTCTCCAGGCCCATCCATACTGGCACCACTGCTTGCCGAGCTTGTGCTGTATGTCCGGTTTCGAGGCCGCCGGATGTCTGACTTCGAGTAACGTTTTGAAGAGGAGCTCATTTTACCAGGGTCAGTTCCTTCAGATGCCCTGCGCCTCTCTCCATCCCTCTCTCTTGTCTGGTTCCCTCTATGCTTCTGCTGTTGCATGTTTTGGTCTTGATAAGCATCTTTCCTTTTCGCATCCCACTGAAATCCACCTTCCACTGTTCGTTCAGTATTTCTCTCAAGCTGGTTTGTTGATGAGCTCTTCTCCCCACCCTCTCCCTCCTCCCGCTTTCCAGAAGCCTGGTTTGAACCTCTCTCCTTGCCCCCTCTAGACCGCCGGTTAGATCTCTGCTTCCTCTTCTCATCTTCTTCACCCGTTGCCCCCTCTCCTCCACCTGCTCTGCTCCTTCGGCTCTCGCTGTTCGACTTTCTTCTCCTGTCGCCGCCATCGTCACCCTTCGTTCCTTTCTTTTCTTCGGGCTCTAAGGCTGCAGGGCTGCTGATGTTGAGCTTCTCCACTTTGCCAGTTACGTTTTCAACAGAGGTCTGACCGTTATGAGCAGAAGACAAGTCTACACTTCTCTGCTGTTTTCCCAGCTCCCGTTTTTTCCTGCCTTCTTTGCCTTTTCTTGCTTTTCCTTTCTCCTCTTTGTCCTTCCCAGCTTCGACATGCACCTCCTTATTTTGTTCCACTAACCCCATTATTCTTTGCTTACCACTCTCTCCTTCTTCCCCCTTCACCTCCTCTTTGGAGCCTCGCTCCAAGTCCTTGTTTGAACCAGAATCTCTGCTGCCTTGAGACCTTCTCCCACCCGGCTGGTATATCTCACGATCAGGTTTACGTGTTTTACGAGACTCGAGCGCGCTCGTGCCTGGCCCTTGGCCGTCTTTAACAGCGTTTCTCCCAGCATGCTGATTGATGTCATTAGCACTGTTACAGTCCGTGTTCGTGACGCTCGGACTAGACTGACAATTCCTGCTGATGAGTTTTAGGTCAGAACTCGGTGGAGAGCTGGTGGGCATTTTCACATCGGGGTCCCCTCCACGCTCGCCTGATGTGTGTTCACGTTCAGAGGAGGCTGCCTGCACTTCTCCCTCTGCACTGCCCTTGCGTCTGCGTGTCTGCCCTACTCCAGGTTGGTACCGCTGCAGGTCTGGGCGTTTTCCCTCTCGCTGTCGCTGCTTCTTACTGGTCTCTACTGAATCTGTGAGAGAAAGGAACAGACAGAAAGAGAGAGAGAGAGAGATTTTACTACACTTCTGCAAAATTTACAAGTGACCACCAAAAAACCACAAAAAATAAAAACACCCAAAAATACAACACTTAAGAACACAAACACAACCTGTTGCACACACAATATATCCACTGAAGCCCAGCTATGGTAGCCAGCTAGTAAACTTTACTCTGCCTTTAGTTAGTTAGCTACAAGCTACAGAAAATCAGAGGCTGGGGTGACAACATGAAGAACACTGCAAAGCTGCTAGCTAGTACTTAAAGAAGCAACCTTGCTGAGTTCAGAGAAGTTACCGTTAGCAAGCCAAAGCTTCTCCTGCTAGCCGAGTTAAGTGCCAGTTTTAGGTCACTCAGACACAAGTTTATCGCGCTGCTCTCAGTAAAGTCACAGAACAGACAGTTAGCTAGCTAGCTATCGTGCTAACTGGGTGAAACGGGACGGCTGGAAGTTACGAGTGTTGCGCTAATGGGCGCAGACTCTTGTTCTTGCACCGTGGGAAAACGTGTTTGGGCACTTTTGAAACCGAGCTAGCAGCAATCCACACCTAGCCTGCGAGCTAACGCTAAAGCTAGCGCGAGTGCTAGCTAGATAGCTAGCGATAGCTAAGTTAGCAAACAAGCCTCTACACGCCGACAGCGGGTTAGCTAGCGCTAGCATGCTGGCTGGCTAACGTTAGCTAGCTAACTTGTAACTGCACCGCGTTCAGGTATTTCACCGGTATAATTACGGCTTACCGTTTTCGCACGGATTCCCTCGGTAATACAAACAGCAGCTCTAACCTTTAAAGTTCTCTCTGTGCGCCTCTGCTCGCAGCTCCGCCGCTGAAATCCGGACTCTGTCCAGCTCGTCCGCCATTTTCGTCACCAACAAACACAAACACAAACATACGGAGCCTCAGAGGGACCAAAAACTCGCCCGCTCTCCCTGAACGCGTTTCACCGAACAGTGGGAATGAAGCCTGCTGTGGTCTCTTGGACTGTTGTAGATTATGGCCTGACAGTTATGGTGTGTGTAGTGCTGTTTGTTTTTAAAACAATCACTTAAAAAACAGTCAATCATTCATAACAAATATTTATTTCTGAAATATTTTATAGATCAACAATTTTGGTCAATATTAAATAATTACATTATTACTTTATTACATTAATAATTACAATTTATTATCAAAATTCACAGCTGTTAGCTTGTCAGTCAGCTTGTTCAATCATCCAACTAGAATCCAGTGGCAAATCAGGGGCTTCATTATTTGCAGGTGAGCTTGTAATAAAACACATCAAATACCTGGGCTGGCTAGGGGTCTGCTGACTGTGACGTTGTATTGCGTGTCAGAAATATCAAGACAGTTCAGAGAAGAGATCGCGGCCTTGTACAAACAAGGAATAGGATACAAACAGAGAGCAAAGCCACTGAATGTTCTTTGGGATACAGCTGGAGACGTAGTTTAAAGGTTCAAAGTTAAAGGAACACTGGCTACACTACCTGGACGTGGCGGAAAGAGGAAGCCAGATTCCTAAGAAGACAGGTGGTCAAAAACCCTCAAGTGACAGCAGAAGAGCTTCAGGAAGATGTGGTGGCAGCAGGCACTGTGGTTTCAGTTTGTTCAGTAAGGCACAAACTAAGCGGTGAAGGTCTCCATGCCTGTACACCTCTACTGACCCAAAAGCACAAAAAAAGTCAGCTCCGGTCTGCTCAAAACCATGTAAATAAGCCACAGACCCGGGTCATGTTGTCTGCTATTAGCAGCCGGAGTCTGAGAGAGCATAATTGGCCTTGTTCTTTCCTTGTTCACGCCCTCTTCACATCAGTGTGATCCCGATGCATCAGGGCTGGGTACCTGGCGCATTCCTCTGAGTGTGTTTGTTGCACGGTGCATCAGCAACAGTTCAGAGGCTGATCACATTTGCAGCATCAAAAGGGTGCTGTAAGCACTGAATATGCTTGTCATTAAGGGGTTAAATAATTCGGAGACTGCAGTCATTATTAAAAGTGGCATTTTATATGTATATATAGTTTATGTCTTTAAATATGTCTTTCTGTCTTGATGCTTTAGAGGCTTTGTACATATATACACTATATTGCCAAAGGTATTCACTCACCCATCCAAATCATTCAGATGTTCTGATCAATTCCATGGCCACAGGTGTATAAAACCAAGCACCAAGCTTCTACAAGCATTTGTGAAAGAATGGGTCGCTCTCAGGAGCTCAGTAAATTCCAGCGTGGTACCGTGATAAGATGTCACCTGTGCAACAAGTCCAGTTGTGAAATTTTCTCTCTACTGAATATTCCAGTCAACTGGTGTTTTAACAAAGTGGAAGCGATTGGGAACAACAGCAACGAAATGGTAGGCCACGTAAAATGACAGAGCGAGGTGAGTGGATGCTGAGGCGAATTGTGTGTAGAGGTCGCCAACTTTCTGCAGAGTCAGTCGCTACAGACCTCCAAACTGCATGTGCTCAAGAACAGTGCATAGAAAGCTTCACGGAATGGGTTTCCATGGCCGAGCAGTTGCATCCAAGCCTTACATCACCAAACAAAATGCAAAGCGTCGGATGCAGTGGTGTAAAGCACGCCAACACCTGACTCTAGAGCAGTGGAGATGTGTTCTCTGGAGCGACGAATCACACTTTTCCGATCTGATGGAAGAGTCTGGGTTTAGCGGTTGCCAGGAGAACGCTACTTGTCTGACTGCATTGTGCTCTACTGAAACTGCTCTCATTGCAGTAACAGAGAAGCTCCATGCAGCTAAAGCTTCCGTGCCAGCCTTGGAATTACCGGCTCTGCATGGCAATGGTTTGTATCATACCTGCAGGGACGCTCATACCAGGTAACATGGCAGGGGAACACATCTGCTCCTTGTAGTGTCTTCACTGGTGTTCCACAAGGCTCGGTTCTTGGTCCTCTTCTTTTCAAAAGGTGAAAAGGTTTAAAAAAGGTTTTCTCACTCTACACTAGCTCTCTTGGTAAAGTGATATCCTCTCATGGATTCTCTTACCACTGTTATGTCGACGACACTCAACTCATGCTTTCCTTCCCACCGTCTGACACACAGGTCTCCGCACATATCTCAGCATGTCTCTGACGTCTCTTCTTGGATGACGGCTCACCACCTCAAACTCAACCCCAGCAAGACAGAGCTGCTGTACATCCCGGGAACTGCCGGACCTAAAAACAATCTTGTCATCTCCTTTAAGAAATCACTGGTCACTCCTTCTACAGAAGCTTGAAGCCTTGGTGTTCTCAAGTCATGTTGCAAACGTAACTCGGTCCTGCAGATTTCTCCTGTACAACATCCAAAGAATTCGACCCTTCCTCTCTAGAGAGGCCACCCAGGTGCTCGTTCAGTCTCTCGTCACTTCAAGACTTGACTACTGCAACTCTCTTCTGGCTGGTCTTCCTCTGCGCACCATCAGGCCCCTGCAACTTATCCAGAATGTAGCGGCACGGGTCGTCTTCAATGTTCCTAAATTCAGCCATGTCACTCCACTGCTGCGTTCTCTTCACTGGCTTCCTGTAGCTGCTGCCCGCATCAGATTCAAAACCCTGACGCTGGTCTACAAAGCCAAGAACGGACCAGCCCCTCCATACTTGATGGCAATGGTCAAAAGCCGATCTGCACCAAGAGCCCTTCGAGCTTCAAGTACAGCTCGGCTCGACACGCCATCTCTCAAAATCCACGGAAGACAAGCGTCCAGACTTTTTTCTGTCCTGCACCGAAATGGTGGAACGAGCTTCCTCTGGGAGCTGCTCGCTGTCTTCAAACGCAGACTGAAGACCCACCTCTTCAGAGAATACTTGGGCGAAAAGCAGAGTGGTCACCCAATTGACTTGTGTCTAGTAGTGTCTTAACTTAGAGATATCTTTGAATTTTAGCCTTTTCAAACTAGCGGAGGTTATTCTTAAGTAAATAGCAAAGCACTTTTGTAAGTCGCTCTGGATAAGAGCGTCTGCTAAATGCTGTAAATGTCAATGTAAAGTTTGGTGGAGGGGGGATTATGGTGTGGGGTTGTTTTTTAAATCTCCAAGAGATTTTGGTCAATTTCATGCTCCCAACTTTGCAGGAACAGTTTGAGGATGGCCCCTTCCTGTTCCAACATGACTGCGCACCAGTGCACAAAGCAAGGTCCTGATGAGACATGGACGAGCGAGTTAGGTGTAGACGAACTTGACTGGCCTGCCTGCCCTCAACCCGATAGAAAACCTTTGGGATGAATTAGAGTAGAGACTGAGAGCCAACATCGGTGTCTGACCTCACAAATGCGCTTCTGGAAAAATAGTCAAGAATTCCCATAAACACACTCCTAAACCTTGTGGAAAGCTTCCCAGATGAGTTGAAGCTGTTATAGCTTCATAGGGTGGCCTGACATCATATTAAACCCTATGGATTAAGAATGGGATGGCAGTAGATAGCACTAAATATTTAATATTCTGTGAGTAATATATTTTTACTGAGAGTAGCAGCAATATTATCTGCCTATGGTATACAATGTATTGAAAGTGGAAGTGTGATAGCAGTAGCAGGTCATAGAGGTTACAGAAAATAGCAGAGCTCAGGTCAAGGTACTGTTTACACTGAGCTGTACAGTATTCACTTCAGAACAGTTCTGTCAGTTCTGTTAGTGCTGACCCTGCTATATGGAGACTCATTTTAGAGCTTTATTGGAGTAGGGAATGAGCTCACATTGTGTTCTTTAACACAGCATAGCCATTAAATGTGCCTCTTTTTTGCCAGTGTTGAGTTGCAGGGGTTGTGAGGTATTATCCAAATTGACCAGTGGCTTATTAAAAGCCCTCCATCATGCCACAAGCTCCATGATTGAGTGTCCAGCATTACTGCTACAACAGTTCCAATCTTCTTAATTAGTTTGTTCAGTTTGTTTTAATAACATGTCTACTAAATTGTGACATCTCATGTCATAGTTACTTAACATCATCTGACATTATCATATGACATGTATTTGTGAATGTACATGTACAACGTGTATGTACTTGTATGAATATATGCATGAATAAGGAAATATAAGCTTTACTGAAGGTCAGGATTATGTGTTAACTGTGATTTTGCTGTAAAAAAGTATTTGCAAGTTCACAAATTCGTCCTTTTTTTGTGTATTTAACTCGTGTATATGTTTCAGATCTACTTATTGTAACATAAGATAAAGACAACACAAGGAAACACAAAAGCTTTTGAATTATCATTCCATTTTTTAAAGAAACAGATTTATTCAAACCCGATATCACCCATGGGGGCAAAGTTATTTGGCCACTTAGCTACTAAATCAACCAGTTAACCAAATTTAACTGACAAATGGATTCAGTTTCACTAGGCATACTTAGGCATGCTTACTGCCAGACCTGTTTAATCTGAAACATCACCTAAATAGAATCTGTCTGGCAATTAATAGCAATATAGAAGGTCTCAAAAAGCCACACATGATAAGCCTACGTTCTAAATAGATTCAAATTCAGATGCAAAACAAAGTTGTTTAAATCTACCAGTCTGTAAAGAAAACCATAGCTAAGTCTCAATCGAACCACATTGAGAGCCATCATCCGCAAAAGGAGAAAACTTGGAACAGTGGTGAACCTTTCTAAGAGTGGCTGGCCTACCAATATTTCACCAACAGCTACATGTTTGACTCCTCTATCAAGGTCACACAACAACTCCAAAATATCCAAAGAACAAAGGTCTTACTTGCCTCAGTTAAGGTCAATGTATATGATCCCACAATCAGAAACACACTGGGCAAAATGGCATCCATTGGACAGTTGCAAGGGGCAAACCACTGCTGACCTGTCTCACATTTGCCAAAAAACATGTAGATGACCCCAAGACTTTTGGGATAATATTCTGTGGACAGATGAGTCAAAGCTGGATTTTTTTGGAAGACAGGACAATTTCCTGTTACATCTAGTGTAAAGCTAAAACCTCAATCCACCATAAGAACATCATACCAACTGTCAAACATGGTGGTGGTAGTGTGATGGTCTGGGGCAGCTTTCTGCAGGACCTGGATGACTTGACATAACTGATGAACCCATGAATTCTGCTCTCTATCAGAAAATCCTAAAGGAGAGTGTCCGCCTATCTGTTTGTGACCAAAGCTCAAGCGCCGTTGGGTAATGCAACAGGACAATGATCAGTAGCACACAAGCAAGTCCACCTCTGAATGGCTCAAAAGGAACAAAGTTAACACATTTTTCACATGGTAACGAAGGCCTTCAGGAGCAACTGAACTCTTCAGGGTGGTAGATCTCCAGGACCAGGATTGAGCAGCCCTGACTTAGGCTAATAGATTATAGGTTAAATAAACCTTCATCTTTATCTTCAATAAATGGAAGGATAATTTAAATAAACACAATGTATGCTCACACATGTTGTCTTTTGTCTTATTTTACAAAGGGTTGGATGATCTAGAACATTGAAATATGACAAATATGCAAAAACAGAAGAATCTGGTGCTTTATAGTGCTTTTTTTCACAGCACTGTATATCCATCAATCATAGGATCATATATTGACGATTATCTACGCCAGGCCAACACCTGTGGGAATCTGGTCCAATCTTATGACACATCCAGTCTAAAACCGCACACACACACGCACTCACACAGTGGGATGTGATGTTGATCGCTGTGTGTTTAAGCTGCCTACTTTTAGATGCTCATCCTAAGTGAAGAGCTTTAATGAAAACGTGCTCGTTTTAAAGCTGAAAACAAATCAAGGTATTCAGCCATTTCTAATCAGCAGTATGATTTCTGCTCTATTAGCAAACAAGCAGTATCACTCCTGCAATTGTTCTGATGCTCAAATCTCATTTCAGATACCAAGCCCTGGCGAGTCCTTCCAGTGAAAATGTAATTAAATTAATAATTAAATCTCTGCCTCTCTTTCTCTCTTTCTGAAGAAGGCACTGCTGTGTGTGAATGAGAGCAGGGTGAGTCATCTTAGTGAGTCATGTCGACTCTTTTGTGTGTGTATGTATGTGTGTGTTTGTGTGTGTGTGTGTGTGTGTGTGAGAGAGAGAGAGAGAGAGAGAGAGAGAGAGAGAGAGAAAGAGAAAGTAAGCGTGTTGAAAAAACATACAAAATTGGTATGCAAATACAGGAACACATTTAACCACCAGCAGAGATAAACCAAGATGTCGCCACACGGGATAGTTCTGGGTTACGGCTGTGCCTCATGTCTGTGTTCGTGGACGCAGTGCTCATTAGAGCCTCCAGATGTCAGCCTTGTGGCATTTTCAGATCCAATGGCAAACCATTTGGACATATCAGCTTTTTTCTATGTCCACACTCATGCTTCTATAAACTCCACATCTCTTTAATTACACAACATGCACACATAGAATTCAAATAATGACCTCAGAGAAGCAACACGTTGCAGAACATTACCAGAAAAGTCTCATTGTCTTCTACAAAAAATCAATTGTATTAAAGCAACACTATGTAGCATTGTTACCTTAAAATTATGGCTTCAAAATCAAATGCTACCCTGACTGTAAGAGGAGGAACAGCATCGCTGTCATTGCTGCTCCGGGCTCAACACACTGCTAACTGCAGTATGTAACATCAGAGAAGCAGGGCAGGATAAAGCTTGCAAGAACTGCTTAACTCTATTGCTGCATAACACTTCTTTCACTGTCAGTGTCAGTTCTGTATCTCTCAGCTTGTCTGGAAAAAAACGTGTCCTTTAGTGTTGGCTTCCAGTGCAAATTGCGCTTCCTGACTGTAGGGGGAGCCCAGCAGCAAGAAATGCAAATTTTTCATAGTGTTGCTTTAAAGCATGTGAGAATCTGTATTTCTTGCTCATTTCTTGCCCCCTATAGTCAGGAAGTGGAATTTATGCTTTAAGCCCCTTAAGAAGGGTGTGCGTTACACAGGCATTTCTGGGCAAGCTGAGAGAAAGAAACATGTGATCCGAGGCAGTCGAGTAACATCACAGGGTTTTACACTATAATGACTCGTTATGCACCTCCCGCAAACGTTTTCCTGCCCACTTCTCGGAAGTTGCAGTGCAGTTACGAGAATGCCGAGCCTAGAGTAGCAATGATAGAGATGCTATTCTCCCTATTACATGTCAGTGGAGCATCGGCATGGTTTTGAAGCTGCTATTTTAGGGTAAAATAATACATGATGTTGCTTTAAATGCTTTAATACTACAATAAATTTGTGTGAATTCTGTAGTGCTTTTTAATACTTTTGTCTGTGGGAAAAACTGTGGGGGTACCCTTAGAGCCTTCTAGGCCTTCACAGAAGTAATTATGATTTCTAGGAATTAAAAAATACATACTTGAATTTTTTATACATTTTATGAAATAACAGAATGATGCTTATGCAATAATACCTCAGAGGGAGTGCTGTAACATGAGCTATTGGCACTGGTGTGCTGCGGCCGTAGTTCCGTTATTGCGGTTTATTGTTAGATTTTAAGATAAAGATGACCTGCCATCTCTGATTGACTGATCTCATTTCTCAAAACAACACCTACGTGTACCTGGGTCATTCATGTTGTCAGGCTTTTACCTGTATAATACTAATGTCACTGCTTTGTTATGGCTATTATTTTCGTCTTGTAAGCGCTGGCGTCGTTGCTAGGTTACGTGTGTATATGAGTAATACTTGAAGAGCTTCGGTCAAAGTGCCATTATCATGCAGTATAACCACTCATAGTCTCTCAGCCAATCACATGCGGGATGGAAACTAGCTGTGATAGAATTGTATTTAAACTGTAAAAAATACAGCGTTCGTTCCATTATTCCAAGATTTGGGTGGCAACAAAAGGGTTACACAAAAGGGTTACACTATTGTCCAATCAGGATTATGTTTAATGTCTAAGAAGATGCATCTAAGCGAGCTCTCCAATAGGTTGACGCCACACATGTCAGTTTAACCATCAACATAAAAAAGTGAAAGTGAAAAAGGAATCAACCAATCATGGTTTGATGCACAGTGGGTGGGATCAGTTTCATTAAAAAATCCCCCTTGGAAGTCTTTTGAAAGATATGCCACTGACTGTGTGGAGGAGTGGAAGTCTAACCAGGATTCAGTCAGGACTCTTCACCATAGAACCGCAACATACAAGGTAAAGCATATCTTAATGTCTGTTACAATCTTCATACTAATTGCTTTCAATGTTTTATAAGAAATAAATGTGTATTTTTGTTGCTAGCTTTTTCCTTTAGTAATTAGCTCTATCATAGAGGTGGGTGTTTTTTGCCTAGTTTTGCCTAGTGTTTTTTGATAGTTTTGACATTTATGGCCTGAACTCAAGGCTTTGGTCTAAAAGTCATGGCTTGCCATGGTAATATTTTTCTACTTTCTATAATCGTCCTGTAGTGCTGAGTATAATACTTGGTATGTAATACTATGGTAAGTAACCATAATTATCTGAATTCCCTCAAAATAGGGGATCCTTTAGAATTTTCTTAAGTATTACTTTAGTGGCTTTTTTCTTTTATCCTTTAAAAGGTTTGTTTGATGGAACTTACATTTACATTTAAATTTACAGCATTTAGCAGACGCTCTTATCTAGAGCGACTTACAAAAGTGCTTTGCTATTTACTTAAGAAAAACCTCAGCTAGTTTGAAAAGGCTAAAATTCAAAGATATCTCTAAGTTTAGACACTACTAGACACAAGTCAATAAGGTGACCACTCTGCTATTCGCTCAAGTATTCTGGGAAGAGGTGGGTCTTCAGTCTGTGTTTGAAGACAGTGAGCAACTCTGCCGTTCGGACACCCAGGGGAAGCTCGTTCCACCACTTCGGTGCAGGACAGAAAAAAGACTGGACGCTTGTCTTCCATGGATTTTGAGGGATGGCGGGTCGAGCCGAGCCGTACTTGAAGCTGGAAGGGCTCTTGGTGCGGATCGGCTTTTGACCATTGCCATCAGATATGGAGGGGCTGGTCCGTTCTTGGCTTTGTAGACCAGCGTCAGGGTTTTGAATCTGATGCGGGAAGCAGCTACAGGAAGCCAGTGAAGAGAACGCAGCAGTGGAGTGACATGGCTGAATTTAGGGATGTTGAAGACAACCCGTGCCGCTGCATTCTGGATGAGTTGCAGGGGCCTGATGATGCGCAGAGGGAGACCAGCCAGAAGAGAGTTGCAGTGGTCAAGTCTTGAAGTGATGAGAGACTGAACGAGCACCTGGGCGGCCTCTCTAGAGAGGAAGGGTCAAATTCTCTGGATGTTGTACAAGAGAAAACTGGATGACAGAGTTACGTTATTGAATTGAGCAACACACAGCACAATGGGAGCTCAGTGCAGTGCAGGATGGTTATAGATTTACACAAGTCAGAATTGTCTCTTGGAGCCATTTCTAAACGACTGCAGATTACCTAATCACTAGTTCAAAGAAAGTACATGTTATTTGGAGGTGTAGACACTTTGTCGAACTCTGGAAGAAGACCCAAACTGTCACCCTTAGCTGAGATTAGCAGATATTTCGAAACTTAGTCAGAAATAACCCAGCCTTCAACTAAAAGCTGCTGGAACATCAGTGTCACTGTCTACAGTCAAGTAAGCTTTACACTGGCATGGCCTTAGAGGTCTGCAGCCCAAGGAAGAAGCACAAAGAAAGCACCTTCAGGAGAAAAGCTTTATGATCAGATGAGTCAGAGATAATTGAAGGAGTAATGATGAGGCATTTAACCCCAAGAACACCTTACCAACTGTTAAGCATGGTGGGGGTTGCAAACAAAAGATGGAATAATGACGATGATTAAACTATCAGCTGGATGGTTTATACTTAGACATAGCTGGATATTTCAACAGGAAATTGATCCCAAAAGCACATCAGAGATGGTTGTGGAATGGATAAAGTAGGGTAACATTAGGCTTTGGGAATGACCTTCCCAAAGTCCAGACCTCAAATATGGGGACTGTATTGAAAATTCGGATCAGTGCCAGAAAACCAATCAATTGAATTTAACTCTCCAATAAGACTGGTCAACTGCTTGCTGCTGTTCTCTTTTAAGGTCTGCCCACACATTTTTAATGATGTCTAGGTCTGGGGACTCTGAGGGCCATGGCAAAACGTTCAGCTTTTCAGATTTTGAGGTGTTAAGGATCATTACCCTAGATCCTCTTTCCATCTTCACTTTTTATTTTTACAGAATTTGCAGCTGTGCAAATGTTTCCTGTGCCACTGGCTGTAACACAGTCCCAGAGTATGATTTACCCACAATTGTGCTTCACAGTTGGAACAGGGATCTTTTCATTAAAATGTACACGATTTTCATCCAAACATACCAAATATTTGTAGTTTAACTTCATCTTGCTGGCAAAATGCTTAAGTCGTTGTTTAGATGTTCTTTTGAAAACATCTGATGCTGAGGGTGCAGGAAAGGTTTCCTTCTTGAAGACTCTTCCATGAAAATCATATTTGTGCAGGTATTGCTGCACAGTAGAACAGTGCACTACCGCTTCAGGGTCTACTAAATACTCTTATAGGTCACCTCCTGCTGGCTCTTATAGGCCTCCACCACTGGTGTTAAGTGTCATTTCAGAATTACATTAGGAACAAAAGAGTACACCAAAAAGCAGAAAGCATTTTTAAAAAGCGGATTCCATCTTTAACTTTTGGCAGATCAGTTCATCTTCTGCTCACTTTCCGCTATTCACAGTAACAGAAATGTTAAGCGGGGTGCCCAAACTTTTGCATGCCACTGGCAATCCCAATGGGTGCAGCTCCACAGTCTAAATGCGAAAAAGTACAAATGTGACGTCGATCTGTGCGCACCGCAGGCTTAAAAAGAGAGCCCAAAGAGGGCTGAGGAGGATCCTTCATTAAAATATGGGTCAGCGGGTCATTTCTCTTGCTCGTGCCTGCTGTTTTCCATTTGTGCTTTTTGGCACTGCACGGCGTACATCACCACTCCGTGTTTTAATTATGAGCTTAGTCTCTTTCGCTACATTTCCCATTTCTGACGTGACAAAGATAGCAGAGGAAAGCAGCAAAGGCAGAGAGACAGATGGAGAATAGGAAGGAAGGAAGGAATGAGGGAAGGAAGGAAGAAGAAGCGGGAACGTGTAAGAACGGAAGAGTCAGCTAGCTCACACTGGTGGAGTAAACAGCTTCATTTCCCCAGCAACATGGCATCACTCCGATTTAAAGATACAGGCCCACACTTTTTTCTCTCTCTCTCCCTCTCTGCAGCACTGAGGCTGTGACTCTTAACGCTCCTACTGCATCAGTTTTATACTTGGGAATTACTCTGACTGAACTACTGCAAAAACTGAGGCAAAGTGAAAGACACACATGTGTTGATGGTTTGAATGCTGTTCCATTTTAATCAAGTCAATTCAGTGATTCACGTTTTTTAAGGTATCACTTTACTTGGATGGTCCGTGATAGATGCCTCATAGACACTCACCTGACTAACCTTAACCTTACCCTTAGCCTTGAATCAGCCCTGAATCCCAACCCTAACCTTACCTTAAGGTAAGGTTAAAGTAATGGATAGGGTTAATTGTAGGGTTACGATCAATTGACAATCATTTTCAGCTGTTCAGCTTAGAGTTCATTTAACAGACATTCAGTTGAATGTTCGTTAAATGTTAGGTGAGTGTCTACGAGCTGTCTATAATGGAAAACCGTTTCTGACACCGATCCGACTTTTCAATACAGTCCCCATATTTGAGGTCTGGACTTTGGGAAGGTCATTCCCAAAGCCTAATGTTACCTTACTTTATCCATTCCACAACCATCTCTGATGTGCTTTTGGGATCAATTTCCTGTTGAAACATCCAGCTATGTCTAAGTATAAACCATCCAGCTGATAGTTTAATCATCGTCATTATTCCATCTACTGTTTGCAACCACCACCATGCTTAACAGTTGGTAAGGTGTTCTTGGGGTTAAATGCCTCATCATTACTCCTTCAATCATCTCTGACTCATCTGATCATAAAGCTTTTCTCCCAAAGGTGCTTTATTTGTGCTTTCCATATGGTCAGGTGCACACTTTAGTCTGGCATGAAGGTATCGTTTTTGGAGCAGGAGCTTCTTCCTTGGGCTGCAGACCTCTTAGGCCATGCCTGTTTAAAACTTACTTGACTGTAGACAGTGACACTGATGTTCCAGCAGTTTTTAGTTGAAGGCTGGGTTGTTTCTGACTAATATTCGAAATATCTGCTAATCTCAGCTAAGGGTGACAGTTTGGGTCTTCTTCCAGAGTTCTACACCTCCAAATAACATGTACTTTCTTTGAACTAGTGATTAGGTAATTTGTAGTCATTTAGAAATGGCTCCAAGAGACAATCCTGACTTGTGTAAATCTATAACCATCCTGCACTGCACTGAGCTCCCATTGTACTGTGTGTTGCTCAATTCAATAACGTAACTCTGTCATTTTTGTGTGCTTGAGATTGTCAGAAGGATGTTGTATGCAGAACGGAAGGCATTTATTTGTCAGGTATGAAAAGAGTATTACTGTATATGTAATATTTATAACTTACGTACATAACTGTCACATTGTCGCTCTCATCCAAACAGCTTGATTCTTCCAAAACAACGCCAAAATGGACGCCAGTGTAAAAAGAGTATTTCTATTGGTTCATATTTCATGAAACTGTGACTTGATATGAAGAGCAGCTGTCAGTTTTAAAAACATACAAAAAAATGGAAAAAAAAGGGGAAAATGGAGATACAAGGTGTTTGGATAACAGTAACAGAATGTAGCTGTTCTACCTACCTAACTGTTCAATGTAGTGTAATGTAAGGTATTTAGCATAGTATATACCTGTTGTATGTAATATACTGCACTGTAGGTTTGTAGCTAATGTCATATTCAGTGTAATATGCATCTTGTCACTGTCTGATTAAAAACTCATATCTCCAAAAGGGCAACTTTACAGGTAAATGAAAACATTTTCTTAACTTTAAATGGAGTTTATTCCAAGTCATTTCAGAGCATTTCTATTGGTCCATTCGTCATGAAATTTGGGATCAAGGTCAGATAGTGTCCGATTATGTAAAAAAAAAAAAAAACAGCAGAAATTGAGATACAAGGTTTTTGTCCAACAGCAACGATATGTAATGCAATGCAATGTAATGTATATGGAGTAATAGAGTGTGTAACTGTAAGTATTGTATGTTACAAAGCATGCAAGTGTTACATATAATGTAGTTAGTTACTGTTATATGAAATGTAATGTTGCATAAATGTGCAATATCCTATGTAATGTGGCATGGAACTGATGTATTGCATGTAATAAAATATGTAATGTAATGTAATGTAGAGCATGCAATGTTAATAATATGTGATGTGTACAGTGTTAGAGGCCGGGTTAGTGAGCGTGCATTGGTGCGGCACTCCAGAGCAGGTAAAAAGTGATGCTGGGAGACAGCAGAGAGGGAGGATGACGGAGAGAGAGAGGGAGCGAGGGAGGGGGAGCGAGAGAGGGCTCGGAATACAGATGAGCTGTGCGGAGGCGGGGAAGGCAGGGAGTTTTCTGCAGGTGAATTCTGAACACCAGGGGGTTTCTCCGGCCCCCTCATTAATCCATCCCTGCTTCTCTCACTCTCTCTCTCTTTCTCTCTCGCTCTCTCTCATCCCTTTATCTCTCTCCCTCTCTCTGTCTTTCTATCTGTCTCTCTGTCTCTCTTTCTCCCCCAACCCTCTCTCTCCCTGGGGAAGTCTCGGGGTGGTGGGAGACAGAAGCCGACTTTTTGAAGGTAATGAGAGAGGAGGAGGAGGGTGGTGAAAAGGAGGGGTCCTGGGAGACAAAGGAACTCACTCTGAAATCTCCCCTTCTCGGCGAGCTGATCTCAGAGCAGTGCCTGCTAGACAAACCACCTGCAAGAAGCTGCACAATGGACCTGCGGTCAGCACGACAGGGTGACTTTGACCGACATGACGGAAGTCCTACAGTGCGAGTGAATGTGAAGCGAAGACTTTGTTGTGCAGTGCCGTGCAAAGGTCTCCGCATCCGAGCTGCAAGTGATTATTTGCTCTGTGAGACAATTAATATTATTTATTAATGTTATTTCCCAGTACCTGGATTGGCTAATCATCATTAAATGTGCCCTAGAATGGAAAACTGTACCAACCTCATTCAAATGCAAATCCCACATCAGTTAATATTTACGCCTCCAAAGTTGACATAAACCAACTTTCTTGCCACAATCCAAGATGCTGGCACAGTAACAAGGCAGCAGTTCTGAGTTTTCTGAGACATTAATTCCCATGGCGTTCATCAGTAGCACCACCAGACCCTAGATGGTAGATGTAGGGAAAATACACCACGCGAACCAGGCCTCGTGACTGCAACTTTGCCCAGTGCCACTAGCCAGGAAGGTGATGTCTGTGCATAAGGAAGCAAAAGTGTGGGAAACGAGTTGGTATCCATGCTAGGCTAAAAGGCAAGGCGCTAACTCTAACCTAGCAGCACTTCACATAAGGCTATTCAGCTAGTCAGGATGCGCTATAATGTGTAAAAGAAAGTTATGACCATGCTAACATTGTGTTGGTCTTGTGTGGGCCATCACAGTGCCTTGTCACTGTAAGCCAGCCAATCAGAAAAGAGCTCATCAAGTTATTCATGAGCACGCCGTATAAGGGACTGAAACAGCTTGGCCAAATCCAAGGGTTGTACATCGGCAGCCGGGGTCAGAGAAAGCCTAATTGACCTCTCTCTCCCCACATCACTTCAGTGTGACGCTGGCCAGCATGGGTGTCTGCTAGCCGATGTATCAGAGCTGGGTACCTGGCATTTTCCTCCGAGTGCGTCGGTTGCCTGGTGATTTTGCATCGGTGGCAGTAGCTGGTTGCGCATTCTCCCAGTGTTGCATTAGTATTACAGGAGCATTGCGTAAAATTGGGGAAGAAAATTGGGTAAAAAAAGATACAATATGCTTAAGCACAGTACTATGCGACCCACAGACCAAGTCTTTACTGACCTAGCTACATCGCCCACACAGTAGGTTCATGAATAAGTTGCAGTAGTTACTGAGTAAGTCATCAAATGCTTAGGTGCTCAGAAAACAACCAAAACCTGTTCAAACTCAGGTTATGCACTTATAACAGAAGCCAATGGGCAGTTGCTTCAGCGTTTGCCCGCTGCCTTTCACTAAGAATGTGTTCCAAGCATTCCAGAATGAAAACAGCTGGAATGGAGGCTGAGTGCTTCATAGTGTGCATTGCAGAGAAGTTCGAGAGAGAAAGGCAGAAAGAAAGAGGCTGAGGGAAAAGTGTGTATGCAGTGTATATGGAGCTTGACGGAGAACGAGGGGTTACAGGCTCTGTGACGCATGCTTCGTGATCGCCTTGAACACGAGTGGGGGCGGCTGTGGGTAAAACACCCCTCTCTGCTGTACATCTTTTAATGTTTAATTCACTCTAGCTCCACCAGAGAGAGAGAGAGAGAGAGAGAGAGAGAGAGAGAGAGTATCTGGACCTTGTCTGAACCAGTGGAGGGGTGTGTATAATTAATGAGCTGTTCAGACTCCTACACACACAGCACACTAATTTCAAATCACTGAAATTAAAGATTAATGTTTTTTATGTCATAGCTCAGGTACATCCACTGTGTGTGTGTGTGTATGTGTGTGTGTGTGTGTGTGTGTGTGTGTGTGTGTGTGAGAAGTGCACATCCCTGGGTGTCATAAACACACGCTTCTGTTACGTAAATACACAGGTCCAAGAGTGATACAGTGCAGCCTTAATATGCTGG
Organism: Salminus brasiliensis; assembly: GCF_030463535.1. Lineage (NCBI taxonomy): Eukaryota > Metazoa > Chordata > Actinopteri > Characiformes > Bryconidae > Salminus > Salminus brasiliensis. The sequence goes on along the minus strand of NC_132893.1, from coordinate 17,651,007 downwards.
GGATGAAATGCCTACATGTGTGTGTGTGTGTGGCTGAGAGTGAGTGGGAGGGAGGGAGGTGAAAAAGTGTGTATGTGTGTGTGTGTAAATGATCATGTGTGGGCGGAGGGGATTTTACCAATCAACTTCCACTTTCCCTCCTCACCCCCCCTCCCTCTATTTTCCCCATCTCTCTCTCTCTTTCCCTGTCTCTCTCAGTCTCTCTCTCTCTCTCTCTCTCTCTCTCTCTCTCCAGCCAGCCTCATTATATGCAAGTCAGCCTGGCAATCAGAGCGAGAAAACACAAATGAGGCTCGGGCATGCAGGGATTTCGGCATGAGTCAGAGAGAGGGAGAGAGAGAGAGAAATAGAGAGATGGAGGCAAGGTGGGTGGGTGCGTAAGAGGGTAGAGAGGGAATAAGCGAGGAATGGGGGGGTCTTATTGATCTGACTGCATTCTGTGTGCAGAATACAGAACAAGAGCGAGACAGATAGAGAAGAAGCAGGAGAGACAGGGATGGCGAGAGAGATGGGATGAGAGTGTGTGTGTGTGTGTGTGTGTGAGAAAGAGAGAGAGAGAGAGAGAGAGAGAGGGAGAGAGAGAGAGAGAGAGAGAGAGAAAGAGAGAGAGAAAGAGGGAATAAGGGAGGGTTTCGGTCAGCAGACTGCTGCAGAACACAGACGAAAGCACTCTCGTCGTGACTCATCGTACAAAGTTGGGATGGATGATGTTTTGCGTGTAAATAATGAAGCAATCCAGCCAACAAGCTGTGCAGGTGCACAGGTAAAGCAAGGCAGAGACTAGGTGGAGAGAGAGAGCGAGAGGGTGAGAGAGGGGAAGAGAGAGGGAAAGAGAGGGGGAGGGAGGGAAAGAAGGAGGGAGGCAGGTGACAGTGACTGTGGGGGCGATTGGATTGGAGAGGGAGGAAGAGAGTAGGACGAGGAGAGTGGGCGGAAGTGACAGAGAGAGAGAGACAGAGAGAGAATAGAGATCACATTCACCAGGCACGGATATCACATCACAATGAAACGACATGAGCTGCACATGCTGAACCGATACACCCTTTTAAACAAGGGGGTTCTTCAAGGGTGCTCATTCAGTCATATCAGAAAACTGACCACCCCTGGTTTGGAATGAACTCTGCCCATTATATCAACTCCACTTACCATGCAGGAGCACTCTGTAGGTCTTTAATTGCAGACTGTAGTCCATCTGTTTCTCTGCGGACTTTCTTATTAGTCTCCTGTCACCCTGTTCTTTAATGGACAGGACCACAGAAGACCACCTCAAACCAGAGACTATTTGGCTGCTGGGTCATCCTCAGCACTGCCATGCCACTGACCTGGTGGTAGCAGGTGTGTTAATGTGTGTTGTACTGGATGATGATGGACCTGGTTGGTCCACCTTGTGAATGTAAAGTCATCAGTGGTCACAGGTCACAGCTGTTGGCTGGATATTTGTGGTTGGTGGACTGTTCTCAGTCCAGCAGTGACAGTGATGTGTTTAATAACTCCAGCAGCACTGCTGTCGAATCCACTTGTACCAGCGCAACATACACTACTAACACTCCACCACCATGTCAGTGTGGTGCTCTGTGGTTCGAAAGGTTGCTGAGCATTGAGGAACAGGGTGAAAGGAGGTTAACAAAGTATGCAGAGAAACAGATGGACTACGGCCCATCCCCTATATGGTATAAGGGTGCTACTGTAATGGGCCAAGATCATTCCAAACAAGGGGTTGTCGTAATATTCGTGGATGACTGAGTATATAGAACCATGATAACTCAATGAAAGCACCACTGCTTGGACTCTCTCACAATTGGCCGTGTTCTCTCTGGGTGGGTAGATGGCGCGCTCTCCCCTCATCACTCTTAAAGCAGTGTTGGCCACAACAGGCGTCTGTTAGCTGGTGTGGTGGAGCTGGCACTTTCCTCCAAGCTTGTCAGCTGCTCAGCAATGGCTGAATCGGCAGCAGTTGGAAAAGAGGCGGAAGCCGGCTTAGCATGTATCAAAGGATTGGTCACAGAGAAGAACAATTTAACCAGGCATGGAACCATTTAAGCAGTCAGAAGGTTATTTGAGCTGTCATGTTTCTGAACTATTGGCTTTTAGGAGTGTGAAAAAGTTCTGTTTAACCAGGCATGGAATCATTTAGGCATTAAAAAGGTTCTTTGAGTTGTCATGATTGTAGAACAAGTGCTTTCATTTAAAAAAAAACAACAGCTTTGAAACCACCTTTTTTTAAAGCAACTTTATGTAGTATTTTTCTCTTAAAATCTTGCTGATGCTTAACTGGCCTGTAATAAGAGAAAAGTATCCCTATCATTGCTACTCGACAGCACTCATGAGAACTGTGTAACACTGCGAAACCCATATTAGTTTATCTCAGAAAGTCATATTAGTTTATCTCAGAGCTTATCCCCAACACTTCTTGACTGTAGGGGGGAGCCCAAAAGCAAGAAATGCCAATTTTCACATATTGCTGCTTTAAAGGTTCTGAATCAGAAAGAAGAACCAGTTAACCAAACATGGGCTCATTTAAGCAGTTCTTAAGTTAAATAGTTCTTTGAGTTGTTGAGTTGAACACTTTTATTTAAAAGAAGACTGGTAGGCTTTCTCTTGACTTCTCTTCTGTATCAGAATTGTTGCCAATGGTAACTTAACATATGCTGCAGGTTAGAAAACTGTGAAACTATTCACTTCTAGATCATTTGCACCTGAATTTCATGTCCTGCGTGTCCTTATTTGCGGCACTGCCACATACAAGGACATGTAGACTAATAAAGCACTTGATGGTAATTTAGCAAGACTAAAAAAAGGATAATGCCGGTCTAGCACTACGCATTGCACTCCCTTCTCAGCCCAAGGAGACGTCAAACAGGCAAGAAATAAGCCAAGGAAAGGGAGGGAGATAGTGAGAGCGAGAAGAGAGGCAGAAGTGTATTTTTTGCGTCTCTGAAAACGTGGAAGCCCTCATGAGGAGCGGGGCGTCTGAAAATAGAAGCGGAAGTGAAGGAAGGCTCCCTGAGCCTGCACCCACTCAGCCTCACCCGCAGCTATTTCCACAGCTCGGCGCGGGTTTAGGAAGTGATAGCAGCATTAAAGAAGAATCAGCCTCGCTCATCAAGAGAGGTCAGGTCAGAGATCTCCATCAGAGGGTCGGCTAGTACAGTACGACTGTGGGAGAACTTGGAACACTTGTTTTAGAATAGAAAAGCTGGAATAATGGAGAGTCAGGGAGGAGTGTAGGGTGTTTGTACTTTCTCACATCTTCTTCTGTTCACTCAGGGCTCAAACCTCCAGGGACAGGGAGCAATAGGCAGTGTATATGTGCATGACATGTATTCATTTTTTTAGGCATTAAGGCACAATGGCACTCGCTGGTTCTAATCCCAAATTATGCTGCCTGCTATCAGCATTTGAGCTTGCTCTCTCCAGGAGGGTAAATGGCTTTCTCTCTCCCTACATCGCTTAAGTGTGATGCTGGCCGGCACAACGTCTGCTAGCCAATGCATTAGAGCTGTGTAGGGCGATTTCCTCCAAGTGCGTTGGTTACCTAGTTCGAAAAGAGGCTAGTTGCAGATGTGCGGGGAGGCATGTGTCAATCCTCACCCTCCCAGTGTTGGGAGCATTACATGTGATAGGGGTACATATGGGTTAGGTAATTATCTAATATTGGAAAGGGAAAAAAGTGCTCCACAGTACGCTAAGGTTTTTTTTTTTTTGGATTATTATTGATAGATTGATTAGAGGGACCATAGAATTTAAGTTGCAAGCAAATTTACAACCCTGTTATATTGCCTCAGAATTAAACCCTGGTTTTCCTTTTATGGTGGGCTTGTGAAAAGGAATGGCAAGTTCTGCTTTTGGCTATTGGCTGGTTTGCGAAACCATGGCACCTCACTGCAGCATGGAATAGTGTGACCTAGCCTAGCCTGACCTAGCCTAGCTTTTAACACTGTATAATTAACTTATTGAAAGGATTTCTTTCCTTTCAGGTCTCCTTTCATTCTCCTGAAGACGCCGTTGCACTTAGCCTTGAAAGGCTTTCACAAAATCCACCATATTCACTCGAACATAAGCAGACTTGGTTTTTAATGTTGTTGTGTTTGAGTGAAGTACAGCCAGTTGGCAGCTGGTGCAACCTTGTTGACTTTCCCACTGACCCCCGGTACCATCTGTTTGATTATTGATTTTCATGTTCTATTCTCCCTCTCATCATTGAACACATAGTCATGTTCATGATATCATGATGGAAGTAGTCATCAGAAGTAACATGAAGGGCCATGAAGGGATGCACATGGTCAGCAAAAATACTTGAACACACTGTGCCATTCAAGCACTGTTAGGTTGGTATTAACATTCCCCACATCATTACACCACCTCCATCAGCCCAGACTGTTGACACCAGGCAGGACGGGTTTATGGACATCACATGTGTGCCTCTCAAAAATCTCTTTTTTGAAAGATTTATCAAATCAGGCAACATTTGTTTTGGTCTTTAACTGTCCAATTTTGGTGAGTCTGCGCTCACTGCAGCCTCAGCTTCCTAGTCTCTGCTGTTGTATCCCATCTACCTCAACATTGGACGTGTTGTGTATGCTTTTCTGCTCACCACACTTGTACAGAGTGAGCAGAAGTGAGAGTGAGAGTTACAGGAGCCTTTCTATCAGCTTTCTGGATGAGATCAGCAGGAGTAGAAAGACTCAAACCAGCCATGCCATGCTAGAAATCACTGGGATCACATTTATTGATGTGATTGATGTGAACATTAGCTGATGCTGCTGGACCATATCTGCATGATTCCATGCATTGCACTGCTGCCACATGATTGACTGGTTAGATAATTGCATGAATTTGATACATATTTGATATACTATTATATATTTCTAGCACTACAATGGAATGACTGTGTGTGTGTGTGTGTGTGTGTGTGTAAGTGTGTAAGTGTGTTGTGAAATGATTCAATTATTCTTAGCTGTTACAGATAGAGTTGAGAGTTGAAAGTTGGGAACCCTGTGTGTGTGTGTGCACTTACTGAAAGGCTTCGTGTGCGGGGGAGCAGGCAGTGGATCCCTCTCTTTCTCTCTCTCTCTCTCTCTCTTTCGCTTGTTCTCTCTGTCCTCCCACGAGCAGGAGATAGAAAAGGGGTCTACGAGCAGCAGTTTGTGTGTCTGCTGCCCTGACATGTGCTACATTTCAAGGCTACCCCCAGCAAATGGGCATCAAGACATTCCTCAAGACAGGTCTCCACTCTCTCATTCTCTCTCTCTCTCTCTATATATATATATATCTATCTCTCCCATCCACTGAGTGAAACCCTCTTTTCTGCCTGCCACCAAGGCGAATGGCTCCTCAGCCGCAGCATTACATTTACATTGCATTCATGGCATTTAGCTGATGTCTTACATGAAGCGACTTACATGGTTACTTGCATTGCAGAGGTGGGCTAAAGTAGTGGCAGGAGTCCTGCCCAAGGACTCTTATAGGTGTGGCGCACGCATAGTCACCCATACTGGGAAACTGAACCCTGGTCTCCCGCATGCTGGGGTCACTCACTGGCAAACAGTGGTGTTAGTTATCCGTCGTTCCACACCAACCACCAGAGTGAGCACGAATCAGGCAACTTCATCAGACATCCTGAACAGCCCAAACAGTGCTGACAGTTCTGCCCTGTGTGATCCCTCAATCCTGGGGGAGGGGGGGAGTCAAGTTATGTTGCATAGGGGGAGAGAGAGCCTATATAACATCCCATCGCCTTAGCAAATCCCAAATGAATTGCTGAACACTGATATTACAGATAAAAAATCCCCCAACTCAGCTATTTGTGGCTCATCAGTCTCACCTTACGCATAGTAACACAGGTAAAGAGCACTCTCTCTCACTCTCGCTCTCTCAGGTGAGAGCTCTCTTTTTATATTCATGCAACCGACAGAGCGACCAGTCCGGGAACGGAAGTCATAGAAATGAGCAGGATGGGAAAAAGCACACATATATATGGTATAGGTACCAAATATATAAGCATACACTCACACACACATACATACATATATATATACATACATATATATGTACCTATCCATGCGCTATTAGACAAAGCCCCCCTATAGCAGAGCACCCAAAGTGCCCCCGGTCTGCCCTTTATAAAGCAGCAGCTCCCCAATGACGTCGTGCTCACACGCACTTTGTGTAGGTGCTGCTTTTTAGTGAATGAGTCCTCCTCCCCTCTCCTGCTTTACTAGTACTATGTGCTCTCTATAAAAAGCGCACCGTGTGGATGGGCAGCTCGGAGCACAGCTCTCCTCTTTCCACGAGGAAAGAAAAAAAAACAACAGATGAAACATGTGGAGAAACGTAGAGAGAGAGAGAGAGAGACATACAGAGAGAGAGAGAGAGAGGCACAGAGACAGAGAGCTAGAAAGAGAGAGGGACATCCACCCTGCTCGACTTCTTTAGCAAACCTGCGATCTGCTGTCTGCTGAGAAATCCAAGAGGACACTCGTTTCTCATGATTGTCACGCCGCTCCAAGGTAAGGGGGATTTTCATCCTGTGTGTTTTATGGTTGCAGCTTTTAATGTCTGAAAAAAGAAAAAAAAAAACACAGACAACAAAGACACTGTCCGTAAACATGTTTCATTCGCTTTCACCAGTTATTGCTTCCAAGTGACAAACAGAATAAAGTGGGGCTGTGAAGTTCCGTTTATTGCAACGTCGCTGGCGGTTCGCAGGCGCGATTTGTAGGAGTTTTACGGTGCTTCACCCTGCTTTTTTTAGCGCCCGTTTTCAGACGACTCTCGCCTCCTCGAAGTTTGATTGGCCAGCCGTTCGTGCTCCGATAGGCTGTCTGTTTGTGAGCCCGAGCTGTTTAGCCAATCCGGGCGCGGGAAGCTTCACGCGGCTAAGCAATCGTAGCGCAGACCGCAGACGTGCCGGAATACGGGTGCGGGAAAAAGAGCTGCAGTGTGAGTCACTTTTCTCGCACGTGGGCAGCATGTAGCCTCCTTAAAGAGGACAGTGCAGCTCGCAGCGGAGCGCTAGTAAGACTTACACGCGTGCTTTATTGCTGTTCTGACGCCAGAAATGTCCTAAAATGTAGCTAATATATGAAATGTGTATTAACCAGCCTACAGCTCGTTCAGCTGACTGCGCTGAGCACAATAAGTAGCTGTGCCCCTTTTTGTATGTGTGTGTGTTTAAGTGTGTGTGTGTGTGTGTGTGTTTAAGTGTGTGTGTGTGTTTAAGTGTGTGTGACAGTTTTAACAAGTTTTTTAGCAAGACATTTCCGGTGGAGATACCACCCCCCCCCCATTTCACCCCCCACCCACTTAGTTCTTTCCGGGTGTTACCACCTCCTTTTCTCCACGTATCTCCACCGACTGTCCTTTGATCACGAGAGCCAGAGAGCACCTTCCTCCTCCTCCTCCCCCCTCCTCCTCCTCATGAGTTCCCTACCTTCTCGTTTCCGTTTACCTTTTTTTCTCTCCATACTAATTCTGTGACGTGGTTCGCCCGCTGAAGTCAGTTCTGCGTCACTCTTGCGCACTTTGCAGATGATTCGCAGTCACCTACTGTAACCCTTTAAAGAGACACACACTCCCTCTCACTCTCTTTCTCTCTCTTATACACACACACACACACACTCACACACTCACACGAACTGACTGCAGTATAGCGGGGGAGTTCTTTGTGAGAGTGGGCGTCATTTGTTTTCCCCCATTCATGCGTAAATATCCTTATTCACTGGTGACTTCCTAACTGAACGACAGCGAGCGTACTGGGATAGCCTAAAATAACCAGCACACTCCAGAGAACAGGAAAACACCACAGTAGGGAAAGAGGACCGTACCAGCAGTCAGCTGCCTCTTTCTGGTGACAGTCAGTTGTCCCTGCCTCCAGCACTGGTGAATGTCAGTATTGCCTGTCTGTACAACTGGTGACATCTATCTTCAGTCAGTCAAACCAGAACCGTGTAGATATGAGGCACATCACACTAGGAAGCTACATGGCCCCCCACCCCCGACCGTGTGCCTTATAATAGCACATAACGGTGCTTGTTTTATTCTAAGGCATTTCCCAAGCAGCGCTTCTGTTTCAGCACCACGGACAGCGCCGCTCCGCTCGGCTCGGCTCAGCTCAGCTCACTCTCCCGTTAAAATGAACAGTGCCCTGAACCTCTCACTGAGCTGAGACACACAGCGGGGTTAACGTGCCAGTTTCCCCACAGATTTCGTCCCCTTTCGGTCAGAAACTTTGCAATGCAACCGCTGTCCTTCTCCCTTAACTCCCTTAAGCTGATATATGGCGCCCACGTCACGGACTCATGGGAACTGCTGTTCCGAGAACACTGTGCCTGGCTAGGCAGTGACCCCGGGCAGCAAAACACTGACCCATCAGTACATATCAGAACCTCCCGACGAACCAACGATGTAAATGTCCCGCTATATTCACCTTCCCTGGGTCAACTGAGAGGACACCCCCCCCCCTCCCCCGCCCCTGTGTAATGTCTTCAGCCTTGTATGTCTTTGTCCAGCAGATAACGGAGCTGACACGTCATCACCAACGCAGCAACACAAGATCGGCGTTCAGGTGAGCATCATATCCTGCTTCCTTGAACTTCACACAGGCTCGAGAGTTTTCACAGCGTTCACAGCCGGGCAGCACCGAGAGCCGGTACCACTGTGTGAACCAGCGCATCATGACCTTGGCTCTAGACTGCTTACTGCTTATAGAGTCCAACAGCACAGTAACAGTCTACAGTCATGGCTACTGAAGTCTGGTTATAGCCCCCCCACCCCTCCCTCCTTCACACACACTCACACACACACTCTCTCTCTCTCTCTCTCTGCTTATAGAACGTGTGTATGACCTGATTAGAACTCTGACGTCAGCCCAAGATAATTACACACGATGATATGCGTTGGTCAGATAAGCGTCACAGCGACACTGCCCCCCCTCCCCCCCTTCCCTTTCCCCACGCATAAACACAGCCGGGAAGCTTCGTGTTCAGGGGGCTGTGCTAGTCACGCGAGTGTTGAGTTGTCGAGAAAATACAGAAACCGATGGCCGTCGATGCGCGCGGCACGCTAGAGGACACGCGCGTTGCTGTGACGCCAAGCGGGCGCGTGCGAGGTGGACTGTATTGGGGGAGTCCTGAGCTACGGAGGCGAAGCGTCTCGGCCAATCAGAGAGCGCCATTTCCAGTTACCATGCCAACTCCGTCTCGCCCCTATCTTTGCTGTCTCCATGGTGACCGTGGCTTTAGATTGTTACTGTAGCAACGGCACGTGGTAACAGTCTACAGCCATGGTCGCCAAGGGGCAGGAGTGACAGCACTGCAGAGCACTTTTTACCCCATTCACCCCAACTTGGTTTTGGAACAGCTGCCAACACAAAGTAGGTCACAGAACCTCTGGTTTTCTCCTTTTTTTTTTAATTATTATTTTACAAAATAAAAGTCTCTGTACGGTCACTGCTGCAGAATCCTGAAATATAGCTTTCTAGTCAGCTCAAGCAAAGCTGCAGCATTTTCACAATGTTAAGCCATCAGACGTCTAACATCCGCATTGTCGAATTATTAAAGGATTCATTGCACAGGTCTTTGATTCCTTAACAACAACAACAAAGTGCTCATTTCAGGCTGTCAGTTTTATTCACAGGAAGAAAAAAATGAGAACAGATCAAACACAGCAGAGATAATCAGGCTAAGAGCGCAAACTGAATTTAGCCAACTTTGACTTGATTTGCATTTCATAAGCTCATGACAGCTTCGTGTTTATCAAGCAATGCAGAGCGTGAGCACTGCTCGGCAACATGCTGGCCATCCATCCATTCAGCTGATGTGAAAGGCAAAATAGCCGATCCTGGTTCAGCACCTCGACCTTGAGAATGTCCATTATATATTCCTTATAAAACGACTATTAGGCATTTTTCAGTTTTCCTTTAATCTCCTAGAGAAGTCACCTTGTTACCCGAGGGAGCACAATCGCACTTTCTCACTGTCTGCTGGCCGACGCATCAGATCCGGGTGCATGGTGCTTTCCTCTGAGCACGTTGGTTGCCTGGTGACGTTGCATCAGTGGCAGTTTAGAAAAAAGAGGGTGCCTGTGCACATGTTGGAGGACGTGTGTGTCGGTCGTCACCCTCCCAGTGTCGGGAGCATTGCATGTGATGGGGGAGAACATGTATCTGTTGTGTAATTGGTGATCCAAATTGGGGTAAAACATGTCCCAGGTGTTGAGCTTTTAGACCAGCACCTACTACTGATACGCACCCTCCACCAATATAACCCCAACCTAAACCTGCTACAGCTGACGGACACAGCAGCACAGTTCCATACCACACACTAAACAAATAGAGGTCTATATACTATATAATACATACTAAAAGAGAGTTCTCTGACTTGTACCAAAGGCAGAACCCTGTTTGGCATTCTAAATAAAACTTTGGAACCATCATAACAAAAATGGAACGATCATAATAAAGACGGAACCCTGTTTGGTAGTAAATAGAACCCTTTAGCGCTTAGAGTGCTCTTTATAGAACCCTCTACAAAAATGGAACCATAATAACAAAAATGGAACCCTTTTTGGCAGAATAAAGACCCTTTTAGTGCTTAAAGAGTTCTTTAAAGAACCATCTACAAAAATAGATCCCTGTTTAGTACGCTATAGAACCCTTTTGTGCTTAGAGTGTTCTATAAAGAACCATCTACAAAAATGGATCCCTGTTCAGTGTTCTATAGAACCCGTTTAGTGCTTAAGGTATTCTTTAAAGAACCATCTACAAAAATAGATCCCTGTTTAGTACTCTATAGAACCCTTTTGTGCTTAGAGTGTTCTATAAAGAACCATCTACAAGAATGGATCCCTGTTTAGTGTTCTATAGAACCCTTTTGTGCTTAGAGTGTTCTATAAAGACCCATCTACAAGAATGGATCCCTGTTTAGTGTTCTATAGAACCCTTTTGTGCTTAGAGTGTTCTATAAAGAACCATCTACAAATATGGATCACTGTTTAGTGTTCTATAGAACCCTTTTGTTTTTAGAGTGTTCTATAAAGAACCATATACAAAGATGGATCCCTGTTTAAGGTTCTATAGAACCCTTTTGTTTTTAGAGTGTTCTATAAAGAACCATCTACAAAAATAGATCCCTGTTTAGTACTCTATAGAACCCTTTTGTGCTTAGAGTGTTCTATAAAGAACCATCTACAAGAATGGATCCCTGTTTAGTGTTCTATAGAACCCTTTTGTGCTTAGAGTGTTCTATAAAGAACCATCTACAAGAATGGATCCCTGTTTAGTGTTCTATAGAACCCTTTTGTGCTTAGAGTGTTCTATAAAGAACCATCTACAAATATGGATCACTGTTTAGTGTTCTATAGAACCCTTTTGTTTTTAGTGTTCTATAAAGAACCATATACAAAGATGGATCCCTGTTTAGTGTTCTATAGAACCCTTTTGTTTTTAGAGTGTTCTATAAAGAACCATATACAAAAATGGATCCCTGTTTAGTGCTTTATAGAACCATTTTGTGCTTAGAGTGTTCTATAAAGAACCATCTACAAGAATGGATCCCTGTTTAGTGTTCTATAGAACCCTTTTGTGTTTAGAATGTTCTATAAAGAACCATCTGCAAGAATGGATCCCTGTTTAGTGTTCTATAGAACCCTTTTGTGCTTAGAGTGTTCTATAAAGAACCATCTACAAGAATGGATCCCTGTTTAGTGTTCTATAGAACCCTTTTGTGCTTAGAGTGTTCTATAAAGAACCATCTACAAGAATGGATCGCTGTTTAGTGTTTTATAGAACTCTTTTAGTGCTTAAAGTGTTCTTTAAAGAACCATCTATAAAAATGGATCACTGTTTAGTGTTCTATAGAACCCTTTTGTGCTTAGAGTGCTCTATAAAGAACCATCTGCAAAAATGGATCATAGTTTAGTGTTCTATAGAACCCTTTTGTGCTTAGAGTGCTCTATAAAGAACCATCTACAAAAATAGATCATAGTTTAGTGTTCTATAGAACCCTTTTGTGCTTAGAGTGTTCTTTAAAGAACCATCTACAAAAATGGGTCCCTGTTTAGTGTTCTATAGAACCCTTTTGTGCTTAGAGTGTTCTATAAAGAACCATCTACAAGAATGGATCCCTGTTTAGTGTTCTATAGAACCCTTTTGTTTTTAGAGTGTTCTATAAAGAACCATATACAAAGATGGATCCCTGTTTAGTGCTCTATAGAACCCTTTTGTGCTTAGAGTGTTCTATAAAGAACCATCTACAAGAATGGATCCCTGTTTAGTTATCTATAGAACCCTTTTGTGTTTAGAGTGTTCTATAAAGAGCCATTTAAAAAAATTGATCACTGTTTAGTGTTCTATAGAACCCTTTTGTGCTTAGAGTGTTCTACAAAGAACCATCTACAAGAATGGATCCCTGTTTAGTGTTCTATAGAACCCTTTTGTTTTTAGAGTGTTCTATAAAGAACCATATACAAAGATGGATCCCTGTTTAGTGCTCTATAGAACCCTTTTGTGCTTAGAGTGTTCTATAAAGAACCATCTACAAGAATGGATCCCTGTTTAGTTATCTATAGAACCCTTTTGTGTTTAGAGTGTTCTATAAAGAGCCATCTAAAAAAATTGATCACTGTTTAGTGTTCTATAGAACCCTTTTGTGCTTAGAGTGTTCTACAAAGAACCATCTACTAGAATGGATCCCTGTTTAGTGTTCTATAGAACCCTTTTGTGTTTAGAGTGTTCTATAAAGAACCATCTACAAGAATGGATCCCTGTTTAGTGTTCTATAGAACCCTTTTGTGCTTAGAGTGTTCTATAAAGAACCATCTACAAGAATGGATCCCTGTTTAGTGTTCTATAGAACCCTTTTGTGCTTAGAGTGTTCTTTAAAGAACCATCTACTAGAATGGATCCCTGTTTAGTGTTCTATAGAACCCTTTTGTGTTTAGAGTGTTCTATAAAGAACCATCTACAAGAATGGATCCCTGTTTAGTGTTCTATAGAACCCTTTTGTGCTTAGAGTGTTCTATAAAGAACCATCTACAAGAATGGATCCCTGTTTAGTGTTCTATAGAACCCTTTTGTTTTTAGAATGTTCTATAAAGAACCATATACAAGAATGGATCCCTGTTTAGTGTTCTATAGAACCCTTTTGTGCTTAGAGTGTTCTATAAAGAACGATCTACAAAAATAGATCCCTGTTTAGTGTTCTATAGAACCATTTTGTGCTTAGAGTGTTCTTTAAAGAACCATCTAAGAAAAATGGATCCCTGTTTAGTGTTCTATAGAACCCTTTTGTGCTTAGAGTGTTCTTTAAAGAACCATCTACAAAAATGGATCCCAGTTTAGTGTTCTATAGAACCCTTTTGTTTTTAGAGTGTTCTATAAAGAACCATCTACAAAAATGGATCCCTGTTTAGTGTTCTATAGAACCCTTTTGTTTTTAGAGTGTTCTATAAAGAACCATCTACAAAAATGGATCCATGTTTAGTGTTCTATAGAACCCTTTTGTGCTCCTTAAATAACATCTACCAAACAAGGTTTTCCTTATATTTGAAGGGTCGTTTACCTGTCATGATGATTCCATTTTTGTAGATGGTTCTTTATAGAACACTCTAAGCACAAAAGGGTTCTACAGAGCACTAAACAGGGATCCATTTTGTAGATGGTTCTTTTTAGAACACTCTAAGCACAAAAGGGTTCTACAGAGCACTAAACAGGGATCCATTTTTGTAGATGGTTCTTTATAGAACACTCTAAGCACAAAAGGGTTCTACAGAGCACAGACAGTTTACTTCATCAAACCATTTAAACGTCCACAATGTTGAGTTGTGACGGTTCTAGATAGAACCACTGCCTTTGCTAAAGGAAGAGAAATAGGTGAGACTTCTCTGAAGAACAAATGTTCCAAAGGAAAAAACATGCATTTTAATGTTGTTGAAAAAACAAGCTTTGAGAGACGCCTCCTAGGACAAGACCTAGTTCACCAGAACACAGCCAGCAGTGCTTTTCACATCACTGTTTGTTAGAACGTGCTGCTCTCTACAGGCCGAGGTACAGAACTGCAGCTTTAGAGTAAGTGATAAAATATTGTAAGTGTGCACAAAGGCAGCTGGCAGTGTGGGTCATGTATATGTCCTATCTATAAGAGAAAAATAAAGGTACAGCAACAAACAAAAGCTTTGCTGACTCCTTCACTGAAATCAGTTTTTATCATAACCATGAAACAGTGGCAAGGAAAGACATGTTGAAGTGTGTGTGTGTGTGTGTGTGTGTATGTGTGTATGGTGTTCGGGGGAGGGGGAGTGTTAAAAGTTGCTGTGGAGTGAATTGACACTGGCTGATGGAGTCTTCCGTCCCTGCACAGTGAGAGACTATGTGCTGATATCACACTCCCAGCACATAAACTCTTACTGTTCAGGGCAGAAAGCAGAGAGGTGGACTAGCAGAACAGCAGAAGAGCCTAAAGACATGTTCGATCACTATCTAAAGATCCTAAAGATACATTCTACTACAACCTAAAGATCCTAAAGATACATTCTACTACAACCTAAAGATCCTAAAGATACATTCTACTACAACCTAAAGATCCTAAAGATACATTCTACTACAGCCTAAAGATCCTAAAAACATGTTCTACTACAACCTAAAGATCCTAAAAACATGTTCTACTACTACCTAAAGATCCTAAAAACATGTTCTACTACAACCTAAAGATCCTAAAAACATGTTCTACTACAACCTAAAGATCCTAAAAACATGTTCTACTACAACCTAAAGATCCTAAAAACATGTTCTACTACTACCTAAAGATCCTAAAAACATGTTCTACTACAACCTAAAGATCCTAAAAACATGTTCTACTACTACCTAAAGATCCTAAAGATATGTTCCACTACTACCTAAGGATCTTAAAGATGTTCTCCCACTACCTAAACATCCTAAAGACACGTTCTAATACTACCCAAAGATCTTAAAAACATGTTCTCCTACTACCTAAAGATCCTTAAAACATGTTCTACTACTACCCAAAGATCTTAAAAACATGTTCTCCTACTACCTAAAGATCCTTAAAACATGTTCTACTACTACCCAAAGATCTTAAAAACATGTTCTCCTACTACCTAAAGATCCTTAAAACATGTTCTACTACTACATAAAGATCCTAAACACACGTTCTACTACTACCTAAAGATCCTAAAGGTATGTTCTAAAGATCCTAAAAACATGTTCTACTACTACCTAATAAAGATACGTTGTACTACCTAAAGATCCAAAAGATATGTTCTACTACTACCTAAAGATCCTAAAAATATGTTCTACTACTATCTAAAGATCCTAAAGACATGTTCTAATACTACCTAAAGACATGCTCTCCTACTACCTAAAGATCCTAAAAACATGTTCTACTACTACCTAATAAAGACATGTTCTACTACTACCTAAAGATCCAAAAGATATGTTCTACTACTACCTAAAGATCCTAAAAACATGTTCTACTACTACCTAATAAAGACATGTTCTACTACTACCTAAAGATCCAAAAGATATGTTCTACTACTACCTAAAGATCCTAAAAACATGTTCTACTACTACCTAATAAAGACATGTTCTACTACTACCTAAAGATCCAAAAGATATGCTCTACTACTACTTAAAGATTCTAAAAATATGTTCTACTACTACCTAAAGATCCTAAAAACATGTTCTACTACTACCTAATAAAGACATGTTCTACTACTACCTAAAGATCCAAAAGATATGCTCTACTACTACTTAAAGATTCTAAAAATATGTTCTACTACTACCTAAAGATCCTAAAGATGTTCTACTACTACCTAAAGACATGTTTTAAAGATCCTAACTACATGCTCTACTACTACCTAATAAAGATACGTTGTACTATTACCTAAAGATCCTAAAAACATGTTCTATTACCACCTAATAAAGATTTGTTCTAGTACTACCTAAAGATCCTAAAAACATGTTCTATTACCACCTAATAAAGATTTGTTCTAGTACTACCTAAAGATCCTAAAAACATGTTCTATTACCACCTAATAAAGATTTGTTCTAGTACTACCTAAAGATCCTAAAAACATGTTCTATTACCACCTAATAAAGATTTGTTCTAGTACTACCTAAAGATCCTAAAAACATGTTCTATTACCACCTAATAAAGATTTGTTCTAGTACTACCTAAAGATCCTAAAAACATGTTCTATTACCACCTAATAAAGATTTGTTCTAGTACTACCTAAAGATCCTAAAAACATGTTCTATTACCACCTAATAAAGATTTGTTCTAGTACTACCTAAAGATCCTAAAAACATGTTCTATTACCACCTAATAAAGATTTGTTCTAGTACTTCCTAAAGATCCTAAAAACATGTTGTCCTACTACCTAAAGACACATTCTTCTACTACCTAAATGTCCTAAAACCATGGTCTAGTACTACCTAATAAAGATATGTTCTACTACTACCTAAAGATCCTAAAGACACATTCTACTACTATCTAAAGATCCTAAAAACATGTTCTACTACTACCTAATAAAGATACGTTGGTCGTTCTAGTACTATCTAAAGGTTCTACCTAAATGTTCTAAAGATCCTAAAAACATGTTCTACCTCTACCTAAAGATATGTTCTACTACTACCTAAAGATCCTAACAACATGTTCTACTACCTAAAGATCTTAGACATGTTCTACTACTACCTAAAGATCCTATAAACACGTTCTACTACTACCTAAAGACACATTCTATTACTATCTAAAGATCCTAAAAACATGTTCTACTACTACCTAAAGACACATTCTATTACTATCTAAAGATCCTAAAAACATGTTCTACTACTACCTAAAGACACATTCTATTACTATCTAAAGATCCTAAAAACATGTTCTATTACTACCTAAAGATCCAAAAACATGTTCTCTTACTACCTAATAAAGATACGTTGTACTACTACCAAAAGTTCCTAAATATATGTTCTACTACTACCTAAAGATCCTATAAACACATTCTACTACTACCTAAAGATCCTAAAGACACATTCTAGTACTATCTAAAGGTTCTACCTAAATGTTCTAAAGATCCTAAAAACATGTTCTACTACTACCTAAAGATCCTTAAAACATGTTCTACTACTACCTAAGAATCCTAAACACATGTTCTACTACTACCTAAAGATATGATAAAGATAAGATACTATCTATTAGTACTTACAGTTGCATCACTACTACTACTACTTTCACAACTACTACTAATCTACTACTAACAGTAGTATCTCCACTAGTACTGACCTGATCATTGATCTATGTCTACTACTTTTTTTTTCTACAATTATCACTACTACCAGTACTACTTCTGCTTCTACCAATTACTAATCACTACTACTTATCCTATAATAATCTACTACTAATTACTACTAATAATAATAACAATATCCTATTTGTACTTGCATCAGTACTACCACTAATATTCATCAAGTTATTACCATACAGTTACTTACATCAGTATCTCTACTACTACTATTGCTACTGATAATACAATTTTAATCTAATTCTACTACTTTAATTACCTCTACTCTTAGAACTACTATTTCTACTAATCATATACTTATACTTTTCATCTAATTACTACTAATCACTACGACTACTAATACTACCACTACCAATAATAATTACCACCACCATCATCATAATCTACTGAGCTCACTTTCACTACTACTAATCTACTACTACTAATACTACCACTACCAATAATAACACAATCTGCTACTAAAAATAGAATCACTTCTACTTCTACTAATAATAAGAATATTATTCAACATTATTCAACAATAGTCAACTATTACCACGTTCACTTTTACAACTATTAATTACACTAGTGTCTACATCTAATAACAATCTCCTAACTACACTAGTATCAATACTACCACTCACAATAACAATAAACAATATCAAGCACTATTACCACTACTTACAATAACACTACAATTATCCTGCTACTTACTGTAGGATCACTTCTACTTCTACTAATAATCAGAATACTCATAAACTATTCCCATGTTCACTTTTACAACTACTAACTACACTAGTATTAATACTACTACTAACAATACTATTAAAAAATACAAATATGAACCACTAATACCACTACTTACAATAATACTGTCTATAATATCTAGTATCACTACTAGTCCTTTCTATTTCTACTAATAATAACCATACTACTATTACTACTACTACATACTACATACTACTACTGCCAGCAGGACTACTCCTAAAGAAATAGACTGTACCCTCCTGCTTCACAAACGTCACAACACATCCCTGCAGTGTGACAAATGCCCTTTAAAGTCCACTCTGCATTAGTGTGACCAACAGGCTTAAAGATGGAAGTGAGGCACTGACACTTCCCTCTGCTGAGAACATTAAA
Organism: Salminus brasiliensis; assembly: GCF_030463535.1. Lineage (NCBI taxonomy): Eukaryota > Metazoa > Chordata > Actinopteri > Characiformes > Bryconidae > Salminus > Salminus brasiliensis. The sequence goes on along the minus strand of NC_132893.1, from coordinate 17,632,572 downwards.
GAGCATTGAGATGAGGGATCAAATGAACTGGAATGAAAGATCAAACACCCCCCCCCCCATCTCTCTCTCTCTCTCTCTCTCTCTCTCCTTCTCCTCCTCTTGATGATTCACATTCACCCTCACTAAAGGCACCTGAGAGGCGAGCCAACCCACAAGAATGCCTCTGACAAGAGCACAGCAAGACCCCCTAACATTTCTGACTGACCACACAAAGGGTGAAAAGAGAGAGGAGCTGGGGGGGGGGGCGACACACACACAGACAGATCAGAGGGACGAAAGCACGGAAAGTAGCCCAGACGTCAAAAGTGGTAAAAAAATAAAAAAAATAAAAAAAATAAAAAAAATAAAAAGGGGGCGGGGCGTGGCTGCAGCGGCGGTACGCGCTGTCCACATAAACAGGAAAACCATCCAGCACAAGCGCGCGAGTGAATGTTTGGCACGAGCTGGACATGAATAATAAGTGGCTCCGACCACACTCAGAAGAGCAGATTCCTCTCACAAACAGTCGCTACCAGAGTACAGAGAGCACACTGCGTACATCCTCAGTTACATCCAGATAAACCGCAGAATACCTACGGGTTTTTTGTTGTTGTGGGTTTTTTTGGGTCAGCTCGAGCTATGAGGAGATCCACTGAGGAGTGATATTGCAACACCACATTTCACCACCATTGCGCAACAAACGTCCAGTTAGCCTCTGTTTTCTTACACAGCAGCAGACTCACCAGTAAAACACACCACACTGCTTTCTACCGTCATCCAGGCCATGTCTACTGTTCCTGCTGTCAGCATCACACCAACACACCATGCAAAAAAAGAGAGGTCTGCACGAGCTAATTCAGAGTTCGAGATGTAAACAAAGCCATTTAGATTTAGGCTAATCACAGAGAAACGAACCAAACTCCGATTTTACACTGACTGAGATGGTCCAAATGTTTTTTTTTTTTTTTTTTTGAGCCAATGTATTTATTGTTAATTAATACTCGTTTTATGTTATTTTTTAAATGGGGGCTATTTTTATTTTTAACAAGAACGATTTCTCATGTTAAACAACCTTTTCATGCAATGTGAGATGTGTTCCCAGCTAGCAGAGGACGTCATAAAAACGTTCAGCGATGTTTTTTTTTTTAAAGGTTCCTGGCAGGTTAGCCTGTAACGTTACAGAAGTAATGCTCCAGGAACGTTCAGAAAACGTGTGACGTAATAATGAGTTGCGTTACAGCGTTATTGGAACTTTGTTGTTGAACTTTTTTCAATTTCAAGTTGTACAAAAACGGAAACATCTGGAATCTTCCCCAAACTAAAAATACAATAAATAAATAAATTATAATACAGTAAAAAAAATAAATAAAAAAACATGGATACAACGATACATACTAACACTGGCTTACACGGATTAATAATATTTAATAAATGTGTCATAAATGTTTTTCAAACGTAGCATTTTTTGAAAATATAAATAGAATATGTTCTGAAATGACACTGATAATAAGAAAATGAAGAATTATTATGTATTAGTTTTTGAAATAGGACTACTAAATGTGAAAAGCCCACATTCAACTGTGAGAATAAACGAATAAACATTTTCTTTTTGTTTGTTTTTTTAAAAACAATATAGGAACTTTCAGAAAACTTGACTGAACTCTGTAAGAACATAAATTTGCATAATGTTCCACCAACTACAAATTTCTAGCTGGCATAGAGGTTTAAGAGGCATTAAACAGTGGGTGTCTGGTTCCCAATCCCACCACTGTGAACAATATCAACCTGGGGAGTTCTCCAGATTTTAGCATTTCAAATGAAACCTCTCAGAATGACTTTAATAACATCCTAATAATTGGGTAATTAAGAAATATTGGGGAAAGCACAGTGGAAATTCTCTTCAAGGACACACTCCAATCACAGCAAATCACTTTCGGCCTTTTCCACTGTCGAAACTGTAATAAATGTAAATGCAACACGCCATCTCCTGCCTCTGTTCTGTCCCTTCGACACTCACCTGAACGTATCACAGTGAATTTCATATGCATGATTTCCACATAATGAAATTAAATGCATCTCCCTTTTGGCACTACTTGTGTTGATATAATAAATGTTGTTAATGTGGAAAATTATGTTTTTTTCCCCACTCACTATTTCATTCAACCAGTCCGCTGTTGCTCTTTCCACTGTGGTTCACAGCACACACACCACCCACTCCATCCTCTTCCTCCCTGCCTGTTTGTAAATACTGAGCGTGTGTGTCCTGAGGAGGTTTCCTAAAGCACCGGACATCTGTAAGGAACAGCTTTGGATGGATTAAAGCAGCCAGTATTTCCGTATTTTTTTCTCCAGATGAACGATGCAGCACATTATGCATCACTGATCAATGATGTGCTTAATTCAAACGCTGCAACATCATTTCCACAGGCACTACAACTAATCATCCAAATCACTGGAGATCACAAGATATAGCCCAATGAGCTGACCGAGACCACATGTACATGCACACTAAAGCCAGATGTGCTTCCAGACTGCCTAGACTGTCAGCAACAGATGCAGGAGAGGTAAGACAGCAGGCATCACCTGAACACGACCTCTGCTATGACTTGGCAGCTCTTTAAATGACCACACACTCCTGCAGTCCAGCACAGGCCAAAGACCCATTTAAAAAGACATGAAGCCACGACAGCACATCATAACAACGGTAACAGGTAGCATCATGGAGTAATAGTACATGACAACTCTGACGCCAGCGGTCAGTAGCGAATAGTGAAGATAATGAAGAAGATGATGAAGAAGAGGATGATGATAAAATCCATTTATGAAGAAAAAAAAAAAAAAAAAAGTCAAATTTGTCATAAGCCAGAATCCTTGTGGTCCTCAAAGGAGAGTGCAACTACAGAGCTGCCACCGTTTTTTATACAGCCACGCTGGAGTTCCACCTTCCGCCTCCATCCTTTAAGCCTCGCCCAAAGAGCCCCCTCCAAACCCTAAATGACTCTATAGCACTTTCCCCGCCTTCTCCTCTTGTACTTCACCCTCCAACCCCCACCCCAAATCAAAATGCAGCCCGAGTGACGCACTCTCCCCTGTCCTCCTTCCAGACGGACGGTTCCCCAAACTTACACAACTCTTCCCATCTCTCTCGCCCAGTCACTCAACTCTCTCTGCGGCGGCTGTTGTGCAATAGGACAGATTCCTGAGACGGGGAGTCATGACCCTGTTGTAAAACTTACTGGCAGAGAGGAGCTTTCTGCATTTCTCCTCTCCTCTCCTCTCTTTCTCTCCACCAAGTTCTTATCAAAACCATGTGTTGGTGTGCCGAAGGACCGCCGTGCCGCAGAGGAGGAGAACAGGCCGAAAAACAAGAGGCAGAGGCAGAGGCAGGTTTGCGGGAAGGATGGGGAAGAGGAACAAAACACTCACACAAAAGCAATAAAAACCCCAAAGAGCTTCATTCCAGTCGCTTAAGCTGGAAGCATTTTTTCATGAGGAGCGAGACGGCACTCTCGAAAAATGGCCCACAGATAAGCCCAGGGGTGACAGTAAAGGAGAGTGATGATGGTCTGTTTCCATATAGAACAAACAGAAAGGAGGGAGCGAGAAGGATGAGTGCAGGCATGTGGGCTTGCGGTGGAGTGTTTCCTCCGGCAGAAAAATAAACCGGTTGTCAACCACATCACGCAGCCGGCCCGGCTTCATTCAAACCCCTCATCTGGACGGCAGCCTGAGAACAACCACGCAAACAATCTGTCCCAGCTTACACACACACACACACACACACAGCGACCCACAGACACAGAAAACGTCTACGTACGACCCAGTGTAGACCTTAAAAGCCTGTATTCCAGCCACAGCTAAAGTCGAGAAGTCATCTTCTATGGTGGAATGACAGTTGCTAAGTAAATGAGAAATGAGGGAATGAGGGAAGGTGCAGGGACACACTGGCTGCACAGGGAGGAAAAACAGGGCGCAATCCCTGAACATCTGGAAGTGATCACGGCTGCAATGCTGGAGCGCAAGCTCACTTAAGCTTTGAGAGAACACAAAGTTCCCGCACACGCACACATGACACTTTTCTGCCAGCAAAAAAAAAAGAAGTTAGGGCTCTGGCTTCCTAACGCCTCAAGTGTCCACCAGCTGTATTGCTGTTTCTGGTTAATGCCCTGGGTAGCCAGTTTATTAGCTAGACCCACCTTGAACAGTATATGTCCAAAGGTTTGTGAATTCAGCTGCATTGAGGTGACAGGTGTATAATCTCCACAGAAAAGCATTGGCAGATGAGATGCTGCACATGGGCCCAAGCGTTGACTCGATGGGTATAGGGCCCTCAGCATTGGGGTGGAAAACATTGGATGAAGAGTCCCATCCAATATCGTTGGGATGGGTTGGAGTGGCATTTGTACTCCAGAACTAATTATCCAACACTTACAGGCTCACCACTGAGCAGCTATTATGTGGGTGGTGGACCATTTTTAGCACAGCGGTGACACCAGTATGGTATTGGCATGTTAGTGTGTGTTGCGCTGGCTCAAGTATAGCAAGTGCACCAGCATTGCTGTGGATTAACACTATTTTTCTATTTGTAGTATTTGGATGCAAATGCGTAAAGCCTGGAACCCATGGACCTCGCCAAGTACATGCTGAGTTTCCACCTTCAGTTGCTACATTGTTTCAGTAAGCAAAAATCGGTTTGAGGTCAGGTGACCGACTCTTTCTTTGCCTTTAAAAGCTCTTAGGTTGCTTTCACAGTATGTCTTGGGCCATTATCAAATGGTTCAGTAAACATCAGCGTTCATACTACCACTTCTGTAAACAGTACACAGCACCAATAAACACCAGAGACCCAGGCCAACTGCCAGCCATACAGGTCTATGCCACAACAGTCCCTCCATCATGTTTGACAGGATGTGGAACCCTTCCTTTTCTTCTCCATACTCAAGATAATCTGGACATCATCTGTCTTAAGAATCTTGTTCAAGAGCTGGACAGGCTTTCATTTTAGTCTAGTCTGTCTTTCTGTTCTTGAGGATTACCATTGGTTTACATCTTGAAGTAATCCCTCTGTATATACAGTCATGAAGGCGTCTGTTGGTAGATTTTAACAATGACATGCCTACCACGACCTTCTTGACTTGACTAGATTTTGTTGAGTGTAATGATTGCCTCCACCACTTGAATAGACACCTTATTGGATCGGAATTCTCATGAAAACAAAATGAAAATTTAACACTTTAAAGCCTGTAAAAATGACCTAAATCTGAAAGTCCACATCTGAGTCACATCTCGACTGCTTCATGGCAAATCCACTGATGTGGAGTACAGAGGAATAATGGACTTGGCAGTAAGTGCATTTGGTAGGTTTACATTTACTGGCTGTAGTTAATCAGTTATTCACCACTGACCAGAAATTGTTCGGGTGGAGGTCAATTCTTAGCACAATGGAGAAGCACAGAAACTAGAGGATGACTAATGCACACAGAGAAACATGGAAAAGTTTAGCTACAGTCTCTAAGTGCGCTCAAATAACATAGTCATGTCTATGTGGCCAGTATGAGTACACAGTGTTATATTCCAACATCACTTTAGCTGATACACTTATACCAGCACTACATAGACGACCATGCCACTACCATGTTTGTCCATTACCCAAGTAATATCTGCTCAGGGGGGTGGGGTGGGGGTAGACAAGATAGAGGGTTGCTTAGCAACATATGACCTCCAGTCAACAATTCTGCACCAACTAAATGCACCTATTCACTTTATTATCTTTGTTTACAACAGTGTTATGAGCACAACACAAAAAGATTCCTGTTTTGTGGAGCACCATATAACTTACATCCATCACCTTCCAGTGAAGAGGATGGTTAAACAGGCTAAATTAAAAACATCCACCCAAAAGGTTTGTGGTAAATGGATGTATGGATGTTTAAAATTTAGTGCCTTCAACCACAGAAGCAGGCCCCTTTTTTTACTTTATGATCAGCGTCCACAGCAGTAACCTACATCAGACTGCGTTCACTTTTAATATGATGCGACTATAAAGCATCTGATACGAAATGAGCGGAAATTCAAACACAATACTAATTCATTTAATTGGATATTTTGCAGCGTTTATAGAGACTTCATGTCATTATTTTATTCATTGCTTAGTAGTAGGATCGGCTTTTGACCATTGCCATCAAGTATGGAGAGGCTGGTCCGTTCTTGGCTTTGTAGGCCAGAGTCAAGGTTATGAATCTGATGCGGGCAGCAGCTGTAGAGAATGCAGCAGTGGAGTGACATGGCTGAATCTGGGAATGTTGAAGACAACCTGTGCCGCTGCATTCTGGATAAGTTGCAGGGGCCTGATGGTGCGCAGAGGAAGACCAGCCAGAAGAGAGTTGCAGTAGTTACATGCCTTTTGGGCAGAAAGGATTAGTTGTACTGGTACTTGTATAAAGCTAGAGCCATGCGGAACGTGTTTAGTGTACTGAGCACAAATACGAACAAAATAGAGCTCCTTAAAGACCTCCTTTATTCCTGGATTTGTGCCCTGAGAAGTGTGGGGAATATCAGTTCACGACAATTTGTGTCCAACTTAAACATCACATTTAAACACATTTTAAAATAAACTCCCGGAACGAAGCAGTCCAGTCAGGTAAAGACTAGACCATTCTTTGTGCTTCATGTCCAAACAGACCATGGCATCGACGCTACCACGTTCCAGGGTGACCATTGTAGGGTGCCTTTTTGCGACCAGGTTAACAGACATTAAATAACATAGACACATTTTGACTGACTAGCAGAATCACCAGACCTCAATCTTTTACCTTTATATAGAACATTATGCAAAATTTGAGGTATTTATTTATTTCGTTCCATATCCCTTCTTTTGCACAACAGCTTGCAGTCTTCTAGGCATGAAGTGCATTAATTTAGTAGAACCAGCTTAATCACATTTGTTGGATTTTATTTTTGGATGGCCAATGTAAGGTTTTTAAAAGTTCCATTTTTCACACTCAATTTTGGAACTTTCTGCATAGCCTTCATATAGTTATCAGCAGACTATGTATTTTGACAGATTAATTTGACCCCATATTCAAGTTTTTTTAAAAGCAGCTCAGTTTTCCAAAAGCGTTGTAGCATTCAGATGATCATAACTGGTAGAGAAAGTGTTTAATGAGATGCTTACTTTACAATTAACTCAAGAGACTGGTGTAGTCATTCTCTGACAGTACTGACTGTCTTAGTAAACAGCCCACATTTTACGTTTGTCTTGCATTTTACTTTTCTTTCACCCAAAAATGGTCGCAATTCATATTTAAGTGACTTATTATTATTATTCCTAACAATTAATTTCACTAATAAATAATGAACTTTGTTACTGTGCCTTTAAGAAATAAGTTCTGCTTTAATTGGAAATCTTGTAAAGCACCGAATTCAAAAAGCACTTAAAAGCTGTGGTCCAAAGCCCAGCCGCCATGTCTAAGAAAGCAGTTCCAAAATGAAGGACCCTTCGTATACAGCCCAGAAATGCTGGAGCAATTTGCAGGACGCAACTGACGTACCCTTTCCGGCCCTCGGATACCAACAGTTCTATGCACACATACAACACAGGACAAAAGAGGAAGAAACTGCACCATGAAAAAGGCAGGAAACAAAGCATATAGCACATAAATATATTAGCTTATATAACAATCATTCATTTCCCTGAAGAAAAGTAAAAGTGCACAAGTTTTTGCACCGCAGTTACAAGAGGCAGAACCTTTCCAGTGAGGTCTGTTCCATTCCGTTTGTGACCAATAGGCTACTAAGAAGGAGTATCCATAGAATAGTCCTACAGAGGACACGCCCTACCTCGGCTGCAGCCTAGGCTTTGAAAGGCAGCTAAAAACGCTCCTGAAATAGTAATATTAAAGGGCGAGACTAAACTGCAGTAGGCTGAATAGGTGGAGATTTTTTTATAAGTTGTTTCTCAACACATCAGAGAAACAATGATTTCAAAACAAGCAGTGTTTTAAGCATAGTTTCCAAATATGGACTGGTAGGTCCCATGGCAGGCATTGAAACTTTAATATTTACTTCTCTTTTTTTCCCAAACTTAAAAAAGGAAGGGATTCATTTGATGTCAGATCAGCTTATATTTTTGAGAATCTGAGCTTAAGTATAAGTTGTACAGTGTGCCATTTAGACATGGTTTCACATTGTGCAGATTAAAGGCATCCAGAAAGTCTTAGGAAATTGCTGTTTGGCCCTGCTTGTCCACCTTCTCCTGAAACTTCTGCAAGAACTCCTGGTAGATTTGTCGATGTGCAGAGGCGGCAGGGATAAAATGTCCACCCGGGTGAGTGAGAATATGGGCTCTGGGAAAGATGGGCAACAGTTCTCGACTCATCTGCTCTGGGATCACTTTGTCTTCCTGTCCAAACACGTGCAGGGAGGGAAGGGTGACCTCCAGGCCCTCGTAGAAGCGCTGATGCTGGGCACAGGCGCTGCGGAACCCTGCTACCAAGATAGCGAAGCGGAAGCTAAAAGCGGGCTCTAGTTCTTGCTCCTGCAGGGCACATACCATGGCCACAAGGGCAGCACCCTGACTAAAGCCCAGAATGCCATCAAAGGGGCCCAGATCCTTCACTGCCACTCGCACAGCCTCCAGACTCTCGTCCAGACCCAGACTGCTGTCACACTCCTGCCTGGCGTCAAAACTGCACGCCTGCACATCTGAGAACCACCAGCCCCTCTGATCTTCATCACCTGCACTGGAGGACTTCTCTTGGTCTTGGGAGTCTGGTGGAGACAAAGTGTGTAAGTGATTCGTAGATTCATAGATTTACGGCTTCCTCCACTTCTTATATCTTTTAAGGAAACTGAGAAATTCTTCCGATCTGAATATTTCTATACATACATAAATACATACATTTACCCAGTTATAATAATAATGTATACTTACATTTATACTTATACACACACACACAATACTTCTAACTTTTGAAGTTTGTTATTATTTTAGACCCACAGTTCATCAGAAGAGAAGAATTTAGCCTAGTTAACTTCATACCACCAGAGAAAACGGGTACAAACTCTCAGACTCTCAGAAGTATAACATTATACATTCACCTTCCCAGAGGAAGGTACATATTCATAAAATAATAATAATTATATCATGAAACTATGCTGGCAAAACTGGGAGTACTAAGAGGTCCCACTGCAGTTTGCTACACAAGTTTCTCAATACTTTAGCTTGCTCATTTGAGAGGTCATTGTTTAGGGATGCACCGATACCAGATTTTAGAAGTATCTGCTGATACTGTGTCCAGATACCAATACCAACACTGACTTAAATACTATTTATTTACTTATTTTACTATTTAAATTCTGATATTTATAGTGTTCCACTCTTTATAGGTTGTACTTTTTTATATGTTATCCCAAATAAGCTTGAAAGAACAGCATTTACTGCTTGAGTAACTGCGCATTTGAAAAGTTTTTCTTGCTAAGCTTCATCAGACAGCTTTTTAATTGGTGTCTAAAATTCACATTCAGAAACAAAAGGTGCTGATGTAGCAATTTTACATTCAGGTACATGTTTCTATGAAGTTTAGTAGCTTTTCACAATGTGTGGTCTTTAAACAAGCTGCTTAAACTCAACTTCTGGTTTCAGAACCAGAAAAAGTGGAAAGAAAAAGTGCTGTAATGTAAAAGTTCTAATAAATGTCGGTTTAATAGTAGTAACTATTAATGACTGGCTTTTACTGGTTGTTTAAACGATTGGTTTCATAAGTATGCAGACAAAAATGTTCTATGTAAGAAATAAAGTAATGTAGGATGTCAGTAAGCTTCATTGTATCGGTGCTCTCTACTGCCGATACCGATACACCGGTACTGATACGGTATTGGTATCGGTACAACACTAGTGATTTTACAGGGCTGGGAATTCTAATCTGAAACAATGAAGGACAACCCGACCATTAGTGTAAACTAGAAGACACTTGAAATGTTCTGTAAGCACTTTTAAGTGAAAATGGAACTTCACTTTAATTATGAATTCATTATAATTATGATATAAATATTAATACATTTAATTATTTTTTTCCTGATTTATAGATTTGAGATTTAAACAGCTGTTTTGCAGCAACAGTTTCGTAACTTATTGCCTAAAGCAATAAAAAAATGTAAAAATAAAAAAAATGCCTAAAATGACCTGTTTAGCCACTTCAGAGACTAATAACAAGCTGATTGTCATTTTTGTGCAATAAATGTTTTTTTTTCACGGGTGTTTGAGCAGTTTGCGAAAGTAAGCCTACTTGACCACAGAAGACCTCCATAATGGCTCAATGAAGACAGCGCAGGTATTTATAACAGCTCAGTCATTTGTGGCGATTTTCATGTCGCCTTCCTTTTCTTTTCTTTTCTTTTTATTTAATTTTTTTTGTAAATTGTTAATTATCGCAAATTAATCATTTATCCAAACAGGTGGCGTCCAGCCCAGCCGCACCGACCAGAGAAAATAACGCATTATTTCGGAAGTACGAAGCCGGCGCTAGTCCCTGTGAGGCAGAGGGTGTAGCTGGCTGGCTGGCTGAGGTCCTCCATCATGATTATCAGGCGTTACGCTCTTCTCCAGAGACGAAGCTGGTCGTGTTCGCTAGCGCTACGTACTGTCATTAGCGATGACTGGATGCGGCGCACTGATGTAAACCAGCTCCAGCTGTTTTTTGAGAAGTTTGCGCAGAGCTCCGGTCTTTTCTCGGAAAGAGCTGCTGCTCTGCCGGTAACCGTGAACACACAGGACTCGAAGCAGGGCCATCAGACACGCCGTTGTTGGAGCAGATCAAGGATCAACGTACACTAAATACACACTCAGTGTGACCTACAGCAGACAACCTGCAAACCTGCTGCCGACAAACTCAGTCCAGCCCAGTTCCGATTTCGTTTCGCTGTCTGAGCGAGAAGAGCAGAAAATAAACCAGCACGCCTGCTTAGAGGAACCGTGTGGAAACTGCAGCTGCATTAGCGCTACGTTCCGCTGCTGAAAATGTGACAGACAGTGTGTGCTAAGCTAAATATAGATTTCTCAAAAGGACCTGAGTTATCTTAATTTATATTAATAATAATATGTTCCTATATTTCCATCCTCCTAGAAATACACTGCCATACTGTAATTATGTAGGATTAGACTCCTGATAGAGCTGAAAACCAGTGCTTGAGTTCTCCTTTTCTCCTTTTTCTTTGCTAGATATTTAGCACCAACGCTACCGTTATACATATTATAAATATTATATATATTGTTATTCTATAAACCCTTTTAAAAGGTACATTTTTCTTTTATTTTAGGCTTAGAGTAGGGTTGCTGATATTAAAATTCTGAAATGTCATCTTTTTTCTTTTTTTTTTTCTTTTTTTTCTTTTTTATGAGACAAGGCAATCATATTTATCATTTGTATTTGGCCTCTTCAAATTAACCCATCCATGCAGTGAACACACACATACACACTAGTAAGCAAACCCACACAGTAAACAGTGAGCACATGTGCCTGGAACATGGGCAGCCAAGGGGAGCTGAGAGGGTAAAGGGCCTTGCTCAACAGTGCCAACAGAGGCAGCTTGTCGAGCCTGGGTGTCAAACCCACAACCCTGTCACCAATAGCCCGGTGCTCTAATATCATCACGATCACATTTTACATCAGCATTAATGAAGTAAATAAAACGGGGCTAGTGGGGTCAATAAGTGGGGTCTTTTGTACTGCTACTCTGGTCCAATATGTCCTGAAAGCCTAAAAACACACTATTGATTGAAGTTGTTTGTGTTTGGGTTCAATCAAAACCATCTAAAACCACCTAGTGAATCACATACCCTGCAGGTAACTGCCACTTTGAATACTGAACAAAAAGGCTGCTCTTCGACAGGGACACCGCTTGTATGTGGATGACAGGACGGATGTAATGTTCACTGTATGAACGATATGACTATAAATAACTAAAAAGCATTATTACATTATCACTGTTGTACATTATATGTGGTCTAGCCCTGGTTTAGTCTTGTCCATCATAAAAAAAACAAAGAGAAATGAGGAGGCAAAGGCTCATAAAATGACAAAAGGCCTAGAAACAATTGTAATGTGTGTTTTTCTGTGGCAAACAAAGCCATACTAACTAAATGAATGTCACACAGTGTTCGAAAAAAACAAAACAAAACAGAGGCAACAGCTGAGACCCTAGTCCTGTGTCTCGGTTTAATAAGCATGATCTGTGTTACTGCATGGGAGTTACACTTTTTAGCAGCTGCTGTTAGGCAGAAGGAGGGGGAGAGGGTTTGACTGTACTGTTTACTGTGTTTAATACATAGACATAATGAATGTAACACAGTATGGCAGACTGTGGCCTGTGTTTTACTTGAAGACACAGCATATCAGGCTACCATAGTAGGAGTACTGAGCACTTCTCAAGTATTTTCTCAGAAGGCACAAATTAGACAGAGCAGCTGGGCTTGATTAGGGTTGGAGCTGAAGTCTGCACGAAGTCTGCAGGGCTGGTGTGCACTGGTATGTTTACCAGCCCTGGTTCTGGAGATTGTACAGATTTTACCCATTTTATTGTCTTCATCACTCCAACACTCCAACCGAGGGCTACGTACGGTCCAGCAGAGGCTGGTGACGTCCTTGCTCAGATACACTAGCTAACTAAACCTGGCATTTACCAGATGACTTGTGACTCGGACTCTCCAGGACCAGATGTGGGTAGGGCTCAAGAGGAACAGTTGTAGTTGTCATAACAACGCTGTGCTGCCCAGCCGGATGGGGGGTGTTATAATTAAGGGGTTGCAATTCTCTTGACAGCTGCCCAGCATCCTGTTTACAGCAGAATTAGCTAGGCTGGCTCATAACCGGGTGGTTGATAAAACAATGCAGGAAAAAAAGACTATAAACAGTGTTCAGATCAAACCTCTGAGTCTTTCTAGAAGAAAAGAAGAAGTGCCACGGACCAGGGTCCTTCTGTTCTGATCCTGGAGGGCCAGTGTCTGTGTCAGTTTGGCGCATTCAGATACTACTCAGATACACTCTAACCCAGCTTATTTTAGCTCGGAGCCTCGATGTAAATGTGCTGCAGCAACAAAACATGGCAGACAGAACAGCAGTGAAGAGTTTGCTAGTTAATATGTCGGAAAAAGGACATTTGCAGTTTAATGCACTATATACACACTGTATACACACACAAACACACACTCAAATTAACTTGACTGCAGTATTTTAAAGGAACCGGGAGCAGGATGGTCTGGTAGGTCGGTCAGACTGGATTATGAGACATTAAGCACACTATAAAGTTTAAAATAGGTCATTTTTCACCCTGTTTAGAAAGTCTGATCATTCGAAACATTAACTAAAAATAAAGTGATTTTACTGGTGTTTACTAATGTTTATTAACAGCATGTATTACCCAACTCGTGGGGCTGTATTATTTGTATGAACACAAAGATCGGATCAGATCGGTATCGGCCAGCAGTCAGCATTAGGGTTCTATGATCGGACAGCCCCAATCTACTCCCTTAAAACCCTTATTGGAGGCAGATTTGGTAAAGGCAACAGTTCTATATAAAACCATAACAAATCAAACCCTGGTTAATGGGCAACTGTAAATGGCCATTTTTAAGAATCTACCAACAACTACAAACAACAAGAGACTGTATGTTCAAAGCAAATTTTTACAGCACCAAAAGCACCTGCAGACACAGTTTTAATCCACTAGGGGGCACTCTCCCCTTTCCTATGCAGGGCCATCCTCTTTTAGAAAGGCCTGTCCTCTTTAAACATCCTAAATGATTTATTGGCATTATCATGCTAACAATTGTCGAGGTTGGGTCAGGTAGTATTTAAGCAGAATTATTATTCATATTATTTATATATCATTTTTGTCCATTATCTAAAGATACTCTTTTAGAGCCATCCAGACCAGTTGGTATCTTAGATGTTTGTTGGGTTGTGCTCAAAAATTGATCAAAGACGGCTCAATGAAAGAAGAGAAGGCAAGTTAAACAGCATGAGAGATAGAGAGAGAGAGAGAGAGAGAGAGAGAGAGAGAGAGAGAGAGAGAGAGAGAGCATGGGATAGAGACTGAATAGGAGCTAAAAGGACAGTCTGGTCCTTACAAACGAGAAAAAGAGAATGCAGATGAGTTAAGGAGAACTGGCTGCAAATACTATCCAGTCTCAGAGGACCTACCCTACATAGCAGTATGACAGAAAGACATACTGCTACAGAGCGGGAGAGGGAAATGGATAATGGGAGTGTGGAGAATAGCTGCAGAACCGTAAAGCGGGTAAGGGATGGGGGCTTAAGGTATGAAGATGAGCTTACTAATTAATATCTGGGCCAAGCAATTGCAGTCGACCTGGAAAGCAGATGAGTCTCGGATGAGGAGGGGCTAGTTTGCCACTTGCTGGAGGACAAACACATAAACAAAACCTATAGAATTGTATTTATTCAGCTGTAACCCCAAATGTAGACATTCTGTGCTTTTTACAATTAAAGGATGTTGGTATAAGAAAGAGAGAGAAACATCAAATAAGACTTTGGGCAACTCTGGAAAAAAAAGATGATGATGAAGAGGAAAAAAACATCTCCTGAAGATTTGCATGCGTTCACGTTGCACGCTTTCCTGGGGGAAGAGCTCCTAATTTGTTTTTTGTGGATTACGTTTGCACGTTGACGTCACCATTCCTCAGTCCTCAAAAACCGCTTTTCCCTCTCGAGCACTTCACAATTAAAGTAAAAATAGGCTAGGCCTACACTGAAAAGCCCTGGAGGTGCTGCTAATCCCAAAATGACAAAGTTTTTGTGATTCAGGATGTCTTCCACTACAGGGCTAGATATGTTTGGTCAGCGGGTCGGTGCTGCCTTCTGATCAGTGCTTTTCCCTGTGTCATTAAACGAGATTAGGATGTAGGTGGGCTGTCTGTGTCTAGATGTAGTGAAAAAAGGGCCGTCTGTATTGCAGTCAGATTTGACACAACAATATATATGTTCATACAAAAAGATACAGAAGAACCATTTGACCCGGCCAAGAACCATTCAAGCAGCATACAGGGTTTCATATATAACCATTATCTTTATTGAAGAACCCTTAAAAGAACCTTTTTATTGATCTACTCTTTTAAATGTAAGTCAAAAGATGCCATAGGAGACTCTTCGTTCCCTAAAGAACCTTTCAGTGGATGGTTGTTTATGTCGCAGGTACCTTTATGTCACATAATGTAAAGGTTCTAGAAAGAAAAAACCCTAAATTGGTTTAGAACTGTTCATTATGTGGAGGTACTTTTAAAGAGCTTTAAAATACACTTTGTATTCATGTTAAATCTCCTTTTTATACTTGGTTCTTTAGATAACCAAAAGTGGTTCTTCTACACTGACAATATATATATATATATATATATATATATATATTAAAACATGTCCGAACATTATGACCACCTATCTTATAGTGGGAATAACCCCCCTTGGCTCGGATGACACTGTGGCATGGACTTTATTAGGTGACGGAAGGTGTACAGATGTAGGTAAACCGGTCCACAGTGGCATGTCAAGTGCTAGGTACCACTTGCCGGAGTCGTCGATCCCATCTGGCATCAATGGCCTGTGGGGCATCACTGTTAGGCCGTTGGGAGGCACTTAATGTGCAAGAGGTCCGTTCTCTATACACCTTCACTATGGCGGCTCTAGAACATCCGATAAAGTTAGCGATTTCCAAGATGCAACCACAATATCAGAATATTATGACCACCCCTGGTTTCAAATTAACTCGTCCCGGGACGTCACAGATGCCGCGTGACAGGGTTTGCTGCACGTATAAATAAGCAGGCACACCAGTCAGTTGTAGCAGATTGCAAAACTGATTTCAATGGTGTCCAACAGGACATTATAAAAGGGTACCGGGTGAAGGATGGTACCATATCGGAAACCGCCAACTTCGTGGGATGTTCTAGAGCTGCCATAGTAGGAAAGGGTAACCCAAAAATGGACATCTGGCACATTGAGTGTGTCCTGATGGCATAACAGTGGGGCCCTACGAGTGGTACAGAGCAATTGAAGTGACCAGTCACCTACCAAAGTCCATGTCTCTGCATTTTGCTAGTGTCATCTGAGCCAAGGGGGGTTATATATCGTTTTAAGGGTTAAGGGGTTTTCATGGCATCTTTCTTTTCCTTCAGAGTGTACCTGTCTGAAGACATTAGTGCTGTGTGAGCTTTCCATTTACATGGGCTGCTGCATTTAGTGTTTTCAAGATCTGTGTATTAATCTTTCCATGACATTCCTTCGTGCTGTGCATGATTGTATGTGTGTGTGTAATTCAGAGAGAGACAGACATAGGGAACAAGCACAACATATGCTCTGAGCAATAATTAAGTCACGTTTGGAAGCAGTGCAGCATGTTCATTGTAAACAGAGAAAGCGCACTTTAATTAGTGCTGGAACATATACTCTCTCCCCCTCTGTCTCTCTCTCTCTCTTTCTCTATTGCTTTGCATTCATTCATTTAAAGGTAAAGGTGCGCATATTTGTCACTGTACACTCTGCATTTAACCCATTTGTGGTAGTGAACACACACACACACACACACACACACACACACACACACAGCGGTGGGCAGCCAACTCCAGCGCCCAGGGAGCAGAGAGGGTAAAGGGCCTTGCTCAAGGGCCCAACAGTGGCAGTGGCAGCTTGCCGAGCCCGGGAATCGAACCCACAACCCTGTTATTGATAGCCTGGCGCTCTAACTGCTGAGCCACCACTGCCCCATTTTCATCCAGGATATATGACTCTCAAATGTCCAGCCATCTCCGGTGGACACCCCACACCACTACTCTTCTTTACTTTATAGAGTTAGAGCCTTTGGAAACCTTTCCAGTGTTTTCTCTACATTAGCACATTACAGTTCCACTCTCACGAGGCCTTTTGATCGCTGGCCTACTTTAATGTTCTCCACGATCGGCCTAAGAAAGATGAGTCATAAATGAACTCAGGATAAATAAAGGAGTGCATGGGGCCATTTCCTTTTCAGCCAAGCTTATGGGACTTATATCCAAACAGAGGCAGGTGGAGGACCCTTGCTCTCAACTGTCTCTGCTGGGATGATCCGAGGCCATGCAGTATCCGCAGCATGGCAAACAGGTGCATTATACCCACATTGTACACACAAATGCACACACTCACCAGTTGATTTGAATAGGGGGGGTCTGGTTCTGTATAGTGTCAGCCTCAACAGCACTCCACCCACATTAGTAAATGGACCTTGTCATGTTATTGTATTATTATTTTATTGTTTTATTGTGTATCTGAATTTTGTCAGTCACAGTCAAGGGGCTCTACTGTAGCCGAGCCGTCAATCACGCACCACGTGTCAGTGTGTCTTTGCTATTGCAACAACAGGAAAAGTACACCTTGCGCGACTCGAAATGCACAAAAAGGCATGTACTGAGGCTAAGAGATTAATAATGGATGTGTTTTGGGCGTAACGTGCAATAAACCAATCAGTGTGTCACTTGCCATTCCCTTTACGAGCCAGGTGCTATTGGCGATTTGCTATTTCAGTGGCACCTGTGAACGTCTGTCTGACTGTTTTCCATTGCCAAGATAACAATACACCAGAACTGTACCTGAACACACCTCATTTCGAGACCACCGCTCCCATCAGAGTAGATATATTCGCACCGTTGTTATTTATATGATGCAAGCAGGAAAGCCGTGGAAATAGACTGTTGGCGGGGTGTAAGATAGCAATGACCCATTGCCAAAATGATGCCAGAGTTGTCCATCCTGTTGTCATGTATGCAACCAGAATCTGTGCAGTACAGACCAGAGGTAAGGCCAGACTCCCTACTTATTTGGTAGACCCACCCCCTTCTCCCAGACAGTTTAGACAGTAAAAGTGCAGCTCATGTAAGTTCCACTACAACTCAGCTACTCCACGTAATGAAAAGAAAGGTGATGCAGGTCCTGCAGGCAGTCACTTCCAGCCAAGGCTGTCAAGTGTGTAACCACACCTCCTTATTACTTTTTTTTTAAGTGACAATATTAGCACAGAGAAACTAGAAACTGGAGATGGAAAGTAAGTTTGGAGAAAAATATATGATGGAAAATGACCTGTTTTGCTATTAAAATATATGGGGATGGGTGGATACTGCAGCTGCTCAGCAGAGGCGCTAAACCTGTGGTTGCTTCCCTTTGGTAAATGGTGTGCCGTCCATGTTTTCTAAATCTACAGTGATTGGTCACAGTAATTATCTGTCCGCTATGTCTACATGTGTTCAGGAAACAAACGCTACCTTGAGTTAGCAAGGAGTTGCCTGTGAGGCACGCTATGATAACAGTGGGCCTCATTGACCAATATCTCTCTCTAAGAATTGTCTTAAATTTGTTCTTGAGAAAAGTCCTAACATCAGATTCATGGCATGTTTTTAAACCTCAGAATTTTTCACAGCTCTTATAATGATTCCATTGTGCTTATAAATTGAACAAATCCGGAATAAGAAAATGGTGAATGTCAGAGTCTTCGTAAATTTGCATAAGTAGGTTGTAAGAAGATGAGATGGTGAATAAGGCTCAATGAGCCTTTCTGAGCAGGACAGAGACCCTGTTTACACCTGGCCACTTTATGTGTTGTAAGTATGAGGATTATATTTGCATAAGGTCAAGCCACATAAAAATGCAAGTGCAAACACACCCAAGACTCATTAAAAACAGATACAAATCTGGCCACTCAAACCACTTCAGGAGGTGGTCTGAGATGCATTTAAGCCATGTTATAGCAGTGTAAATGCATCCGTCTCAGACTGTCTGCCCGAATCCCATTTTTGGCAGATTGGATTGTTTCCGGATTGATTTTTGATAGTCTGGACAGCCAAATTTTTGCTAATCGGTTCCAAATCCAGAACGGCCTCTGTCTCTCCTGCTTTTGCATATGAAAGTAGCTTGTTAGCTCCTACGTCGACCCCACAGCAATCCATGCAAAAAGGTTTGAGATGTCTGGACACGCAAATCTAATCACACAATCTGATCATTTGCAAATAACAGTGCGGACATTCATCTCAGTCATCTCACCAGATCTGATTTGAGAAACAAAAACACAGCTCATTAGATGCCATGAATGGTTCTTTGAGGGATACCATTCACCCTCAAAAACATATATAACCCACCTTGGCTCAGATGACAGTAACAAAATGCAGAGGCAGGGGCTGGTCCACAGTGTCACTTCGATTGCTCTGTACCACTCATAGGGCACCACTGTCATTATCTAAACACAGCTCAAGTTGCATTCGACAACTAAAACTCCTCACAGTACAACGAAACACCCACGATCGGATATCAGTCTAACCAGAGACGCATTTGCCTACCCAGTGTAAACGCATGTGGCTCAAATCTTATTAGGATACTGTCCAGATACTAGTCACAGGACGTGACCAGGTGTAAACGGGATCACAGACTACAATCATTTTCCAACACAGCTCACAGCTCTCCTTTTATATCACTGCTGTTAAATATCCCCTTGAATTTCCTTTTCCTTCAGTGAATTGAAACAAAGTTTGAAGAAATATGTAAACACGTTCACTCCCCAGACCGTACAGCCTGTTCTGAAATCACAGTTTCTGTGCTCACAAGAACCCACTCATTTACCTCCATCAATTCCACCTACCACGGTTTAGCCCCACCCATTCACACTGAACTTATAAGGAGTGTTTAAGTTTGGGCAGCTTTTTCAATGAGGCACAACACAGGGTAACCAATCATTAATCGATCTCACCCGGTCACACAACACACACCACAACGTCCAGAAGTCCCAGCAGCGGTTGTATTTTCTGAGAAGGCTGAGGAAATTTGGCATGTCAGCTGACATTCTCAGCAACTTCTACAGGAGTACGATCAAGAGCGTTCCTACCAGCTCCATCACGGTCTGGTACGGAAACTGCACTGCTCAGGACAGGAAGGCTCTCTGCACAGTCTATTTCCAGAGCAGCCTTTCCCTCACTGCAGGACAACTACAGGACCAGGGTCATCAGGAGGGCCCACAGCATTATCAGGGACTGTACACACCCCCAACACGGCCTCTTCACGCTCCTACCATCAGGCTGACGCTACAGGTGCGTGAAGTCCAGGACAGCCAGACTGACAAACAGTCTAGCCGCAAGTCATCAGGCTTGCAAACACATTCCTTCCACTCTGAACTGGCTGAACTCTGACATGCACCTATTAATATAGGTTACTGTTGTATAAATACAGTTTACTTTTGTACTTGCACAATGTCCTTTCTTTTAATTTACTGTATTTTAGTGTAAAGGTGCACGTATTTGTCACTGTGCAGTGTACACCACACAGCAAAATGTGTCCTCCACATTTAACTATTGTGGCAGTGAACACACACGCACAGCTCACCTTTTATATCAGTGAACACACACCAGTGGGCAGCCAACTCCAGCGAGGGTAAAGGGTCTTGCTCAAGGGCCCAACAGTGGCAGCTTGCCAAGCCCGGGAATCGAACCCACAACCTTGTTATCGACAGCCCGGCACTCTAACCGCTGAGCCACCACTGCCCACCCCTATGTGTATATATATATATATATACTTATTTTGTTTCTCTCTTTTTATACTGATATTCATAAGATGATGGAGAAAATGGAGAAACTGCAAAGTCTCGAATCTTGAAACTTGAATTTATCTTACACCAATCTTCAAGGCACAGACACAGCCTGTTTAATTCTAACAGACAAAGAGAGTTTGGAAAGTTGTGTAAAATTATAATTAATTATGACCACACAACCTTTGTAGGGTGAAAGGAAACATAGAACATCTGATAATGTTCTCAGAACAATGAACTAACCATCTCCAGACCTTTACATCATTTAAAGTGTTTCAGAGACAGAAAGCACTTTATTAAACAAGGGGCCATATCCTGCATAAGAGCTATCCAGTCCCACCACTCAATACATGGAAAATTGGATGAAAGGGCAGAGTAAAGACTGGTCAGAGAGAGTCGTAGTGAAGGAATTTACAGATTTTAGGTGAAAGTAAAACCTTCCGTATTTTATACGACTAGATGAAAGATTAGCTCTGGGTACATGTCCACTATACACAGCATGGAATTCGCCTTTTGCTTGAAGTTAACCGAGAATTCTATGCCACGTGCAGTGGTCACATACCGTGAGAGTCCCTATTTCAGTAGTTGGCTTGCATGAACAGAGAACGTACTTAGGCTTTCCAATTGGGAATATAATGGGATACAGGTGTTTACTTGGATATTATTCTTCATTTTAAACTGATCATTTAAAGCATTACCCACCTAGAGAAATTAGATAGAAATTGTATTTGGAATGGCCTTAGTTGGACCAGTCTGTATGCATGGATATACAATATTTTATTTTGATTGAGCGATTAGTCAAATTATTAATGAATTATCAGGCTGCATGTAAATGTGGCTTGCGTTGAATGTCATTTATTAACTGGTCTGCAGTTCACATATGGGGCAGTGCATATGGGGCAGAGGTGGCTGCCCCAGTAGTGGCTCAGTGGTTAGAGCACCAGGCTATTGATAACAGTGTTGTGGATTTGATTCCCGGGCTCGGCAAGCTACCACTGTTGGGCCCTTGAGAAAGGCCCTTTACCCTCTCTGCTCCCCGGGCACTGGAGTTGGCTGCCCACCGCTCTGGGTGTGTGTGTACTCACTGCCCCTAGTTCACTAGTGTGTGTGTGTGTTCACTATCACAGATGGGTTAAATGCAGAGGACACATTTCGCTGTACAGAGTACAGTGACAAATACGTGCACCTTTACCTTAACATCAATAATACAGTGGCTAGTCTCTCCGGACTGATGTGATGAACAGAGGCTTCCAAGTGAGGCCTTGCAAACACTGCTGCACCAGCAAGTCTGACCTCCCTGCCCTTTAAGATCCCTGATTTACAGAAGCTGTCCTACAAGTCATTCTTCTTCTTCCTCTTCTTTTCTTTGTCCTGTTATTTAATCAGCAATATTTGATTATTAGGCTCCAGCTTGTTCACACCAGGAATTCACAGCTTTTAATCATGTGGGATTTTCTCTTTCCTGAGTTTGTTCTGTCAGGTGTCCGGATGTGTGTGGGATGTGTTGCTGTCTGCTAGAGCTCTTGCCTGCAGAGTCTTCTTGCTCGTTTTATAATACCTCATTGTCGCATTATTGCTTATTTACATTGCAGTTAACAGCACTTCTGCACTGCGGTGACTCTAAACAAGTCTGCCTGCCAGCTCTCTGCAGTCCTTGGGATGTCTTGACATTTAACCCGGCAGTAACAGTCAGATGGACTCTTGTCTGTTTTCCCTTTTAATTGGCGAAGTGTGTTATGCCTGAGAGTAAACCCCTGCAGACTCTGCATGAATCGCGCTGATTCCTCTGTAAAAGCCACTCATCTGAAGAGCAGGTAAGTGTGATACACAAAGGCAAGTAGGACCACTTTGAAGACCCTCCCAAAGGACAGGGCAATTACCATTCGCTGCTTACCGGCTATTTATGGCCCAGCTGTGTCTGAGTTCTGCTGTTGTGGAGGAAATGGGAAAAAATGAGAGAGAGAGAGACTCAGCTGAAGGAGAGCTTTATATAATTACAAGACCTTTCATTCAAGAAAGGGCAGAATAAAGCCAGCATTTACAAATGAAGACTGGAGGTCTCTTCCACAAGGCTTGAAGATACTGAAGGACAGTCAGGTATTAAACCTTAAAGCACTGGTGAGAAATAAAGCACAGGTGTACTTTGCCTATGCGCATGTACACACACGTTTGTGTGGTGGACAAGCAGCAGTGACTACCAGGGGTGGGAAACACAAAGATTAGGCTTAAACACACTTCACCTCCACATTTAACCAATCTGTGGCAATTATCACACTCACTCACTAGTGATTAGGGCAGTGAGAACACACACCCAGTGCAGTGGGCAGCCACTATAGCCATGGATGCTGGTCCTGGGGATTGAAGAAGTGACCTTCCAGTCTTAGGCCTGCTTCTCTTAACTTTAGGCCACAACTGCCCCCATTAGCTGAGAGCATGAATGTTGTCACTCACTACCAGTAATGATGCAGCCAAGATTCGCCGCCCAGACCTGGGCATACCACCTTTTTGATCAAGGTAAAACCCTGCACGGTAAGTTTGCACTTTATCACTGTAAATTAAACACTATTTTAATTTACTTGTCCTTTTGACTTCATTACATTCCCACTAGAAAAGCTATGTCTATTAATTCCACTTCTTAAAAACATTCATTCCTACAAAGTACTGATTACAAATCCTAAAGGCCAGGATTTTTGTCTTTTTGAGTTGGCAGGCCACACATTTTAAAGTATTGGGTTTGTTTTATAAAACCATCTAGTCAAATTTATAGCAGTGAGGTAACTTGTCTTTTGTAATGTGGATTAGCATAACATGCTACAAAAAAAAAAAAAGAAAATGTGTAACTTGAGAAAGCTAGTCAGTATTGGTCAGAAAGGAGGTATTGTAAACTCTGTTGTTCTCTAATTGGGTAAGGGGGTGGGGTACCTTCTAGAGGGTCAAATCCAACATCCTCGCTGGACACCTTTGGCCTACAGGCCACACTTTAGAGCTTTTCAACAGATTTCTGCAGAAGAACTGAAAGCAAGACTCAGGATCAGGAGTACCCAAGCCTTTTGTCTTAGGGGAGTCGAAGTGCAATGATGATGGCGATGTGCCCAGGGCCAGAAAGACAAAACTAATATCATCACTGACAACACTTTGGGAAGCCCTGGAATAGATGGTTTGGTTTTTACAGCAATACTACAGAGCAGAAGCTGATCTGAAGTGTTTATCTAATGTAAAATACGTCTTTTGTTCATCTGTTTTGTTCTGTGCATCAGTTTATTTTTAGTATTTAAGTCTAGTCAAATTGCTTGTTGCCATGTTTTCAAGCGTTGTTGGATGGAAAAGTAATTTTTCTTCAGTGTACTTCAGCGTGTTTAAACTAAGGTACCTTTTGGCTCCATGCTTCCACTTTTAATTGAGTAAGAGTTACTTGCTCATGCAGTACTTTCACTTAGGTATTCATCTTTTCTAGCACCTTCCCACCTCTGTTGTTCACACCTGGCGGTGGGACAGATCTTATTGTTTATCTGGAGATAGCAGCAGAAACAGACCACACAATTTCTAGTTGTTAGGTTTGTTCAGACATGGCTTGTCCCAGATGTCTCCTTGCTATCCTCCTTCAAGTTTGCATCCATTGTTAACTGTCAAAAACGTTCTTTTGAAAACTCTGCTATTTCTATTTTTTATAAAAATCAAACCTACAAACATAAACTAAACTAATGCATATTTTTGCAGTAGTCCACCATGTCGGTCACACAGCAGTAAAAAAAAAAACTCTGATTGGCTCTTGCCTGCATCTCAATTTGTTTTTGAGAGGCCGGTGGTTTGATGCTGTCTTTGCCAAAGGCCATATGAAGGGCACATAGAGGACTCTCATGAGCACTTATTTGAACGGCAAAAATGAAAAATGGGACACCCTACTGCCTTGCAGTCCTTGTTGGCATGAGCGAATGTGTCATTTGGCACTGGACTTGTGCTGCCAATACCACCCTTACATGGTCTTTTTAAATTTCATCTTGATTAATTAAGGAAAAAGAATGTGTCTAAATTCCATGCATTTGTTTCAGCATTCATGGTTAAAAGAATAGAAAGAATGAGAAAAATGTCTACTGTCTGATTTTAATGGGCTTGATTTTGAATAGGGTCATTCACACCCGAATTCATGCAGTCTATATGGAAAACTATAGGGAAACCTTTTTTTATTATGTCATGCCTGCCTCTGTTGTCATGTCTGCCTTTGTTTTGGTTTGTCTGCCTCTGTTTGTGTCTTGTCTGCCCTAGCCACGCCTGTCCATTAGTGTTTCCACCAGTGTCTCCTTAGTAGCTACGCCCCCACGCTGTCCTTGGTAACAGTCAGTTGTTAGTCTTTGTATAAGTATCCCTTTGTTTCAGCCTTCCTTTGTAGAGTCCTCTGTGTGTGTGTGTGCACAAACAAACAAACAAACAAATGTGCATGTTCCTGGGTTTGTGTTCATGTTCATGTTCATGCCAGTTTATGGTTTGTTGCCTTCGACTGTTTGGTAGTTTAGCTTGTCCAGTTTGGCCTGTTTATGTGATTCTTGTGTTGTTTATTTGGTAAGCCTTGTGCTTGTGGTTTCTGTTTGTTGGGTTTTGTTTTCCTTGTATTAAAAGATCCAGCGAGTACGTCCTCCTCTGTCTCGTGACATTCCGTGACCGTCAGACCAAAAAATGGACGTAGCGGATAATCCCTGGGCCAGATGTGCCCTTAGACAGACCCCTTCCAGGACTCCCTGTTTGGGTATGTATGGAAGGAGAAAGAGCCTTCCTCCTCCCGAGGCTGCATGAGACGACGTAGGTGGGGTTCCCAGATCTCTCCCTCATTCAAAGGCTTTCCCCTATGGAATGGAGAGGACTTTGAGGGAGAGATAGGGCTTGGCAAAGTCCTCCCATTCCATCTACAGCAGATTAGCCCATTCTGTCCATGCTGAAGGTACACCATATGGCTAAAGGTACACTATATGGAAACTATAGGGACACTCTTCCAAAATTGTTGAAGTAACTGTCTAGGAAAGGGGTTCTGCTAGATTTTGGAGCATTGCTGTAAGCCACTGCTCATCACCCTGACCTTTTCCCCAACTCATCCCAAATGTATTTGATAGAGCATCATCATTCCATAGAACACAGTTCCACTGCTCCAAAGCTCAATGCTGGGGGGCTGTATTACTCTCTAGTCCATGTCTGGCATTAGGCATGCTGCCAATAGCTTCTTGTTTATCTGCTCCAGAGAGTTCTATTCTATTGGCAAGGGGGCTAGAAACTGTATCAGGACTGAGTATAGCTTAAGGTAGCTGAATGTATGTCTACAAGCATTTGGACATTTTGTTTATTTGGAGACTTCACCCTCACACCTACATGAGCTTTTTGGAATTCCCAGTCCAAAACCATGGGCATTAATATGGAGTCATCATCATCTGCATTCACTGCTATAACACAGACACATATAAATATGTTCTGGAAAGGCGTGTGTCTGTGTGAATTTGTTAAAAAATAAATAAATAAAAGCATTTGCGAGGTCAGGCGCTGATGTTGGATGAGAAGTCCTGGCTCAGAATCAATGTTCCAGTTCATCCCAGAGGTGTTCAATGGGGTAGAGGTCAGGACTCAGTCTTGCTGGCACAAAAAAGGGCCCTCCCCAAACACGCTGTCACAAAGCTGGAAGCATGTCATTGTCTAAATTGTCTATGTCAGCTGTAGTAGTATTTAACATTACCCTGGGCTGAAAAACAGGGTCTAGTGGTGGTATGCTTTACACCACTCCAGCTGATACTTGGCACTGCGCGTAGTGATCTTAAGCCCATTTCACACCAGAGGCCTTCTGTGCCGATTGTTATTTCACACCAGAGGTTTTTGCTTTGCCTTGCATAGGAATACACAGCTACAAATGACTTTATTGTTCATGTATTGCTTAAATAAACTTTGTTTAGACCTAATTTGACCATAGCTTTTTAAATGGTGAATTGCTCTCAGGCTCCCCCTACAGATGGAGAGTGTTATTCACTTTTACTTCACTGCTGAAGGATTCAGAACTGGTGTCTGAATGCTGGCGGCTTTTCAGACACAGCGGATCTGCGATATGTGGCACTGCTACAGCATGTACTGCTGCTGTGTACCTTCTGCCAGACGGCAGCAGTTAGACTCTTCTCACTGCTGCCATCTGGCAGAAGGTACCGGAGCATCCGAGCCATCACTGCCAGACTCTGCAACAGCTTCTACCCCTAAGCTGTCAGACTTCTCAACACACAAGGACTGAGCTAGGACCCCCTCTCACCTCATGCACACTTACACACACAACACACACACACTCATCTACACCTCTCTATTGATGCCCCCACAACCCTCTCATCAATGGCCTGGTGCTCTAACCACTGAGCCAATACTACAGAGGAGTTTCCTGACCAGGAATCAAACTGGGATTCAAACAGAGTGCTGAACCCTAGCCAATAGACCACCAGAGAACTAGACCACCTGGAAACTAGACCACCAGGTCTACCTAAGACCACATAATAGGTGACTTGGCTGTGCTAAATTACCCTAAGGCGTGAGGGTGTGGGTGAATGGTTGCATGACACCCTGAAATAGACTGGCTTGGTATTCCAGCCTTGCACCCAATAATCTGGGTTTCACTGCAACCCTGACCAGGAAGAAGCAGTTTATTTGGAGTTTATTTGGTGCATAAAAAAACTACAGAAATGTCATAAGTGGACAAGCAGAATGTGGGCCCCTTTGACTGTTTTATAATGGGGTGGTGGTTTTTGTAGTGTGTTTCTTTTACATGGGGTGGATGGCATCCCGTTGCATCCTTGTATCTTGACTATGCCTCCCGCATAAGCAGGAAAATTTCCACAACTGTACAGTAGAAGAGAGCTGTTCTCATGTTGCATGATTCATGCAGAATACAATATGTGTCTGCAGATTGGCTGTGTGAAAGCGATCTGCCGCCTGCTTGTGAGAAGATGCACGTCTTGGAGAGTGGAGGCTTTTGGTGTCAAATAGCAGGAGGTCAATCGATGCAAAATGTTTTATAATGGCAGTGAGGGGGTGTAGTGGACTACATTTCCACTCCTTTTCCTTTCTCCACATGCTGCTTCTGCATGCATGTGGGAGCACGAGCACACACACATGCAGCTGACATATCGTCTTAATCTGCATAATAATCAGCCTGCCGTTTTCTCGTCCTCTCGTTTTATTTTCTTGTTCTCTCGTCTCTCCCTTGCTCATATTCTGCTCACACCTGGCCATAATGAGGACTCACTGTGTATCTGACTGAGAGCTCACAGGTGGGACCAATTAAGAGCTGGTTTACCGGCACCCATTACAGCGGGCACACTTAACCAATATTAATGTTTCCCCTTATACAACCTGACTGCAACTACCTCATCAACGCCGTGCTCTCTTTAGAGACGCTAATGCCTTAATGTACATAGCAGTGCTAAAAAGAGCAGTCTAGGATTAGGCCTGCAGTTTACAGCCTGTGAGGTCAAACTAAATGCTTGATGATAATAATAATAATCATCACCATATTAATAATAATAATAATTCGAAATATTAATGAGTACATTTTTTATTAACTAGAAAAGTGCATTTCCTGAATAAACACAGAACAGTTGCACAGCTAACATGGACTATTTTAGGTGGTCTCCATAGCTGGTTGCTATGGTGTTACTAGGTGGTTGCTATGGCTTAGAGTGAAGGGCCTTGCTCAAGGGTCCAACCCGGGCATCAAAACCCACAATCCTGTCATCACTGCTATGGCTTAAGTGGTTGCTATGGTGTTGCTAAGTGGTTGCCAAGGTATCCCAGGCGGTTGCTATGGTGTTGCTAAGTGGTTACTAGATAGTTGCTGTGATGCTGCTAAGTGGTTGCTATGGTTTGCACAGAGGTTGCTGTGGTATTCCTAAGTGGTTGCCAGAGTTTCCACAGTGGTTGCTGTGGTGTTCCTAAGTGGTTGCTATGGTATTCCAGCTGCTTGCTATGGAGTTGCTAAAGGCTTGCTAGGTGATTGCTTTGCTATCCACATTGGTTGCTATGGTGTTGCCAAATGGATGATGTATGGGTGCTACAGTGTTCCAAGATGAATGTTGGTTTGGTATTTCAGGCAGCTGCTATGGTGTTGCTAGGTAGTTGATATGGTGTCTTTGGTGGTTGCTCATGTGTTGCCAGTTGGTTGTGGTTGAACCCATGTTAATTAAATGCCTTTTCTAGAACCATACTTTCAAGCCAACTGAATTCTGCGGTTGTGGGTTCAATGCTTGCTCCTGTCTCTGTCTAAACGGTAGGTGAACTGGCTATGCTAAATTGCTCCTAGGTGTGGGGTAATGTGTGGCTCCCTGCTATGGACTGGCACCATGTCCAGGGAGCATTCCTGCCTTGTACCCAATGGTTCCAGGCAGGCTCTAGACCCAACATTTACATTTAAGGCATTTAGCAGGCACTTCACTGTTTACTCAAGAACACCCTTAGCTAGTTTGTATAGACTAGGATCTAAAGATACCTTAGCTTAGATACTACTAAACACAAAAGCCAGTATGGAGACCACAATACTCGACACTACACTTCACCCAAGTACTCTTGGAAGAGATGGGTGAAGCTGGAAGGGCTCTTTGTACTGATCAGCTTTTGACTATTGCCATCAAGTATGGAGGGGCTGGTCCAGTCTTGGCTTTGTAGGCCAGCGTTAGGGTTTTGAATCTGATGTGGGCAGCAGCTACAGGAAACCAGTGAAGAGAACGCAGCAGCGAAGAGACATGGCTGAACTTAGAAACATTGAAGACGACCTGTGCCACTGCATCCTGGGTTAGCTGCAGGGGCCTGATGGTGTGCAAAGGGAGATCAGCCAGAAGAGAGTTGCCGTAATCAAGTCTTGAAGTGACAAGAGACCTGGGTGGCCTCTCTAGAAAGGAATGGTCAAATTCTCTGGATGATGTAAAGGAGAAATCTGCATGACAGAGTCAGTTTTGCAACATGACTTGAGAATGATAGCTGATCATATATGACTACACCAAATACTGCAAAATGTAGGACTAATCAGCTTTTACACATCAGGGTAGGCAGTTGAATGTGTGTGGTCAGCAGGCGTGTGTTGAGTTTAACATGTTTCCTTTGGTCCAGTGGAAATGAGAGAGTCATTTGATAAAGATTAAGCTACAGTAAGAAGAGGAAGAAGGCTAGTGGTCGCTCTCCCCTAAAAGTAGCGATGTCTCTGTGATTATGCTCGCCAGTTGACGCCCCCAACCTCTTTCTAGGCCTCCCCGCTTAAATGACCATCTTACTAAACAGAATATGGTCACGTTTTACCAGCGGAGTGTAAAATCCCACATGTATTGACCTCAAGCAGCTTCTGTGTACATTTCTTCTCAGGGAGCACCACAGAAAATGAACATACACTCATGAAATAAATACACTCTAAAAAATAAAGGTGCTACAAATGGTTCTTTGAGCGATGCTATAGAAGAACCACTTTTGTTTCCAAAAAGAGCCATTTATGATATAGAGATGTGAACCCCTAAATTGTTAAAAACCTTTAGAAGGTTCTTCCTACTCACACATCTGTACGACAATCGTGGTTCTTTATGAAACCGAGAGCAGTTTTTCTATGGCATCACTCAAAGAACCATTTGTAGCACGTTAATTTGTGTAGTACCCCCCATGATAAAAAAAAAAATTATAAGCCAAATTTACAAACTTAATCAATAAATCAATCTGTGACGACTGTGACAGCCACTCCAGAATCTTCCAGGACATCTTTTGAAGCCAAGCCTCTGTGGACTTGTGGGATGGTGTGCTTGGGATAACTGTCCTGTTAGAAGGTTCATTGATGCAAGGGGCAGTGGTGGCTCAGCGGTTAAAGCTCTGGGCTATTGATAACGGGGTTGTGGGTTTGATGCCCAAGCTTGAGCAAGGCCCTTCACCCTCTTTGTTCCCCAAGTGCTGGAGTTGGCTGCCCACTGCTCGGGGGGGGGGTTGCTGCCCTAATTCACTAGTGATGGGTAAAATGCAGAGGACACATTTTACAGTGACAAATACGTGTGCCTTTACACAGAAGGCATGATATTTCTTTCTATGATTTCCTGATACTTGACTGAATCCATCTTGCCCTTCCACACACTGCAGGTTTCCAGTTGCAGAGGAAGCAAAGCAGCCCCAGAGCATCACTGAGCGTATGTTTCATTCTTCCATCCTCCAGACATACCACTGATCCACAGTCCCAAAAAAAGTTGTCTCACTGCTCCACAGAGGTTTTGGAATTCAGTTTTGTGGAGCGCTTTTTGGGCCTATGGACCAGCAACATGTCTGAAGGAAAAAGCTAGCACACCTAACTACTAACTACCAACTACTTTATCAGGTCACTCTAGTAAGTTGCCCAAGAGCCCAAAAGCAGATCGCAAGTTCCGTAAAGAAGTCTCCAACAATTCTAAAATTACATCAT
This sequence comes from Salminus brasiliensis, assembly GCF_030463535.1. NCBI lineage: Eukaryota > Metazoa > Chordata > Actinopteri > Characiformes > Bryconidae > Salminus > Salminus brasiliensis. The sequence continues at coordinate 17,601,560 of NC_132893.1, read as the reverse complement.
ACGACCTATAGGTTGCTGTTACCACAGTGGATGTCAAAGTACAGCATCTGCCATCAGAAGGAGACTGCACAAGTTGGAGGTGTGCAAGGAGAAAACCCTTACTATCCAAAAAAAGCCCATCTGTGCTAGACTTTTCAAAGCACACTGTTTCAGAAGTCCTGGTCTTTGTCTAGGTGTTCTCTAGCAAACCTTGGTCTTGTTTCATTAGTAAATTAGTTTGTGGACAAAGTAATGAATTCCAGTGGAATTAAAGCCCTACCCAGACTCAAATACATTTACAACCTTCTTTCTAAAAGCCTCAAAGAGCTCTTTGGATTTTAGACTTTAACCCATCCAGTGAGCCATTGCTTCGGTGCATGTGGAGCAGGGAGGGCTAGGACAGCTTGCAGAGCCTGAGTACCGAACCCCCTTAACCCTGTCATCAATAGCCCGGTGCTCTAACTGCTGAGCCACCTGCTGATCCTCTAATGGTGACTGGATGACTTCACATGACTGTATATTTCTGGTGTTTATGTTCAGCATTTGGCAGAGCCAAGTCTCCCAACTGTATCATTGTTTCCAGACTACACACAAGGGACGGGTAATGTAAATAAAATAAGCTCCCTGGACAAAAAACTGACCTTCTTTAAGGTGGTAGGAACATCAGGCTCCTGCAGATGGTGTTGCACGAGTATGATCAGGCTAAAGAATGTCTGCAGGGTGTGCGTCAGGATACATAGATTGAGAAGAGGTGGTACAGTGCAGGGAATGTCTTATCCAATCTGTGGAAAATGGTTAATGATTGGAAAAAGGAGTGATTGTATTTGGGTGTGCCAAAGGTCATAGTGTGAAGGATGTAGCTGGATTTTTCCATTTCTATGCACAATTCTGAGCAGAATGTCCTGTAGAATGGGATCCTTGCCACTGCTAGTAGACCAGTATGACCGCATGCTTTGATGCACCTGCCAATTCAGCTACTTTCTTTACACTATAGAAATGCAATCACTCATATTTGACATCTGCTTTGCAATCCTTTTTTTTTCATGGAAACGACATTCTCTGCACTCTACTACATCTTCTTAATCTATGGATTCCATTGCCCACCCCATAGGTATTTATAGCCTGAACATCCTTGTTTAATGCTGTCTGCAGGAGCCTGAGGTTCATACCACATTAAACACGCAAATGACTAATTTTTCATCTGGGGAACTTATAGCAATAAATGGCAGAGCATTATTTTTTAGTAAGAGAGAAAGAGAGAGAGAGAGAGTCAGAGCCCGAGCTCTCCCAAAGACCTTGCCAATCTCTACCTAACTCCATCTCTCCTAGCCGTTATATTCCCCTCCCCAGAGGTTTTCTCCCTCTGCAAAATTCAGGGGATCTGCCTTTTTAATCGGACCTAACTGGTATCATTTGAACCCAAGCTGATCTAACTAACCAATCCAAAGTAATGATGCAGTGAAATCCCAACAGGGACATTCTTCTAACCCATATAAGCAGTTTCTTAAGGACAGCATAGTGATCTTACAATGCAAAGATCTATAGATTGCATTACAAAACCACACATTTCCAAGGTCGGGAAACAAAGCACATCCTGTTACTGCTACAACCCAAAGTTTGTGAATCACTGCAATGAGTACTGAGGCACTCACTGGCTAAAATTCTTTAATTATTTAAGGGAGGGGAATCTTCATTAATATAATATTGCGCACGCCTGTAAAGAAAAATGAGAGAACGCGTGAGAGGGAGCACGAGAGAGAGCTTGAAAGCACAAGACATGGCAGAGCTAACTAGAGAGGGAGAGTCCAGAGGAGGGCATGAACAGGAAGAGATGGACACATGCTCTCTGGGGAGATTTGGTGAAAGAAAGCGTGCAAGAGAGAGAGAGTGAGAGAGTTAGTTCTATGTCTACATAAAGGCTGACCTGTAGGCTCTGACAAGCAAGGAGCACTGCAATGAAAGATTAGAAGCTTATCACAGTAACAAAGAGTGGCAGAAAAAAACAGCAGGTGTCCGTAAGCTGACTGGAGGTTCTGGAGGAATGGAACCGGAGGGAGAGCAGGCATGAAGTTCTTAAAAGGAACTGGCAGAGATAGGAGACGAGGGGAGAGAGCCAGGAAGAGAGAGAGAGAGGGAGAGGTTAGAAAGCAATGGAGGCTTTAATCTCTCACACAAGAAGCATATTGTTATACATGAGTCGCGCCGCAAAATGAGTGGCTTCGGAAGTGTCACAAGATTCAACAAATACAAAGACAGCATCTGGCATTGATATGTACTGGATCTCGGGGGATTGGCCAGGACCAAGTCTAAGTTTGAACAGGGTACACTGCTAGTTGGAGACCAATTGTAATCTGATCCCTCATTCCACATTTGGAGGTGGTCAGGGGCGCATTTGGCCACTTTACATTTGTATTGTGAACCCTAAAGTCCTCAACGGTAATTAAGTCCCCCCATATCAACCGTATCATTACCCTAGTCAGGGTATGTAATAACTGTAAGACTGTTTAGAAACTGTCAGCCTGTGTTTTTTTTTAACAGCTTTAAAATGATGGCGGATTCAGGAAGAAGTACTTAAGTACTTACACGTTCCCTTATTAAGGGTTAGGGTTAGGGGCGAGAGGACGCAACATTGCTAGGCACGTACACCATCCAGTACCAATGCCAATGATGCAAAATGTCTGGATGTAAGTGGGCAGTAAAGACTGGTGGGAGAGAGTCAAACCTGCATGAGGAATTCACTGATTTTCAGCGGAAGTGTCACGGTGTGGTGAAGCTTGGAGGCGGAGGCGGATGTACAAGCAGGGATTTATTAAAGAAAACAAAACAGCACACAGACTACAGAGGAACATAAACCAGGGAATAAACTAAACACTAAGACGAACTAACAAACTAAACAGAAACAGAACAAACAGGCACGGGAAATATAAAGACGGAGACAAAAAAGCAAGCAAAACAAGCCAAAATGACCAGTGCTAAGAGTAACAAATAAAACAAACAGGAAGTTGAGGTGTACTTGGAAGGACTTCTCTTGGAAAGGAGACTCGGGACCACCGTCTTTTAGTTGCAATAAAGAAACATTTTATTCCAATCAAAAGTACAGTGTGGTGAGAGCCCGCCAATTCTCTGCGCCCCTCTGCTCTCTCTACCTAGACAGCGTTTTATACCCTACTACACATCATGTGCTGTTGTATTGTTCCCATATGCAGGATGTCCGCATCTTATCCATAAGGGATATAAATCAGCCTCACCATTGTTTAACATACATGGTCTACATGGTGAAGACACAGCTGGACCCCTTAACATCCCTGTCACATACACTGGAAAGTATGTCCAATCTAAACAACATCCTATATTTGTTCAGTTCATGTACAGTTTATCAAATTAGGCCTGGGAATGGATCTCGCTCTCCTTTCCCAAGTCTAACCCATTGGCCTCACTATATTATTCCTCAACCCCATACCGTTCCTTTAGGTCTATGAACATCTGCATAGCTAATGAATATACTACAAAGTCAAATATTCGTATGACAAGGCAGTCATTCAGGATTTTCTTGGTTTGATAAAAGCATCCACTGCACTCCATCTGCTTCCTTTGCCAGTTCCAAGCTCCAAAAGGCCTTTTAAAAGGGAATATTTCTGAGAGATTTACTGTGAGAGTCCCTATTCCAATAATATGGCATGTTTCTGTTGTCTTGCACATGCGGAGAACGTACGCACATGTTGCAATAAACGGGAATGTATACGGATACAGGCTTTTATATGGTTTATATGGCTATTAGTCTATACATGGCCGTTAAACTGATTATTAAAAAAATTAAATACCTCGTTTAATTGGACAGAAATTGTATTCGGAATGCCTGATTGAGGTGTATACAGGGACGTATTCTGATTTTTCTGATTGAGCCATTAGTCTGTAATTGTTAACGGATTATCAGGCTGCATGTAACCGTGGCTACTGTGCCCACTTCTTTTGAAAAGAAGCATTTCTGTGTTTGCTTATGGACAATTAAATATCATTAGCACACTCTGGCTAAAGTGCTGCTAGTGAAACAGTGGCTGACTGACTGGGACACTCGGACTGACTCTCAGCTGTACATACAGCCTGAGCTACAATACAATGAGTCAATGAGCCAATAAACCTAGTTGTGAACTGTGTCAGTGTTCAGTGCTTGGATTAGCCCTGCAGATTTACACAAAGCTCTAACTGCTAACATCAGCTTGTATCTTAGTGAGGTCGCAGTTAAAAAATAAGAATACTGTGACAGACATTTGGTAAATTCCCCACAGTGTGGAACACCGCTGTAGCTTAACCACCGTATGCAACCACCGTTCCACCCAACATCACTCCTAGTGGGATGTTGGTCAGCACAGGCATCTGTTATACTGTTGTACCATAGCCTTAAGCGACTCTGCCATTCAGACACCCAGGGCAGGTGGGTTGCACCACTTAGGTGCCATGGCAAAGCCTGGATGCTTGTCTTCCATGCATATTTAGGGAGGGTGGGTCAAGTTCGAATGGCTCTAGGTACAGATCGGGTTTTGACCATTCATTGCTGTAGAGTACAGAGGGACTGGTTGGCTCTGTTGGCCAGTGTCAGGGTTTTGAATCTGATGTGGGCAGCCACAGGAAGCCAGTGGATTAACATGGTCGTGCTGCTGAGTTCTGATCAGTTCAATTCAGTACAAGGGCCTGATGGTGCACATAGGAAGACCAGCCAGAAGATGAGAGACTGAATGAGTACCTGAGTGATTCAAATTTGCAGCAAGAATCGAGAATGGTCACACACTGGTCATACAAGGCTTTGTGCTTCTGCAGATTGGGTATCCAGTGAGTTGGTGTCCATCAGATCAGCCGTGCTGGGGTATCATACATAATATGATGTACTGCTTCAGATCGTTAGTTTGCTAGTTACTTTAGAAAGCAAAGGAGCGGTCAGGATTGCTGCCTTACCCGACGACATTGCAGGGCATTCCAAATGAAGGGAATTTAACCAACTGAAGTTCACAAGATTAGTGTGTGGGGACTACAAGGACCCTGCTTAGAGACCCTGTGGGATTCTGGTTCGGCTGTGGAGTTTGACTCTCTCCCAGTTCGTGTCGACAGGTCAGTATCCGTGTGAATTAGGGAGAGTGGATTTCTTTTACTCAGCGGCTGAACTCAATTAAACAGTCGAACACGGATTCTAAATTCATTTGTAGGGACAGATTAGAAGCTTTATTGGGATGGAATATTTGACACCACTAGTCTAAAGGATCTATGAATGTAAGGATCTACAATAAAAAAAGAAAATAAGATGGAATAAAAGAGGAGAAGAAGACATGATTGGTAGAGAAGATTGCAGCGAGAGAGAGAGAGAGAGAGAGAGAGAGAGAGAAAGGGATAAAGTAGAGTCATAGAGAGAGGGGAGACAAGACGGACAGAGGGATGAAAGTGTGCTCTGCCCTTATGGAGATGATCAGGATTAAAAGATAACACGAAGAGAGAGAAGAGTGGAGGTGTAGGGTGAAGGCCATGTGGTCTGGCTTTAAAACTGATCCCTTCTGGCCAGGACACAGTGGGATTAGTCTGCATGTGTGTGCATGTTAAGTGTCTAACATCATGACATCTGCTCATCAGGTGTTTGTTAAGTCTTAACCTGCACCTGGATTCTTCTCATTACCCACTGTGAAGCTTAAAGCCACTGAAGAGTAGAGTCATAAAACTTCGGTCTGAACTTGAACCGAAGTGACTTTTCCTTGCTTTATCCAAGATCTATTGAACACTGGGGAACAAAAACTGCCTGTTTTTTTTCTTTTCTTTTAATAAATATCCTGCGTGAACGTCAGCCTACGTCTCCAAGCTCCACCAAACTGTAACATGAAGAGCATGTCCGGAGCCGAGTGGAGCTTAACACTAATGCTAATACACACGCTATAGAAACCCAAATCATAGCACAGTCACCCACTATGACACAGATGGAATTTGTGATCACACCGGTGATCAAACACACACATGAGCACACATGTCTGGAGCGGTGGGCAGCTATTCCGTAGTGATGGCTGCCCTGGGGAGGGAAGAGGGTGAACGGTCTTACTCAAGAGCCCAACAGTGGCAGCTTGCTGAGCCTGGGTATCGAACCCACAACCCTGTCATCAATAGCCCTGAGCTTTAACTGCTGAGCCATCTTTAAGCTGTGGGAACTGCCACAGCTGACCCCCTCATGGTCATTGGATCTGAACAGCATGTTAACAGACACTGCTGACAATCATATTGATAGCCGCTTACCAATAGTTTAACAATAATTGTTATTCATTAGTTGTTTAATCTTTAGTATAGAGTTGATATGTTTTAATGGCCGATTAATTTTAAAATAACCAATGAGAAGTCAGCTATTTGAGCTCCTTATAATTTACATATAATTTACATAAAGGTCTGATGGCTGTGACGGAGTATACATTAAATTTACTGATGATGAAACAGAAGCCATTCAACATTTGAATGCCACACAAAAAGGCATGATTACAAGTAATTCAAAGATTACGAGAAATAATAATAATAATCCATAAGAGGAACAAAAGCAGACGTCTGCCACACAGCTGTTGACATTGTGAAGAATCGTTTACAGTATATTATTATTAGTAGTAGTATATTTTCACCATGTTTAACAAGAGGCTACTTTTCACTGACACACAAGCCTGTCAACGACAATGTGCTTTGGGCATCTTCGAACATTAAAGCCCAGTATTTTGGGTCGCACTTTTATTAGGTCATCTTTTGCACTGTTGTGGGCAAATGTACATCTTTCAGCTAGAAAGCGATTGTTAAGCTTGTGGATCAAAAGACAGAAAGTCTGTTCTTTGTAAATGAGAGCACGGACCTTGTCATTATTGAAAACGGCTCGGAGATACCTTTATTATTGGTTGGAGGACACCCCAAATGAATGGAAGTTAACGACAGATCCCCTTGAATGGTTGAATGGTCCTCTCATGCCTCAGCAGCTCACTTTGAGTGGCATGCGTTGGAAGGCAAAAGCTTGATACAAGTCCATTTATTAGATCCTATCATCATGCTATATTACCCCCCCCCCCATGACATTTTCCTGCGCTCCTCCTAACCCCTTGTGTTTTTCCCTTCTTTCTGTTTTCTTACTTTTGCGTTCACATGTTTTGAGATGGCCAGTTCCACCTGTTCCATCCTGGTTCCATCTTCTCACATTTTCATCTTGTCTGGCTTGAAGCCACATTTACTGTTTTATTTTTCTTAATTCCGTTTTGTTCTATTGTTGTTTTTATTCCTGTTTTGATTTCTATTATGATCCGGTGTCGACCTGAGAAGGATGGGTTACCATTGAGTCTCTGTTCCTCTCAAGGTTTCTTCCTCTCTACCCGAGGGACAGTTTTTCCTTGCCACGTTGCCACTAGCTTGCTTAAAAGAAGTTGGACCCAGATCTCTGTAAAGCTGTTTTGTGACAATATGTGTTGTAAAAAAGTCTATATAAATAAAATCGAATTAAACTGAATTGAATTAAATGGTGAAAGGCTGTGGGCCTGGTCTGCAAGGAGACTCTGCGGTCAGGAGTGACCCCATGCCCATACACAACTCTGCACCTGGTTCGTTTAGAGACCTCTGGTTCATGTCGTGTTTAAATGAACCGCACCAGAGTTTGTTTAGAAACGGGCCGAGATCCACCTTCTCAGGAGGGCCAATCAGAATGCAACTGGTAATACCCTGATAGTTGTGCCCTGCTCAGAACACAATAGATCTCTGATATCTGTGTTTATCTGGTCAGTGCACCTGATAGAGCCAAGCCCACAACAGGCATGACTTTATCGTCCCATAATAGATGTTTAAAGTACTGAAAATAAGGAGGAAGAATAAAGCAGGCAGAAAGGTTAAAGCGGGAGTGGAAGAAGACCAGTGAGAGTGTGAAAGATAAGAGACTAGACGAGACCTAAATATGCGGTGACCCTACCTGGACAAATGTGAAAAGCTGCCTGACGTGAAAAGTCTGTACAAATATTTCAAGCTGGAAAGGTGAAGCACTCGAGGATTTTCATCTTGCTGAAGCCCCTATCCTGTCTTCTCTCTGTCCGTTGTGCTCAGCCAGTGAATAAATGTTTACTTTGTTAGATCTCATTCCTGTCTGCGCTCGTGTCTGGAGGGGCGGAGGGAGGAGGAGGAGGTGTGTGGGGGGGCGCTGCTTGTTTGTGTTTGCCTGTTTGTAGTTTGTTAAAAAAAAAAAAGGAGCCAGAGGGAGAGTAAACAACTGGAAGATGGTGTCAGAGTGGGAGAGAGAAAGAGCGAGCATCTCCTGCACATCTGCTTCTGCATCTTTAACAATTCAAGCCTGAATAGTAATGGAGATCACTGACACCAGACACACATCGGGTGCGAACACTGCACCCTCAGACAACCGCCTGGCTGAGTATTCCCCCTATATACAGAATTGTGTCAAGTTCCTTAAATAAATAAATAACTGGTATATTTCTCTAGATTTCTCCACTCCCAGTATAACCTGGCTCCCAGTTTCAACAGGTTTTAACATGCCCTTGTCCACTCGCCCTTTACATTTCCCCTTCGGAGGAATTCTCAAGGGCATCTAAAGGGCCAGTCCATTACTTTATTATTTATTACCCCCTTAGAACAGCGAAGGATCAAGTACACAACACAAGTGTTGACCTCAGAGGCAGAATGTTTCCCAGAGTTTCCCCATTTTGAACCTGAAAAGAGCCTCAAACTATGTTAAAATGCTTAATAAGTATTTGACTCGCTGGGCTTTAGGTTATTAGGTACTCCATCTGTAGCAAAACTTCATTATTTTACTCTTCCAGTTTGCTAATTACCGAGCTAATGGCTACACAGCTAAAAGAAACACAAATAAAGGAGATACACCATGCTGTTAAACCAAAGCTCACAGTCCGACCAAACACTTATTCACAAGTTTAATGGATCCTTTCCCCATCCCTTCCCCCTTATCTACTGCAATTGATGACCTACAACCTATTTAATTTGATTACTGTTGGAGAATAAATATGACATCTTTAGTTTTGGGAATAAACATTACCCAGCAGAAAGAAGCTGGTTAAGCTGGTTGACCAGAGCATTGAGTATTTATTTGTTTGGATTTGATGGATTTGCTGGTCTACCAGCATCATCGGCCTGACCGAGCTGGACAATCAGCATGACTGCAGGCACAGGGTATGTTTTCGCCTAGGTGACCAGCTTTTCAACCACCTTGACTATCGAAGACCAGCTTAGACCTCCCCAAATCAGCTCCCAGTAAAAGCTGGTCTCGAACTGGATTTTTCAACAGTTACTCTGTGATGGATCAGTGTGGACTGAAGACCTAGGGAGAAGACGTGGATTAACTGTAGACTGCTAAACCTGTCTAAACCAGTCGCCTTCACCAACTATCAAAATCAGCTTTATCTTTTGTCATTTCAGCCGTTTCTTTCACTTCACAGCTACAGTAACAGTAATATCATTTTAGGGTTCTAAAGAAACCAGTAAGCTAGTAGCTAGTATTGTATGTATGGATACAGCTATATTAATTCTAAAAAAAAGCTGGTCTGCTCTTATTCAGCAAAGTGATTTTTAATCATCAGTCTCCAATTAGCATTGTTTTGGAGGATGAACTGTTCCAGAAATCATTGCAATACATGATAATATTGTCATTTAAAGGCCAGTTTCTGCCACTGATATAATGCAAATATAATAGCATCATAATGCAGTTATACCACATTGACATTGGAATTGTAATAGAAAAATGTTTAAATATCATAACTAGCAACAAATCTAGCCACTGTTTTCTGGTGTTATTGGAGACTTTTGGAGACTCCGAGGAACACACATGCTCTTCAGTTACTGTTCTCAGCAGCGAGTTTCTTTCACTTCACAGCTACAGTAACAGTAATATCATTTTAGGGTTCTAAAGAAACCATGTAGCTAGGAATGTAAGTATGGATACAGCTATATTAATTCTAAAAAAGCTAACTAGCTAACTAGTAAGCTTCTTAAAGCTTTTAGAAATTTTTTTAAACATTTGATATGTGGGTCCAATCATTGCAATTTCTTAAGTAAAAAAAAAAAAAAGTTTTAAAGTTGAGTCATTTTCACTGTTTTAGTTTACATAAAGTAGCTTGTCCAGAAAAGGAAGATTTACTCATTAGCAGTACCTCTCAGTAAAAATCTAATTAATTAAGTATGATTATAATCAGATAATGATGTTTTTTACCCTCTGGGTGTGAAACACTACTGAGTAATGCTTTGAATGTTATGAGGGCATGCTGAAAATAGTGACAGAGACTGTGATTTCCTAATCTCGGGTACTGCACACATGAGCGGTACCCTCAAATGTGATAAAGCTGATTTTGGTAGCTCTGCTCAAAGCCTATAGCACACCTATCAAAACCATGTTTCTCAGGCTCTTATTGTCTTTGAGTAAGAGAAACCAGTAATACATGATCAAATATACATGTAAAAGCAGCCACCGCCTCTTGCTAACAAACGCCTGTGTTGGCCAACATCGCTTAAGAGTGATGAGAGGAGAGAGTGCCATCTACTCACTCAGACAGAACACAGCCAATTGAACTCTCTAGGACGGAAATAGCAATCTTGCTTCTCGTTATTTCTATGTTACTCATCTAAAACACATCTGTACCAGTCAGAAAGCACAATAGGTAATTTCATTTACTGGTCCTTCCAGTGGAAAGGAACAGCAAAGGAACAGCTAAATCAGAAACACCATTTAAAAGTTATGTCACTCTCTCTGCTGGTCTCTCTGAACACATTGCCAGTTTTACTGATTAATGAAAACTGCTGAAGTAAACAGATGCAAAACAGCTGCACGCAAAACATCTTTGGGAATAACATGTAAAGCTTATTGAGCTGTTCCTGAATAAAAAGCTGGTCTGCTCTTATTCAACAAAGTGATTTTTTCATCAGTCTCCAATTAGCATTGTTTTGGAGGATGAACTGTTCCAGAAATCATTGCAATACATGATAATATTGTCATTTAACTGATATAATGCAAATATAATAGCATCATAATGCAGTTATACCACATTGACATTGGAATTGTAATAGAAAAATGTTTAAATATCATAACTAGCAACAAATCTAGCCACTGTTTTCTGGTGTTATTGGAGACTTTTGGAGACTCCGAGGTGAACACACATGCTCTTCAGTTACTGTTCTCAGCAGCGGGTGCTGCCGTGAGCCCCAGCCCACAACACTCACAGTGCTCGGTCTCACAGTCAGAGCAGACCCACACCGCTCCACATCCATTTGGACTCGCTCTTCCAAACGTTCTGGCCAGAATTTTGCAGCCCCTGGTGTGAAAGAAAACAGCTATTAGCTCACAGACATACAACATAGTTCAACATATTTAACTCCGATATAACACAGCGTTTCTGCAGCCTCCAGCTCGCTTCCGACAGAGAGCAGCCGAGAGGACAGAACAGCACGCTGGATAAAAGCCAAAGTCTCTGTGAAAATACACGCAAGTTAGCACAATATCCAGGTCAGCGAAAGTGATCGTGGTCATGTCCGTATATTGTGTACAGTCGATAATGTCATTATTGTGACCGGCCTGAGCACAAGCATGTGGATATGCTGTAACTGCGTGTAGTAGAAGACAGAGTGATCTCCAAAATGCATTATTTTCAACATTTTAAGCGAGATTAATGTATTATTTTTGTGATGGGACAATTTGAGAGTGGAACATAGAAATAAGCACCATGCAAGAGATTTGAGCTCTCAGATGATATTTACTAAGGTCCCAGAACTTAGCTAATTAGCTAGCTTGTTTGGGCTATGGCCTGATCGCAGACGCCAGAAGAAAAGACCAGATGTTGCCAATGTCAAAACTTTATAAATATTCTGTCTCCTAAAAATGACTACGTGTCTGACGTGTCACACTTCTGTTCTGCTGTCTTTCTAGTTCATGGCCAAATAGTCTTATTTCCCCATGTGCATTTAAAAGAGCCCACCGTACCCAAACTACCAAGCCCACCGTAGTTGTGAGTTAACGTCATGCTGAGTTCATTTGAAAATGTGACTCAAGCAAACCTGGTTATCAAATGTGGCCAAAAACAGTGGAAAACACTCCCAGAACATCCCTGGACTTAGCAGTCTCAGGTCTGAGGCTTTATCCTCTAAACGTGTGTAATTTGAGCCTCAGTCAGCTGCGGTGTTTAGCATGCTGGCTAGCTGAGCTAGCTATCTTAATATAGCTATTAGCCAGCTGACTACAAGTCCAAACACGGCAGAACCTCAGTCTCAGTTTGCCTTGCTGTTACTCCCAACACCAGCTGCTTGACTTTGCTCTCTCAAACGTCGAGTTTTTAGTCTCGACACTAAATGTTTAGAAGTTTGCTTTTTGTCAGCAAGTCTTGAAGACTTGTTATCCGGCTAACTGAGCTAATGCTAGCTAAGCGGCTTCTCTCTCCTGATTCAGGGCAGCTTAACATTTGCAGTTGTGGCCAGGCTGACAAAGAGTGATTTAACACTTATTAAATTATAAATATAAAATTGCGCTTGTCCACTTAGCTAGTTTTTTCACCCTGTGAGCAAACTGAACTCCATATTTGATAATTTTTTTCAGTTTAAAAATAGAGCAGGTTGAGGTGGTACAGAGGTCCATAAAAATAGCTGCAACTAACAGCCCCACAACCCTTGTAATACAGCATACCGCGGTAATACTTTAAGGCAGTATGGCGGTATAAAAAGAGTGGATACCCAACCCTACTTGTACCGATCTGTTCCCATGGGCTCCTCTGAACAACTACCTAAAACTCTGAAAATCAAGTGACTTGATGGCAAAGCATGGGGAGCTTGTTTAGCTCTCAGCGGTTGCAGCGGTTCAATGAAAGCTGTGTGTCTTTCTGTATTGGCAGAGAATACACACCAAGAGCCCAAGTGCAAGGCTGCTCAATCCTGGTCTTGGAGATCTCCCACCCTGAGGAGTTCAGCTCCCACACAGCTGACTCTAATGTTCAGAAGGCCTTCATCACCTGGATCAGGTGTGTTAGAATCGGGGTGGAGCTAAACTCTGCAGGGTGGTAGATCTCCAGGACCAGAATTGAGCACCCCTGCCCTAGTGTGTATGATTTAGGGGCGCATCAGTGTGTCTTTGCTGGCGTAACGGTGGGCAAACTACACCATGAACTATGTCTCTTAATTATACATAGGTGTGTTCTGGACGTAACGTGCAATAAACCAATCAGCGTTTCACTTGCCATTCCCTTTAAGAGCCAGGTGCGGTCGGACTTTGATGGATTGCTATTTCAGTGGCGCAAAGAGAGAGGTGTACATGCCAAGATAGCAATGAACGTCTGCCGGCATTGTGCTTATATTGTGTTTTCCGCTGCCAAGATATCAATACGCCAGAAATGTACCTGCACACACCTCATTTTGAGACCGCTACGCCCATCATCGTAGATATATTCGCAAGGACCATTGCTATTTAAACAATGCAAGCAGGGAAGGCGTGGAAATAGACGGTTGTCGGGGTGTAAGATAGCAATGAGCATCGCAACGCGTCCTTGTGCGGGGTTTAAGATAGGGCCCTAAATGTTTTAAGTGTGTATGTGAGTGCGTTACTATCCCCCTGTGTTTTTGATCTACTGTGTATTACTGGCTATATTAAGTAGTGCCTTGCCTGCACCTGACCTTTACCATCCACTATCATTGTCTTTTAGATTCACAAATGAATGAATGAGTATGGGAGAGTTTTTGGATAGCAGTTTTTTTTTTTAATTACGCTGTTGAAGTATTTTGTCTACATGGCGAAATATTGTGATAAATATTGCATAAATCTTAAAATGTTATATAATGATATATATACATTATTAGAGAGAGAGAGAGAGAGAGATAAAGCACATAGCTCTATTGAAACTGAGTAGCCCATTGTCAAAGCACATGATGGTTTTGAGTCCGGCTCTTATTTCTGACACGTAGCTACTTAACATGCAGACTGAGTGGCTGAGGCTGGATGATTCAGCAGCAAACTGCTGTTTCTCTATAGATGTATTCATGTTGTTCTGGTTTATCTGCTCCACTTGCTGCCTCACACTCCCCCACATGAATCACACAGATTCACAGAAGTGGCCCTAATGATGAACCAATACAGATGTGCAAATACCCAGTCCCCTAAAAAACACTTCAAAAATCAATGCATACGGAATAACCATGTGTACAGAAACGGCGTTTGTTTCATTCGGGTGTTTAATGTGGAGTTGGTTACGCTGGGTTACAGCAATTTTGCTTTATCAGACACCAAGGATCTTCAGTCTTTTCCTTAATGTTTCTCATTAAAGAGCACCATTACAATCCAACTGTGTCTCAGAAAAAGGAAGGCACAGGCCATTCTAGCTGTTCTCAAATATGATGAAAACGACATTTGAGGATATAGAAAGGATATACTGGCGTGAGTGTATGTCTGTATTGTGCAGTTATGGAAGAATAGTAGGTTGAACCAGTCTGCATCAGGCTGCATCTCTTCACTGAGTTATTTACAGCCATTTATGTCCTGATGATTGTAATAAACGCATTTTATGGGCTGAGATTGCTGATCGTTAATCAGTGCTGATGGGCCATATAGCAGAACCATGGACAGCAACATTTCCCTTCAAAGAATGAACCCATATACTGTATAAGGCTAATAAAAACACTCTCAGCAGAGCTTTGCAAAGAGTCCAAAATAGATCATGGGGAAAAATATACATAAAGTGTGTGTGTGTGTGTGTGTGTGTGTGAGAGAGAGAGAGAGAGAGAGAGAGAGAGAGAGAGAGTGTGTGATACAGACCATTTGCTTAAAACAAGAAGTACACTGTATGTGCAAATGTTTATGGACACCCCCTGTAAAGAATGCATTCAGCTACTTTAAGTTGCACTCATTGCTGACTCTTTGCTGCACTCATTGCTGACATTAACCCATTAGCACCATGCTCAATGTCCCAATACTTTTGTCCATATAGTGTAATACACACAGCCGCTGTAGCAACTCAAACATACAACACAGTATTTCGAGTCATAATCCTTTTGCACAGTTAGTCTTTCATAACATATAAAGAATAAAAGTCTGTGCAAAAGTTTGGACACCCTTAACTGTCTCAAAGGCTCATGCTTTTCATTGGCAAACCCGGCCTGAGATGTCAGCAGTTGTAATTAGGAGCTGTGTGCTGAATCAGATTTCCAAGCTTTGCATGCCTCTGTCTGGCTGGAATAAAAATCTACAGCCGCACTGGACTTTTGCAGATAAGACTGGACACCCTTGCTATAAGCCAAGATATTATATATTATCATTTTGTCTGTGGTTTCTACAGTGCAGAACTGTTTTTCATGTAAATTCCACCTTGCTAACTGTGAAACATGGGGGTGGACGAATCATGCTTCGGGGTTGTGTTGCTACCAGTGGCATTAGCAGTATTGTCTGGATGGAGGGAAAATACTCCATTGAAAGGCTGCTGTCTGCCACAAAAAGGGTTTGCAAGCTGTGATTTCTGTATTAAGCACTGACTGTGTAAGATGCCTAAACTTTTTCAGAGGCCGCATTGATTATTTTCATTTTAATAGATTTTTTTTTTATTCTACATTAGGTCTTTTGTGATGGTCAAGACTTGTACTTAGAACATTAATCCAACAGTGCTTACTGAGGGATACTGTCAGGCCCTTGTTATCGCGCTCTACCCCGGGGCGATCCCGAGCTGCCGCCCACAGGCTCAAATAAGGATGTGTGTTTGATTCCGTGTATCGCTTCATGTTAATTTACGATCTTGTGTGTTTGGTTTATTTCCTTTGTGCTCACATGTGGTTTGGTTCTGTTGTTATCGTTCATTGTTAGGTTCATGTGTTTCACCTGGGACTGGGGGTACTTAAGGAGACTCAACACCATGGTTCAATGCTGAGAATTGTATTGTTTGGAACCTTGAGGTCGCCCCGGTGTTTTAAGGTCAGCTTCGGCTCAGTATCTACGTCCCAGCAAGGTGACCCACGTTCACGGCAGCACGCTGCGGTTCCAGGTTTGGTCGGCCTTGCCGTTTTGCTTAGTGGCTTGTTCCCCAGCTCTCCCCCCCAAACACATACAGGTTCAATTCACAACAACTACAGGTTAGAGCGAGGCTCCTTAAATGATCCCAGTCCCAGGTGCAACACATGGATACATTCTCTTTATAGCGCTGGTCCAGTTAACCCCTTTTTAACCCAGGCCCTGCCAGTAGGATTTCATTCTTGTCCCCCTATTGGTTTTCCCCTCTGTGCTTACTGTTCACGCCAGCTCAGCTCCCGGTTCCTCCCAGTCCCAGGTTTGTTTTGTTTCGCCTTCTCGTTTGTCACGTTTGTGTTGTGTTTACATTTGTACCCAGTAGTTGCTGCTTCTTTTGCCTCATTTGCCCATTTATGTTACCTTGGTTTTGGTTAATAAACAACTTGCTTGGATTCCATCTCTGCGAGTGTTCATCCCTCTGTGTCTGGCCTAGCACGCCATGACAGATCCAAACAGTTGGGTATTTTTTAGTAGCTTTTTAATATATTGTGCATGTCTAAACATTTATCTCTAATTTCTTAGTAATACATATTTTCACAGCTTTCCTTCAGATTCATGGTCTAACCAGTAGTATTTGAATTGGTGGGTCTTTTATTTGGAAAAGAAAAATAGGTAAGTAGGAAAAGGCAAGGAAGTCTGAGTGAACACTTACTACAGGGGAAAGTAAAGAGAGAGAGAGAGAGAGAGAGAGAGAGAGAGGGAGAGGTACATTATGAGTGGTCTAGTGTGTTCAGGTGTGTGTCAGTGTGATTTATGGAAAGGAAAAATATTGTAATGTAGCTGTGGGCTGGAGAAGGACAGTGAGCGAGACAGAGATAGGCTTCATCTTTCATAGCCAATCATTACTCACTGATTTCAACAAGTCTTCAAAGATATATGAACTCTGTTTCTGTCTTTAAGGCCCCGTAACATGAAGGGACATGTTGACACCTGATGACACTACATGTGTAACCACTGCAACTACAAAAGGAGAGCCACTTCATTCTTTAGGTAGGCCAGTACTTAGCATATTGTAGCCAGAGGGGAATTCTCAGGGCCTTCTGAAGTCATTTATCTGAACTGAAAATTGTTTCTGTTTTTATTTCATAGAATCTTGCAAAATTGTTTCAAATGCTAATGTTCACAGCTCAATTTAGTTATTTCCTAATTTTATTTATTTTCCGAACTGTTGCATTATCGCAATAGAAATATGATATTTTCATTTTTACATATATTTTTATATATTTATGTATATTTTATTTATTTAAGTACTGCTGTCTGGGTAAAACTGGGTCCTTGGGTACCACAATTTCGTTCCACCCCATGTACCACATGTGATGCGAATGACAATAAAGTCTCCTTGAATCCTTGAATCCTTGAATAGAACATGTAATACTGAAAAATGAGTGCTTCATCATAGACGTGCTCATAGACATTCTGTTGCTTTAATGATGCACTCTTATTCCATTGTCACATTTCTCTTGAAAACACACAGGAACATAGATTTTAACTGTTGAGATATAAGTAGAAATGGACAGATCAGTGTTTTTGGGGACGATATCAATGGCTGATATTCTTTTAGCTCGATCAGTCAATGTCTGATACCAATTGAGGATGGGGGCTGGATGCCACATTTACGATTCCAGGCAAGCTTAGCAATTCATCATCATGCAGGGCTTCTGTATTCCTCCTCACTGTCTCTCGAGATGTATTGGAGATGGGAGACTAGCTAGTGCTATGTGGGAATTATGTTCCCGCATTGTCTCTCAAGATGAAATGTGCTTCACTTTTTGGAATCAATTACATTTAAAACACTGTGGAACACAGAGAGACCCTAAATAGAGAACTGCAATGTGAGTGAGCTCAGAGTGGAAACCCTACCTGCTGTACTTTTGGCCGTGGTTAAGTGTGGTTAGCTCTGCTGTTCTCTGAAACTCACCGTACTGGGCTGAGTGGTGGACTCTCAAGATGGGTGTACAGTTAGTGGTGTTAAAAGTCTTTACTCTGCTTCCCCACAAGACAAATTAGTTTTAGTTTAAGTCAGACACGCCTAGCTAATAAGTGCCTTTAAGTGCCTTTATTATGCTGCTCTCTTGTTTGATTTAGCTGCTGTAAAAACTGCCTTTCCCCGTGGGATAAATAAAGTAATCTATCTATCTATCTATCTATCTATCTAGCTAGCTAGCTAGCTAGCTAGCTAACGACTAGCTAATACGGCACATGGCTTTAATGGCTTCTGCAGCTGTGCGCACTGTAGCGGTTGAAATGTATGTTCATGTTGTTCTACTGTGTTCACGTATGTCATTAGTTGACTGTAGAGCTATATGCCATAGTATGTTACATACCTCAGCACCTTATCCACGCTGTGTTGGTTTCCTGTGTCTAATGTCTGTTGTATTTATTGCATTGTTCTGATCCCATGTTAGCACTTTATGTATATGTACTGTATTGTATCTGTTCCAGGCTGCACCATAGTTCTAGAGGAACATCATTTCGCTCCACTGTGCACTTATACTCAAATAGAATGACAATAAAAGCCTCTTGACGTGACATAATTGAGGAACTGCAGCGTCCTGTGAGTGGAGGAGCCTCTTACAAAGATACTGTAATCCTTAACTCACAATATGACATCCTCATCTATCTGAAGAGACAAAGAGCCAGCTGCAGTTCTTGACCAGTCGCTAAACTACCTGACCTAACTGTCCGTTGTTTTTATTAACTGAACATTAGCTCACTCACATTTAGTGAGCAAGAAGAACAACAAGCACTAGCATGTTTTCCATTCCACTTTAAATTAAAAAGTATACCATATTTGTAGCTGTTTAATCAAGAATATGCCTGTATTAATCCAAATAAATTAGTTCGGGTCATAGAAGTAACACTTTTCAAACACATTTCACATAAAACATTGTAAGATATTGTCAGTGTATTGTAAATGTTAGACCAATTAATAAAAGCAGGAAGGTTTTATACTGACTTTCACTTAAATCACTTGGTGTACAAGCCTGCTTAAAACCTTTGAACTTTGTTCATAAGCTTGACTAAAAAGGATCAGAGTCAATAGGCAGCACTATTCCTCTTAATAAATGACCTCTTGCAATTCCTAATAGTGATTATTTAAAGATTCCTGATTTTTTAAATCAGATCATAACAACACCTGAGATTCTCTTGTAGAGCAAAACAATGAATACAACTTAATGCTTTACTAGCATTTAAAACCTATATAACATCATTTGTAACGTTTCTGAAACTGCTCTCAGATTTGGCTTAAACCTAGAACCACTGCATTTCCTTTTAAACGGCACACCACTAGGTGGCGTACTTCTAAAACTATGGCACGCCTTGGAAGCCATGGTCTGAATCTACTGGTCTAGAGTTCGTCTGGCTCTCAGGCTCTGTGAACAGATGCATCTGGAATATGATCTTATCAGCTCTCAGGACTGGTAACATTTGAGATGTATCGGCTAAAAGTCGGCCAGTAGCCAAGCGTTTTTTTAAACTCTAGATGCCTTTGCTAGCCTTCACCCTCCCAGTGCTGTGTTCAAGCTAGTGGAAGGGGACAAATGGATCTTCACACCATTTTGAATAATTCTGTTTACATCTTAATTGTTCAATTACATGGAAATTGTGAAAAATCTGAGATATTAGTTTTAGGTTGTAGGAATGAGAAACACATGTCTGGAACATCTGGCAGTTCTGTGGTGTTTAAGAGGTTAAATCCAATAAAGATCCAATGAAAAATGTTGAACTGATAAAGGTAGATACAGTCAAGCTAACTGCCCCTGGACAGAAAGACTTGCCTGTCAGTTTAACCACCAACAAAATGAGGAAGAGACAGTGTCTCTTATCTGTGTTATGGAGGACGCACCTGTGTGGACTTGGCACAGCCCAAAATCCCAGATTGCGTTACATATGGAGTTTGTTACTCACGAGTCGACTCGCCAAGTCAGTACTACCAAGTACACCAGTCCAAAGTTGGTGTACGTTGTACTGAGAATCGCTCTCTTTCTCCTCTCTCGTCTCTCACCTCTCTCACTTTCCTGTATGTGTTACTGGCTCAAGTCGCAGCACTTTTCATAATGCACCGATCTGATTGGCCTGAGTAGCGTCATGTGATATTTACAACACGTGATTGGTTTGGGAGATTGTTGGGCCACTACGGTTTGCCTGTCCGGACCTCTGCTCAAGAGTACATTTTGCGCATAGCCAGACACAAACTTGACTCCACACCAGCAATGTGGAGATTAGATGTTTCCAATAAATTGGCCAGTGAAGGCATTTCTCACTTGAACTGAACCCAAATAATTCATTTACAGTGTACTAGGGGTTTAAGGTACACAAAAGTCATGGTACGGTTCACAAAGGCGGGTTTAGATTGGTCAGTCCGGCCTGAAAAATGTTACTTCATGTAGTAACAAGAATAACAAGAATATGAACTACTTTTATTATTTGTTTAAGTGATATTTTTTTTTTCCCACAGTAAATGATTTGTATGAGAAGTGCACTCTCTGGCCAATTTATTGGAAACAGGTCATTTTCACATCCTATATCTCACAATGTGGGAGTGACACAAGTCATCAGGATTGACTTAATCATTACGTTACAAACAATAACAAATGAACACAGAAAAATGAAACCAATTTCTATTTATTTGTCACTAAAATATGAATATATAATAACTGTGCTGGACCTCGGCACAGTGTTGTCTGGGATCAGGACTTGTATTCTAAAATTTGAAGTCTGTGACACTAAAGAGGAGCTAGCAGCCCTTCTAGGTTCTCCTTATAAGGAAGACGAGCATGATGATGAGATGATAACCGGTCAATAGCACTACACTTGCTGTTTGATATGTGCATCACATCTGTTAGTTACTCTGATCTGAGTGCTCTGAGTTATGAAGCCTAGAATACCAGCGGCGTGAGAATCGGGTTCCGTAAAAATGGATCGGCCTGATACCCGATCCAGCTGGTTTAGTTAGTATCGGGACCGATATCCGATCCTAGTATCGGATCGGTACATCCCTAGGCAAACTGCCCCAGACCTATAATTGAGAAACAATTGAGAACCCCACGCCAAATCTCTGTTGAACAGACTGGCATTCAACAGTTCATCCATTCCATGGCGGTTTGGTACAAATACACTTACCGTTACACCCTTACTGTGTGAAGTAGGCCTGCATGGCAGGAGGCAAAGAAGAGGAGAAACCCGGTGGGGTCTGAGGTGTCTGTATCTGACTAATTATGTTCCACTAATGAACCTTATCAGAGACAGGAGCAGGAGGAGAGGAGGAAGATGTGAAATGTGAGCGAGAAGAAAGAAATAACCTTGAGTGAGAATTTGGGTGAACGGCTTCGAAATATTGCAGCTGCACTCTCATCTACTCGCACCCATACCAAAGCAAAGCAGGCCTCACTAATGACATTTCAAGCATTTCTACTATTTCCATAATCTTACCTACTGAAGTGATTATGTTGCATCATAACAACACTAGAACTATTTATACCAGTAACACACACACACACAAACATGAACACTCAGGCAATGAATCAGATACAAGCACTGTCACAGAGTATCCAGTGACCAACCAAAGTGACTCAGCTGTTACACAAGGCCATATATAACCATCATATAACTGCGCCAGATTCGGATCCAGAAATGAGAAAGGGGCAAAGGAGAAAGAGTGAAGACAAGCTAGACAGAGAGAAAAGAGAGAGAGAAATGAGAGAGGTGAAAAGGGGGGGGGGGAGAATGAAACAAGTAACCAAAGAAAAAATGAAAGAAAAAAAAAGACGAGGATATGAAGGACGAAAAAAGAAGGAAAGTAAACAAGACAGGCCGACAAAATAAAGGAATTGGGAAAAAACTAAGGAAAAGAAAGAAGAGAAACGAGAGGAAAAGAGAAAGGAAAAGAAAAAAGTGAGCAAATAAAAATAAATCAGACCAAATAGACCAAAAGAAATGAAGGACAACAACTAAACCAGGAAAGAAGGAAGGAAGGAAAGACAAAAAGGAAAAAAAGGAGACAAGAGAGGGAGCGAGGGAGAGAGCGGGGCAGACAGAAAATAAGAATAGAGTCTGAGAAGTGAAATCCACTTAAACAGAAGCACGATGTTGAAATTTCATTAAGGCTAAAGGCAGAGATAGTGGATTTCAGAGGGAATATTCTTATTAGCCATCCATGACTCTTCAGCAGTGTGCTCTGTAGAGGCCTGCAGAGAGGATTGAGAGAGCAGATTCAGGAAGCCTGTTGAACAGAGATAAACGGACTGCAGATTGGGGATAAAGAGATTGAGCAAAAGCAATTAACACTCCGTAATTATGATCATTGGTAACCTTTTTGATGGCGAGAGAGCGCAACCAAGCCCAGACATGTTTATGTGTGTGTGTGTGATTGTGTGTGTGTGTGTTTGTGTTTGTCGGAGAGAGCTTCTTTTAGAGAGACTTGAGCACAGTCTTTACCCCAAGCTTGGAAGCGCAGTTTTGGCAAATGAGCAGCAACATCCCGTTTCCTCAGACCGACTGTTAAGGTGCTTTTCCATGGTCTTATGAAAGGAACCGCTACAAAAGAAAGGCTGTCTAGGCCTGGCTTAATCCCCCTTTGTTTAAATCCCAATCCAGAACGGGTGTGGCTAACAGGCCATTTGCTGATAAAGCGCCAAAAGAGGCTTTGAAGCCGCAACAATGCTACAAGACCGCTTAAGACTTGCAGTGTGTAAATACTCTGAGGTCTGAGGTGCGGGGCTAACGGGGCCTAACCACTGTGCGGCTGTGGGAATTTCAGAAATCGAGGCTGGTGAAAAGTTGGACGGCTACTCTGTACAAAATCTGTTTGCCCACAAATATTTTCCATTGTAGCAACCGTTGTGAGTTTGGACAAGAGGCCCAGAGGTGGACAATGAGGCATTTCTAGACTGCTTGTTGTACTGGGGCACATAGAATTTAGAGGGGCACAGGTGTACCCCTCTGCTTACCTAATAATATTACTAGTCAATAGTAATGATGTTATGTACGTATAAGTAATATTATTAACAGCTAAATTATGATATTATGATATAATGATATTAGTTATTAGTAATATAATTAGTTCTTCTTCTGTTTCTTCTTATTATTATATTATTGATATTACTGTCACACACATGCATGAAATATGTCTTTGCGTCATCAGTTCATGTTATATACCCTGGCTTTTTAACCCTGGCTTTAAAATGTGTAGTGTACTGCTATACTGGCTACACCTATACACCGATTCTGCAAGCTAGTCAGTGCCTCTTTGCCCAGCTAACATAAATAAAGCCTATGCTAATATATCTGATGCATTTGCTTGATTTTTTTTTTCTTTAATTTTTACATATTTGTGGTGGGTTATACAGTTATAAGGGGGCCTATCATTACCTTGTCTGTTGCAAGGCTGAGTATCCATTATCCTAAATACCCCCCCCCCCCTCCAAAAAAAATAAAAATAAACTCTGACCGAAAAGCATTAGCTGCTCAAGCATTTGGAAAGTACATTATAAGAAATATAGTGTCTGTCATAAATTTGCATGGCGTGTCCTGTAGTTCTGCCCAGAAATACAGTATAAAATTTTACCACCCAGTATATTGGGCCTAATGGCAGTGGGCAGTCACAAAGTACAAAATGCTTCAGAACTGTTTAAAGCAGCATTATGTGAGAATTGGCATTTCTTGCTCCTGGGCTCCCCCTGCAGTCAGAAAGTGCTAAAGGTCACACTCTACACAGCATTTCTGGACAAGCTGAGAGATACAAAACCTGATCAGTCACTGAGAGTAAAAGAAGCATGTGGACTGGAGGTGGTAGAGTACTATTACAGGACTGTGCACAAATATGACTGTTATTTTAAGGTCAAAAGCTACATAATGTTGCTTTAAATATTTTTTCAATAGTGTTCTTATAGGGTTTTCATTTTTGTGAAACTCTTCTATCCACTCCACTACATTTCAACTCAAAACACTGCCCTGCTTTTTACCCCACTACATTCTGCAGGATGAGTCATTATTCATTAAGAGGGAGAAAACTGGTCTATCTAAGGGAATACATAATGCACTTTTGGATTGAACCAAACCAATCACTCCGCTGCTTTCACTGAACCCAGACCCTACATACTGATTTTCCAATCTCGCTGGATCCTCTGATTCAAGAGGGTTGAAATTTATAGTTAGTCGTCAGTTATGTAGCCAAATGATCCCTGAATTTTGACACAAGTGGACTTCTCATTAGCTTGAATATGATTTTTTTACCTGCTCAGAAGTTTGTCCATACTGTGTAAAGTTTGCACAAGCACAGCTCATATATTGGTCACACATTCAGCTACAGAAACAGATTTCTTTTACCAGGAGTGTCCAGCAGTGTTACCAAGATTGCAGACCTCAGCACTTTCCATTGTTTCCCCGGTATTCACAAACTGTGTGGAAGTCAAGCAACCCCAAAAAAAGGCCACTGCAGAATATTTTGACCCCTATGTATATTCATATGAGGTCTTTAGCTGTGTGTGTGTGTGAGAGAGAGAGAGAGAGAGAGAGAGAGAGAGAGAGAGAGAGAGAGAGAGAATCAGCATTATGTAAGTATTAACTGTGGTAAATACATAAATAGCTCTTTTCTCTTGCTCAACTTAATTCAGGATGCTTTACTGGCTTGGCAAATAGTGCTGTGTTTGCATGACAAGGTTTGAAACTAATGAACAGCTTCCACATTAGGCATTGAACATGCACTTTTGCCAGTGCTGAGTCTGTACCTTGTCCCTGTCATCCTCTATGACATGCTAAGTGGTCAGTTGATTTTAGGGCCCTATCTTACACCCTGTGCAGGACACGTCGCAATGCTCATTGCTATCTTACACCCCACCAACAGTCTATTTTCACACCTCCCCCCTGCGATGCTTTTGCTATCTTGGCAGCGGAAAACACAGGTGAACACTGACTGAAAACAACCTAGGCAGATGTCAACAGTCAGACGTTCATTGCTATCTTGGCAGTGAATTGTCAACACAGGCATGTGCCCATTGCGAGTTAACCCCTGCTTGTTACACACACATGGACATGCAACTGTGCAAACTTTTACATCAACAATATATTCCTTCTGTCTTTGTAAATGACCGAGTGAACAAGCAGGTCAGTTTCCTCTGCTGAGTGGGGTTGGACACGTCCAGGTAGCTGCACCATTGAAATCCACCAAAGTCAGACCACACCTGGCTCTTAAAGGGAATGATAAGTGACACGCTGAGTGGTTTATTGTGCGTAACACCCAAAACCCATGATTAATTAAGAGACTTGGTGCGCTTTTGCACATTTTGAGCCACGCAAGGTGTACTATTCCCATAGTTGCAATAGCAGAGACAAACTGACACGCCTCTAAATCAAGCTGGGCGGTGTGTGGTTGACAGCTCCCCTTAAGATACCTAAAACAGGGCTCATAGTGTTGCTAGATGGTTGATAGTGGGTGCTGTGGTATTCTAGGTGATTGCTTTTGCATGCTTTGTGGTTACAATGCAATTAAATTGAATTCACATTTATTTATATAGCACGAAAGTGGTCACAAAGCAGCTTTACAGAGGTCCAGGCCTGGGTCCAAGCCTGTTTTGAGCCAGGTCAACCTATCCTCATCTTGGTGACACCAGATAGCAGAACAAATAAGAGACAAGGACAACTGAAAATAGTGAAAAAGCTTTGGATAATCTGACATCAGGCCATAAATGATAAAAATATGAATGAAACAATGTGAAGATCCAGAGCAGGACGGCATTGCATGGGCAGCAGAGTAGTGGAGAGCCAGGTCAGGTAATCCTGGGCAGAACTATAGGAACAGGGCATCTTGATACATGGGAAACAGACAGAAATAAAGAAAGAAAAAAAGATGGAGAAGAATGAACAAAGACAAAGGGATTAGGAGGATTATGGCAAAAACTGGTGCGTTTACACAGCAGGGGAACCAGGACCAGAGGGTAGGCAGGCACCAGCACCCAACCACAAATGGATTCGCACCAGCAGCAAGGAGACAGCAGGGGCAGGTCAGGACATGGGTGAGGCAGAAGAAAGGGTTGAAGAAGAGGTTTAAGAATATAAATAGCTGCCCTGTTTTTAACCCGGCATTTCTACACAACATAAATGCAGGTTTACCAATCTTAGACTGTCTTTCCATCTAATTTCCAAGAAAGAAATTTGTCCATTTATTAATAACTTATGAAAAAAAAAGTTGCTGAACTTTTTAACCTTGAGCAGCTGAGTGTGTGTTTCTTTATAAGAGTTTTGCAGTCTCTCTCTTTTCTGGGGAGACCGTTGTGATGGGAGGGGACTGGAATTGTACAATAGACTCTGTTAATGATAGAAATGATATGGGCTGGACCACCAGATTAGGTCTTTCTGTGAAAGCTTCACATTATACGTCACAGCCACACTGGGTGCAGCTACCTAGACCCCGGAACAGGACACTGTGAGAATTCATGATCTCATGGTTAATCACAGTGCTCCTGGGCTACAGCCAGATTTGGCCATGATGCGAAATTAACTAGGTCAAATTTTAATAAAAAAGGATCAAGATTTTTTTAGCCAAAACATCAGTCCCCCGAGTCATTAAATAAAGCTGATGGAACTGTCCCCACAAATCCTGTTGAGCCAATGCAACTGCCTGCAGGTTTTTATTCCAACTTGTTTGCAGAGGCACCGCCAAAGAGGTGTTGTCTGGACACTGCTTTGACCTTTGGAGAGGTCACATGGGCAACCTGCTGAGCTTTTTTAGAGTTATTGGGAGGGACCTGTTAAGTGCTTTGTAAGCCAGCTTTGACACTAAAATATTGTCCTTTTTCCTCCGCACTTCTGGATCCTGTCCCGTTATATTGAGTTTTCATTGAGCTTTCAGGTTTTGGGGATGTCTTTTTTATCATAGATTAGAGTGCTGTACATGGGTGCTACTGCATGATTGAAGTATTCTGGTTCCAGTTATAAGTGATATTAGGCAGGACCGTCAATTGTCAGGGCAGTGGTATTCTATTGCAGTTAGACCCATCCTCTGTTTGCTGGGGAAAAGGTTAATGGATTTTACTCAGTGGTGCAGGCATGGAAGCTTTCCTCATTTTCAAGAGATGGCTTCATAACTTCATAACTTCACAACTTTTTTTTGGGGGGGGGCTCTCTTTTCCAATCCCACCCTCCCAACAATGTCCCGGGTTACTGGCACATTGAAAGTCTGCTTCATTTACAGAGTGAAGCTGTCATTAGTGACAACTGCCATTTGAGGAGAGGCTTGGCTTGGCTGAGAGCAGAGCAGCTGGCGAACACGCCAGACCTCAGGTCAGTGTGACCCTTCAGCTTCTGTTGTAGACTGTTTGGGTGTTAACACCTGCAGAGGACTGTCAAAGTGGAATGATTGACTTTCCAGAGTTGGTGGTGTTGGTAGTTGGTAGTGCAGACCCCAACTCTTGGGTACTTTAGTGGCCTCAAAAAGTCACTATATTTTGCTTGCCCAAAAGATCTTGAACTTCTGGAGTTGAGAGAGTTGCAGGAAACCAAAAAAAGAGCTGGTTCAAAAGACCTGGGAATGGGAGATCTCCAGTTGAGAACTGTATATGGAACAGACAGACAAGTGGCATGGCTTGATCCTTCTTGAGACTTTCTTATATTGCATGTACGTGGTTAAGAACTGGGGTTTAACACTTCTAGGCTTTAACACTTCTAAACCATAGTTTTTTTATTTAGTCAAGTCAAGTCAAGTGGCTTTTATTTTCATTTCAGCTCTGTACACATGGTGTCACATGGAACAAAACAAAAACAGTACAATACAGACAAAAACAATACAGTACAGGACAGACTGCAGAAAGTGCAAGAGGTAATGTGTCTAAGGTGCATAGATATTTAACAGGTAGGTATTGGTAATAAGGTGCAAAGAATTTGCATGGAAATTTAACATGCTATGATGTTATATGCAGACAGCATACTGAGGTAGTAAAGTGTAGAATGTATAAATAAGATAAATAGGATGCAGACAGATTAAAATGCTATGGGTAGTGGGGGGTTTAGTTCAGTCTCTGTTGTTTAGAAGTCTGACTGCTTGTGGGAAAAAGCTATTGCAGAACCGTGCAGTGACCGCACGGATGCTCCTGTACCTTCTGTCAGACGGCAGCAGTGAAAAAAGTGGGGTCCTTCACAATGCTGATGGCCTTACGGGTTCAGCGTGTGGTGTGAATGTCTGTGACAGAGGGGAGAGAGACTCCTATGATCTTCTCAGCTGTCCTCACTATTCGCTGTAGGGTCTTGCTGTCTGAGGCATTGCAATTCCCAAACCAGGCAATGATGCAGCAGCTCAGGATGTGTCTTTTGGAGGTCGCTGATAGCGCTGTAAAGTTCGCTCAGAGCAGAGGTAGCATTAGCGCTATGAGCTAGGTACACTGCTACTATGTACACATAACTTCGTTGTCAGCTCCCTTGGTAAATAAAAAGGTCTGGCTCTGACAATTGCAAACTCCACTAGGGGTGAGCAGTAACTGGAGACTAGCACAGCATTATTACACCATTCTGTGTTTATGTAAACACACACTCCTCCACCTCAATCTTTGCCACAAATCAGCATCAGCATCACACAGTAGTAAAACCGAATTCAGCCTGCGTATTTAACCCATCTGTGGCAGTGGACACAGTCACTGGTGAATAGGACAACGAGAACACACACCTAGAGTGGTGAACAGCCACCTCAGTGCCCAGGGAGCAATGGGGGGATCCTGGAGGTGTCTTGTTTAAGGGCGCCTTAGCCATCAGTGTTGAGGGAGGAGACAACTGATGTTCTTTCCTCCCCCCTGCCCCCCACTTCCTGCCGGTCCAGGGGATAGAACTAGCAACCTTCTAGTGACAGGCACATATCTCTAAACTTTAGGCCACCACTGCCCCCAAGCATCAACTTGTTGTAGTGTGGTTTTGATTGATGTTTCTGTGTTGTATTTTAGGGATTTCTTGTTGGTCTTTAGAGACAAAAGGTTGTGTCAGCCCCCTCTCTCACTCCACCACTGGGAAATAATCCCGACATGGTGATCTCGGATGACAAGTGGGAGGAAAGTAGGGATGCACCGATCTGATACTAGGATCGTATATCTAGGATATACAAGGATCAGGTATCT
Source organism: Salminus brasiliensis (assembly GCF_030463535.1). Lineage (NCBI taxonomy): Eukaryota > Metazoa > Chordata > Actinopteri > Characiformes > Bryconidae > Salminus > Salminus brasiliensis. The sequence continues at coordinate 17,572,460 of NC_132893.1, read as the reverse complement.
GATCATTAGTCTGATCCAAAGGACCGATCTATTCACTGAACCCGATTCTAGGCGTCATAATTTAGGATCAGTGTAACCTACAGACATCATACACATATAGCAAACTGCAAGACTCCCCCTATCTGATCAGCATGGTGCCCTCAACCTGTCATCAACAATCAGTGAGTAATCCAGCTCCATATAAGGAGAACCAAGAACTGAGGAGCTGCTAGCTCCTTTTTAGTCTCATAGACTTCGAATTTCAGAATAAAAGTCCTGAGCCCAGACAACACTGTGCAAAGGTCCAGCACAATTATTCTAGTTGTTATTCTAGTTATTATACAGTTATTATATTATTTTAGTGACAAATAAATATAAATTAGTTTTATTAGTTATACAAACCGGATTCCAAAAAAGTTGGGACACTAAACAAATTGTGAATAAAAACTGAATGCAATGATGTGGAGATGGCAAATGTCTATTTTATTCATAATAGAACATAGATGACAGATCAAAAGTTTAATCTGAGTAAATGTAACATTTTAAAGGAGAAATATGTTGATTCAAAATTTCATAGCATCAACAAATCATTGTAAAGTAATCAATCCTGATGCCTTAAGTATCTCCCAGGTGGTCAGGCAGATGGTTTATTAATTCAACAATGTTATTGTATCGGTATCAGGGATTAAAGACTAACCAGGTTTATTATGAATAAAACAAGATCACATATCATATCATATACACCTGTACAACTCTATTAGGGGCAGTGCTACTATGGGAGTAATGCCAAACATTGAAACCCGTGGACCGCCGGTCAGATGGCATGTTTTGTTTATTTAATGAGGTTCTGGTATTGTTTTGATGTTTTAATCTGTTCAGTTCAGCAACAAAACCTGGATGCTTGTCTTCCGTGGATCTTAAGGGATGGCGGGTCAAGCCGAGCCATACTTGAGTCTCAAAGGGCTCTTAGATCGGCTTTTGGCCGGTTTTAACGCTTGCTTTTCTGACTGTTTTCGGTGATGCTGTAATCAGTAATGTGTACGACAAAAAGGCAAATCAAATATGTAGTTACTGTCCAGGATCAAGGGAGGAAAATGCAAATGAGATTTTTTTATTTATTTATTCATTTATATTTTTTTTTATAATAATTTAGACATGAGTGTCCAAACTTCTGTCTGCAACTGCATTCACTGTAAACAATAGTTTGGAGAAGAAAACTGCCCAATCATTAAATGGCCAAAGTGTGGTCCTTTGGCCATTTTTACGGGAAGTTACACTGATGGTTCTTATTTATTTAACAAATCAAATTATAATATTTTTTCCTGATCCTGAACAGTCATATATTTTATATATTTCATATATATTTTGGTTATATAATAGACTTTAATATCAACCTCACAAATAACATGGTCCGAAAACATGCAAGCTTTAAAAACCTCTGAACACAGTCAGCTACAGTCAGAAAAGGGTCAAAACCAGAGTGATGGATAATAAACAGAACCGGCCAGAACTAAGATGAAAGAAATCAGGGCTTTCCAGAGACGAGGAACAAGAGATTCAGCAGTGATTGGTGAAGCCAAGAGTCCCATGATCACCAGATGTTTGCTGGGAGTTGGAGTTCTGAGTATGACTTGGTCCATTAGAAGAACCGGTTTGATGAGAGGAGTGCAGTTCTGCATTGAAGCCGCAGGGCTAAGCTTAAAAGCATTTACAGCTGCTGAGGTTGTGCACGGTTTGCCTCATTCCGCTATAGTGACTATAGTTACTATAGTTCAGTCACTGTAGTAAAACAGATAAAACACTGCTGTCATGTGTGAAGAACTAACAGTGTTAATGATTAATACCTTCAGTGGGTGTAAAGGTGCAGTTAAACACAAGTGATGCGTCAGTGGTAGAACCTGGAAAAAAAAGGATGAGTCAGATCTGAGCTGTTTTCATAATCAGTATGAATGGTGATGAAACGGGGAGTTCACACAGCTGCAATTTGCTATAAATGTCGCCACTGTCACATTCAAACCTCATATCTCCAAAATGGTAACTTTACAGGGGGAGGGAAAAAAATACTTTTAGTGGAACATCATTCAGATGTGATTCACTGTTTAGTCGATTTGAGCTGTTTCTAGTGGTCCATTCATTATGAATGGACCACTAGACACAATGTAAAGAATAACTGCCAAATTCAAAAAGTAAAGAAAAAAAAAGAAATATTCGCTTAACTTACTTTGCTTAATAATGTCCGGCCCTGGCATATTTGCTTCTTAAATAATGATCCTGTTAGGTCACTTAAAGTGCAGCTGTGTGCATGAGGTGAATGAGTGTAAGCCAGCCAGCAACTGGAAGTGAACTGAAACTACTGCGACTGTCAACATCTACAGCAGAGCACACAAATAGGCCAGCATACGTGCTGTCTGGATGGCTTCTCCATTCTGGATTTAGCCTGATTCATGCAGAGTTTGTCTAATGCGGCAATAATATCACTTATAACCATTATATAACCATATAGGGGGAAGACGCACCCCAACGAATCATATATAACCCAGTTTTCTCTGCCTGCGAGCAGAGCCGTCCTTAACTTGCATCTAAATGCTTGTTGCTTTCAATACAGGTTGCTCAAAGGCTTCGTGTGCCCAAGTATTTGATTGATTGATGTTTCCACAACAGGGTCTTATTTAGGGTCTTTGAGAAGAATGTTTTTACTTCAGTATTGAGTTGATTTTTAGCAGTGCTTATGGTTTGGAGGAGCTTGGGTTATGAAAACATGCACTTAAAAGCATAAGATCCTCGAGAAACCTTTGGAGGTTCTTCAGTGTAAGACCATGAAACCTCAAGATTTTTTTTTCCTTGAAAAAAAACCTTCCTTGAAGGTTCCTCAAAGCACCTTAAGCAGTTCCCACAGTTTTAAACTAAAGACAGTGGTGGGGAATCAGAGGTTGCCATGTCTGTACGGCAATGCATTAACTTTACTTATCTAATTTACATAAGTACCTATGTTTGTAACACTTTAGATTCAGACCAGGCTTCGTTTATTAAGAGAAGAGCAAGACTAATCCAAAACAGCAAAACTGTCAAAGAGCCCAAGGTCAAACATCAAATCCTAAACAATGTGTGAAGGCAAACAAGGTCAAAGTCAGGGAACACCCAAAAACAGGGTAGTGAGGCACAAAAGGTTCAGTACCCACACAGATAACAGGAAACCTGCTCAATATGCTAAGGTGCTAAGCAAATACCAATATTTCACAATAAGATAGAGGAACAAACAGGTATATATGAAGGCTAGGTGAAACACAGGTGAGTAGTACTCTACTCGTACTAGTAGAACAATTTAGTACTCTGGCGGTGATGAGCATGGGGAAGGTCTGCTAGTCTGAAGTCTGGAAGATCATGACAGGCAGAGGCCAAAGTACTGACAGCTCCAGACAAGGATTGTTTTTGATGAGCTCTTCAGAAGGTTTGTTGGGGTGGACTGTAGTAATGTAAATCATTTGAGAAATCTATGAAATGTTGACAAAACCAGCAGACAATTTAGCGAACAAATGGTTTGTTGATGCCAGAGAGAGTCTTGAGTCTCACCTCACTGAATAGTGTATAAAAATGAGTGTGCCACTTTTGGAAGGGCATGCATTAGTGTAGTTAGTAAATTGTAGAAGTGTGCAGTAAAGAGGAGACCAGAGTGGTGTTCAAAGCAATGCTGGCACATTTCAGGTCCTACAGAAAGGACCTTTCTGACCGCTTTATATGGCAGATAAACAATCACTCACTTAAAGCAGTGTTATGTAGCATTTTTACTTTATTTACCCTAGAATAACCTCTTCACATCGTGTTATATTAATGCTGAATAAAAGAAAAAAGAATAGCATCTCCATTGTTGCTGCTTCAGTCTCAGAATGCTGCTACTGCACTGTAACTTTGGTGAAGCTGCATGTGACCTCATGCATGATGATGTGTAACCCGAGTCATGTTTGTGTAAAATTATGTAATATTACTGGCCACTTGCTTCTTTCTTTGCCACTGCTGGGTCTGTAAACTACACTCGGTAAGGGGTAAGAAATGTGATTTGTCTTCACTGCAGGGAATTACACTTTCCACCTGTAGGAGGAGCCCATGTGCGAAAAATGCAAATTCTCGCATAATGTTGCTTTAAAAAATAGCATGAACAAAATGTGCTGATCAGTAGAATATGGGCAAACCAACCAAGTTTATAACCTACATGAAGTAAAAATGTATGTCACAACAAACCCCTATGTAAAGAATACACACACATTCCATTGCTAATTCTTTTTATATTGCTTGTGATTTGCGTAGAAAGTGGATGGAAACATCTCTGTTCGTGAATGGTTTCATTATGCAGAAACGATGCCCCCAATTCCCTTTTAAACCCCGATCATGATGCCAGAAACCACCTGGCATGGAAAATGCAGAGCAGTTCAGTCAGAAGAAGATGGTCACAGCTTCATGTTTAATAATGGAGAAGATTGCGTGCTGGTGGTGGGTTGCAGGCAGAGTTCACCACAGCTGGTTGTAATGCAGAAAGTCCTGAGAGGCACGCTGAATCTGCCACATCAGCGCTCTGCTTTATCTCTCCCCAGATTCGTTATCCCTTCTTCTTCTGGCAATTAGGCCTGCTGTCCATCACCTCTCCTCACGTCTGCCTCGCCTCTGCATCCCCGTGTCTTCCCCCTTTCTTCTATTGATTCATCCCTTCATACTGTCGCAGATGAGGAGGATGAGGATGATGAGATCGTTCTATAGGAAAGAAAAAAAACACTAGCCAGGTTTCCATTCGAACAGTTTGCAAATGCTAAAAAAAATGTTTGCAAAAAAGCAGAATAAGTAAATATGGCTCCCTAATCCGACATCCTATTAAATTCCATCTACGACAAGTCTTCGTAACTAAGCCATTTGCAATCTTTTCATGGCTGTGTTATTTGCAGTTCGAAAACAGGACAATAAGTGGCCCACCTAATGCTGGCTGAAGTCTCTGTGGCACCCCATGAAGCCCACCGTACACCTGGGAGCACGAATGTAGCAGACAGTTCTGGGAGAGCATTGCAGAGCAATTTTTCAGATTATTTTTTTTTGGGATTCATCACTTCCTCAGAACCTCAGAAAAGTTGTGTGTCACGATCAGACCCTCCGTAGGGCCAATAGTTTCCAGTCACCCGCTATCCCATGCCAAACTGTAGAAGAATCATGTGACGTGCGGCTAGGTATTTCATTGTTAATTTGAAATGCCCTTTTTTTTCACTCTTTGACTTTAGCTCTATGCTAACTTTCCTGCCTCGTCCCAGCATTTCTGTGCATTTTCAAAATTCACACGCTATTGGTAACCTTTAATTGATGAAATCTGAGTGAAATAAGATTCAAGTTATTTTGCTGGTCGGGCTACATAGCAAAAAAACGACATCTAGGGCTGTGACAATAGCCATATTACCGCTATACTGCAGTTATCTGATGCCTTCTGCAGTGTTGCGCTCATCTCCGCAGTTCTTATTTATTTATAAAATGGATAGTTCCAGCTCCAAGATCTGATTGACTGAATCGTGTATAGGGTTGGGCGGTATAACAGTAATACCTTATACAGTCTATACAGTGAGTTCCTTTAAGAACTCACTGGTAACTCCATCTACAGAAGCTTGAAGCCTTGGTGTAGTCTTGGATGATCAGTTATTGTTCTCAAGTCATGTAACTTCTCAAGCAAGCATAACTCGGTCATGCAGATTCTCCTGTACAACATCTGGAGAATTCGACCCTTCCTCTCTAGAGAGGCCGCCCAGGTGCTTGTTCAGTCTCTCGTCACTTCAAGACTTGACTACTGCAACTCTCTTCTGGCTGGTCTCCCTCTGCGCACCATCAGGCCCCTGCAACTTCTCCAGAATGCAACGGCACGGGTCATCTTCAACGTCCCTAAATTCAGCCATGTCACTCCACTGCTGCGTTCTCTTCACTGGCTTCCTGTAGCTGCTGCCCGCATAAGATTCAAAACCCTGACCCTGGCCTACAAAGCCAAGACTGGACCAGCCCCTCCGTACTTGATGGCAATGGTCAAAAGCCGATCTGCACCAAGAGCCCTTCGAGCTTCAAGTACGGCTCAGCTCGACCCGCCATCCCTCAAAATCCACGGAAGACAAGCGTCCAGGCTTTTTTCTGTTCTGCACCAAAGTCGAGGAACGAACTTCCCCTGGGTGTCTGAATAGCAGAGTCGCTTGCTGTCTTCAAACGCAGACTGAAGACCCACCTCTTCAGAGGGTACTTGGGCTAATAGCAGAGTGGTCACCTTACTGACTTCTGTTTAGTAGTGTCTTAACTTAGAGGTATCTTTGATTTTTTAATCTATTCAGGTTTTTCTTGGGTAAATAGCAAAGCACTTTTGTAAGTCGCTCTGGAGAAGAGCATCTGCTAAATGCCTTAAATGTAAATGTAAATGTCTGTTACTCCCAGCACCAGTCTTCTCCATTTCGCTCTCATGGTATCTGTAGTAAAGCTAGCTAAGTAAAGGCTAGCTTAGCGAGTGGGCTGGGTAATTCTCCTCTAAATGTGGGCTCTCAGTCAGACAGAGTTGAGGCCATTCATCCACAATTTAGTTCTTCGTCCCTTTTACTCATTTGAGTCCTCTCCAAACCTTATTAGAAATCTCCTTAAGAATGTATAGGTATCACACCAAACAAGAAAACTGTAGAAAGAGCCACAACCACTGAATCCACCTCTAGTCCTAACCTTCAGTGTGTCTAACTTTTCATGCAGTTTAGGGCATGTGAATTCCCCATGAACTTGCAGCTGTTTTTCCTCTTCATTCCACACAGAGCCCCCGAGGTCTGCAGTCAGCACTGTACTGCAACCGACCGCACAGGCAGGTAAAGAAGAGAAACTAGATGGGACTGAATAAATAAGGACAGAAGTGAGAGGCGGAGCGGTAATCCTGACTGCAGAATGTGCTGGCGCTGTATCAGAGGAAAAGGTTAGAATTCGCAGTGGGTTTTTTGGATGGCTGCACTTTGACTCCCAAGTCTTTTCTAGAAAACTGCTGCCTGACCAGAGGAACAGGCTGTTCCAGCAAAAAGTAACAATAATGAACTGCGTTATTAGCAGGGAGATGTGGGTCTCTGACCTTACAAATCTCAGACCTGATTTGATGGAAATTTACTTTCATTTACCTTTATTTAATTAAAACTTTTTACAAGAATCCAAGTTCTTCGCCTGCAGTGGTGGTGGTGGTGGTTTAGTCTGAAAGGGGGTGCACTATAAATCAGTGCCAAAATGGACAAAGTCACACATCGTAGTGTAGTTTTGGGTAGACATGCTCTTAGATTTTAGGCCTTAGATTTAGGTCTTTTTCTGTTGTTGATTTCTTGTCTTTTACTAATTACTGATTGTGTAAAGCTGCTTTGTGACCACATCAGTTGGAAAAACTATACAAATAAATACAATTTGATTTGATATCTGGAAGTGAAATAGAAATGACATTTTATGCAGAACAGTAAAACTGGCTCTCATCTGGTCACGCTGGGGAGGTATTTTAATAAAAAGTGTAACTGCAAGAGCAGCTTACGATACATTATTGCATGGTGTAAATAAAAAGCCCCATAACATCCGGTGTTGCATTTACTGGATATGGATTGAAGGGGATCTAACATTCATATATTTCTCTTGTTTTTTTTTTTGGTATTTATATTTTAAAATGAATATTTTAGGATGAATAGGAATGTAAGTCACATATCAGCTGTGTATTATTGCTGTTCTGATTTTGAAAAAAACAACAACAACAAACAAACAGCAACAGCAAGGAGTGCTTATCGATCACTTTAACAAATGAGTGTGTTCAACAAAAGCTAGTCTCAGAGCTTTGATACAGAAATAAAAAAACAAGGTATTAAACAGAAAAAGAATCAGTTCTACACACTGATTGTTTTACCATGTGCAGAGTGTGAACATGTGGTCCTCTGCCAGAGAGATGGAAACCTGTGGATGGATATTTGCTGCCAGAGGAGTTACAGTGCACTGCCGTTCACTAATACACTCGACAAAAATTGTTCTAACAATGATGTAGCTCTTTTTGCATATAGCATCATAGCATCATCTACAAAGGTTTATTTAACAATCTGGAGAACCCTTCCACCAGGCAAAGAACCACCTAAGGCGTCCAAATGGTTCTTTGAGTTGCATGATTCTATATACGGGAGTATTGCTTTTACTAAAGAACCCTACAACTATTTCATTGTTTACAATGCTGAACTCTATAATCTGCCTTTATAAAGGGCTGCTGTTAAACTACTGATAGTCTGCTCAGCTGCTAAGATGCTCCTACACTAGAATGTCCCGCTCATAGAAAATTACCATTTGACAGTAGCATTTTTTTTTGCTAAAGCCAGTAGAAACTTGAGAGTCTTGATATATCAGAATCTATGGAGATTTTTTAAATTAATTAATAAATGCTAAATAAATTAATTCATTAATGCTTCTATTCATCAAAATGTGCAAAAATGCATTTATTTTAATTTGGAATACAATAAAAATAAAAAAATAAGATAAATCGCTTTGAAATAGTTGCACTTTTCCCTCTTGAAAACGGCCAAAAATGTTAGTTACTATGATATGCTATTATTGTTAATGCTCGAATCCCAAAATCGCTGCATTGTAATCACTACTACAAGACTTCTATGCATCATGGTGCATTACTGCTCACTGACAGACGAAACCTTGTGAAAACGGACTGGTTTGGGATCGCTTGGAGCTTATGACTAAGTAATGACCAAGTAAGCCTTTTCTTAGGTCTGTGTTTACCTCTACCCTCTATTGTATAGACCCCCCACCCACCCCCCATCTTTGAAAAAACATGGGGTAAAGAAGAGAAACTAGGTAGGACTGAACAAATAAGGACAGAAATGAGAGGTGGAGCAGTAATCCTGGCTGCAGAATGAGCTGACGCCGTATCAGAGGAAAAGGTTAGAATTCGCAGTGGGTTTTTTGGATGGCTGCACGGCCAAGAATCTAATATACTGCCGTGCATTCTGATCTCCTGTGGACTAAGAGGACAAGAATGTTAAAATAGCAAATAGTTAAAATCCCTCTATCTCTCTCTCTCTCTTGCTTTCTTTCTTTTAGTTTCTCGCTCTATTTACTTAAAACATCCAGATATTGATTGGAATATTTGTATGGGACGGTATGTCACACTTCATGCTTGTCTCTGCAGGACCGGTTCTGTTGGAGAGTGGGTCCAACAAAGTAATACGGGTGAAATGTCATCATAAATGAAGACAAAAGTATGCTAGACAGGGTCAAGCAGAACGTCCTTTGCCCTTATTTGTACCACACAATTATATTTCACAGCTGTATTATTCGAATTGTTTAATACATGTTTATACAAATGTTTATAGTAAAAGTAGTAAATCTAGAGAAGCTGTTTTGGACTGTATTTGAGAAAGATTCATGAGAAATAATAAATAATGATTATATTCATCAAAATGTGCTCCAATGTGATTTTTAGGGGAAATGCATTTATTTTCATTTGGAATACAATCAAAAAAATAATAAATGGGTATATGAAAATAATTAGTTTTTAAATAGTTGCACTTATTCCTCTTAAAAATGGCCCAAAAATGATATAAATTCGATAAAAAAAACTATATAAAAATATTTTTGGATAAAAAAAAAAAAAACACCTATTTGGTGGCTCACGTCACGGCCTGTGTGTGGGTTTATGGGACTTTGGGAAGTTTTCCAGTCTAGTTTGTGGTCAAAAATAAATTGGTCATGTTTCAGTGAAATTAACTGTGTATTAGTTAGTAACTGTGGTCCAGCAGACGTTTAGCAGCTAGCTTCTCCATCTATTACAGGGAACGTCTTTAGTATTAGTTCCAGAAATCTCATTAATCTTTTTCAAATACTTTGTCCAAAAAATTGTCAGATGTTCATGGTAAATGCACCAATAGAAATGCTCCAACCGCTTCAACTGTAAACGATCAAACGGTCCAAAACAGCTTCTCTGGATTTACAACATGGAAGAAGCCCTTTTACTACTTTTACTATAATTTGTTCCCTGTTCACTCAGGAATACCTCAGCATTTTCAGGACTGCTGCTTTTAAGGACCTTTACATGAAAACGTCCCTTAAGGCTCATTTTTGGAAACGAGATGTGGAAGAGAGAAGAATGTTCATAAAGATTAAAGAACCATCACATACTGTAAACCTCTTGTACCAAAGTGTTCAGGAACCTTCACTTCTAAGTGTGTACTTCCGCTGTGTGAAAAGGACAAACCTCCTCACAAATTACCGCGCCTAAAAGTGTAAAAATCAATGTTGTTCAAGTTCAGGGAATTGCTCAGTAACTCCGACTAAAAGGGGGAACTGTACAATTAGAGGAGGAGGGAAGAGAGATGAGAGCCCTTCTGCCGAAAAGGTCGTGAGTTGAGCGCTGCTGGTGAACATTAGGAAGGCAGCCTCTCTGAACCCTCATTACGAGGCAAAAGGCCAGAGAATGGTCACAAAAGGTCAACCAAAGGTTAAAGGCCCATCAGCCGGTCCATTTTTTATGTGCGAGGCCTGGTCTTGTAGAGCAATGTTCTATGATCCATATTTCCTGCAAATGAAAATAATTACACGGTTTCGTGTCTAATTTCCACTAACTCGTGCTTCAGAGTGCATATTAAGGAAGCCTGTTTTTCGTTAACCTAATAATGCTGAGGCAAACGACTACTTCTGCCTTTTAATCTACTCTTCTCCTTTTAATAGTGCGATTTCTCAACACTGCTGTCGGTTCACTAATACATCTGCATACGGTTCACGAATCCTCTTCACCTTCTTTAATTGATACTCTCATTAAACCGATTAATACGCTTTTAGTCATGAGGCACAGTCATCTGCGTGTTGGCTCTGTCATCAGATGCAGTGATGCTGCAGCCATCTGTGGCTGGGAGTCCAAACGATTACGATTATACTCAAAAACAAATGGGTTTAAAGAAACCAAATTTGGATTATTTCCACAACCCAGCACTGTTTTGTTGTACAGGTGAGCTGGGTTGAAATGATCCACCATTTTTGGAGATTCAGCAAATGGTGAAAATGGTTCTCTGAGAAGCTACAAGCTACTCTAATGACTCAAAAAGGGGGAAAAGACAAAAAAATACATGCTGGACAGATTCCGGTTTGAGATACCTGTCTGTGCCTGTGTACCTACCTGACACTGTGACATTGGACGCCTCACATGTCCATTTTTTCCTGCCACTGTTGCCTTTTGCTGCATTCAAGTGTGTCAATTTGATCTGAAAATCTCTGAAAATCCCTCTGAAGTCGGACGCTGAAGTAGGACACTCCATAGACTCCATTGAAATTGTCAATGCAGCACATATCTCACCCACTCCACAACTCTGTGATGAGACACAGGAGCACAGGCAGTGCAAGACTCATTCCACTGAAATGCATCACAGGAGGTCGTTCCTACCTATGGCCAACTCCTCCCTTGATGTGTGACACTACGGTTCATCTGTGAAATACTCAATTATACTGTTCATATGTGCAATAATAATTGTACTGTAATATCATTTAATGTGTGCAATCACTCGGGGGCAATAATTTTCCATATTTATTATCACAGTTACTACCACTATGACACTATGGTACTATATTCATATCATTTATGTACATGTACATATTTCAGTTTTTTCTCTCTATGTTTGAAATTGATTTTAGAGTGTTTATGCTTACACGAACAGTTGCAACTGTAACAAATGTAATTTCCCTCCTGGGATCAATAAAGTATTTCTGGGGGGTTCTAAATTGGCTGAGTTGTGTGATGTTAAACTCTGATGTTTTCAACATGGCCGAACACTGTCAGCACCTCGGTATCGCGCCCTCCCCCGGGCCATTCCCAGCTGCCGCCCACAGGCCCTTGTTTACGTTCATGTGTTTGGTTCAGTGAGTTGATTCATGTTCATTTGTGTACATTTGTGTTCATGTGTGTTCGGTTCACATTCTGTTGTGTTGCTTCAAGGTTTCACCTGGGACAGGGGGGTACTTAAGGAGTCTCGACTCCGCCATTCGGTGCCGGGAATTGTGCGTACTGGAGCCTCCAGGACAACCTGAGGTTCCGCGTTGGTTTCAGGTGTACTTAGGACAGCTCAGGATTCACCCACGTTCAGGAGTCGGTCTCCCAGCTACTCACGTATCAAGCGAGGCTCGCTCGCTTCCTGTTTGGATGCTCAAAGTACCCACGCTCCAGCAAGGTGAGGGAGTTCCAGGTTTGATTGGCCTTGCTGTTGCCCAGCCCCCCTCATTTTATTATCAAGCGTTGCTCAGGGTTTGGTTAAGTTATACCCCCCCTATCACCCAGGCACTGCCTGTAGGGTTTAGTTCTAGCCCCCTTTTGGTTCCTCTCCTGTCATTCTCCCCTTTTGGTTCCTGCTCAGCTCCTAATTCCTCCCAGTCCCAGGTTTGGTTCTGTTCGCCATTTCGTTTGTTAGGTTTGAGTTTCTGTTTATCACTGTCAGTCACTGTTTGCTGCATTTTGCCTCACTTGCCCCCTTTTTGTTATCTGTTCTTGTTAATAAATCTGCTTGCATTGGAATCCATCTCTGCAAGTGTTCATCTCTTCGTGTCTGGCCTAGCACGCCATGACAGAAATCGTAAAAGTATTTTATACTAGAAGAAATATTTGTAGGTGTACACTGTAGTTTCTTGCTTTCCAATGTCATTTAATGGACATTATTAATCAGGTAAACATTACATAACATTAAAAACATTATTAACATGTACTTAACCATTGTAAACTGTTGACCTCTATGAATACGTAAGGGAATAACTAGGCCTTCATTATGCATGCAGTATAGTTGAAGACACATTTGGCTTGAATTAAACTTACTGCATGACAGAAGGCACACTATTCTAAAAGCTATTTCTCCACAATCTAAAATGTGCATATATATATATATGTATATATATATATATATATATATATATATATATATATATATATATATATATATATTAGGTGCAAAGGTTTTGGTGCCGCTTGGTCAATCTGTTTCTGTTGATTGAATGAAAATACGTTCAGCTCCTCTTACAGAGAGCAGCTGAATGCTGAAACTCCTCATTTTCTCCGTTTTAAAGCATTTGTTGTATGTTTGTCTATAATCGTTGTATCAAAGTTGCTGGGTGCTAATTTCTGTCAGAATCATGGCTCAAAAGTATCTTGATTATGGGGGTCTATCGACACTAGCTTTGGATATTCCGCACGAATGATTAAGTCACTCTGGATTAGAGCATCTGCTAAGCGCTGTAAATGAAAATGTGTATTTTAGCATATTGGATATGTAGAAATGTAGAAAGTTCCTGGCATATTCACATGCTAGGTTTTATGTTTTCCAAACTGTTGTCTTCAGTAAATGAACATGGTCTTAATATTTGCAAAACAAAAAGGCACCATATTTATGATTATTATTTGATGAGTGTTTGTTTCTGTATTGTTAAAAATGTTTGTATGTGTGTGTTTTTTTTCTGTCTGTTGTTCCACTGTAAGATGGCTCAACCTTGTGTGTCTGAAAGGATGTGAAGCTGATCAAGAAGCTGCCACTGAGAAAAGGAAACAAGTAAGAAAGCAGAACATTTGCACATCAAACTGAGAAGCTGGTTCACGTTTATTTATATAGCTATTTTAACAGCGGACGCAGTCACAAGGCAGCTCTGCAGAGATCCGGGTCCGAGCCCTGAACAAGCCAATGCCGACAGTATAGTATAGAAACACTCTAAAAAAAACCTTCAGAGGAACCAATACCCAAAAGAGAATCCCATCCTCCTCTGGTTGACACCAGGTAGCACAACAAATAACACAACAAGAGCAAGACAACTAAATAACTAATGGAAACACAGCAATGAAAAATGAATAATAGAAAGTCTAACATTACACAGACATGCTCAGATGTGACCACTGAAAACCACTGAAGAGATGAATGTCTTATCACTGGAGAATGAAGATTAGATTCATGATTGTCATGTTAATAGGAACTCTGTATAATTAGTTTTTTGTTGTAATGGTTTTAAAGAGAGATCAGTCTTATCAGGGGGATGAATGGAGCATGCTGATGAGGTTTATTGGCTTGGCTGGAGGGTGAATGTAGAGGCTACGAATCCAGACCTCAAAATCACTGAAAGTGTTTGGGAGTACTTGAATGGCAGGAGGCAGAAATTTCTCCACATTCTAAGACCTAACTAGGGATGTGCTGAAAAACTGAATGCCATACATTTTGAATGGTGGAGGCAAAATTAGTGTCCGAACATTGGAATTATTATTATTTATTTATTTTTTGGAAGGGTGGTTCTGAAATCAAAAAAGGTCAAAATGATATAGAGCACACCTAATGTTTAGCTAAATACCACTAAGCAAGTTACAACTGAACCAGATGCTTTTTGTAGTTAATTGTGCAGCCCCAGAGCATGTTGCTACCACCACCATGCTTAACAGGTGGTGCAGTGTTCTTCCATTTGAATACCTCAAGTTTACTGCTCCACACAAGACCTTTTATTTGTCTATGAGGTCAGCTTCATGCTGAAGTTTTCTCGTGGTGTTGTAATAGTGTTTTTAGAGCAGGTTCTTCTTTGTTGGACAGCAGCCTCTCATTCCATGGCAATGTAAAACATGCTTGACTGTGCAGGGTGACACTGGTGTTCCAGCAGCTTTCAGTTCATGTCAGGTCTGTGTGGTTTCTGGGTTGGTCCTGACCATTAGAACCAATTTCCACTCAGCTGATTCTGGTCTTGTTCTTCTGACTTTGGTAGAGTGACGACACCTTCCAAATACTTGTAGAATTGATTGGACTGATGATCATGGAATCTGCTGTCATTTACAAATGGCTCCAAGGCACATCCCTGACTTTTGTATAGTTTTCACCTTGTGTTGATTTCAGAAAATCCCCCAAATAATCACCAAATAATCCAAAATCATTAATATAAAAAAGCCTGATATATGTATTGTCAAGATAAAAGGGCTGTACACCTCTTTCACCTTCTCCACATTTTATTACATCACAGACTTACTCTGCAATAGTTTAATAGCCCACAATGACAAAGTGAAAGCAGGTCTGTAGACATTTGTGCTAACTTACAAACTTACTAACTTGAAAGCTCAGATGCTTCGTGGATAGGAAATGCACAGGGTCTCTTAATGAACAGGAGCTTACCAGGTTTAACAGGACTAGCTGCCAGTAAGAGCATCAGTACAGTAGTAACCAAAGCAGACATGAGCAAATCCAGATACATAAACAGAAAAACAAGGCAGAGTCAAAAACCACGGAATCCAAACAACCGACTTACCAAACCAGAATGACAAAATCAAGAAGGAGCCAAGATCAACACACTAGAAGACAGACACAAAGAAATGCTCAGTATGCCACATGGAGAGTTGGCAATACTTCACAAACTTAGACTGAAACTGACCCGAGTGGGAATGAGTCACAGGTGTGTTGAATTAGAACTCTAGTGAGGAGGATCGGGAAATCTGTGTGCCAAGCTTGTAGCTGTAATCGATGCCAAAGGTGCATCAAGCAAGTATTAGGCTAAGGGTGTGTGCAGATATGTAAACCCTAAATAGCACATTTTTGTAATTTTTTAGTAAAATAAAATGGCATTTTCTGAAAACTAGTTTTAACTTTGGAATTACTGGCGATTGTAACTCTTTCTACTCTATTAGAATACGTCTGTCACGTAACAAAACCTGAAGAAGGTGAAGGGGTGTGCAGGCTTTCCAGCTTGACTGTATATAGTGGTTATGTAAGTCCACAGAAATCCACATTTTCTACATAGTTGCAAAAAATGAGCATTTGCCCAAAACTAACTTCTTTCTTCCACTTTATCTGATTTCCGAGCTTCTCATATGCTGCGCTTAGGGGAGAGAGGATGATTCTCAGAAGGCTTGTTGGCGTAGCAAGCATTTTTTAAGGGGTGTCTACCAAAAGGAAAAAGACAGACCATCAGTGTAAGGCGTACACGATCAGCCATTGCATTAACAGCATATGGCATATAGGAGCACTCTGTAGTTCTGTAATTCCAGGCTGTAGTCCATCTGTTTCTCTGCATCCTTTGGTAGCCTCCTTTCACCCTGTTCTTCAGTGGTCAGGGCTAGGGTTGGGTGGTATCCACTTTATTTTTCATATCGTCATTCCATCTCAAAATATCGGGCGTGAGGAGAAACACACACTAACACACCACCACATCAGTGTCACTGCAGTGCTGAGAGTGACCCACCACCCAAATAACACCTGCTCTGTGGTGGTCCTGTGGGGTCCTGACCATTGAAGAACAGGATGAAAGGAGGTTTACGAAGTATGCAGAGATATACAAAGTGCTCCTGTGTGATGGCTGATGAAATGGACAGGGTATATGTGCACAAGAGCTAATAAGTCACGGGTGTGTTAAATTGGAATTCTGTCGAGGATGATTGGGAAATCTGTTCATGATTGGATGGTAAAGAACATGCGAGTGATCAGGTAGAAGGAAATTATTGAAATTGCAGTTGTCATGATCAGGCGCAGGAGGTAGACCAGGGTGCTAAGGTGCATTTTTTAGTTTCCACTGATCTTGATGTGAGTACAACTTAATTGGAGTCCAGCTGTGGTTAATTCAATTGATTGGACATGATTGGGGATTGCCAACACCTGCCAATATAAGGTCCCACAGTTGCCTGTGCATGTCTGAGCGAACTCCATGTCATAGGGTCAAGAGAATTATCTGCAGAGCAGGAACTCAAGGGTCACTCACCAGCATATCCTTATGGAGCTGAGTGAACCTTTCAGATGATCAACCATCCAGGCAGCGCTCCACAAATCACGCCTTTATGGTAGAGTGGCCAGATGGAAGCCACTGCTCAGTTAAAGCCTCAACTCAGTTGAGGGCCCACTTGGAGTTTGCCAAAAGTCACCTAGAGAACCCTCAGAATTGGGGAAACAAGATTCTCTGGTCTGATGAAACCAAAGTAACCTTTTAGCTTGAATACCAAGCATCACATTCGGAGGAAACCAGGCATCGCTAATCACCTGGCTAATGCAATCCCTACAGTGAAGCATGGCAGTGACAGCATCATGATGTGGGGATGTTTTTCAGCAGCAGGACCGGGATGCCTAGTCCTGATGGATGGAAAGATCAATGTGCACCGAGATCCTTGAAGAAAACCTGCTCCAGAATGTTCTGGACCTCAGACTGGCGGGGACCTAAAAACCTAAAAATCCAATTGAACATCTGTGGAAGGAGCTGAACATGGCTGTGTATCGACGCTCCCCATTCGACCTGACAGAGCTTGAAAGGATATGCCAAGAGGAATGGGAAGAAATGTCCAGAAACAAGTATGACAAGCTCGAAGTTTCTTTCCCAAGATGCCTTGAAGCTGTATTCGCTGCCAAAGGTGCATAAGGCAGGTATTAGGCTAAGGGTGTGTGCAGATATCTAATCCCTACATTTTTGTCAGTAAAATAACCTGTAATTACTGGTGATTGTGTGTGTGTGTGTGTGTGTGTGTGTGTGTGTGTAGATGTTTGAAGCAATAAATGAACGTTATCTATTCTATTAGAATGCACAAAACCTGGAGAAGGTAAAGGGGTGTGCAGGCTTTCCAGCTTGACTGTATATAGTGGTTATGTAAGTCCACAGAAATCCACATTTTCTACATAGTTGCAAAAAATGAGCATTTGCCCAAAACTAACTTCTTTCTTCCACTTTATCTGATTTCCGAGCTTCTCATATGCTGCGCTTAGGGGAGAGAGGATGATTCTCAGAAGGCTTGTTGGCGTAGCAAGCATTTTTAATGGGTGTCTACCAAAAGGAAAAAGACAGACCATCAGTGTAAGGCGTACACGATCAGCCATTGCATTAACAGCATATGGCATATAGGAGCACTCTGTAGTTCTGTAATTCCAGGCTGTAGTCCATCTGTTTCTCTGCATCCTTTGGTAGCCTCCTTTCACCCTGTTCTTCAGTGGTCAGGGCTAGGGTTGGGTGGTATCCACTTTATTTTTCATATCGTCATTCCATCTCAAAATATCGGGCGTGAGGAGAAACACACACCACCACCACCACCACATCAGTGTCACTGCAGTGCTAAGAGTGACCCACCACCCAAATTACACCTGCTCTGTGGTGGTCCTGTGGGGTCCTGACCATTGAAGAACAGGGTGAAAGGAGGTTTACAAAGTATGCAGAGATATACAAAGTGCTCCTGTATGGTAAGTGGATTTCTATCATGTCCTCATATTGTTCAGCTAATGTTTTTAATGAAACCTTGAAAAATGTAATGAAATACAAGAAAAATGTCTTGCAGTGGCTTAAAACTGGAGACGAGGACTCATGTTAAAAAAAGCTGCATTCCTAAACAAGCCAATAAAGATTAATGTCCGCACACTGCTAGAAAAAAATCCCTTCTAAGAATTGGTCTGTATTTTCTCATGATGTATTATTAGCTCCAGTACCTGTATTTTATTTTGAAGGGGTATGCTTTCTTCGATTTTCCTCAAAAATGCAGACGCTCATGATGCAATGTGGCACCGGCCTTGTGGCACCATGTTTCCAATGTTGTTATGCTGTACTAATGTAAGTGTTCCTGCTCATGTGAAACACAATTAGTGCTGCTTGTCTGTCGATTGGACCCCGAGGGAATATAGCAAGAGGGTCACAGCTCCTTCACGCGCAGTGTTATGTTGTCTTGCTTTTACACTCGGCTCTTCAAACCGCTCCTCTTCTGCTCTCTGTACTGAGGCTTCAGCGTTTGATCATGCAAGCCTGTTCTTTGAAAACACTCGTTTTTATTTATTTATTTATTTTTAAATTTAAACCACAGTGGCTTTTGCAGCAAGACCCTGGACTCAGAGATTATACTGGTCCATGCCTGGAAGGTTTTGCTCGCTGTAGATGAGCTTTCATAAATTGTAAAAATCAATAACGGAGAAATTTGGACTCGGAACACTGCCAAATGCACTGTGTAACTCTGGTGAAGCGGGACGACCACCGCACCCTGAGTTATATTCGTGTACAATCCAGTGATATTACTCTACCATGCCAGTGCAGATGGTTTGACATCTCTCAGCTTGTCCAGAAATGCATGTGTAAAGTGTGTCCTTTAATGACACTTCCTGAAGTTGTTTAATAAAAAGTCTGAGTCACGTCTCACATCCACCCTTCATGACAATAGGATAACTGTGATCATAGCATAAATAAATAAATAAACATGCAGATAAATGCTCTCACTATAGCAGGTCATTAAAACAGGCTGCAGGAGGCTGTGGTGTGGTGCCGGTGTGTGTATGCAAAGCAAGTGAAACGGCATACATTTGGAATGAAGTGTGTTAAGATGAGGCGTGAGATAAAGGTACGTTCTGCACACTCCCTCAATGCTCAACAGATAACATGCACGTGGGCAGCAAGAACACCCTGGGGGAAACAGGCTTTGGCATTCAGAAACACACCATTGAAAGAGTGAGAGCGAGCGAGAGAGATGGGTTTGCACATTTCAGAATGTACTACCACTACCTTCTCACTTCTGACTTCTACTGACTGTTTTCATTTCCGTAAGAAAATTAAGGTAAGGTATTTGCACGTATTTGTCACTGTACAGTGTGGACTGTACAGCGAAATGTGTCCCCCGCATTTAACCCATCTGGTAGTGAACACACACTCACACACACACACACACACACACACATGTGTTAGGGGCAGTGAGTACACACCCACACCCAGAGCGGTGGGCAGCCAACTCCAGCGCCCGGGGAGCAGAGAGGGTAAAGGGCCTTGCTCAAGGGCCCAACAGTGGCAACTTGCCAAGCCCGGGAATCGAACCCACAACCCTGTTATCGATATCCCGGTGCTCTAACCGCTGAGCCACCACTGCCCCTAATTACTGCATGTGTGTACATGCACATCTGTGTGTGTGTGTCTGTATAAATGTGTTTTTATATTCACACATTTAATTAAAGTCGTCAAAAGCCTCCTCATTAGCCAGTTAATATGTAAATGCATTAATAGATATAAACAGATATATAATACATTTATTCCTAATATATCCCGGTCATGCTTCTAGCCATCGGCAGCCGAAGCCCAGAGTGAGCACGATTGGCCTTGCTCTCTCCTGGCTGGGTAGATGGCGTTCTCCCCCACATTGCTATGCTGTGGTGCTGGTCTGCAGGCTGCAGGCCAGGTATGCAGCGCTTCCCTGCAGTCGCGTTGGTTGCCCAGTGATTGCCTTGCAGTTGCATCGGCAGCAGTTTGAAAAATGAGCGGCTTGAAGGGGCTCGGAAGGGGCATGTGTTGGTCCACCCTCACTAGTGTCCTTGGGTAATTGACTCGCTTATTTCCTTATTGATCATACTTAATATTCAATTGTCTTCTAATAAAATGTAATAAAACGAAGACGACCCAAGTAAACACAATAATAATAATAATCATAATAATTCATTTATTGAATGATTTATGTTTGAAACTGCCCCATATGAAAAAATAAAGCCCCCCTTATGTCCCTCCTAAAACAAACTTTAACCAAAGACAAACCCAGGCATGATCCCCGTTGAACCTAAACATCACCTACAGCGATGGTCTGTTAGTTTGGGGGATTTGGGGATTTAGAGCCCTCTCTGGTGAGAATGTGTAATTGCACCGAGCAAGTGGCGCTGTCTCCTTTCAGAGTGGATAAGTCTGATGATTGCAAGTTTACATGCATTCAGCTTGTCAGAGGAGTAGTTTAGTCAGATCTTGATGTCTTTAGAGGCTGTAAGATGATAATAATATATATGGTTGTTGTTGTCAGCATAATGACTGTATTTAGGTTTTCTTGAAAATGCAGATACATACAGTCACTGTCTACAGAACAACACATGTATATCCACCATAGTCACTTTTTAGTTGAAGGTAAAATTGCTTTAAAGCCTCAGAGGAGTCTACGAACGTGCTAGTGCGCCAAATATGATGTTTTTCTTTTATTCTCTTTTGTGATAACAGAAATACGGTCCAAACATTTCCTGAATGTGACTTAGATCTGCAGTTTCGAGGCTATGAAGACATTTCGCGCTGACCTTATCTGTCTGTCTATGTTTTGTGTGAAACTGACCAGTGGACTCTCAGAAACCTGTCCTCTGCCTCTCACTGTTTATAAACTACTTTATTACTATGTTCCACTACATTTGTGAAGACTCTAGTGAACCCATTTTAAGCACCAAAACAATTACAATCTGAGTCCACATGCATAAGGGTACGTTTCTACAGGAAATATGAAGAGTTTCCAAACTTTCAGGTTTAGGGCCAGAGTATCTCCTTATACAGATCACATGGGGTCTCATTATAGAGAGAGCTGACATTGCTCTGAACATCTGAGTGTTAATCTGCAAGTGCCTTAGAGGGACTCTAGAGGGTTAACTTTTAATGCAGATTAATGTAAATACATGAGAACTGTATTACTGTATTTTTTGAGCATATTGTTTTGCTCATTTATCATAAAATACTGTCATAATATAGAGCGCGATTATGTCCAACAAATGCAGAAAACTAAACATCGTGACAATAAAGTCGTGTTCATTGAGCAACAGCTAAAACTACCTGTTAGCATGAGTCCAGCAGCTAAATAAAGCATTCCTGGCCAGATGAAGACTGACTTTTCCGTTCTGATATCTCCATGTTCACACTAGCCAAGGCATCAGAGCCATTAGCATCCCTGCGGTTGTTATGGTAACCGGCGAGCGGTGCCAGTTAAGTCAATTAAAAAGAAATCGCAAGGACTGCCGTTTTTAATTGAACCCCATTAAACAATGAGAAGTAGACTAAAAGGTCCCAACAAGAAAGCTCACTGTGCCATGATCAAAAGACTGGATTCTGGAAGAGATGACAAGGAAGTGTGTTCGTCCGGAAATGGGTTACAGTGAACCACAGTGAGAGCCATTATCTAGCAGGGGTGAATTGACCAATCAAAATTCCTCCAAGTACCCAGTAATGACTCAGGCAGGAACTCAAGAGAACCCATATGAACTTTAGAGGCCTCATTCACTTTGTGGAAGGTCGGTGTTCCTGATTCTACCATTACAAAGGTAGACATTGGGTACAGAGGATATTCATGGAAGAAGAGCTGCACGTTGAAAACCGCCGTTGAGCAAGAGGATCATATCGGCTAATCTAACCTTGCTACCAAGTGTTTTTGAATAGTATTCTGTGGACTGATGAGCCAACTTGGAACTTTTTGAGAAGACTGGAGGTCCCATTACATCTGGCGTAAAGCTAATGCAGCATATCACTGTTGGTAACATACCAGCTGTTAAACATGGTGGTGATAGTGTGATGGTGTGGAGATGCTTTGCTGCTTCAGAGGGCCACCAGTTCTGACTTCACATTGTGGTAAATGAGTTTGACCAGGCGGTGGACCGGGAGACCTCAAGATGCGGTAAAGGTTTGAACAGGCTGTGGACCGATAAGACCGATGAGACATTCTCTGCTCTCCATAAAATTCCTCTCAGAACTAACCCTCTCTTTTTACCTTCTCCGAGTAAATGGCCACCCAGCCTGACCTGCTGGAAGATTACCCGCTGAGGTCCCCTCTACCTGCGTTAAAAACCAGCTGCCACCTACCGGTCCAACCACCACCACCCATACCAGACCAGTGGCTCACCCGCCTACCACTGCTACCTGTGTGGGGCAGTGGTGGCTCAGCGGTTAGAGCGCCGGGATATCGATAACAGGGTTGTGGGTTCGATTCCCGGGCTCGGCAAGCTGCCACTGTTGGGTCCTTGAGCAAGGCCCTTTACCCTCTCTGCTCCCCGGGCGCTGGAGTTGGCTGCCCGCCGGTGTGTGTACTCACTGCCCCTAACACATGTGAGTGTGTGTTCACTACCAGATGGGTTAAATGCAGAGGACACATTTTGCTGTACAGTGCCAAATACGTGCACCTTTACCTTTAATGACCATTTTAAAACTTTCAAAAAATGGACTCGTAACTATCTGCCACTTGGACTCGTAACTGTCTGCCACAATTAATATTACCACTATTAACTATCTGTTGTATCTGGTTTGGTAATTTTTATCATTAATGTTTAAATAGTTCTGACCAGAGGAGGATGGGTCGGGTCCCCCTTGTGAGTCTTGGTTCCTCTCAAGGTTTCTTCCTCCAGCTCTGAGGGAGTTTTTCTGGCTTGCTCACTGGGGGTCTTTGATCCATCATGTCTTATGTTCTTTCTTCTTTCTTCTTTGTCTCTGTCTTTTATTAATTACTATTTATGTAAAGCTGCTTTGTGACGACAACAGTTGTTAAAAGCGCTATACAAATGAATCTGACTTGACTTGACTTGTGGTCTAAAGGCTAGAGAAGCAAGCATGGTCCTGGGCACTGCTGGTTAGATCTCGGTCAAGGTGCCCTTGAGCAAGGAACCTCACTCCCGATGTCTTGCCCTGGTTCCGAGGTGGCTGCCTTCCGGCTGTGCTTTCTCACTGCCCTAATCACGAGTCTGTGTGGTGTTCACTGCCAAGGATGGGTTAAATGCGGTGCTTGAATACTGTTATACTGCTGTGCAAATACAGGATGTCCCCATTTTTTCTTTCTTTTTTCTTTTTTTTTTAACAAAATATTATCCTACATTAACTGTGGTGAGAGCTACCTCTAGGTCCTGTCTGTGATGACATTTTAGGATTGTTGGAGCCCTCTTTACACACCTTGTGGTCTGCTCTTGAGCTGAACCTGCTTGGACGGCTTGCCTTGGTCATGTTAGCAGTTGTTTTGTGGACAGTGGAACATCTGATTTCTGATTGTTCTGAGTCTCTTCTCAGACTCATATGTATCTACAACTTTCTTTCTGAAGGCCTTTAGAGAGCTCTTTGGATCTTGCCATGATACCACTCAATCACAAGCAAACCAAATGTCTGAAGTCTAACCACTTAACACTCCAATGCATATTATTTAGTAACTACAGGCACTTCTGTATAAATTGGTGGTGCTGTTCTTTGATCGTAAAAGTTTGGCTTTTTTTAAGAGTTAAATAAGACACTTCTCTCTTACCATATTTAAATCTTTTGCAGTTTTTTTCGTATTTAAAGAAATTTCTTTAGTTTGATGTGTTTAGTTATATTACATCCAACTGTCAGTACTGTTCAAATGAGGATTAGTTGTCTATATTTTTAAGTATGTTAAAGAAAAAAAAGTTTTTTGGGGGGTGTCCTATTTCTTTTTACATTTACATTTAAGGCTTTTAGCAGACGCTCTTATCCAAAGCGACTTACAAAAGTGCTTTGCTATTTAGACACTACTAAACACAAGTTAAATAAGGTGTCCACTCTGCTATTCGCCCAAGTATTCTCAGAAGAGGTGGGTCTTCAGTCTGCCTTTGAAGACAGCGAGCGACTCTGCTGTTCGGACACCCAGGAGAGGCTTGTTCCTCCACTTTGGTGCAGGACAGAAAAAAGCCTGGACGCTTGTCTTCCGTGGATTTTGAGGGATGGCGGGTCGAGCTGAGCCGTACTTGAAGCTCGTAGGGCTCTTGGTGCAGATCGGCTTTTGACCTTTGCCATCAAGTATGGAGGGGCTGGTCTGTTCTTGGCTTTGTAGGCCAGCGTCAGGGTTTTGAATCTGATGCGGGAAGCAGCTACAGGAAGCCAGTGGAGAGAACGCAGCAGTGGAGTGACATGGCTGAATTTAGGAACATTGAAGACGACCCGTGCCGCTGCATTCTGGATAAGCTGCAGGGGCCTGATGGTGCGCAGAGGGAGACCAGCCAGAAGAGAGATGCAGTAATCAAGTCTTGAAGTAACGAGAGACTGAATGAGCACCTGGGCAGCCTCTCTAGAGAGGAAGGGTCGAATTCTCCAGATGTTGTACAGGAGAAATCTGCAGGACCGAGTTACGTTTGCAACATGACCTGAGAACGATAACTGATCATCCATGACTACACCAAGACTTCAAGCTTCTGTAGATGGAGTGACCAGTGAGTTCTTAAAGGAGATGACAAGATCATTTTTAGGTCCCGGGATGACTGCTCTATTGCATGACTGTTCAATTTGAAACACTATACAAAAAGAATTATTATATAATTATTACATCAATATTTTTATATAGTAAAACAAGAACCGTCTTATGTGGTGGTACAGTGACTTCTTTTATCAATAATTTGTAAGTATTTCAGATCAGAGGAGGATTTCTTCCTCCAGCTCTCAGGAAGTTTTTCCCTGCCACTGCCATCTTTGGCTTGCTCACCGTAGAGGGGGTTAGGTTTTCATATTTTGTTGATCTCCGGTCCTATTACTGTATTCCTTTAAAGCTGCTTTTGATTTGATTTGTTTATTTGATTATTTAAAACATGAAACCACAAACTATATTCAAACTGTCTACTGTTCTACAAACAGATAAATAGCTACATGAGCTGAGCGTCTGCTTCATTTCGAAGCTGTAATTTAATTTCCAGCTATTCATTTCAGCACATTGTCAGTTTATACTCAAGCATAAAACTCCTGTATGCAGAATCACTGCATGCAGAAGCAGTAGGGGTGTAAATAATTCTGACTGGAGCGAGCGGGCTGAAATCCAGTATGCGTGGACACAGATATTGTGCATTTCTAACTGTTTCAGAAAGCTCTGCTTCAGGCGCAAACGTTCTGAGAGAATGAAAACTACTAAATCCAGGATCATAACTATGAAGTGTCTGTGTGTGACTGGCTCACTGGACGTGATGGAACACTGGGACACTTTTACTGACCAGCGAGTAAATCATCCCACCTCAATTATGGTTTTCAGTCGTGGAACAGCAGGACAAATGCTGAACCAGGCACAGGGGAAGTCCTGCTGAAATGTGGATCCAGTTTGTGGAAGATTGGGCTAAAATGAGCAGGAACTGTCTGAAGTAACGGGTACCTGATAGGATTGATGCTGCTATAAAGGCAAGGGGACGCAGAAATGATGTATGTGAGTAATTTCGGTACAGTGAGCTTATGATCTACATAGCATTGATTTCAAGACGACGACTGCAATCATGAATTTGGCTTTATTACGACATTAATGACTGTGAATGAGACCCAAGTCCCTAATTTGAAAAGAGAAGACTATATATATATATACAGTGGGGGGGGGGGGAGTATTTAGTCAGTCACCAATTGTGCAAGTTCTCCTACTTAAAAAAATGAGAGAGGCCTGTAATTGACATCATAGGTAGATCTCAACTATGAGAGATAAAATGAGAAAAAAAATTCTGAAAATCACATTGTCTGATTTTTAAAGAATTTATTTGCAAATAATAGTGGAAAATAAGTATTTGGTCAATAACAAAAGTTCATCTCAATACTTTGTTATATATCCTTTGTTGGCAATGACAAAAGTCAAATGTTTTCTGTAAGTCTTCACAAGGTTTGCACACACCGTTGCTGGTATGTTGGCCCATTCCTCCATGCAGATCTCCTCTAGAGCAGTGATGTTTTGGGGCTGTCGGCGGGCAACACGGACTTTCAACTCCCTCCAAAGGTTTTCTATGGGGTTGAGATCTGGAGACTGGCTAGGCCACTCCAGGACCTTGAAATGCTTCTTACGAAGCCACTCCTTTGTTGCCCTGGCAGTGTGCTTGGGATCATTGTCATGCTGAAAGACCCAGCCACGTTTCATCTTCAATGCCCTTGCTGATGGAAGGAGATTTGCACTCAAAATCTCACAATACATGGCCCCATTCATTCTTTCATGTACACGGACCAGTCGTCCTAGTCCCTTTGCAGAGAAACAGCCCCAAAGCATGATGTTGCCACCCCTATGCTTCACAGTTGGTATGGTGTTCTTTGGATGCAACTCAGCATTCACTCTCCTCCAAACACAACGAGGTGTGTTTGTACCAAACAGTTCTACTTTGGTTACATCTGACCATAAGACATTCTCCCAATACTCTTCCGGAACATCCAAATGCTCTCTAGCAAACTTCAGATGCGCCCGGATATGTACTGGCTTAAGTAGGGGAACACATCTGGCACTGCAAGATCTGAGTCCTTGGCGGCGTAGTGTGTTACTGATGGTAGCCCTTGTAACGTTGGTCCCAGCTTTCTGCAGGTCATTCACTAGGTCCACCTGTGTGGTTCTGGGATATTTGCTCACCGTTCTTGTGATCATTTTGACCCCACGGGCTGAGATCTTGTGTGGAGCCCCTGATCGAGGGAGATTAGCAGTGGACTTATAGGTCTCCCATTTTCTGATAATTGCTCCCACAGTAGATTTCTTCACACCAAGCTGCTTGCCTACTGCATATTCAGTCTTTCCAGCCTGGTGCAGGTCTACAATTAAGTTTCTGGTGTCCTTCGACAGCTCTTTGGGCTTCACCATAGTGGAGTTTGGAGTGTGACTGTTTGAGGTTGTGGGCAGGTGTCTTTTCTACTGTTAACAAGGTCAAACAGGTGCCATTAATACAGGTAATGAGTGGAGGACAGAGAAGCCTCTTAAAGAAGAAGTTACAGGTCTGTGAGAGTCAGAAATCTTGCTTGTTTGTAGGTGACCAAATACTTATTTTCCACCATTATTTGCAAATAAATTCTTTAAAAATCAGACAATGTGATTTTCAGACTTGTTTTTCTCATTTTGTCTCTCATAGTTGAGGTCTACCTATGATGTCAATTACAGGCCTCTCTTATTTTTTTAAGTGGGAGAACTTGCACAATTGGTGACTGACTTAATACTTTTTTTCCCCACTGTATATATATATATATGTGTGCGTTTATCATAAGCTTACTGGATGTATGAATTATATAAATGTTAAAAGCAGATATAAACAGCAAAGGCAGCTGGTAGACTTTTAATAATAAAGGTCTACTGAAGTTTCTTTGAGCAGTGCCATAGAGGAACGCGAAGAACGTGTTGGTAAAGAACCTTCATATCTGGGTCTTTAAACCTTAAAAAGGTTCTTCACATGGGCACAGAGTGAGGCGGCGGCCTAATGCGCTACCGCTGTGGGGCCTGGGGTTCACAAGTTTGAGTCCCAAGCCATGCTGCTTTGCCATCAGTGGCCAGAGTCTGAGAAAGCACAGTTGGCTGTGCTCTCTCCCTTCAGCTTTCTTAAGCAGTGTTGGTCAGCACAGGTTTCTGACAGCTAGTGTGGTGGTGGAGCTGGGGACCCTGCGCTTTTCTCTGAGCATGTCAGGCGCCTGGCAATGCCACATGGCTGGCTTCACATGTGTTGGAGGAGGAGACATGTGTTAAGTCCTTACCCTCCTAGTGCAGGGAGCATTGTTAGTGCTAGGGGGAGCTACAAACAGGTGGGTTCATTGGAAAAGGGTAGATGAAATATACAGGGTCAGTTCACTTTCCATCAATTACACTGATGTTTAATCACTGATTACCTTCCGTCACACACTTTTTAATCAGGGCCTGTTACTGAGAGCCTGGACATCCCTTCTCATGAATGCATTCAGCTACTTTAAGTTGGTAAATATTGGTACCATTGGTAACATAGATGTACAAATGCACTGCAGCACACACAGCTTGTCTAGTCCCAGTAGAGAAGTACTGCCAATAGAATAGGGCCCTCTAGAGCAGATAAACATTAACCTATTGGCACCATGCCTTATTCCAGACATGGGCTAGAGGACTATAAACCCCCCCCCCCCCCAAGCATTGAGCTGTGGAGCAGTGGAACTGTGTTCTCTGGAACGATGGTGCTCCATCCAATACTTTTAGGATGAGTTAAGCATGAGGTGGGGTCATGATCATCCAACATCCTGACCTCACTAATGCACTTTGTCATTACATGAAACCAAATCCTCCAAAATCTAGTAGAAAGCCTTCCTTGGACAGTAGGCAGTTTTTTAACACCCTTGGTTTTGTTTACAGGACTCGAAATGAAGTTAACCATTAATAATATACTTCAGATCCCAGAATTCATGACATAAAGCAATAAGAATTATGTTCTTACAAATATACTATAAAAAGACAGCAATTATACTCAGAGTATATATGAAATAGTTTTCAGCAGCCAAAAGCCCAGGAGCATGCCAATCTGCAATGAGTCAAAGCATTGCCTGCCACTAAATAATTCCAAATGTGATCTGCATAGTTATAATGGTTCCATTAGAGTCCTAAAAGGTGTAAAATTGTGAACACAAGTCAGCTTTATGTATCCAAACTTTGGACTGGTGATGCATTTCTATTGATTCTACTAATAGAGCAGTATATCTGTCTGCTCAACACAAGCGTAACTTCTCTCCTCACCAGTTACCTGCTCCTTCTCTCAGAAAAAAGACAGGTGGGACAGGTGGGAGCCCGCCTCCCCACACCAACTGCATTAAAACACAAGGGTCTGAACAAGAACACTGATTTTTTTTTTAAATGCTAAAATAAAATTTTATATATAATATATTTCGTTTTATATAGTTTATTTAGTTTTATATAGTTTATTTAGTTTATTTAGTTTTATTTATTTATTTATTTATTTAGGACTCAAGAGAAAATCAGTAAACTGCTCCGCGTCCCCTTCACTTCCCTCGAAGTTCGAATCAGTTTACGGAGCCGATTCTTTTGACCTGTCCGTTTTCATAAGCCGAAAGCCCGATTCATATTTGATTCTCAAATAAAATCACGATAATTCTCCTTTATTTCGATCACAATCGAGTTCAGCAAATTAGTCTGATTTCGCTAGGGATCTGCTCATTAACTCAGCCAGAACACGTAGCTAGCTAATATGCGTGTCTTGAAATACAAGGCTGTCTTGTAAACAGGTAAATAACACACGGAAACGGAACGTGTCTGGGGATAAAATGTATTAATTTGTGGATTTAAATTGTGTGAAAAAAAACCAATGCTGACATCGTTAATTCTACCACACTGCTGAGCAAACACTGCGTTAGAAAAAAGTTTTAGTTGGAGCAGTGAATCAAATGCAGAGAACCGGTTCACAGCGATTCTTCTTCTCCGACTCGCTCGCCGCTGCTCAGTAGAGTGAGGGAGGCTGGAGCGCGCGAGCGACAGAGAGAGCAGCTCCTCGCGCCAGGTAGCCTAGCCTAGCTCAACCTGCCGGAGGAATCCGGTCCGTGCGTGTTCTCTCCACCAAGTCTCACAGTTTAGCTTAGGCTGTGTAATTTTGTGCGTTTGCTAAAATTTTGAGCGCACACGGTTCAACAACAGAGTCCAAACCTCCCGACAGTCTGTCTGTAGTTCTCGGAGGGAGGTTTGGAGGCAGCTCGTGACGGGCGGACTGTGCTTTTGGACATATCCTCGGTTTTTAACGGAGCTGCCCGGAGTCAGTCCTGCCGTTAAACCGTCTCTTCATGGCGGTGTGTTTTTTGGGAGGCTGCCGCTGTTGTCACGGGATGCTGTAGTCGCCACCTGAGAGTCGGGTCAGCTCCTCTGATGTTTATCTGGACCTCCACCCAGTTCCACTCACACTGAGGACGAGAGGGGCCAGATAACTTCGCGTCCCTCTTCCTCCTCCTCCTCCTCCTCCTCCTCGACGCGGAGTATCGCAGAGCCAGGAGCCGAACATGAGGCGCATATTCTGAACGGGAATACCAGACGTTCACGCCATCTCCAGAATGTTCAGACGAGGTAAGAGGAAGACCCCCCACCACCAACCCCCCCCACCCCCGTTCACGAGGCGTGTTTTTGTGTTTAGCCGCTGGTCCGAGCCGTGTTTAGACTTTGCCCGGCCCTGGGAGCAGGACCGGGAACTCGGGGTTCAGTCCGGTCACCTGCTCCGCGCCTCGGGGCTGAGGAAGCGCGCTGAAGTTGGGGCTTTTAACTCTCCCCTATGAAATATTCATGCTCATATCGCTCTATTTATAAGTGTGGCTCAAAAATACACAGCCGGTGCCGCACTGCAGCCCGCAGTCCCTGTAGCTAACCTGCTCAGAGACAGCGGAGAGATCACTCAGTCCGGGCGGTGTTCAGATCTCCACCTAATCCGGAGTGCAGTGTCCCCTACAGCAGAGCACGGCCCAGCTCAGCTGGACCTGCTCAGTATTCATCACTGCTGACGGCCGACTGACGCCGTGGGTCAGGCCGGGTTTGGGTGCTGAGAGCTCAGTAGCAGGTAGCGGTTCAGTAGACTGAGGTGAGGCTCTCAGGGAGCTGACCCTGTAGTTGCCACAACAGAGACCAAGTTTGGAATAGCATGATTAAGATTCACCCAGGGAATCAGTGTGTGTGTGTGTGTGTGTGTGTGTGTGTTGGTTTGCCACGGAGTGGCGCTGATCTGCATAAAGGAGGTCCTGGAGCATTTCAGCAATAGTTGGAGATAAACGCCCCCTTCCTATTTGTCTTGGGGTCACTTGGGGTCAACAGCTAATACAGCTAGAAAGATGCCATGATGCACGTTATTGGGAATGAGTGTTACACCTATCATATACCATACACCATCACACCAACCATAACTTTAAACCCACCGGCTTAATATTATGGAGGTCCCGCCCCCCCGTGTGCCAGCAGAACTGCTTGCATGGACCCCACAGAGTTGCCTGCTTTAGGATCCTTTAGGTACGTTGTGAGGTGAGGCCCACATGGATCATATCAATGAGCCTTGGGTGCCTGTGACCAGCAGTTGACCTTTTTTTTTGGACTGCTTTTGGTAGTTGCTGACCACTGCATACCAGGAACACTTCACGAGACCTGCTGTTTTGCAGATGCTCTGACCCCAGTAGTCTAGTCATCACGTCTCTGGCCCTTGTCAGAGTTGCCAGTTTCCTGCTTCCATCACATGAACTTCAAGAACTGACTGTTCATCTGCTGCTGGCTAATATGTGTGTCTATGGTTTTAATGGAATGGATTATAGGTGTGCAGCTTTCAGTGTGTGTGTGTGTGTGTGTGTGTGTGTGTGTGTGTGTGTGTGTGTGTGCGTGTGCGTGTGTGTGTGTGAGCTGTGAAGTTGCAGAAGATGTTATTTTATGCTAATTTTATGATTCATATCGGTTTCATGTTTTTCCTTCTTATAGATGATATTGATATACTGTACATACTCGCAAATTCTGCTCTGACTGACCATCCATTCAGGTTCTGTTCAAAGGCAAACAAAGGTCTCGGGCCGTTGGGAGGTACTGGAGCTTCTGTACAGTCGGAGCAGTTTAACTAATTTTCCGCCGGCAGATTTTAAAACAGCCTGCTTAGTGAACTGGCTCCTTGGTTCGCTCTTCATTACAGACCTGGCAAGGCGGTGTGTGGGCTCTGGGTGCAGAGAGATAGAAGGATGGAATGGTGGGAGGAAGGAAGAGAGAGTGAGAGAGCGAGAGAGAAAGAGAGGCTTGATTGTGCGCTGGAAAGAGAGCATGACGCATCAGCGATGCCAGTGATCCTCTCTTCCATTTGAAAACACAATAAACACACAGGAAAAAAGAAACCACGGCGAGTTTTATGAGAGTTATGACTGTTTTTGGCTGCTTGTCCTGACCGTGGAAGGCTACAGTCCAAGCCTACGAGGCACTGGCACGGCGGCTCATGGTCGAGGGGATAAATCCGATTACTGTCGAGAGTTTGCTCCATGGGAAAACGATGAGGTTGACTGTTGACTGGAGCATATTGTGAAGCATGGCACATGCACGGAACTACTGTTTCTGTTTGGGGTGGACGGGATTCCTTTGTCAGTGCTCCTGTGGTCATTGTGATAGTGTGGCGGATTGCCCAGAACGTTTAATAATACACATGGCTCTTTTGAACTGTATTCAAATATGATCAGTTGAGGGCTATTAATGTCATTAGGCCATACAATTTAGATGTAAATACTCATTACATAGTTACATAATTTATGACATACTTACGCTGGGGATTACATTTTCACTCTGTATTGCAAGGATGGGGTCTGCGTTTTGGACTTTCTTCTTTTTGCTTCAATTTCAGCAAACCATGCAGGGCAGAATATGGCAATAATATATATTTTTGTTCCTAATTGAAAAACATTTAATCAAATTTCCTGCTGTAAAAAAAAAACCAACCCCACCTAGTTAAGCTTGTTGACCACCTTAGCTGTTTACCTTCTTTTGAGTTTGATGGTTTAGCTACAAAATCTACAAGCATGATCAACCTAACTAAGCTAGAAAACCAGTTTGACCAAGCATGACCACACTGGTTGACCGCATGCCCAGCAAGACCAAGCTGGTCAACCCTCATGACCAGCATGACCAAAATGCATGGTCATTTAGCTGGTTTACCAGCCTAAAGTATGTTTTCACCTGGGTGACCAGCTTTTTGACCAGCTTGGACCATCCGAAACCAGCTACCAGCAAAAGCCAGTCTTGAGTTGTATTTTTCAGCAGGAGAATCTCCTCATCATTTACAGGAAGAAATGTGGGATTGATTGGAAGTTTACACTTTACTCTCAGCTCCTTTTTAAAGTAAGCTACCAGTGAAAAATACTTGTGTACTGGTGTAAATGGGCCAGAACTGAGCCAGAAATGGGATGTAACCATTCCAGGAGTAAAAGTCAAAGTGGCATTACGTTTTGGTACACCTTTTCCTTCACTGTAGTGTGTAAACCTCTGCCATTCACTGTGAACTTGCCAGATATCCAAATAAGCACACGTTTAAGGTGAAAATCTACAACAGCAGACTTCAAACTTTAAGTCAAGTCCCGTTGGTGGGTCGCAGTGTGGGACTGTTCGTGAAGGGTCGTGAGGAAACATAATCTTTTGTTGATCTTCGAGAGCAGAGCTCAATGGATCTTAAATGGATTTTTGATCAGAAGGGGAAACTGGTCCCACGCAAGATGTCCCTTCTGCTGCTGTTTGTGCGCCATGGCAGTGTTTGCCATGAGTGCCTGTGTAAACATGAGAATCATGTAAAAGGATTCCCTCTAGTGACTGGTTATTTCCCGGTCAAAACCAGTGATGGCTATGCTGAGATAAGAGTGCAGAGTAGAGTAGCCTCTTGCATCATACCAATACCTAAATACAGAAACCAATAAGTGTGTGATTATCTTATTTTTTCTCACTAAGTGTGTAATGATGTAGGCCTCTTTTATCATGCTGTTTCGCTTGTGGTTGTTGAGTCACAATCCATTGAGCAAAGGTGTACTGAAAGCTTTAGGTTTAGCTTTTTTATTTTACTTCAAACATTGTTGAGTGGGTCACAGACAACCCAACTACACTTCTTGGTTTTGCCATGGAGGGAAAAAAATGTAAACTCGTGGTCTAAAGTGCAGTAGTATAGCAGTAGTTATTAGGATTTTGTTTGCAATAGTGGTTGTTCTGAGTTTCTAGCACAAATGGCATTTTAACATTTAGATGTATTTATAAGTTCAGTAAGGACCTGCATATCGAACTTACAACCCTGTGGCTAATAGACCAGTGCTCTAACTACTGAATGGATACGGTGAGATTGGTTTAATCTAGGGACCATTCGAAAAATAATCAAAACCGTCATTCAGAACCTCTTCGATTCACTGTCCATTATTTAGATCATTCATCAGTTGCAATTAATTGTAATATTGATTTGAGGTCATATCACCCAGCACTAGTTTAATCAACTGGTCTTTGTGGAAAGTTTAGTTTGACAATGAAGCAATTCTGGGATTTTTATTTTAAATTATTATTATTTATTTATTTATTCATGCTCTCCATACAAATTGTAGAGGAATGTATTCATAGAGAATATATATTCCTGTTTAATCATAACATTATAAGAACTAAATGATTAACTTTATAATTAAAATTTATATTTAATATAATAATATATAATGCAGAATTTGAGTGTTTTTGTTTTTTTCAGCTTTCACAAAAAAGGTTGACGACAGCTGGTGTGAAACCTGTCAGTATATTATTATGTTTAATGCAGGGAATGCACTACATTCAATCATTAATGAGTTGATTATATGAGTTGTTGGCTGTGTTAAGGTAAATTCCATGCCCAAATGGAATATACAAACAATTGAGGGAACAAAAAAGGTTCCCTCATGAAAACCTGACCATTTCCACCCCTGGACATAATCAAATGACAGCACTTTTTTTTATTGCTGGTGATTGTGGCAATGTCTCCAGGTTAACTGTATAATGGACTCGTTTTGCTTGTTGACCTAGTTTAGTATCTCAATTAATGAATCATCTTCACACACACTTCCACCCTCGCACACACATACGCCATCACCTGTGACTGGAACTGTGTCCTCCTCCCCAGATTGAAAAAACCCCACGGTTAATGATGGCACTTAGAAGGGCTGTGTGTGTTGGTGAGTGAGTGAGTGCGTGTGTGTATGTGTGTGCACTGTAAGTTTGTTTATGTTTGGCTGTGGGGGTAGCGTGTGGACACTATCCACAAAGCAAACAATGAACCATTGACAATGTTTGTGAAAAGACATCGATCCCAACAAATCCCCCTACTTTTTACTTTTTAAAAAGTGGCATAAAATGACCTCTATTATGCTTTATGTACCATTTCATGTGACCATGCCTAGTAAAAGGACTCAAGCCTGGCCCTCAGAGCCTTAAGATGTAGACTATATATCGCCGAGGTTTTAGATGTGAAGGACCCAGGACCCGGTGCAGTAGCCAATGCTGCCAATGCAGAAGCAATGCTGGGCATGGCCGATGCTGGATGTGGACAGCGATCGCTGCGGTAGTGGTATTATCAGCATGGCAGCAAAGCTGAGCAGGGCTGGTGGTTGATGTAGTAGCAATGCTGGGCAAGGCAGGCACGGCAGCGATACAGGCGCTGTGGTACTGATGCTGTGACCATTAGAATGAGAACATGTCTTCTAGGTAGGGCTAGGCAATATGATGATATCTTATTGTAGCATGAAAAAATTTGTTTATCGTGATATACAATAACGTTGCTGGCAAATTAAAAACATGTATCTCCATTTTTGCCTATATTAGTTTTCTCCATGGTTTGAACCCTGTAGCTGCTTCTGTACGCTGTGTAAATAATTCTGGATGAATAGACCACTAGAAATGCTCCAAATGACATGGAATAAACTCTTGTTTTGCATTAACAGACAATAAAAGTAAAGAATATTTTGCCTTCTCATCATTTGTTTTAAATGAACAGCAACAATATAATTTTTAGGGATTTTGAGGATATCCTTAAAGATATAGAGTTTGTGGTGTTTTCAGCTGCAAATATCCCATATGCTGAAGATTCCCAGCAGTCTTCCATCGACATAGGCTTTAGTTAATCTTCTGACAGGCCAGATCTCCTTTTCTCTGGTTTTTACCTCACATCTGTAAAGGCTCAGCCCAGCACACGCCACGGCTCAGTACAGTAAAAATAGCCCCAGCCCGGCTTCCTCTCCCTCAAACCAGATGATTAACCCTAACTCTCTGCAAACATTTGCCCTGCTCTCCCTCTTTGGAGTGCTAATTAAATCTGAGGGGTGGCAAGGCCTGGTCTTTAGCCGATGATAATTAGGAGGCGATGAAGAAGAAAACAAGCAGAGGCCCTGTTGTCTTGTAGCCCGTCGAGTGATTAATAATGGATAGGGGGAGGATGAAGAGGGTAATCACATGCTGAAAGGTCAGCGGTGACGCGAACCGGCTTTGGAGAGGAGAGTTTGCACGCAAAGGGTTGTTTGTGGAGGACAGGCTACGCTAGGCGTAAAGGATGCTGAATGATATTTGCATAAGATTAACTTTAAAGAGAGATAATGGTAAACGCTAAGGCACGCACATCTGCAGAACACACAGTGGGGGTGTATACTGATCGCTGCCCAGGACTTTATTGTTTTGCTGTTTTATTTGAGGGGAATCTCAGCTCCTTCCTGGCTGTTGGTGTAATGATTTATGAGAACAAGGCTTGGGACAATAACTGATACCAAACTGTGCAGTGATTTAAAATCTGAGACATATGTAAATTATTATCTTTTGGCTTTCTGTCATGTAGCTCTGCTATGTTTTCTTTGCAGTACACATGATCTGCTCTAAGCAGGGTTTGCTAGTAGCATGCAAACCGCTTCTGTCTGTGTCATATAAAATCAAGGAACAGCCATGAAGGCCCAGAAGCAGAGAAAATGTGACATGATGTTACATCGTTCACTGAGGAAAGAGCAGGACTGAAGGCCTGGTAACAGCACTCATGGTTTACTCATCACTGTATTTTAACAGTATCCAATTTTCATTTAGTCCAATTTGAATACATTTCAAAAAGGAAATGTGTTCATATTGTTAAGAATAAACAAGGGCACCCAGCGCCCCCTTTCAAGCACCCCCACCCCCCCCAAGGTTTGTTTCAGACCTGTGGAAACACCTGCCCACACAAACACACACCTCTGACTGGCCTAATAATTGTCTCTGTCTCTGTTGTAAAAAAAAAAAAGCATTGGCTAACCGTTTTGGGAGCTGTGAAAATATTCCCTTTTTTTAATGGTGGCGAGTTAAAGTGGAGAAACGTCCCTATTCAGATTCCGTTCTTTCTATTTGAAGTGTCACTGTGAATATTTTAAGCCATAACGCTACATTTGGAATGAAAAAAAGAGATGAGAGGCCCTTCTTGGATGGTGCCAGTAAAAGAAAATAGCTCTCATTATCACACATTACTTAATGGAGGAATAAGAAAGTGGCACGTTCACCCCTTCCCCACCAGTGTTCGGATCTCTGGCAGTGGGAGAAGCAAAGAAACTGCTCACCTTCAACATCAAGAGCGTCTTGACAGGAGCCAGCAGGAACACTGATTCAACATGGCAGCCTTCGTTTTCCCTCAAACCTGACATAAAGACGTGTTGAAATAGCAATCGAACTCTTTCAGTTTAGCAACAGTGGATCTGAAAGGCGAGCTTTCGCTGCTCCCCCCCACAGCTTTGAGAGAAGAACTCTCGCGAGTGGCCCCTGCAACAGCATCTCCTCCGGAGAGCGATGTGGGACTGCCCTGTGTCTTACTTCTCATGCTGTCAGACGCTCCTACAGGCAGACTGACAGGGTTAGCATTGAGCCAACGCTGGAGGAAGTGGCTAACGCTGCCAGAGCACAAAGCATATGAGGCTTTTACTCTCAGTTCCACTCTAAACGTCAGGGAAAACAATCATCGCCTCTGCCTCAGACAGGTCCCTCTGGAGGGGGGCAGGAGACCGCCACTCAGAGAGCCTGTGCTAAAAAGAGGGGAGGGGCATGAAGGAGAGGTAAGGGGCCATATCGCTGCTCTCTCATCTAGACCCCAATCAGAGAGTCTTAGTCTCCTTGGAGGAGCAGGGCAAAGGGCCAGCTTTCATCCACGGCTCTCCAGCATAGAGAGAGAGAGAGACAGAGAGACACACACAAAGAGAGAGACAGAGTGCTTAAATAATCTTAAAAAATAAAGATAAAGAAATAAACAATAAAATGGATATTAAGGGTCCAGTGGGAAAGGATGAAACCCACCCTTGAAGATGAATATTAAGTATTTGGACAGTATTTCCTCCATTTTCACAATATCAGAAACCA
The DNA here is from genome assembly GCF_030463535.1 of Salminus brasiliensis. Taxonomy (NCBI): domain Eukaryota; kingdom Metazoa; phylum Chordata; class Actinopteri; order Characiformes; family Bryconidae; genus Salminus; species Salminus brasiliensis. The sequence goes on along the minus strand of NC_132893.1, from coordinate 17,534,206 downwards.
TTGGACAGACCAACATGATTTATATGAGAGTTTGGAGGTGAGTGGATCTGGCACACCAGCCTTCACTGTTGAGCCTTTCATAGGTGTCATGGGCTTAATTCTGCGAAACACTGACGAAGTGAGGTGCCTTCCTGATGCCCCTGTGAAGAGCTTGCAACGCAGTGGGTGGTTGGTATGGACGAAGGACATGGACTGGGTGTAAGTCTTAGGTGTGGGTTTTTATCAGTTCTTGTAGTATTGCGTTATAGTACTGTTTAATTTTTCCGTAGTTCTGACTATAATTGGCCGCGAGCATAGTGGTACACTGTGTTGTACTTGTCAAGCCATCAGTATCGGACCGTAGCGCTTGTCGTGTTCTGCTCACAGCAGCATTAAAATGAACAGGGGTGAAGGGAAGAGGTTGGGCCTCCCTAGGTGGGCCTAGGTATTAGGTGCAGAACTCTTCCTGTAGCAGTTATATAGGATATAATATTTAGATGCAAATCCTTTGCAGTTAATGACTGCCTGAGCATAATCATGGTCATAACCATATTCTCTGCTCCCTTTAGATGCTTTACCAGGCCTTTACTGCCGCTGCCTTCAGTTGCTGCTTGTTTGCTGTCCCTACCACCCTTCATTTTGTTGAGGTCAGGGGACTGACTCTGCTGTTTAACAACACTCCATTTCGTTTGGTTTCGCTTATCGGTTGGTTGTCCAGTTACTTTTGAGCCTGTGAACATTGCACTTTTGCAGACGATTTGTACAAAGTGCCTCAATTATAGCATATAAGAGAGTTGTGGGACATATTAAGGCAAAGTTTTCAAAGTTTCATATAAAGTCACCAGGTATCCACTGGGCTCCTCCAAGCAGCTGCCTAGCACTCTAAATGAATGGATATCCACAAAGCAGGAGAGAGCTGTAAGAAGATAGCAAAGCATTTGCAGGTAGCCCTTTCCCTCAGTCCATAAAATAATTAAGAAGTGTCGGTTAACTGAAATAATGAAGGTCAAGTTGAGGTCTAGAATACCAAGCAAAACTGTCAAAAGAGAACTGCTCATAGGATTGCTAGAAAAGCAAAATTACAATCCCCGCTTTGGACTTGTTATGCAAACAATGGCACAGGGAACATTTCCCCGGTAAAGGGAGCAATGGACTTGATTATATGCCAGCAAATTGTGGATGCAAACATCCTGGTGTCTGTAAAAAAAGATAAAATATGTTTTTTACAACACGATAATGATCACATCTAAGCACATCTCAGAATCCACAGTTGACTACGTCAATGTTTTGACATCACCCACACAGTCCCCCAACCTAAGCATCATCAAAAAACTTTGGACCTCAGAAGAACAATGCATACAATGCGGTCCAAGAATCTCACAGAAACTGAAGCCCTTTACAAAGAAGAATAGAAAAAAATCCCAAACAAGATCTGCAACACTCTTTATTTATTTATGTATGTGTGTGTGTGTATATAACAAAACAGCCTGTCTAGTTATGTAGGTCCGCCTCTTCTCATAAAGCTTTGAAATGGCATCAGACTTTCAAGGTTTCAAGTTTTTTTTCCTCTTAAATATTAAAAATAATGCTTTTGTAGGTCAGTTTATCATCTACTCAGTAACACTTCACAGCAACAGACGTTCTGAACAGGAGTGCCAGGAGATTTCAGGATATTATATATATATAAACAGATTTTATGACATGATTTCACTATATTGGCTAAAAGTTTTACTTCCTTCAACCATTATTTCTTTACAAAAAAAGCTATAATAGCTTATTTCACTAAAAGCAAAATGTCTGGATATCATTTAAACGTATGTAATATTAGATATAAGCTACATTTCAAACACGTTAACTTGCAAAGACATCTGTTTTTGCAACAGTGGGAGACCGAGAGAGTCAGAGAGAAGGGTATGGTTATAAGAAAAAGGGGGAAAAACATATAAGTGGCCGACTGGAATATTGGATTTTTCAATAGCTTCATTACATTTCGCCCTCAAGTACAGCTGCGCCTCTGAGGACTCTACAGAATATATGTAATCTTTTACATTTGCATCCTCCTACACAGACACACACATAGACACGCAGTCAGACAGCCTGCTATCGTCCAAGGATGTATCTTTACAGTCAGTTTAAAATAAATCTTTTTTTTTTTTTTTTTTTTTTTTTTAGAACTCAACCTTGTAACACTGTAGATCACACAGTGTGCAATGCACAATATATGGGAGCTGTTCTTCTGTCTTGCTTTTATAGATTCTTATTCAGTAACATGTAGATCTGTCAGTATTGAGTACTCTTGTGTTTTTTTGGGTACCAAAGCATATAAATGAGATTAATTGAATAATACCATGCAATGCAGAGCCTTTCAAAGATTCCTAAAGGAGAATGATTTATATATGTTTATTAAACATATTCATATAGGTTTCTCATCATTTTTATTTTATATTAAGTTGCGAAACTCACTTTTTAAAGTAATGCTATGATATTGCCATTTTTTGCTAGCACTTCTATTGGCGTTTTAATGGTATATTGCAGAAGTGGTGCATTTTCTTTTGTACCTGTATTTTTCACTATGTATATTGCAGTTTTACAGGGTTTTATGGTCATTTGGTCTAGCCTAAATTAGTGCTATTGGTGTAGCCTGTTCATTGGTGATGCCTGCTAAGCTGTTCAGCCTAAAGAAGATCCATTCATTCATATACACTAACTTCACCATTTAATATTTAATATATATTATATTTGACTCATGTAAATGAAATTTGTATGATTCTGCTGGTGTGAGTTTCTGCTTCATTAGTGATGCACACAAAAGATACAGTGACAGTAATTCATTTTGCTTCAGTAATCATAACAGCCTTATCACATCACACTCACAAGAGCTGCTTTACTTGTGGTTTTATTTGAACAGAGGATAGAGTCCAGATCACTGGTTTTATACACACATGGACTTTGGTGGTATACATATTTCAGCATGCTTTGTATCAGTATTCGTTTACTACGTCTTTCTAAACTGGCTGTTTTCGAGCTGAAAGATAGCATTTGTTTGTTTACCAAAAGACTGGCTGCCTTTATCTGTGTAAATTTCAAGTCAAGTGATCTACAGTGGCTTTTTATGGTCAGTTAATGTAGTACTGGAAAATTGCTGTGTGGAATTGAACAGTGCTCGGAGTGATGAAGCACCTGCAAGCGTTGACGTGCGTGTGCCTCTATTAGAAAACGATCACGTTTTTGGACGCGTCACTGTATGTTCGGTGTGCCTTTAACTTTAACTTTATCTAACTTTATCTAACTAAAACGATATTAGCTACCTCTCTAATATTTTGCCTTTCTCTCTTCTCCCATCTCCCTGTATTTTTTATTTCTCTCTCCCTCTTCAGGTGCGTAGGGATTGGAAGACTGGGTTGGGCGTCAAACCGTGTCTCCACTTCCTGTATCCGTCATAGTGTTGTGATTGCGATTCCATAAAATTCTGAAGCAGCAGTGGCAGTCATTTTATATATGTAGCAGAAACACTGTACGTGAATGGTCGGAAAGGTCCCTGAATTGCATCAATTCCTCCTGACAGTATAAGCCAGCAACCAATTTCTGTTGGCCATTGCGACCACATAGAAATACATACACCTCAAGTGGTCTTTCAAGAGCTATGTCCGTCGTTGGGCCGGGAGTGTGGGAGACAAATGGAGACTGGAGAAAATGGCATAATAAAAGGAAGGTTAACAGGCCACAGTCCAATACATTTCAGTAAAACAAAAATGAAATGACTCGATTCTGGTGTTTTGGCCCAGTCGTAATGCTTGGTTGAAAAGACCTGTCATTGTACTGTGGCTCAACAACGTCTCGCACACTGCTTTTACTCTCTGGGTCTTGCCTAAGTGCTCGCACTGTCTGGGTACGGCTTAAGTGCTTTTCTGGATGCAAAGGCTGTTGTAGCGAGCAGAGCTCTTGAGGTAGTGCAGTTCCTTAAGTTATATTTATGTGCAGAGAGCCCATGCACAAACACAAATGCATATATTTGCCAATATATGGTTCATATTCAGGAGCGCTAGCCAGCTGAGAGCTTGCTGCAGTTTGATGCTCCCTATGTGCTGTTTTCCGTTTTAGAATAGGTGGTTGTGTTAAATTTGAAAGTCTCAGTCTGATTGGACTTGTTATCCCCCACGGAGCTCTGTTGAGGGAGTGATGAAATCTAAAATGAATTGTGCGCATAGACTTTCAGGGTCAGGACGGAAGGAGGAAGCGGTGTTATTCGAAGACTTATTAAACACACACACGCGCACGCACACAGGATCACAAGGCTGCAGGCGTCAGGTCTGATAGATGAAACAGATATGAGCCGTGTTTAGCAGCAGGATTGAAGCTTATAGATACAGTGCAGCCCAGTGTGTTTCTCTTGCTGTGTAACTGAGCAGTGTGTGCGTGTGCGCGTGTGTGTGTGTGCTGCTGGCCGTGTTCACTCTGGAGATGAGAGCGAGTGTGTGCTGGTGCTGTGGGACCAGGCTAGAGACACTCATAACAACAGCCAGGGCAGTCCATCTGAAGAGGCTTTCTCTGTCTGATTATAATAGATACTATTGTCTGAGAGCTGATGGTTATAAATGAGAGAGAAAGAGAGAAAGAGAGAGAGAGAGAGAGAGAGAAAATGAGAGTGATAGCTGGAGGAGAGTTTTAAGTAGAGCTCTTAGTGGATATAGATATAGGGCTTTGCATGTTTGTGTGTGTGCACGGGAGTGTCGCTGTGGTAGCCAGGCTCACGGGAGTGTATGGGTTTTGCCAGGCAGGAACAACATCCTACATTAGCCCTTCAGCATTCAGATAACAAACCTGTTTGAGTTCATGGGATATGTTACACAAAGTCCAATGCCAAGGGGACTGGGCCATTTTTTTGTTATTGGAATGCCCAACACTATGTCCACTCCTTTTGGAAAGAGACATGCCTACAGCATGCATGCAGCCTCTGTCTGCGCTATGATAAAACATCCCAATAAACCTGTAAACTGAGTCAGAGGTTCTCATAGAGATCTAATTGAGCTAGCTGACATCTCTAAAGACCATCTAGCCCCATGTTAGCCATAAGAAGTAGGGCCAAGTTCATAAACATTAGTTCAAGCATTCATGTAGGCATGGATTAAGACTGCATAGGATCACCAAATAGTTTCAGACTATCTCTGTTTTATACTGTCAGATATTATACACATATCTACAAGGCTGCACACATGCAGGTTAAGGTACTCACACTGGCTATAAACTAAAGTAAAACCACACATGTCCCATGATATTAAAAAAGCACCCAGACAAAAGACTCTGAATTATACATGCCTGGATGAAATGATGCAAATTACTTCTCAGAATACTGTGATATCCAGGTCAATACCTGTCTGTAAATCATCTCTAATGAGTTAAGCACAGTGATGAGCTCTGAACAAACACAGCTCTGAGGAAACACGCTTACACCTAAGCTGTGTTTTTAAGTAGTGCTGAGAGAGCGAGCTATTATTTCACCTCACAATGATTAAGCCCCCAGGATTTTGCACAAACATGAGGCGTTATACATAGAGATGTACCGATTCATTTTCTTCTGTTCCGATACTGATCCCGATACATGAACTTTGCGTATCCACCGATACTTGATACCTATCCTATATCATTGTTGGGGCAGAGGCTTAAGGCATCAGGATTGACATAATGATTACTTTACTAACTTTGAAAAAACAAACTAAAATAAATGAACACAGATATCAATTAACCCAATTTCTGCTTATTTGTCACTAAAATTAGTAACTGTGCTGGACCTCGGCACAGTGTTGTCTGGGCCCAGGACTTTTATTTTGAAATTCAAAGTCTGTGAGACTAAAGAGGAGCTAGCAGCTTTTCCCTTCTCGGTTCTTTTTATATGGAGGACAAGCTGGATTACTCGCTGATGACAGGTCGAGGGCACTCTGACCCTGGGTTATGACGCCTAGAATACCGGTGAGAATCGGTGAATGGATCTGTCCTTTGAATCACACTAATTATTATTATTATTATTATTATTATTATTATTATTATTTTCCGATCCATCTGATTTTGTTAGTACCGGGACTGATATCCGATCCTAGTATCAGATCGGTGCATCCCTAGTTACACAGTGCTTTCAAGTAAAGGTGCAATGACCAATCGACTTGGTCGAATAAAATCGACAGCCAATTAAATAGTCGATTAGATAGTGATGTCATCACGTGCCATTTCTCACGCTATCTAGGAGCGGTTAGGGACGCATGTGAGCCACAGATTATTCAACGAAAGATTAATTACAACCAGTTTAACCATAAGGGCCCTATCTTACACCCTGCCAACAGTCTATTTTCACGCCTTCCGCCTGCTTCGTTAAAATAGCAACAGTGCCTGCGAATATATCTACGCTGATGGGTGCGGCGGTCTCGAAATGAGGTGTGTTCAGGTACATTTCTGGCGTATTGCTGTCTTGGCAACGGAAAACACAGAGCGCCACTGACTGAAAACAACCTGGGCAGACGTCAACAGTCAGACGTAGTGCGTACCAGTTGCCAGCTATGCAAACTTTCGACATCAACGAAATAAAATAACATTCTAGAGGTGAGGAGATGTGCCACTGAAATTGCAATCCGCCAAAGTCAGACTGCACCTGGCTCTTTAAGGGAGCGGCAAGTGACCCGCTGATTAGTTTATTGCACGTTACGCCCAAAACACACCCATGATTAATTAAGAGACTTGGTACATGCCTATTGTGCGTTTTGATCTCCTCAAGTCGCACTTAAGATAGAAATGACACACTGACACCCTAGGAGTTACTTTTTACAATAAGAATTCCCTCAATCTCTGTGCAGAGCTGCAGTGGAAACATACAGTTCTATTAGTGTATGGGGGTGGGAGTCTCATATGGACAGGGGCTGAGTGTAAAAAGGAGTAATCTTCCAGTAAGTCATGTCATATTCCGTTTCATGTGCCTGTTTGTGCTGTTTGTGTAAGTTTGTTTCTGTAGGTGCAGGTCCATAATTGGCCACCAGAGGAGCTCTGGAAAAGTCAGAGAGACATTTAAGGCTCTTCCCTTTTTATGACCTTGAAGCACGTCCTGCACAGACCGACCCACTCTGGCTATTCTGTTTGTTATTTTGGGTCACCCCTGAAGTCATGTCCCTCCATTGTTTTTACAATACATTCACACTGGCTCATATAGTGGTCTATACAGTGTCCTAGACCTGGATGTCAACCCAGTCAACCCAGAGACGTTAAAAATAAGGAGACGGTCACTGGTTGAAATATGAATGGGAGTTCTTGTAGTGCTGGACGTCTGTTTACGGATAAGATCCCGGCAACAACAGAAAGAGCCAGTGGCAGAGCGGGACATAGAGGGACAGTGTGAGAGACCCAATGATGAGACGAACAAAGAGAGAAACAAAGAGTGAGAGAGACAGACTGACTGACAGACAGACAGACAGAGAGAGATAGACGGACACTGACGGTATGTAAGTTTGTTTGTGAATGTGTGAGAGCGGGTGTGTGAGACTGTGTTTGTATGCGTGAGACAGAGTGTGTGAGCGAGTTGAGTTGGTTCTCTCAGGGTTCTGTAAGGCCTGGGGACAGCAGCAGAATTTACCCTCTGGAGATGAAAGTGAGCAGTGAAGCTGCTGTGAGACGACGTGCTGCATAGATTCTACATGAGAGAAATGAGAAGTGTGTGTTTGTGTGTGTGTGTGTGTGTGTGTGGGATGGGGTGGGGGGTGGTGAGTCTAAATAAGAAAGATAGGATCAAGATACAGCAGGATTGAAGCCCTCATGAGAAACACACTCGCGTGATGTTCCACTGGGTCTAATAGCTGCAAACAGTTTGAGACTGTCGTGAGAGCGATTACTGAACCTCAGAAACACCAGTGACCCAGTTCCACTGGCAGCTATGCATGCCTATGTTATTACAGGGCCTGTTTCCACCTTCAGATTACTAGTATATCCAGAAACTATCTGGATCTATCAGTGTCTCCACCATGTTTGACAGATGTCATATCTGGTTTGCTTTGGATCTTTAAGCCTCTTGATCTTGTTCCAGAAGTTGTTTTATTTTATTTTATTTATTGATTTATTTTTGTGTGTGTATTTTTGTTTACATCTTGTCGGAAACCCTGTATTTACATTCATTTTGGTGGCCAGGCCGAGACTTATACCAACAGCATAGTGAGAAATGCCGCTGGAGTACTTAACGCAGTGTGGTGACCCTCCTGCACACATCAGCACACACCCCTCATCTCGATGCTCACGCAGCACTCGAAGCACAAAGCTTCAGCCGGCGTGGTTGAAAACACAGCTACACGGTTTCATGTAGCCGTGCTCTCGTGGAAAAAGCGTCCATTTATGGCTGTGATGCGCACACCCCCACCGGCAGCCGCAGGACTGAATCGCACAGAGAAACAAATTGACATCACTGTTTTCTTCTTCAGCGTTTTTGTGAAGCCCTGTCTTCTAGTCAATGTTCCATTCTGATTCCAGTGTGCTGTAGTACAAAGCCAGAACAATAGCTGTCACTGTCAAGTTACTTATAGACTACCGTGCATATTGACTCACAGCTCATTAATGAACTTGGTGTTGCAGACTGAATGCAGCAGTCAGCAAAGCAGCAGAATGAAGATTCATGCCGAGCTGTCAGACTATGACAGGATCATCTCGTGGGATGACTTCAGTTGGAAGAATACAGCAAATTTATAAGCACAGGTGCGTGGATCAAGTGTAAAAGGGGATTATCGGCAAGCTCAACTCTTTTCAGATTTCCAATAATAAAAAATTGCCACCATGCCATAAAAGGAAACGTATTTGATTAAATGGTGACACTTCATTTGATTGACGTTTCCAGGCCCACAGTGTCTCCACCATGTTTGACAGATGTCATATCTGGTTTGCTTTGGATCTTGAAGCCTCTTTATCTTGTTCCAGAAGTTGTTTTATTTTATTTTATTGATTTATTTTTGTGTGTGTATTTTTGTTTACATCTTGTCGGAAACCCTGTATTTCCATTCATTTTGGTGGCCAGGCCTATTTCTCGTACTTAGGCTAACTTTGTTGAACCTGACGCAGATTTCCAATAATATTAGCCTTAGCAGTTGCCATCATGCCATGAAAGGAAAAGTATTTGATTGATTAAATGGTGACACTTCATTTGATTTACGTTTGAGTGGATTTGTTGTGTTGTGATTGGAAAGGCAGTACGCGATTCTGAAGTTCTCAGCGGGGGCTCTCGCAAACCCAGTTTCTTTTAAAGCCTTTTTTCTCCCCAATAAGTGAAAGAAAGAACATTTGCCGCGGTGTGAAAAGAATCTTCCTCATGATGCTCCCCCCTTAACTCTCTTGACCCACAGCATAGCATTTCACTTGGAGCGTGACGATGCACAAGCAGTCACAGTAAGGACAGAGAATGCACAGTGCACAGTAAGCTGTAGACCGAGCACCCAGATGAATTTAATGTGGAACCAAATTTCTCAAGCAGGAGTTCCACCCTCAGAACAACAAACCTTAAGCTGTTGCATGGCATTGTGGGAACTGCAGCGAAATTACAAGTAATTGTCCCCCCTGTCCCTTCCTTCTTCTGTCTCTCTCCCTCCAGTCGGTTAAGAGAACGACTCCCACACTTTCATTGCATTTTTTAAAATTAGTAATCTCTCATCGTTCTGTTTACAAGTGAAATGACTTAATAATAAAATAATAAAAATATAAATAAAAATATACATTAAAATAAATAAATAAATGTTGCACTTTATTTTTGACCCGTTTCTGTTAGGGTTAGGCGGCATAAAGGTAATGCCATATTTAAAATATGGCATTTATTTATATGGCATTTTTAAATGTCTCAGCATTTCAACATTACAACATGTCTGATGGGTCAAGTTTTGGTTCTGTGTCTGTCTAATACATGGCCAAATAAGCCTTTTTGTTACTCCCAATAGCAGTAAATGTCAACATTTACATTTTAGTGTGTACCATCTACTTCAGGGGGACTATGCAACACTAGGTAGAGTGACCTGTAGCTTTGCATGTTCAGAATCAATGAAAAGAGGTCTAGGTTAGTCTTATTCATTTGGGCCAGGTTATGTTTTTTTTCCGGTATTGACCCGTACCAAACCTGTAATGTTACAGACATGCGTTCTGACCAAAAACACAATAATTGCAACAGTCTTGTAACACTAATTACATGTTATCCACTAGTTATACCAGTTAGATATTTATTGATCCCAATATTTCATTCATAACAAAAAGCTTTACACATTCATTACATCCCTCCATGCACTGGATGCCCCCACGACTCTCACTCGCAGCATTCAAAGTGGTGTTTCTGTTTACCCAGACAGCAGCGATGGACTGGAAGCAAGTTCAAGGGATGTTTATTTTTATGTTATTTTAGCTGGTTTGCTGAACGCAAGGATAAGTTCATGTTTCACAGGGAGTGAAATAGCTTCGGTAGGCGAGCGTACATCCTGTTCAGTATCGATGACTCTGTGAGTTTCAGTGTTTGATATCAGTGTTGGATATCTGCACATAGAGGCTGTGCATAGCCTGTGTAAATCAGCTGGACCAGTTAGATCGCCTGTTATCTCCGTCTTTCCCACTGTCCAGCTAGTCTCATCCCCTCAGCTGTGCTGAGCGAGTGAGGACGTGCTCAGCCTCCTAACCGAGCATGTTGTTGAGCATTCCAAATAAAAGCCAGACAAACTATGTAAATGTTAGTTAGTTATTCGTTATTGTTTAATATCTCTTAATATCATTCTTGCCATATCAGAGATGAGGCATCAGAGCTATAATTACAACTACAGCATCTGTTACAGCTTCAGTGTCCATTTTGCCTTCAGTCCTGAGCTGACCTCGCTGTGTTGATATCTGTTCCTGCCTGAAGTTTAAACGTTTAAAGTTCTGTCAGTTTGTAACTAAAGCTATTTTGTCCTCGACATTTGTTGAAGTGATCAGTATTCCCTAACTCTGAAGGCTGTCAAGAAGTCACAAGAGTGTTCTTAATAGACATTTAGTGGCAGGCGGAGAAAGCAGCGCTGTGTTAAGGAAGGCCACGTGAGATCCTTCTTACCCACTGCAATAAAGCTTTAAAATGAGTCTCCCTACTGCAGGGACAGCGCTGATATCCTGCTGACTGAACTGTGCTAAATTACACTGTACAGCTTAATGTAAACAGTATTGTGTGTGTGTGTGTGTGTGTGTGTGTGTGTACAGTACTGCTCTATTGTTATATCTGATTAAGGCAGTATGTCCAGTCCCCCGCCTTTGCCTACTGTGTGTCAGATCTGTGACAGATCCCATCCGATCTGATCTTTTGTGTTTCTATAAATAATACAGCCACACAACTTGGGTAAGATGTGCCAATACACAGCAGTAAAATCACTGTAAAATAGTGTTTTTACACTGTAAAACAGTTTTTAGGATCAGACTACATTCTAACCTGATTTGCTTTGGTAGCAATGACCGTTTTAAACTCTACAGTCTTGCCTACCTGACCATTCAGCTCCCTGTTCCTTTACAGCTCTGCAGTCTAATCACTTAGTGTGTGCATTTGCCTGCTCCTTGGTTCTGAATCCCCCATTCAGAGCTGGTTTAGAACCAAATAAGGGAGGGTGGTTCTCTCTGCTGGTAGAACAGAGCGTTTCCCTGATAGTTTGGTTTCTAAGCAGGCGCAATTCAAGAATAAAGACTGGATGGGAGGAACGTTACAGCTTTCCAAATGGAAATAATGGAATAACATCTTTGTTGTTGCACTGTAAATAAATAACTACAGCCACTGGTTTTGGCAGTGTGGACAAAAAAAACCCGGCAGAAAACAGGCGCTGAAGAGCTGAAATCCTCTGCTGCTCTGCGTGCTGTAAGTTGTTTGCTGCGTCACGTTTACAGCGAGGCTCTGAGATACCTCTAAGCTGAAGTTTTCCTTGTCCCACAAACTCTCCCTTTCACCTTAAACAATGCAGTTATTAGTTATTTTAGTTATTAGTGTTCCGTTCTACTGTTAAAATATACCCAATGTAGCTGCTATTTACTGTTGCTTACGATTTAAGGTGGAATTTAAGGTGGATTTAGCATTAGAGGCCAACTTTTGCTTTCGTTTTGGGTGCTAACTGGTAACATTTCCGCACTTTTTAGTTTTAATAAAGCTCTGTTTTGTTTTACTCTGAGAAATAATGCCACAGATGAACTCTGTCTAGGGTAGCGTTTGAAAAAGTTGAACTGCAGCCTAGAGGATGGCACTCCTGAGGGACGGAAGTGGATCTGAACCCTAAAAATCCGATACCTGATACACACAAAAAAAAAAAAACGCCTGGATTGGCCCCGATCCTGAGCCACTGGATCAGTTCAGGACATTCCTAGTTACTTGTATTGCTACTTTTGCGCTGCAGTTTTCTTTGGGATCTATCTGTGTATTTATCGCGAATCTGTTGCTGTGTAAAGTGTTAAATGTTCTGATCTACAGGGTGTAGACGTAATCGCAGTACACTCGGTCGTCTCCTCTCTATAGTGGACCATAGGACAGTATTAGGCCTGAGTTCAGTGTCAGCTGATATAACATCACTGTTTATTCAGCACTGAAACCGTACTAAAAACAAATGGCTCACTTGTTACACACAGTCAGTCTTATATCGTTGCATTCATGCAGAAAACGGAGACAGGCCGTCTCCAGTGGGCTGGCTGTCCTTACAAACACACTCTGACCTTGCCTATTGATCCTAGTGCCTCTCTCTGGACCTACTTACTAGTCAGCGAAACTTTATCGTGGTGTTTCTCACTGTGCTCCGGAGAGCTAGCTGACGTGTCTGACAGAAGACACTGCCTCAAGCGTTCCTGCAGCAATATTAGTGGTCATTAGAGCTCAAATTAGCAGCCTCCAAGGCCACCATGGCTACCTTAGGACTCGCAGACAGCGTTGAAAATGCAGGTGTTGTGTTTTGGCGCCTGTGGTCGTGTCGTGGTACTTATTTATGCCCCAACTGTACTAAAACCACCACATTTTAGGTTTTATTTTTCACTTCTGCTCACGTCTTTCTAAGTGGAAACAGCTCTTTACACACAGACAGACAGAGCTTTGGTATTTACTGACCAAAAAAAAAAGAGGCAATTACGCACACAGAGCAGTCAGGCATGCCCAGGCAGAGGGGCACTGGAAGGGAGCAGATTTCATCAGGCCTCGTTTGAGATTGACTGTGTCCTTTTGTTCCAGCAAATGGAAGCCCTGCCTCCACCTCAGTGTGACTCTGCCTCGCTAACAAAATTACAGTGAACACAAAGCATGCAGTCCCACGCAGTGTCACTTTAAAGCATAAAGATCCATCAGAGCCTATGGGCTTTTGGCAAGTGTAGGTTGATACGAGCGTCGTTGTGCAACTATGCATATTATTTAATGTGACAAGCAGGCCTCAGTCTGCGATCACGACAGCTGACAGGCTAGTTTCTGGCATCAGGGACCTTTGAACAACACCATTCTTTTAAAGGGGACTAGTCCCTCAGTCACAGTCGTGTGTTCAGTTGTCCAGAAGTTGTTCAGAAGTACAGGACAGTTTTAGAGTTGCTGAACCGTTTTAATCAAAATGCTGAAAATGTTAAGTTAAGCACACATTTGCATTACATAGAAGTCAGTTTTCTCACACTACTGAAATGGGTAAAAATAACAAAGGAGTGAAGGTTAACAATCTTACAGCAAACCACCCCATATTACAATTAGCCCCAGATTAGTCTGGCATTTGTCCACATGTATTATTATAATCACAGAGACACCATCAAACAAGGTTAATACTGCGACTATCTGGTGTTAACTAGTGTTAACAATGATGGGTAGCATTAAGGTATGTCTTGATCAAGTGTCTTGGCCCCCCAATCTGATCTGAGGACTTTAATGCTGAGTATTGGCCGATACTGATCAGATCTAGTTCGTTCTTTGTGTTTACTTTTTTTCACCCGGCATCACTACCACGCTGACTGTCGGCCTCGTCCAACATCGCTACTGTGCCGGTAACATCAATCAACAGGCTCGCCCAGCATCGCTTTTGCAGAGTTAGCATCGCTACTGTAATGACCACTGGCCTCGTCACGCATTGCTGTCCAGGAAAAGCAGTAGAAACACGGACATTATGTTAAGTTTTTATCTTCCACTGTAAAATTGTTTCACGCTGCAGACTCTAAGCTGTGTTGCCACCTTCTGGGAATGATGCTGAAGCTGCAAAATTGCAACCGGATTGGGCTGAAAATAGCTGATACCCCTTCCATTAAGATATGCCTGGATCAGTCATGATCCCAATCCTGTGGATCGGGTTAGGACGTTTCTGGTAGCATCGCTAACAGCATGTGTCTGTTTGATACGAAGGTTCCTTGAACTAATGATGAAGTAATTTAATTTAGCATTTGTATGCTGACGTTATGAATGCCAGCGTGGGTTTCTCTTTTCTGTCACTTTGTGAACATAGCTTGTTTTATGGTCACTTCAAAAAGACGTGTCTTCATCCACCCTGTCAACCTGCTGAAAATACAGCTAGACTTATTATGAATGTAGGATGCCCCAACAACTACTGTAGTTCCTTATTACCAATTGCCAGGGCTGCCAGCTGTTGTTTCAAGATTTGAAGATAAACCCTCTGTTCATTAATGATTAGGACTAATTAATGGTGAATAATTAGTCCATTTTATCTTTTTTCTCCCAATTTGGTATTGCTAATTAACCCATTTCCTCCTAGCACTAGCAATGCTCCTGACACCAGGAGGGTAAGGACTTAACACATCGGTCTCCTCCGATACATGCAATACCAGCCACCAGCACGGACAATTTTGCTCTCTCTGACTCTGGATGCTGATGGTAAAGTGGCATGGCTCGTGATTCGAACTCGCGCCCATAGTGGAGCTATACTGGTAGCACATTAGACATCAGACAGTCTGACTTGACCTTATACTGAAGCAACATTAGACATTACCTACTTTTAGCTTTCCAGTAAAATGGTAAAATAGTAAATGCTTGTTTTTTGTCAACAACATACCAGTCAATCAATATCTGCTGCTATTGATTTGCCCGGTTTTAATGCAGTATGGGTTTTTTCATGTTTTTCACCCCTCCTCTGGACTCACATCCTGGCCTCTGTGTTGCCTTAGACTCATCTGCAGCCTTCTGCAGATCTCTCTCTCTCTCCCTCTCTCCCTGTCTCTTCTGAATTATTAAAGTATGTTTTGATTCCCAGACCAATTGTGAAGCTGAGGCTGCTGCAGCTTTCAGCAGCCTGGTCCTTCTCTCCTTTCCTCTCCTCCTTCCTTCTATCCCTGTGCTTTCCAGCTCCCAGCCCGCTGCGACTCCGTGTTCCACAAAAACGTGACATCTTCCGCTGTGTCGAATTAAGTGTATTTTATTGATCTCAGCTTGTCTCACAGTTGTAGTCCAATTATAGACTCCATCATCCAGCCAACTTTGCAGGAGGGAGAGTTTATTGGCAGCGGGGCCACTCCTTTTCTTCCTAAATAATGCAGCATCTATAAATTAATATAGTGGAAGCGCAAACGGACGGGCTGCACAAAAGGGGGCTATCATTTTGCCTATATATGAGCTGCTCTCTTTGACACAGTTGGCCATTCACTGTTCACTTAGGATCCGGATTAAGGGCATCTTGGACAATCTATGTACTGTTTGTTCCAGACTTACTGTGTGTCTTTAAAGTAACGGTACTATAGGACATCTGCTTGTTTGTGTTTGTGACTTTCACAGAATAAGAGATGTTTGTGTACATTACAAAGACTGTTTTTAAGTTTTCTACTTCTCCAGAAAATCATAATTTCTCTTATCCTGACCATCTACCTACCTACCTATTTGAGGACCAGTGGCTTCGTACTTAAGAAAAAATGGAAAATGCCCATCCTACAAGGTTTTCGGAAATGTCTCTGAAGGCCCTCACTTCCAGGCATTTGGATGCTATAGCATTGCTAGGTGTTTACTATGGTGTTGCTCTGTGCACTGACGTTGCTTAGTGGTTGCTAGGCAGTTGCTATGGTATCCCAGGTGGTTGCTATGAAGTTGCTAGGTAGTTTCTAGGCAGTTGCTGTGTTGTTGCTAGGTGGTTGCTATGATATTGAATGTGGTTTTGCCAAAGGGGGTTACTAGTTGTCTAGTCTGTCACAATAATTATGTTATTGCACTATACAGCTCTGGACAAAATGAAGAGACCACTTAATTTATTTTCTTAAATTTGCGTTTGCATATGCCTGCCATTTTCTTCCAGGCATTTCATCACGCAAAGCTGAGTTACCTGAATTTGCAGACTATGAATGGCATAAAGTCACCCGACAGCAACGTGAAAGACTAGCGGAGAGAGCCTGCCAAGACATGAAAGCTGTGATTGGCAGTCAAGCTTATTTCACCATAGTGATTTCTGAATGCTCTCAAAGTTCAAATATTAGTCCTGTGTTGTTTAAATCTGAATAATAACTTTTTTGCATTAAAATTATTATAATAATTTCTTGCATTGTTTGAGCAGTTGTCATTTCTGCAAATAAATGCTCTAAATAGCAATACTTGTATTTGGAATTTGGCGGAAATGTTGTCCATGGTTTATGAAATACAATGCAAATGTTCATTTCCCTAAACACACTGCCTATAAATAGTAAAACTAGAGAAACTGATCATGTATGGTGGTCTCTTCATTTTTTCCAGAGCTGTATATGGATATGTCCTCAGCCGTTTTTGCTTACCTGGATATTGGCCATTACGTTTACTTGCATGTCGTATTGTTTACATAACCTCTGCAATATTGTATCCATTTGCGTTGCTCTGTTCTCTTGTATGTGGCCACCATTCTTTAATTAGCAGTTACTTGCTTTCTGTAGAAACTTCAGGTTGCAACAGTGACCAGTACATTTCCAAGTACACGTTTACATGCATGCCAACTAGAGTGTTTTCAGTGGTTGTAGAGGAGGATGCTTGTGGGGAAGCAAGTATTTATAATCCTTCAACAAAATGGTGGTGAATGTACTTCTTTATTTTATAAGCTGTAATCCACCTGTTAACAGTTAAAGGAATAAATGATCACAATTACATTTGAACAAAACTGAATAGTATTTTAATAACATTTTCAGTCACTGCTGAAAATTCCATCATTGTCTCTCTGTCAGGACGTTTGGCTGGTGTTTATCAGCATGCGCAGAAGTAAAAGATGAATTTCACCGTGAGCCGAGGCTTCCGCTTTCGTGTGTCATGGGCTGAAAGCCTCACTCACTTTCAGACAAGCCACCAATTGTGACATGACTCTGATGCGACATCAGGGAGAAAGCCTCATTCAGATTCTGACTCGCAGCCGGCCGGCCTAGGAGGACATGGCTGTTCCCAACAGACACAGGCTACCAGAAAACACAGATAGAGAATGATAATAATGAAGGAAGACAGATTCCCTTTGGTATCACCACATTATGGTGCTCGCCTAAGGTTGTATACTAGCTCCTGTCATCACTGAGTTTACTGTACATTCTGGAACTGTTCCTACTCATTTGCCTTTTCCTCTAAAAGCTGCAGCTTATCTGTTCATCAAAGCAAAAATATGCGACCCTGATTTTCGTATCCTGTTGTGCTAAAACCGGTTGTTGTTTTGGTCAGAATAGGCGAATGCCATTGTGAGAAGCTGTGACACGCAGGATCTTCTCAATACACAGCAATCAGTGTATCTAAAACACAGGTGACACTATCGCTCATCTCTCTCAGATCTTCATGTGCATCTCTTAACTCTTAGCACGGGCTGTTTCTACAGTGTGAAAGAGTCTAGCAGTGGCATCAGCAGCGGCAGTGCTTGCATAATCGGCCGCATTAGCGCTCCATCTGCCTCCTGAACAGAGTTTCTGCATGTGGCTCAGCTCCTCAGCTGCCGAGCTGTTGCCTCACTGCCTGGTCTTCAGTTGCTCACCATTTGGATCCTCTGGAACGCTGCGCGACCTGTCTGCTGTTGACTAGACCATAGCGGTACCAAAGAGAGAGCTGCACAAATTCTTTTGAGAAATACTGAATTGAAGGGTTCTTTAGGAAGGCAAAAGCGGTTCCTCTGTCCCTCAATGGTCTGTTCACCTGTAAGCCAAAACATCATGACCTGGTATGCTGTTGGTAGTCTGCTTGCTGCCTAAACAGCTTTCCAAGGTCCAGGTCCAAAGCTTGTGTGCCCAATGTAAGCGCATTCGAAAGTGGACAGGGGGTAGCATGACTTGTGCCACTGTAGCCCTTCTGTCAGTTTGGCCAAGACGGGGTAGCCTTTGTTTCCTGCGCACATTATTTGAGCTTTAGACACCAAACACCCTCTACTGCACTATTTCGGAGATCCTCCAACCCAGACGTCTGGCCATAATGACTTAACACCTGACCCCCCCCGCAAGAACTGTTCAGTTACCATTTAACATATGTCCCAGAGCATGATCTAAGCTGTTGTCACGATGACACGATTAATCAGCATGTTTTGTCTGTAGAGATCTCTGCTTTTTAAAGCACTGCGAATGCTGGCAGGGCACTTTGGGGGCTGCAGAAGAAAGAGAGAAGCAGTGAGCTGAAAACTAGAAGTCACATTAAGCATTCTTTTTAAAGACAAGACGCCTATCTCACCTTTATATCTCGAATGGCAGTGACTGATTGCGTTAATGAATGTGTTTGTGTGTGTGTGTGTGTTTGTGATGGAGAGAAGGCGCTGCATCAAGAAAATATGCTGAGTTGAAGACAGCTTCTGATTTCTATCACGGTAAGGGAAATAATGTGGCGTTAACTGTATAAATCAGTGAATTCTCTGTCCTGTGGTACACACAGGGGTACACACTCCCAAAATGTTTCACATTAAAACTGAATTACCATGATTTCACTCCCATCTCCGGGACCATTCCCTTGAATGATGCAATGGAAGCTAATGGGTGCTAGAATACTCATTACCCACCAGCTAGCTGCTGTTTTTTAATCTGACTTTTAACTAGCGGAGTTGTAAACGGAGCTTTAATGAGGCTATAACTGTAAGGGCCAAAGTATATATTTAGGGCTGGATAGTTGGGTTGCCACATCTTATAAATAGCCATTGATTTGTGCAGTGCTACAGTTTCCAGTGTGTTGGGAGCCCCTACACGTATTGGTTATTCTGGTAAACCTGTTTATTCAGAGCATAACAGCCATGTTCTTTTTATTTGTGTGAATTAAGGGGGCTATGTTGGGTTGCCAGTCCCAAAAACATCACCAGACGCTAAGCATCTTACCTGAGAATGTACAGCCATTTCCAGTTCCTACGTGTTTCGCAGGCTGCTTCGTTGTACCTTTAGGCCAGTCACATCCACAGAGCATCACAGTACAACTAGGACAACGTGAGCACCACTTCCTTCAGCAGACCCATCAATAAGGCCATGTTTCACACATTCCCATTTGGGCAAAGGTTAATATCTGTAGCGTCTCTCCATAAGACTTAGTCCTAGACCTCCCAAAACTCTCCTAGTGTTGTCTTAAGGGTTGAAGGTGATCCACCACTATGATTAATGGCAGAGAAACCCCCCTAAATCATTTTTTTTAAGCTTGACATTTAACAACTTTATTTAGAGTGACCCCAACATTACCAAAAGTAAAACCTGCATTTCCTGAAACTTCCCTATTGGCTCCTGGCATCATCTGCCTGCTTGTTGGGCGCATCGGCTACCTTCTCTTAGGTATGCAGTAGTATTTTACCAAAAGTAAAACCTGCATTTCCTGAAACTTCCCTATTGGCTCCTGGCATCATCTGCCTGCTTGTTGGGTGCATCGGCTACCTTCTCTTAGGTATGCAGTAGTATTTTATGCAATGGTTGACTGCCTGTCCTGAGTGTTGAAGGCTGTAAGAGCAAGTTACCATTTCCTGAATGGCTGAGTGTCACCATGTCAGCTAAGTGCTGCAGTGTTCAGTCTTGCATTACCACTGATCATGCTGTCACTGTTTTTTTGGCAGGTAGACAACAATAAAACTTTAACTTTAACACAAGAACAGTCACATGCTGTTATTTGAACAAGCAAATCTAAGTTGGCTATGCTAATAAATCATCTTAAGATTTCTTAAGATTTCTTTTCTACAGTGTACTTTCAGTGTATATCACCAGTGTAAATATACTGTCTGGGGTCATTTGTCATTTTGACCCTTAGGACAGGGGGAGTATACAGAATGCTAAGATGCTAAGAGTACACAAGGGTTAAAAGCATTCCTTGGTCATCGGTGTTCTGCCATGTTGTAGGCTGATGCTGCCTCCTTGCCTCTCAGCTGTTATCTGTTGTACACAGCTGGCTTTGACACATGCTAACGCTTTTTCTATGCATTTGATCAATGTAGTCCATTTGTTCCAGCCTAATTTTGGCCTTCTGTACAGCGATTGGCACTTCTTTGATCTTTATATTGCGAGACAACAGCAGATCCATAACTAGAATCTAGCCCTAGAATCAAAGCTGTATATATAAATCTGGACAACCCTAATGAGATCTGAGAAGTATAACACGACAATTAGCTTGTTTAATGTGTGAGGTGTGTGTATGTGTGTTTGTGTTCTGTGTGTGTTTATTTCCACTTTGCCGTGCAGAGGTCACCCAGCCTGAATCCAAATCATGACTAAGCTGTCAGGAGCAAATACTAATCTGAGATTTCCACCAGAACTACACAGTGCAAGAGAGAGATTACAGGAACAGAGTGATAGGAATACTGTTCTTTTAATCTGACTGCAGGAGTCTCTCTCTCTCTCTCTCTCTCTCTCTCTCTCTATCTTTCTCTCTCTCTTTTTCTACCAGACCCTGTTACTCTGCTAGAAAGTAGAGGCCTAAATACTGCAGAATGCCTGCCTGCTGAGCACCAGTGCAAGAACAACAACAGCGAGATGCATGTTGAAAACATGTGTGTGTTGGGTGTTGTGTGTGTGTGTGGGTTGGTTGGGTATGTGTTTGTTGCAAGAAAACACACAGTTAGCTGGAAGACACATATCCAGGATGATCCCCTTTCTGCCAACTTTCTGCTTACTGAGAATAATAAAAAAAAGCCCTCGTCTGACAGGGAGAGCCTGTACCAGCGTCCATCTGCCCCACTTTTAGAACTTCCTCTCTTTGGATCATGCTGGTGTTATAAAAGGATATTAGTAAGAGTTCCAGAGAAGATGGCTGATGACGCACTCCGCTGCTGATGGACAGGAAAATGAATCTCGGCTGACGCTGATATTGGCTGGCTGGCTAAAGCACTTCAGAAAGAGACCCAGTGTCTTTTTTTTTTTTTTTTGGGGGGGGGGGGGGGGAAAGGTTATTCTGCCTCATGTTAGTTAAAAATGGCCTTTTCCCCGTGTCTCACTTCAGTGAGTCAGTGGACACACCGGGTTATTTTCAGCACAGTTTAGGTTGCAGATTTAAAAAGGAAATCTGATGTTGATTACATGGTTTTTTTGACCCATTTCCTCCCACCGCTGCGATGTTTGCTCATCGTGAGATGAAAGCCAAATCAGCCTCTCTCTGCATTTCACCTTTCGGTCCTTTTGTTTAGAACGGGACATCTGTGTTCGATTCAGTATTCTGCTTAAAGAGCAAGCGGTTAAAACCACCCAACTAAAGGAGACGCCAACAAATCACAAATGAACTCCTCTAACTCCGTATGCACACGGTTTATGAAGAAACATAGTACAAAGTGCCATACTTAGAAGATTTATAACTGTGTGCTCTTGTCGGCAAAACTTGAGCGGAATATTTATGCAGCCCTCGACTGGTGCACTGCTACTCTAACTTTTATATGTGAATATGAATTATGCAGTGATGTCTAAAACAGAATACTTACTGCTATTATGTAAGCAGACCGGCTACTTTTCAGTGCAGGCCACAACTCTAATGTGTTTTTAATTGAGAATATGCATTATTACAACACAGTTTGACACGTTTGTGAACATGTTTATTGATGGTTATATTAATATAATAATTAATAAAGCTGAAAGGTGACAGATCAAAAAACACTCACTGAGCAGTTTATTAGGAACACTTTAACACTATACAACAGCCTCAGGTCTGCATGGGATGGGTTCTACAAGATATTAGGATATTAGATAGGGCTGCACAATATTTCGCTTTAGTGTGGTCGTCGCTATGTAAGGCAAATGAAGTCAAACACGTCATGCTTTTTTGCTGCTTAATACGTCCCATTTTCCATTACATATCTACCAGAGGCAGCATCTCCCTGCCCAGTATCATTTATTTTACTCTGCTATTAATGTCATGACCTGTTGGATTATTGACTTCTGGTAAAATCTGGTGAAAGTTGCTGTTTTTTAAATATCGCAATATATATTGCAGGATTTTTTTTTTGCTATGTCAGTTTTTCTCCCAATATCAGGAAGGAGTTGGGAAGCTTCTTTTGAGAACCATGTTCTTCTGGTTCGTGTTGACATGATTGACCCATGCAATTCCTGCAGATTTTACAGGACCACTTTCATGCCGTGACTCTCCCGTTCCAGCATCCTAGGAAGATCGCTGAAGAACACTCATTGTCATTGTTCATGAAACCAGCTTAAGGACTTTTGCTTTTTGACTTTATCATAATGGAAGCAGTCGGCAGAACAACTGTAAATTATGGTCATAAAGAAATGCATGTGATCAGCAACTGTACTGGGCTAAAATGGCATTCAAGCAGTTATTTGGCATTAAAGGGCTCCAAAGTGAGCCAAAAGAAATTCCCCACACTATTACACCAAGGCATGTTGAGTCCATAGATTCAAGCTGTTGGTGCCAAATTTTGACCCTACCTGTAGAAATTGAAATTCTTCAGACCAGGCGTTACAGTTTTCTAGTTTTCAGCTGTTCAGGTTTGGTGAGCCTGTGCTCACTGCAGCCTCAGCTTTCTGTTCTTGGCTGAAAGACGTAGTTTTTCTTTACTATAGACTGCTGTGCTGAAGATGCCAGAAGATCATCAGTTCTAGAAATAATCCAAATCTAAATCATAACAAAAATCATTGGTTTCCTTATCCTTTTTTGTTTTTAATGATTTGTCTAATTTTTCTCCCAATTTTGGTACTGCTTATTAACCCAGCTTACCCTTGAAGCTCCCACTAGCAGTGCTGCTCTCCAATACATGCAAAGCCATCCACTTTTTAGGAGGCAGCTAACACACGCTGAGAAAAGCGCAGGGCCCCCAGCTCCGCCACCCCAGTCAACAGACGCCTGTGCCAGCAAGCATCGCTTGAATAGTGAGGGAGTACCATCTACCCACCTGGAGAGAACACGGCAAATTGTGCTCTCTTCGACTCTGCCTGCTGAAGGCAAAAAGGCATGGCTCGTGCCTTCAACTCGCACAATGGAAGCACATTAGTCGGCTGAACCATTCGTTGAGGTGAACGCTATCTACAGCTACATTACATGGCTTTTGCATTACAATGCTGCCGGATGATTAGGCTAATTAGAAAACTGCATGAATGTGTAGATGTACAGGTCTTCCTAATGAATTACTCATGTTATGATATGACTCGGCTAGCACGTTAACTGATGTACCGACGATTCGAATTTGTCTGCTTTTCTCTGTGTAAATTTCAGAGCACATCGTCTGCTGTGGCCTTTTGTGGGCCTGTTCAGGGTTTAATTAAAGGCAGCAATAGCAAAATGCTGAGTGGTGCGCTGTAGTGCTTAGAGAATTGCAGCGGCGCTGAAAGTTGGCAAGCAGATTTTAGAGTTGTTGAATGGTAATTACTGTATTTCCAAAGATGTGTCTCTTCAAGAGCCTGTCATTTCCTCACCACTGCCTAAAGTGTAGGACATTCTGTGTTAATCAGATGGGGAGTCTGTAAAAACTGCCTTCACTTATGTGTTTACCTGAAACGCAGATGATTTGGCTCTATTCAGAACTTCCCCTGGACAAGGTGTACCAGGGTACCTTCCACTGGCACTGAGGAAACAGATGGTCCTCTGGGCTGCCAAGGCCCAGCTCAGCTGCAGGTGTTTTTGTGTGTGTGTGTGTGTGTGTGGGGTGTATGTTACCTGTTTGGATGCTCTCAAGGGTGTTTTCTTGCCCATCTGGAAAAGCTTAGCATACTACCAAGATACAGAGGACTGGAGAATTGTGAAAAATGATCATTATTTTGTTGCATATTTTGCAAGTCCTCGCTCTTTCCCTGCCCTAAATGTGAGAACAGATGTTTGAGCAAACCGATAATGTTTACTATGAGCTGATTAGTCTGTGAGATGACAGAAGCTCATTATAAGTGGAGAACAGTGAAACGTCATCTGAGCATTTTGGACTTTTTTTGCGGCAGTTTACAGCCAAGATTGAAGAAGCAGCGTACCGCAAAAAACAAGACACAGTCAACAGACCAGGATGTGTTTACTTTCTATAGTTTTACTGTGACTGTATTAGGCGAAGAAGTCAATATTATAGAAGGAGGATTTACTAAGATGCGCTGGTGCGTTTCCCATAGTCTGCCAACACTTCTTGCTGGTGGGGGAGGACAGTTTGGATGGGCAAGATAAGCCTGTCATCACCACCAGACAACCAGACTTGGGTTTTCTAAGCCTTGCCTGATACCACTGACCAGGGAAGGGATGCTGAAAGTAATGCACAAGGAAGCGAAAGGGTAGGAAACGAGTGGCAAGCCGTGCTAGGCTAAAAGCTAACCCAAGCCTAGCAGCTCTCAAGATGAGGCCGTTTAGTTAGCTGGAATGTCCGACAGAGTAGTGAAATGTTGGAAATACACAAATGGCGATGTCCGTGCCAAAAATACTACATTTAACAGCACGCTCCGTGTTTCCTTACCACCATAGTAAATAGTGAGCTGGGTCCATGCCTCCAAATCTCCTCTGGTATTAACATTAGCACACAAACTGAGTCAGCAGAGAGCTGGAAACCCCACTTTGTAACTGTACTTTGTCTCGGTTGCTGCGGTTCCTAACCACTTCCACTTCCACTTTTCAGTAATACCGCTCACAGTTGATGGTGGATTGTCTTGGAGGGGAAAAATATCACCAACTGACTTGTTGCAGCGGGGGCATCCTATTACAGCACCACGCTGGAATTTAGTGAGCTCTTTGGAAGCACCCATTCTTTCCCTAATGTCTGTAAAGTCTGCAGACTACATGGCCCGGAATTACACCATTTGTTGCTAGTGTAAACACACAGGTCACAGTTTTGAGTCTTGACAGATAGTGCTGCTATCTGTGTGGTTAGTCCGGCTAGCTGAATGGCCTCATCCGGAATGCTGTGTCCAGTTTGTTTTTGAGGAAGCAGGCATCTGAGAGGAGAAGGAGATGGTAAAGTGGTAAAGCCAGTAGGCTAGGGTTGGCTTTTAGCGTAGCATAGATACCCTCTTTTTATGGTTTTGCTTCCTTGCGCACTGCTTTTAACATCATCTTCTCAGGCAGAGGCACTAAGAAAAGCTGCATTAATAAGACCAGAGCCGTTAGCACTTAATCATCCTCTAAAGGGCAGTTGCATGTGTTTAGTAAATCATGGCAGTCTTTTTTTTTTTAACTAAACATTGTGTAACTTGGATTTTTAGTGAACCATTGCTTATACCGCTTCATCACTTTGGTAGTGGGAAGTGATTTTTCAAGGCCATTTGTAAATGCGTGTGTGTAGTAGTGTGACTACAGTGTGTCCTACTTCCAGTAAAAAAAAAAACAACTCGACCAAAGTAAAATAAAAAATAAGGGTTGATTGTTCAGTCGATCCTGATGTTTGCACTTAGCTCAGGCAAAAAATAGTGAAGGATGAACATATTTTCAAAACGCTCAAAATAGCAGATCAGCAGAGAGATGACAAGGAGACAGGGCTTCAGAGGAGACGGTGAGAAAACACACAAGCAGCTGTCCCAGAGTTTTTCACACGTAGTAGAGGAAGTGAGACATGTGCATGTTTTCTGTCCTTCTCTCTCTCTCTCTCTCTCTCTCTCTCTCTCTCTCTCTCTCTCTCTCTCTCTCTCACACACACACTCACACACACACACACACACACACACACACACACACACACACACATAGGACCTCAGGAGACCAATGCAAAGCTAGAGGACAGAAATGTGAAAGAAAAGCATTGCTGCCAGATCTGTACACACACGCCTCTTGTTGTCTTTTCCTGAGCTCCATCGTCTCCTGTGGTACCCAGAACCTCATAACTAGGAACGTGCACAGGCACACTGATGCTTGGTTAACTGTTCCAGGTCCCTGTATTCTAATACTCTTATGTTGCATCATGGACAGTCAGGGAGAAAATATGTAATATTTCATATATAAATTATATATTAAGAAAGCACAGATTGAGACATTTTTACACACGTGGACAAAATTGTTGGTACCCCTCGGTTAATGTAAGAAAAACCCACAATGGTCACAGAAATAACTTGAATCTGACAAAAGTAATAATAATTAAAAAGGCTATGAAAATTAACCAATGAAAGTCAGATATTGCGTTTTAACCATGCCTCAACAGAATTATTTAAAAAAATAAACTCATGAAACAGACCTGGACAGACATGATGGTACCCTTAATATTTTGTTGCACAACCATTTGAGACAATCACTGCAATCAAAGGATTCCTGTAACAGTCAATGAGACTTCTGGACCTTTCTGCAGGTATTTTGGCCCACTCCTCGTGCAAACTGCTCCAGTTGTCTCAGGTTTGAAGGGTGCCTTTTCCAGACAGCACATTTCTCTCTAGAATCCCTTGATAGTGTTAAGATTTCATAGTACCCTGCACAGATTCAAGACACCCTGTGCCAGATGCAGCAAAGCAGCCCCAGAACATAACAGATGCTCCTCCATGTTTCACAGTAGGGACAGTGTTCTTTTCTTGATATGCTTCATTTTTCCGTCTGTGAACATAGAGCTGATGTTCCATTTTTGGAATTTTCCAATTCCAGTCTGGCTTTTTTATGATTTGTTTTCAGCAATGGTGTCCTCCTTGGTCGTCTCAATGAAGTCCACTTTGGCTCAAACAACGATGGATGGTGCAATCTGACACTGATGTTCCTTAAGCTTGAATTGTGTCCATGTGTGTATTTCCGGGTCGGCCATGTCTGTTTGTTTGTCTTAGGTGTTCTTAGGTGTTGGATTACATTAGTTCATCTGTAAATTGTTCTCACATCCGGATAGCAATCAAATCACTTAAGGATGAGTGAGTTTCAAATACCTGAATGTTCGCAGTACATGATCAGATAATTAAAGAGATGCTGACTCTTATTTTAGTATAGTATGGTATGCTAGCATCCATGTTTTCTCATGCACACACACAATACCCACTGAAACCTGATTCTCACACTAATATAAAAGCAAACTGTTCATCTGGGACCTGTTCTCCTCATTCATTTCGACAGCGATGGGGGGCTCTCTTTGTTTACTCTGTGTTCGAATTTCCGGTGCAACGTCATTAGCGGGTGTCACAATAACTGGAAGTAGAGGGGAATTTGGCTTAAACAACAGTGTTATGAACACAACACAAAAAGATGGGAGTGTTGTGGAGCACCATACGCCTTGCATCCACTGCCTTCCAGAGAAAAGGACCTGCATCCATGAAGTTAAAATTGAAACATCCACCCAAATGTCCATACGTCTGCTCTTACCATTCCGTAGAGAAGATAGCAACCCCAAAACATCCTTACCTAGTGAAATGGCTTGGTTGCGAAGCTCCATTGATGTTGACATGTTGGGTGCGGCTCTTGAGTGAGGCTCTTTGATTTAGCTGTAAGGCTACCGTCTTATCCTGATAGCCCTCACAAGCAACCTAACGTGTTCGTTTCACCACAGCTTCATTACCAAATTTCCCCTCCACAGAATCCTTGAGAGGAGAAACCTTAAGAGGAACCAAGACTCAAAAGGGGAGCCCATCCTCCTGTGGTCGACACTAAATAGAAAATAACAACAAGAAACCCAAACTGAATGAAGAAAAGTTAGGTTAGTTAGTGAGATGAGATGCAGGTAAACAGTCACAAGCACAGGCATGCAGTGAGGGCCCCAGAGCAGGACGGCGGGCAGCAGGGTAGTGGAAAGCCAGGTCTGGTGGTACCAGGATGAGGAAGAGTTGGAACTGGGTGTCTTAATGCATGGTACAGAGACGGAAAGAGAACAGAAAGGAAGGGAAAGATACAAAGGGGTTAGGAGGAGCATGGGGAGGGGGGGTGGTTATACAACTGGACAGAATCCAGTGGGTAGGCTTGAGCAGCCATCCACAAATGGACTCGCATCAGTGGTAAGCAGACAGCAGGGGGCAGCTCAGCACATGGGGGGGAGAGAAAAGAAAAGAGAAAATTGAAGAAGTGTTTAGGAGTTTGAGTAGATTGATGTACGGCCTGTAAAGGACTGCGTTCACTTTGAATACGAAAGGCGAAAGAGACTGTCAGTTTCTTTTAGTTTTTATGTCTTGGCAGAAAGAAAACAAACCCCGAACTCTTCACCCGAAATTTTCACACTCAGTCTTGTATCATCTGGATATTTGGGGCTTTTGCAGTGACTTGCTCAACCTGCAATTACGAGGACTGTAAACAGACTTGTTCTGCTCGTTCCCAGTAACTTAAAAATCCCATCCCAAAGCATAGAAACGCCTCAGTGGGGATGAATGTGATTTTCTCTGACTGCGGCGGAGCAGCTTGGACCGTTTTTTCCATGATTTGTTTTCAGAGAGCTTCAGTATTTGGATTGTATAGGTCAGACCAGCGGTGAGTCATCCCGTTTAAGGAGCATTTTTGATTCTTTAGCCATTAAGTTTCTGTTTCAGAGATAGCAGATATTATTTATTTATTTATTTTTAATCCACACGGCCGACATGTAATCAACCAGCATACAGACAACAGCCATTCCACACAGCGGTTACCCAGAGCTAAGGAGCCAGGAAGGAGATGATTGAGCAAATGATTGAGCAACAAAAAAAAGGGAAGGGAAAAGTGAGAGAGAAAGAGAGAGAGAGAGAGCGAGTGTGAGTGAGATTATGCTTCCAGGCATTCATTCCGTCGATTTGTCAACAGCCGGATCAATATTCCCTCAATCTGTCTTGTAAAAGCATGACCTCAGATTCAGCTGCACAACTAATCGACCATTCATACACGCTCACACTGGAATGCAGAGAATGTAATCAGCCATACAACTCTGTACAACACACACACACACACACAGCCACACATGAACATGCGCGCACACACACACATACACACACACACACACACACACACACACACACACACACACACACACACACAAACCTGTCTGATACTATCTGGTGGTGCTATGTAGCCCTCATGGCTATGCAATAACCAAACACTCTAAACTAATCAGTTCAGTTGGGAATTATCTTCTTCCGTATCTCTTTCAGTACTGTATTCTCCAGAAGAAGGAAAAAGAAGTGCTCTCTTCTTCGTTAGTGACGCAGAGTGAAGAGCAGGAGAGATCAGACTGGTGTGAATAAATCAGATGAAATCAGTTTGTAAAGCTCGCAATTACAAAAACCAATGACAATTAGCCCGGCTTTCCAAGAATTGATCCATATTATGCAGCGATGCCGTGCTTAACCACGGCTCTAATGGGAATTCCAGATAAAGGAAAAAAAAGGAAAACTTTGAAGGAGGCCGTGACCACGCTGTGCAGCTCTATTTTAAGATGAAACATACTTTTGGCATTTGGCCACCTTCCCTCCTCCTTCTCGCAATTCAGAACCACCTACGCTCTGCTCTTCAGCGAGAGAGACACCAGACGTCCCTCGTCCATGTTCTGACACTTGCATGCTCTGAGGAGCGACGGAGCACTCCAAGCTATCGCCTGTCCCAAGAGGGTGAGTCCAGGGGCCAGGCGCTGAGGGGCCACAGCCTCTGGGAGTGTGGAACGCTCTCAGGAGTGTTGTGAATAATGCAGATCCAGGCTGAGTGCACTGGCCAGTCATACAGCCGCAGAGCTCCCACAGTTACCGATACATACTTCTCAGCCTCGGCAAGAAGTGCTAGGGGTTTGGGTTGTTCGGGGAGGCTGCTGTTGTGAAATTTCTTTGTGATAGAATAGATGTTTGAATAAAATTAATGCTGATAGACTTTTTTAATTTTTATTATTTTCTTTTTTATAATCTGGCACTACTAGTGTATTTTTACAGTATAAATATCACCATACAGGTCGTGCATTGTAAAAATGTCTTCAAGTATTGTGCGTAAGCTTGCTGAATCTTTCACATATGATAACCTAGTAAAAATTCCTTTCATGATGCCATAATATTATTAAACAACCATTTAAAATGCATAATAAAAATAAGTGAACAGATAAATTATCAAAAAAAAAAAAGTTAATATAAAATAATGTATAATATCAAAGTTATTGTAGTAGTAAAATTATAATATAACAATTATATATTTAATAAAATGTATATGGCATATAAATAAATAATAATTAAATCAACAAAAAAGCATAAAACATACACATACACTCAAACAAAAACATATACATAAAATGTATAGGGCTGCAACGATTATTCGGCCGAGTTGCTGGCGCTGGAAATGTGTCGACGATATCAATATTTTTATTTGAGTTTTAAAATTTTCACGATTTTAGCTTTTTTAGGTCTATACATAGCAAAGTTACTCCATTACCACTATGGAACTGCTCTATGATGGTCAGTCAATTTTGGTCAGCAAAGCCAAAGTTTAAAAAAAAATCGAAATATATCGTAATTTTGGCCCCACGTCCACAGTAGGTATGAACCAGCCATTATTAACAGCATCGACTATGACGAATAATCACGGCAGCCCTATACATTTTATTTTATTAAATATGTAAAATATATATTATTATACATTATTTTATATGAAAGTTTTTTTATTTCAATTATTTATTATATATTTATTTTGTTTTTATTAAATATTGTTAATATTATGACACCTTGAAAGGGATTTTTCCTAGGTTATCATATGGGAAAAATTCCTCATTTTTCACATTTTTACAATGCACAACCTGTACGGTGATATTTATACTGTAAAAATACACTAGTAGTGCTAGATTATTAAAACATTTTTTAAAAGTCTATCAATTATTTTATTTAATTGTTCTATCACAGTAAGAAATTTCACAACCCCCGTGACTAGCACTTCTTGCCAGGACTTGTAGCCTTTAAATGTGTGTGTTATTGCCTGCTACTTTAGAATTTCCAGTGACTAAAGTGAAAGTGTTAAGGCCAGAATGCTACAGCTAATGCTATTTATGCAGATTGCTTTGTTCGGAATGTAGCTGCGAAAGCTGTCAGATGTTGCTTAGGGTCGATAACAGCATGTTTTCTGGGTGTTTGCTGGTTTTCCGCTGTGTGTGATAGCAGTGTCTGGCTCCGCAGCTTGAGTCACACAATTAACGATTCATACCTCTGGGCCTCGGCAAGATATGGTAGATACTGGGTTGTTCGGAGACGCTGCTATTTTTTGTGTTTGTATTATTTTCCTTTCGGGACACCGTTTAAAAATACTGTCTTCCCAATAAACAGTGGGCGCATTTCGTAATTAATGCGTTAATTTTCTTAATGCGTTAATTTTCCAAATAACCTTGCACCATTTCTGTATTTACGTATTGCTCCGCCTGTATGATTTGGGTTCTAACTGGAAGTGGGTGTGGCTTCAACTGGAATCGTTTTGTAAGCAAGCGCACACATACACAGTAAGTAATACTGGAAATATTTAGACAAGTCCATAATTTGTCTCTCTTGGTATAATGTATTGGGTTTTAAAAACACC
Organism: Salminus brasiliensis; assembly: GCF_030463535.1. Lineage (NCBI taxonomy): Eukaryota > Metazoa > Chordata > Actinopteri > Characiformes > Bryconidae > Salminus > Salminus brasiliensis. The sequence goes on along the minus strand of NC_132893.1, from coordinate 17,502,555 downwards.
CCTGCTGGACACTGCGGAGTCCACGAAGGCCTGACTCCTGCATCTTCCGTCAATATGGTCAGGATACATGTGTGAAAAGGACCTGCAGGAGGGGCGTCTCTGTCATAAAGATGAGGGCGGCTGACAGCCTCACGCTCAATCAATGTTTCATTTGGAGTCCTAGAATGACAGAGATTGATGGCAAGAATAGAAGCTTATGGAGTGCATTCCTTTTCCTGACATGCTTTCTTTATTCTCCGCTGTCTTTAGGCTTTCTGTGCCTACTGCCATTCTTTCGTTCTGGTTTCTTCGAATTTTTCAGCCCTTTTCACGCACCCTTTTCATACATTCATTATTTTTAAATTATTTAAGATAATTATAGTGTATCGTGTGTTGCTGGGTTAGTGGTAAATACTGTGACCTTTTGTTCGCCAAGTCCATATCAGCCTAGCCCGAACACACACAAGCTGATGCACATGCTGATGGATATCTTGTTAAAGTAACAAATCGTCCTGGTGTGGCTGTGTCTCTGCTCCAAGGCCGAGTGAGGTGACAGCTCTGCTTTCTGCCTCCTCTCTCTCTCTCTCCCCACTCCGCATCCATCCGCGGGACAGATTTAGGACACAGCGGCCTGGCAGCGCTGCCTCTCAGAATAAAGCTCGGCTCCTTCCTGTTCTTTCTGGACACTTCCTCACCTAAAGCCCCGCCTTTTCACACGCACACAAACACACACATACACACCATGGAAGCCATGGACACTACCTGCTAGTTCTCCAGCAGCCTAGCAGAGCAAAAGCCAGAACGAGAGATGGAGAGGCATAGCGAGAAAGAAAAAGAGAGAAAGAGAGAGAGAGCGAGGGAGGAGAATGCGAGTTAGAGTGTAGCAGCAGGAGAGAGACAGACGGAGTGTTATTTGGAAGGGTTGGATGCAGTATTGATCAGGCCTTTCTGTCTAAGACTATTTACCACGCTCCAGTAATAGAGGATGTAGCAGGCAGAGCATGTTTCCAAAGGCCACAGCTCAGGTTGCAGGAGACTAATAGGGAAAGGGCCATGCCTGTCAGAGATACTGACCGCTCGTCTGGACCGCAGGCTGCTGCAGCCTCTACGGCAAAGCGTCCACTTTGTTTTTTCTCCCCCACCCCATTCCAAGTTCCCCCATTGCCTTGTAACATGTAACATCAGTGGGGCTGCTATCAGCTCATCAAGACACCCAGTTGTTTACGTGTGTGCATGTAGATCAGTGGTCATCGGCTTTTAGCCTCATTTTCCCCATTAACCTTTTTTCGTCTAGCCTTAAGGAGCTTACCTTTTTAGGGCATTTACAGCTCCATGCTTAGACGTTAGGGCTACCAAAAGGGTTCTTTGGGGAAATGCCACACGTTGAAGAAACACACGAGTCTCTCTAAAGACCGGTCTGACACGCTTGGATCTTCTGTTTGCTACAGAGAAGCTCATTATGAATGTGAAAAATAAAACATGACAGAATGCAGCTGGTACGAATAGACTCGGTGAGGAAATTAAAACGTACCTTTATCTTATCAAAGAAAACAGCATAATGGTAATATCAGGCTGTAAGCTGACAGAATATGCTGCAGCTGATTAATAGACATTCTCGGAGGCACTATATTAGCCAGTGCGCTCTCTCTCTCTCTCTCTCTCTCTCTCTCTCTCTGCACTCTTACCATCTGAAATACAGTAATAAAGTCAAATTAAACAGCAGCAACAACAAGCAGCTCAGTATAATAGATTTCTCTATTAAGTCACTCAATATTTCTCAGAAGTGTGTTTTTCAGGTGTGTGATGTTAACCGTTTGTCTGTACAGAGACGCTGGAAACCCAGTCCTATTAGCATTTTCAGCCGTTGACTTGAATTTCATTTAGTGATGGACAGCTAGAAGGGAACCTGGCTATTGATTGGTTCTTTAGAGATGCATAGGTGGCTTCAGGTCTTCCATTCCTTCCTATTCCATAGAATTTTTAACACTATTGGAGATGGCTGGACCTAGAGATGGGCAATCAGCATGATGACATTTTATTTTACCACATAAGCAATTTAATGTTAGCACGGTCAATTTTGGTATTGTATTTCATAGAAACAGTTTTATCATTTTGAATAGAAATGAAATAAAACTGAGAATGCACAAGTAGTGTTTATTTATCTGTCAGAATATCTCAAAACAAATTGTATTGTGATAAAGGTATTGAGATTAGGGTGTTATGGTTTGAATATTTCATACATGATATTAAACAACCATTTAAAAACAAAACACAAAAAGGAAAAATAGAATAGCATAGCATAGAATATCATTATTTTAAATCCTAAAATCTAAGGGATTTGTTTCTTTGCATATTTTCTTACATTTGCATTTAAAGTCACTTGCATATAAGATAATACCCACAATTTTATATCAAAATGTTCAAAACTGTATCTGTAATGAGACCCCCCTGTGACCCCCTGTGTGAGGAGCTACTCTGAGCTTAAACCTGGGAAATTAAAGTTTGATTTGAGAAACTCTTCATATTTGCTGTAAAAACATACCTTCACTCATGTGGACGAATCGTTTTGGTGCTTAAAATGGGTTTATCAGAGTCTTAGCTTCACAAAAACAGTGGAATGTAGGAATGAAATAGTTTATAAACGGAGAGGCAGAAGACGACTTTCTTAGCGTCCATTGGTACGTTTCATACAAACCCATAGAGGGACGCATGAATCCAGCAAATACAGATGAGGGGTAGATGAAGGACAAACGGACCCACCAGTTAGACACAACGAGAGGCAGTGACGAGTATCTTGACTAGTCTTCACAGCCTCGGATGTATGTCACGTATAATCAGGCAATAAGGTGCAATGGAATGTGCTTTGTACAGATATTACAGATGTACGATATTAATAGAAACATTGGGAAACATTGAATTTGACGTGCCAGTGCGTTTGTAGATTCTAGAGTTTGTAGATTTAACAAATATACTTAAACATTTGCACTAATTTATGTCTAACTGTACCTCATTTTCTACCAAATTTGCGAGGCCAATCACCCAATACCCGTTCCTATGAATACCCCACAACACCCCACCCCACAACATCCCTCCTAATAATGCCCCAACACTAGCGCATGTCTCCTTTGACACATTTGAAGTCGGCCATCCCCTCTCTTTGACTCTCCAGCAACAGCAAACCGATGCCTTTACTATAAGAGCAGGGCCAGTTGCGCTCTCTCTGGCTCCAGCTGCTGATGGCCAGCAGCGTGACCTGGGTTTGGTTCCAGCGCTCCTCAGATTGTAGTGCAGCTATTCAGTCTATATGTTTTCTAATAGTGTATGTAGGCCAGTGAGATGTTTAAGATGGTGGTTTTCTTGGAGTTAAATCTAGTGCTAAAAATGCTAACTTGCATATAGGTTATTATACGTGGTTATTAGCTAAGTAGGCCAAGAACGTACACGTATGGGCTTAATTCTGAGTGATTTAGCTGTGAAAGCTGTCGGATGCTGTTTACGGTCGACAACACCATGTTTGCCACTGTGTGTGAGAGCAGTGACTGGCTGTGCAGCATCACTTTACAACAGATGCAGACTGCAAAATAAGCCTTTCTGCCAGGGCTGTGAAGTTCACACGTGAGCTGAAACGTGAAGAGGGTGCTCTAGAGCATTGGTCCTCAAACCCGGTGCCGGAGGCCCACTTCCCTGCATGTTTGTTGCTTCCCCTGTTCTGACACACCCATACGAACTTAGCAAGAGCTTGTTAATGAGTTCACTGCTGGGTCAGGGTCGCTGGGAGCAGGAAAACACTAAAAACACGAAACCATAACAGCCCTAGTTTTAATGTAGTATTTTTCACATATTCCCCACTTTTAGCTGGACCATTCTGCAGGAAGGAGTGTGGAAACACTACCTTTACTGATGGTAGATGGTTAAGTGTGTTTGTAGTGAGAGGCCATTTACCCAAGCTGGGCTTGTAGCTCTCAAGAAGCACTTAGTGTACGTGTTCCTGCCTTGCCTCTTGCCGTGGCCGTGTCAAACTGTGCTCCTTTCCTCGGCGCCATTGCTCTATACTCTCAAACACACGGCCGGTCCTCCCTTCGCCTTTGCACACAGTCACCACAGACTCCCACTTGAAAACGCTGCAGATCGGGTAGGGGTAGACCTCCCGGACGGGGAGCGTTTGCGAGAGACAATAACAGAGGAGCTGAAACAGGATGGATGTGAGAGATCAAAGGCACGTTCAAGGGCTTGAAATTAGCCGGATAATTAAATCAGTAGATGGATACGGCGGCAAGCCACAGACCGACAGAGGCTCTGAGGAGGATCTTGCGTCAGAGACGTCGACGTGGGGGGTGGAGAGAGACACTTGTCTAGAGGCACCACACTGTCTGTCCGCGAAGCCTGTCCTTATGATGGAGGAGTTCATAGCGAGCAATACGGTGTGATCTATCTCCTCGTGCTTTCCGGGCACATCAAATGGCAGATACAAATATGGCACTTTCAGAAACGTCCTCCCTTCCATTTTTAATGCGCTTAGCCAATGTAGTTAATCACCAAACCCAGGCCCCTGCAGAACGGCCCTGAGACAGACCATCCATTGTGCGCTGCTTGCCTATGAGACGTCGGTGTCACTGCAGACTGATAAGCGGAATCAAGCACAAAAGTAAGCCATAAAAGAAAGCGCCAGCGCACCCCGCAAGAAGTGCAGCACCGCTCTCTGAATTTGGTCATTATGCTGTAATGTATGTCATGGATTTGCACCAAGATCGGAGGGGGTGGGTTACATAACACCATAGCCCACGTGAGATCACATCTCGTCCCTGTTTTTTTAAAGTTGTGATTGCATAGATTGACGGCTCTGGGTGTGTGACAGCTCTGGGAGTTCAAATAAGAACTTTTATTGCTATTAGATAAAAGCAGAGATTGATTTTCTCCTCTCTTTAAAAAGCTGCAAGTGTTTGAGTGACAGCATCTGAAAAACATTGGAAGCCCTACCCCGCTATTAAACTCTCAGCATAGAGGAGTGTGGCAAGATGACCCAGTGAGTAAGCTGACCCACCCCTCCGCATCTACGTTCTGTGCCCAGTGTTTGGCATAAGACCATATATTAAGGAGACCCCCACTTACTTTATATATATATAAATATAAAATCACCCAAAAGTAAATTCGGATCCTGGGCCTTGTCAAAACCCTTCTAGGACACGTCTAGTTTTCAGTGGAGCGCTCTCATTACACAAGAAAGTGAAGTCAAGTATGAGATGCTCTCGGTTTGTTAAATCTATTTTAGAAGTCATGTAGTGTCTCAAGCCCAGCTTAAGGTCAGGCTTGTTTATGATCATTCCGCTTCCCATCCAACAAGGTTTAAGGATAATGTGACCTCTTGCTCCTCCTTATGATTTTAAGACCCTTAAAAGAAACTCGTACTTCTTAGGAAATTTAAATATGTACTGGAATATGTATCTGCAGATGATTATGTAATTAGATGTGAGGTTTTGGGTTATCTAAAGTAAAAAAAGAAGTAAATATTAATATTATTACTGTATTATATAAAATCTGATCATTTAAACCCTCTTAAGAATAAAGTGATTCAATGGTTATGGTTGAGTGATACCATAAAAGGGCCACTTTTGGTTCCTTTAGTTCTTCACATTCACAATAGGTCATGTCCATACTGATTGCCTCTTTCAATGAACCATTTGAAGCACCTTTATTTTTATGAGTGTCTTTACGTCCCGACAGCGGCTCCACCTGGGGCACGTTTTAGCTACAAGCTACAATTTTTCCCAGGATTTTACAGTCATAGTTTTACGTCTGCCTCATTTTTCTCGCAGAGAGGACAATTGACCAAAATTCTAAATAACATTCTTTTTCTCCTTACCACAGCTGTTGTAGTTGAACAGATGTTTCTAACACTGGCACATCCACACACTGACAGCTGCTTCTTCTGCATTTAGCTATGCAAAATACTTGCCTGGATTTTTTTTTCTCCATAACACTATTCCAGACAGGGCCAGAAACCACATGAGCAAGAGTATTTGAGGTTACGTACCAGCTTAACAAGGTTGAAGTATGTGATGATTTTATGCATGCAGTTTAAATTATGCTAACTGATGCCTGCAAGCTTTTAAAATTGTTAGCAAAGTTAGCCTTGTAACTCCACTGCAAAATGTTGGGCTCCAAACATGCCTGGGCTGATCCATTGTACTTTCTGAATGCAATTAAGTATGTTGGTTATAATCTATATATATAATCTATAAGGTGAATAGGCCTATAAAAAGCATTCGACGTTGTGGCGTTGGTGTGCTGTGACACTAGCTATCACCCATTTTACACACAACTCTTGGAGTGAGAATGAATGAATGGAATGGGTGTAATGTGTACCCCCAACACTGTTGTGTCCTCATTCAAATGCAAGTCTCAATTTAAGCAAACAGGTCTGGAACAGGTCAAAACCCTAGCAGTCTAGATTTGTTAATCTGACCCCCCTTCAATTGTATTTACACCAGCATTCCTGCCCTAGTCCAAGATGGCGACGCTGTAGCAGGCAGCGGACACTTTCTGAGAATATGATGCTTTTGTTACTTTTGTACTGGGACGTTCATTCTCAGGGTGACACTGGTGAGCATGGACATCATCACCAGTTATCATCTGCTGGATATGGGAGGAAAAAAAACAGCCTCAGGTTGCTGCGCAAACCAGGCCTCGTGACTGCATCTTTGTCTAAGGCCACTGGCTTGGGGAGGCGACGTCAAAAGCGATGTGCGAGAAAGCAAAAGTGTGGGAGGTGAGGCCACAATTCTAGGTGAGGCCACACCGCACCGACAGGATAGCAGCACTGTCTGCTAAGACTGGTGTTGGCAGACCAATACCAATGTGCTAACAGTGCTAGAAACAGTGACTGTGCTAACATTGTGGCTAGATTCTGTTTAGGCTATTGCAGTGCCTCCCTGTAAAACAGCCCCTTTACAGCACAGCTCAACACACTATTCAGAAGCCCACCATGTGAAAGCGAGGGAAAACAGCTTGTTTCGTTCTATGGCCAAACTTAGGCTCGTACATGAACTTCATGTACGACCCTAACTAACTACATGAAAACCCCATCAGGACATTTTTCACCCCAACCAAAATCGGTCACTTACTGTGTAGACATCAGAGAACAATGTAAACTACTGAATAACTGCACTCTTTAAATCTATCTATCTTTAAAGCATTTCTACAGGCCAGACATGAGGAACGGAGTAGTGTTTGAGTTGCCGATATGTGTATTTACTAATTGGCTGTGTGACAGAATTGTTTATTCTCTTTGGTTTCAGACAGGAAACTAGGGTCCGAGACCTACACCACTACTCTAAGGGTGCGTTTATACTTGACAGCTCTGGTTCAATTAAAACGAAGCCTGGTGCGATTGCTCCAATAGTGCAGTTCGTTTAAGTGCGAACACTGCCTTTCGAACCCTTGGGCACACCAAACAAGCGAGGGGTAGAGACCTCCTGAGCAAACGAACTCGTGCGAACGGTGCGGTTCATTTGAAGTATGAACACAACACGAACCAAAGGCATCTAAACGAACCAACCGCAGAGTCGCGCACGGGCTTAGGTTCACTCCAGCTTGCAAAATGAAGCATCGACCCTGCCTGCCTGCCCGCCCGCATCCACCTGCCTGCCCGCATCTGCCCGCTTCATCATAGGGGAAATCCCATTCAGATCTGCCCACATTTTTGTGCTTTAACTCCTCCTTTTTGTCTGATGCTCTAATTTAGTGTGTGGTTTGGGACACAGCCTCGCTAACACACTACACAGTGTTTCAAAACTAGCCACCATTAGAAGTGCATTACTTGTACATCATGGTTTTATGCTGAGATCAAGGCAGGATCCAGTGGTTCGATTTAAAAAAATGTAATATATTTATTTATTAATTGCTAGTTATTGCGTAGATCACGCTGGTCATATGTGTGTTATACGTTACCTTTTTACCCTCTCCTAATGTCATTTTCTTGCTCTGCCTGGACCTAGGGAATTGAGCTACAAGTACAAACGCCCTTATATCAGATACGCTACATCCCTGCCAGTCTAAATCGCAGCAATCGTGCAGCCCTGCACCAGAACTGCTCGATCTGGATAACCGAACAGGAGTTTACATGAGGTTGGAAAGTTTAATTAGATTTCCGTTCAGGCTGCCGGGTCGAGGCGGCGGAATGCAGTCTAAAGGCTGTTGTTTCACCCTGCCTCTTCATATTAAACACCCTGTCTGCTCTCCTGAAATCTCTTAATTAGATTCACTCATAACTAGATAGCTGTAATGACCAATTTGGGAAATGAGTTGGTATTTACATGTATATTACATCTGAGAAGCAGATGTATGTTTTCAGTTTATTTTTTTGTTTGTTTGTTTGTTTTTTAATCTGCCCTGTTGTTCACTGTCTCTCACCATCAACAAGTCTAATTCTATTAAAATCGAGTTAGGTTTAATGGAATTGAATTCACTTTAATCCACCTTGACTCTGCTATGCTCGATTGCCTCCCAACTGTCACTCAAACACATGCTGCCTGGTGCTGGCTGAGGGGGGTGTGTGTGTGTGTGTGTGGGGGGGGGGGGTCTTGTGTGCGTGGTGTTTACGGGTTTGCAGGAGTGGCAGTGATGCTTGGCTAAGTGATGATCACTGAGCCACGAATCAAGCATCTGCAACCCGAGAGAGGGATTTCAGGAGAGAGGAGGAGCAGGCCTACAATAAGCCTAGCAGAAGTCTCAGGGAAAGCACTAATGCCAGCCAGAAACTTCCCACTGGGGTTCCAGTGGAACACATCGCTTCCAGGCATCTCCAGCATCACCCTTCTGCCTGCTGTGGCGGATGAAACCCACTGCTATTCCCTGACCCTGCCAGTCCCTGTAGCCATTATGTCCACCCACACACCAGGCAAATAACAGGCTCTGATTACCCTGCCACTCAACAGAGTGAGATGGCATTGTGGGGTAGTGAGCAAGGGGCAGCTGGCAGTGAACGGCGGCAGGTGGGAGGGCGAAGTCGAAGGGCGTAGAGGAAATGGAAAGGTTTGGCGTCTAAAGGCTTAGATACTACTGTGATGTTTTTTTTAGTCTGTTCTTTATTTCTATTATTTCATTCTGTGTGGAATTAAACTGCAATATTAACAGGTGCAACATTATGCGAATAATTTATATAAAATTATTTTGAATATTCGATATTTACAATACATTTCCCAGCCCTAGTCCTAACTTCCTTCGGAGATGCAGCACAATCAACAGGACAGTCATTTTGACACACTTGCTAAAAGTTGTAGTTTCTTGGAACCTGTCTCCATGTCTACTTGGTTGTTGCTATGCCAACCACCGAGACAAAAAGATGGAGGTGGAGTGAGTTTCCTGTCTCCTGCAATAGTCTGTTCATTGCCCTTTTTCTGTAACCAATCCCCTAATGCCATTATATGTATTCTGTTACTACACAGGCCTGCGTAGTGTGGCGAGGACGTGCATGCGAAGGTGCACGTCTGCACCGTGTGTCTGCTTCGCCGTGTGTTGTGGTCATGCTGTGGTATATTAGCTGTTTGGTACACTGGTTCACAAGCACTCTCTTTAGGTTCAGGTGAATCATGAGCTCTAACAGCAGGGTAAGTTAATTACACACCTGCCCCGCCGCAGACATGCAGAGAACACACACTGATACCTCCCTCCACCTCCCTCCTTTCCGTCCCCCTATTCCCCCTCCCACTCAGTGAAACCTTTTTTGTTCTGAGTTTCTCATCTCTCCTTTCTCTCTCTCTCTCGCTCTCCTGTTGTCACCCCGTTTTCCACCTCTCTCAATATACACTGTACACTCATACACTATATATCCAAATGTTTGTGGACACCCCTTCTAATGAATGCACTTGGCTGCACACGTCGCTGACACAGCTGTGCAAGTAGTAAAAGTACTGGTGATAGAATTAATAGATATATAGATGGATAAATATGAACCTATTGTCACCATGCCAAATGCTAGTGCTAGTGGGCAGGCGGGTAACCAACCCCCCCCCCTCCAGGGCAGCATTAAGCTGTGGAACTGTGCTCTCTGAAATGATGGATGGTGCTCCATCCAATACTTTTGGGATGAGTTGGGGAGTTGGGGAGAAGGTGGGGTGGTAATCATCCAGTATCCTCCTGACCTCATTAGCGCTCTTGTCGCCGAATGCAATCAAATTCTCACCTCAATGCTCCACGGCAATCTAGTGCAGTAACTCCAACAAAAGCAGGATCAAGTCTTTTAATATCCATGACTTCAGAAGAAAGAATGGATGAACAGGTGTCCAGATACTTTTGTCCATATAGTGTACTCTCAATTCTTGTCTCCCCAATGAGACTCTCTCTCTCTCTCTAGTCATCATCATTATCTCTTCATTATTGCCCCTGTTTGTGGGTGTGCTTGGGTGCCATTTCTTCCTTCGTTCCTCATAGATTTCCTCACTGGCCCCCTCCTTCCCCTAACCCCTGTGAACCAGCGACAGGCTCTCCCAGAATAGAAAAGCCATTACTTACATTTAAAGCATGGGTAATACATTGTGAAAAATCGCAGCCAGGCAGATTTGGATTAACCTCGGCTTTCCGTACATCAAAAGAAAAAATGCAGTCCCCAGCAATCGCACCCAAGTCATGCGGCCTGTGCGCGCGAGGAGAGAGCGAGAGAGAGAGTGTGAGAGGTTTCAGACTTTCTTTTTTCTTTTTTGCATTAAATTGCTTTTCCAGTTGACTCCAAGAATCAGAGTGCTTTTCATGGCCTAGCAAAGATGCGCACTTACAGACCAACAGTTCAGCAACCTCATCAAAAGCCCGAGTTGTTTTCTGAAACAGCACATTCAGACAGACACACTCAAAAGTGTCTGTGTTTGTCTATGTGTGTGTGTGTGTGTGTGTGTGTGTGTGTGTGTGTGTGTGTGTGTGTGCACGAAGGGGAGTTTCATTTTAACTGGAAAAAGTGCACACGGACAGTGAGAAAGAGAAAAGCGAAATTACCTCAGTTTCACACCGTCAAGAAGCCTCACATTATGGAGTGTGAGTTTCAGACGCAGACATGGAGATAAATACCATTTGCAGTGAACTGCTGAGGGAACCTCGGACCACATCAAGCGTAGAATCTCCCCAGACTAAGCTAAACTTTGATTTTACTTCCTCATCTCCATCATCAGCCTCATCATACAGCCCCCACATTACCCTGCCCTGTGCTCAGACCATTACAGGAGCCAGGATTGCCCACCAGAGAGATGCGCTCTTTGGGCGCTCACTGTAATGAAATGAGTGTGTGTTCATTTCCAGGGCTCCCGTAGGCTACACACACACACACACACACACACACACACACAAACATTTCATTACATTATAGCCACATTAGCTTTGGAAAGTGCGTCATATGGCCGAAGGTTTGTGGACACCTCTGCATCCTAAGTGTCTTCCAAAAAAAGGCTTGCCACTAGATTTCATAGGTATCATTGCTGTGGGGAATTGAATTGCTTTTAGCCATGAGATCGTCAGTAAGGTCAGGTGGTGGTGTTAGATGATTAGTCCTGGATTGTAAATGCCGTAAGGGCCTGGAGAGCACAGTTCCACTGCTGAGAGTCCGAGAGAGCACAATTGGCCTCTCAGGGTTGATGGCTTTTCGCCACCCCATCACTCCTAGTGGTATGCTGGTCAGCACAGGCGTCTGTCAGCTGTTATATTGGGAGCTGGGGAGCTGCGCTTTCTTTGGCTTCACATGTGTCAGAGGAGATCCTTACCCTCCTAGTGTTAAGGGCAACTCTGAGGAGTTCACATGAACGGGGATCTGGTAATTGGCTTTTTGAAATTGGGTTGTCTGCGTTTTTGGTCTGTATCCAAAGTCTGTTTTCAGTGTTATCGTGTGGATGGGGAAAAATAACATTTATGAAAATGCATACATGTTCCTGGCTGAGTCTCAAATCTCAAATACCGCCAAACTCCCTATATAGTGAGCTACATGCGTCATTAAACTACAACGCCTACACACAGATAGCACTAGATTTCAGGTTTGGACATATATAGAAATGTAAATAGTGTTTTCAGATTTAGAATTCATAATTTTGTGACTTGTATAGTACACTAAAGGAGCAGTGTGTAAATGTATGTCCCGTACAGGGCTAGCATGCTAATACACAAGGATTCACAGGGTCTATATCATGTTGGAACTACGTATAAATTAAACTCAGCACTGGTACATTCGCTTGATTAGCTGTGAAGAATCTGCCTGCATTGCTTTGACCAAATTATTTCATTATTGTTGAAGCTGCTTGTATCATGTGGACTCTTTGATTGATCAGAATACCCACAGAGACTCATGAACACACTGTGAAAACCTTTGTGATTGGACGGTTCATCTGTAGAGTGCCTCTTTGATATCAGTATTGCCGAGGCCGGCACTGCTGGGGCAATGAACAAACACGCTATTGAGCTGCCCTAAGTGTAATCCTATAATACCTGCTAATCTATTGATTGCGGCTGTTTGTAAGGGATTGTCCGCCAAGTTACGGCGCCACAGCATGGCCAAGTAGAATTTCAGACCTGAAAGGCTGAAAAGGCTCTGCATGCGCCCGAAAACAAACAGAGCAGCTCCCTCCTGTTTAGAGGTCCTTCATTAGAATAAGAAAAGCAAGAACTGACTCTGGATCAGCTGTCTATTTCTGGCAAGTCTGAGTCATCTGATCTGATCCCAGAGAGGCTGCTGCTAAGAGAGTGGAGAACAACTCCGGGGTTGTTATGTACAGCTCTAGCCATTATGGGGCTGAAGAAACAAAACAAAGACAGTGAGTCAGAGACGCATGGCGTGAGGTCTGGAATCAGACAAGCAGAAAAAAAAAAAAAAAACCCAAAACAAAACAAAACACACAACTGTAACGTCTGCGGAGCTGTGTATGCCGATCAGGTGGAGCTGGGTTTGCGATGGGATGGAGATGGAGAGGGGGAGGGAGAGGGAGCGAGCGAGAGAGAGAGAGAGAGTTGTGTGTCAGTACAGGGTAAAGTAGGTGTATTTTTTGGAGCATATTATAAATGTGCATCTGTTCACCCTTATTACAGAGTGAGTGGGCGTCGAGTGTGCAATCTTATCTGACCTGGACCACGTGAACTAACTCCCACAACTGCTAGCCTGGCAGAGCTCTCACTGTGTGTGTGTATGTGTGTATGTGTGTGTGTGTGTGTGTGTGTGTGTGTGTGTGTGTGTGTGTATGTGTGTGTGTGTGTGTGTGTGTGTGTGTGTGTGTGTGTGTGTGTGTGTGTGTTTATGATAAAAAAGAAAAAAAAAAACAGAAAAAATAGGAAGGATTATATGATACATTTCTGAATGTAAGGGCAAATCCTTTTGGGATGCCCAGTGATATCAGAATCACAGCAGTGCTTTGAGGTCCAGCACTGGACAGATGTTTAGATTTGACAGATGTTTGAACCGGATCTTTGATGAGAGCAGAATGTTGAGCTGCTGCTGGGCTGAGGCTGTGAGGTGGTCCTGTTTCAGCTTGTTGGGTTGTCTGGTATAACTACAGAAAAGCTGCAACACCCAGACGACATGTTTCTGCTAAGAGAACTCTGAGCTAACGACCTTATCGGTTAGGGTTTGGTAGTTTCTGGTATGGTTTGGTAGTTTTTAGTATAAGGTGGTAGTTTTTAGTATGGTTTGGTAGGTTTTAGTATGGTTTGGTAGTTTTAGTATGAGGTGGTAGTTTCTGGTATGGTTTGGTAGTTTTTAGTATAAGGTGGTAGTTTTTAGTATGGTTTGGTAGTTTTTAGTATGGTTTGGTAGTTTTAGTATGAGGTGGTAGTTTCTGGTATGGTTTGGTAGTTTTTTGTATGGTTTGGTAGTTTTAGTATGAGGTGGTCGTTTCTGGTATGGTTTGGTAGTTTTTAGTATGTGGTGATAGTTTCTGGTATGGTTTGGTAGTTTTTAGTATGTGGTGGTAGTTTCTGGTATGGTTTGGTAGTTTTAGTATGAGGTGGTCGTTTCTGGTATGGTTTGGTAGTTTTTAGTATGTGGTGGTAGTTTCTGGTATGGTTTGGTAGTTTTTAGTATGTGGTGGTAGTTTCTGGTATGGTTTGGTAGTTTTAGTATGAGGTGGTCGTTTCTGGTATGGTTTGGTAGTTTGTAGTATGTGGTGGTCGTTTCTGGTATGGTTTGGTAGTTTGTAGTAAGGTTTAGTAGTTTCTAGTAAGGTTTGGAAGTTTCTGGTGTATGATTTCTGTTAAACATATGGGCATTAACTTTACACTACAAGACAACAAGGTTATGGTGCAAATATGATAACTAGTGCAACTGAAGGCACTGAAGCTACATATTCCAACATTTAGATCAGATCATCCAACCTGATTGGCAATTGCAGTAAATCACAAACAATACTCTCATCGCTTTGCTCAAGACCTAGTTTTCACATTCCACAAACATAAAAAAAAAGGTTAATGGATCAACATTGGCAAAAATGTACATATCAGATATGAGTTTAAGCCCAGAAATACCCAATATACGCACAGATTATCTTAAAACTATAAGTCACTTGAGGTCATGCATTGTAGTGATATTAATATGGTTAAGGGAGTTGTGCTGTGCTTTGTATTGTACCTAGCAGAGCTTAACTGTGGTAAAATCACTGTAAAATCTGTAATACCCGTTCTGTCATAGCTTATTGCTGTAGTAATTCATGTGGGACAACCATCTGTGTGTTTGTGAACATGTATGGGGCTGAGGGTGGGCATGGAAATCCATCTGTCCAGCTGTAGGAATGAGTGGGCGGTTGAACTCTAAGAACGTGAAATGTCTGTCCATGGCGGTGTGTATGGCTCATCCGATCGTCACTGTCCTGTCACAGCCTGTCACTCTGTTACTGTGTGCTGGATGAGGTGTAGACACGCTGACACACACACACACACACACACACACACACACACACACAGGCATTGTTCACTCACACACATGCTCACACATGCATAAAAGATTGACAGTGATGAGAGGCATGAACAGTGATTCACTTTTCAACTCTAAATTAAACTTGTGTGTGGGAGAGAGAGAGTTCTGCTGTATTCTGATGGTTTACAAATGCCCCCCCCCCAACATGACTTATTTAAAATGTGCTCTGATAAGATATTGATCATAAGATCATAAGATAAACATCTTTATCTTTATCTTTAAATCTGTATGTATTACATCTGATTGCATCTGTACATTAATGACCGTTACTGAGGAGCATCATGTAATCTAAATAATCTGCTTAGCTTACCTTCTGTAGCCACAGCAATATTCAGAGTGACTGATCTGGTGGAGTCATGTTGCAGGACCTAAAACCGTGCAGCTGTCCATGGTCCTGAAATGCCGGCTTTCTGTCCCTCACAGTACTGTCACACTGCACGTGCATTGTGCAGTCATGTAATGTTTGTTTACATGTAATATCAAGAATAACAACAACAATAATAATAAATGAGAATAATTATAAGCATTTAAAGCTAACCAGCTTAATATTATTAAAAACCTGTAATATTACTCAACCAAGACAGGGGGCTCAAAACTTATTTTTTTATGTTATGTTTTTATTGCAGCAGTGGAAAAGTGAATAACACTCCCCAGCTACAGGGAAGCCCACAAGCCTAAAAATAATTCACATAACACACACAGAGTTTCCAGCTACTTGAGGGGAAAAAACTGTCTATGATTACCTGACTATGGCGTTATGTCCCGCAACCTTTTAAACTAAGCCCTAAACACTTGAAACAGATTTTATTATTTTATATTATTATGAATTTTATTATTATTATTATTAATTTTAATATTTTATATTATTATTAATTTTATTAATAATATATTAATTTATATGATTATTTTAGCCTGGTCTGGTGAATTAGTGTGGCACCGCACAGGGTAGCCAATCACACAAACTCATTTACATACTGTAAATCACTATAAACTGTTAAATAAACAGCTTCTTTAATTCCGAGGCATATAGAGAGGTTGGAAAATGGTCATGTTCAAATGATTTATGACTGTTTTGGTACACAAACCCACACAGATGTCATGCTTTGACTTCAAGGGGGGGGGTCTAGAAAAATGATTGATATGGGGCTTTAGTTTTGCTGCTGCCAGGCATCTAGAAATCTATATCTGTCATCAGTGTTCTCAGCAAAACCATAAGAACACTGCCTGACATTGTCTAAGAGTTGCACATGATGTTGGGATCTTGGTTTAATGCAAATATGACAACAAAAAAAAAAAAATTCAGCTGTCTGCGGGCTTCAGGTCACAGACATGATGCCATGGGTCAAGAGACATGACTTTAAGGGTCAGTTGTAATGAGGTTTTGTTTTAGACATTTTTGGAGTTGCTTATTCTAAAACCTAGTAAATGGGACATAGGACATGTTATTCGCTGTCCGTGGTCCTGAAATCACATTTTACAGAAATGGAACAGTGAGGAAAAGTAGCAAACTGTAGACCTGTTGTGATGATCAAAGGTCTGGGCATATTCACACATTCTGTGTCAGCCCTGTTACACTAATTGAGCACATATGCAGGGGGCACGTGTCCCAAATTGGACAAATGATATGAATGGTGTACAGGTGTTATTTATTTGTTATGCCGCTGATGAAATTCTGCCTTACCAATGCTGGATGGCTGATGTGTGCCATGTGAAGCAGTGCCAAGCAGAGGCATAGGCGGAGCTGCCAGCGACAAGTGATCCATCAGCAGTTCTTTGAAAAGACTTAGCTTAAATGCAAGCTGTCACTGGTCCCCGATAAAAATCCAATCACCCCGATAAATTAGCTATACAATTTGCTTTTGTTCTGTCAAAGCTATTATATGAAGGCCATTGAAGTAATTACATTATAAAGAGTCCTCTCAGAGTGCCTTTTAAAATTCAGGAATATTGCGACAATGAAATCCTCTCTTCACCCGTTCAACATGGACGGAACGGACAAAGTCAGCTGTTCCCCGTGGTCATGGAAAATGTCTAAGGTGAAGGCAGGCCAATCAGTGCCATCCCACCTGCTGACCCACCACCACCAGCAGCAATTATAGACATGCCAAGACCCAGACGTGGCATCCACATACTTGCACTCAGGCAAATGAGCGTGCTGTGGAGAGAGCAGGCTGGGTAATGTGGCTATTGACCGGACTTGGACTTGGAGGAGAAGAGGACTGGGGGGGAGGGAGTTTCTCCCACTGACAAGTCCATGAGGGTAAAGGAACCTGGCTCAGCTTGGCCGGTATCGACAGATGCATTACAGATCGGAAATGGACAGGGACAGGTCGTTACTGAGAGAGACAGTGGTGTGGAGAAAGAGTGAGACAGCAACAGAGAACCGTGGATGTAATAGTCGGGGAGCAAAAGAGAAAAGAGAGCAGTGACAATGAAGATCTGATGACTCCGAGGTTGACTTGTCTTTGGGAAGTGACCACACCTGAAGCTCCTCTGGAGCTCTTCTGGAGACTAAGCTTTGGCACCCCACCACCATCCAAGCTCCTCCCTGTTCCTTAGTTGTCTTGCTGTCATATCTCAGTTTATCAAGGTTGTTGGATCTGGCCTTCTCCTTTCTCTGGACCTTACTCCTTTTTCTTGACCTACTGTCTCTTTCTGGAAGGCATGGTCTGAACCTGCAGAATAAGGTTACCATGGCTTTTGTCATTCCCAGTTCTGCAGGTTTTGTAGTTCCAAGTAGTGCCAAGCTTGCAGTCAGTATTTTCACCACATTTTCACCAGTGTCTGAGAACGGGTGACCGTAGTCCTCAAAGCAGTTCCCAGGACAGTTCACATTTTTTCTCAATCCCTACATTTTGTGAGTTGAAGACTATGCAAGTTGCAAGCTGCACAATGAATCATTTTTCAATCCGAAATACAGTATTACCTTTTTCAATACTGTTATCGCAGCAGAAAAGGCTGCAATATGCAAATGAGCTCTAACCGGTCACCATGTTTTGTTTTGTTTTGTTTTATTATGTGCTGTGAACATCCTGACTCATCACAGCTCCAGGTGTGTTTTAGGTTTTCTGTGTAATCCAGTCAGTGTAAATAACTTTTACAGTGTATGTTATTTTAGTCAACAAATGCCAGTGTTTAACCCGGGCGCATACTGTAGATAATAATCTCAATACTAGTACTAGTCCATATAATGCAATACATAATATACAGTAAACCTGTTTTTAGTGAACTTGTAGACCCAGCTGTCCTCCTGGCTTATCGTTCAGCTAGAACACATGTGATCGGACGTTCCCATACACTTATCATGGGCATGAATGTCATGGCTGTACTGGGCTTTCAGTGCTTCTGTTTATGGGGTTACGGTCAGGACTTTGGGAAGGTCATTTCAAAAGGTTATGCATTCCACAACCACTTTTGATGTGTGTTTGGGGTCATTTACATGATTCAACACCCAATTGGGTCCGTGTGTTAACCATCTAGCTGACAGTTGTAGGTTGTGCTGAAGAATTCTGAAGTACACCTTCTTTGTTATCCCATTCTCCTTGTGCAGTGTATCAGTTGCACTGGCAGCAAAACTGGTCCCAGAGCATGATGCTACCTCCACATTGCTTAACAGTTGGTATAGTGTCTTAACTGACCATGAAATTGTCCCCTATAATGCTTTTTCTTTGTTCATGCAGTTCAGCTGCAAAACTTGGTTGCGCTTGAAGTGTTTTAATATTGGAGCAATGGCTACTTTCTTAGAGAGCAGGCTCTCAGTCCATGGTGATGTAAAACTTTCCTGAATATAGACAGTAAGACTAGTGTTCCTGCAGCCTCCAGGTCATGGCAGGTTTCTGTCTTGGTGGTTTCTGGGTTGTTCCTGACTATCCAAACTAATTTCCTCATAGCTAAGCTTGGCAGCTGGGGTCTTCTTTGAGACCTTGGAAAGTGGCTACAGCAATACTTTTATAATGAATGATCTTGGAATATGCAGTTGTTTCGAAATGGCTTCAAGAGACATTCCTGACTTCCTGTGTTCATTTACAATCATCATTGTCAGATCTGCACTGAGCTTTTTGAACTATCCCATAGTGCTGTGTGTTGGTTATTCCAATTAATGCTGTCAAATAAACCTTTTATATGTGGGCACAGAGAAGCTACCAGCTGCGGTCAGTTATAATTAGAGGAATTATAATAAGCGCTGGAGTATTAAGGAGTTTAACTTCCTGTTATTACACACTACTGTGTTTTACTCAGTAACTGCAGAGACTTCTGTACAAACTGACTGGGCTTTTCTTTGGTAATAGAAGAATAGCCTTAACAAGACAATACATTTTGAATCTCCAGCACCATTGAATTAATCTGGATGTATGCATATGTTTGAACCTGTATACATTTGATGATGACTAAATAATTAAAAAAAGTAATAAACAATAAACTAGCTTAAAAACTAGCTGCAGGTATAACCGGCATTTTCATTGAGCGAGCGAGTGAGTGCAAATCTGTGTTCAGGACCATGGACAGCAGCACCACAGCAGCCTGGCCTTTGTAATGAGTGTTTGTGTGTGAAAGAGGTGTGTTTAGCATGCGACTGCTGGTTGCGGCTCACCCCCCTTTCTCTGTCTCTCTCTCTTGCGCGCTCTCTCTCTCTCTCTCTCTCTCTCTGGCCTACTTCTGCCCAAGAGCAGAGAGAAAGTCCCCATCTCTGGGGAGAGAGCGGAGGAGGAGAGGAGAGGGGAAAGAGTGCAGAGACAAGTTAAAAAAAAAAAAAAAAAAAAAAAAAAGTGACAGATGGGGGAGAGATTTTCCTTTAAAGCCATTAGGGTCGGACACACGCTTGGAGACAGAGCACCGTGTGTGTGTGTGTGTGTGTGTGTGTGTGTGAGAGAGAGAGAGAGAGAGAAAGAGCGAGAGTGTGTGTGTCTGCATAGATGTTTCATCTATGAATCCCTATGAGGCCAAGGCTGAGCAGAGGACTGTGGGTAACTGGAGTGGGGCTGTGTTGTTGCTTATAAGACATCCCGTCTGCATGTGCGAGAGGAGCCCATATCGTTCCTGCAGATGTTTCCCATGTTTCTCTAAAAACAGATTCTAGAAGCACATGGTCTGTCTGTCTCGGTCTCTTCTATATTTAGGACATTGCTTAATGGGTGGACATGAGCAGGACGAACAGATGTGGTCATTTTGTATTCTCACTAAAGGGGGGCATTTTAGCAAAAAAAGAGGACACTGCGATATTTTGTTTTACCTGGACAGACAGTATGCAGATTAGCATATCAGTAGTGCCACATTATTGTTATTATTGTATTATACAAATGACTTGTCAAAGTTGCTTTGACAAGTTATTTGTAAAATAATAATAATAATAATAATTGTGTACAATTAACATGTCTGCAACCTTCAGAAGTCTAATATGAAATCATATATTAGGCCTTTCGAGTGGCACAACTGTCTAAACACCAGCAGGAGATTACAGAATCAGTCCCCTGTGGCCAGAGGCAGGGGGGCTCATTAACGCGATGCTTACCGACATGAGTTTTGTTAGCTGACGTAGAAAATAGACGGGTAGGTTCTCCTCCAAGCGTGTTGAGCTGCCCACTGATGTTACATTAGTGCTGGTTCAAACAGATGTGGTCAGCTGGCGTCATGTAACTCGCAGGACGCACATGCCAGCCACTTTCCAACAGGGAGCATTGTGTAATAAAGAAGTCCTACATGAATTCCAAATAAACTGGCATTCCCGAACGGTGGACAGGTGCACGGATACAGTTGGTTCGTGTTCTAGAACTGAAAATGTCCATCAGCATACAACCCTTCCCTAATTCTGACCTGTTTTATGTTTGTTTTAGAAGTCAGGCAAAAAACAATGCACGATTATGTGTGTCGGAAAGCTCTCATAGTTGCTGCCATCTACCCTGAGGCTCGGTATGGATGGATAAATATTGGATGGGTGCCTCAGCCCTTAAAAGGCTTTCCATGTTGGCAGGTGAAGACGCACAGCTAAAAGACATCCATGTTCTTGCATAGCATCTCGCTCTTTTCTCTCCGTCTCGGCCTCTCTCTTATCACCACAGGGGGCACTGACCTCCCTCACCCTCAGTTGGAATATTGTAGCCTTCAGAAACATGAAAACGAAATCAAAACAACTGTCCCCATTGCAGTTTCCGATGGGGATTCTACAGGCCTGCACAATCAAAGGTAAAGCGATGATAATCCAGTACCCCTTTTTTAGCGAATTCTGTTGCATCCGCTTTGTCAGACTGTATATCCTTGCATTGAGATGCTAAGAAACGGCCGAAAAGGAGAAGATCTGAAGTACGAAGATTGAAAACTCCTTGTGTGATTTTGGTCGGCATAGGCGTCTGTTAGCTGTGGAGACTCACTTTCCTCTGAGCGCTCTGGCTACCTAGCGATGTTACATCAGAAGCAGTTCGAAAAGAGGTGGTGAATGATTTTAATGCTGCGTTTCAATGGAGAGACAGGAAGAGGCTTAATGGGTAGACGACTGGTTGCCACGTAATGAGCGGATTTAGCAAACGGATTTCACTCGGACTGACCGGAGACGCATTTCACTACCCATTTAAAACGCATGTGGCTAAAATCTTATCAGGATACTGTCCAGATACTAGTCACATGTCCTGACCAGGTGTAAACAAGATGAGGAGGACATATTCGTCCTGTTTGCTAATATTCGTGATGGCTAACCCAGCAACAATTGTAGTGACAGTTTGCTAACTAGCAACCTAGCTGACACTGCATTGATATTTTTGATATACTGTATATTCTAGATTTCAGCTAGCCCAAGTTCATACAAGTTCATCAAGCTTGGATTGGTAAAGAGAACCTTTTGTTGTGTTGGGAGGGTGAAGTCTTGCATATGCTTCCTCCTAGTCTGC
The DNA here is from genome assembly GCF_030463535.1 of Salminus brasiliensis. Taxonomy (NCBI): domain Eukaryota; kingdom Metazoa; phylum Chordata; class Actinopteri; order Characiformes; family Bryconidae; genus Salminus; species Salminus brasiliensis. The sequence continues at coordinate 17,480,769 of NC_132893.1, read as the reverse complement.
TTTAACTGCCGCTGATGTAACTCACTGGGCAGCTGAACATGCTTGGAGGAGAGCGCTAACTGCCAGTTCTGTTGCATTAGCTAACATACTTTCTGCGCTTTGGGACTTTGGGGCTTTGGCATTTGAACTAAGGGGTGAACGGTTATACCTCACATATCACATATACAGTATATCTATGTATTTAATAATCATCATTTATGCTGCTCGTATAGTACCAGAGTCCATTGACTTCATCAAATGTCCCATTTTTGGTCCTATACCGTGCAGCTCTAATTGACAGGGTTTCAGTGGACAGCAAGTGAATGACCCATGGAACAGACTCAGGGGCATACAATTTAAGATGCTGATTCTTAATGAACCTTCTTCATGTCACTTCCGTAGAACGTTCTGTATCTTCTAGAAGTTGGTACACCCTCAGTATGTAGTGCTGTTGATATGGTCCTTGTTAATGTCCTTTTTTTTTTTTTTTTTTACTTAATCCTGCCGTTCCCATAGCTCTCTCCAAGCCCCTTACCCCCCACCCCCTCCGGACCCTAGTCCACAGTGGAGGCTGTACCTCTGACTAGCGCTGTGATCACACGCTGACTCAGTCAGTACAGTCCTCACGGCCTTCACTCAGATATGCATCAGAAAAATGTCCTCATCATTAGCTCTCTCTTTTCCTAGGTCTCGCTCTCTGCCTCTATCTCTGAAGTGATTGAAGTTACACTTGTGCATTAATTCGGCAGGCGATCATAAAAAGATCATAATGCGGCTATTCAAAGCCGCCTGGTCCGTTCCTCTGTAGCTATGCGCGCGCTTGCATTTCTGCACCGGCCCCTGATGTTGCGCCTGCTTGTGAATAAGCAGCTTCACACTTGGGATTCAAACGGCAAGTCTATAGCTTTCAATTCTCCAGTCCTAAGTGGGCCACTGAAGAGAAAGTAATAGAAAATAAAACGCAGATGTCATTGCTATATATATATACACACACACACACACACACACACACACACACACACACACACATAGTGGAGCTGGAGCGCACCTAAGAATGGACCAAACCCAGACTAGCACTGAGGATGCTGCAACAGGTCATCCCTTCATATAGTCATCCCATTAGCACAGCCGAGAAGTGAATGACGTGACGCTGAGAAGGACACCAGGGCTGTTCAATCTCATTTCCCCTACAGAAGCGTGGAGAGACAGACACTGACCCACTGATCACACAAGGTCGGTCACCAGCTTCGTAGCCTGTCTGCCCATGCAGGAATGTGTGTGTGTGTTGATTTGGGAGTGGGGGAGGTCAGTCTTGTGGATTCTTACGTAGACTACACACTAAATCTTTGGTTAATTCAATTGGTGGTAGTATGGAAAGAGACTGTGTGACTATATGATGGCTGAGGAGACGGAACAAACAGTACAGGGCAACCAGAATGGATTAGAACGGATGTGTGGGACTATTCAAATGTGAAATGAGTCAAAAATGTAGGCAGAAGCTGCTTCGCTATCAGCAGCCGGAGCCCAAGAGTGCATCGGCCATGCTCTGTCCCACTCCAGCACAGGCGTCCGGGGCTGGGGCTAGTGATGCTGTATTGGCGTCATTCCGAAAAGAGGCTGACTTTACATGTATCAGAGGAGGCATGTGATTGACGTTACCCTCCTAGTGTCGGGGCCTTGCAAAAGGGAGAGGGGCAGTCCTAGTGAGCGGGTGGGTTTAAAAAAAAAAAAAAAAAAAAAAAAAAAAAGGGCTCGACTTGAAACTCCTAGCATTAGCATGTTTTTACCTCGGCTGTTGCAGTGGAAAGAGTCCTGTAGATTACTGCTCGTATTCACAGTCAGTGAAGTATGAGGACTTCTAGAAGGCCCAGACTGACGTTTTTTCCAGACTGACCCACCACACCTTGGAAATCAGTATGTGATTGGATGATTCCACTGTGAGTTCCTAATTATGTTGGTGGTTAATCAGATTTGTTCGGCCTTTGCTTGGGCGAATGAAGTCCCAACCAATAGAAAAGCTGAATAAAGGCCCTGACTGAATAATAAGAAATAAGTCTAGGAGTGTAACACTTGCAGAGCCTGAGAACAAGCATGATTGTATTGAATAAAAATGAGCCGACATTAAAGATGCATTTGTTATTTTTTTTTACTACCGGAAATAATTAGACGTTCTGTGAAGGCCTAAAAGCCCTGAGGGTTCCCCATTGATGTTACTAGGTGTGTGTGTGTGTGTGTGTTGGTCAGGGCGTTTCAAACAAAACAAAAAATAGAAAGGTAATCATGCCATTGAATGCATTTATTAAGACTTTTAAGTTGTTCTTTGATGTATTAAACATAAATATGTCACTTTAGTTGGGGTGAAAAATGCCCAGGTGTGGTTTTACAAGCCTATGCAACACGCTGATTTTCCTTTTATGGTGGACTAATGGATGAGCTCTGCTTTGATTGGCTGGTTTACAGTCATGCAATGAACCTACTTAGCCTAGCTTTGACTTTAATCCTTTAATGAGAACTTTTTTGTGATCATTCTTAAGTCATACCAGACGTAAATGCTGTGTGCTGCTGTCCTCTCTGGGTCCTCTCTGTGTCCAGTAGGCATGATTGGGTGTGAGCTGGCTAATGAGACTAGTAGGGTGTGGTAGGGTTAGTTTTAGTCTAGCACCCGCTCGCTTCTCGAGTGGTCCACAGATACACACAGCGATGCTTCCTTCAGTTAGTTTAGTTCAACATTTAGTTCAAAGCCTTTTTTATTATTATTGTTATTATTTTTATTATATATTTTTTTGAGTAGCTGTAGCGCTTAGCCATAAAAGTCTGGATGCACATACATTTTGGGGGCATTAAATTAAATCAGGAGTCAGGACTGTTATGTAACAGTTTTGTGCTTTTGGAATGGGCTCGTTTTACAGCTGTTTGAGGTTCACGGTCTGCCGCTCCCACGTACGTGTACAGCAATGTCACGCCGGAGAGCATGCATGCATAAAACAGTTCATTTCGTGTGTGTTCGAGACGGATTAGTCACTGAGATGTCATCAGTGTGTTGTAATGTCCAGCTGTTCTCCTGATTCAAGCACGGCCGCTCTGTACGCTGACCTCCAGCCGGCCAACCATAGCAAGGTCAGAAGGCTCTGTACTCTTTGTCTCTCTCGCTCGCTCTCTCGTTGATGGATGAGCAGTTTTTGACTGCTAAAGGTTGATACCAGATATCCACCTCAGCACTGCAATTCCAGTGCCAGGCTGAAGCGCCTGGGCACATGTGTGTGTGTGTGTGTGTGAGATCAGTGCTATGTGCACGTGTGTGTGTTTGTTTTGTGGGCAGAGGGCACCCTGCTCCAGTGTGTGTTGTGCATCTCCAGCAGGCCTGGACCTGCACAGATAAGCACTGATGTAACACCCAACCAGAATGTCGTTTGTAAACGACAAAGGGGTGGGTTAAAAAAAAAAAACACAGACTCATGCTGCCTCTCTCTCTCTCTCTCCTCCCCTCTCTTTTTTGGCTTTCTCTCCAACTGTGGTGCAGCAAGGTTTATATTTAGATGTTCTTTTATTTAGGGAGGCGGTGTGGGGTTCTTTTGGTAGCTCCTACAACGAGCCAGCGGCATGTAACACACCCTGGGACAAGGTTTAAAAATAAAACGATCAATAGTAAAACACCGCCTGTCATATTACAGCACATCGTTAACCCTTTGAAACAGCACACTTCTCTATTTCATACCACCACCTGTTTTGGGCCTTCACTTCCAGCTAACCTAGAGCTAATAAATACACAGATTTACTCTATTCTAGTCTAATGACCATAGCTGCTAAGCAGATCAATGCAAATGTCATTCCTGGTTTAATAAGATTATGGTAATATTAATGCTAAATCTGTTTTCAAAGTGACATACACAGTCTTCAGACCTGCAGACGTCTGTTACCAAAGGGTTGTTCGACCCTCAATCCCTTCCGAGTCTACTAATGCTGACTGTAGGCCAATGCCGATTCCCATCTTTGTGTTTCGACAAATAATACAGACCCGTAACTCGGGTAAGATGTGCTAATACACAACAGTAAACCCCAGTAAAACCACTGAAAAAAAAAAAACCTGACCATTCCGCTCCCAGTTCCTTTACAACTCTGCAGTCTAATCACGTACCTTGTGTTCATTAGCATTAGAGAGCTGGTTTAGAAACAATGAAAGGAGCATGGTTCTCCCGCTGGTAGAACGGAGCGTTTTCACCACAGTTTGGTTTCTAACCAGAATTTAAGAGTAACATTAAATCTTCCCAAATGGAAATAATGAAATAAAATATCTTTGTCCAACAACGGCAGAAAATAGACAAACATTATATGAAAGAGTAAAGAGTAAGTTGTTTGCTGTGTCACGTTTATAGCGAGGCTTTAAGCTAACTAATGTTTCCACCTTAAATACTGCAGCAGCTCAGTTCTGCTGTGGAAATGTATACACTGTAACTGCAGCACTATTTAAGGTGGAAGGAAGAGTTAGCATTAAAAGCCAACTTTAGCTTTTGTTTTGGCTGCTTACTGGTAACGTCAGTCACCCCACAGACAAACAACAGTGAAAATAAAGTTCTGTGTTGTTTTACTCACTGAAATAATGAGGATCAGGTCTATATATAGTGCTTAGAGGATGCTAGATGGCACTCTGCTACAGAAAACCTAAGGATCGGAGGTGGATCAGAATCTTAAAAGCCCGTAGCCGATCCATTAAAAATGCCTGGATCACCCCCTGATCCTGAGCCACTGGATGTTGTTACTAACTTTTGATTTGTTCTAAACGTAACAGTAAAATAACAGAAGCTAGAGTGAACATGCATGTTGTAGTAGTCAGGGCCTGACCAGTGGGAAGATTTGGAGTTTTTGTAGTGGTGCACTGTTGTGCACTGTTGTGTATGGTTTTGCTGTATCACCATGAGATCGTAAGATTATAGCAGTTTTGAACTGTAGGAGAATCTGCCAGTGGTTCTTAATGTTGTGGGTGTGGTCTTAATATTCGAATGAACGTGCATGACTGGCGTGGCATGAATTTCTTTATGTTGCCATGGCACCGTACATAGCCTTGACACAGAGAAGTTGCATTTTTTAGCTTTTTACTTTAAATTGCGGTCATGATTTTACCGATCTTTGGGGTTTACTGAGGTTCTGAAATCTCTAACGATTTACCAGCCCATATTTGGTTTCAACGACTGGCATAGGGCAGGGTACGGGTGGGCTGCGGGCAGCGGATCTCCTCAGTGACAGTGCTACGGGACCTCATGTCCATCCCGGCACCCAGCAGCTAAATATCGCAGTGAGGGACAACACTGGGACTGGACCAAAGAAATCTTTTAGGTTTAGGTTCCCAGAGGGTATAAGACATTCTGTGTAAAGTTGCCATTTTGGAGATACAAGGTTTTTTACATTGGTAATTAGCAGACACCCTTATCCAAAAGTACTTTGTTGACAAATCTGTAAAAATCCCTACACTCAAAAAGGATTCTGTACAGTACTGTAAAAAGGTTCTGTGCTGAAGATGAGCCTTTGTACAGCAGTGCTAGCAAGGTCTCTCTTCTACCTCAACTGCAGTCTAGACTTTAGGACACAGCTAGTAGCTAGTATGGTCACATAAGGGTCTCTGATGTCTGGGTGTGGGTGTGAATTGGTGTGAAGCTCCCAGGATATATTTGTTATGACGGTAAGTAGCTGACAGGTGATGCTCTAGATTGATATAGAGGCCATCCCAAATGTGTATGGCCGAGTGTATGTGAAGGCAGGCAGGCTGTTGAAACCCATCTTAAAGATTTATCCTTCTGTGATAGGCCAGCCTTCCTGGAGCAGTTTTGGCTCATATAGGTTTGTACTTTCAGCACATCTGCCGATATAACATCTTAACTCCAGCACCCTCACACCTTCACACTTCAAAGACTGTCTGCTGACTTTCATAACATCACAAGCAGGAATCAACCACACCTGTTCTAAGGTTTTCTAAGTCAAGGCCAAGGCTGTATGATGGTCCAGTCTGAGTCATGACCAAGGCTGAATGATAGTCCAGTCTGAGTCAAGACCAAGGCTGAATGATAGTCCAGTCTGAGTCATGACCAAGGCTGAATGATAGTCCAGTCTGAGTCATGACCAAGGCTGAATGATAGTCCAGTCTGAGTCAAGACCAAGGCTGAATGATAGTCCAGTCTGAGTCATGACCAAGGCTGAATGATAGTCCAGTCTGAGTCAAGACCAAGGCTGAGTGATAGTCCAGTCTGAGTCATGACCAAGGCTGAATGATAGTCCAGTCTGAGTCATGACCAAGGCTGAATGATAGTCTAGTCTGAGTCAAGGCCAAAACTGTAGAATAGTCTAGTCTGATTCAAGACCAAGGCTGTAGAATAGTCCAGTCTAAGTCAAGACCAAGGCCTATCCCAGATTAACATTTGTCTTTTTGGTTTGGCACATATCGTGCTGAGATGTCGTGTCAGCTGTCATTTCTTGCGTTTAAACAATCGCAGCAATGTGCGAAGCCCTTCAATCGCGCCATTGAACCCAAGGCATCACACCACACGCTTCACTCTTAACTCAGAGTCACACATTGCCCTCTGCCAGCAGCTCTTCCAGTCCGGTCTACATCATTATCACTTTGTGTTCCTCCATTCATGCTGGCGTTATCGCCTTCATTCACAAGCGCACAAAAGAAACTGCATTCACCCCCACCCCCCCTCCCCTTTTAAAAATATAAATAAATAAATAAATAAATAACATGCTGCGGCGATGAAATTAACCACAAATAGAAAAGAGAGTGAGAGAGACAACAATGAGAATAGGAAGATAAGGAAGTTATGAAAGCGTGACGTGGCACGGCGGGGCATTGTTCGCGCCTGAATAAAGTCTAGATTGCGCGGGGAAAAGCGAAGGCAGCCGTTTGCGGCTGTGAAAGGCAGAGGGAGGGACCTCTATTGTGCTTTCTTTGACAAGACAACTGAAATAGTGAAATACTGAAAGGAAGGAAGGAGGAAAAGGAGGAGGGGGGTGGGTTGTTGTCCAGAAGCTGCCAGCCCTTCTGTTGCTCTCAATAAATACCAGTGTTTACAGCCGCCTCTTTTGGGGTGAATCATCAAAACCTGTCAGATTGATTTTGCCAGCCTCAGTTTGAAGGCTGGCCTCTGTTTTCCATTCAGGTCTATTTCCGCTGGCTTTGTCTTCTCTTCCGTTCAATGCGGCCTTCAGTTGGCTGCCGCTGACTTGGCAATTAGCAACCTTCAGGTCATGGCACTGTCTTTAATAGCAGCTGCTGTTAGTCTTTTACTTGCCTCTTTTGCTTTTATTCGGGCTCCGCCGCTCAGTCCGTACGCACGCCTTTTGTCGATGTTCTGCCTCCTTTTTTTTAGCCTCTGCTTTATGATATTTTTCACTGCAGAGAGGCAACGACGGGTGTACGCTTTTAAAGAGCAAGTAGTCCAGGATTCTTCATGCCTCTGTTCCTCACTCTGTCTTTGGGTAATGCGATTAAATTCCGAAAACACTCCAAATTCAATTTCAAGCCCTGTGATGTCTCACTCGAGTCTGTGTATTTTTACTCTTCCTCGGTCGTCGCGCTCTCCCTCACGGTTCACCTCGCTCCCCTCTTGCGACTCAGGAGGCTGCTCACATACGCACATCTAATTACAGTGCAGAGAATAAAGAGGGTGGAAGGTGCTCCCTCTTTCCTTCGCCTGTTCTCTGTATCTCACTCGCTCGCTTGCTCTTTCTGCGACTCTGAGCCGCTTAATGAGAGCCACTTGCGTCATTTACACCTTTCTGTGTGTGTGTGTGTGTGTGTGTGTGTTCACAGAACGTGACATAACTTTGTGTGCGTGGATCAGAGGAGCGAAGTGTCCTCATCATCAGTTGCTAATGGGCTTCTGTTTCTCCATATTTTACCTGCACTGCAGCGAGACACTGGCTGCAATACCAGAGAAATGAGCTCCAACTCCCTGTGGGCCTTAACTTGATGGGCTCTCCATGGATTTCAACTTTAAGGGATAAAATTCTGAAGCTCTTTCAGTTTTATAAGTGGCCTAAAGGTTAGAAGCTTCAGACTGGAATGTCATCGGTTCAATCCCATGGCATTTCCTCCCTCAGCATTCACTACTGAGTCCCAATTGTTTCATGGGCATTAAGGTTACTGCTGTGCAATGGGGGCAAGTGTGGGAGTGTGTGCCGTACAGTTACAGGAACCTGGGGTCATGGGTTCAGTCCTCACTCTGATCTCTCCAATTAGCGACCCCCAACGTTTTTTTTTTTTTTTAAACTGTGCTGCCATGTGCTGCTCTTGTTAAACAATGGGAAGCAGTCTGACCAGTGGTTGGGTGTAGATGCAGGTACATAGACTGGTTGTTGAGAAAGCCGAGAACTGTCAAAACAGAAACTACTAGACCATGGCGTAATATACCAGTAAATACAGAGAGCAACCAAACCATACCTAGAACTACCAAACTGTACCAGAAACGAAGACCATAGCAAAAACTACAAAACTATGCTGAAATCCACCAGACCATACAAAAAACTACTAAACCATTCCAAAAAGTACTACACTATACCAAGAACCAACTACCAAACCCATACCAGAAACTACCAGACTATACCATAAGTAACAAACCCATACCAGGAACTACTACTAGACCTTACTGTAAGGACCAAACCCATACCACAAACTACAAATCCATACCAGAACTTACCAAACTATATCCTATGTACTAAACCCATACCAGAACTTACCAAACTATATCCTATGTACTAAACCCATACCAGAACTTACCAAACTATACCATAGGTACTAAACCATAACATAACTTACCAAACTATACCATAAGTACTAAACCCATACCAGAACTTACCAAACATAGGTACTAAACCCATACCAGAACTTACCAAACTATACCATAAGTACCAAACCCATACCAGAAACTACCAGACCTTACTGTAAGGACCAAACCCATACCACAAACTACAAATCCATAACAGAACTTACCAAACTATGCCATATGTGCTAGACCCATACCAGAACTTACCAAACTATACCATATGTGCTAAACCCATACCAAAACTTACCAAACATAGGTACTAAACCCATACCAAAACTTACCAAACATAGGTACTAAACCCATACCAGAACTTACCAAACTATATCCATAGGTACTACACACAGGCCAGAACCTACCAAACTATACCATATGTACTAAACCCATACTAGAACTTACCAAACTATACCATAGGTACTTAACCCATACCAGAACTTACCAAACTTTACCATATGTACTAAACCCATACCAGAGCTTACCAAACTATACCATATGTGCTAAACCCATACCAGAACTTACCAAACTATACCATATGTGCTAAACCCATACCAGAACTTACCAAACTATACCATATGTACTAAACCCATACCAGAACTTACCAAACTATACCATAGGTACTTAACCCATACCAGAACTTACCAAACTATACCATATGTACTAAACCCATACCAGAACCTACCAAACTATACCGTAGGTACTAAACCCAACAAAATATATTGGAAACTAGCAGACAACAAGTTCCAAATCCATACCAGAAACTACCAGACCATACCATAAGTACCAAACCCATACCAGAAACTACCAGACCATACCATAAGTACTAAACCCATACCAGAAACTACCAGACCATACCATAAGTACCAAACCCATACCAGAAACTACCAGACTATACCATAAGTACTAAACCCATACCAGAAACTACCAGACCATACCATAAGTACTAAACCCATACCACAACCTACCAAACTATACCATAGCTATTAAACCCATACCAGAAACTGCAAAAATATACTGAAAACTACCAGACCATACCATACATACCAAACCTATACCATAAACTACCAGACCATACAATTAGTACCAAACCCATACCAGAAACTACCAAATACACCAGTAGGGAACTACTCCCAAACTGTGCTGAGAACTATAAAAGTGAATGAAACGGTTTGATTTTTGTTCTACATGATTTGGCCACTTAAACACTGTTCTCACTTTCTCACAAAGAGATACAGGACAACAGTATAGACACACACACACACACACACACACACCTCCTCTGTGCTTAACCTTGTGTCAGTATTGAACGTCAGTGAAGCCCTGGTTTTGCTTAACACACACTGTTAGCCTGTGGTAAAGATATGCAAGGATCAAAGATGCTGGTATTTGTAGGCAGGGCGCGTGGAGCTGAGTGCCAAATATCAATATGTGTTGGAGGCGGAGGGAGAAGACACAGATGATGCGCGAGCGCCGCTTCCACTGGATGCACTTTTTTGTGTGCTTGAAAAAAAGATCTTAATGAGGACAGACGGATCTCTCTCTCTTTCTCTCTCTCTCTCTCTCTCTCTTTCTCTCTCTCTCTCTCTCTCTCTCTCTCTCTCTCTCTCTCTCTCTCTCATTCATATTCCTAAACACGTCAACACAATCCGGAACACATCTGTAGATAGATGATGCTGGAGGTTGGGGTGGGTGAGCAATGGGAGTTGTGAGCATTAGGCGTGTCCAGCTTCAGTCCAGCATTGTCTTCACTTTCATCCCTTCCCGACCTGCCGGTCAGGTCAGCTGGGAGGGCATGTATCATACAGTTGTCTCCTATATTCTATGTATTTGTCAGTTTACCTTTAAGGCCGATATATGGAAATAACCTCCATCATGATCGGTTACTCTGTATTGTTCCTCATTTTGACAAAAGAAACACTGCTTATAACCGCAACCTCAGTGGGCGGAGCTAAACTCGATCTCGACTTTATTACTATAACATTATTTTTTTAGAGATGTGTGCATGTGTAGATCTTTTTAAAGGAACATTTGATGTAAAGGTTCTTCACACACATATCTTTTATAAACACGGTTCCTTATGGAAACAATGCCATTGCTCAAAGAACCACTTGGAAATGTCATCTGTAAAATGTAATTAATAGAACTGCAATTTTCTTCTGAGGAAAAAATGTTTAGGACACCCAAGACCCTAATTGACTAGTTGGGTAAGGAGGCGTTTCCGGGTTCCGGTTCCAAGTTTGTTAATCACAGGCATTTCCACTTTCCACCGGTCAGCATGCAAAATAGCATTCTACAAGCAATGTTTTCAAGATGTCTGGCCAAAAATAACCATCAAAGATGTTCAGCACATCATTCAGGCTTCGACGACAGCACCCGGGAGTAAGCGGGAGAAGGGCTTCAGGAATGGTGTGGTGTGACTTGATCATCCAGAGGCTTTACAAAAATGCAGAAGTTGCTTTAAGTCAGAGATGCGTAATGAAATAAAGGTATAGGCTATTAATTTTAGTTGATTTTTTAGATCTTTCATTTATTTTCATTTTCTAGGCTTGTTAATCTGCTATTTTTTGTGGTAATACATTTAATACAAATGAAGTTCTTCAGCTCCATTGCCTTCTTTTAGTGTAATTAAAGACATGAAACACAGTATGGTGGTTGCATTAGTCTTTTTAATTAGAATAATCAAAGAGTAGTTTTACAGATTTCAGTGTCTGTCCTCTTTACTAAAGATGATATATTTTCATTTAAAGATAAATGAACTCTGTACTGGCCTGTCTCTCACAGCTCTTAGAATGAATCCAGGCATCACTTTACTTTGATGGTCCACTGTAGATGCTGATTTGACATTCAACTGAATATGCATTGAATGTGCATTAAATGCAAAGACGAGGCACCGCTTGTTTATTGAGTTTTCTCTTTCCCACGGCCGTCAGGTATCCCTAAGTATCTTTGTAAGCCACTGAGCTGCACCTCAGGATCCACTGGAAACCTATGAAAGCTAATCCCCGAGTTGTACCTTGAAGAATTGGCACACAGAGGCACACAGCAACGTAGAGACGGCTTCTTCTTTTGACGTTGATATGTTAATCGCTTATCCTAAAAACACTCATGATTGCTATTGCGGTCCATGGGTTCCTGTAGTTCTCCTCGCAACCACTGCAACCGGAAACAGTGATGCATGCCAATAACGACAGACATTTCCTATACTAATGATCTACCCGTCTCTGGTATCAACTGGGAGACAGTTTTCCCACTTCTCTATGCAGAGCTCTTTCAGCTGTAGTTTTTAGACAGATGGTCAGGATCGGGCTCAATCTGATACAATAAGTCCTAGTGAATGTTGGAGCGCTCTCTAGACCCTACTGCAGAAAAGCAGCTTGTCCGTGTCATGCTTAAATTCTGCATCTGGTTTACACCAAGCATGTCTTCTGTTATTGTGTATTGTGCATCTACAACCTTCTTCAGCCTCAGAAAGCACTTTGGTAATAACATTCATTTACAGATCAAACCAAATGGTTTGGTTTTAAAAAGACAGCCTCCTCCAAAATCCTCTCTAATGATGTTCAAATCATCTGCAGCTAATGTGATGCATCTGATTCTAATTCTAGACATTTGAAGTAGTAATGAATGTTGGGGTGTCTTTTTTTTTTCCTCACAAGAAAATGTAATTTTTTATTTATTACATTTTTACAAATGATTTCTTTAGGTTTATGTGTTTATTAAAATTACCCACATCGAATTTTCATTTGTTAAAATAAATAAAAAAGGTTTTCATGGGGTGTCCTACTGTATAGAGGGTTTTGACACTGAAATATGCCATAATAGGGAACATTAATGGAGAACATTTTGAAATTCATGCATTTATTATTACGTTAGGAGCCAACACTAATAATAATTACAATAATAATAACAAGAAAAAGAATAAATATATGTCAGGTAGATAAATCATTTTAAGGAAAATAAATTACTGACTGACTGACATGGGTTAATTACAAATATACATGTAAAAATAAGGGCAAATATTTAATAACTGAATTAAATACATTTAATTTAAATGCACAATACTATTTTTTGACATGTTTTCTATTTTTTGTTATTGTAATTATTGTATTACTGTGCTGTATTAAGCAATTGCTACTGGCTGCTAAATTTCCTTCGACTCAATAAAGCATCCATCCCTCCATCTATCTATCTATCTGTCTATCTAAATGAAATTCGAGAAAGAGCCTATTAAGCTTGACTGTCTACATTTATTGAACCTTGTCAATAGTGTGCAGATATTTTTAATCTAGTTGGTCCACGCAAGCTGAGGAGTTACAGTGAAGAGCCGTGTGAAGAACAAACTGGAAAGTCAGCAACACCACAGCACACAATGACTCCTAACACAGCGACAGCCTGCAGAACAGGAGAAACATCCAGTGTAATGTGAGATAAGTGAGGCCATTTAGAGACTAGTACAGAACAGTCCTGTAATTTAAATGGCTTATAACACTCCTCCAAGCCTTTTCAGCCAATTTAAAGCATTCAGAATTCATTTAGATCCACAATCTGTCCAAACGACTTTTTCCAAAGCAATTATGTGTTTACTCTGACTGCTCGATGTGCCGAGGGCTCATTAGGAGTCAAGCCCCGACAAACCCTAAAGAGCTTGATTGATAGGAGGCCACTGGCGCTGCCCCAACACATGGACGGTATGGACGCAACCGCACATGCGCTCAGAAATGTAGCATATGTTGTTGCTCCATTTACCCCGAGTGTCATCATCATTACGGTAGCAGTGGAGAACGAGGCTGCAGGCGCTTTAGCAGCAGCCTGATCATAACAGGGTCACTCTACTGTATTTGCATCTGTTACTATAGTGTGGAAGGAATGTGACAGTTTAGCTTGTACTGTTAAGAAATACTGCTACATGTCAAGTCTAGGGAAAACACACACATACATATGTTTTACTATATGTAGTCGTTACCCTAACTGTAATCATCAGCCTTAAACCTAACCATACTCTTAACATACTAACCCTGTATATGCTAACTCTAAACCTAATCCTACCTCAACTACGCTAACCCTAAATTCAACCCTACTAACCCCCATATGCTAACTCTAAACCTAATCCTACCTTAACCATAACCCTAAATTTACCCCACTAAGTCTAAATATGCTAATTCTAAACCCAATCCTTCCTTAATCATAATAACCCAAAATTTACCCCACTAAGCCTAAATATGCTAATTCTAAACCCAATCCTTCCTTAATCATAATAACCCAAAATTTACCCCACTAAGCTTAAATATGCTCACTCTAAACCTAATCCTACCTTTACCGTGCTAACCCTATCTTTAACCCTACTAACCCCTATATGCTAACTCTAAACCCAATCCTTCCTTAACCATAATAACCCTAAATCTAACCCCACTAACCCTAAATCTGCTAACTCTAAACCTAATCCTACCGTAACCATACTAACCCTAACCCCCATATGCCATCTCTAAACCTAATCCTACCTTAACCACGCTAACCCTAACCCTACTAACCCTAAATATGCTAACTCTAAACCTAATCCTACCTTAACCACACTAACCCTAACCCTACTAACCCTAAATAGTAGTGGTTGGTGTGGCGCAACAGATAACACCACTACCTGCCACTGAGCTACCACACCATGTGGGAGACTGGGGTTCGATTCCCAGGCTGGGTGACTAATACTACACTGACCCACCTCTGTAATACGAGTTACCTTGTAAGTACCTAACCCTACTAACTCTAAACCTAATCCTACCTTAACCACACTAACCCGACTCTTAACCCTGCTCACCCTAAATATAACCCTGCTCAACTCTAAACCTAATCCTACCTTAAGCATACTAACCCTGAACCTTACCCTAACAGTACTGATACTAACCACACTAACCCCAAACCTAACCGTAAACATACCTGTACAACCCCTAACCACACTAACCCCAAACCTAACTGTAAACTTAAACTGAACCCTAAACTGAACATTTCCCTACTAACCATATCCATAATAACCCAGAGTAGGAGCTGTGTTCTCATGATGGAATGATGGAGCCCCATCCAATACTTTTAGGATGAGTTGGGGATGAGGTGGGGTGGTGATCATCCAACATTAGGACCTCACTGACACTCATGCAATCCAAACCTTGAAGCAATGCTCCTTCCCTGGACAGTAGAGATAGATACCCCAACAAAAGAAGGATACACTCTTTTTTAAATAGCGTATCCCAATATTTTTTTACTTACTTTGTATGTGTGTGTATGTTGACTTGGACTTGTATTTTGTGACTTATGTTTCCATGTGGTGTTTTTTGTTGGTTCTGAACCCAGAAATTGAGTTTCAGCAGCTTGTTTAAAGGCCACACATTGAAGTTTAGTGCCCTTTTACATTGAAACGTCTACTGGAATGTGAAATTGCCGCATCAGCACTTTTTCTTTGTAACCTGCCATTATTTTCACTGCTCTGAAATATGATTTTTAAACACCAGTTAAAAAGCTGTTTGGTCATGCTTAGCCAGATTATGCTTCCCTACTTTCACATGTCAATTGTGGCAATTTCTATTTTTTATGGCTCTAAAGCTTATTAGATCTTATTTGAGATAAAATATATATATATAAAAAAAAGTACTGGTTGGTATTGGTACTCGGCAGATACTTCAAAATATGATATCGTATTGGTGCATCCTTAGTGCTTACCCTAAACCTAATCCCAGTAATCTACACTTAGACCTGCCCCTAAATGTAACCTCGGCGTCCAACAGCCACTTCAGCACTTTTAGGCCCAAAGCAGTGTCCTCACCTGAGCTCGTTTTTCATGTTGTCCTCTCATTTTATTCCTCACAGAAAGTGGTAGCACACAATCTCTCTCACACACACTCCCACAGACACACCCAGAAAACAAACTGGAGCACTATTGTGACATTATGTTTGCGATTGCTTGAGATCAATAGCTTTGGAATAAACCCAGCGCACTTTACCAGTGTAATGCACATACATCACCATCCTGCTGCGGCTGAAAAACCTCCAGTGAAATATGACCCTCTTCTCTGTTCTGGGTGATAAATAGGAGGACTGCTATTGTTGAAGTCCCGTTCCTCTGGAGCTGTACGTGTGAGCTTGCATGCGAGTGTGTGTGTGTGTTTGTGTGTGTGTGTGTGAGTGTTTGTATAGGCAGCGCAGTGGATCACTGGCAAATTTAATTAAGCGACTGAGAGCTCTTCAATCACAGGGATTAGTGTGTATGTGTGTGTGTGTGTGTGTGTGTGTGTGTGTGTGGTGCGTGTGGCGAGCACCACGGTCCACCACGTTGCTTATAAAAGCAGTGTTTAAAAAAAAAAAAAAAAAAAAAAAAAGCCTCTGATCTAGGAATGCTGGATTGATTAAAAACACACACGGGTCCAAACACATTCATTGTGGCAGCCAGCCCGCTGAGATCCAACACAGCATGATTCACAACTGGAGGAGACATGATGACATATCAGAACATTTGCTTTATGATCGTGGAATCCAAAAATGTCATCCAAAAAAAGCTGTCCCGACACTCAGCCCCTTAATCAACGCCGAAGTCATGCCCATGAGCTCCGTTTTAATCAGCGCTTTAGTATAGTTTAAAAAACAGTTGAGCAGATGTCCAACTTTCACAGTTCAAAAAAAGACCAGCGGGCTCTACTAGTGTCTACTAGACACTATTGTCCCACAATGCAACGCTAAACAGAAACAGGGGAGCTACTCATGTCTGGGGGGTGGTGATGGACAGAGGTGCAAGTGCAGTGTAGATTATATTGACAAAAGTATTGGGACGCACCTCTGAATCATTCAAATCTGGTGTTACATCCAGACCCATTGGCACGGGTGTACAAACTCCAGAACCTAGCCATGCAGTCTGCCTTTACTACCATTAGTGAAAGAATGGGTGGTTCTAAAGAGCTCACTGGATTCCAGCGTGGTGCTGTCTGAGCAACAAGTGAGTTGGTGAAATTTTTTTCTTCCTAGAAATTCCACCATCACCTGTGAGGGGTATTATTAAGTTATTAAGAAGTGGAAGCATTTAAGAACCACTGCAACTCAGCTTCGTGCTCAGTTCCGAACCTGCCGTTGGAGCTGAAAAGCAAGTAAATGTGTGTGTGTGTGTGTGGGGGGGGGGGGGTCTGTATTAATGCGTGGGGTTTAGAATGGCATGTCCTAAAAGCTCCTGTAGGTGTAATGTGTATGTGTCCCTACACTTTTGCCCTCACAATGAATATTAGAATCATGTTCATAAGTACATTAGTATTTTGTGTGCTAACCTGCCAAACTCACACTATTAAGATATAGTATATATAGTATTTCCCTTACTATATTAGTATGTAGCACACAGGTGGAACACACCCTTGGACCACGTTCATATCCTGGAACATCTGAAGTGTTTAAAATCCATAAATGTAATCCATCCATAAAAAAATCATAAATAACTTAAATAAAAGCTTTTTTAACTTGGATAAATGTAAATATATACATTTAAAGTTCTTCTAAAATGACATGTCCAGCAAAAACAAGCAAAAACGAACTCATAGTCATGAGTTTCATAGTCATTTGTAACTTTATTTAAATGGAATGCAAAACTGAAGCACATTTTCTAAAAACAGCAAAGAACACGATTCAAGTGCAGCAGCGGCGTAGATTATATCGCCAAAAGTATTGGGACACACCTCTGAATCATTCAAACCTGGTGTTTCATCCAGTCCTATTGGCCCTGGTGTATAAAATCAAGAACCTAGTCATGCAGTCTGCCTTTACAAACACAACTGAAGCATTCTATTTTCTAAGAGCAGCGAAGAACACTGATTTTGCTAGTTTGGTCCACGCCCTGAGATGGAACGGAGGAGGCGGCCTCCGAATATTGTGCATGAAGCCGGACCCCCCGTTGGTGCGGCGAGTGATAGAAGAGAAGGGAGAAGACGGGTTGGAGCTGGGTGCAACATTTGTTTGACAGAGTTAATCAGAGACAGGTGAACAATCTGTTCTTGAAACTGAAGCTGTGTTGAAAGCAGGGAAGTGGGCAAGCATGAGGATCTAAACAATTCTGAACAGTGAATAGGCGTCAGGGTCATTGACACCCAAGGCTCTACCCAACCTAAAGAATCTGCTGCTGACAACTTGCCTTCAGAGGTCTTGTGGAGTCCACAAGCTCTTTTGGCCGCACAACATTGGGCAGGTGGTTATAATAGTATGGCTGGTCAGAGTACATCAACAATAGCTTAATATTTTTTTTGCAGCACTATTAGGAGATCATGATGATAAGCATTAATATCGTCCCACCCCTGTACTGCAGTTTGGCAGCCGATAGCTAGAGCCGCTGAGGGACAATGACTGCGTCGAGGCCTGAGTGATGTTCTATGTTGTGTGTGTGTGTGTGTGTGTGTGTGTGTGTGTGTGTGTGTGTGTGTGTGTGTGTGTGTGTAAGGGTAATAAATTCTGCCATCCTGAAGGACGTCTTGCTATTTAAGTAGCATGGTCTCTCCTTGACACGCGTCTTTGCCTTAGCAGGTCATGCCTCTTTCCGAAGACCTTTACAAACAGCTTACTGTTGCAAGTTTCTCAGAATTCCTTCTGTCTCTCTCTCTTACGCCCTCTCTCTCTCTCTCTCACTCTCACTCTCTCTCGCACTCTCTCCCTCCCACACTGCCTTCCCTCTGCACACACATTCTTTACTTATGCTGGCGACGCAGTGATCGCACTGGACATTTCCATTTAGCCCCAATATACTAAAAATGTCCATCTGTTCATGCTCTGGCCGTGACGCTTACTCTCTCTCTAACCTAACAAGTAATCTCATATGAAGAGATCGATCAATAGGTTAGAAACCGAGGACAGCAGGACAGAAGGAGTATTCTGTACAACCTATGTTCAAGCAGCGAACGACCTCTCAAGTCGATGCTAAAGACATCCTAGCTAGCCTTAAATAAACTAACCTGTGTAGGCGGCCGGCTTATGCAACCAGCTGGCTCTGGCCGGGGTGCTTGAAAAGGGGCCCTTGAAAAGGAATACGCTGTAATGTACAAGAAACTGCCAGAGATAAAACTGTGTGCTATATTAGACGCTTGGGGAAACACCAGGCCCAGGCTTACCTCGCAGTGTGTCCCGGTGCCCTGTTTTCTTCCTGGCATCTGCTCTCTGCAACTTGGCAACCTTTGTTATGCCTTCAGGGCCAGAGCAGTCTCGGTGACCGAAAGGGGCCTAAAATACATGGTTGAAGAGGGGCGAGGGTGTGTGTGAGATCTCAGCTGCAGCTGAGATGGGTTGTTTGTCTGGTCCAGGATCACTATCACTCTACATCAATCCTGATGTTGGGGTGGGGGTTAATTCATGTGTTTTTATTGGACATGTCATCACACTGTATTTTATTGTTGTATCATGATTAGCCTGTTAACTAGTGGCTAATGTGTTAGATTGGCGCTGTTAATTTAGGTCTACCTATTAATTTGTCTCCTAAGTTCCTTAATGCTGAGAATTGGCCAATACCGATCTGCTCTGACTGCATTATTCCATTTTAGGGTGCGGTCACACCTACGTTGCTTGTTTCAGACCTTCTGGATTTTTTTTAGCCTGAAATAGAGCCGGGCAATATGACAATATTTTATCATATCGTGATCATTTACATTTATGGCATTTAGCAGACGCTCTTATCCAGAGCGACTTACAAAGTGCTTTGCTATTTACCCAAGAAAACCTTAGCTAGTTAGAATAGACTTGAAGTTCAAAGATACCTCTAAGCTTTAGACATTACTAAACACATGTCAATAAGGTGACCATAGTACTCTGCTATTCGTCCAAGTACTCTCGGAAGAGGTGGGTCTTCAGTCTGTGTTTGAAGACAGTGAGCGACTCGGCCGTTCGGACACCCAGTGGAAGTTCGTTCCACCACTTTGGTGCAGGACAGAAAAAAGCCTGGACGCTTGTCTTCCATGGATTTTGAGGGATGGCAGGTCGAGCCGAGCTGAGCCGTACTTGAAGCTCGAAGGGCTCTTGGTGCGGATCGGCTTTTGACCATTGCCATCAAGTACGGAGGGGCTGGTCCGTTCTTGGCTTTGTAGGCCAGGGTCAGGGTTTTGAATCTGATGCGGGAAGCAGCTACAGGAAGCCAGTGAAGAGAACGCAGCAGTGGAGTGACATGGCTGAATTTAGGAACATTGAAGACGACCCGTGCCGCTGCATTCTGGGGAAGTTGCAGGGGCCTGATGGTGCGCAGAGGAAGACCAGCCAGAAGAGAGTTGCAGTAGTCAAGTCTGGAAGTGACGAGAGACTGAACGAGCACCTGGGCGGCCTCTCTAGAGAGGAAGGGTCGAATTCTCCAGACGTTGTACAGGAGAATCTGCAGGACTGAGTTACGTTTGCGACATGACTTGAGAACGATAACTGATCATCAGTTTTGTTATCGTGATAACAATATGCTTCTCTAAGCATATGGAGGATACTGTTAATGCTTAATAATCACTGATCAGCTGCAGGTTTCTTTACCAACAGTGTAATTAGACTTGCTTAATTAGATGAAGAGCAGCAGATGTTGCATAAAAATAACTGTATCCAGTACGGGAGAGTATCTGAATAGTAGTTTATAAGAATCTGTCACTACTGATGTTTTTACTCTGTGATTAGCGTGAAGTATCGTGATAAATATTGCGTACAGCGAAAAGTCTTTGAATACCGTGATAGTGATAGTATTTCTACCATATCGTCCAGCCCTAGACTGAAACCAAAACAGCAGTTGTAAAAGGTGTTCGGGCCACGGTTCGAACCAAGGGACATAAGTTGGTCTCTGCCTGGATCAAACTGAACCATGAATCGGTTTGTCTGCAGTGTGCAAACTTTTTTCGATGGTTTAGACTTTTGGATTCTCAAGATCTTGAAGATGTGCTGCTGGTAGTAATTCCATAATAGTAATAGTCAATAATTTTTTTTAGTTTGAAACCAAAATAGCAGGGAAAGGTTCTTAAGACCACAGATCGATCCAAGGGACCAAAAAGAGGTGGTCTCTGTTTGGATGAAACTGAACCACGGATCGGTTCGTTTACACTTTCTTGGATGGTTTAGACTTTCGGAAATTCGAACCAGTCTCGAGATCAGTGCTTGAAGTTGTGCTGCTGCTAGTAATGCCATAATAGTAGTAGTATAGCGGTCAACACTCGCACCTCTACAAAGCAGCTAATGTCAAGGACAGGGAGATGCAGCCCTTGTAAAACGTACCAGATCAAATTGATACAATGTAGCCAAAACCGTGATCTTGGTCTATACGTAATACAGCCATACAATTTAGGTAAGATGTGCTGCCAAATAATACTGAAGTTAAAAATTATTATTATTATTATGATTTGTTTAGTAAACAATTCATATGATGTGACATTCTGGACTCACCTGTGTTGGTTGGTAGCCTTCTTATTTGAATGACCATGTTACAGTGTGTTAAATATTGTATAATAATATACCATTTCTAGCATTTTGGTGTCTTTCATATTGATTGTGCTGCAATTTGGAGATACAAAGGTCTGCTTAGAATGATAAAATGCTTTTATGCCCTGGTTGGTGCACTTCATGTTCACTTCATGTTCACTTCAAGTGGTAACAAGTCTGCTGTAGTTTACCTCAGGTACCCTTTAAAGAAAAATCAAAAATTGAGCCTGTAAACCGCTGCCCCCTGGTGGACCCAACATGAGGGTCTGCCCGTAACCATCTGGCCAGAATTACTTCCAAAAACCTTGACCTTGCTCTGAAATCCGTCGCACCCTGTTGTGTGTGTTTTGGTGTTCGTTTAATCCCTTGTTTTCCCTCAAACCTCCTCTGTTTGCGATGCGATTCACACAAGCCTTTTCTAATTTAAGCACAGACCCCGTCAGGAAAAGGAAAAGACAAGCTGCACACTTATCCTCAGCCCTTTTCTATGGCCCTCCATCAGTCACTCTCTCTCTCTCTCTCTCTCCCTCTCCTTCCGTCTCTCATCCTCTCCATTTCTACTAAGGAACGATAAGGCTAATTGACTTGTTAAAAGCAGCCTCAGTGGCTGTGGGGATTTACGCTGCAGTGTTGGGTGGAGGAGTGGGGTCATGCTCTGTATGTAAAAGAGCAGGGCCTTGGTAACACACTCTTCTTTTGCTCTTTAGCCTGCAAGCGTACCTGGTCTTGGAGCAAATGCTCTGGAGCAAAGTTCACTTAACTTAGAGAAGGCAGTCATCTGGTGTTTTGGCAAATTCTGGGAGTGGGAGCTGACACTTCCTTTAAGGGCTCTGAGATGCAGAGCTTCAGTGAGATCCTTAGCGATTTCACTCCCAACCTGAAACAAAAACATACCCAATTAACGCTCCACTTCATCAGTGATAACACCCCTATGACTGAAATGCAGTGTTTACATGTTAGCACTGACATGGCAGACATCTTGTTCATTGCAGTACGTGACAACCAGTGGTAGAATAGTGGAACAGCTCCCCTTATAGCTTTTAAAACCCTTGTCTAATGTGTCTGACTCCACCGCTGTGGAAAGTTCTGTACACCATGATGGAACACAGCAGCAGCCGACTCTTCTGTTGCTGCTCTTCTGAATGACATGCAACATCTGCTTTGCCATCGTCTGTCTGCCGCCATAATGTAAACGCAGCAATGAGCAAACCAGACCTGCTAGAGCCTATTTAAACTGCCGCTGGTCTGCCTTGTCGGTTGACTGGATGAAAATCGTGCTGGCCGTTTAGGCTTAGCTTAGGCGTGGCTGTTGCTGTAGTGCCCCCTTGCTGTAACGCTGAGACTGCAGCTTGCACTTATGTAGTGTTACGAACTGCATCAGAGCAGCGGTGCGCAAATCCAGGGTCGTGTCGCTCAAAGCATTTGCACTCACATGACCATGGGCCTAAAAAAATGGTTAGATTGGCCTTTAGCTAACTGTTTTGTTGGAGATGTTTAGAACTAGTGTGCAGTTATCGGAAGTACTTTCTAGAGGTGTAACGACTCTTGAAATGCATAGACAGTGTCTCGATTTTATACCTTTACAATAAAAAAAGTGCAATATCTGAAGTAAAAGCTGGTCTTTATAGACCCAATCCAATACGGTAGTCCCAATAGAACGCACCAGCCATAAGCTAACATGCTAATCACCATTAAACAATATAATACAATGTAATGGCATTCATAATAATGACATATTTAATTACATTCAATGCAATTTGTAATGAATTTTCACTCATTTTTACAACTGTAAAAGTAAAGTGCTTTTTTCTGCATCTTTTCTTGCACACAGCGAAATATCTCCTACCTACAAACATGAATGTGTTATCAGTTAATATCAAATTTAAGCCTGCATTCGTTAGGCAGTGGTGACTGCGACTTCTGCTGATTTCAGCATGACGAGCCAGGCCTGTACTACCTCTGTGGTGACTGTGGAAAAGCAAGAGGCCCCACCCTGATCATGCCCTGTGTCACGAACATTAAAACCACAGAGATCCATCCATTACCTTGCGGTGACATGTGCATCCCTAACTGCATGCATGCGTGCCCCGCCACAGTGCACTGACTTTGCCCGTGTCCTGGAGCCTTGCTGTGAAACCGCTCTGCTGTGAAATGACCGCAAGCCAACCGGAGATTAATCCTCCATGTCTTTCCGCATGCTGAGTTCAGGTGCTAGGGACAAAAAGCAGGGAACAGCATCTAGATACCTTTCAGCCTGCTGATTCGACTGTTTCTGCACCATCTCTGCCTATTTGGTTGCCTTTTTTTTGAAGCACAGTCTGAAAAGAATGTACCTTTAAAGCAGCATTATGTAGCATTTTATATTTTATCAGAACAGCTTAGAAATCGCTGTGATTGTACACTGTATCGTAATAGTGAGAATGGCATCTCTAGCGCTCAGCTTTTCCAGGAATGCATGTGTAAAACGTGTAGTCTCTTACAGGACTGCATACTTCCCGACTGCAGAGGGTGAGCCCAGGAGCAAGAACTACCAATTCTCGCAGATTGCTGCTTTAAACGACAGATATTTGCTGCCCATGCATGCATTCGCAAGAATCAGTACAGCAGTACTAGTAGTAGGGGTGTCCTTCGTCTTTTGAGGGTCTGCTCCACTTCCGATCTTCAGGTTTGCTGTAGCATAGCGCCTCCTCTAGGCACCATTAATAGACATGATCCTCAGCTGCTGCAGATAAACTTTAGAAAGAAAATGACCCTACACACCCTACATAGACTTCATCTCAGTAAGTAAACCAAAACAGAGCTTTATTTGAACCGAAAGTGCAATGACGTTACCAGTTAACACCCAAAACAAAAGCTGGCCTATGGCTTCGAAACACTACACGACTTGTAGAGTCGGCAGGTTGCTGCACTGTTCAAGCTACACGACTGTTCAATCACAGCAGGTCACACACTACACGAGCGTTCCTGGAAAAATTGCAGACTGGTCCGTCTGTTCTCGCTTTGCCATGAAAACACACGTGAGAAGTGACGAAGGATGACGCAATACCGTACGTGAGACTATAGGGGAGTGTGTATATATATATATATATATATATATATAGTGGGAGGGGACTGGAGGAAGCTGTTCTGAGCTGGACGTAAATAAATCTACATTTTTCCAATGAAAATGTTGGTATTATGGTTGAGTGTATATCAGGATGTTCTGATAGAAGCTATATTATGACCCTGCTCCACACACCATGATAAGACTAGATTTGGGGAGTCCTTTCGCTTCTTCCTCGGCTTTCCTCTCTCCTTGCGTTCTCATTGGCTGGAGCGGGACACCGCACTCACTGCCGGTCATAGTTTCGGGTTGCGTCTATGAACAATTTACACACAGCGCTCTAGAGCTGTTTTTTGAACGCGGATATGCCTCCGAGCTGATGTTTTTCCAAAAAATGCTCTTCCAAAATCAGGGCTAAAATCTTTGTCCTTTATTTGACTTAACTTTACTGTCTCATTATTAGATGTAGCCATTACCTTGTACAAAAGTAAAAACCCCAACTAAAACCTTAACAGATGAAACAATCGGCTAGTAGGTAGATTTGTTAGCAAGTATGCTAGCTAGCACAGTAGTTATTTCAGCTAGGAAAGAGGCAAAACAACATGAAGCAGATGGCTAGTTGGTATAGCAGGCATGTCAGCTAGATTGCATAGGAGCAACCTCAACTAATGTTTTACTAAAGGTTGATTCATAACTCTCTAAAACTATGTCAGGCTAAGCTACAGCCCTTTCACACCACATTTACTGCATGTAGCGGTTTTCATTCTGTCCATCAGACTAATTGTATTTCTCTAAGGTCTGTTATTCAAAGCCCTGTCAAACTAGGACTGCTGAAGCTCCAAGAGAATGGCACGACTGTAGCAGACCTGACAGCCAAAGTCACACACATGGCTGGAAAGGAAAGGTTTGATTAAGTGCGCTTCATTATTGGTGATGCTTGTTTAGTCAGGCTTATTTGTATTTTTAACCAGGCTGTCAAGTCTCAAGTCTCAGGAGTTGAGTCACAAGTCCATCAGCATCTGCCTACATAGAACGTACATTTGAATCACTGAGGAATCTTCAGCATTTCAATAGCTGCTTAGGTTTTTAAAGAACCAAAAATAAAGCCTAAAGCCTCGTTTTTGGAACTGTAGGGTCTGTTATTCCCGTATACCCCTATGCCAAGGGATCCCTGGCGCAACGACGGTTGCCGGGACCAGTGAATTTTAATTAATGTGCGAATATGATTATTGATGTTATCTAAAATCTCCTTAATTAAATCCAGATTTGTTTATCTGAGTGACGTCTGAATGACTTCAAACGTGAACACCCGAAGAAAAGTTAAGAGTTAGCATTTTCTGAGGGGGTCCTTCGGTTGGGGGTTGGGGGGGGGGGGGGGTCTTGGATCTTGGATCTTGAAGCTGGATCTTGAATTGGCTGTTCAAGATCCAGCTTTCCCTTGCACTCTCTCTCTCTCTTCCACTCTCTCAGTCTTTCTCTATATCTCCCGTCCTCGGTTTTGCTATACTCACTCTCGACACATAGGTGTCGTTCACGTATGGTGTTCGCCTCATCTTTTATCTGGGTTATAGCCTCATACTTTAATCCATCTTGGTCCACCTGTATGATGTAACTCACTGCAATACTGTTATTGTGTGTCATTAATAACTCCATCTATGCGGCGTTTAGCCTACTGGTCTAACCTGTAGTTAAGAGCATGATGCTATGCTACCGCTTAATAATGCGTATTCATGTTTGCAATTATTCAGACATTACTCATATAATTAAATCTTTATGCAGTCGGATTAAATCAATAATTACGCTCACGCATGTAACCTTCACTCCGGCCCCGGAAACCGTGGTTCCAGGAGTAGGAGCTTTTTTACTTTTTATTTATTTTATTGCCTTTTCGGCGCCAGAGCGAGGTGTGACGTGCAGTCGACACATGAATATTCACTCCTCGTCTCCTGAGGGATTAAGTCTCTTACGCTTACAAGTTATACCGTCTCCGCTGCTCCTTTGGGCTACTCTCATCCAGCTAAACATTCATCTTCATGTACATATTCATACTCTCATTCATTATCAAACATACTCGGCCCGTTATTGGCCATGAATATTCATCCTGAGCGTGAATATTCATGGCCGCTTCTACACAGGGAGCTCAGTGCAGTTGACTGAAGTATACTAGCGTAACAGCGAGCGGCGTGTTCTACGGATGAGTCAGGTTGCGAAAGTGATTGTTGCCGTTTCGCCGCGACTTTGGAAAGGTCACAGGGATGCGCAGCCTTCACCAAGCATGTGTTTCATCACAGGCTTGTCCAGCTTCTCATTTTCTTACCACATGCTCGACCTGTGCCCCATTATTAACACTCTTCTTTTTTTTTTCTCTCTCTCTCTCTCTGGTCCGCCATTGTTGATAACCAACAACCAATGTCATGCTTCATTAGAAGACCATTTGTACGCCCTGAGGAACAAGTCCTCCTTGTCTCGCTTTGCGTTTCTTTGCTCCAGTCATTAATTCTGACCTCTGCTGTTCCATGTAGAGCCATTATTCTAGCGCATCACACCCTGTCGGCCAGGCCAATAGGGTGGCGAGGTGGAGATTGCAGAAAATTACAGCGCTCTACTTATATAGGGCTAGATATACACTAAATCACTGTGTGCACTGCTGGCAGGGCTGTTGTTCTTTTCATCCTGGTATAATATCCTCCTATTGCTGTTTATCCACAGGACCACCGCTGACTACATTCAGCCTTAGTGGAGATTTTCAGTTCCGGGCCTACTCACAAACATCTAGTATTTGTTTGGGGGTTTGTTTGCTGACATTGCTTGTTTTGGCTCTTTATTGATTTGTTTTAATTATTATTATTATTATTATTATTATTATTACTGCACTTACGTTCCAGCGTTTTGGGTGGTGGGGGTACATAGGTAAAACTAATAGGAGATGGAGAAAGAGAGATAAAGACAGGAAGATAAAGAGAGAGAGAGAGAGAGAGAGAGAGAGAGAAATAGACAGATGAAGAAAAACAAAAGTGGAGAAATGACGAAAGAGACAGATGGAGAAAGAGACAAATGGAAAAAGGGACAAAGAGAGACTGATGGAGAACAGGAGGAAAAGAGAGATCAGGAGAGAAAGGGGAAAAGGAGAAAGGGAGATCGGGGTTTCGAAAGTGAGAAAGAATAGACAGATAAATAAAGAGGTGGGGAAAGAGAGACAGATGGGGAAAGACAGACGGATTGAGACAGAAAGATGTGGAGTAAGAGAGAGACAAATGGGGAAAGAAAGGGGTGGTGAAAGAGACTGATGGAGAAATGGGAAAAGGAAGGGATGAAGTATAAGAGATTGACAATGGGGAAAGAAAGAGGTGGAGTATAAGAGACAGTGGGGGAAGGAAAAGGTGGAGTATAAGAGAAACAATGGGCAAAGAAAGAGGTGGAGTATAAGAGAGACAATGGGCAAAGACAGTGGTGGAGTATAAGAGAAACAATGGTAAAAGGAATAGATGAAGTATAAGAGAGACAATGGGGAAAGGAAGGGATGCAGTATAAGAGAGACAAGGGGGAAAGGAAGGGATGCAGTATAAGAGAGACAATGGGGAAAGGAAGAGGTGGAGTATAAGAGAGACAATGGGGAAAGGAAGGGATGCAGTATAAGAGAGACAAGGGGGAAAGGAAGGGATGGAGTATAAGAGAGACAATGGGCAAAGATAGAGGTGGAGTATAAGAGAAACAATGGGGAAAGGAAGGGATGGAGTATAAGAGAGACAAGGGGGAAAGGAAGGGATGGAGTATAAGAGAGACAATGGGGAAAGGAAGGGATGCAGTATAAGAGAGACAATGGGGAAAGGAAGAGGTGGAGTATAAGAGAGACAATTGGGAAAGGGAGGGGTGTAGTGTAAGAGAGACAATGGGCAAAAAAAGAGGTGGAGTATAAGAGAGAGACAATGGGCAAAGGAAGAGGTGGAGTATAAGAGAGACAATGGGGAAAGAAAGAGGTGGAGTATAAGAGAGAAAATGGGGAAAGGAAGGGATGGAGTATAAGAAAGACAGTGGGGGAAGGACGAGGTGGAGTATAAGAGAGACAATGGGGGAAGGAAGGGGTGGAGTATAAGAGATGGGGAAAGAAAAGGGTGGAGAAATAGAGAGACTGATGGAGAAAAGGAGAAAGTGAGGTGGGGAGATGAGACGAGAGGGACAGATGGAGAAAACGAGAAAGGCTACGAGACAGGAAAGGAGAAAAAAGAGGGAGGTGGAGAAAGAAAGAGAGAGAGAGAGACCATCTGGGTGGAAGAGGTGTAGAGGGACACTCATCCCTCACGTGTGTGTGTGTGTGTGTGTGTAGCACGTTGCCTTCACTCTCTCCGTGCCTGTAAAAACACATCGGTTATACAGCAGCACATTTAGACAGCTGGTCTGTGTAAAAACATACAGCATGAAGATAACAGCGGCGGCTTCTTCTAAAGCCTCGCTGAACTGAGAGAGAGAGAGAGAGAGAGAGAGAGAGAGTGTGAGTTTGTAAACTGACTGGGCCTGCAGGTATCTGTTACTATAATTTAATAAACATCCCATCAGCAGCCGACAGAGCAGGATAAGAAGGAGCTTTCTGTAGCCCGCTTCATACTGGAGATCCTGCCTGAGGGCAACACATGTGCTTATACTGTACACGCACTCGTAGCTTCCGTCAAAGGTGGCGATATTGAATCGTTACAAGGTGTTTAATATTAAATAGGGGTGTAAAAAAGTCATTGATGGATCGTGATGGATTGAACAAAGCAGGTGATTTAACTGCATATCTACTGCAGTCAATAACGAGGACCGCAATAATCAATAAAGGATGCCCTCATTTTTCACTGGCAGTGATGAGGCGCTGTGCCGTTCCCGACCCTGATTTAGCAACACAGCAAATGGAAAGAGAAACCTTAACCGGTCCAAGGGGTCGACATCGGCACGGCATGGTAAAAAGCGTGGCCTTAGAAACTGTTTGGCCTGACCTGCAGTGGAAAAGAGGCCATAGGCTGCCTCTCAGCCCATCACGGTGTGAGGTAGCTGTAGTGTAATTCCGTTCCTATCGTCGCTGTCAGTACAAAAGCTCGTAAATCCTACCATTGTCGTACTTTCCAAAGCGTTACAAACAAAAGACACAATATTTGCTGGAATGAGGAGGAGTGGGAGGCGGGATTCGGCCTCGGGATGAACGCACTGAGAAAAGAGGTTTTAAGAGTTTTAAGCTTGGCTTTAAAGGAGGTGAGGGAGGAGAAGACACTGAGGGACTGTGGTAATGTGTTCCGTAGGTTGGGGGCCGTGACACTGAAAGATCTGCCCCCTGCAGAGACCGCTCAGTGCGTGAGATGGGTAGCCAGTGTATCTGAAATCCTGAAAGGATTGCGGTGATGTAAGCAGTTGTTTGTTTACAGTATTCTAAATGTACAGTTTATTGCGAACAGCAGCCAATAGAGCAAGAGAACTAAGTTCCAGTGTGTGTGTGTGTGTGTGTGTGTGTGTGTGTGTGTGTGTGTGTGTGCGCGTGTGTATTTAGACTGACATGTAAAGTTTATTTTCTTGTGTTTAGCAGTGAAATCAGTAAAGTTAATGTTTACTGTGAGTAAGCTGTGAAAACAGTGGCCACACAGAAGCCTGCAGCCCACAGCTCACTGGCTGATCTACCAAACGCAATGCAAGGGAAGTCCAGGTTTATTTTATTTATATGTATACACACACACACACACACACACACACACACACACACACACAATAAACATCACAAATTGCACCAACTTGCTGATGAATCTAAGTTTAATCTAAGATATGTGCTAAATACAGTCATTCATTTTTATGGAGAAAAAAAATTATAATATTAATAATAATAAAAAAAAATAATAACCTAATAATCCTGAATTGCCTGGCCGCCGGGCTCTTTCCATGTCACTACCGTAACGTTAGCATGGCCCAGCTCGCTTAGTGGACACTGTGAGCGCCACCTTCACGAAGCTTCAGGAAGTTAGCTAGCGTTAGGAAGAATCCTAAATGTCTGTGAGAATCCTGAATCCCACGGTCAGACCGAACAATCTGGAGTTGGAACAGTGTCACATCAGCTGGATTCACCTCCTCCACCATAAGCCTGATCCCATTTATATACATTTCTTAGTGTCACCCTCCTAAGTTTCTAATGACGGGCCATTTTAAAATAAAATAAAACACTCACAATATAATAAAAACGAATGAAAAATAATTAAGTTAGTGTGTTCAGATGCCCCGAGCGGACGAAGACCAGAAGATCAATGACGAGCAGAGTAAATGAACTACATTTTCCAGAGAGAAAACGCGTAAAATGGTCACGTTGGACCGGAACACAACAGTAGGGGTTAAAAGGTCGTTGCATTAAAAGGGTTCGAGTGGGAAGTCGGAAGAGGCCTCTCAGCCGAAACCTCAGGAGAGGCCGCTCAGTCTGAGTGTGTAATCTTTGGGTGTGAAATCGCGCGCTCCGAACCGGGCGAAAAGGTCTGCGGCCTGGCAGCCGAGGACCGTTTATCACAGAGATCTGTCACAGCCCATCAACGTTTCTGAAACCGAACACGAGAAAAGTGAGGGAGATCTTACTCACCGCCCAAAACCACATGCGCGCATACACACGTGGGCGTATAGCAGATAACACACACACACACACACACATAAGAAAGAAAGCCTGCGTTTCACAGAACACACACAGTTCAGGCGCACAGGAAAGAGCGAGGCAGAAGAGGAAGGTCTTCATGTTTGAATGTGAGAGTTTTCCGTGTATGACGGAGGAAAGGGAAGATAAGAGGCAGGTTATCTTGCCCGATGGACAGTGGGCGATAGGGCGATAGAGAGAGTGATGGAGTGAAAGAGCGGTGAGCGAATTTGCCGCCTGGAATCAAAATGTGAAGAGTTTAGAGGGTGCGCACCGTTCCTGCCTTCAGCTGCTTTACCTTTTCATACTCTGCACATCACAGGTTTGTGGTAGGGCATTATGACCAGTGAGAAACCAGCAGGATCTGCTACACTTTTGGTCCCATGCAGAAACCCATTGTGACGGAGACGCGTGAGGGTGACGGATCTGTAAATTGGCAAAAAGCCGGTAAAGAATCAAGTGAAAGGTTCTTTACGCCTGAGAGAAAATATGCTTCAGCCATGTAGAAAGTTAGCAAATGCCATCTCGCTCCTTCCTCTCTATGCCAACCTGAAGTGATCACTCTCCTTCTTCGTCTGTTTGACTGCCAACTATATGGTAATACAATTAACCCTTATCTTCATCCCCCTCCTACTCCTCCTTAAACTCCCCTTCTTCACCCTCAACTTCATCCCTCACATACTCCTCCTTAAACTCCCCTTCTTCACCCTCACCTTCTTCCACCTCCTACTCCTCCTTAAACTCCCCTTCTTCACCCTCACCTTCTTCCACCTCCTACTCCTCCTTAAACTCCCCTTCTTCACCCTCACATTCTTCCCCCCCTACTCCTCCTTAAACTCCCCTTCTTCACCCTCACCTTCTTCCACCTCCTACTCCTCCTTAAATTCCCCTTCTTCACCCTCAACTTCATCCCCCTCCTACTCCTCCTTAAACTCCCCTTCTTCACCCACACCTTCATCCCCTTCCTACTCCTCCTTAAACTCCCCTTCTTCACCCACACCTTCATCCCTCACATACTCCTCCTTAAACTCCCCTTCTTCACCCTCACCTTCTTCCACCTCCTACTCCTCCTTAAACTCCCCTTCTTCACCCTCACCTTCATCCCCTTCCTACTCCTCCTTAAACTCCCCTTCTTCACCCTCACCTTCTTCCACCTCCTACTCCTCCTTAAATTCCCCTTCTTCACCCTCAACTTCATCCCCCTCCTACTCCTCCTTAAACTCCCCTTCTTCACCCACACCTTCATCCCCTTCCTACTCCTCCTTAAACTCCCCTTCTTCACCCACACCTTCATCCCTCACATACTCCTCCTTAAACTCCCCTTCTTCACCCTCACCTTCTTCCACCTCCTACTCCTCCTTAAACTCCCCTTCTTCACCCTCACCTTCATCCCCTTCCTACTCCTCCTTAAACTCCCCTTCTTCACCCTCACCTTCTTCCACCTCCTACTCCTCCTTAAACTCCCCTTCTTCACCCTCACCTTCTTCCACCTCCTACTCCTCCTTAAACTCCCCTTCTTCACCCTCACCTTCTTCCACCTCCTACTCCTCCTTAAACTCCCCTTCTTCACCCTCACATTCTTCCCCCTCCTACTCCTCCTTAAACTCCCCTTCTTCACCCTCACATTCTTCCACCTCCTACTCCTCCTTAAATTCCCCTTCTTCACCCTCAACTTCATCCCCCTCCTACTCCTCCTTAAACTCCCCTTCTTCACCCTCACCTTCATCCCCCTCCTACTCCTCCTTAAACTCCCCTGCACGTGAATAAACTCCACCGCTAAAGATCCAGGCTCCTGACTCCTGACTCTGCCTCCAGTATGCCGGATTTCTAACACGCCTTTAAAAGGTTCTCCACCCTCACACATCTCTACTACAGCATGGTTTCTGTAAGGAACCAAAGCTGGCTCTTCCATGGCATCACCCGAAAAGAATCATTTGTAGTACCATAATTTTTATTCTGCAACCTCTTTTTTTTGACTCAGTGGAACTCATTTTTGGTGCCGTATAGAATCATTTTTAGAAGCATTTAGGAATCCTAATGGTTCTAGAAGTTGTCATTATATGTTTGTACAACAGAACCCTTGAAGAAGCCATTTGTAGCATTAACATTATTACAATTATACATAAGTGTTTGACATCTAAAGGGTGGCATTTGTGAAATGCAGCACAGAAAAGTGTCCCGTCAGGGTTAAAGAACCTTTAATCGATGTAATCTTACCCATGTTGTTGCTGAACCGGTGGTCTACTACAATCGGTGGTCTCAGTATGGCTTTAATTTTTTCATTTATCGTAGCAGTACTGCAGTCCGTGTGGCACGCTGGGGAAAAGTGAACGGTGCAGGGACCAGGATCAAAGCGACATGTCGTGTAATACAGTTTCTCTTAAAGCTGAATAGGAGACTCTCTCTCTCTCTCTCTCTCTCTCTCTCTCTTTCTCTCTCTCCCTCCCTCCCCTATCTCCTGTAAGGCTGAGAGGACTGAGGAGCTTTACGAGTCACTGAAGTGATCAGGCGTGATGCACAGCTCCTTCTGCTCCGACACAACACATCAACACACACTGCTTTCACTGATTTAAACACTCACACACACACACTCACAGATGTTTAATGTTTGACCTTCAGCTGAACCAGCACTGAGGAGAACCTGTGAACGTCATGCTTAATCTCCAGCGTCCACACTAGTGTACATTCACACACACACACACACACACACACACACACACACACACACACACACGCGCGCGCGCGCGCACTCACACTCGCCCTCGCCCTGATGCTGGAGTTTAAACCCAGCCACACTCCGGCACTGCAAACGGGTCAGAGCATGTTTTCATCAGCTTGCGTCAGAGAGAGAGAGAGAGATGAAGGGAAGAGAAGGGGGGGATAATAGAGAGAGAGAGAGAGAGAGAGAGAGAGAGATGGAGCGATAGAAGAGATAGATAGAGAGAACTTGAGGAATAAAAATGGGGGAAGAAAAAAAAAGAGAGGGGGACTGGAGAGAAAGACAGAGAGGAGACAGAGGGAAGAGAAAGATGAAAAGACAGCAGGGAGGAAGAGGGGGGAGCGAGAGGAAGGGGAGAAATTACATGCATATAAATGAAAAGGAGCAGGTTACAATCAAGAGAGGGAAATTGATTTCAGGGGTTTGCCGAAGCAGAAACTTACTGAGAGGCAGCTCGTCGGCACTAAACAGATTTGATAGGCTCGACATGCGTGCACACACTCCCTCTCTCCCTCTCTCTCTCTCTCTCACACACACACTCTCACACACTCACAGGTTACTCGGATCACAGATCAATTAACACAGCAATTGGCGATACTGATCTCCTAATGTATTACATTTCAGCGCATTACCACATTAACATCTTCCTTAAATTTTCAGCTTCCCTCATCATATAATATTCAGCTTCATTCCCTGCCAGGCCCCTGACGCTCCGGCTCCATGTCCGAATGTGCAAATCACTCCCAAACCGATGTCCCGCTATCGCTAATTTGATCTGTAGTTATTAAAGACTATCTGCGACAGTATAATCACAGCTAAACTGGAACTGCAGGTTTCTCTTTACTCTTCATTTGGAAGATTTGTGATCTTCTGATTGTGTTGAACTGCTTTCAGGCACAGTCAGAAGGAGAGGGGGGAGGCGAGGGGAGGGGAGTAATCCCAGATTTGAATCTCATTTTCCTTCATTAGATTACAGTCCACGCGTCGTCTTACCAGCTCTGAATAACAGAGGAGAAATATCAAGACGAGGATTACTCTTTAAATAGAAGATGGATATTCTCTCTCTCGCTCTCTCTGCGTGATAAGCAGAGGACGACGCCTGCATTAACAAGACATTCTGAAGTCTGAAGCTCTGACAGTGTTGTGTATCAAACTGTCGTGATAATTACATACTTACAGGTAGAGTCACTACACTGACTAATAGATCCGTTCTGGAGCGCCGCTCAGGTTCCTGGAGACATGAGTTGTAGGCCAGGTTGTAATGGAAGCAACAGGTCCGTGAGCCAGTAACAAGAAAGCATTCAGGGGCCCCAGGAGGTCCGATGGACTTAGGCGCTGTCACTATGATCAGAGTATCGCTGGTTCGAATCCCGGTCATGCTGCTAGACATCGGCAGCCGAAGCCCAGAGAGAGTACAATTGGCCTTACTCTCTCTAGAGTGGGTAAATGGTGCCCCCCCCCCTCCCCCAAACACACACACACACACACCCACACACATCACCCTCACTGGGGGGGGGTTGTTTTAAGTTCCTTAAAATAACAATGACTAAAAAAAAGAAACAGTAAAACCTTGAAAATGTTCATGAAATATTTGATGTACAAAAATGGTCATGCTGCTTTGCCATCAGCAGTCAGAGCCTGAAAGAGCACAGCGCAACTGACCATGCTCTCTCTGTGGTGGGTAGATGATGATGCTTTCTCCCCACGTTCTCAGGATCAGGATGATGTCCAGCACTGGTGTCGACTGTGTTGTCTGATGCTGCATCAACGGCAGTTTGTTAAGAGATGGCGGCTGACTTCACATGTATCGCAGGATGCATGTTCTGGTTTTCACCCCCTTAATGTGGGCAGTATTGCAAGTTAAGGCGGGGAGGGGGTATGGGTAGTCCAGATATTTTCTCACACCCTTAGTCAATAATGCTGATGTTCAAAATTAATGAAATACTAAACACTTTTGAGGGACTTGACATCTGGCTGTCCAGAGTGAGTTATCTGCTACGTCATCTGCAGGTCAGTGCGGGGAATCGGCAGGATATCTAATGCAGATGAGACTCGATCATGCATCCTATGGTAATTTTAATTTGAACTGTTTGGATGTTTTTGCACGTTTTATGAAGTCTTTGTGTGTGTGTGTGTGTGTGTGTGTACCGCATCTCACTCATCTCTGCTTTGGTGAGGCTCTGCTCACTGCTGGAGTATGGAGGCAGAGTAACGTTTGCGATTCCCCAGTTCAATCAGAATAGAATATCGGAGCTGTTTGTGGATCAACAATGCAAAGCTATTTCACCCAGAGCACCATCAGCCTCACACACACACACACACACACACACCAGCTGCAACCCACCTGCAGTAATCAGCCTGCTAAACAGAGTAACTCCATGAATATTTCACACAAAGACACACAGAGACTGCTGCAGCTACAGAACGAGAGAGAGAGAGAGAGAGAGAGAGAGAGAGAGCAGAAGTGAAAGTGGAATTCTGTAGGGAGTATGGAGTGTAAGCGTCCAAGGCAACACACTCATGTGGGGCTTCCCAAATGGGACCCATCATCCTAACCTCACACGGGTAACATCCAGGCAGTGTGCAGTGAACAGCCCAGATGCGGCTCATGTTTAACCCCTCCTAGCCCATCACTAACCCACTGGTGGGCATCCATATGTATGAAACGCATGGGCTAAACTTCCTGGTTCCAAGTTGGGCTAAACCATACATGCTATCTGCACGGCCGGAATCAACTGGATTTCAGATTTGGGGCTGAATTCTGCAGGGAGGTCTGGAGCGAGAGACACATGGGTGGAAGAAGGAGAGAGACCAGGAAATTGTGAAGGAGTGCGAGAGGAATGAAGGTAAGAAGGTGGAGGTGGAATTCTGCAGTAACGAGGGACGCTTAGTAAGAAAGGAGAACGCGAAAGCGGTAAACTGCTGAAGTCAACAGGGAGCAGACCAAGGACTGTGTGAGAGAGGAAGATTAAGAGAGAGAGCAAAAGACTGAGACAGATCAAGTGCGAGTGAGAAAGCGAGGGAGCAAGAGAACATCGTGCCCAGTGGAAGAGAGACAGAGCATTGAAATGAAAGCTGAATTCTGTGTGCTGTCTGAAGAAAGGGGCGAGAGAGAGCGAGAGGGGTTTGCGAATATCTGCATCCTCGGAGCTTCCCAGCGTCACTACCTTCTCCACGGGATCAAGTGTGACGTCTTTCACTGTATGGTCAATACCTTTTAATGCAACTCCGGAAGATCTGAAAGCATAAGGAATCCTTCATGTTGAGCTGATGATCTGCACTTCTTTAGAACGTATAGCTGTTTAGCTCTGATTGGATCAGCACCATGGGCCAGATGTTGCGATTGGCTGCTTTGCTGGGAGCGAGTTACTGGGCTGCTGTCTGCTGTGCTGCAAGCAGAAGGAGAAGAGCGAGAGTTAGATAGATAGAGAGAGGGAGCAGACACTGTTGCAGCAGTTTATTGTGAGCGAGACTTCACCTAAATCTCCGGCTGAATAGAAGAAGGACGGGTACAAATGAATAGTTCTTGCTTTTCACGAGAGACAGACATGAACCAAATCGCTGAATGACCTACAAAGACGCCACCAAAAGTCAATTTCCAACAGCTATTAATGTCTATATTTAGAAAACGCTCACAGTATCACAGCACACAATGTATGGCAGCACAAAGCGCCGGATGGAAACACAGAACAAGGTCACGGCAGACCTTTCCGATTACTTCCTTTGATCTACAAGACTGCTCCCACACTCACTAAGACCAATGGGAGGTAGAACCAGTGACCACCGATTAAAGTTCTCTACTAAAGATCTATGACTTACACTGGAGCCACACTGGAGTCTTGAGACCGGACTTGCACTGCATAGTTTCGAGAGTGGACTGGAAACTTGACTTGGACTCGCATCCAATAACACCAGGCACGAAAAAAAGACTCCAGAGACACAAGAATCAGATTCAAACTCAGCAAGACTAAAATCAAGATTCCTACAGAAGACTCTCTGGACATGGACTCTAACCCCAGATACTTGAATCTTGACTCAAACTTAAGCTCCGAAGATTTGAGATGAGACTCGTACTCCACAGACTCAATTCTGACTCAAGACTCAAACCCGGATTTGCACAGAAGCGACTCAGGACTCAGGAATCAGACTTGCCCTTCCAGAGACTCAAGAATCAGACTGACACTCTCATTTGCATAGCAGACAGGCCTGACTGTGTGTACCAGGTCTCAACACAGACTTAGACTTGCCTTTCCAAAGACTCAAGAATCAGAATCAAACACATTGAGACTCAAAATGATTCAGACTTTCCAATCTGAGACTCTGAATCTCCAATCAGAGACTCGACTTGCAAAGATTTGAGACAGGACTCTCATTCCAGAGACTAAAGACTCTGGAATCGGACTTGAACTCATTGAGACTCACAATGAGATTCCCACAGCAGACACACCAGATTGGACTTGAAATCCCACCCAGAGACTCAAGGCTTGAATTCCAGACTCGAGACTCAACTTGTACTTTCAGCAGAGACTCAAGACAAGCACCCCAGAGACTTCCAGAGGATTCCACTTGGACTTGCTTGAAGAAACTCGTGAATGTCTCTGCAGATAGAGATACCACTACATAAGGAAAATGTCACTGCAGACTATTGCTTTTGACTTTTTTTTCTGCAGTTCTTGACCCCTACGGGTGAGGAAACACGCCCGTAAGCGCTAGATTAAAAGCCGATGACATGGGAAGAGCAGTCCAGGGCAGAAGTCAGAGGTGGCGCATCGCCTCACCCTCCAGTGAGATTAAACTGAGAGGAAAGGATTGGAATAGAGATGATTGCTTGGTGGCTGTATGGATAAACAGTGTTTGACGGGTCAAATGAGGGCCACTTCAACAGCATTTCTACTGGAAGCCATGTGGATGTCAGGCTGCATTCGTATGCACAGAGTCTGTTGGCTTCTTCATGGCTAAGGGTCAACCAATAATACTTCCGCATCCCTGAATCTAGGAATTTGCATAGGCAGCACGTACCATTATCATGTGCACTCAGAGAGGCATTGCACAGCCCTTAATTTGTGACTTAGGAGGTTCCATAGCATTTCAGCAGTGACATACCTGACAAGGCGGTGTGGAGGGAGGTCACGGAATGCATAAAAGGAAGGGTGTGTTAAGAAGCTGCTCAGTGGGAGGTTTCTCGATGACATCGGCTTAATGAAGTTCTCCTATACGGTATTCTCATGCTATACCAAGTGCACACTACACAGATTTTCACTCCAATTTTCCTGTCCAGCAATTATTTTTTTTGCTAGTCTGCTTTTCAAACATGTTAGAAATTCTCTGCGATGCATCCTGTAGCGTGAGCTCCTCTGCAACACGCAGCAGAAGCAATAAGCATCAGCAATCAAAGAGAACACAAGTCAAAACTCCAAAAGTGCAAAAAGACTTTTCTCAGGTCCAGTTTAGCATGGAATGGACGCATCTCGTGCCTATTTGCTTGAGACATTTTGCGGTCACAGATCTGTTTGGGTGAGCCTTGTCTGCGATCACTCATGTAGTGTGAGCTCTACAGTGTTTCTGAGATTCGGAGAGTCATTTAGTATCTGCTTGGCTTAAAACAGACTCTCAGGAGGAAGTCAACAACCAGCTTTTTGGAAAGGACGTTTTTGCTTAAGCATGAGTTGATAAATCAATATCACAAGCCAGCTGTTGTTAAGGCAGTGAACTAAGCAATCGCATCAGTGGAGGGTTGATTTGAAGTGCTAAACACAGTAAAGCACCGCATGGACATTTAGGAAGATTCCCCTAAAGGGGGCGCTATTAGTATTTGCCATGAGTGAGGAGCAAGGATTCATTGACTTGCAACTATAACGAAAGCCTATAGAATCAGATGTTCTGGAACAGCTGGGAACAAGTCCTCATGCACAGTGTCATGCCTGAAGCCGAGAGACTGTGTTTCCTGAGGTGCTGAGCACCATCGAATACCTTTGGGAAGATCTGGACTGGCATGGCCCAAAACCACTCATCCAGGACTAATTGTCAGTACCTGTCCTTACTGATGCTCTCGTGGCTGAATGCTATGCAGTCAGTCCTCGCAGCATAGTTCCAATATTTGGTTGAAAAGGGGTTAAAGTCCCTATTAATGCTAACTGATTTCAGAAGAAGAATCGTCGGACCATCAGTCGTGATTTGCATGTTGTGTAAGCTACAATATAACTCATGTCAGAACTTGTAGATGTAAAGTCAGAGATAGGAGCTCATGTTGCTGCATAGTTTGTGTTGGTCATCCTCTAGTTCTTCATCAGCAGTCACATGACGCATTGGCGCTGGTGTCTGATCCACTCGTACCAGCGCAACACACACTACTGACACCACCACCACCACCACCATGTCATGAGATTGACCCACCACCCAAATACTACCTGCTCTGTGGTGGTGCTGTGGGCTCCTGACCATGGAAGGACAGGGTGAGAGGAGGCCAAGAATAATACCCAGATATGACTGGGTTTTCCTCCCAAGAGTGAAGTGCCTTACCGCCGTCAACGGAGCACTGAGTTTACCATGAGTTTACCTCGCTCATTTTGGAGGGGACTCATCTCTGATATCCAAATTTCATATCCCAATATTACTGCAGAGTGATCATCTGAATCAACCATTTGTGCAAGATTTTGTGCCCCCCGAATAATCGAACACCTCTGAGGGAAATTATGAGATGGACCGTTTGGGGTCGCAATTAGGGTAAGAGCTAGTGTGTAGTCTGTGGGATCTGTGGGAACCCCATTAGTTAACCAAGAAGCTTGGAGAACCTGTGAATGCTGTGACGTGACCATGCGGGGCTTGTTTCGACAACTGCATCGTCTTGGGGCAGTGTTGTGACAGCGCTGGCCTGGAACAAACAGTGTGCATTTCCCCATATTCAGCGAAAAGAGTCCGAGATGGAGGAGCAGGGAAGAGAGGGAGATGTGTGGCTGGAAAGGGAAATGACAGAGGCATGGCAAGAGGGGAAAAATGTGTTTATTAATATTTCAGTGAACCTGCAAGGCCCTTCATCTGACCCGGAACACTGTGAAAGAACTGCTCTTAACAGCACCGCCCCATTTTCTCTCTCTCTCTCTCTCTCTGTGTCTCTTTCTCCCTCCATGATACTCACTCACACTTTCTTCACCCTCACAATCTCTCACTGCTCGCCCTCTGCTTGGCTTCCTCACTCTTTTTTCTTTTTTTCTCTCTGCAGTGTTAATTTTGAGGAGATTTTTTTTCAGCATCACTGCAAGTTGCAAGTCTGGCCGTTTGAGGTCAAGCACAGGTCAGTAGGAATGGGGAAATTATCATTTGCTGACCTGTCAATCAAACACCTATTTTATTGATTTGGCCATTAGGCCCGTTTCGCCTTGCGCAACAGAACTAGGAACATCATCGTGACAGAACATGCCTGCTGGCGTTCACCACTACACTTCATGTCCAACGTGCACATCAATAGGTCTGTAACTAATGATTGGTTCTGTAACCATCCTATTCAATCAATACATGGATTTTTATTCAGCTAATTGGATCTGTTTGCCTTTTCCTCACCACAACCTTTCCCTTTATCATTCAGGGCTCTGTCTTGGAGCAACAAGCAAGTCCTTCTTTCATAGTGCAACAAAGCATAACGAAGCCATATCACCCGCTATCATAAGGACTGCTAGTATATCATTGTAGAGTAGGGTTGGGCAATATTCACTTCTTCCATTCCGTCATAGAGCTTGCCGAGCTCGGGTATCGAACCCACAACCCTGTCAGCAGTAGCCCAGTTAGGTTCAGGTCAATTCGGTTTGCTTACAGGGTCACTTTTATATCATTTAGTAAATGTTAATCCATCAGTCTGACTAGTACAAATGTTAAACTGCTGGGAATCTGGAGAAGAAGCTAATTGGCCTTAGCTTAGTTAACAGGATGACCTTATGTTCACCATAGAACACCTGCAATTCTGGCTGACAGAAACCACATTCAGTTTAGAAGTATAGCATTGGTTCTGTAGCCCACTTGCTAAGCTAGCCTTTGCTTAGCTAGCTCGACTGCATGCTAAATACCACAGCACAGACTGTGTTCCAGCTAACTGAGGTTCCAATCACACGAGTTTAGAGAAGAACCCCAAATTTCCTGAGATCACAAAGTCGAGTGAATGGCCTTAGGAGTGATTTCGACTGCTTATAGGCTCATTTAGCAGACTAGTTCATCCAGATCAGTCATGTAACATCAGCTAAGACACACCGCATCGGCTAGCACTTTCCAGTGTCAGTAGCTTTATCAACTGACTATAGGACTGACTAATTCTTGGTGCTTCATGCTGTTTGCCATCAGCAGCCGGAATCAGCACTTTGATGGCATCTGTTAGCTGTTGGAGCTGATGCTAGTCCTCTCAAAACCACAAGCACTTCAGCAATTGAGTGTTTTCTGTTGTGATGCAATGACACTATAACTGAGGCTACTGTCTGGTGCAGCGTAATAGCTAGGAGCACCACTTTCCACAAGGCTGACTAGTCCCTAGTCCCACAAGTCCCTGAGCAAGACTCGCCGAACACGCCGACCTGTAAACGCTGGAATCTGTTCAGCAGTGAATCCAGCTCTGGTGAATTGCTTTTGTCTGCGTCTAATTTACTACACAAGATGCCTGTTTGCTCCCGCTCTCTTGCCGTCACTCGAAATGCTTCTCATGAAACACGCTCCCTAATTAGGCCGTAATTAGTCCTATTGATCAGGCGGCGGGAGCAGCAGCCTCGGCTGACCCGGAGTGTGCACATGTATGTGTGTCTCAAAGTGTGTGTGAGAGAGAGAGAGAGAGAAAGAGAGAGAGCCCGGGAGCAGCTGGAGGGAGCTTGAGGAAAGCTGAGGACGGCCAAAGCCCCTGAGGCCACATTAAACTGAGAAATGACATGACAGTAACAGTGTGGTGGTCAGCAGGAAGTCTTTGATAAGGACTTTAATCCTTTGGGGTGTAATTCTCAAAGGCAGAAATGGAGGTGGGTTGGTGGAGGGGGGAGGGGGGAGAGTGGGGGGGGTGCTGAACGACCGACTATGCTGAGCTCAGAGAAGAGTAGAGGGAGGGGTGGACAAGTGTGATAACCGCACATGCATACGCTCTCGAATCACGCGCAGTCCTCTCTGTGAATATGAATAACTTCTGGAGCAGCACTTCATTTGAATTTCTACACAGAACTGTTTTTTTCTGCTGCAAAGTAAACAGGTCAGCACCAGAGAACACACAGTGAACCCAAATCATGATCCGGAGTTGCGCAGTGGTGCGTTCAAAAGGACGCAGCGTAGCGATAGAAGGTTAACAAGTCCATTGTGCCTGATTACAAAGGCTGTGAGGAAAGGAAGGGTTTGACAGAAAAAAATAAGGATGTTAAAGCATCAGTATGTAACATTTTTTACCTTAAAATAACAGCTTGAGAATTATTGTTGTGCTTCACTGACCTGTAATAGGAAGAACAGCGTCTCTATAGTTGCTACTCCAGGCTCAGCATGGCAGAAACTGCTTGATGTAACTTTGGTAAAGTGGGCA
Organism: Salminus brasiliensis; assembly: GCF_030463535.1. Lineage (NCBI taxonomy): Eukaryota > Metazoa > Chordata > Actinopteri > Characiformes > Bryconidae > Salminus > Salminus brasiliensis. The sequence continues at coordinate 17,437,623 of NC_132893.1, read as the reverse complement.
GGACAGTGCTTTTGAGGACTGCATAACGCTGCGCAATCAGAGTAATATTACTCTAGCACTAGTCCACGTACTTATTTCAGTTATCTGTGATGGTTCTGAATCTCTCAGCTTGTCCAGAACAACATGTGCGAGTTCTTTAGTGGTGGCTTAAAGCACAAATTACACTTCCCTGCTGTAGAGGGAGCCCAGGAGCAAGAAATGGCAATTCTCGCTTATTGCTGCTTTAAATATGTTCTCGTTCCTCTTTACCATTGATAAGATTTTGAAGAATTCTGTGAATCTTTGGAAATAATAACATAGAATTGTGGGTAGTTATGGTTACTTTCATAAAACACACATGGTTTGTTGAGCCATGTTGAAAGCCTTGATAGAAAATCTCCAACATCCCCAATAAGCTATAAAAAAAACATTAAACAGCTTTGATCTAATTGATTTATTTATTTATTTATTTTTTACCGCATGCCGTGTGGTAGGGGTTTTGATATGCCTTGCATCACTCTTTAATCAAGATATAGTCACTGTAATACCTCCTTTATGGTTCAGCAGCTATTCTCCTGAGGAGTTAGTTTGTTTAACCCACTAAACTCTGGAAGGCTGTGGCTGCGTTTGTACGGTAAGGTTCTTTAGCCGTAATGTGAAGTGCGAAGACCACAAAACAAAGCAGATGGTGGTCCTGCAGTTTGGTTTGTCTGTCTGTTTGTTTGTTTGTTTGTTTGAGGGGTCTGAGGTCGTTCGGCTTGTTTACATTTGCAAAAGGAACCATGACTCAGGCGATCTGAGACCACCTGAAACGGTCCGAGTGTGAAAACAGCCTAAGGGAAAATGCCATTCTGAGAGGACTGAGCAGCCATCCGGGTTCATAGGAAAGGCAGATTTATTTATTTATTTATGTATTTATTTATTTATTCTACCTACAAATATTCTTATATATGTCTTTAAACTGAGCAGTCAGTTAACATCAAACATTTAAAACACGTTTTCCGAACTGCAAAGGGTAACAAACACACTCCGAGGAAAGCGCCGTATACCCAGCGTCGATGCACCGGCCAGCAGACCCTCCGTTTTGGGGAGAAAGTGCCGTCTACTGACCCATCTACTGAATCTCTCAGGGATTCGAACTAGTGATCCTTTGGTCATAGTGACAGCCCCATATTCCACTGGCTCACCATGTGCCTGTAGCACTGTGCTTGATTTTTGAGAGGCCCTTGAGAATTTAGGCCCTGAAAGTAAAAATCCACCCCAGGATTTTTGTTCCAAATGTATGCACGGCTCTACTACAGCTGAGAGATGGAAAATTCAGGTCCTGAAAGTAAAAATCCAAACCAGGATTTAGTTCCAACTGTTTGCACAGCTTTACTGCAGCTGAGAGATGGAAAATTCAGGCCCTGAAAGTAAAAATCCACCCCAGGATTTTGTTCAGACTGTATGTGCAGCTCTTCTGCAGCTGAGAAATGGAACATTGAGGCCCAGAAAGTAAAAATCCACCCCAGGACTTTCTTCCAGCTGTCTGGACAGCTAAGCTACAGCTCAACTCTGCCCAGACAGTTGGAACTAAATCCTGGGGTGGATTTTTGTTTACTTCGTTTGTTTACCCTCAGTCTTAGATTCTTTAATCAATTCTAAAAAACGTTAAGCAGCCCATATGGATGAGCATTGCCACAAGTATAGACACGGCTACCCCGGTAGAGAGAGGGAGAAAGGAGAGGTGGAGAGAGGCCATTTAACGCTCAGCACTTTAATGTAAGAGTCTTACATAATCTGTACCTGAATAGCAGCATGAAAAACAGACAGTAAGAGAGATTAAAAATGCAAGCTGGTGGACCTCAGCAGTCTCAACAGAAGTAGGACTAAAGCAGCGAGGAAGATCTGTCTCCGAGCTGACGTTTCCCCATTCCCTCCTCTGCTGGAACGTATTCCCAGTTATGATGAGCCTCGATTTCACTGCCATCGATCAACACGCCCGTGCTTATCCAGCATTCAGTTTTATCTCCACTGTCATCTGGAAAGGCTATTTTAAGTGTCTCATACATCTCAATCCAGGCTCCGCCTCCGCCTCCGTGCCTTGACGGGGACATTTGAAGGAATTACAAGCGGACCACTGGGTTCTTGGTGTGTTTTCCTGTGTAAACGAGGACAAGTATTTACGGGTGGTGCTGTGGATGTAGGGTAGTGTGTGCACGTGTGTGAGTGTGTTGGATTCTGGAGCTGATGTGGTCAGTATTTTGTAGGTCCTACCCTGGCCTTAATGAGCAGTTGCTAAACATCAGTGCATGGGAGATGTAGGCCAGAGGAATGATGCGTCACTGCTGGCGCATCACGAGTGAAGAATAATTCAAAGAATAAATATGTGACCGTTTGGGGTCAGCATTTTCCCACATGCAGTTTTACAAGTCTATTTACAACTAGAGCTGGGCGGAATGAGGAAAAATGTGTATCACAGGATTTTATTTTTGTAAGATTTTGGCTGGTTCACAGTTTATCACTGTGTTTTAATATATATTTATATATTAGTTATTTTTGCCAGTAAAATTGACTATAAAAATGGACAAATCTGTATAGGTTAACAGTGGCTATCTTTAAAACTAACACACATATCTAACAAGAAAAGTGTATATCAAATATGCAAAATAAATAATATTTACCCATACATTTACCTGTCATTATAACAGATCTCCTTTTAGTTTATGAACTGAAATTTAGTGTGTAAGTGTGTAAAGTTTTACTCAGAAAGCCTTTTAGTGTCTCAACATTATTGCAGTGTGTTCCGAAAGTGCTTGCCCCCCGCACGTATGTTAGCGAGTCTCTCTCTATATATAAATATATAGAAAGACGTTAAGCAGAAACGAGTTAGAGCTCCATTTTTGTAGTTTACTGTATGACTGCAGCTGAGGTGTCTCACGGACTCCGCTGGTTGACGACCTCACCCAAAGATCTTATAGGGCTTGTAACGTCTGCCTCTCCTATTTAAATCAGGTGAACGTGAAAACAACTTGAGGCTTCTTCAAAAGTGTTTGTGTGCTAGCTTACGGTCACTCGCAACACCATGCTAAGTGTTTGTGTTTTTGATGTGGAGCATTTTCACTAGATACTATCCACTGCATACCAAGAACACCCTACAAGACCTGCCTGATGTTTTGGAGATGGTCTGACCCAGTCTGGTCGTCTAGCTTTTTTCAAAGTGGCTCCGATTCTTATGCTTCTCTTATGCTTATTTTCCCTCCTTTTATCTTTTATCTGCTGCCTAATATGTATATCCCACTGTTCCTCACTTTTACCCCTTTACCGGTCTTAATGTTTTGGCTGATCAGTGTGTATACAAACATACAATTGAATACATTTTCCATTGCAGGTTTACTTTCAATCTGGTGAACGTGAAAACAGCTTGAGGCTTCTTCATAAGCGTTTGTGTGCTAGCTTACGGTCGCTAGCAACACCATGCTAAGTGTTTGTGTTTTTTTTATACGTCTAAATTACACATCGCTTCATTTCGTGGACCATAGGACAGATTTTGAACAGTATACCAAATGTTGTACAAACCATTGTACCACCCAGAACTATTTACAACCCTGTTATTTTGAAATGAAATTATTATCGCTGAATTGTCTTATATGGTGGGTTTATGCCACTGAGCCAGCCCACAGTTTTCTTTTCTTTTTTTTTCTTTTTTTAACTAGTTTTACCAGAAAGTATTGAGGTCCTCTCTGTGTCTAGTCAGCATTGTGTGCAGACTGTAGCCAGTCGTCTGGGTCAGCTTTTGTTTCTCAACATGAGCTGCGAGACCCTGTGAATTCGAATGCAGAACTGCCTTATGGAGCTCAGTGTCTCGTTACTCACTGTACTAGGCTGAGTGATGTACTCTCAGGAGTGGTGTCCAGTTAGTGGTGTAGAAAGTCTTTACTCTGCTTGCCCCACAGATTTAAATTAGATTTAATCAGATTAAAACAAAAACACTACTATTCGATGCTTGGAACAAGTACACTAGCTAGTACACTTTAAGGGGGTTTTGCAGCCATGACTGAGGTCTGTATTGCCATCTAGTGGTGAATGAGGAGCTGCAGCATGATATGATCTTCCGCAAGGCTTGACCAGTCAAGGCAGGGAATTAGGCCCAAGCCTAATTCTGATATAAGTCCAGAAGCGAAGTCAGCTTCAGTGGTTGTTGGGGGCCAGGTTTGTTTGTTGACGAACCGGACTTATAAGCATGAGCTGGTGGTGCTCATGCCTTGCCTGAGGGCTCGAAGGCTAGAGTGAAGTAAGCAACAGAGCAATAGAGACACTTCTGCTGCTGCGAAGACGAGCAGGTCCCGCTTGCTGAGCGCTTGGGTGTAAATCATCGAAAGTCTCATCATGAACAGAGTATAAGACTACGACGTCATCTGCACAGGGGCAGAGATTCTCACTTCCAGCCCTGGACGGCAATCACTGCGGAAATGTAGTGCTGCTCTCCCCCTGATTTAACTCATTAGCAAATTCTCAAGCTTTTTTCAAGCTGAATCGGGTGTGGAACAGCAAAGAAATGCTTTCCAGGAAAACGGTAAAAGGTTTAGGGACCACTAACGCTCAACCCATGTTTACAGTCACTGTACACCTGCTTTAAAGCAACATTATGTAGCTTTTGTACTTTCAAATCGCAGCAACTGTGAAACACTGCACATCAGTCATATTTGTGTAAAATCCTGTGTCATGTGCCAGTCCACATGCTTCTTGTACTGTCTGTGATGATTCTGTATCTCTCAAATGAAGTCCAGAAGTGCATGTGTAAAGCATGTCTTTAGGGAGAGCCTGTAGGGGGAGCCCAGGAGCAAGAAATACCTATTTTTTACATATTGCTGCTTTAACTTTTCAACACTGTAATGAGTACACTGTTGTATACACTAGTCATACACACACACACTATGTCTATCATCATTGGTCAGTCTCTGACTGCAGAGCTGCTTGTGAGCAGACGTTATTTGGGTAGTGGACGCACATCAGACACATTAGGATCACTTCTAGGTTGGGTGATCCACCACCCAGAGATATCAGAAACTGACCTGACCATGAAGGGCTAGAGGATAGCTAATGCAAACTGAGCGTCCACAGGTGGGCTACAGCCTGTAACTGTACAACAGCAAGGTGGAGATGCACGTTTCAAGGTGTTTCTGATAAAGTGGCCAGTGAGTGTATGTAGCAAATCAGTGTTAAAGTATAAAAAATATTGCTTGTTATAAATAAAAAAAAATATTAAAAATATACTGCTTGTTTTGTTCACTGTTTTTGTTGTTGTTGTTCTTACTGTAGTTGCTCAGGGTGGGGTTGGAGGCAGCTGGTGAGTGGTCTAGCTCCAGAACACACTGACCCCAGAGCTGTCCCAGGTAGTTAGTTGCACATGGTCATCTTGGTTGTGGGATGTATTATGATCTTTTTTTACTGATGGTAGATGGTGTGCTTTGGACTTCAGACGAGATGCAGTGGCTCAGCCTAAAGGAATACTCCAGCGTGCAACTGGCCGCTAGCCTCCGTTAGACGTGAGCATCGAGTTAACAGGCTTTCTGTTCTTTTTTAAGCCCAAGGAAACACTTCAAAAATAGTGCCTGTGCTAACGGCCTGCATGCTGCACATGTGGCAGATAGAGAACAGGTTGAAAAACGCTGCAGTACTCCTTTAAAAGGCCATAGGGAAACACTGTTGTAGTTAAGGTTTCAGTCAAAGCTCTTAACCCTGCAGGGGAATTCAGCCAGGACCAAGAAGGTTTACTGTGGGGGCACAGTCACACAAAGTAGGTAAGCCAGTCCACACACACACACACACACACACACACACACACACACACACACACATACACACATACACACATATATATATATATATATATATATATATACCCACAGTGAGAAGGCGTGAGCAGGAAAGTCTGTTGTTGGAGTTAAGGCTTGGAGGATGATCTCGTCAGTGCATGCTGGCTCTGCTGGTGTGGATAACGCTGCAGACACGCCTCCTACTGCGCCCGCACAGAACCGCCTGCAAATAAACCACAAAACCATCAGACATGAATCGGTGTGTTCATAAACACAATGGAGGAGTGGAGAAGGGAAGTACTTTATACAATGATCGGCCATAACACTAAAACCACCAAGACTACAAAAACAGCAAAGCAGCTCGGACTCCACAAGACCTCCGACAGTGTGTCCTGTGGATCTGGCATCAAGACGTCAGCAGGAGATCCTTACAGACCACCTCAGTAAGTCTTGGGCGCCCATGACCCTGTTGCTGGTTCACTGGTTGTCATTCTTTGGAGCACTTTCGCTAGATACTATCCACTGCATACCTAGAACACCCTACAAGACCTGCCTGATGTTTTGGAGACGCTCTGACCCAGTCTGGTGGCTCTGAATCTTATGCTTCCCTTATGCTTATTTTCCCTCCTTTTATCACCTTTGAGAACGAACTGTTTACCTGCTGCCTAATATGTATATCCCACTGTTACTCACTTTACCTGTCAGAGGTCTTAATGTTTTGGCTGATCAGTGTGTATACAAACATACAATTGTATAGATTTGGCCGGAGAGAATTCGGTGGCTTTTCCATACATTACAGTCTGAAACGCTAACAAATTGGGCTGGGCCCGGTTTCTTAGCATGGTTAGCTAACCGTACTTGGGGCCAGGGACTTATATTGACTTAGGGATCTGCTGATTGGCTCAACATATGCATCACTTTTGCACGGCAAAATCTTAGGAAGGTCTTTAGGATTCCAGGGCGGAAAATGGCGGATATCTTGGTCTGTGGAGGACAAGCTAGCATTGTTTGGTATCTGGTCTGACCGGAAGATTCAGGAGCAACTTGAACGAGAAATGAAAATTTGTTTAATTTACGTTGACGGCATCAAGCAGATGCTCTAATCCAGAGCGTCTTACAAAAGTGCTTCACTATTTACTCAAAAGTAACCTCAGCTAGTTTGAATAGAGACCATGGTACTCTACTCATCGCCCAAGTACTCTCTGAAGAGGTGGGTCTTCAGTCTGCGTTTGCAGACAGTGAGCGACTCGGCTGTTCGGACACAGTGGAAGCTCGTTCTAACACTTCGGTGCCAGGACAGAAAAAAGCCTGGACGCTTGTCTTCCGTGGATTTTGAGGGATGGCGGGTCGAGCTGAGCCGTACTTGAAGCTCGAAGGGCTCTTGGTGCAGATCGGCTTTTGACCATTGCCATCAAGTATGGAGGGGCTGGTCCAGTCTCGGCTTTGTAGGCCAGGGTCAGGGTTTTGAATCTTATGCAGGCAGCAGCTGTAGAGAACACAGCTGTGGAGAGACATGGCTGAACTTAGAAACTTTGCAGACGCATTCTGGATAAGTTGCAGGGGCCTGATGGTGCGCAAAGGGAGACCAGCTAGTTTCATACAACAGACCAAGGCGCTGTCACTATGCTCAGATGATTGATGGTTCGAATCCCGGTCATGCCGCTAGCCATCGGCAGCCGAGGCCCAGAGAGAGCACAGTTGGCCTTGCTCTCTCCAGGGTGGGTAGATGGCGCTCTCTCCCGACATCGCTTCGATGTGGCGCTGGCCATCGCTGGCGTCTGCAGGCTGGTGCGTTGGAGCTGGGTATGCTCAAATAAAACGCTAAAAATAAATATGTGAATTGCTACTTTTTAAAAGGCAGCCAGCATTGGTCCGGGGTTGCGAGAAAGACAGAGAGAGAGAGAGAGAGTAAGAGAGAGGGTGGGAGAGAAAGCGAGAGAGGGAAAGGCGTGTTGTACATATGAGGCACTGTCAAAACTAACAACGTCGTTACTTATTCATGGTCAGCTGTTTCTTCCCACTTCTAGCATGATCTTCAAATGACCTGCATGATGCCAGCTTCCCCCTCACTCTCCCTCTCTCTCTGGCTCACACACACACACACACACACACACACACACACACACAAACACAGCCACTATATACTATCCCTGTAGGTGTGTAGCTCTATATATGTCTGTATATGGTGTATGGCTCTGTAGATAAACCTCCTACTTCTGTTGTTGACTAGCCTATGGCAACATACAGGCCGAGCAAGTGACCAGTACATACATGGACGCTTATAGGGTACATAGTAACAGGGCAGAAGGAACCAAGGCATTTTGGGCAGCGCGGCATATAAGTTTGCCAAGCGATGGAACATGAGATCCTGAAGATTTTTTAAAAAAGGGACGTCAACTTGGCCAGTCGTTACTTTCAACAGGAGCCACTGGACTGAGGTATATGGAGTGAAATTGCTTGTTTTCACCACAGAAAAAGCCTCACCTGGATGGTCCTGACAATTTAATGAACAGTCTATCAACATGTCCCTCTTGTCACCAGCTGTCATGATCTGTAATTACCTTCATGACTGCCGGTCTCTGCATGAACCGCACCGCAAACGCTAAACGCTCAATTTCTTACATTTTTATTTATTTATTTATTTATTTTTAAGCCTGCTGTGTTCTCATACGTAACATGCTGTGTATATATATATCATTTCAGCTGCTGTGGTACAAAGAAACTGCTGACGGTATTTCAGGTTGGTCTGTACAGCTGCTTGGTTCCAGACGTGTTGGGCCCAGTGGCTTCCGGAGCCTGCCCAGGACTATCGCGCCTTGAACAGGGCAACAGTTCTTCACAGGGTACCACGCACATCCATTAACTCACACCTTGGGGGGGATTTAGTTAAAGCCTTGGGTACACCTGGGTAAGTCGTAGCAGATTACGAGAGACTGATTTTTGTGACGAATGAAAAACTAACACAGGCACACTTAAGCGTCTAGGGATCGTACGCTACATGACTGCAACCTGCTGCTGAACCAGACTGAACAGACCCCAAAACACACGTGCCTTGTGTTATCCAAGAGACGCTAGCATTTGCACCGACCCCCCAAAAAAAGGTGTAAAAGCCTTTGGGTGAGGCTGTGGGTTGGAAGAGTCTGCACTTTAATGCTGCTTAATGGTCTTACGGTATGTCAGAAACCGTATATAAATTTAAACGATATACCACATGAACTCTGCCGTTCGGACACCCAGGGGAAGTTCGTTCCAACACTTCAGTGCAGGACAGAAAAAAGCCTGGACGCTTGTCTTCCACGGATTTTGAGGGATGGCGGGTCGAGCCGAGCCATACTTGAAGGGCTCTTGGTACGGATTGGCTTTTGACCATTGCCATCAAGTACGGAGGGGCTGGTCTAGTCTTGGCTTTGTAGGCCAGCGTCAAGGTTTTGACTCTGATGCAGGCAGCAGCTGTAGAGAACACAGCAGTAGAGTAACATGGCTGAATGGCTGAAACATGTACTGCTGCATTCTGGATAAGTTGCAGGGGCCTGATTAAGGTAGCAAGGGGAGACCAGCCAGTTACAGACAATAGCTTTAGTTGAGTTGCTTGTGCATTTAGTTATTTAGACCAAGGCGCTGTCACTATGATCAGCGGATCGCTGGTTCGAATCCCGGCCATGCCGCTAGCCATTGGCAGTCGAGGCCCAGAGAGAGCACAGTTGGACTTGCTCTCTCCGACATCGCTTCGATGCGGCGCTGGCCAGCGCTGCCGTCTGCAGGCTGGTGCGTTGGAGCCGGGTATGCAAATTTTAAACGATATACCACATGAACCATCGAAACGCATCACTGTTTTCTACTTTGTGCAAAATAGAATACAGCCAATCTAGTCATGTGGAAGTGACGCATTTCCAGGACAGTTTTGTACTAGTGTAGTACATGCACTAGTGGGGAGCTGTGGTCGACTCCTGTTGTTTTTCAGTGCTTGGAGTCCGAGAATCAGCAGGAGTCACCACCTTCAAATTAGCTTCTACTGCTACCATTTGTTTTTTACTGCTTCACTTGATGCATGAGCCAAGAGTAAATATGTAAAGCATGAATCCTTTACGTATTAAAAATTCAAACACTTTCCTGACAGTTTTTTGTAAAGATTAATCTTTTTATGATTCTAGGCTCGCAAAAAGTCAACGCATAGACCTGGTTGGTTTTTTAAAAAGTTCCAGCACTCACGTCTCATCCCAACCAGGCCCGAAACATCGTCATATTACAAGCAGTCAACAACTCCATCAGAGTGGCAAGAATGAGGACGTGTGTATGTGTGTGATGAATGCATGTTGTCTCATAGCCGCCGAGTCTCAGCGGGGGCCTTAAAGTGTGCTTTCTGACATTCAAACACACTTGCTGCTACACTGGTAGGCAGGACCCTAAAGGGCCTCCATATGTCTGAGATACGCATCTGGGGGGAAATCCAACGCCACACATGCGCACGCGGAGCTTTTGTGTGATATTTAAAAGGCTGTGTTCTACCTGACTGTGCCATCTGTCTTCATTAGCCGGTGTAGCTAAGATAGAGTGCAGACATGCGTTTTATTCCGCACCACGTAATAGTATAAAGAGACCATCTTAGGCCTTAGGGAGAGAGCGCATAGAGAGAGTGGGAAGTGCTATTAATCTCTCGCAAACACACTTAACACACACTCTCACACACACCTATGCTCATGCACTTACACGTACCCAGAGCCTTTTACCTTCTACTTGCTGGAAGTCTGCTAGGATTTGTGTAAAGAATGGCCGTTAGGGCCGTAGTATGTGATATTTTTTAGAAAGGTAACAAACTCACTGACAAATGAAGATTAAAACCCTGAAGGTGTTCAACAAACGCAAGGCCTCACAAGCTGATACAGGAATTTACTACTAGAAGCGGCATTTCGCCAGTGCTAGGCAGGTTGCCAGGAACAGAAAAAGGTCATTGTCTCTGTACAATAATGTTAGCTATCAAGAGCTATTTTAACTTGCCCTATCCACCTCTTTTTTATGGGATTACTGTATTTCAAGATTATAGCTGATCAGAAATGCTGCTTTTTATTATTTTTTTGAGTGAGTTATTGTTTTATGTCCTATTGAAAGTCTCAGAGACGTTCTGGAACAGCACGCGCTTCGTGGTCGTCACTGCAGCCGAGAGAAGAGGCAAGGAAGCGAGAGGCAGCAGACTTCTCCTACCTGTGTATCACCAGTCAGCCAATCCCAGAAATATAATCAGCCTCGTCCAACCGATCGTCGGCAACTCCAACCAGACTGTTCGGCCCGATTGTACGATTTGCATACGGCTTTTTGATTGGACGCACATAGGAATAGTTTATGTGCACCCTTTTTATGTCCGGATGAAGCACAGACACTACAAACACTCAACAGCAACCACTTGGCAACACCACATGCCTAGCAATCCCCTGAGACACTATAGCAACCACCTTGCAGCACGGTTGAACCAATGTAGAAATGTAGAAAGCAGCACCACCTTTGATACTATAGCCTAGCGCCTAGCGCCACCATAGCAAAAATCCAATAACCACTTAGCAACACCATAGCAACCAACTTCTAACACTATAAAAAAACACCTAGAACACCACAGCTACAGCCTGGTAATGGGAACCACTTACACACGTTTCCTTCAGGTTTTTTTTTATTTATTTTTTTTATGAATATTCATTACAGTGCGTAAGTAAGTTCTTTTTATTATGAGCATGGACCTTAGCTTTTTATAATCCGTGTTATTAGAAAAGACGCTTAAAAAAAGCACCCGGACAAAGACTTTGATGCTTGTTGATGATCACTGGTTCCTGCTAATTGTGCTTACATTTTACATCCTGACCTCTCTAGAGAAGACGGAGCAGTTTAGCTGAATGCTAACGGGCTAAAACTCTAATATTACACTCAGATGGGACTGTAGCATTAATTAGCATGGTTATTGCATCTGCTTCTAATCTACTGGCTTATACTTCATGTAAGCCAAACGTAATAAGCTCATGAAATAATTCATACTGCTATTGTTGCAACTGTTATGTTAATGTGTTAGCATTTAGCATTAGCATTACCTGATCACGTTTGCCGGGCGTTCTGTCCATAGGTCACTAGGTCTGTAAGTCGCAGTGTAATGAATATTCATTAAAAAAAAAAAACCCTGAAGGAAACACAGCGACCAATCAAAAAGCCATATGCAAATCAGACAATCGGGCCGAACAGTCTGGTTGGAGTTGCCGACGATCGGTTGGACGAGGCTGATTATATTTCTGGGATTGGCTGACTAGTGATACACAGGTAGGAGAAGTCATGCTGCTTCTCTGTGCCTCTCGCTTCCTTGCACACACACACACACATGCACATGCACAAGGACCTACATCGCTAGCAAGCTTGCTTATGCATAAACACTAATTAACTAATTAACTACTCCGCACACAGATGCTCCTCTCGAGCGCTTTGCCGAGTAGAACAATAGCGGTGCGATTTACCTTTCATATTCGTCTGCACTGGAGAAGCGCGCAGCAATCTGCACGAGGCAGAGGATGGCTCGGAGCGCTCTGAGAGGCTATTAGAGCGCCTCTCATTTCTCTCCACTAGGCCTCTGGTCTTCTCTCCTCTCCTCTGCGCACCATTTGTCATTAACCACTCTATAAAACCCCAATCAGGAGCTGATGAAACAGCGGCACGGCAGGCCGGGGGCTGGCTGTGAGTTTACTTGCGGAAAAAGTAACCAGTAAGTAAACGCAGCGCGCGCTGTGTATGTTTCGGTAAATGTGCTCCAGTGTTTTTAATCTCCATCTGTGCAAATTCGGAACGGATGACTGATGGATGCTATGGTAATGTCTCTGCTCTTGGGAAAGAAAAGCCATTGACTTTCGGCCCCGGCCCATTAGATTGTACTGTAAATGTCCTACTCCGGCAGTTATTTTGTCCCCCAAGCTGAGTTTCTTTCCCTCTGATCTTTGTGCTCGTATAAATGATACAGCCACACGGTTTAGAGAAGATGCTGCTGATTAGTGCTGAAGTAAAATCACTTTATTTCTCATAAACATTTAATATAACAAGACAATTCTGGACACATTTATGTTGTTTGGTAGCAATGATTTTTTTATGATCATTTTATAGTGTGTTTAATATCTGATAAACCAGTCTGACTCACCTCCCTGACCATTCAGCTCCCAGTTCACTTTGTGCAAGTCTGTGTGTGTGTGGGGGGTAGGGGCGTATCTGTACACAAGATAAGACACCCATATTCACCATTAGTGTTGGACACAGATGGACACAGATGGACACCGGTGATCAAAACTGTGGAGTGCAGAGAGCAGGGAGGGCCCAACAGAGGCATCTTGGCCAGCCCAGGTATTGAACCCACAACCCTTTCCTCAGTCGCCCGTTGCTCTAATCACTGGGGCTGCACCTGAGAACCACGATAAGGCTGCACCTGACACTGCAATATCATTTCTTTTTCTGCATATATATGATAAATATATATATATATATATATATATATATATATATATATATATATATATATATATATATATATATTTACAGAAATGCAGGACATTTCACCAGATTTCAGCAGAAGTCAATGATCCAACATTGGAGTAAAAAAAAAAGATATTGGGCAGATATTACAGGAAAAAAAGAATAGAAAAAAGGCATGAGGTGTTAGGTGATAGAATTTGCCTGCGCTGTGACAAATTGCGATGGCGATGCTAGATTGACACTATGCCTCTCTATCGCTACACCTCTAGTGTGTGGTAGTGCACACACTAAGCTAGGGCTGTAACACAAAAAACACAAAAAAAGCACTACAGTTCCCACAATACCATGCAATCCCAGCGGCTTACGTCTTAAGATTTCCGAATGGTACTCGCTTGCGAAATTACCGTATTTACCTTAATAGCTCGTACTGTGTGTTCCCTGTGCGATTGTGTGTACCGAACTGTCACTGGTACGAATACGTGTACCATTGCACCCCTACTCCAAACTGATGTCTGCTGTTTTTCTGTTGACTGTTCACTGATGTGAAATACGATGGGCTTTTCTATAGCGTGTGTGCTTTGGCCGCGTACTCTTGGCTCTGAAAGCGCTCTTCAGTACTGGTTTAGGATCTGGTAAAACTGGTATTGCACTGGTTACACTTGCTAAAATACATCCTGAGGTCGTTAGAGGGCTCTCTAAATACTGTGGTAAAAAAAAAAAATCTAAGAAATATAACTAGATCTGGCTTAAAATCCATTCAAAAAAGTCCCTGGACTGGCCCTGATTCAGGATATCTGCCCAATCCCAATCCACTAGATCGGATCAGGACGTCTCTAAGAACTGTGTTGAGTCAGTAGTTTTCTACTCTTAGTAAAGTGCAGGAAAACACATCAGAATGATTGGCTGTATTTAGTCTTTTTTCCTGAGCCAATAAAAAAAAACATTGACATGAGCCCAAAAAAGCAATGTGTTGTTCCAAATGGTTGCCATGGTATTGCTAGGCAGTTCCTATGATATCCTAGGTATTTGTTATGGAGTGTCTAGGCGGTTGCTTTGGTATCCCAGGTGATTGCTATGTTTTTGTAAACTAGGCTTTTTGGTTACTAGGCTGCTGCTAGGTGGTTGCGTTGGCATCCCACATGGTTGCAAGGTGTATTGCTAGAGTGCTATTATCAGGACGTGCCTTACATCAGGAACTCTACTCCAGCAGACAGCAAAGGCTGTGGCTAGGGTTGCAAAGGGGTGGAACATTTCCGATACATTTCCAGTAAATTATCGGTAACTTTCCATGGGAACTTTAGCTCTGGAATTTATTGGATGAATAGGAAATATTGGGTAATTTAACAGTTGGAGGCAGAACTTTATAAATGCTTTATAAATTATAAATTAATTCTTTCATTTAATAATCAAAAGTTCAATCAAAAAGCAACAGTGAGAGTCAGGTTTCTAGAAATCATCTGGACATATGCTGTACATGTGATGGAGGTTTGAACAGTGAATGCAGGGGCTGTGGTCTCAGTAGCCCTTCAGTGTGTAATGTGCCTAAGATTGAGGAGCAACTGTTTTGGTATCATATCTAATTATTTTAGCCAAGATTATGATTCCGTATCATTGATTTGTACCAAATATATGTAAGTTTTTCACCTTTAGCTTTGAATATTCCCATTTTATTAATCCCATTAATTGCCATGGTACATTTTCCAACGTTTTGCAACCCTGGCTGTGGCACTGCAGTGAAAAAAGCACATCCAACAACATGACGTAGCTTTAAGCTCTGCAACTTCACTGATCACAGAATAAAGAATCAACTCAAACTGGAAGAGTTATTGTTTAGTTGTCCATCATTTTGGATGGATTGGATGGATCTTGTTGGATGGTCTGGTTGTATGGGCTCCCAATTCCTGAAACACAATAGGCACTGCATTGTATTTCTGTATAAAGCCTCCATACATTGCTTCTGTGCTGACTTTTAATATAAGGATGCTAATCAGACTGGCTCTAATGATCCGGTTATGTTGCTGGTGCCAGTTGTTTTCACTGAGCTTGGCAGTTTCTTTGCTGTGCACCAGTAACTTGGAACACCTTGCAGAGCAATCTAAAGCTCAGCTCAGATTCATTTTCTTCCACTTCTGTTTGTACCTGCTATAGAGGAGGGTTTTTGTTTGCTTTATTTTATAGAAATGTTATTTTGTGTAATGCAATTTTTAATTAGCAAATATTGAAAGTCAGTTTTTTTTTCATTAATTGGTTGTTTCAGGAGCTGTTTTCTCTGGAATGATACAATTTGGGTTGTATTTTGAGTTGTCGATGAGGTAGGGTAGGGTGGGGGTGGTGATCATCCAACATCCTGACCTCACTTACACTCTTGTCGATGACTGCAGTCAAAACCTTCAGCACAATCTAGCTGACAGTTACGCCAACAAAAGCAGGATCAACCTTTTTAATACCCTTGATTTTGAAAAAAAAAATGAAATAGCAGGTGTCTCAATACGTTTGTCCAAATAGTGTGCATTGGACTAGATAAACAATGATTCTATAGTGCCAGAAAGGTGTCCCCTATTGAGGTGGGGGTTAAAGAAGCCCTCTTACAGTACTATATTAAACCTTTATTTTGTTCAGACTGTAAATAAAACCGAGGAAATCAGCATCAGTCCACAATTCCCACATTAGTGCATTTATCTAATCATTTGCCTGTTATTAGAAAAGCACAGAAAACCTGTGGACTTTCAACAGCGGCGTCTGTGAGACCTGGCTTTTCAGTCAATAGTCTTCTGTTCTCTAACGAAGTACAGAGAAGCACAAAATCATTGTCTGTGCTTATTGGCTGTAGCCTATTCTACAGATGCAGAGGACAGAGATAAAGTATTCCTTTATTCTTTATACCTTTGTTAGACAGAAATTCCACAAAGCAGGCAGTCATTGTGGTTTGTTGGACTAGAGTTCATGATCCCAATGTTTCATGTCATGCAGGTCGCATTACCAAAGCGCTCCCCTTGTAGGGGGAGCACCCCATGTAATATCTACAATGCACCTACCCTGCACGTCCACTCAGTGACCCCTTTATAAAGTTCACTTGCCTTACAGGCAGAAGTGCGTAACTGAGTGAAAGTAGAGACGGACTCTGTGAATGTGGACATCCTCTATTTATACTTCTATTTCAGTTAAAGTACAAAAGTGTTGCCTCCTGCAAAAACCTTGTACCTCTAAAACATCAGTTTTACAGGAGAATGAAAATGAATGAATATTCTTGATACTTTTCAATGGATGAAAAATATTTCAGAGCATTTTTATCCAGTTCAAATTCTGACAGTGTAATAATATCAGCCACATTTACACAATGCTAATAACTATTACTCATAATACTGTTATCTAGATGATATAGTTATATTATTTTGAATTGTTAAGACCCTGTGGGTCCTGTCAGATTGCTGGTTTGAGCCTCATACATATTCATATTTATATTTAGCTCCGCTCTCTCTCAAACTATACCTGTCTCATAAATGTACATATCAGAGAATTTCTACAGATCCCTCCCGTCTTTGTATATTCTGTATTTTGTGTAAATTGTGTGTTTTGTATTTTTCATAAAATTTTTATTTAACTTTTTTTTATTTAAATATGTTTAGTATGTATATAGTTTTGTCCTACTGTAGAGCATCAACCTGAGCCTCACCACAAACATTTCAATGCATAAATGTCCTGACATGTGCAAATGACAAATAAACCTGAAACTTAAAAACTTAAACAGTGATGCCATAGCCATCCGTTATTGGGATTGCCACAATTCCTCACTTAGGGTTGCCCACCGTCTCCTCTTCCTTTAGTCTCTTCGCATTGCGCTAGTGGCAGTTAAAAACTAAGCCTGGCTTCATGTGACTTAGAAGAAGCATGTGCTACCTTTTAAGAGGATGCGGATAACAAGTATGCAGAGGCGGGCTGTGTAACCACGTAGATAATCGTCTGTGTTGTGAAAGTAACTGTGCACACACTTGCCTAGGTGCTAAACTAAAGCACATACTGAAGAACTGAAGAAATGTCAATCAAATGAATTTTCTCAAATACAAATACCATTTTCCTGTGAGAAAAACATTAGGACACCTTCATTACTACTAAATGTCTAAAATCATAATCAGATTGCAGATGATCAGAAAATGGTTAGAGAGGATTTTGGTGGCGTGTCAGACCAACATTTAGTTTGATTTGCTCTTGATTTTTGAAGGGACTATTATTACCATGGGTAGAGGCCTTCAGAAGAAGAAGGTTGTAGATGCAGTGGAGTCTAGGAAGAGCTTTAAAAAGATCTCAGAACATTAATTACAATAATTTACAAGTGCAACAACTGCCAACGTCCAGGACGTCCTTGTCAAGTTCAGTCCAACAGCAGACCACAAAATGTGTAAAGAAGTCTCCAACAATCCTAAAACACAGGTCATCACAGGATCTACAGGTAGCTCTCGCCACAGCTGAAGCCAAAGTACAGCATCTGTACAACATGTACAACATGCTGTGGTTCTGGAGATCTCTCCAACATAGAGTCCACTAGGAATTCTTTATTGTATTGGAGCCTGAGGAAAATGTGAGAGCATCTGTCTAAAAACTACAGCTGAAAGAGTTCTGCATGGAGGAGTAGAAAAGAGTTTCTCTCAGTTGATGCCAGAGACTGGTAGCTCAGTATAGGAAACCTGTAGCTGATGTTATATCAGTCAAGTGGGGAAACACCAGCTATTAGGTCAAGAAAATTGTTACTGTTGTTAAATTGACTGCTTCTCTAGGCTAATAGAGTTTTCTGCTTTGTATGTTGCCACTGCCACGGAGGGGGGGGGGGTGTGTATCAACATTCGAAGGGTCACTTCCCACCACTATATGACAGCAATATGAAACGGGGGAAAAAGATGACATGGGGGGGTGGATCCTCACTATCGAATTATCAATCTGCATTTGCAGCCTCTTGGTTGTGCACAAGCAAGGTTTGGAACAGCTAAAGGATGGATGATGGGCATAAAAATTGCCTATTGTTGGACAGATCATTGCCACTGGAAGTGTTTCAGGGCCAGACGTTCCAGCCAAGTGTGGTTCTGTGGTCCAGACACAGGACCAGAACACGACTCTGGCTAGCACAAACTGTCCATGGCAACGGATGGATGCTCTCTTCATGCGGAGTTAGATGTTTCTACTGCATGGTGGATGGTGAGTGTATGCAGAAGAAAAATAAAGAATACTTATTAGAACATAAGGGGTTTGAAGGGATCAGACATAAAGAGAGAGAGAGAGAGAGAGATAGAGAGAGTGTAATATAGGCCAATATAGCGCACGTTTCTTGTTTATCCTTATGCTGGCCAGGCAGTCATATAAAGGCATGAATGATATCCCGCAGCATAATAAACAACCCTGTTCTGCACGTACGCCTATAAGCATTGGCGCTCGTGTGTGACACTGATGACTGTCTGCGAACGGAGAGAGAATATTAAATGCGCTTCTGGCGATTCGGCCTCCCTGGAGGTTCGAAATAAAAAGGTGAAAAATCGAGCTTTGGCAACCTTTAATCTGTGCTCAGTCTGTCTGCGCGAAAACACTGAGCGAGGAAATATAAAGAGGATTCGACTTGAAACATCTGCTGGGGGTTCTGCGCAAACGCATGCTTCCCACTTCAGAGTTGTGGGAGTATTAAAACAAATCCAATGAGATTCCTTTAGAAGCCTGAGAAAAGATCTTGCATCATTGAGCATTTGGGCTCCAATTTGTCCGGCCCTGCTTTCGCCTGCTTTCTCCCCTGCTTTCACTCTCTCACTGTAGTAGGACAGGTCCGTTCTGCACAGTGGTCACTATACCTGAGTGGACTAGGGGCTGCTGATGATGACGTCCCTGGTGGTTTATTATGTATGAGGTGTTGTAGATGCGCTCCCTGGATCTCCAGATCCGTGGAAGCCTCAAAGCTGCTATTTTAGCTCCGTCTTCCCAGATACACATACCAGCATTGCTGGGTCACGAGCTCGCGCATGTTCCTTACTCTCTTTTCTAGGCTACATAACCCAGGATCAGAGTAACCTACAGACATCATAGCAGCATATATATATATATATATATATATATATATATATATATATATATATATATATATATATATATATATATATATATATATATAAATAAGCAGACAGCAAGACCCCCCCATCTGACCAGCATTGGGCCCTCGACCTGTAATCAGCTATCAGAGAGTAATCCATATTGTCTTTCATATAAAGAGGGCCGAGAAGGGAGGAGCTGCTAGCTCCTCTTTAGTCTCACAGTTTTCACAATAAAAGTCCTGAGCCCAGCACAGTTATTAATTATTCGTTATTATTGTTTTACATAGTTAGTAAAGTCTCTCCTAGATGCTCAGGTATATGGTTTATTAATTCAACAATATCGGATCGGTAAACAACGGATCGGTGCATCCCTAGCTCACATATGGCATATTGATGCATATTGTTGGGAGATCCCAGACTTTATTCCCCCAGAATGCCACTGCCGTCCAAGGCCAGAAGTCCAAGAGAGTATTATTAGCCACACTCTCTCCCCCTCTCTCTCCATCTCTCTCTCTCTCTCTCTCTCTCTCTCTCTGGGTGGGTAGGATGGCCCTCGGTCACCCTCCGTCACTCAGCTTGGTGCTAGCCAGCGTAGTCATCTGTTAGCTGACATTAGAGTACCGGCAGTTAGTGTTCTCCTCCAAGCAGACTTAGCTGTCCAATGATGTCACATCAGCGGCAGATCGAAGAGAAGCTGCTGGCCGGCTTCATGTGACATGAGAAAGCATATGCTAGCATTCACCCACCCAGTGCTGGTGGCATCTTGTTATACAGGCGCTTCTAGCTAGTGGGTGGAATTGGACAGAGCTAAATTGGGGGAGGGAAAGAAATAATAGGCTTAAAAATGGAGCAATGCCAGGAAGGGCACAGTTTTTGGTACCTTCCATTGGGTCCTTTCCCCTCTAAAACTCCACAGATCTCTTCAGCAGTTCCAGACGTCTAGACTAAAATCTTAAGCCTTTTGACTATTAATTTTAAGAAATCAGGTCAATCGTATGGGTGAAGGTAGAGAACCTATGTAATCTCTGATAATGTCAATGTAATGTTCTATACCAGTTAAAAGTTCTAATTTCCAAGTCATTTATTGGAACCCCTGACCATTAATACAAATAAGCAATACAAATAAGCCTCAACTGTATGTAAATAATTGATTGTATGCTGAACGTAAACCTGCACCTATTCTTAACCTTACTCTTGAATCAACTCTAAATCCTTACCCTAACCCTAAAAGAGTAAGGTTAAGTATTAGGGTTAGGGTTAGGGTTACATTTAATAGTCACTCATTTACATTCAGCTTAGTTGCAGTTCAGTTGCAGGTAATGGACGTTCAGTTGAATGTCAGGTGAGCGTCTACGAGGCATCCAAGTACAGTGAGAGCCACTATTTTAAGACCGTCCTAACAGCCAGTGTTTACTTTAAACACTTTTTATTTTTAATAAGGTAGAAGTCTGGAGACAGGGCCATGAGTGGCTTTACTGAGGAAATGATGTCTCAAGGATTTCAGCACAAAGAAGTAGTGATAAGACACTTGGGCCAAGTGGGCCAGTTAAGTAGTGAGTATTCCGGCTCATGAATACTTTAGTATAGTTTTCAACCTGTGATCCAATTCTAGAGATTTACAAATGTCATATTATTGATGTGTAAACTTTTCAAAAACAAGACCAATTTAGGTGGAGATTGGTGGTTGATTGGTTTTCTTTGTCTACATTGATTTATCCAATAAGGACAAATCGATGGTTTGTTTATGGCGCGATTATACAATCCAGCAATATTCCATAGACCACAGTGGAATTTGTTTGTCTTTTTAAACATATAATTCTGGATCAATTCTTGTGGGATGTGGAAGCTTTGTGGTTCATGAGTGGCAAAACCATGAGTGCTTTAGGTTATAATTCCCTGATTGTTCCCTGAACACATATCATGAAATACAATATTATATTAAGTTATAAACGCACAGATTGTCTGAAAAATATAAAAATTACTCTCAATTATTCTCACATGCTGAGCTGACAGGTGGGAGCATCCTGTGGGATTACACTGCTAACTTTACTGCTGTTTTAAAGCAGGCCGTTTGGTGAAACATTCAGAAACTGCTGTTTTCTACCCCCCCTGCCACCACCTCTCTATAAACACACTCACAAACACAGCATCTCTCTCTCTCTCTTTCTCTCTCTCTCTCCCCAGGACAGTCTTTAATTACTGAAAGTTAGAATGTCAGCCGGCGCGAGAGGCAATCTCTCCAGATGATGTAAATGTAAATATCAATGTTTAGTCAGGGGAATTAGCCCAGACAGAGAAAATTAACAGTGCATGTGTCCCGACATCAAAGTCTCTCCCCGTCTTTGACAAACACGCTCCAGCTTTGCGGTTAATGGGCTCGCCACGCTGGCGTTCAGCTAAAAAACACGGTGCCAAGCAAAATCCGAGGAGTTTACCGCATTGCTCAAATATTAAATTAAAGTGCGGAAGCGCTCGGTGGCAGCGTTCTCCAGGCCTCGGCCCGTTTTCTCCAAACGCCCGCTTACTCTTTTATTTATTTATTTATTTATTTATTTAAACCGTGTTTGCTTAGTTAAACTGCTGCGCCCCAGCCCTGTGGCATGTGTGTGGAAATGGAATAGAAAAGAAAAAAGAGGGAAACGAGGTGAGGCGCTCCAAGAGATCGAGAGGAAGAGCGGATAAAAACTTCACGTTTTTGTGGGGAGGCAGAGCAGCCGATGCTGATGCCCACATGTAAACAGACCTTTGGCCAAAAGCAGCAGCCGCGAGGGCTTCCGCATAGCGCCTGAGAGAGAGAGGGAGGGAGAGAAACTGCAGGGTTCAGCGTATAAGCTCTTTTCTCCTTTTTTATTTTTTTGCCTTTCCCTTTTTCCCCTTCCTGATCTAATAAGCTGGCAGCGAAAATGCCATCTGTAAAACGCCCATTACCGTGGCTGGCCGCCACGTGCCCAGCAGTGCGCTGCCAGGCCGGGCGTAAATGTCACCCTCCGCTCTCTCCTGAGGAGGGAATGAGGGGATGGAGGGAGGGAGGGAGGGAGGATGGACGACACAAGCCACCGGCTAATCCAATCTTTGCCACTTCATAATCATCATTATTATTCTCTGCTTATTGCGTTATTGCTTACTTTAGCGTGCACTGCTGGCAAACAGAGGGGCCCGCTCTCAGCGTGAAGAGAGGGCTCTGCAGCGCAGCCTCGTCCAGCCCAGTTCGCTGTTCTCGGTTTCAGTGTGTCGTTGACTTCCACTTCACACACCCCAACTTTGTGGATGCGTCATACGTGAGTAACACAAGCGCAAATTTGCTGAAGGAGTTGTGGGGAGTTTAAAAAATGGAACCTCGGGGTTATTGAAGTTATTACTGGACCACTGGTGTCACGACGGTCAACCCAGTAATAGCTGCGATAATAATGATACACTTCAACCATTAGAAAACTCAACAAGTCACAAGTGGCCATCATGATGCTCGTTTGAAGAACATGGGGATCGGGAGAGCCCGTCGATCCTGGTAAGAACCACCGAGCTGGACCTGCAGTTCCACTCAGCCGACTCTCACCAGAAAAAGGGGAACCCCGTCCTTTATATCTTTAACAAAATGAAGAACTATGCGTGGACGGGGGCGGGGCCAACCATTCCCACCAGGCAGTCTTCCCTTGACCCTTAATTCCAGTGGCTGATAACAGCACCCTCAAGAAAAACAAGTTATATAATTGATTATATAAATGTTAGTTTACAGTATTACATAACCCGTGACTTAAAACCACTGTATAGACCTGTTTTAACATATTGCCAATACATTATGACCTTTTACCTTTAATATAAGGTGAACATGGACGCATTATATCCTTATATTCGGATATGTAGACTAAATTAGCATGGTTCCCACTACTTTATAACGCCTTTCATAGTACAAACACCCTTGCAGCCTATCCAAAGGGGTAGGCCTCTTCCTAGTGGTTACATCCCATAACCGGACAGTAAGTTGTTCATACGATACAGTGTGTACTAATTGGATGGAGTGCACCCTAAGGTGACACCTGGGCTTCAGCAGGGCAGAATTCATTCTTATTACATTTGGCCATAAAGTGATGGGGGAACAGGCCACACCTAGTCATGGACAACTGCTTTTCATTCAATTGTGCAATCACTGTTAAACTTGAGGAAATGGGTGGACTTGTAAAATGCCGCTGTAATTCCTAAACAGCTAATGCAATGCAATGCATTTTTGCTAAATGTTTTATTTAGCAGAAATCACACCAGAATTGCTTCATTTCATATCTATTGTGTTGAAGGTAAAATTACAGAAATTGTGTACGTCTGCACTAGACCGTATCAGTAGTCTGACTCATGCACACCTTCTTTTACACAACTCGATATGCATATGCAGTGAAGGGAAATCACACTCATTTTTCTAAATGAATGCATTAGTCACTCACTGAGGTGTAAACGAAGTCATTCAGAGTGGTTTCCATGAAATGGACTCCATCGCATTTCTTTACAGTAGTGCTGGCTTTCATATCCTAAAAAAATGGCCCATTTTTTTTTTTTTTTTTTTTTTTTTTTTTTATGAGGTCTCGGCCCTTGATTAGCGAATCAGGCCTAAGGCTCGTCACCAACTGTAATTAGGACCTGTCAGCAAAAATCAAATTTCCAAGCTTCCTAACTCTCCGACTCTTCAAACCTTGTATACTATCACTCAGCAACCATGGCCCCCTTGAAGCAACTGTCAAAAGCAGTCAGTGATCACAAAGCAAGGGGGAAGGCGATGAGAAGACAGCCAAGTGTTTACAGCATGCAGATTCTGCTGAGTAGAATTCGGGGGAACGGAAGAGGTCGGTTCTCTTGGTGAGAATTATTCATATGCTGGTAGAAAAGACCTCAAAAACCTCCCTGGAACTGCCTAGAAACAACAGGAAGGTTTAGAGTCAGGAGTGGTAAGGCACCGTTCCACTGAGATTGAGTCAAAGCAAACCTTCTATGCGACCTAGTCTCAAAAACGGCAGTTTTAAGACTTGCGCTATAAGCTAGTAATGAGTTTTGGACTGATGAAGACCAAATTGAACCACAATCAGTAAAAGGTATGTCTGGAGAACTAAGTTGGTGCATTTCAGGAAAAGAACACCTTGCTAACTGTGAAGCATGGGGCTGGATGTATTATGCTTTGGGGTTGGGTTGCCAATAACAGCATTGGCAATATTGTACGAGTGAAGTAGGAAGTATGGGTTTCCCAGAAATAGCAGCATATCCTGAAAAAAAGGACGACCCGAAGAGACCCAAACCTCACAGTCCCCTTACCTAAACATGGGAAGTCATTGATAGACAGACCTTAAACAAGCTATGCCTACAAGACAACCCAAGAATATATCAGAACTATGATGCTTTGGGGTTGTGTTGCCACTAACGATATTGCATTGGCAATATTGTACAGGCGAGAGGAAAATAGCAGTAACCTCAACAACAGAATAATGATGAAGATCCTTCTGAAGATCCAGAAACAGAAGCTTTGAAATGGCCCTCGCAGTCCCCTGACCGAAACATCGTAGAACATTTGTGGATGGACCATAAAAAAGCTATGCACTGTAGACAAAGCAAGAATCTCTTGGAACTAAAGGCCTTCTGAAAAGACCAGCACAAAAGATTCCAACTGCAAAGAACTGAAAGACTTCTAGCTGGCTCCAAACAGTGATTTCGGCCCGAGGAGGTGTTTCTAAGTCTTGTAAACACCCCCTTAGAATTATTTTTACAGCTTTGGCTCAAGGACAAAATACATCTTGAGCCCAAACCAAAAGCCAAACACTGATGATAAAATCTGCTAATATGATCAAATTACCCAAGCGTAGCTTAAAGTTCTGCAGACGTCCTCCTTTGAGTCAAGTGAAGCGTTTAAGGGAATCCTAAAGGGGAGAAAAAAAAACTTGTCATGACCTCTTAAGAATGCCCTTCAAAAAGGTGGTGGCTATTACCCCAATTCCAAGTGCAGAGGAGACATGTGGGAATTCTTCTTTTCCAGAATGTGAGCACATCCGAGCACAGTAAAGCTATCTTGCACCCCCAGGAGAGGAGATAAGGGTTAGATTATCCTCTGAAGAGAGTTGACTTCGCTCTTTATCCTGACATACTAATCTGATCTCAGAGCTAAGGGCTCTTGTATGTAGTCCCCACCACCCCCCCTCCCACCCAACACTTTGAGAGCGGTTCTGCTGTGTCTGCCATAACGAGTCGCCTCTGAAGTTTGCTATATAAAAAAAGGTATGATTTTACTAGATCAGCACAGTAGAGGCAGGTATAGAAGCCTCGGCTGTGAGTGTGCCACGGTGTGTGCTGTCTTTGATCTCTCCTACCCGTGATGCTGACGTGATGGAGAGCTGAAGCGCTGTGAGCAACTTCTGACAACTGCATTTCTGTTCATTTCATGAATTCATGGATCATCTAAAGGCTTTGTTGTGGAAGACTGTATATTAGGGCTGTGCAGTAGACCAATCGCTAATCACTACTGTGATACCGGTCATTAGAGAAGTGTACAATATGTCAACTTGTACACTTCCAGGCCTGTGGTATTCCAGGTAGTTTCCATGGTGTCACTAAGTGGTTGCCATGGTTTTACAGGTGGTTGCTATGGTGCTACTAAGTGGTTGCCATGGTTTTACAGGTGGTTGCTATGGTGCTACTAGGTGGATGCTGTGGTATTGCAGGTGGTTACTAAGGCGCTGCTAGTTAGTTGCCCTTATATCACAGGTGCTTTTGAAGATGTTGCCGAGTGGTTACTAGGTGGTTGCTAAGTGGTCATCATGATATCCCAGGTGGTTTTGAAGATGTTGCTGTGGTGTTGCTAGATGGTCACTGTGGTGTCCCATTTGGTTTCTGAGATGTTGCTAAGTGGTTGCTATAGTGTTGCCAGGTTGTTGCTAAGGCGTTGCTAATTGGTTGCCCTCATATCACTGGTGATTGCTATGATGTTGTTCAGTGGCTACTTGCTATGGTGTTGCTACGTGGTTGCTATGGTGTTACAAGGTGATTGCAAGGGTATTTCAGTCAGTGGCAATGGTGGTGTTTAGGATGTTAGGAGCTGGTTGCTAGGTGGTTGTCAAGTGGTTGCTGCGGGGCCAAGTGCGGTTGGTTGGGTCATTTTATTATGAGAAGGGTGCCAAAACCTTTGCAACACGTGCAGCCTTGAGGTGGATGGGCTGCAGCAGCTACACCAGCTTCTGCAGTGGGCACAGGCTCGCCAAACCTAGACTGTTGATGATTGGACAAAAGCAGCTTCCAAAGCTCTTAGAATACCAGCAGAAATACTTTTATTTAGAATTGTTTTATTTAAAACATCAAAACATATCATAACAGTTTGAGTGATAATTTTGCATTTTCTTATATATGAATATGTCAAGAATTCTTTATTTGACTTGTCTCAAACTGAGCTAGAGTAAATTACGCCTCACATGTGGGACCTGCCTGCTCATTGGACTGCTTTGTTCTTAGAGACTGAAGCCAGCTTTGGAGGTGAGAATGGAGGTGAAAATGGATTAAGTGTCCTGGTAACATGAGAGAGCGGGAGGTGTGGGGTAGAATTATTAGAGGAAGCGCAGAATAGATTATAGACCGACGGCTCGGGTGAACGTAGAGCTTGCATGCCTCCGTCACGTAAGACTGATGATGGACACATGATATGCAGATACAAAAATAACATCACACAACGTGATATTTGCTCAGATTTGATTTTCTGAGCTTTGATCAGTAGTGCCAGCGTAGTCGGGGCGAGCTGGTTGAGACTGGAACTATGACTACATCAAACAGAAACTTTTTCCAACCATTGATCTACACTATATGTCCAAATGTTTGTGGACATTCCTTCTAATGAACGCATATAGCTCCTTTAGGTTGCACCCATTACATTCTCAGAGGAGGTGGGTCTTCAGTCTGCGTTTGAAGACAGAAAAAAGCCTGGACGCTTGTCTTCCTTGAATCTTAACGGATGGCGAGTTGAGCCGAGCCGTACTTGAAGCTGGAAGGGCTCTTGGCGATGGTCAAAAGCCGATCTGCACCATCAAGTACGGAGGGGCTGGTCCAGTCTTGTCTTTGTAGGCCAGCATTAGGGTTTTGAATCTGTGCCAGTGAAGAGAACGCAGCAGCAGAGTGACCTGGCTGAACTTAGTTAACCACAAAGGCAGGATACAGTTATTTTTGTTTGTTTGTTTGTTTTTTTAATACCCTTGATTTCAGAAGAAACAATGAACGAGCAGGTGTCCCAATACTTTTGTCAATATAGTATATCGTATATGCATCGCTAAAATATTGTTAAAAGTGACAAGAAAGTCAGTTCTCAACATAGCGTTGTGGTCCGACGACTGGGTCTGAGAATCTCTGAAACAGCCAGTCTTTTGGGGGGGCTTCTGGTCCAAAGAGGGACAAATCTAACCCCTGCCCATCCTCCAAAGCACCTACAATGACTCGCATTCGTCTGGACCGAGCCTTGGAGCAGTGGAAGAGGGCCGCCTAGTCTGATGAGCCCTGTTTTCCTTAACATAACTTGAATAGGCGGGCCCACATGCACCGGTTACCTATAGTCCGCACTGGGCCTCGTCACTGACTGCACAATGCTCTCAGAGGAGTGCGGTAGCGGACGTCCGAATGAGTTCCTCAAATTCACAGGCAGTCATAGAGAGAGGCTTATGAAAGTTTGAGAGCTCAGGCATGTCAGTTCCCCTGCTCTCCGCCTTGTGTGAGGCCCAGAGGAGAAATGGCAAGGGGTCGTGTGCTTCTTCTCGCCACAGGCGGAGGCGAGGCTGAGCAGTGGAAACTTTTACGGGGCGCGTTTAGAAGGGCCGCTGGAGTGATAATGCTGGAGTAGACGTTATTTTATTCATACTGGCGCTCTTTCGCTCTCTGCACGGTGCCACTCTACATCAGGAGAGATTACTGTCAAAGCCATAACCTCAACTAACTGTCACACCTACGCCTCCATCTACCCTGAAAACCTCTACGTGTTCAATTAAAAAGCCTCTCCCTCTCTCTCTCCCTCTCTCTCTCTCTCTCTCCCGCTCGCATCTACACAAACACACATTTACAGCTGCCAATCAACATGGCATTAGAATCCCGTCACCAAACACCAGATCGTTTAAAAATGCTGCCTATGCACGGCTGCAACCTCACCGGCATCCTTTCATCCACGTTTTTACTCATCTCTCCATCCCTACACTCTGCTGGTTCCCTGAGAGAGAGAGAGAGAGAGAGAGAGAGAGCATATTGTAGCTGTTGTGAGTTAGTAATGGTGTGAACTGATAGATGACAGATTAAGGTCAGCCTGTTTTCAGTGGATGTTAATTTGACTGGAGGTATGTGTGCTGGTAGGTGTGCTGGATTATGAGAGGGACTTTGAGGCCCGGCTACATGTGTTTTTAGTTTGTTTGGGGTCCAAACTGCGTTACACCACGCAATTTGGACCCCAATTTTAGCTCTGACTCTCTGAGACTCTCTGGCTGAGTCTGGTTGGTAGTCTGCAGATTTTTCGCCTCCCTATTACATTTTGGACCAGTCAGAGCCTATCAACCGCCATCATTCCAGAGAACACAGTTCCACTGCTCTACAGCTCAATGCTGGGCGGCGCTATACCCCTGGCATTAGGCATGGCGTTATACCCTATGGCATTCATGTTTATCTGCTCCAAGAAGTCCTGTTCTATTGGTCTATACGTCTCTACAGAGAAGTATGTGTGTTAGTGATATGGAAGGAAGCCTGAACTCACTGCCCCCACTCAGTCAGCTACAGTAGACAACACTGTGGTCACTTGTGCCTGGTCCTCGTAATAAACCGAGATTGACACTTCTCAGCAAGTGCTGGCAGCATGAATTCATAATGAATAATATTTAACAAATTCCAGCCAGCAGTCTCGTACGAGTCGGACGACTTGAGAAGCTACTGTATGCTTCTGCATATGCATAAGAAATTGGTTTCATTAGAAGTGAGGGGTCCTTTACTTAGGGGATGGACAGGCCTGTGAAGGCTAAAAGAGATGGAGGAAGAGATGGAGGAAACCTCTGAAAACATCACGTCTCCTGAACATCGTAAAGTTACTCGCTCATGCTGATCGTCTCTTTTCTCCTAAGGGGGGTTTCCAGAGGAGGATGGGTCTTGGTTCCTCCCAAGTTTTTTCCTTGCCACTGCCACCACTGGCTTGCTCACAAGCGAATTTCATTAGCAGTAAGCTGTGGTCATCATACAACATAACGGTCAAGGATTATTCCATGACCAGCATTGAGTTTCTTTAATTACTAAGGAATCGGCTAATGTTTATATCCAGCGGTTCATAACTCAAAAACTCTGACCTAATACAAAGCCCGTAGAGCCCTTCTCTGCACCTCCATATCAACACACAGAACATCACAAGCCAAGCCGAGCTTATCTGCCGCAGCCGTTTCGGAAGGCCATCTCAGCAGTGGTGTAACTGTCATGTCCGAGCAGGCGAGGAAGCTCTTTAAGGGCGGCTGGTAATGATTTTAATTAGCGATGGGGTTTCGGGAAAAAAGCAGAGTGAATCACGGTGCTGCGGGGGGTGTGTGGGGGTGTGTGTGGGGGGTGTTTGCTAGCCTTTATGAACTTACGGTGGGAAAAAAAACAATTGTTTAATAATTGAACTGCCCTCACCTCGCCTCAGAACCTCTGTGCGCAATTACGGCGCCTGAGTTTGTCTACAAGCAACAAACACGAGAGGAATTAAAAGCAGCTATTACAGATCCTATGTGTAACTCCGCTCCACCGAGGAGCTCCTGCTAAACACACACACACAATCACACGCTCACATGCTCACATGCGTGGCTGCTTTACCGAGGTTCGAGGTTGATGGACGCTCATCCTGGTTCTGTCATCCCTAATCTGCTGAAGCTCTCCCTCCGCTTCCTTTCTGCTGCATCCCTCCACCCTCTAGCTCTCCCTCTCATCTTCCCACTTCTCACTGAGTATAAAAGTCAGCACTGGTATGATGTGTCCGATGATACCTTCATGTCATCGCACTGTGTAGTTAATGGTAGAAACACCAGCAGACTTTCATCACTGGACCCCTTAGACCACTACTTATGGACTTACTGATAGCGACGCGATATCCTTCAGCCATTAGCCTACTTCAGAGCTCCAGTCTGGCTTAAGATACGGCGATAGTAAACAAGCAAATGACTGTAATCACTATAAAATGATGATGATTATGATAATCATCCACCGACAGGTGAAGTGAGTAACATTAATTATCTCGTTACAGTGGCACCTGTCAGGGGCAGGGATCGGCTATATAAGGCAGCAGGTGAACACTCCGTTCTTGAAGGTGATGTGTTGGACGCAGGGAAAATGGGAAGGCGTGAGAATCTGAGCGACTTTGACGAGAACCAGATTGTAAGGCCAGGCGACTGGGTCAGAGCATCTATCTCTATCTCAGATAGAGATATAATTGTTTGTCAATATTGCTCTTAAATGTCGACACTGAAAACACGACTACGTTTGTGCTTCTTCCTGTTCTTCTCGGAAGTTGGATATCGGAGCTGGGAATGACGTCTCCACATCTTTCCAGTTAAACATTATTTCAAGACATTTCCTAAAAAACTGTCAGCTAAAGATTTCCGTGTTTACCACACCTTGTTTGACAAGCCTTTACCAGTGTTTTATGGCAAATCTAACCAAAATATGTCCCAGCATTGTTAGCATTGAGCAGGGTTGGTGAGGCTGTCCCGACTTTCCAAGTGGGAACGGTCCCACTTGTGCTGCCGTTCCAGTCAAAATTTCCTATTTGAAATCTGACAAAAATCTGACATCCTGGTACAAATGGAATGCAACATAATATTTTAAACCAACGCATCGTCTGTATCATGGAAATGTTCAGTTCTTTAAAAACTGTAGATTTTTATAGTTTTTAAGTCTGTGAAACACAATAACTGTCATGGCTGGTTAGGCCAGACACCAAAAGAAGGAACACTCGCAGAGAAGGATCCAATGCAAGTACTTTTATTAACAGAAAAGGGGTGGGTGCAACACAGTGGGTAAACTAAAGCAAGCAATGTAAAACAACGTAAACTTGACAACTAAAACGGGCAAACACAAAAGCACACCTGAGACCGGGGGGGCTCGGGGAGCTGAGCTGGGTGAGCTGGTGAGGGAGAACTGGAAACAATACAAAACAACCTACCACGCCATGCCCGGGGAGATTTCAGAGGAAACTAAGGACAAGCGTGAAATCACGCAGAGATTACACAAACTAGGGGGGGGGGCTGGGGAACCAGCCGCTGAACCATAAACGGCTAGGCCAACCAAACCTGTATACGCGAAGTGGAAGAGGGTCGCCTAGCTGGAGCGAGAGTCGTGGATATATCCAGGGAGCGAGCGAAGGTGCCTCGCAAAACTCGACACTAGAAGCAAGGTCCGCTAGTGGACCCGAACTGTGAACAAACCGTGATCTGAGTCACGAGCCTCTCGGCTACCTCGAGGCTCTGAATCTACAATTCTCGGTGAGGAGCTCTCATTACTAAACAAGATATGACATGATTAACAAAACCAGGAACGTGAGACGACAACCGAACTGAACCAAACACATGAACATGAACAGAACACTGAACCGACACATTGAATCTACAACTGAAACTCAACAAAAGGGAGTCTGCGGGCTGCGGCTCGAGTCCGCACCGGGGGCGGGCATGATGACGCGGACCTGACGATAACATGCTTTTTCTCATTAACAATACACAATTGCTTGCTACATGTCATCATTCGACTTCGTTCCGAGGTGTTTAAATAAATAAATAAATACATAAATTATAGTGGCTACAGCAGAATCTGATTTTTTAAAAGTTTCCAAACACACAAGGCGTTGAGTACTTAAAATTAGCACGAAACAAAAAGGTGGTTCATACATTGGGCAAAGTTTCAGTCATTCTGAACGATGTGCCGCCAGAATGGCAAACCTCCACAACTGTTGTCTGTTCATGCTGGTAACTGTTGGTAGGGAAGCTTTAGTAAATTCATTGTTTTTGTAGCCACTAAATGCACTCGTTATTAAAGACGATATATACGTCTGACTTTTCAATAAATGCAGGACTAAGAGAAAATATTATTGCTAGAATCTGGGCTGTTAGCCTTGATGGGATATGATCCACGCTGAGTTTCCTGTTTTACGCTTTAATATGTAAACCTTTGTTTACCCTTTGTTTAACACTGCATGATACAATAACAAATATTTGATGTCAAAATCAAAAAAAAACAAAACATTAAATTTAATTAAAAATTTATCATTTAGATTAATTGACCAATCAATACAATAGTCAATAGAATTATCACTAGAAAAACAATCATTAGTGGCAGCCCTGATTACATATTTAGTTCTTTATGGTTCTTCTTTAACCAAGGATGGTTGATTCTTCAATGGCATCAAACATTTGAAGCACCGCTATTTTTAAGAGTGCACCAACACACTGACCAAACACACCCACACACATAATGGTGGCGGGGTCCTCTTTTTTTCAGCAGGACAGTACGTCCTACCACACTGCGCAGAATTTATGGAATTTAATGATCGATTATCTGTGGGAAAACAAGGCCGGATCCATGGAGGCTGTATCTTGCAACTTGCCGGGCTTAAAGGATCTGCTATCTCGGTGCCAGAGACCACAGGACAACATCAGAGGTCTTGTGGAGTCCATGTCTTAGTAGGTCAGAGCAGTTTTGAAGACACAAGGTGGGCCTATCAATATTAGTCCGGGGGGTTATAATGGTATAATGGCTGATCTGTGTGTATTTAGGTATCTTCTATATTTCTCCAGTTTTTCCTATCATCATTGTAATCGAAAAAATACTATTATTATTATTATCAAGACAGTGGGAAATATGATAATAGGAATTGTAGATCGTCCACCAGACCTCCTCTTTTCCTCCATCTCCTCCTGTCATCACTGTAATCAGGCACATGGTGGGCAGGCTGTTAGTGCAGCATTCTCATTGGTGCTTTCATTTTTAGCCTCTGCTCTCACTCTCTCTCTCTCTCTCCCCCTCGCTTCCATGTTAGGAACCATGGCTAAAGTTGCGATGCACCCACACACACTCAGTCACACATAGACAGACGCTCATATACACACACACACTCACACACACATGCAGTCATAAGCAGGCCTGCTGCCAAGTGCCTGAACCAGCGCTGAAACCTTCACAATTATCACAGTCCTTGTGGCAGCTGGGAGTTGAGCTTGAGGGAGGAGCTAACTGCTAAGTTCATCTAAAATTAAAACACAACACACACTCTCTCACACACACACACACACACACACACATCCATACACTTACAGCACAGTCATGTAGCCTCAGAAACACACAATTACTGCTAATAAGGGAGAAGGTTCTTGTTGAGGCAAAATGGA
Source organism: Salminus brasiliensis (assembly GCF_030463535.1). Lineage (NCBI taxonomy): Eukaryota > Metazoa > Chordata > Actinopteri > Characiformes > Bryconidae > Salminus > Salminus brasiliensis. The sequence goes on along the minus strand of NC_132893.1, from coordinate 17,403,918 downwards.
TCAATTTCACACTCAGCGGGTATGAGAAGAAACAGATGGAGAGAGTGAGAATGAGGGGAAGTGAGGTAGACGGGAGGAAGAAAGAAAGAAAGAAAGAAACGAGGACAGAGAAACAAAAAAAAGAGAGAGCGAGAGACTGTAACGTTTCAACGCACCGTTTCATTCCGGTGAGTTTCTTTTCGAAGCTCATTTACCTCTGCTCATTACAGCGGAGACATTCCTTTCAGAGTTAATGGCCATTTAAATGAGATCCGCCTTAAATAGTGAGTGTTAAAATAGCATGAACTAATGTATTCTCTGCTAATATCCACAATCATAACAGGCCCTGTTCAAGCAAGTGTTAATGTAGCTAGATAGAGAGTAATGAGGAGAGATGACAATGAGACAGTAGGGGGTACAGGTGGAGGTGAGCGAGGGGGATTATCCAATACCAGATACCAGATAATACCAGATTTAGAGCATATTTGGTTTTGTCAGGTTTTTAAACTCAAGCACATCCCTTTACATCCCAGACTGACAGACCACAACGCTGTGTCCATTTTCCGGGAAATATTTTCTGCGTTTTACAGACGCATTCAAATCAGGCTGACCAATCAAAGCTCTATTGTTATGGTTGCAGACCAAACAACTGAGCATCAAGACGCCGAACACGAAAGCTTCTATGATGAGCAGCAACATGCTGACTACAGAAATGCAGAGACTGTATGGCAGGGCGTAGGTGAAAGGCTGGGCAACGACACTGAGAACTTCACAGACACTTTATGGGCCCTATTTCAGCGGGCTTGAGGTCCGTTAACCGTCCGTTAACCGTGCACCATGCAGCTTGATTTGGGGCGTGTCAGTGTGTCTTTGCTGTCATAACAGCAGGAAAAGTGCACCTAGCGTGACTCCAAACATGCAATAGGCATGTACTAAGTCTCTTAATCAATCATGGGTGTGTTTGGGGCGTAATTTGCAGTAAACCAATTAGCGGGTCACTTGCTGTTCCTTTTAGCAGCCATGAGCATCTGACTGTTGACGTCTGACATCTGACCTGTTTTTTCCATTGCCAATATAACAATACGCCAGAAATGTACCTGAACACACCTCATTTCGAGACTGCCACGCCCATCAACGTAGATATTGCATTAGATATTGCGTAGGGTTGCATTAAAGTTCAGAGTTCAGTCGTGTTTAATAGACATTTAGTTGAATGTTAGTGGAATGTCAGATGAGCATCTATAATGGACCAGCCAAATAAAGGGAATGTCCATCCATTTCCTGATATTTACAGTGAGATACATAAAACAACTTAGGTGAGCAAATGTACAGACTCAGATTCTTAGTCCTAATGTTTGCTGAATGCATCAAACTAACCACCCACAGGCATTGGCATCACCAAGCTGTTTAATTCTTCTTTGGTGATACTTCTTCTAGGCTTTTACTGCAGCTTCTTTCTAAGTTGCTTTCTGCTTTTAAGGGTTTCTATCTTTAGTCTCTTCTTCAGGAGGGGAAAAGCATGCCCAATTGGGTTGGGAACTGATGAAGATGGCCTCCTAAACCTTTGCATTTCCCCCAGATGTACTCCTCGGTTGTGTTGGCAGAGGTGTTTGGGTCTTTGTTTTGCTACATGGTTCCTCCCAATTGAATTTGTATTGGATGCATTTCTATTGACAGGCTGTCTGAATTCATTCCTCTGCAACCATCATAAGTTACATCAAGCACAAGTTATTATGTGGAAAGTTGTAGCCACTTTGTCATGGTCTATGAGTAGACTGGTATGGTCACCCTCAGCTGAGAGGACGTTGGTTTGAATAGTCAGGAACAGCCTAAAAATGCATTTAACGCCAAAAGCATGCATTTAAACTCTTCATATCCAGCTTGGCCTTTCAAATGCTCTGCATTCTCTTTCAGATGAACAGCAGGGCGACAGCGGCATTTATTCCGTAGTCTGCTGATGAGGAACAAAGCCACATGTTATACAGAAGAGCGTGCTATTTCTGCTCAGGCTTTAGCCTTGAGATAAGAACTGAAGCAAGCGTGAACAGCTCCCATGCTTAACTGATGCTTATTATGGGAAATCGGAGACGTGGCTGTTAAGGTGCACTGGGGCAGGACGCTGGTGGATCTGCTGCCGCGTTACTGGGGCCTCCTTTCGGAAACACGTTCCATAACAGACTACTGATTTCTGACTGGAAATTATAAACGGGGACTGAAACAATGCGAAACGTTGAGCAAAGTGCAAAAAAGAAAGGCTGGCTGCTGTTTCCATCTGATGAAAGGTCTGCTTTCCACTGCTCACGGACGTGTAGCTTGAAAATCGGTGCTAAGAGTACTGTTTTTATTTCATGCTAAATATAACTGGCTTGCTTTAGACATACACACACAGCCAGTGCAGGGGCGCATTAAAATATTATACCCTGCGCCGGAATACACTCTAAGACACAAACCCACACTGTCTGTGCTAAGTAGGAGTCTAATTAGTGTTGAGGTGGAATTTGCAATCGTCCAAATGACCCAATTACACTGCGCTGCATAAAAGTGTGTGTTATTCTGGCCGTGCGCGGTTCACTCTCTAGATCAGCAATCTGACATTTCACATTCTCGTCAGCCTCCTGTTTTCTTTTACCGATGAAAAAATATATGCTGTTTTTTCTGTGGTTAATTTACAGAAAACTTTCCAATGTGGGATATTGTCTGTGGTACAGTCCAAATCATACAAAAGTATATGCCCCAAAAGGATCCAAAGCAGGACAGCATTGCAGTAGGCAGCAGGGCAGTGGAGAGATTGGTCAGGCTGGGCCGGGACTCCTAGAAAGAAAACCGAAAGCAGGAGAGCATGTACCAGGGGCTAGGCAGGCAGCAGCACCCATCTCTCATCAGCATCAAGCAGACAGCAGAGGTCAGTGCAGGACATGAATGAGAGAAGAAAGGAGAAAAGGAAGAGGGGATTTAGTGATGGGTCTGTAAAGGAAGTAGTTTAGAAAGACTACAGCAGTATTGCTCAGAACCTTGTAACGTTTTTTGCAAGTTTTGTCTGTGATTAATTTACAGAAAACTTTGCCAATGTGGGACATTGTCTGTGGTGATCATGATTGACTACAGCCTTGATTGAATAAGTCCTTATAGGCAAGTCTGTGGCCAACTTTGCAATGTAGCTGGGGCAGTTATTTCAAGACAGTCATTCGAGACCAGGCTTCTTTCTTTGTGAATGTGAAGAGACAAAAACAATAATTTGTAGCATTTGGCTCAAAAATGTCCCAAAAACTTTTTTTCAGCTTGTTCTGCACTTGAGGGGGTGGGGGGGGGGTCCTCTGCTTGCGGCATGACCAGTAATCTGATTGTGCCGCAAGCAGTTACGTCTGACATACATTATGTTATTTGTTCAGTCTGTGAGTGTTCCTAATGTTTACCCAAGCGCTATATATTCAGGAGGTTAGATATGATAATCTGCTTAATGATGGTAGGTTTGAAGCTAATTACAAGCCATGATTACCTGTCAGGACATTTCATGACTAAAGATGGGAATAAGGGCATTTGCCCTGTGGGGGCAACAGATGGGAAGAGATGAATGAGACCATGAGAGGAAGAGGCTTTTGTGTGTGTGTGTGTGTGTGTGTGTGTGTGTGTGTGTGGTGTGTGTGTGTGTGTTGTGGTAAACTAATCACACCTGTAGTCAGAAGGATGTGCAGAGCAGCCGTCAGTCAGAGAGACGCCAATCACTGGGATTTCACAGCTGGCTGGGTTTTTGATCCCACACAAAACTACACAGCGGCCTACGCTCCTGGATTTAGGAAATAGGAAAACGTGTGAGTGTTTGCTGAGCGGGTTTGTCCGTCCGTCCGTCCGTCCGTCCGTGTGTGTGTGTGTGTGTGTGTGTGTGTGTGTGTGTGTGTGTGTGTGTGTGTGTGTGTGTTTGTTCGAGTGTGTGAGGAAGCAGTGCTTTCAGTGCTTTTCATTGTCCTCTGTGAAACCATCTGGATGTATGATGTATATAATTTGGATTGTATTATAAAAGCATATATAAAACCAAGTCCAAGGTTCAAGTCTCTTTCGAGCCAGCTGAAAGCAACAGTGGCAAGGAAAAACTCTGGTCGACAACGGATAGCACAACAAGATGGACAAAAACTAGAATCAGTGCGAGGATCCAAAGCCGGACAGCATTGCAGTGGGCAGCAGGGCAGTGGAGAGCTGGGTCGCGCTGTGCCAGGACTCCTAGAAAGAAAGCAGAAAGTGGGAGAGCCTGTACCAGGGGCTAGGCAGGCAGCAGCACCCACCCATGGGTGGCCTCTCATCAGCATCAAGCAGACAGCAAAGGTCAGTGCAGGACATGAATGAGAGAAGAAAGGAGAAAAGGAAGAGGGGATTTAGTGATGGAGTACAGCAGTAATGATCAGAACCTTGTAATCTTGTGTAGTACAGAACAACGACATCTGAAGTCTGTAGTGGAGGATTAACCGAAAGCTTTCACCCATCCAGTACCCTTGTACACTCCTCCCTCTAAAACACAAACACCTTCCAAGGCCAGGAGCTCTCCTCCACGCATCTTATGACTCTCTCAGCCTTGTCCGTTCTAGCCTGGCTCTGTGTGTGTGTGTGTGTGTGTGTGTGTGTGTGTCTCTTTGGGGATTGGGGAAGAAGCTGTTTCTGAGTGAAGTATGAGGCTAATGGCTGCGTTTGGCCATTTCAGTCCGCAGCTGTACACTATAGGAATCCTCTTGGGAACGGGCCGAAGAACGTACAAATGTTTCTGTCAAGGCAGAGAAGTGCTGGGGGAGTTGAGGTGGTGGGCAACATCTCTCTCTCTCTCTCTCTCTTTCTCTCTGTGTTTCTCTAACACACGTGCTGTCAAACACACAAACGTGCATCAGTGCTGACTTAGCTTAAACACTGGGTGGGCATGCTTTATTAGCTTTATTAGTAATTACTCATTTAGCAATAATGTTTATTAAAACCTATGTAGTGATGGCTTCTCTACGGCCCCGCCGTTACAGTGTATATGGGAAGAGGCCCTCCCATCGGCCTGGTGCTTTTACTGGAGCTGTGCACCTTTACTCATCATCATTTCGGGTTTAGCTTCATTGTCCTCCTTTTTCACCTCTTTGGCTATTGGGTAGATTTGTGCAGTAACAACATGGTATACTGTGGTATTTCAAAATTCTGTTGTCTCTATCTAGTAAATGGCCAAGAAAGGCTCATTAATTCATGTGTATTTAAAAGGGGCTGTGAAAACAAAAGAATGGGCTCATGGGTTGCGCAGGGGGCTGCTGTGATATGCCTTCAAAACTTTTCAGGTTCTCTCCAACACCCTATGCCTTAACTCTTTCGCAACCAAGTCGTACTCTGTTTCAGTCCCAGTCGTTTTTTTTTTTTTTTTTTAAAACCTTTAGCTTTGAGTGGAGCCGACCAGACTGGAGCCAGAAACGACTGAGCGCATGGAGCAGTTACGTTGTGGTAATGAGAAAAAGCTTTATTATTTGAACTGAAGTGTTTTAGAGACCATAAAAAAAACATTAAAAAATATTGTCGCCTTAAAATACTGATGTAGACGCAGATTTTTAGCACTAGCGCCATCGACTACGCCGGCTACAGTGACTAATAGTGGCAGCCCTAACTGGATCAAATCTGTTTTGATAGAAAAAGGCAACATGCCTTTGAAGTGGTGGATGCAGCAGTAGTGCCATATGTTTAGAAATGCAATGCAAAATTCAGTCTGCCCTTTCTTCTCTTGTTTTAATCTCAACAACATCCATCATGACACCATGATAAACTTAATGTCCGAAACCCCACCTGTGCACCCACACTCCTAGACACTTAAAGTTTGAAAAACACACAGTCGATTGATGGATGCACACAGAGTGTCATTGACATACGAGGCAAAGCACTTGCAGCTCAAAAGCCTACAATAGCTTAACAAGCAGCCATCACACCCCCTCTCCATTAGTCTTTACATGTAGGCTGAAAGGCCTGTCCAGCGCTATGGTGTCACTGCCAATCTGCTGTTCTTCTCATCTGTCATTCTTTGTCTCTGGGCTAGACAGAACAGTGCGATCGTGAGCAAAGTGACCAGGAAAGAGGAGGAGGAGGAATAGACAGCTTTCCATGAAATTCCCATATGAGCCCATTTTTGAGATTGGAGAGCCTCAATGCCGGACAAGTGAGTGTCCATCACACTAGCCCACATCCTACATGTCTTTCATTCAGTCTTTCGTTCAGCACAAGACTGTACTGTACTTTCTGTATGGGGCTGCACTGATACTGAACAGCTGGGTCAATAGCTATGGTGGATACGTAACTCCTTGTGGTGGAAAATAATACACTGGCTGACGCTATGTTGCACAGTCCAAACTACACCGGAGCAACTCTGAAACTTGAATGTAGTGTCCAGTCCTGCATTTTGCGCCTTCACTGATATCCTCAATGTGAACAGAAAAAAAATCATAGGCCTAATCTCTGAAAATGCTCAAATCATGGAAGCTTATAAGCTTATGTGGGTTGAGTACGGGAGTCGAGTCTTACATCTCTAAGTTGAAGTTCAGATCTATGAGGTCGCATCTCAAGTCTCTGAAGCACGAGTCCAAGTAAACTTTTGTGTCTTTGGGTTGAGAGTTCAAGTTAAGTCCTGAATCTCTGAAATGCTAGACAGAGTTTTGAGTTTTTGGACTGGGGTCTGAATCTGCGCTGAGTCTCAGGTCTCTGGAGTTTTAAGTCTTTGGGAGGCTAGTTTGAACCGAGTCAAACGTCTCTGAGTTTCTGGACGAGTCAAGTTTTGAGTCTTTGGGAGGCCAGTCCGAGTAAAGCCTTCAGTCTCACAATTGCTAGTCAGTCAAGTTTTGAGTCTTTGAGATTCTAGTCTAAAATAAGTCTCAAGTCTCTGAGTTTGTAGGCTGCGTCATGTTTTTAAGTCTTTTTAGGGACTAATCTGGGTTGAGCCTCAAGTCTCTAAATTGCTAGTGCAAGTTGAGTTTTGAGTCACTGTCTCTAGTCTCTAAGCTCCTAGTCCAAATTAAGCTTTAGTTCTTCAGGGTGTTAGTCTGGGTTGAGTCTCAAGTTTTTGATTTGCTAGTCTGAGTCAAGTTTTGAGTCTTTGGGAGGCCAATCCGAGTAAAGCCTTCAGTCTCACAATTGCTAGTCAGAGTCAAGTTTTGAGGCTTTGGGATGCTAGTCCAAGTTGAGTTTTGAGTCACTGTCTCTAGTTTTAAAGTTGCTAGTCCAAATTAAGCTTTAGGTCTTTAGAGTGTTAGTCTGAGTTGAGTCTCAAGTTTTTTACTTGTCAGCAAGAATAAAGTTTTGAGTCTTTTGGAGTGCTAGTCCAAGTTAAGTCTCAAGTGCTAGTCCGGGTTGAGTCTCAAATCTCTAAATTGCTAGTCCAAGTTGAGTTTCGAGTCATTGTTCTTGAGGTGCTAGTTTGAATTGAGCTTTGAGTCTTTGGGTGTTGGTCTGTGTTAAGTCTGAAGACTCTGAATTGCTAGTCCAAGTAGAGTTTTGAGTATTTTGGTTGCCAATCCAGGTTAAATCTCAGGTCTCTGAGTTTCTAGTTGAGTTATGAGTCATAGTCATAATCCAAGTTGTTCGGGGGCTAGTCCGGGTTAAGTCTCTGAGTTGGCTGTCCTGGTTGGGAAGTCTTTGGGTGCCAGTCTGAATCAAGTCTCAAGTCTTGAGTCTCTAAATTGCTAGTCCAAATAAAGCACGTGTTGAGTAGAGACTTGAGTCTCTTGGGAGAAAGTCAGGGTCCTGAGTATTCAGTTGAGCTTTTTTATTTAGTCTTACTGTTAGCTGCAAGCATGGCGTTGTACTAAAGCAAATCCAACCAAAAACAAAATAATTGAAAACCCTTCAGTCTGAAGGTCAAAACAGAACCGCTACACTCTGTACATTCATGTTTAAAAGAAAGAAGCAAAAGAACTGGCTAGCATAAGCACTGATCAAGCTAACATTTTGCTAGGCTTTAAAGAAATCTGCAGTTTTAAAGAAACGGCCATGTTTTAAAGTGATCTGCAGCTTATTATAACCTCAGACAGATTAGCTGAAAAGACTGCATTTACTGCATATAGCGCTTTGGCATGTCCACACAACTGAAGGTTTTTCTATAATGAAAGCCTCATTATTTAAAAGTCACATAAAAACTGGTGCTACTGTGAGCTGCGGGAGAATGGCATTGCAGTAATGACTGCTCATACTCAGTAAAACCGCCAGGCCTACACATCAGGTTGAAAATGAATGCTTGGCAGTAAGTCTTGTGTAAAATGTAAGTGTAAAATATATCGATTTTTTTTTTCTCAGCATGACAAAAACCGTGGAAAGCTCACCAATCTACACCTTTCCTTTTGGTTGTCAATGACGGTATGTGGACTCCATGGTGGGGCCCTTCAGATTCTAAAGAAATGCCCATTTCCAAGGCCTTCAGCTAGGACACAAATATCACAGCTAATCCAATGAAAGCACAGCAGGATTTGTACTTTCTGCCCCAGCTGAAAACAAATCCACATCTCACAGGACAGAGGACACCTGATACAGTTCTACAGAGCCGTCATTGAAAGCATCATTACATTGTCTATTATCATCTGGTTTGGTTCTGCTTTTGCCCAGTTGAAAAGCACATTTCAGCGAGTCATTACGTTTAAAATTGAATTTCCATGGCACTGTTCAAAAAATGAAAATGCCTTTATTGTATCATGGCTGTGGACAAAAGGTTAAAAAGCCTCCCCGATGTGTTTCGGCACAGGCTTTTCAACCTTTTGAGGAGGCTTTTCAACCTTTTGTCTGCAGCAATGATACAATATAGGTTTTCATTTCTAGAACAGTGGCATGGAAATTCATTTCTGTATCCCTCTTTATGAAGCACCTTCATTTGACACTCGATAGCCCCTTTGGCAGCGCTGAATTTTTAGGGTTATGGAGTTTGAAGGTCAACATTGATAACCTCTAACAATCCTGGAATATTGAAGTTTTCCGAGACTACTGCAGACTCCGGCACACCCAGAACACCAACTGTTCCCGTCACGTTTACCTCTGACAAATACTTTGACTTTGGCATATACTTTAAATCCACTCATATCAAAATCGGCCAGACGCATTTTTTTTTTTTTTTTTACGGCAATTCAAAGCTTTTAGAAGGCTTTAAAAATGTTAATATTTATATAGCAGTGATACATTGTGCATGTCTACATACCTACCTTTGTATCTGCACATTACATATCATCGAAACTTTAATGATGACTACTGTCAATTGTGTTCTGGGCTGCTGATTGGAATTAGATTGTAAAATGTAAGAATATGAGAGAGCTGTCTGCCTTAAAAGGTCTTACTTAAATTATGTACTGTACTGTAAATGGTCTCTCTCTATCTCTATCTCTCTCTCTCTCTCTCATATATATATATATATTAGAAGAATTGCCAGATTATGGCAGGAAGTGAAGGCAGGTGATTTCCAAAAACATATTTTTTTATTTTAATTTAACTAGCAATTGAACTGGTTTCATTCAGGTAATACAAAAAAAGTAAACAGATAAACAATCTTTCTGGATGTTTTTATCTTTTTTAATCAGGTCAAATCGCAAAAACACTTTGACCTGTTCCTCTTTTTTTTACTGATCTTCAAAATGAATAATTAGAGCATGCCATGCCCAACAACTGAACTGCAAAACTATGCAGATTAGAGGAAAGTAAGAACAAAGATTAATCTAACTGGTGCAAATCAAAAAAAGGTAGTAGTATAGCATCCTTTGAGTTGGCACTTTTTTAAGTATAATGAGAAACCAGCTTTTGCATGCTTCTTTAAATAAGAGAGTTCAATTTGTAGTAAATTACATGTACTACTACATACTATTATTTCTCAACAGGACATTCATTACTCAGTCCATACGGTCAATATATTGTCAATGCCATTTAAGTCTTAAATATATAAAATAGCAGCTTTACAGGAGAATTTAAAAAAACCTTTCTAACTTTTAATTAGAAGTTACATTGTACAAAAGATTTTTTAAGTGATTTGGGATCATTTTGATCTTGAACTTACGATGAACTGGCATTATGTTGGTCTTTTCTCTGAAAAGATTTCTCCATAATTTTCCTCTGTTGTATTTAAGTTGGAAAGCACTAAACTTGGCCTATGTGACATCAGCTCAACTGACAAACCAACCAGCAATCTGTTTACATCACCTAATTCAATAAAGAAAATGCCTTCTGTGCTCTCAGCCTCTTTGCTAAGATTTGAACTGCATGCAGCAGCCAGCTTTAACTCCACTAATTCATCCAATTTGCTTCCCCAGCAAACAATAACAAAAAAAAAATGCACCAACACCATCATACCGACCACACACTTGCTGGCTTAAGCTGCCTCCATGTTTGTGTGCTAATTTAAGCGTAGTGCTCAGCATGCACTCCTATGAGGTCTTTCCCTCGTTATTCGCTAAAACAGTGCTGAACGTAACTCGTAGCATGCTGTGAGAAGTGCACGGCAAACATTTTGTTTATTTCTTTGCTATTATATTTAAAAAATATTTTACGTCAGTCACATCAAGTGAATAAATGAATCATGAAGAGTCATGAAGTGTCACCAATTATTCTGCAATCTACCATGCCTGCACAGTTCTGAGCAGGCAGCAGCTCACGATTTTCTTTTTAGAGAATTCACCTACGATTTAACTGCATTGATATAAATATTAGTATTTCTTTACATAGATGGTCTATTATAGATGCCTCGTAGATGCTCACCTGACATTCAGCTGAATGTCTGTTATTTGCAACTGAACCCTAAGTTGAATGTAACCCCGCCCCTAACACAAACCCAAGCCTTATCCTTAACCTAAACATTAAATCTAACCTTAAACCTAACCCTTACATTGACCTTAAGTTTAGATTTGAGGTTAAGGTTAGGGTTAGGTTTTAGGGTTGACTCAAAGGGTAGGGATAAGGTTAGGTTTTAGGGATGATTTAAGGGTAAAGTTAAGGTTAGGTTTTAGGATTGATTTAAAGGGTAGGGTTAGGTTTTAGGGTCGATTCAGGGGTAAGGTTCGGTTTTAGAGTTGATTCAGAGGTAAGGTTAGGTTTTAGAGTTGATTCTTGGGTAGGGTTAGGTTTTAGGGTTGATTCAGGGCTGAAGTTAAGGGTAGGGTTAGGTTTTAGGGTTGACTCAGGGGTAAAGTTAGGGTTAGGTTTCAGGGTTGATTCTTGGGTAAAGTTAGGGTTAGGTTTCAGGGTTGATTCTTGGGTAGGGTTAAGTTTTAGGGTTGATTCTTGGGTAAGGTTATGTTTTAGGGTTAATTCTGAGGTAGGGTTTAGTTTTAGGGTTGATTCTTGGGTAGGGTTAAGTTTTAGGGTTGATTTTTGGGTAAGGTTAGGTTTTAGGGTTAATTCTGGGGTAGGGTTAAGTTTTAGGATTGATTATTGGTTAGGGTTAGGTTTTAGGGTTGATTCAGGGGTAAAGTTAAGGGTAGGTTTTAGGGTTGATTTTTGGGTAAGGTTAGGTTTTAGGGTTAATTCTGGGGTAGGGTTAAGTTTTAGGATTGATTATTGGTTAGGGTTAGGTTTTAGGGTTGATTCAGGGGTAAAGTTAAGGGTAGGTTTTAGGGTTGATTCTGGGTTAGGGTTAGGTTTTACAGTTGATTCAGGGGTAAGGTTAAGGGTAGGGTTAAGTTTTAGGGTTGATTTTTGGGTAGGGTTAAGTTTTAGGGTTGATTCTTGGGTAAGGTTAGGTTTCAGGTTTGATTCTTGGGTAAGGTTAGGTTTCAGGGATGTTTCTTGGGTAAGGTTAGGTTTCAGGGATGTTTCTTGGGTAAGGTTACGTTTTTAGGGTTGATTCTTGGGTAAGGTTAGGTTTTAGGGTAAATTCTTGGGTAAGGTTAAGTTTTAGGGTTGATTCTTGTGTAGGGTTAAGTTTTAGGGTTAATTCTTGGGTAGGGTTAAGTTTTAGGGTTGATTCTTGGGTAAGGTTAGGTTTTAGGGTTGATTCTTGGTTAGCGGTTCTGCCATTAGCCTGCACACACAATAGACTCTAGAAACAGAAAACTTTACAAACAAATGGCATAATCAAAAGTGAAATAACTGAACAGCAGATAGTGACCTGCCTTCCTTCTGCACCGTCCTTCTCTTTCTTTCTCTCTCTCTTTTCCTCTCTGTTCACTCCTCTCGCCACACACTACTATCTGTCCTGTCTTGATTTAGTATGTTGACATTTACCTTCTCCCTCCCTCTTCATTTCTCTCCTTGATGCGACCGTCTATGTGTGTGTGTGTGTGTGTGTGTGTGTGTGTGTGTGTGTGTGTGTGTGTGTGTGTGTGTGTGTGTGTGTGTGTTTCAGCACACTAAATGGTACACCATTTGTCTCCTCCCAGTGTACCGCTATAATGGCCTCTTCTCTCTTTCTAGATGCCATTTTCCTAGCCTTGGCTGAGACAGCGTTCAACTCAGCCTCCTACTCCTACGTTTTACACTATAGTGCATCTATAAATGATATATAAATGTTATGGAAAGATTATGTAGCTCCTCCCCGGGCAAAATTTAAGTAAGTTAAGTAGTTCCACTCTCTTGGACTCCTGACCACGGAATGGTGCGGCATTATTCGAGATCAAACTTGCAATCTGACAGGGTCAGCGCTTAGACAGTTGTGCCACTCGGGAGCTGACAGCAGCTTTTAAACTGCAGCACTATTACAGTTCCAGCTTACACAGCGTCTGACTAGAAGCATAAATCATAATATGTGTACTGAATAATAAAAATTTAAAAATCAGACTGCTTCAGATTAGCCTAAATAATTAATTCGGCCTTTCCGACTCGAAGTTGCTGCCTAAACACTCTTTTAATAAGCAAGTTTTGGCGGCAGCTGTCACCACATCCGTGTTCATCTGCATGCAGCCATCGGTCAGGCAACTTCTCCAATTCTCCACCGAAGCACGGAACACCACTTTTTCAATGTCATGAGTAGAGCAGCTGTCTAAAGTGTTGGTCCTATCATTAAGAAGTCAATGGTTGGATCCCTGGTGATGCCACAGCGACCTGTGGTCAGGAGCCCCAGACAGCACAGTTGGCCTCGCTCTCTCTAGGTGAGAATAATGGCCCTCTTTCTACCCCATCATTTAGCACGATGCTATCTAGTGCATGCGCCTGTTGGCTGATGTGACGGAACAAGACAAGCTTGCCCTGGTCAGCGTGGGTCCTGAGCCTGTCTGGACACATAGGGTGCAAGTCAGCAATTTACACTGGGCAGGGCACCAGTCCATCACAGGGTGGTACTTCAGCCCAGCCAATGCACCTACCAGCACGGTTTTGAGAGTTGGAAGGAAACCGTAGTACTGGGGAACCCACAGAGATACGGTGAGCATTCCCAGACAATGACCAGAGCAAGGATCAAAATCTTAACCCATGGCCCCTGTTGAGCGGTGTACACCCATGTAGAATTTTGATTAATGCCAGTGGCCAGGGGTCATTGATTCCAATCCTGAGCCATGCCGCTTTGCCATCAGCAGCTGGAGTCTGAGAGAGCACAGTAGTCGTGCAGTTTGAAAAGAGGCGGTGGCTGACTTTACATGTATCGGAGAAGACAAGCATCTCTTTATCCTCTTAGTGTCGGGAGCATTGCTAGTGCTAGGGGGAGAAAAGGGATGGGGGAGGGGGGGTGATTAAAATAATAATAAATCCAGTGCTTTAAGAAGGCAAAAGTCACTAATAAATGATTTTAATTAATGAACTAATCAAATCATTAAATTAATCAAATAATTCTGTGACAGTGATGTTTATTCTAAGCAATTTTAGCTTTGGAGGCCACTGATGTTAGTGCCGTACGGGGCTCTGTATCTTGGACGTGTGCGGATGTTGTGGAGAATGTCTCAAATAAAAACGTTAGCTCAGGTGCGACCCTATTTAGCACACTGCCCTCTTCTCCTCAGGCATTTTCACACACAAAAAAAATCACAAGGTAAACACACCACCCACTCAATCACACCGAATACAGTCCCTCAAGGACGAAGGGGGGGTGGACTGGAGGTCACAGGAAAAAGCAGATTCTGAAAGTCAGACCTTTCTCTGTTTTCTCCTTGCTGCATGTAACCCCTGTTTTTTCACACACTCTCGCACCCCCCCCCCCCCCTTCCACTTTCGAGCTTCAGTTTCCCATGCCAAAGAAATTAGAATGCCACACAAAAGGCAGGAGCACTTGCAAACCGAGCATGCCAGCAAGAGGTATTATTTCTCAGCACCAGTGTTTGGGGAGTTTCAAGGACTGGTCACTGCAGGGAAGGAGAAAAAAATGAGGAAGAAAACCATCACTCCCAGTTTCTTTGACAAAACACTTTTCTGTTTGATTTTCTCTTTCATTCCCTAGCCTCCCCTTACTGCTTTAAATGTAAATCTTTCACACCTACCACACACATACACACACACACAGGCACAAAACCAAATAAGTAAGAGGAAAAAACCAACCCACACTCATACACTCAGCCATAAACATGGAAACCTGCATGAATGGAAACTCACTGGCCATTGGCCTTCAGTGTTCGCTGTGTTTCTAGGGACCTAAAGGAGTGCAGCGAGGGCAGGAAAATGGGTGTGCACACTGAAGCAGATACGACCGGTTTTTAGAGATATTACAAATCTATGGAATTTATGTACACTGCTCAAAAAAATAAAGGGAACACTAAACAACACAATATAACTTCTGTGAAATCAGACTGTCCACTTAGGAAGCAACACTGATTGACAATCAATTTCACATGCTGTTGTGCAAATGGAATAGACAACAGGTGGAAATTATTGGCAATTAGCAAGACACGCTCAATAAAGGAGTGGTTCTGCAGGTGGGGACCACAGACCACTTCTCAGTACCTATGCTTTCTGGCTGATGTTTTGATCACTTTTGAATGTTGGTGGTGCTTTCACACTCGTGGTAGCATGAGACGGACTCTACAACCCACACGAGTGGCTCAGGTAGTGCAGCTCATCCAGGATGGCACATCAATGTGAGCTGTGGCAAGAAGGTTTGCGGTGTCTGTCAGCGTAGTGTCCAGAGACTGGAGGCGCTACCAGGAGACAGGCCAGTACCCCAGGAGACGTGGAGGAGGCCGTAGGAGGGCAACAACCTAGCAGTATTCAATGAGAATATTTCATTCATTCAGATCTAGGATGTGTTATTTGAGTGTTCCCTTTATTTATTTGAGCAGTCTATTATAGCAATTGTTTTGTAGAGAGTTTGGCTAGGCTGGACACCCAGTACAGAAAAAAATAGCAAAGAGCCATTAAGCCTAATGAGTAAGTGTAGTGCTCAACTTCTACTGTTCCTTCCTACTGTTAGTGTCGACTGAGTGTAGTACGTTTTGCTTTGTAACTAAACATAGCATTTCCTGCCTAGTTCATTAGCTACACCCCCAACCACACATACACACGACTGTAGGCTAGGCATTTGGATCTCCGTGGGTTGGCACTTGTTTACTTGATTATAAATCTCTGCGGAACAGAGGGTGTGTTTTCCAACTATCCAATCATAACTAATCATATGGGAATGTGGGTGTTTTCCAGTTGCTCAATCCCAATTGTGTAGACATGTTTGTTTTCATTTTCCAATAAGAATGACTTAGGAGTTAGTCATTATCTGGTCAGCGTTCAAGTTCAACGGCTTGCAGCTGAGGAAACACACAGAGCCTGAACGAAGCCTCTGCCTTATTCAGAGAACGACCAGTACTTTGCGCTAAAGCCACAAAATCATCACAAAAATCACTGGTTTCAGGTTGGGGTAAATACTCCAGAATGGCTCGGAGGGACCTGCTCCTTTCTTAAGCTTTGTTGGCCAGAATCTCAAGATTTCACTTTTCAGTAAAATTAGTATGTTAGTAATGTGTCAGATAATTATTAAAATTTATACGCCACCCAGGTATACTTTTCGTCAGGCCTAGCAATATTAGACCTTGTTTACATCTGGTCACTCAAATGCGTTGTCAAGCCACATAAAAAATTAGTCAGTAAGATGCATTTAAACCAGATACAAGTTTGATCACTCTAACCACTTCGAGAGGTGGTCTGAGATGCATTTGAGCCTCGTATAATAGCAGTGTAAACGCATCCGTCTCTCCAAGACACATTCAACAACTACATACCCTTCCAGTACAACTGAAACAACTGTACAAATTGTTGGGCCACGAGCGAATTCGCTTATTATGTCCCACACAGTGATCAGATTGCAGTCTGACTAACCGTAAATGCATGTGGCTAAAAGTTAGTCACATGAGGTGACCAGGTGTAAATGGGGTCTTACTGGTTGACCCACACTGCAACAGCTGCAATGATGGTCAATCTAAACTGGAAACTGAGTCTTATGTAGCCTGTAGCTCCAAGTCGTATTAACCAAAGTTCATTAGACTCAATGGTTGCTTTTTTTGCCAGTGTTCTCTAAAATCAGCCTTGGCATTGTAGCATAGTGGATATCAACAGTGCCCTCACTGTAGTAGACTGAGGTCCGATTCCCTGACCAGGCAGGCACACGTTTACCTTTACATTTACAGAATTTAGCTGACGCTCTTATCCAGAGCGACTTACAAGGTTACTCATATTACAGAGGCGGGCCAATGTAGTGTTAGAGGTCTGGCCCAAAGACTCTTATTGATGTAGCACACTATAGCCACCCAGACCAGGAATTAAACCCCAGTCTCCCACAAGGTGTGGTAGCTCACTGGCAGGCAGTGGTGTTACCTGTTGCACCGCACCAAAGAACCGCTGATATGAAATAATGCAAGTGTGGGCAGAGCATGGATGGGTCAACTGAGAAGGGACGCATATGTATCATATGTGTTTTACAATTGACCATCATATCAGTAAAGCCCTGTTTAACTGAAACTATTCTGTCTGTTTATTATTGGCCATCTTAAACAATATATATATATATAGCTTATTGTTTAATATATATAATATATATATTAGTTCATTAAAATTAGTATCTGTGACAATGTATATATATGTGTACAATATATATGGGGTTGTAAAGCAAAGCACACAGGAGAAACCACAGGAATGCTGATACCAGCCTGCTTATTATAATCGCCGTCAGACAGAGGACCACAGTCGACTTCCTTCCATTTTTTTCTGAGCTCACAGCACCTGGTATGGGGGCTGTATTTGGCAATCAGGCCATTACGGCATGGTGTGCCAGGCTTTGAGGTTAGTGTGTGGCGTGGGGTGGGATCACCCTAAGATGCTGAGGATTCTGGGGGAAGAGGCGACTATCTCAAAGACCCAGTTCCTACTGGCCATAATCGTGACTGAGCAAGGCCATCCGACACATCCTACCATAACACACTACATGGTGAGGGGATTAAGTGAGATGTGTATACGTGTGTGTTGGTGCACTACGCATATCTTAGGCAGGAATCTGTGATTTAATCGTACTACTACCCTGACATGATGACGAGTGACTGCAAATGGAGCCCTATAAAAACACTTTTCGATTCTGTATTAATAAGGAAACGGTGGCAAGACGTTCATTGGTGAGTGTTGTATATTTAGAAAGGATTCTGACATACACTACATAGACAAAAGTAATGGGACACCGACAGATAAACCCCTTTTCACCTACCAGTTACACCAGCAGCTATTTTTGGCATCCTATTCTAAATCCATGGGCATTAATATGGAGGTGCCCCCCTCCCTTGTTGTAGTTATACCAGCTTCCACTCTTCTGGGAGGGCTTTCCACATGATTGTGGAGTGTATCTGTGGAAATGTTTGACACTGTCAAAGTAAGACACTGATGTTGGATGAGAAGGCCTGGCTTGCAGTCTCCATTCTAATTCATCCCAAAAGTGTACAGTGGGGTTGAGGTCAAGGCTCTGTGGGTGATTGATGTGGAGGAACTTGACTGTCCTGCAATCAAGGGTGAGTTTTTTTGGACCTTGCTTTGTACACTGGGGAACAGTCATGCTTGAACAGAAAGCATGGTTCCATTAAGTTGGAACCATACAATTCGGTCTGCTAAAGCATTAAAATTTCCCTTCAGTGGAACTAAGGGGCCTACAGACCAGCTCCTGGAAAACAACCCCATAGCATTATCCCCCCTCCACCAAACTTTACAGTCGGCACTGTGCTGTCAGGTAGATACCGTTTTCCTGACCTTCTCCAAACCCAGACTTTTCCAGACTATTTCCAAAACATGATTTTCTGAAGTTATCTGATTATTTTGTTTATGTAAAACACACACTACCTGTCAACAAACAAATCAAACAAACAAAACTAGGCATCTGGGTGCAGACTATCAGAGTAAAGTGGTGAGGGGGAGGGAGTCAATGCTTTAGACATGAATGAGTTGTTTTTCTAAAGAGCCTCTAAATTGTAGAGGTTGTAATTTGGGGGGGGGGTTGTTTAGTTATGCTAGCAATTTCACAATGTCACAGACTTCTAATAAATTTACGAGAGGCTTGGTGGAGTTGCTTTTCACTCCGGTCATCTCTATCAGGATTGCTGTCTGAGCTGCTGTCTTATTCTCATCTTAATGATCCGATCAATTATCTATATTTAATATTATCACACGTTTTTTGTCTTGGCTCATGCAAACTGGGCAGGAAGCACGTTGCTGTCCCCTTTCATTTAACCAGGGTCATACCCACATTCTGGGGGTGTGGCATACACGAGAGCAGCAGTGACCAAAAGCCACTTCTGTTTCTGCTCCATTGTTCATCAGTTTCATGATAGTGTTCAACAGAGCATGATGGTAAATAATGATCAGAAGGAATGTAGTTGCCACCCTTGCAAATATTGACCCTGCATGATTCTGCGAAATCATCTGTGACTAATGGCGAATTGTCGTCAGTTGTGAGAGAGTGTGAGACCTTTCAAAGTCTTAGAGGGGCCAAACTATGTGGAGTAGAACTGGAACTCCTCATCATAACGGTGCTATAAATGGGTCGTTGAGTGATTCAACAGAAGAAGCACTTTTGGTTCTATGAAGAATCATGGCTGTAAAAGAGATCAACCTAACCTTCACTTAAAGGTTCTTCACACTGAAAATCTGTAAACAGAATATTGATCATTTCCTTCGCAACTAAATAACCAGTCAAACGTTTTACAGGAATCAGTAATAAAACAAATGCTCAACACAAGTAAACAAGCCAAAAGGTGACGGTGGCAAGGAAAACTTTCTCAAAACTGGAGGAGAAGGTCACTGAGGTCACTTTACACCACATCAGTCCATTGTTACACTCTGACGTACCGATATAATCATTAACATGCTTAGCAGCAGTAATGGTAAGAATGCTAAAAGTAATGGTGATGGTTAATAGCAGTAACACTGCAATAACCCTGTATACGTCAATGTAGTCAATAGTGAAGGGTGGACAATTGGTCTGAGGCAGGTAGCAGGACGGGTACTCCGTCCGTCAGTCTTCCATCAGTGACAGGCCGGACAGGTGGGCAGTCATTAACTTGGATGTAATTAAGATGTAATTTACAGTACAGTAAGACGGTATATACAGTAATGCTGGCTTGAAACTTCTAATTGAAAGATGAGTTATTACACTTTATCCATTAGTTTTAAACAAATGTATGACTTGCACAAAAAAAGGGAGTGAAGAAGTGTGTGTGTGTGCGTTAGTGCATGTGTGATAGATGAAGGCTTTGGAGAGAGCTCTGTCCTGATTAGCAGTGAGACAGCAGAGAGCAGCTAATGAAAAGACATTACCGAAGGATCAATGACTCTCTCACTCTCTCAGTGACTGGCAAGAAACACAGCTAATGAAAAGGGATTACTCGCTTCAGACCAAGGCCCTCTCTCTCTCTCTCTCTCTCTCTCTCTCTCTCTCTCTCTCTCTCTTATTTTCCCCCACTGATAGAGCACTGGTCTGCTGTTTATCAAAGACTGAAAGAAAACCCGTAGAAAGGAACGCCGATCCTAATAAGCAAACTCTCTGACACATTATCAACTATAATCAGCATGTAAGTGTGGCAATAACTCAGACCCATGCGTCTACATGAACACACACACACACACACAATATTTTTTAGCTTTACAAGTAGCCCTGCTGCTCAGTGCTTGCAGTGAAGCGAATGCTGAAACCTGCCGCTCGTCACAAACACTAAAGTCTAGCTGAACATTTGCTCAGGCACAAATCATCCACAATATTCAAATCACACTTCACAGCCAGCGCGCAGCAGCATAGCACTATTTAGCCTCCGCAATAAACCCATCCACCCATAGCAGCGTACACACACTGAGGTCAACACCCAGAGCAGCCACTTGTGTCCAGTGGGTTTGGTACCCTGCAATGAAGTGATCCTCCTGCCCCCTCCCCATTTCCTGCCGGTCCAGGGGATCAAACTGGCAACCTTCCGGTCACAAACCCGCTTCCGTAACCTTTAGGCCGTAGCCGCTGCCATAAAACAGACATTATTTAAAACATTCATAAACATATAACAAAATTCCTAAACAGTATTGGAACAGAATGCTTCACATATGTCAGTGCTCACCTCCTCAACCCGGGCACTGTTTTTTTTTTTTTACCTGGTATCACGCCTGAAACGTAACCATGCTAAAAGGCTACACCCACCAATTTTTTTTTCTCTCCAAAATCATTTATGCATTTGTATATTGTACATGTGTTGTGACTGAATACTACGGCGGACACTCTGGTAGGTGTGGCCTGGATACTGAACGCCTGGATACTGAAAAATGTTGATTATGTGCTAATATGCTAGTTAGCATCTCATCGTTCTGGGCTGTAAGTAACGTGAGTAGACATACACTACTTTCTCTCAATGCTCACGATGAGCGGTCGCGAGTATGTTTGTCAGACCCCTCATCCAACACGGAGCGATCGTTTTGGCGCCGTCACAACATGCTAATGTTAACTACGATAACTGAAACTAGTGAACTACATTTCCCACAATGCAGCATCACCGAGCGCTTACAAAACCTTGTAAATGTATTTTTCCACTTTTTTGACATTTTTTTAATGGTTTTATATCTTTTTGAATTTTTTACATAGTGTCCACGATGAATGGACCATTAGAAATGCTCCGTTGACTTTCATTAAAAGTTAAGGTTTTTCCCATCTCCTTTTTTTTTTTTTTTGGGAGACGGCGACGATATGTTAGATCAGGGATGCACAACTCTGGTCCTGGAGGGCCTGCTTCCTCAACTGTTTGGTGATTTTCCTTGCTCAAACACAGCTGATTCAACTCATCAGTTCATTACCAGCCAGAATGGGTGTGTTTGAGTAGGACAACTACCAAACCTTGCTGACGGTTCTACAGCAAGGTGAGCAGTGCATGTTATTACGAACTAGGCGTTTCTGTTAAAGCGGACATTGAGGATATATTGGTACGTTGCACTTTATCCAGCTGTTGAATGGCAGACATTCAGCAGCTGACCCTCATTAGCCAGGGTATCCTTCTGCCCCCACAACAGTTAAGCCTGGAAACACACACCACCAGCATAACAAGAACTGTACTCGACCTGCAGCGTTTGTACCAGAATCCTCCGTTCTGTTCGGCTGGCTGATCTAAAGGCAGTTGATCTCGCTGGAGCTGATCTCTTCCGCTGCCCTGCCTGATCCTTTTCTACGTTAACTGAATCTTTAGCCTTGCTTTGTTAAATGAGGCACAGTGTATAATGTGCTGCCTGCTGCTTTAGCTACTGTTAGCTACTTACTGCTGTGTGTACATGTGTGTGTGCGTGTGTGTGTGTGTGTGGGCCTCATTGATTATTTTGAGTAATGGTCTCAAGCAGACACAAATGCACGAGCTGCGCCTGCTTCCAAAGAGAACCCCCCCCCACCCCCACCCCCCCTCAACAGCAGCGGTCCATGCTCACCCACCGTGCGAAAAAGACAGCATTTTTTCAACAGGGATAACTGCTCCTAATTTGCTTACCACACAGCCATGCAGCAGAATCACCAGCCGTACATTACCTGATCCCCAGTGCACGCGGTGTTGTTACTCCAGCCGCTGGCGTCCCCCGTAAGCGCTCATTTTACATATCATTGCCGATTTAGTTCACGTCGATACCCTGTCGGGTTTCTTTATTGTGGAAAGTGACGCGCCGGCCTAAGCCGAGTTCACCCCGAGTGGATAAAAGGTAAACACGTTAACCTTGTGTGACTGGACACCGACTCTGTGGTAGGCCCCGTGCCAGTAACGGAGACCTCGTATTTAGCTAATCGTGTGGCAAATAAGCACGGTAGACTGGAAAATCTCATTTTGGGGACTCAGGGGGGAGGGGAGTGGGGGGTTCTTTAATTTTTTTTTTTTTTTTTTGTGTTTCTTAGCTTCAGAGTTAGAAAACATCTAAACAAGTAGTGCTGCTGCTACTACCACTACTATTACTGCAGTGCTGCTACTACTGTGCTGCTACTACTACCACTGCTATTAGTGCAATGCTGCTACTACTACTGTGCTGCTGCTACTGCTACTACCACTACTATTAGTGCAGTGCTACTACTTCTGTGCTGTTACTACTACCACTACTATTAATGCAATACTCCTACTACTACTGTGTTGGTACTACTACCACTACTATTAGTGCAATGCTGCTACTACTACTGTGCTGTTACTACGACCACTACTATTAGTGCAATGCTGCTACTACTACTGTGCTGTTACTACGGCCACTACTATTAGTGCAATGCTCCTACTACTACTGTGCTGTTACTACGACCACTACTATTAGTGCAATGCTTCTACTACTACTGTACTGCTGCTACTACTACCACTACTATTAGTGCAGTGCTACTACTACTGTACTGCTGCTACTACTACCACTACTATTAGTGCAGTGCTACTACTACTACCAGTCGTATTAGTGCAGTGCTACTACTACTACCAATCGTATTAGTGCAATGCTTCTACTACTACTGTGCTGTTACTACGACCACTACTATTAGTGCAATGCTCCTACTACTACTGTGCTGTTACTACGACCACTACTATTAGTGCAATGCTCCTACTACTACTGTGCTGTTACTACGACCACTGCTATTAGTGCAGTGCTACTACTACTACCAGTTGTATTCGTGCAATGCTTCTACTACTACTGTGCTGCTGCTACTACCACTGCTATTAGTGCAGTGCTACTGCTAATACTACAACTGTACTACAGGTACTATACTATTGCTACTACTTCTACTACTTAAATTACTGTGCTGCTACTTCTGAAGTATTAGTAGTCTTACTACTATTACTACTAATAATAGTACAGTAGTTTGTTGTGGGTTTCTTCTGGATACTCTAATTTTGTCCCATTTCCCACAAACACACAGTAGGTGAATTACCCATTCTCAGTTGTAAATGTGTGTGTGTGGAACTCTTTGATACACTGACATCCTGTCCAGGTAGGCTCAGGATCCCGTGCAACCCTGAGCAGAAAGAAGTGGATAAGAAGATGAATGAATGAATAATAAATTTTTTCTTCTACAATGGTGACTTGGTAAAACCGTCACCAGACACACACGTCTTTGTGGTGTTTCAGGGATTTAGCTTAGTAGCGCGCACACACACACACACACACACACACACACACACAGACACGCACAGTCTCAGAAACATCTGTGTTTGTCCACTGGGCCTTTAAATGGCTTTGACTAAATGCATCTTGCACTTTATAAAAACGCTACTTGGAATATTTCTCTCGCTTCCGTGAACCAGCAACGAATCCCTAAACTGCGACTTTTTCATAGAAAATCGGTCGGCCATATGGCAGGCCGCAGATTTCACTGGATAATTCCTTCCACTTTGTCCCAAACCTCTTTCCTTTACTTTATGTATCTTACACAGACGCTCCCTCGCACGCATTCACAAATGCTTTCACTGATAACAAATGGGATGTGATAGAGACTGTGAATCTACATGCGTAGCATATGGTATGTAATATTTGAGAAGGACCTCGGAGTCCAGTAAATCAATGTGTGTATGTGTCTATTTGTACACACGCACCCTGATTTTGGGGATATGATCTTTGGTGGATGATTTAATGTGGGCACAGTAATACACAGGGATTACCTTGCTCTCGGTAAGCATGTTTGTGGGATGGGGATTGTGTGTGTGTGTGCGTGTGTGTGTGGGTGGATGGTTGGAGGGTTGATATGCAGCCCTGCTGTAGGAATACACAAGGATTACCTTGGCAGTTGTTATACGGGAGTACACAAGGATTGCTGAACTATTTGAGGTGACTTGTACATGTGGTCATGCCATCATTACAGCGGTCTCCGTATTCTGGCAGGGCAAATCCTTTGTAGTCCACAGATAAGACTTTCTGTAAAAACAAGTGTCAGCGGTTCAGTGCTTCAGGTGGTCTCAGAGTGCTGAGTCATAGTTTTGCTGTGCACATATATATATATATATATATATATATATATATATATATATACATATATACATATATATATATATATATATATATATATATATATATATAGACTCCACCCACCCTTCACACAGACTGTTCTCCCTCCTGCCATCAGGAAGATGGTACCGCAGCATCCGGTCCAACACGACCAGACTCTGCAATAGCTTCTTCCCCCAAGCCATCAGACTTCTCAACTCCAGACACTGAACTGATGTTTTTTTCTGTTCCATGCACACACACACACTCTCTCTCTCTCTCTCTCTCTCTCTCTCTCTCTCAGACCCTCTGGAAGCATTTTGCACTAACAACTTTACTAACTCACTGGATTGAATATTTATTGCACACTGCATCATTTGCACACTACCCCTAAATTATTTATTACTCTTTGTCTGTATTGTGTTGTATTGTCTGTCTGCACTTGTACTGTGTTGCTTTTGTGTTCTGTATGCACTGTGTCTATGTTGCACCATGGTCCTAGCTGTGTTCTTTAATTATATATCTGTATTCCTTAGTCATGTAGTTACGCTTAATACTATGGTGATCTGTTTGCTCAAAAATATTATTGCTGAAGGCTCTGTCCTGGACTCCATATCACCTCGGTCTTGTGATCATCTTGATGTTCCGGGTCAGCCTGGCCTGACCTTGCAGATATGGTGGACAGGCGCTGCCTATGTGTATGGTGCATATCATATGTGAAGGCAAGGTATACATGTTGGGCCCTGCCTGCTCTCAAACCGGTCTGCTTTCAGGCCTTTCCAGACAGCATTTAAGGGCCATTGAGTGTTAGCTGGGAGGGAATCGCTTTGGGAACTCCAGCAGTATGAACAGAAAGTGGTTTAAGATCTCAGCAGTGCTAAAGAGAGCCAAAGAGAGAACCACATCCCTTTCAGAGTTCGCTTACGTCACGGATATATATATATATATATATATATATATATATATATATAAAAAAGCAAGCCGTGAGATCAGTGGCAGCGGGTTTACTTTACCAGAACCAGAGTTAAGTTCATTTATAAAGGACTATGTAAACGCATGGACAGACCGCGTGGACATAAAAAGAATGGTCAGCCTTTCCAATTACCGCCCACGTGTGTGTGTTGAGTCAACACTCTTTAATCAGTTATGTAGGGCAGCTCGTGGCTTGCATGCTAAAGATAAAAGCACGGAGCAAAGCTGTAGCACTTGGCATGAAAACACACTGATAGAGAAACAAACGGTGCCCCACTTCTTGCTGACAGGTGCAGGAAACCGAGTTTGTCCAGAACAAAAGAGGGACAGAAGGGGGGCGGCTGAGACGGAGCAAATCCGAGAGAGACAAAACCAGGGAGCAGGAGAAAGCTTCATTGCTCATTAGTATTGATGCGCCATCATTCGAATGCACACAGTCCCCTCGGACTGTCCATCTGCAGAATACCACGGCTGGTCTTCGGTCCACGCGGCCGGGGAAAAAAAAAAAAAGGCAGAACATTTCATATGCTTGACGAGTGAAAGGAAGAAACGACAGGGTCGCAGACATGTCCCCAGCTCGGGCCTTTCAATTAGTCTCCCAGCAACCAGGCATTAGCTACGTCACTCAGGGACAGAGATAGCGGCAGACGCTCACGTAGCGATAGAGCGAAGAGAAGCCAAAAAAAAAACGAGACGGAGAGAAGGCTGTAGCGTCTTAATGGCTGACAATGTGAAGCTCAGCTCTGCTTGGTTAATGGGAATTACTGTTTCTAGAAAGAGGTTTGAGTAGTTTTGGTCTCTTGAGTTCTGCAAGGACATCTGTTGACAGAAATTTTAGCTGTGGATTTTATTAGAGTATATGATTAGGCACAATGCCTCGCATGTCTGTTAGCAGAACGCCCTGCCTTAAAAGAATCCTTTGTAGTGAGGCATTTGTTTTAGCTGAAACAGACGAGCTTGCTAAATTTCAGTATGGAAATTGATGGAGCAACTTTTTTTTCTTTCCGAAAAAGGGGCTCATCTATACTGTAAACACACTCTTAAAGGGTTGTGATTTGCACGACTGACGATCCAGAGGGAAGTGTGATTCTACAGCAGTGACTGAGAGACTGGAATTTTTCAAAATCATACCTACTGCAGACATGGATGTGTCCAAAGTGCAGACAAAACACCGGGCATGGAGACTGTTCGACCAGTCCACAGGGAGATGCAAATGCGCCTTGGCCGCTCATCAGCTAAATTCATGCTGCTGCCTTTCAGGGACTTTTTTGTCTGTCAGCCAACTTCAACAAAAGCTTCTTTTCTTTATTGATCAACAACACTGAGGTCCATGGAGCATGACTTTTATTTATTTATTTATTTATTTATTTATTTACAGCATGAGGAAATAAATCTGATTCACATAATTCTATGCTAATACCAAATAAAATGTAATCTGGGGGTCTAATGCGCTACCACTATGGTTTGGGGGTCGAGAGTTTGAAATCGCTTTGCCATCAGCGACCTGAAGCCTGAGATTGGCTGTGCTCTCTCCAGGTGGGTAGATGGCGCTCTCTCTCTCTCCCCTCATCACCCTTAAGCCATGTTGCCTCGTACAGTTGTCTGTTAGCTGGTTCGGCAGAGCTTGGGCCCTCTCGCTTTCGCCTTCAGGCTTCGGCAGAGCTACGAACGGGTGGGTTAGCTGGCTGTACCAAATACAGCGTTAAGCGATCTGTACACCGGTGGCAGTTGTGGCCTAAAGGTTAGAGAAACAGCTTCAGGTTTTCTCCCTGGGTGATGAGATGACTCTGCATGTGTGTTTTCACTGTCCTAATCACTTTTAGTGAGTGTGTGTGTGTTCACTGTCTGGGTTTCTAATTGCATTAAGGCTGATTACAATTACACCCGCTTTACAATCACTGTAACCTTTCAAACCGGAGCTTCCTCCACTGCGGCATTGCCCAGCCTGAGGCGTGGTCTGCCGATCTACCGTGAGATGTCACTCAGAGCAGGAGTGAGGAGACGAGCGTGCGGCACTCATAACTACAATGAAAGATGGACAGCGGGGCTGGCAGAGGAGCGGTGAGTTGGCGCCGGGACAGGATCCCATCAAGTCCCGTCCCGAGTATCGCCTCTGACGGTGCTGGCAAGGATGGGCCCCGATGCGTCCAAAACTATTTACTCAGTCCATTATTGAGACAAGGGTCTGTTGTGTGGCCAAACAATCACAGCCCAGAATCTGCGTGTCGAGAGCAGTGTGCCGCTTTGGTGACATCTCAATCCGCCCATCTATCCCTCTCTGTCACACTCTGCTGGCCTTCTCATCGCAGGGTGTCTCTACTGATTATCATTCCATCCTGCGATACTCCATTAGTAAAAGTGTCTGTATCCCCGGCCCAGCATTGATCTATTTTCAGAGCCACTGGCGTTACAACAGTACCACTCCTTCTGCAGTGTTTTAGAGACGGAGTGTGAGAGCGAGAGAGAGAGAGAGAGAGAGAGAGAGAGCGAGAGAGTGAGAACCCTTGTGAAGTTTTTGTCGTCTCTTGAGAAAGAGGAAGAGAGGAATGCAAAGTGGACTGTAACAGAGAAGAATATGAATGATGAAAGCAAAACTAGGACAATAAGGAGGTATACAAATGAGATAAAGGAGGGGAAGGGGGGGGGCACAATAATTGCATGCTCCAGTAGCCATGTCTGCATGTCCAAACTTGATAAATAGAAGAATATAAGTGAAATTTATCAAGAGACAGCTCATCAGCCTCTGGCTAGCACTTTTTTATGTACACACACTCACCCACACACACACACAGATCCAGTGTAAAATGGCCAAAAAAAAAAAAAAGAAAATATGGCAGCTTCATACCTAATTAACAAGCCCGTATGTCCATGATATGAGCGTCCAGATAAGGTTTGAAAATAATTGAAATCAGACCAGATTGAAATAGGAGAGAGAGAGGGGTGGGGGGGTGGGGGGTTTGAATGAACATGAAAGGAAGGAGAGATGGAACGATACAGCTTAAACGAAGCGAGCCAGGGACAGGAGGGATTAGTGGTAATCAGTACAAATATATTTAGCCCAGTCTGGATTTTGTCGTAGCGAAAGTGCTTCAAAACACCTCACCGACCCTGCTACTTTTGGGGTTTTTTGCATCAACTTTTCATTAGTTTAATCAAACACTGCTAGCTGTAGTTTAGTGAAGTGAAGGCAGAGATATTGACCCCTTTCAAATTATGCTTACTGTGATTGGCTGTGACTGTTCGCTTTTCCTTTGCACTTCACAATGGGTGCAGATTAGAGCTGGAGAAAAAAAGCAATTGTATTGCTAAGTATTGGTATCGGCTGATACGTCTGTGATTTAGCCGATCATGAGAGCCTTTTTTCAGCCACTAAATGAAGCTACGGGGCGGCCGCATGGCTGCAGAACCCTAGTAAAGCCAGGGTTGCCTGTGTTGTTTTACTTATTTATTTCGTTTGTCAAATTATTTCCCTTTATCACCAAACATGCTACTACTGATACCAGATAACCCACCCTTTCGTAGCTCCCGAAACTAGTAGGGTAAGGATAGGGCTGGGCGATATAGTAAAAATACAATATTATGATATTTAAAGACATTTTTCACGAGACACAATATATACAAATGTCGTCTTATATTGTCTTATATTCTTATTCCTTATATTGTCTTATATTCTTAGTCATATATAAATCATGAAACATGTAATCACAGACTAAATACATCAGTAGCAGGAGAATATCTTATAAACTACTGTTCAGATCCTCTCCTGTACTGAATAGAGTGATTTTTATGCCACATGTGCTGCTCTTCATCTAATTAACCCAGTCTAATCACATTGTTAGTAATGAAACCTGCAGCTGATCAGTGATTATTAAGCACTAACAGTATCCTCCATATGCTTAGAGAAGCATATTGTTATCACAGTTACAAAATCTATCACGATATGATAAAATATTGTCATTTTGTCCAGCTTTAGGTATGGACTTAACACTTGCCTACTCTGATACATGCAAAGCCAGCTGCTGCCTCTTTGCAAACTGCCGCCGACGTGGCATCGCCAGGACGCCGACATGATGCATTGCCAAGTTTGTCTAGAAAGGTTAATATGGCATCCTGACCCACCCTCGATCAGTGCTTAAAGATGGTGTGCGATTGTATCAGCCCCCAAAACACTGATTGGACCATTTGTAGTACAGATGTTTGTGTTTTTGAGGATAATATCATTAGGGAGTAGGGAAAATACCCTTTTCAGGAAGTAATAAGTAAAGTAGTGCATATTCAGTGTAAGAGAAGTAATTAGACATTTGTAATGGATGTTTGAATAACTGGCACTGGAAAATATACATGTACTTGCATGCTAGGTTTAATGATAAGCTAATATTAGGGCAGTTATGTAGTATTGTCATTATATTGACATTTATATAGAACAGAAAAACACTATTTTATCTAACAGAGCCTCCTCCCACATTTACCAACCAAGCACTTTATTAGGAACACTGTACTAATACTAAGTACAGCCTCAACAATTCTTTGAGATACCTGTCCATGTTGCCAGATTCTTCAGGTGCACTTTAAGGCTGCTAAGCATCCCAAAAGACCACAAAAGAACGCCACTAAAGAACGCTAAACCAGATTGAGATGACTGTTTGCTTTGTGACTTGGTGCATTTTCATGCTGGAAGTAGCTATTAGAAGGTGGGTACGTTGGGTAACCTATGGCCATGGTGGATTAGCATGCTCAGCAACAATACTTAAATAAGCTGTGGCATTCAGGCAGTGCTGGTCTGGAAGTTTCATCAGACCAGGCTATGTTTTTACCAGTCTTCAACTCTACAGGTTTGTTGAGCCAGTGCCCACTGCAGCCTCAGCTTTCTGTTCTTGGCTGACATAAGTGGACCATGATGTGGGACACTAGTTTGGCTATTCTCCATTGATCTCTCTCATGGACCAGAGATTTCTGTCTGCAGATCAGCCACTCCCTGGATGTTTCTTCTTTATTTCACCATTCTGAGGCAACCCTAGGGCCTGTTGTGCTGAAAATCCCGGGAGATCAGCAGTTCTAGAAATACTCAAAGCATCTAACACCAACAATCATGCCAAGCTTCAAATCATATTTTATCTCAGTTTTTGTAGGTGTACATATTGTCGTCTTATATCATACTAATAATTATATTATCTTCCTACTAAGAAGCAAAGCTCCTGACAATCAGGAGCCCAGGAATCAAACCTGCCTTGTGCTAGGCAGTAGTGGGTGGTATTCACTACGCTATCCTTACAATCATACACCACCACTATCAGAAGCATTAATCTTGGGCTTCCATAGCCTGAATAGGTGAATACACTGACCAGGGAAGCCCAGATGTCTGCAAATGTCTGGTCTAAGTACCCATAATATGTTTGGTGTTGATTTTATATGTGGAAAATTAACAAAACGTATCACTTAAAATTTGACTATTGAAACGAATAGCAGTAGTGATTGGTGATGGAAAGTTTCCATATATATAGATTCTATGGACTTGAACTATGGACATATGGTGCAATGTTTACCTACTGCGTCAAACTGTGTTTATTTTAAAATGTGCAGAAAATTAGTTTTTGATCATATATGGCCTCCAAGCATGAATATACAGAATTACAGTAAGCTGACTGTATGGTATTAGATAAACAGTAACTACAAATGGTTATTTACACATGCAGGTGGCCCAATCCTGAGCCAGCTCATTAACAGCGGAGGAATAACTGCCACAAATCACCATTATACTGGTCATTATTTTTTTCTGCATGCAAAGCAAGAGATATGAGTTCAGAGGGTTTTATGAGTTATAAGTTCTGGTCATCTACTCAGCCTACAGCATTCCTTCTTACTGCAGCAAACAGCCCAGTTATACTTTGATAGTTGGAATATGTTGTAATCTCCCCATTCACAGAGGTAAAATCCACTTGCTCCATCCAAAACAATAGCAGGGACAGTCCGAGTCGCCGCCCAGCAATGCAAAGCCAGCTGCTGCCTCTTTGCAAACTGCCGCCGACGTGGCATCGCCAGGACGCCGACATGATGCGTTGCCAAGTTTGTCTAGAAAGGTAAATATGGCATCCTGACCCACCCTCGATCAGTGCTTAAAGATGGTGTGCGATTGTATCACCCCCCAAAACACTGATTGGACCATTTGTAGTACAGATGTTTGTGTTTTTGAGGATAATATCATTAGGGAGTAGGGAAAATACCCTTTGCAGGAAGTAATAAGTAAAGTAGTGCATATTCAGTGTAAGAGAAGTAATTAGACATTTGTAATGGATGTTTGAATAACTGGCACTGGAAAATATACACATACTTGCATACTAGGTTTAAAGATAAGCTAATATTAGGGCAGTTATGTAGTATTGTCATTATACTGACATTTATATAGAACAGAAAAACACTGGTGGTCCTGAATGTCATGATTTCAGCTCTTAGGTGTAGTGATGTGACTTGATCCCAATTGAAATGCCGGCTTGAATAAGGATTTTCAGTCGCCAATAACATCCATCATACACTTTTTTTTTTTTTTTTTTTTCTTGCCCATGTAGAGAATAGGATGGTGACAGTGGACTGTTGACGGCAATCTGCTCAGTGCAGTTTTCGCAGCAAAGTCTGGCTGTATTCATTCAGCATAAGGACTGTGAATGTTGATGTATGATGCTCATTATGCCGCCCTGCTCCGATTTCCTTTGAGTTTATTGTCAGTGTTATTGAGCTCACTATCCTCTGATGAGCATCTCTCCCAGTGTAATGTGTCTCAATCTTACCTGAGTTATGAATTACGAAGCGCAATAACGCACCGCACTGCACTCCTTAAGACAGAGTGTGTGGAGCCCAGGAAAAGATAAAAGTGCTGGGAGCAGGCACGATGGATGAGTATCAATTCGAGCCGAGAAATGTGACATGATGTGATAGTGGAAGGAATCTTGGGAGAGGCTTGCGTGCTTGACAGGCAGAAACTGAAGATGTTTGTATAGCTGGGTCTTTGCGCTTTTGGGCTTCTGCCTTGTGATGGATGTGCAGGTGCACAGAACACACCACAACACTTGAATCTTAATCCAAGCTTCATTGTCGTGACCGGCCGGGATTCGCTGCTGTAAGCATCCATGGTGATGGAGGCGCACCGTGATGTCTGGATCGTATCGGTATCATTAGATAATATCTAAATGAGATCTGGATTAGACCAAGGTTTTATTTTGAACCTCATGCATGTGTTGTACTTTAAAAGAGCAGAGCGTTAACAGGTTAGAATGTGTACCATAGAGATGCATCCCAGTTCCAACCACCCCATATTTCAGGCATGTATGTAACCTATGTATTAGGTTAGCAGAGCTGTGAACAGTCTTGCAGTTTAAAAACACATCATGATGTAGTGTTTATGTTATGAGTTTTATCAAAACCAAATTGAATAAAATGGACATTTCTTGGGCAGATCTTGGTATTATATGGTTATATTATATATTGGAATTTATATAGATATCCCAGTCCAATCCAGTGCATTGGGATCGGGCTGATGCTGGACTATTTTGAATGAATTAAAATGTCAATGCTTCAGTTAATTTACTGTTCTAGTAGAGTAGAGCACCCTCTAGATACCATTAACAGACATTACTAAAATTATATATGTATGTAGATAACTCCCATTATATATATATATATATATATATATATATATATATATATATATATATATATATATATATATATATATATATATATATATATATATATATATGGAACGTTGAGAATCTGCACTTTGTTTGTTTGGTGGATGGGATTGAAATAATCTTTATAGATGCTGAAAAATGATACTGAAATCTTGAGTTTTTGGTGTTCTTTTAAGTGATGCTTTAAAAAATATTTTGTTTATTTTATTTAATTTTATTAATTTTTAAGTATCTCTAAGCTCTAAAATCAAACATTGTGAGTGTGTTCTATTCCAGACTCGATTTTTAGTTTTTCTCCCTCATCCATCCCCATACCGCTGACTGCTTTTGGTTGCAATGATTTTTTAAATGATATATGTGTATACATGTGTGTGTGTGTGTGTGTGTGTGTGTGTGTGTGTGTGTGTGTGTGTGCACAAATAAATTTGACATGACTTGGTATCGCTGTCAATATGTGGTGACTTCTAAGGGACAAAAGACACTCATCCAAGAACCTCTACGTACTTTATATAATCTGTTACACAATGGCAGTTTACATGGCAGTTCGTTTCGAATGACCTTGAGGTCAATGTAAGACCTCGCAGTGAATTAACCCAGAATTTATATAATTATAGACAGAGCCTATTTGCATAATATCATACCTGGACGTGCCAGAGTTCACTTTCCGAGAATCTGACTAACTGTTAATCTCAGACACACGTGTGTGGCTAAAGCAACTCAGCATTTGGTCTGAAATGAGAGTCAGGAAAATGATGCAACACTTACACTCAGAGGATTGCAGCTGTCACCCGCTTGATTTCTGAGCTGTGTTTAAACATCAGGATGTGAGACAAACTGAAAACTCCACTATCAAGTGCAGAAATGCCGTACATCAGAATCGGACATTATCATCTCACTTATACACACACACTGAAAAGCTGCTTTGTGACAACATCTGTTGTTCAAAGTGCTAAATAAACAAACTTGAACTTGAAGTTATACACAAACACACACACACACACACACACGCGCACACAGAGGAGGGGATCATGGAACGGATGAACACAAACTGACAGGGCAAATCTGTCAGCATGACGTTGCACGTGTAACCGTGTAATCAAGCTTTCCAGGATTTCCACCACCTGTCCCTCATATATGCCAACTCACACACACACACACACACGGTTGAGTTCTGCTTTTGGTTTACCTGCAGCTGTGTACACTATATACCAGCATGGTGCTGCACATGAACTTGCTGAACAAACAGTTAAGTATTAAACACACACACACAAACACACACACACACAGAAACAGGCAGGCATTGCTGTGGTAAGCAGCAGAAATGAGGCAGTAGTCAGAGCAGTGTTAAGCACACACTCCGTCATCACTCACACAGGTTTACCGTCTAAGGCAATATCGATCTCGCTCTCTCCTCTCATTCTCTCTCTCGGCAGGTTCTCTATATCATTTTCTAACCCAGTCTTTCTCACACTGCACTACACGTCACTCTCCCTCTCTTTATGTTATCCCGAGGTGTCTCTCTCATTCTCTGTTTATGTGTACTGGGTGTGCAAATGCACACACACAGCTTGTCTAGTCCCTATAGAAAAGCACTGCCAAAAGAATAGGACTCTCCGGAGCAGATAAACATGAACGTATTGGCACCATCCCTAATGCCAGGTGTGGGCTAGAGGGTTAAGGGGGTTAAGCCCACCCAGCATTGAGCTGTGGAGCAGTGGACCAGTGTTCTCTAGAATGATGGTCCACCGTCCACACTTTTCTTGTCACAGAATGCAATCAAATTCGCACAGCAATGTTCCAAAATCTAGTAGAAGAAAGCCTTCTCTGGAAAGCAGAGAGTTACTTTTTTATATACCCTTGATTTCAGAAGAAACAATGAATGAGCAGGTGTCCCGATACTTTTGCCCATATAGTTTGTGTTTGTAGTGTTTATGTAATAGTGTTTAAATTTGAATGAAGAAAATTGATGACCTCTGTCCATGCCGGTAAATGATCTACCAATCACACTAGAGCTGGGTGGCATGTCCCTCAGGAAAAAGGGGTGTGGCCACCATGACCCAGTGCCTTTATTTACCATCCCTCCACCAACACCCAAAGAAACTTGGAGAAGCGTAATAAAGGGGGGAGAGGGAGGCTCTAACTGTCTCTGAAGCGACATACCTGTCCCTTCTTAGCTCTTTGCTCTTATACCAGCAGGCTTGCTCTCACTCCTGTGTTGAGGCTAAACCGGCCCATTTATGCACCATCTGTGGCTCGTTTCCCTCATCTGCATCAGCTGAGTGGCATCAGGGCCAAGGGCTTGGTACCATGGGGGCTGGCCCATGGCTCCCCCACCTCCACACTGCCACAAAGTAGGTGCGTTCCAAAGCCTAGGCTGCAGATGAGGTAGGGGGCGGGTGCTCAGTAGGACTATCCTATGAGAAATCCTTCCTAGTGGCCTATTGGTCACAAACGGAACCGTCTAATTTTCAGGGTGCTGAACTTGGCTGCATTTCTGGGCTGTATTCACTTTGGAACAGCTTTCTATGACCCAGCGGCCGAGAAATGCAGCCCGGCCCGGTTGCAGCCTAGGCTTTGGAACGCAGCTATTAACATATCAAAAAGTCTCATTTGAAAGACTGTAAAATAATTACAGATATAGTATTACAGATATGCCCCCCCCCCCAGTCTCTTCCACGGGTCTCTTGTTTATCATCTTCTATAGCCTATATCATCTTCTAAACCACAGCCAACAAACCAACAGAGGAATCTGGGTTCAGCCTATCAGGGAGGGAGAGGGTTTTTGTTATGCCCACATGCATAACATTTTTTTCTATACTTTTTTTATACATATTTGAGGTTTATCTCATTTCAGAGCTGAGAAGTTCTGCTGGAGAACCTTTGTGCATATGGAATAGAATTAGAGCCATTTTTATCATCCAGAATATCAAACATCAGCATTTTTTAATATTAGCATATATACAGAAGGCACATATTTAGGCACTGTTTATTTTTTCTCTATTGTAAATGTGTTGTATTGAGACACTGTCATTGTGTGTTACATGTCTCTCTCTCTCTCGCTCTCTCTCTCTCTCTCTCTCTCTCTCTCTCTCTCTCATTTCAGCATCAAAGAGTTGAACTGATGCTCAGCCAGGCTTATTCTCATTTATACAACAGTGTCCTTGAGCCAAACTTCATCCTTATTGGCCTGCTCCATTCCCACCCCTCTGCACACTTCAGAGCCACACTTCCCATCTGCTTTCCTTCACTAGTGAACAGAGAAAAGGGAAGTGCAGCAACGTCTAATGTCGATGGACATGAAGACGACGATGCGTGTGGTATTCAGCGTAGCAGTGTAACCGTGATGCAGGGGAGTTGGGCCTCAAGCTAGTGAGCGCATGTCGTTTCCTCTATCGGGGCTAGCAGCTATTAAAGAAACCTCCTCCAGTTCAGATCAGCGCAGTTGTGCGGGCAGTAAGCCTTTGCATTGTTGTGTTGACAAACGGAGCCGGGAGATAAAGATGGGGGCCGATACAGTTGTTGCAAGATCCAAGCCCTCTAATCCCATTAGTATATCTGATTTGCCTTTTTTTTTTCCTCCCCCAATATCTCTGTCCCTTTTTCTCCCATCTCCGTCCTTATCTCGCTCCCCGGCACGTAATTGCTCCATCTTTTGGCGGCGGTTATCTTCATCTGTGACGTGCTCTTTTTGATTTGTGTTTGTTGAATGTGCACCTGCAGCTCAAGCTGCGTGAGCCATGCAGTGACCAAATTGCATTGTAACAGTGAATAGCTCTTGTTCTTACTCACAATCTCTGTATGTCTCTCTCTCTCTATCTGTGTGTGTGTGTAGGCTGCGGTCTGGAGTTCCTCCTGGTGCTGTGTGGGTTGGAGCTGTCGCAGTCGTGCCCGCGCCACTGCATCTGCTACAGCTCGCCTAGCACGGTCAGCTGCCAGGCGCACAACTTCCAGGTGGTTCCCGAGGGCATCCCGGCGCAGAGCGAGCGCGTCTTCTTGCAGAACAACAAGATCCAGCGCCTGCTCCAGGGCCACTTCAGCCCCACCACGGTCATGCTGTGGCTCTACTCCAATAACATCTCCTACATCCAGCCCTCCACCTTCATGGGCTTCACCCGCCTGGAGGAGCTCGACCTGGGCGACAACCGTCACCTGCGCTCGCTGGCCGGTGACACCTTCCAGGGCCTGGGCCGCCTCCACGCGCTCCACCTCTACCACTGCGGCCTGCTGAGCCTGCCGGCCGGCCTGTTCGATGGGCTGCACAACCTGCAGTACCTCTATCTGCAGGTATGAAGCTGTGGGTTACTGAGTCAGCCTCACCATGATGCCACAACCATGAACACATTTACATATCGCTGTCCATTTAGCCTGTAGCTGTTTAGGTGACCCGTTCACATTCAAGTGGTACGCAGTGCTGTCCTTGCAGGCACTCTGTAGCTGTTGAGGATGTGTTTTGTCTGTCGTAGAATATAGGCTCTTTTTATGACCCCTCTCCAAGATGACCCTCGTGAGCGTGACCCTCGTCGCCAGCACTTCATACTTGCTTAAGGTTCTCTTCAGCTGTAATAAGTTGAACGCGAATCCATAAAATGCTTAGCTTGGCACACTTGTCTTGGCACAAAAACAGCCCCGCAAACATTTGTAAAGTCTTGTATAGACATCAATTTATCAGTCTGGCAGTGCTCCCAGTCCCTGCTGTTGCTGTGGCTACATCCAACTTGCCAACCAAAGCATGACAGAAGCTGTTCAGAATGTTCAATATCTTGTACGTTCTTGGCAGCACAGATTCATTCTCGTTACACTGAAGGAGAGACCAAATGACGTCCGGTTCTGATGGAAATTTCAGTATTAAAAAAAAAAAATGAGAATTTAGCACAGACACCTTCCTCTCACTGTCAGTAAAACATGGCATGTATAACATATTGGGAAGGAAACAAGTACAACAAGTCATATCATATCGTTCAACACAATATACGTGGATACTGAAGATGACATTCAGCCATGTGGAGCAATTAAAGTAGTTTAATACGGAGTTTATGACATAAAAAAATATTGAAAATATCCTTAAATGTCATAAAAATTAACCAAGCAAACCAACAATTAAGGATTTCATACCAGGGCCGTCATTAGACCCTGTTTACCAGGAAACGATCAATTTCCCATAATGCCCCAGCACCCTGTGCATCTCCTGTGCATTTCAGGTTTTTGCATGAAGGCTATGATGGCTGATGTTTTGGTCAAGGCCACCTTATA
The DNA here is from genome assembly GCF_030463535.1 of Salminus brasiliensis. Taxonomy (NCBI): domain Eukaryota; kingdom Metazoa; phylum Chordata; class Actinopteri; order Characiformes; family Bryconidae; genus Salminus; species Salminus brasiliensis. The sequence continues at coordinate 17,365,747 of NC_132893.1, read as the reverse complement.
ACCATATATCCTATTAACAGTACATATTAGACCACTGAAGCAAGGCATTCATTAAAGTAGCGAAGACATCAGTTGCATTAGCATAGGCTTTATTTATCCCAGCCAATAAGAGGGGCATTGATAACACAAGCAATCTTGGTAAATGAGCATTGTGATAGAGCCAGTGTAACAGTAACCCACTCATTTTAAAGGCCTGGGTTATCCAGCTCACATAGATTGATGATGCAAAGATAATGCACAGAAAATCACAGCTTTACATGTATTTTTATGCTGCAAAGGAATTATCTTATGCATGTACGTGACAGTAATATTACTAATATAATAATAATAATAGTCACTGTTATTACCATGTTAATAATATTAGTAATAATGATGATGTTGATAGCAATTAGTAATATTAAGTAGTAATATTATTAGGCACGCAAAGGAACACAGCTGTGCCCCTTTAAATTCTGCGTGCCCGAGTAGCCACTGTTTTTTAATACACATCTTTCATGTAAAATTTGAAAATAAATTCATATTACTAAAAATGTAGATTACATAAAATTATTTTAAAATATATTTAAAGATTTGGGCATGTTTGTATATTTGGATGGATTTTTTTGTGATCAGAAATAACTGATAACATTAATTAATATATAATTATAGATGCTAGTAAACATAAATACAGCAGAGTGTGTTATTTTATCAAGCTGACTTTTTGCTTTCAATTTTCTCTGGCATAATAAATCACTGATTAGTCAAAACAATCTGGTAAAACAAAGACTGTGACGTCCAAAGAACTACTATTTAATATTAGAAGTATTAATATTATTTGTATTCGTTCGAACATTATTGTTTAGCTGAGTAAATCAACTCTTGGCTTTCTGATTGTAACTTTTGCAGGTGCCTAAATCATTCGCCCTATAAATCATTTGAGATTGAATGTAGGGTGCCTGCGCTCAACGTAGAAGTGAAGAGTAAAGCCTTTCTGTTCCTTTCAAGGAGACTTCCTATCACACAGTGAATTCATCCCTCTGCAGTGGCTCTCTGCAATGTCCATTACCTATTGACTGGGAATAAAATGGATGGTCTGTCGGCTGAAGAAGTTAGTTTAGAGCAGAATTGAAATCTATTGAAAGCATATCTTTGTCTGGGTGTCTGATGGCTGAACTCTTTATCCGAATATCTAAACCGCCCGGACTGTCTGTCTCTGCAGGACAACCAGCTGGAATTCCTGGAGGACGACATGTTCGTGGACCTCCTGAACCTCAGCCACCTCTTCCTGCACGGCAACCGGCTGTGGAGCCTCCATCAGAACACGTTCCGTGGCCTCGGCGCCCTGGACCGCTTGCTGCTACACCAGAATCGGCTCCAGTGGATCCATCAGCTGGCCTTCCACGACCTGCGGCGCCTGACCACGCTCTACCTGTTCAACAACTCCCTGCCAGAGCTGGCTGCCGAGAGCCTTGCGATGCTGCCGGCCCTGGAGTACCTGCGACTCAACGACAACCCGTGGGAATGCGACTGCAAGGCCGTGCCACTCTGGGACTGGCTGCGGCGCTTCCGAGGCTCCACCTCCTCGGTGGTGTGCGTGGCTCCGCCCGAGCTCGCGGGGAAGGACCTGAAGCGGGTGAAGAAGGAGGAGTTGCCCGCTTGCACAGGTTCCGAGTCCCTGCACCAGAGCAAGTCCAGCCAGGGGGACGTAGGCGTGTCGCTGAAGAAAGACCATCATCACCGACTGCATTCCCACCACCACCATCCTCACCTGCCTCACCAGGACCAGCACTTCCCTCCATCGTCGTCACCCCTGCCGGCACCTCCGAAGGCAGGACGGAACAGGAACTGCACGAGGCACCGCGGCCGGAAGGGTAAAGGTCAGAACGAGGTGTACAGCCTTAAAGACTTGGGCAGCAAGGAAGAAGACGGCAAATACGACCCTTCAAATCCTGGAGGTTCCCCGCCGAGACGGAAAAACAAGTGCATCCCAAGGACCTCGGTAGGGCCCCCTAGCGGGGTTCAAAGAGCCACCAACCGAGCCATGTCACTGGTGCATTCTCTCCTCATTCCTTTCTGCCTGTCGGCCCCTCTCACTACCTTTATACTGCGCTGAGCCAATGCTGAGCCCTTTCCTTGCGGTTACTCTCAAATAATAACTAACTCCGTCCTCAATCTACTCCGGCTCCTACACTAATGTGTGCGCGTGCGCGTGGGTGTGTGTGTGTATGCGTGTATGTGTGTCTTTTCAAGCGTGCGGTTATCAAACGTGTGTTTATGTGGTAAGCCTCTCTCGTGACAGAAAGCAGATGGAACTCTAAATCTCGAGCCTGAAATTTAACATGAGATTTAAAGGAAGAAGAAGGGAAAAAAAAAAAGCCCTGGATCTCAGCTTACAGCGCGGTGGAGTTTGCAAATCTGGCTCCGACTTCCCCCAGAGCCGGTCTTAAAGACTTTGTCCGTGTGTACTCTAATCTTTTGTACCAACTCGTTTCAGATCCAAGGTCACAGTCATATATACGCCATATATTCGGTAACGAGCGGCGGAGGACGAGGAGCATATATATAAATATATATACACACACACGTTTTGCACACATTCCAACCCACACAGCACTGCAGGCTCATTAGTTACCCGCCGCAATCTGGACGAAGACCATTATCTGCTCCCCATCACAAGCGCCGGGCCCTCGGCCCACGGACACGCCGATGCGCGCTGCTCTCAGCAGGGCCAGGCGCGTGGGCGAGACACAGCAACCAAATATTAACACGGGCGCTTTCAGGTATGCTTGTGCTGAAGAATTAGCCTGTCAGCATTAAAGGGTGGGTACTTAACTCGGTCTCTCTCTAGCTTTAGACACGGAGACACGGCCATATCCAAGCTACGCTAAGCTCACATGTGGGTGGGTCTGCGCATATTATGTCCTTATGTTTCATCCCATTTCTTTTTTTTATTTTTTTATTTCCTCCTTCTGTTTCCAAAGCACACTGAAGTCTGTTGACCTTAAGCTGCTAGCGTGGGTTTCATCTGTGAGGTGGAGAGGAGCTCTGCGCCAGGGACTACTGCGTGTCTACTGGGTGTCTGAGTGTGCGTCTGGTTTGCTTAGCTGCGGAAGGTGTTTGCCATTAAAACCTAGAGGGAAGATGGTTGTAAAAGTGGAGGTGGCGAGGTCAAATATAGCTCCTGCCATGGCAGTTCACCCGCGTGTGCTATCCATCATTGTGATACATGGGCCTTCTCCGTTTCATTGCTCACCGGGAAATCTATCTACAGCACGCCACGGTCAAGGGAATCCACAGAGGGACAAAACTGTCGCCAGCGACGCTTCCGCAGGGTGACAGCAGCAGAGGGACATCGCTTCAAAACCCCTTTAGCCATAATTCTGACTAACAGAAAGTTCCTGAAGCCAGCGAGGAAAACGGGCAGCGCTCCATTTGGACTGGAGGACTCACAGCACTTTTCCCAGCCCAGTCTCTGTGTTCCCTCTACTCAAAGACTACTCATAGAAGTTTATACTCAAGTGAACTGAGATTAATATGAACTAACTAACTAACTAACTGTCATTGTGAGCATTGATTTATTTAAGAGCAGCACTCGTCAGGTTCTGAGGAGGGGGGGGAAAGACTTCTGTCTTCCTCCTCGAGGCGAGGGGGAGGGTTTTTGTTGTTTTTTGCTTATTATGCATTTTTCGTTTTTCTAATCGTTCATTGTTATAATTTCAGACATAGAACTTTCAGTGCACCGTGCTGTCACCCCCTTTTCCTCCCCCTCAGCCTGGTCCTCATCCTGTGCTCTCTCTCTCTCTCTCTCTCTCTCTTACCCACTCTCTCTCTCTCTTTCTCTCTTTCTCTGTGACTCAAACTTTTTGTCTGTTGTTATCAAACACCACCAGACTCCAGAAGCTGTTTCTAAAGAACATTAAAGAGAAAATGTGATCTTACTGCTGACGGCTCTGTTTGGAGAGACTCTCTTTACGCTGTTTGTTTAGGAGTGTGTGTGTGAGAGAGTGTGTTTGTGAGAAAGACGGTTAGTATTGTTGTTATTTACACAAATAAAAAAAATAAATAAGTGCCCCAGAATTGAGAAGGGAACCCAGAGGTCCAGTGACATGATTATTACACTCTTAGGATGTTTTCACACCTATAGTTGGCGCACAGGGCAAATTCCAAGTGCACCAAAACACAACACGGTCAGATTTGTCTGGAGTGGGAGCAAGACAGTAAATACAGGAAGAAGGTCCTGTGTTCTGGACTAGTGCAGTTTAACATGGGGCAACAGCAGAGATTGCATCTTTTCATAGCTGTAGTGATCACCGGGTCAACACGCCTGGCTGTGGGAGAGTTTTTGTGACCAGACCGAGATCACCTATTCACAGGGTTTTGGTCCACACAAACTCATGGACTAGCGTGGTAAACAACTCCTTCACAAATTGAACTTCTAGCTACTGCACTGGTGAAGCGTGTTGGTTTGTGCGGCTGCCAGTCTAGTGACGATGCATTAGCTTGTGTGTTGCAATATTTGGTATCACTGTAGTTGGATCCTCAGCCTGATATTCAACTAAATATATATTAAATGCAGCTGAACCCTTTGCCGAATGTAAATGATGGTCTATTGAATGTAACCCTACCTCTAACATTTGAAACAACCCTAACCTTACTCTTGCATCAACTCTAAATCCTAACTCTTAACCCTTAACTTCACCCTTGAAGCAACCTTGAAACCCTATAAAACCTCACCTTAGGTTAGGGTTAGGTTTTAGGGGTACATTTAATAGACAGTGATTTATATTCAACTTGGAGTTCAGTTGCATTTAATGGACATTAGTTACCACACCACATATCAACAGTCTGACTGGTTGTGACCAAAAAAGGGCGAGCAGAAGCAGGGTGTGCATCGGCAGTTGCCAATGAAAGTTAAATAGGTACATTTCTCATAAGTGCACGTCACGTATACACTGCTTCCAGTTTCCAGTACCCCCAGTTATAACTATTACAACCATGGAAAAACGTATTCCTTTGCTTACATAACATAAATGGGTTGAGTGGATCAGACGCCGCAGTGCTGCTGGAGTTATTAAACAGTACAGTCCACCAACCACAAATATCCAGCCAATAGCGACCTGTGTGCAGCATCCTGTGACCGCTGATGAAGAACCATGAAGCAACAGATGTGCTGTCTCTGACTTTACATCCACAAGGTGAACCGACCAGGTAGGGGACAGGGAGTGGACACAGTGTTTAAATACTCCAGCAGTATTGTTGTGTCTTATCCATTTGAAACAGCACAAGATCCACTAAAGCTCCGGTCACACTGCACAGGGCTGTCAGCGATGTAAACAGGACTCCTTTTTTTTTGGTTTTACAATTCAGCATACACACTGGAAAAACGACTAAAAACCACAGAAGAAAGAAAAGGAAAAGAAAAAATAATCACCATCTAATCCCACCTCCTGACTGACTGTGTACCATGCCGCTTCCTGCTTGTGTTGTGTTTTGTAATGTGAATGAATCACAGGAAAGCCAGTACAGACCGCATCATAGGTCACATAGCACATTGGTCGGGGAAGCACAATCAGAGCTATTTGGAGACCGTAATTAATGTATTCTTCCCGGTCCTCGGTTACCCATAGTTCTCTGTGCATATATCACCAAACAGCCTGGTTAGACTATTTCATATGTGTGAAGAGTAGGCTACTTAAAAAATAGTTTTTTTGTCATATAGCAAATATATAAAATTAAAAAATACAAATAAAAAATATAGATATAGAAATTTGAGTTTTCATAAGACGCAACACCAGCCCATTTCAGATTGTCTGATTTTTTTTATGAGAACCGACTCTTATATATCATATATGTCCACCTATTTAGCCTACCAGATCTGATATCTGCCCATTCATACCACAGCTCTCAGAAGAGCTTCAGCTATGACTGCTTATGGAATGAAGAGCAATTCAGGACAGCACAGCAACAAAAGCAGCCTGTGATAATCTAAAGGATAAAGCAGGGTGGGGAATTTTTATTAAAATGATATGATAATGGATTATTAACTACTTATACTTTTTTTAATGTAGGATACAGATGTATTTACAGTACAGTGGTTTGAATGTTGAGTGTTGTTGCAACGCATCTTTACAGAGATTCGAGCTCCACCCCTGATGAGCAATTCAAGGGCAACAGTGGCAGGAAAAAGCTCCTACTGAGCATGATGCAAAAAGCTTGAGAGGAATCAAGCCTCAAAGGGGGAAGCAATCCTTCTCTGGTCGACACAGGATGGCAAAACACAACAAAAGCAATAAGAATTAAGATGATTAAGAAAATGACTAATAAGCCATGAAGGCTGGTCAGAATACTGGATTATGGCTAAAAAACACCCACTTAAATGTTACCAGCTATAGAAAGCAGAACAATATATCACAGCCACAACATGGACAGAACATGCCAAGATAAGAATAAAGCCTGTAAAACAGCAGTTTACAAAGTAAAATGAAATCTTATCTGAAGGTCTGTTATAAGCTCTGTATACAGTATTATAAGTTATGTGCTTTAAATGTCCAGGCACAGCTGTAACCAATAACCATGACTACAAGCGTATCAGAGATTACCTGTATCTGAATGAAAAGGAGATATGGTTAGTGTAAGGTGCACGTATTTGTCACTGTACAGTGTGGACTGTACAGCGAAATGTGTCCTCTGCATTTAACCCATCTGGTAGTGAACACACACTCACACACACACACACACACATGTGTTAGGGGCAGTGAGTACACACACACACCCAGAGCGGTGGGCAGCCAACTCCAGCACCCGGGGAGCAGAGAGGGTAAAGGGCCTTGCTCAAGGGCCCAACAGTGGCAGCTTGCCGAGCCCGGGAATCGAACCCACAACCCTGTTATCGATATCCCGGAGCTCTAACCGCTGAGCCACCACTGCCCCTAAAACAGGTAAGATACAAAACTAACTACAACAGCACCGCACCGTTAGCATTAGTACCTTTTAAATTTTAGCATTATTAGAATGTAAATTGAAGACTTCTTCAATACAGGGTTTTTGTGAAGCAAATTACAATGATTCAGCGGGAAGACATACCCACAATTTGACCACATCTGACATTTGCCTGTGTAAACAATGACCGCAGATGTGTCTCAACCAATCAGATTTCAGGTATACGTCACAGACAGGTTGTGTAAATCTTCTGCTAGGGCTAGATGTAGGTCCCTGCAAGCATTACTGCAAGTTAACCGGTGCTGGTGACCTAAATGAAAGCCTATTTTTGGTGGCTTGAACGAAACACAGTTGTAAGCCCTGCTAGCCTGTTTATACCAGCTGTCCCTGCTAAGAAGTCTTTAATAATGAATGGACAGGAAATGGACCTAATCAATAACCAGAGCTATTTAAACGAACCAGTAATGGACAGAGACTAATGTTAGAAGCATATCAGAGGTTTTCTGATAAGAATGTAAATGAGAATGCAATCTATGACTGCCATAAGAACCTGTTAGTGTGAACATGTAAGAAGAGTGTATAATGTCCAGGACTAAACTGTCCTAGTCTGTCCAGCTGTAAATATCTCGGTAATATCCAGCTGAGGCTTTCAGTCTGTGGTGAAGGTAAGGGTGAGGTGGTCATGCAGTTGAGGATTTCTGACACAGCAGGTGACTCCATGTTGGTTAAACTGGTCCAAGGGATAGCTGAGCAGAAACACCCAATCAAAGACAATTCTGCACCAGCATTGATCCAGATAGGTAGACAGTGGCAGTTGTTTAGCTTGGGAAAGAATCATCCCGATGGCTAGTTCAGTTTGGAGTCACTGGACACAATATATCTAGGATTCCAAACAGCAACTTTGCCAGGCACAGCCCTTACCGCTATGCTATGAGTCAGAAGGTAGCACAGACATGAGCGCTGTCTAAGCTACCAGCACCCCTCTGCTCCACCATCAACAAACCTGAGTAAGGTGTGAATGTCTACTACAAGCACACATTCTTCCTTCTGGAAAGCCAGTCCCATTACTAAACACATATTAATTAAACAGGTGTACCCCTTATTGTTCTACCAAAATACATATTTACAGAAATAAGCCTTTTTAAACAAGCAGATCCAAGCAATGGCTTGAGATGTACAACATGTGTTTGGGTCAACAGGTTCTAAATGCAGGGAAACACTGAAAAGATTGTGTATACCATCTGTATAAGCATCTGTCTGCTAAACTTCAGCCCACCGTAAGTGAGTCTTTTCATATTTAGCTCTCTTTAAATGAAATAAGCTTACTTTTATGAATGTAAAGCCAAAATAATATAATAATAGGCAAAATTGTTGCAACTATGCTTTTTATATCCACAATATAAACAATTCAAGATGGAACTCTGAGCTCTTTCTGGACCTCTGTAACACTGATGAAATCTCAGATTACTTAGTGTCGACACCTGAACTTGTTTACAACTCTTAGACTGGGCAACCCTGAATTATGACTAGTGTTTATCAGTGTTAAGAGATCTGACCGATCACATTAGTAGCCTTGGGGAAAAAAGCATCCAATGATTCAGACTTTGGACCATGTGTGGACATGTGAACAAGGTAGAGATGGTATTTATAGGACAGTATTCATAAGATAGGGGCTTCAGGCACGTTCCTCCTCCCAATTTCTTTTATCATCACCACCATAGTTACCATTCCTCATTGAATCACCTCTAAAATGATTATCACGTGTATTCTATTGCATTTTGCCATTTCCTATAGCAATAAGCCACCTGAGACCTTATATTAGTGATTAACAACAATTATAATAATAATTAATTATATATAATAATTAATCAATGCCCAAGTTAAATTGGGGCACTAAACAGACCACAAGTGAGCCCTGCTGTGGTCCTTTTCGAGATGTCCGAGTTAGTTGGATTGTGTTCACCCAAAAGGAACCATGACTCAGCAGTCTGAGAACACTCGAGACCACTTTCACAAAGTGGAGACATGAACACAGCTTTATATGAACAGTCATTTGACTTTGCGTGGACCACAAAACAAGGCCTGGAACCTCAAAATCTCAGGTTTTCCAGTAAATGTGGAACGGAGGTACATATCCCGAGCTGTACAAGAGCCAAGAAACTATTGGCTATTACTATTTTCATTTAGTAGATTTGTTTTTATTGAACAATATTCCATGTTTATTTAATATTATGCACACTACGATCTTCCATTTGGCTTGCTAAGCTCACCTGAAGTGAGCCTCTACCAGTATTAGCTGTAGTTAGAGGAACTGTAGCGCAGTAGGGCTTACAGTTTATCAGAGGAGGATGAATTCTGTTCAATGGCTGAATGGCCTCAATGCCAAAACATGCTGAAAATAAATGATGTTAGTGGATTTACATGTGTAAAATGCATAAAACCATAACCAGTTAAAGCATAACTTTGTCAAATAAGCACTTAAATAAGCACTTAACCCCTGAACGCAGCAAGGCGTATTACATAATAATTACAGGCACCAGGGGCTGTATTGGCTCAGTGGTTAGAGCTCCGGGTTATTGATGACAGGGTTGTGGGTTTGATACCCGGGTTCTGCAAGCTGCTACTGTTGGGCCCTTAAGCAAGGCGCTCCCCGGGCGCTGCAGCAATGGCTGCCCACCGCTCTGGGCTTATGTGTACACTGTCCACTGTGTGTGTTTCACTGGTGTGTATGTGTGTGTTCACTGCACAGGGATAAAAGCGGTGTGTGTCCGACACAAATAGTAAATATAGTTGTGTTGTCTTGTCTTGACTTCTGTACAAACTGGTACGGATATTCTTTAGCAACCAAAGTTAAGAATAACACTTTTGCAGCTTACAGGGTTAAGCGTCAAAGCAAAGCACTGTAGAACCATATCTGCAATAATGGGTCTAGGTTTGAGTTTCTAATTTGCAGTACCAGTCAGGCCTCTTCGGGTCAAGTCTCATGGTCAACTTGTGTCTAGAGGTCGGGTTCAGACTTCAATTTAATATCCGTGCAGGCCGCTAGGAACAATTGGCAACCATGTCTTTGCCCAATACACACACACACACACACACACACTTCAGTATTTTCAGGGAAATAAATACACGAGCAGACAGAACACAGAACTATTACGGAAAATCTTTAAGTACCGAAAGGTCAGGATCATCATTAAAAGGGCTTATGGAAAAAAAAATTCAATTTCCCACACTTCCCTCCATGGCCACTAATGCAAATCAATAGGAGAGTTAAGTGCGAAATCGGCTTTTTGTTTTCTCATTCACTTTAAACAGAGTGATCGCAGAGGAAGCCATACTTTCCTGCATGACTGAGGATGAACTGAAAATTCTATTACAACTCATGAGTACACTGGAGCTGCCAATGGGCTGCATCAATCCTCCCTCGCTCTCTGTCTGTCTCGCTCTACCTCTCTCTATCTCTCTCTCGCTCCCACTTTGCTCAAACACATACGCAGCCTCACATATAAAATAGACAACTGCACATAACTCACACAGCCATATACACACACACACACACACACACACACACACAATAAAATCTGATTCACAGAGGCAGACCATGAACACACACTGTATGCATAATTCACTGTCAGATACCAGCGCACACATAATTCACATAGACACACATGTCATGTACACAGAGGGTGCACATTTTTCTCTTTCATACACACACACACACACTTCCTCTGTCTACCTCTCTCATGCTCTATTCTGAGTCTGGAGTTGTTGTGCAAAAAAAGAGGGCTGGTAAAACTTTGTCTTTGAAGGGTCTATTACAGGAGCTTTAGCTGGTAACGCTGGAGGACCAGTATTTGTCCTATTTGGAATATCCGTGAGGAGCAAATCAGTTTCGGCTATGAGCTTCCGTCGGAAAAACACAAACATGCCTCCTGCATATGAATTCACCTGCGCCCTCTTACTCCCCTCACTCTTTAAAATGTACCTGCAGGCCCTCAGGCTAACTCTTCATTGCTGAACCTCTCCCGCACAATCCCCTTCTCTGTCAGCAGAAGACACATCATGGATGCACTGAGCTTCTCTAAGCGCCATGCACAAGCAGCTCTCTGATCTAGGATCAGATGCCACCACCCAATCTTATAGAAAGAGCACCACTTTAGTTGCAGGTGTTCCTTTTAACCAAGCTGTAGTTTCTTCCAACCGAGCACATTTCTACATGTTTCTACATTTCTGATCTACTGGCCTCAGCTTAGTACTTTCCAGTGAAATGTTACTCTACCAAACTGGTCAATAAGCCATTTTTTTGAGGGTAAAGTATTGAAGATTACCTTTATTTTCTATGTTGCTGAAGTAAATGTTAAAATTACAATCATAAAAAAAAAACAATCAAAATAATGATAAAATAAACAAATTAAGATTTCATTAGTCGCAGAGAAAGTATAAAACAAATAATAATAACAATAATAATAATAATAATAATAAATAAACATGTAAATATAGTAAATGAATAAAATAAAAAAAGTAGAATTACAAAAATCAAGTAAAGCATTACAGGAAAATAATAAATTGTGCTAAATTGTCACATCATTCTTTTCTGAGCATATTGTGGATATGGTTCGAACAAGTAGGCACATTTTATTAGAAATCAGTCTCACAAACACACCACTTGACAATTTATGATATTCTAAGGGCTTATGAAGGTTTTCCTATTAATTCTTCACAAAATATTGAAACTAAAGTAAAATTAGCTCCTCACATAAGATCATCAACTGGATGTACTGACAAGAGGGCATAAGATCACTTATTAAGATCACTAATGTCACAGTGCACATCGATTAAGTTGCCTGAATGTGGACGGACCCTGTGGTCGCTTAACCAAATGTCTATCCTTGGAGATTTTTGGTAGGTACTGACCACTGTAGATCGGGAACACGCCACAAGACCTGATGTTTTGGAGTTTTGTCATCTACCCATGACAATTTGACATCTATCAAAGTGGCTCAGATGCTTCTGCTTGCCCATTTTTCTTGTTCCAACACATCCACTGTTTACCTGCTGCCTAATATGTATTTTACAAACTTTGGCAGGTTTGGTTATAATTTCATAATAAGTGTTATTCACTCTATGCCCACCATAACTGGCCTAAAATGTGACCAGCCTAAGGTGACTTTACCCAAGTCATAATTCCTTATTACACTACTACAACATTGGAAAAGCAGCATAATTAGCGATTTAGGGTAGTACAGCTTAGGAAATATTTATTTATTGAAAATAGGTGCTAACATGGAGTGCTGAATGTCCAATTCCTCAAGAAGCAAGTGTAACATCCAAAACAGACCTAAATAGAGCAAGACACTAAGGCACAAAAAATCTGACACCAAAGATTCTCACTCTGTGTTGATTAGATGGCAGTTCTGTCACAGTGTAAAAAAAATAGTAAAGTCAGCTGTAATGGTACTAAATTGCACTCAAAAAGCCAATGAAGTGGTAAGTGGGAAATTCGGGAATCTACATGATGTACATATAAAATTAATAATTATTAATTATAAAATTATCTACATGTTTTTTTTATTCAGCTTTTATCAAGGCAGATCTTCAAACACCTAAATGGAGTGAAGTTATATTTACTAGTTACCATCTGGTAAATGCATCTGCCCAATGCGGGTGCAAGCTGTTTGTGGTTGGGTGCTGCTGCCTGCCTACCCCCCGGGTCCAGTTTCTCCCTCTGTGTTAACTTGCCTTAATAACCATAATTCTCCTAACCCCTTTTTTTCTTCCTTTCTTTTTTCTTTCTACTTCTTTCCCATGTTTTGAGATGCCCTGTTCCGACTGGTCTGTCATGGTACTACCCGTCCCAGCTTTCCACCACCTTGTTCCCTGCTGCAATGCTGCCCTGCTTTAAATCATCTCATTGATTCATTCACACAACTCTAGCTACTACATAGCTGTGCATATGACTGTTATCCTGTATGGACTTTCACATTAGTTCTGAGTTCTGTCCTAACTCACAACCTGCTGTCACATTAGCCATAGCTCTTCATTATTTCACATTTTCTGTCTTATTATTCTATCTGGTGTTGACCAGAGGAGGAGGGGTTCCCCTGTTGAGTCTAGGTTCTTCTCAAAATGTTCTCAAAATTCTCAAAATCAGACATGCTCCTGCCTGCACTTCAGCCCTCTGAGGATAAAACTAGGCACTCTGGCCTCAACCTGTCCACGGGCAATCTCAAAACGATCTGATACAAGCATATAAACAAAAGCAACATCCACCGATACACTCTCCAGCACCAGCGCTTTAGTATTCATCCCATAGTTTCTCATTAAGGCCTCCCTGTCACTTCAGTGTGGGTTTAATTAAATGCAAGCATTTGGAAAATTAAAACGAGCAGGGAAAGAAGTGAGAGGAGTGCAGGGGTACATGCTAACATGCTAACAAAAAGAAAGAGCATTAGAACAGAGGAAAAGGGAGGGGGGGAAGGGGCAGGGAGAAAAACTCCAAGGGCTCCCTCATCACCTCTCTCTACCCTACTCTATCCCTCACTCCCTCCCTCTTCTAGCCCCTCATTCCCTGAACTGGTCCCTGCCTCCCAGATCAATCATAAATCTAATGTCGCCCTGCCTTCAGTAATCTCGTACTTTCCATAATCCTTTTATCCTGCTTATTTAGTTATTCAATAGTTTCCTTTTCCGAGTCCAAGGACACCTGGCAGCACAAGCAGGCCCTGACAGTAGAGGAGGGAATGGGGGGAGGGGGAGGGGGAGGGGGAGGGGGGTGTGGAGAAGGAGAGGTTAGCTGATAACACGGGTGAGATTACAGCAACCCCTACAGATAGGGGATGGAATTACACTGCCAAAGTTCCATATTTCCATATTGTTCCATAAAGGAATGCGTTTCGATTTTCATGACCACGTTTTCCTGACTATCTGTTTACAAGCAATACCCCAGGAACTGATAAAAAAGAAAACCCACAGTGATGAGACTAGGCAGGAACAGCTATGCACTGGAAGGATTGTCTATCGTTGATGGTGTGATAAATATGAGACTGAAAGGGATTCGGTTGGAAAATTCCTGCAAGTCTCCAACGCTCGTCAGGAGCTCAAAAAAAAGTAGACAGCAGGAGTCCTCGAAGTTTCTTTATCTGAGCCTTGAGCTCTTTGGCACAAGTGATGACCTCACGATATGCTTGGGCCCCCTCAGCATTTATTAGCCCACTCTACCATACTGCACCAGCTGGCATTTCAGCTACAAACACAAGACAAATCTCTCTCTATATCTCTCGCTTCCTCGCTCGCTCTCGCTTTACAGCTACAATTCTCTAACAATGCACATCCCTCGCTGCAGCCCCCCCCCCACCTCCACAGAGAGACAGAGAAGACTGGATGAGTATTTGACATATTAACATCTAATATGAGCCCAAATAAGCTCTTAGGCTCAGAAACTGGACTTCTTCTTTAATTGCACACTTTTTTAAAGCTCTATATGCACCTGCATCTACACAACCACTGCTCACACTGTCTTTTTTCAACTTTACAGGAGAAGGGAAAAAAAACGTCTTAAACTTCAATGGACATCAATGTCAAAGATTTTATTCCTGGTCGTTTTGTAGCATTTCTATTGGTCTATTCATCATGAACTTCTACCACAATGTGAAGAACATTGTGACAAATTATGTCCCTATAAAAATATACAGAAATAAGTCCTAAAACTGTGGGCCAAATATTCTCCAATGTCCAAATCAATAATCAGGTCACTGTCACACAGTTATAGCCTGCCACACAGACCACATAGACTGAAAAGTGTTCAGTTAAACAGTGGGCTTTGCAAGGTAGTCGAGTTTATTTTATTTGTGGCTCTATTTTTATATTGTCATGGCAATAAAAACTGAAAACCTGATTAATTGTTATTGATAATAGATTTAACATAACATCTCTGTTAGCCACAAACACCACAGAAGTGTTTGTGGCTCTTTTGCTTTCTGTTGCTCTTGTTTGCTTTGGTGCCATAAAGCTAGTATTATTGCACCTATGATACTGCACCTACCTAGAGAACTACCATACCTAGAGAACAAAGAACAGAGATAGTATGAAAAAAGGAGGCACTTTTGTAGATAGTAGTTGTAGTCTGAATGTGAATGCTAAACATGGCCTATGGGAAAACCCTTCAATCAAAACAGTGCTCACTTAAAGTCAGAACCTCCAAACTCCTACGAGAAAAACAGCCTAGCTATTATATTATATTATAATCAACTCAGTAGATAGAAGAGTCAATAGATGTCCAGATTGGTCTCAATGAGATTGGGCTGTGGTTGGACCACTACAGTTGAACCATGTTGCCAACATGATCATAAGATCATGATTAGACTAGTACTGAATCACTAACGTTCATGTAAACATAGTTATTGTCTAGATTCTATGGGAGACGCACAGAAAGGTTCTGCAAAGGGTTCTGAGTGATGGCACTAAAGAACCCATTTGTGTAAAAGATATGAGAGAGTATGAAGAACCTTGAGTAGGACATGATGTTAAGGTTCTGTGCCAGAAACTGTACCTTAGGTAGAGATGCTTTAAACCTTAAAAAGATTCTTTAGTAATCTTTACATTATATGCCAGTTCTTTGCAGTAAACTCTGTTGAGGTGTTTCATACCTAAAGAAGGTTCTTGACATTTCGTTTTCTAAAGAAGCATCCACCAAAAAATTCTTAATCTATGTCATTGTAAAAAATAGTAATTTTTAGAATAGCACAACCTCTCTCTCTCTCTCTCTCTCTCTCTCTCTCACTCACTGAAGCTTTTCCAACTGCCACTCCAGAATTACAAGCCCATTTAGTAAACTCATCTCTTACCGAAACACTCTGATAGAAAGAGAAGCCCATACAAAGATTTGATTTTTTTTGTCTCTGATTATGTAAAGTACACTCCTTTTAGTTCCAGTGGATTAAATGAAATGTAGAGAACTGCGAACAGACCTATTCTCAGTTCCATTCAGAATGGGTATAAAATAGCTTTGCAATGATGACCTATTTATACCTGGGGTGGTGTGTTCTTTATAAATTGTATGGTACCAAATAATGCTTCTAGATCTGCCTGGTGCTGCTGTTAGCACAAACAAGTGCATCATAAAATACTGCTCACGTCATATTTTAAAACATAGCTATTCCAGGAATGAGTCTACCTGTGTTACTCAATTATTTAAATATAGAAGCTGCATGCCTATTTTCAACCACTAAGACAAATGTTCCTCACTGAATGAAATAATAAGCAGGACTGAATAAATGCAGTTAGAGTGTATAGGCCATGCGCCATGTAACCCATTAAAATCTGTACTGATCAACAGATCTGCTGTACCTTTATTGTATATTGACATATCAGTGCTGGCATGGGGTGTGAATTACATGTATTGGTGTTATTACATTGATACATACCTAATCTCACACTGATTTCCTGTTTTTCTAGTTAGAGCAGTTTGTGACCTCGTCCACCTTTCATGCGTGTCTTTACCCAGCTTCTAGTTAATTGGTGTCCACCTAGCGGAGAAACCTCACCTGGTCCCTGAGCTCCAGCTCTATAGCCAAGAAAGCCCAGCAGCGCCTCTACTTCCTCCGGAAGCTGAGAAAGGCCCGTCTTCCTCCACCCATCCTCACCCTCTTCTATAGAGGGACCATAGAGAGCATCCTAAGCAGCTGCATCACTGTCTGGTTTGGGACCTGCACAGCCTCTGACCGCAAAACCCTCCAACGCATTGTGAGGACAACTGAGAGGATCATCGGAGTCTCTCTTCCCTCCGTCATGAACATTTACACTGCCCGCTGCATCCGCAAAGCAACCAGCATTGTGTATGACTCCCTTCACACAGGCTGTTCTCCCTCCTGCCATCAGGAAGAAGGTACCGCAGCATCCGGTCCAACACGACCAGACTCTGCATTAGCTTCTTCCCCCAAGCCATCAGACTTCTCAACTCCAGAGACTGAACTGATGGTTTTTTCCTGTTCCATACGCACACACACACACACACTCTCTTTACTTCCTCGCTGGACTTGACTTGACTTGACTATATCAGCTATTTCAACTATTTCTAGAGGATATGCCATCATAATAATAATAACCATTTGCTTATCCCCCCTCCTTGTAAATACTGTATTTATCTCTTTATACTCAGTATCTTTAGAGGAGAGTTTAGAGGGGAGGATGAAAGTGAACTAGAACCTCAAATCAAGATGCAAAATGATCTGAGTCTTTTGGTTGTTCTATTTTTACAACAAATGGAAAAAGACCCCTTTTACACCTGGTCACTTCATACGTCTTAAATATGAGGATTATATCTAGATACGGTCAAGCCACATAAAAATGCAGATGTAAACACACCCAAGCTTCATTTAAAACACATCCAATCCCATCACTCAAACCACTTCAGGAGGTGGTCTGAGACGCATTTGACCCCCACACGTTAACACATCCGTCTCTCCAAAACGCATTACATAAGTACAACCATGTCACCAGTAATAATTGCCGCGCCATGAGCAAATTTGCATATTCCGCCCCACTCAGC
Source organism: Salminus brasiliensis (assembly GCF_030463535.1). Lineage (NCBI taxonomy): Eukaryota > Metazoa > Chordata > Actinopteri > Characiformes > Bryconidae > Salminus > Salminus brasiliensis. The sequence goes on along the minus strand of NC_132893.1, from coordinate 17,348,286 downwards.
ATATTTCGGATTTCAGTCTGACTAACCAGAGATGCACTTGACTACCAAGTGTAAATGCATGTGGCTAAAATCTTACCAGGATACGATCCAGATACTACTGACATGAAGTGGCCAGGGTCTGAACAGGGTCTGAAGCAAAACAAGCCATTTTCAATCCTAATTGTTCAAACCATAAGACATTAAACATTGAACATGTAAAGATTCAAAATATAGATATCAAAATAGGAACTGCTTTTCCAACTGGTTACACTTTCATTTTCAGAACCTCCCCCTGTCAGTCACCAGAAGCTAAGCAGAAAAGTAGATGTATCAGGGTTGAGGAAATATATGGGAAAAATAGGGAACACATAAATCTGCTCCTGGGCATGCACTTAAGTAAGCTAGCTAACTAGCTAAGGTAGTTATTTAGCCATTCAGAGACCCGAGTGTCATGTAAGGAACCTTCAAATTGAGTACTGGAGACCATTTAGCGATTTCCTTGTATGTATTGCTCTAAAATGACTCCAGTGAGCTGATTTGCAGAGCTTGAAACCTTTCCAAAGTCACATCTCTCTCTTTTCACCAGACCAGAATTTGCCATCAGTTTTCTGGTTTCTTTTCTCTGGAGCTTTTCTTGCTGTGTAGATACTATCCAGATCACTTCATCTTAGAATTTGGGATCAGGTCTGCAAGCTCAAGATTAGCATTTTACCAACTACCTATTTATACAAAGTAAAAGCACTGAATCAGCAAAGTTACTCGATACACATCCCATACACATTTTGCTGGCTGCAAGACAGAGAGACGCTCCCATTAGTGTGTTCATGACTATTCATAAATGTGAAGAAGTAGAATAATTTCACTTAAGGCAGTGGTCAAAGACTATTTTCTGTATAGACATGAATAATCATCAGAATTCCAACAGTCTTCAGCAATATCCTATCAGTCCCAGAGCCTTCCGGAAAGGTTCAGTCTCCTACAGCAGACCGTGCCTGTGAGCTACAGTTTTTCTTTTTTAGATTCTAGCTTAAATCTACAGGAACCGAAAGGCCTCAAGCTCTGAAGACTGCTTCACTGGGCCAAAGAAACTGTGTGATAGCCCAAACCAATCATTTTCAGCGTTACACTTCCTTTCAGGGCTCCCTTCTTGGTTCATTAGCAGCAGAATTTGAGAGAATACAGTAAATTAGGGGGAAGAAGGTGTTCTCTTCTTTTTATCTGCAGAGGAAGACAGTCAGGAAAAGTGCAGAGAAAGCTGATGCTGTTAACTGTCAATGTTGCAAGTTCATGCTGCACAAAGTTAGCTTACTACAGTAGCTGTACATCCCAACTGTTTGAACAGCAGCTTGCTATTGAGTTATGCCAACAATGCACAAAATATTAACGAATGTAGGTAGGATTTACATGTAGATCATGAAAATAACAGAAGTGAAAAGAATGGAAGGGCCAGTGACACTGGATTGTTCTTAGTTCTTCTAGCATCTAGAGTTAGTCCCTTCAACCCAACACTCACCATCCAACCGTTATCCCAAAGCTATTGGTGTTCAAACTTGAGGCAACCTCCTTCCATTAGTTTTGAGCAATTTCACTACTTTCACTATGGTCTCCTTTAGAGGGATCAAACATATACCTGAAGAGCTCTACCTGCTCTGCAAGAGCTTCTTTAAACGTCCGTTTTGAATGAAGAGCAAGCCGAGTTCATGGTACATGGCCACACGTGGCCAGGGCCAATGTGCGGAGTACAGTGCATCAAGTAAAATAAATCTAGGGTCTCTATATTTTTAACTGTGCAGAGCTGCTGTTAATCTTTAACCAGAGAAGCAGGGCAAGACAAAAGCACTGTCCAACGCATATTATTCCAGAGGTCCATGTGTTTGTTTAGATGTTCTCTGACAAGCTTCAGATGTACGATGTACAATGTGTAGTCCCTAAATGATTAATAGCATTTTCGTTAACCCTCTTGAAAATGAGAAAATAATAATGTGTGCGACTGTCCAAATACTTATGGACCTGAATGTATATTTAAGTAGTTTTTATTATATATAGAAAAAAAAAGTACTGAAGTTCAGCTTAGTTTGTGTTCCATACAAACAGAACATTTTGAAGGAATCCATTTTTATTTTATAATCTGCAGTAAATATCAACTATTTATATGTAAAATGTATATATAAAAATGTATATATAAAGTAGTGGTGATGTACAAGCTCTTCAGTGTTACTAAAGTGGCGGTGCATCATGCCACCAGCTTTGACTGGTGGGCTAGCTGGCTACCAGGGTAAATTTTAGTAACAAGTAACAAGTAACAAGTCACGATTGTTACCTTACAGCTCAGTTTTATTTAGGACAGATTTTCTTTGAAGGTGGACATAACAGTGTTTGTGGTTCATTATACGCCAGTTTTAGTGTCATTATTCAGCTGTGCCAGTGTAAATATAGTTTTCTATTCTAGGACACCTTTAAGTGACTAAATTACTCAAGAACAGGCAAAAAGTACAGCAACAAAGTACTTTATTACTTCACACTCCCGGAGATACTAAAAACAACAACAACATAGTCCTGGCTGGAGTACAGCACAGCTTCCATTACTATGCTTGCTAATATTGCCAGCTAACAGGAAGAAAACAGTTTTTTGGAAGATGATAAAATGCAGCAGAATCTACCAAGCAAAAAATTGCCTGTCAAACAGAAGCTAGTTTGGCGTCGATTTTTAAACCCTTTGAACAGCTCAGGCTTCTCCAGTGCTGAAAACACTTCTATTCACTCATCTTCCCTACTGCTCAGTCCTACTCGTCTTTAGACTCTTTCATCTGCGCTAAACCAAAACATCTGGCTGAACATCAGGCCTTACTCCATTTTTAATTGAGTAAAGTCAGGTGCATAAGCATTTGGACAGTGACTCAATTTTACATCCATAAACCACCACAATGGATATCAAATGAAGGTGGTGACTGAAGTGTAAGCGGCTAAGTAATTGGACAATTCTAAATATAAGGAGTATATTTCATACTTGGATGCCGGCCTGAAATTTGGACCCCCTTACCTGCTACTTGTTTGTGGGTCTTTGTGCTTTCAGTTTTGTCTTCAGTGAGTGAAAAAGCATGCAGCAAAGGTTGCAGTCAGGTGATTGACCCTGCTATTTAATGTATTTAAGGCATAATTCATTTGTAGCGTGAAGGACTGTCCTATCAGTTCTGTAGCATTTGACTAAATATGTGCAGAGCATATAGCTCCACACACATTAGCATTCATCCTATTACTTTTACTTCTAACAGTTACATTATCAGTAAACACCAGTGACCCAGTTCCATTGGAAGCCATTAGTTCCCTTGCCATAACAGTCCCTTCACCATGTTTGACAGAGATGCTTTGGATCATTAACTCTTACTTTTCTTCTCCATAAACAATTAATCTGTCCACAGAATTCTGTCTCCGAGCTGCACAGGTCTTTTATATGTTTTGGTCAGTGTTTGTATGGTCATCAAGGCTTCTCTTGATTGTGAACTTTGACACCTACCTCTTCGAGGGTTTTCTTGAATTGAAAGAGAAGCTGCTAAGGGTTTTTTCTTCTGCGACTTTAGTTGTCTTCCGTGGGTCCCTAGGCTTTTTGGTTTTGCAGAGTTCACTACTGCATTCCTTCTTTTTACTAATGTGCCACTTTTTTTCCAGGCTAAAGATGAAGGCCTTCTTTACTTTCATCATCACATTAACTTGCATATTTAGAGTTCCTATGAATGGCTATTAAATGTACATTTTAATCAACTCTAGACCTTTTATCTCACTTTAATTTGTCATAGCCAGGGTACAGGTCACACCTTGCCATGAAACCTATCAGTCAACTGTCCAATTATTTTTAAGCCTGCAAAAATGGAGGGGTAATGGCTAAATTCCTAAATGGTTAATGCAATTGTTTTTGTTATTCTGGGAAATCCACTTTAATTTCTTTTTAGAACTTAAAGTGAACTTGGACGTCTATGGGAGGAAAACAGAAGTGAATTTAAATAGGTAGTTCTCAGCATGTTATACCAGACTGTTTTGTGGTTAAATTGTAAAAAAAAAAAATTGTAATTTAGATTTGATCTGTTATTCATTGGACATTGTGGAAAGATTTCACTTCAGAGAAACCTGTGACATAGTTTAACTTTAGTAAAAAGAACTGCTACCATGAACCATTTATTCACAAATTGAACATTGCTACTATAGCTGCTCATGAAGAACAACATATGCGTCTGAGGCCTTGCCTGGCTAACATAACAGAGTAATGAAGTTCTTTTTCATTCATAACCTACTTTTTCACGCCATGAAAACACAGGACCATTAACTTAAGGAATGTATTCTATCGCTCTCGCTAAGGGAGGCGCCACACACTCTGAACCATGCCAGGAAAAAAGGAGCACACACGCTGCTTTTAATTGTCTGCACACAAAAACATGGGCTCCAAGAGAAGACTTTTAGAGGGTCGGCGAGCTTCCCCACTGGATACACGGACCAAAAAATGAGAAGCTGAAATGTTTAAAAGCTCTTGGTTCACATCTAAGTGAAATGGAATGTATGATTAAGGCCAGCTCATTAGCCAAGAGCCCAAACCATTTCACAGGACACATGTATAAAAGGAGAAATGGTGCTAATTAGCTGACAAGTGGTAAAAAGAAGATCTACATTTAAATCATAACAAAAAAAAGCTGGCAATGGGCTTGTCATTGTGAAAAAAGGCCAAGCAGAGAAATGCTGCAAAAATGTGTTTCACACAACTTCCTTCTCACCAGCTTGATGGAATAAGACAGGCAGGCGTTTTCTCACTCAGGTTAAACTCAGACGAGCTGAATGCCTGAATGTCTTGTAGAGATAGCGGAGATGGAGCTTACTGCAGTGCTACCTGTTAGAGAAGTACTGAGCAGATGATATTCAGTTTAGCCTGCTTGCAATACAGCATGTCCCAAAGTGCACACTTTTGTGTTCTGGAGTGTGTGTGTGTGTGTGTGTGTGTGTGTGTGTGTGTGTGTCTTCAGTGTGAGTCCTACTTCTCAAAACGAGCACATCGGGCAAAGTTACTGGGCAAAGTTTACAGTATTTCTCTCTCAGTTCAATGTGTTGATGAATTGGGGAGGAACATTAGTATTGCAAGAACATCAGCAACTACTTGTCCCACACAGATGCAATGCATACACATACATATTTGGTGGTCTCAACCAGTGCTTTAAAAAAACGGGTTCTTTAGTAAGCAATGTGGTTATATATAAAAGCATAACTAGCTCGAGGAACCATTGGAACTATATATAGTATATACCATTGGAATAAATAGTTATTTGCCTGGTTGAAGGATTGTTTTCTATCATGGAGAATCACTTGCATATGGTCCCCACAGTAAAGAACAGATGGTTCTACATAGCACCAAAAGGGTTCCACTATTGTCAGGACATATTCACAGATGATACACTTCTCAGCTGTATCTTTCACTCTATAATAGGGTACATTAATTGACAGTACTTACAACAGTGAGAAACACTACTAAATGATGAAGTGATGTCTCAATTACTCATTAATTAACACTACTTACCATAGTCTTAAGCCTTACTTAATGGTTAAGCAGTGTCTCGATTACTCTTTCTCAAGTAATGATAGGTTTAATAACTAACTAAGGTCTTCATCTATTTTTAAGCATTTAGCTTAATTAATTTAATAAGTACAACTACAGATAAAACAGTATTAGAATTAAAACCATGTATTAATATGTGTGTGGATAATATTGCAATATTCTGCAATATTGCTCTCGCCATTGTGACAGTATTTCATCATAAATGAATAAAACAAAATGCTCAAAAACACGATGCAATTTTACATGGTGATGTTTTTAATCAGCCTGCATTACACGTTAAAAATGCTTTTACTGTCCACTATATAGAGACTATTGTGGATATGCATGTTATTTCTGTAGACAATGATAGTATGTAACCTTACTAAAACAATTATGCTGATAAGAAGGACAACAGTAGCTATATGATTCTCCTACATCCTCTGAAAACATTTCCTTCACAGGTTTCGACTGAGCTCTCTCTGAATGCTCCACTCTGAACTATTCCACTGACTGAATGAATGAATGTCAACTTGTAATGATCAGATTCAGCCACTCTAAAGGGAGACTGCACTGCATCACAACTTTAAAAAGTACTCTACCGCATACTCAGTGCAATTACACATTCCCACTACAGAGCTCTCTAACTCTCCCAATCTTACGATAGTCTAAGACTATCGCTTTAAAGTGGGTGTTTTAGAACAGGGAACACCAACATGTGCAGGATAGGGGATCCACGCCAAAACCAGACCTGGGCAACACTGCTAAGCGGCAGCAGCTGTACATTGTCCACATAGTGTAGATCAGGTCTGGTTCTGATCTAGAAAATTGATTTTTCTAGAAACTAGACGACTCCTATTTAGTTCACAGTAAAAACATCAAAATGAATCAGTCATATGATCCACAGAGAGAGAGAGAGCGAGAACAATAAAGAGATTTGAACTGAGAACAAGAGGTGTGAGACGAAAGGAAGAAAGAAGGGGGTTATTTTTAATCTGTGAAGATAGCACATCGATTAAAAACATCCTTGGCATTCAGACGTGATATAGAGAAGTGAGGAGACTTGTGGTTAGCTCGCAGAAATCCTGCAAAACCCTGTGTTGTCAACTGTCTGCCACAGGGAGAGGTTTCAGCAACTTTTCAGTAGACTGGGAGACTAAAAATACACGATCAAGCCGAAGCAAAACAAGCCTCCTTTCCGGCAGCAGCTCAAAGCCCAGCCTGTAGCACAGAGCAGAGATCCAGGCCCTCCGTACAAACACACAAGTACACACCCTCACAACATGCCAGTGCACAGATATACACAGCAGAATACCACAGCTATGCAAAGCACAGCTACATGGAGCATGCTGGAAACTAATTCAGACGTAAAAAAAAAAAAACAGCACACACAAAACACACAAACGTTGTCCTTTCTCACTCATACACACACACATAGAACATGCCCATAACAAAATGTACACAGCCAACTGCACAAGCTTAGTTCTCACACGAGAGAGTCAGCGTTGACTCCTGACTTTACTCAGGGCTCTTACTTGAAAGTTACACCTGAAAGTATTAGCTAAAACTTCATTATATCAGCTGACAGATTCCTGTGCATTGAGGGAGAGGGAGGGCCATCCTACCCACCCAGACCAGAATGACCAGAGTGAGGTCAATTATGCTCTCTTGAGAAGTTCTTCTACTGCAGTTCACATTGTGTCAGGTTTGATACAGCATTAAACAACAAGCCTTTCATTAAAAAATAACACCTTCCCTTTGAAGGACAGTCTACTTAGGTACTCGATCAGTGAACTCCTTTTAGACTAAAAACAAGGGAGCATGCTTTCACTTTTCTTTTAATATACTTATTAGAGATATACTAACCAACATTTTACTTAAGTATACTTGGCTTATACGGACAAGTATTAAGAAAAGTTTAAGTATATTTGGTCTGATATTTGGAATTTGCTCTAAATATACTTTTAAAAAGTATAACTAAGTATTCTTGCTGTATACCTAAAGTTTTAATATACTTGGCTTGTGGTTCAGGGATGGTATAGAGAGGCTGCATGACAAATTTAATATCAAATATCAACCTCCCATACAAAGTGTGTACTTATGCTGTTTTGTTTCGAACTGGAATTCAGTTTTTAATCAATTTTTGTTTTGAACTGGAATGTGGAATTTTGTTCTTATATTTTGACAATAAAAACTAAATTTGAATTTTTAAAACAAATTGCAGTGGGATAGGAGTATATAAGTAGTCAACAAACAGCATAGTACAGTTGCAGCACAGTGGCGCTACATGCTACATAGCCCCAGAGACCTGGGGTTGTGGGTTCAAGCCCTGCTATGTGCAGGTTTCTTTTCTGTGTGTGTTCTGTCAGGTCCCACACCCCAAAAATACAAATGGGAGGTGTGAGTGCCTCAGGAAGAAATGGGTAAAAAGATGGATGGTTGTAAACTAGTTGTGGACTCAAGGTTTACTGCTCTTACTCTTAAATTTACAACAAATGTTTTCAGCATAATATATGATTTTAGGATCATAATCACATCATAGGACCTGCAACATAATGCAAATGAAATCACACACATCATGCTGCGAATTGCTTGATACAAAAGAAAAATTCTGTTCTCATTTTTACACTTTAACCAGAAGCAGATTATATCTTGTATTTTACTTCAGTCTCCGACACAGAGGGCATTTTTTATATAATGGATTATTGACTTCTGGAAATATCTGGTGAAAATTCTTGTCTTTTCTTTTAGAGTAATATATATTGCTGAACAACAAAATATCACAATGTCAGTTTTCTTGCCAATATTGTGCAGCCTTACTACTACCACTACATGTGGGCAAGAAGTATATAATCAGCCCTATAAACAAACTAATTCATTAGTCGTGTCTTACCTTTCAAGGCCGAATACACAGCATGTAGCATTCTGTACTTTAAAGGGAAGGTTATTCTGTAACCTAAATATTGTGAGGCCGGGCTAGATCACTTCTTTAGTATGTTGTCTATGTTCCACCTAGGGAATTACACCTCAGGGAAAAGATAGAATGAAAACCCAATGTTAAATGTACAAAGCTCAAAACTTAGGATCCTACCGACTACAAGAGGTAGTGACCAGGTATACCATTTGTTTACAAACGGTCACTAAATTCACTGAATTTCACGATTCCACCTTAAGAATTGCACCCCACGAAATAGACTGCAATAGAAGCTGACCACACACTCCCCTTGAAATCACATGCATGAAAGTACCCAAGTGTACTGGCTGTTATCTGGACACTGCACTGAAATGTTCAATAATAAAAGGCTTGTTCTTTGAAGTCATAATACATCTAACAGGTTTTCAGAAGAAGAGGGTTTCCTTTATACAATGCAGTGTGGACCTAGTGATAGTCATCCAAGTTATCAAGGTAATGGTCCCGAGAAAAAATCTTTACACACCTGTTTAATACAACACTACATGCAAACTATTGAAGGGTACACATTTTAGCCCGTTCTAAGAGCACAGGGTCCCTGACTGGACTCACAGTTTAACCTAGTTTAACCTATACGACAGTTATTTTCCACATGTTTATTAGAATGATAGGATTCTGTAACTGGCACAGGCCCAACACCGTGCCTGCAGTTAATAACAAGACTAAACTAAAAGTGTCTAGAAAGACTTGATACTCAACTTGTACTCTCGCCCCAGGGACTTCAGACTCGGACTTGCTCAAAGCGACTTGGGAGCATTTCTGTCTCTCACAGGCACACACACCACACAAAGATACACTCAGACAAATGCACAAAACTGAAATACACATAATATGCTGAACCTTGGGTTTTCTCTCACTCCCTCACACACACACACTCTCAGACAAATGTGCAAAACTGGCATCTACAAACCATGCTGAAACTTAGTTCACACACATCCACGCTGCCTTTTCTTTTCCTGCATTATTCAGTTGCGAGGGGAAAAAGAGTGTGGAATATAAATTCCTGGTTTGGAGAGGCGGGCAGCTCCATGCTTTACTCATGCAGAGACAGACCCCAGCTGTACCACCTGCTGCTGCTGCAAATACAAGCCTGATACTCTTTACCACTAACATAATACACTGCTAATATGCTCTAGATAAAACAGGTGCGCAAACATTCAGCCGGCCACAAGCGGCATCGCTGAGAGATTACACAGGCCATAGAAAGTGATCCTATTCTTATCGATGCACAGCAAGTCCATGATGATCCTATCAGGGCACACACCTGTTTGTATGTTTTGCTGTAATAAGGACACAGACTGAGGTGAGGCATCTGTAAGAGCAAGCTCATTCCTCTTACTGCTGTGGGATTTCATAGTGCTTAGCATGAGGTTTTTCCCTCTTATTTCAGAAATAGCCTGTTAACTCTCTTCTATGGAGGCGTGTGTGGCCACCTGAGCCTTGACCTTCGGCGCTGCGGCTCTACAAGATTAATCTGCAGCACGCTTGCAACAGCTGGGAACACACAATACGAAGAAACAGTGATGTAGTTGAAGCTGTGGAACACAATAGGGACATAGGTTCTCCCCCCTTTCAAAGCAAAGGTTTGCCAAGTTTTTGCTAGTGTTGCTTTACACAACTTTGTTCAAAGTCTGGTAGACAGGTTGCAGATTGTACAGTGCAATGCAAATGCAATGTGACCGAGCACTCAGCATGGACTGTGCAGGGAATAGATCCAAACTTCCTAAATTACTTAAACTTTATTAGTTTATTTGAAGCATTTGTATCATGCATAGACTGATAAAAATAACACCTCCTTGTTTCTACGAACATTGCCCATTGTATCAGCTCCACTTCCTATATAAGAGCACTTTGTAGTTCTATAAGTACAGATTGTAGTCTGTCTGTTTCTCTGTATACTTTGTTAACCTTCTTTCACCCTGTTCTTCAATGGTCAGGACCCCACAGGCCCACCTGTTGGCTGGATATTTGTGGTTGGTGGACTGTACTCAGTCCAGCAGTGATTCTGAGGTGTTTAATAACTCCAGCAGCACTGCCGTGTCTGATCCACTCGTACCAGCCTGACACACACTGCTGACACACCACCACCATGTCACTGTCACTGCAGTGCTAAAGTTCAGCCCAAATGTAGCATTAAAAACCTAGAAGAAAACCCAAACTGTGTGTCCTGACAAACTTTCCAACAACTTGGATTGGAAATTAACCTAACAAATATTTAAACACTATTTACTATTTACTAATAATGATCAAATTATCCCAATAATTATTACATACACAAACAATTTATTTAAAAGTCAGTGTCAAAATATACATATATGTTTTTGTGAAATTACAAGAATGAAAAGCCCCTTTGAATTAAGAAGCATAAGGATGTGCACTTCATCATACTATTAGCAACATGCCATTAAATGTGCCTCTTTTCTATCCTGTAGCCTACTGTACCTGCCCTGTACTGTTCCATTGCTAGCTTTTTAACAAACATCTCCATAATCTGATCACACAGATTCAAAGTTCAGCCTCTACCAGAAAATAATAGCTTAAGAAAAAGCACACTGCCCAGGGTTTGGTTCCGTTGCCAGGCCATTGTCGATCACCATAGACCGACTATTTTGATGGGTCTTTCACCTCCATTTGTAAATACCGAAACGTGACAGATGATAAAAATGTGTGGTTTGATGATCATTAATCAGTCACGTTTCAGTATTTACAAATGGAGGTGACAGACCCATCAAAATAGTCGGAAAACTCTCAAAATATGCTTAAAGCTTGGACAGAAGGAAAGCAGGTGCTACAGAAGAAATAAAAGCCCGCAATATGGAGAAGTGGCAGCACAGGTGAGTGGACTGCACTTGCAGGGCAGTTCGGTGTGCCCCGCTGACTGAAAGACTTACATCACCTTTCTCAAGAGTTTATTTCACGCATGTGTGACTTTACAAGCATGCAGATTAGCATTTAGAGAGAAGAAGGAATGGCAAAAGAGTGAACAAATAGAAAGAGAGAGGGAGAGGACTAAAAAAGCTACCCTCTCATGCAGGCCCCAGGGCTGACGTGGTAGCTGTGATGGGATTGTCGCGTATGAAGAAGATGAGTAAAGCAATAATCTATGCTGTCAGTTTCAAATGCATGTGTGTGTGTGTGTGTGTGTGTGTGTGTGTGTGTCTGTGTGTGTCTGTGTGTGTGTGTGTATGTGTGTGGAAGAGAGAGAAATGACTTTTGGGTAGTCATTTTTGGATGTGGATGTGAAGTACAACCCATAAACATTAAGCACCAGTTTCCCAGACATGGGCTACGCAGACCTCTGAATGGAGATTTTACATTGACACAAAGTCCAATTTTACCTGGTAAACCAGTTGTGTATTTTTTTTTTTTAAACGCAAGGAATATATGGGGTTTAAATATTACATACTGGTCTATAATACATTATTAAACATTGCATGGTGGGGGGAGGGGCTTTTACAGAAGGGTCTTCAGGTGATATTGTAGTTGTCAAAAAGAAGCCTCCACTTGATACATATATATATATATATATACATACACACAGTTCCAGAAAAGCGTTGTATTTCATAAACCATGGAAAACATTTCTCCTAAATTCCAAATAGAAAATAGCTATTTAGAGCATTTATTTTCAGAAATGACAACTGCTCAAAATAACTGCTCAAATAATGCAGATAAATTATTATAATAATTTTAATGCAAAAAATTTATTATTCAGATTTAAACAACACAGGACTAATATTTGAACTTTGAGAGCATTCAGAAATCACTATGGTGAAATAAGCTTGACTGCCAATCACAGCTTTCATGTCTTGGCAGGCTCTCCATTAGTCTTTCACGTTGCTGTCTGGTGACTTTATGCCATTTATAGTCTGCAAATGCAGGTAACTCAGCTTTGTGTGATGAAATGCCTGAAAGAAAATGCCTGCCATTCACGTAGAGATGCAAATTTAAAGTGGTCTCTTAATTGTTTCCAGAGCTGTACATATATATATATATATATATATATATATATATATGTAGATCACAACAGGCCGTTTATTTTTTATTTTATATAGTTATTTGCAAAGGTTTTGTCAGAGTATGCAAAAGTCACATTTTGTAAACACAGTATCTGTATCAAATAATAATATTTTCAGCCAATCCTAATGCAGAGTTCATCTGTCTTATATAAACAAAATAAATATCTAAATCAGTGAATCAAGTTTCATTTGACAGCTTGCAAACACTTTCCATAGTTTATCCATACGTCATGGACATTGATTACTTTGACAGTTTGCTTAGGGGAGCATTATGTTTAATTAGCTACAGAATTTGTCTTATTACTACTTCTCAATAAATAAAATGACAAAATTTGTCATTTGACCGAGGGTGCTCAACTATCACATACCACTGAATTGATATATATACATATATGAATAAATTGCTTGGAATCAACAAATTACAGATTTAGCTTTTTAAGGTTCTTCACATGCACACATTTCTTTCTCAAGGTTCTTTAATAAACCAAAATTGCTTCTTTACTGGAACTGCCCAAAACCCCTTTGGAGCACCCTTATTTTTTGTGTGTAGTGTAGTGGAGTTATTGGGCTGTTTCCCTCACAATTTCAACAGGTTGCATGTCTCCGGGGTTCTGATCAGTTGGAGACAGGTTGGAAATGGACAGATTGCGTTCCAAGGTTTTTGTTTTTCCACCTTGTACCAGACTCACACAGACATACTGAAACATACACACACACATATGAGCAGATGGTGTGACGGAAGACATGTACACATTCCCGCGGTCCAACCCTCAGACGATGAACTTTATGCACTCAATCCTCCCACCCCCACCCCACCCACCCCCAACACTCACAAAGATTATGCTGCCAACCAGCCATACAGCACCAACTCAAAAAAAAAAAACATCCCCAAAGCAAGGCCAAAAAAAGTTAAGCCATCTTCTTTCACTCGTACACATAAAATCTACATGATGTGACGGAGGAATGCATTAAGGCTTCAATCTTAGGCAGAGCCGGGTCAGAGCTTTGAGAGAGCTAATCCCACGGCTTGCAGCTCCGCCGCGGCCCGGTCAGACACACACTGAGAATAGCTGACATGCAGGGAGTATGAGTCACCAGGAGCTGGCAGAGGGAGCGAAGACATCCAGCAGAACATCCACCAGTAAAGGCGGCGGGGGGTGGTTAGGACTGGTGAAGGAAATGGCCTGCAGCAGCAGAGGAGAAGCCGAGCCGCTGATTGTTCAGCGCAGATAGGGGCCGCTCGCTAATTTTCAGCAGATACATGTTTCACGGCCTTCGCACTTCATAATGTGAGGAATGCCTGTCATTTCTAGATGTAGCTGCAGGCCTCCCATCTAAAAACGGTCACTCAAAACAGGCAGGCACGCACAGTGACACACACATGCGCACACACATTAGCTAGCCACTTTCTGTGATGTGACTAATGCCTGTCATGTCTGGCTGTGTTGATAATTGACAGTGGCTGGAGGCTTCCATTAGATTGTCCACTTATACAGATGCATGCACACACACACACACACACACACACACACACACACACACACACACACAGACTCACTGTCTCTTATACACACACACACCTGGTGTCAATCAGAAAGAAAAGGTTATCCAATTCTTCTTTCTTACCAAAGCACTCGCAGCTATGGTGAACCTACCATGAAAGAGTGATAAAATGCTAATTCAAGCAAACGCAGCCTCGACAAAGGCAAAGTCACAGCTTTTCAAAGTACCAGCACTAACAATATTCAGTTTCAGCAATTCAGAAAATGGTCACATCCACGTCCCAACATCAGTTTCCAACGCAGCGTGACTTGTAATTAACACAGCACATTGGACAAAAGCTGAAGTGGCAAGAAATCAATAGGAGATATAACGAGAGGCACAGTGTGTGTGGACACAATTCGTTCGATTCGCTCAGTCATTTATGCCTGACACCACACACTCAGGGTCTTTTAATGTGCTTCAAATTGCAATGAAGAACACACAGCTCTCCATATAAAGTGCCAGGCACCTGACCACACCCCTCCTCATGGCTTTCTTTCCCAGCACTCTTCACAGGGTTTCTGAACGCACTGCTCCAGGACCCATAATAAACTGTTAAAAGAATTCAGCACAGCATCCAGTGCTGGCTACAGAGCGAGCTCGGCCCCAGTAGGGGATCCAACCCCGGGCGCCAGTAAACATGGCCTCCTTCCTGACCGTGAGAAGACATGGTGGCTCATTCAAGCTCCATGCTCCATATTCTCTCTTTCTCTCTCTCGACGGGAAAAACATCCAATGAGCTACACAGCAAAGTTCGGCCATGGAGAAGAGCTTGATTGTGAACGAATTACTCCATGATTTCAACTAGATCGCCACCGGCAAAGCTACCCTCCAGACTCTGCCCAAGAATTCAGCCAAGCACATTTACAGCCATGAAATACTCTCTATGACTGCACAAGCCTACATCGTTTCTTAACACTAAACCTAAGACGTCTTACTTAGCAGCTTTTGCCTCTGCACAACTTTCAGAGGAAACTGTTGGTGGTCGTGGTTTGCATACTACATGACTGATCAGCGGCACGGGGTCACAAATTACAAGATCTTTCAACAGGAGGAACCAGAGACGAGTGTGTTTGCTTTCCAAAAATGTGTTTTGACACAAAAACACATGCGAGAACTGATGCAATGTCAAGCGCGAGACACAAGTTA
The DNA here is from genome assembly GCF_030463535.1 of Salminus brasiliensis. Lineage (NCBI taxonomy): Eukaryota > Metazoa > Chordata > Actinopteri > Characiformes > Bryconidae > Salminus > Salminus brasiliensis. The sequence continues at coordinate 17,333,058 of NC_132893.1, read as the reverse complement.
CATCAACAACAACAACAAAAAAAAAAACTGAAAAAAAGACAAGAATATGGATGAGAAAATTGATTAACTTGCCTGCACAAACTTCCAGTTGCAACACTTTTCACACTACCGGATTTAGATTCGCAGACAGGTTCATATTACGCAGACAGGTTACTATTTTTAAACCTGCTATATTAATTTGTTGGGGGTTTGCGAGGTATCAGCGATCACCCGCCAAGCTCTAAGATAGCGTCTTTCAGCAATTCACACATAGTAGCTCCGAACAAATGCAGATACACCCTTGACCTAAGGCTTTTGTCAGTGGTCTCCAAAAAAAAATCAGGGCTAAAACCATGCAGTGGAAACCTGGCATTACTGAGACTTATGACGCTTGTATAGGTACTGTTATGTACCTTATCATCAATCTACACTACCATCCAAACACTTGGCTTTACAGGTTTCAGATCATTTGTAGGAAACTGAGAATCTGAAAACCTAAAAATCTGAAAAGAAGTGCTGGATGTGCCAAGAATGTTCAAGCTGGTTTAAATGCATGGTTCTATTGAGGTTCTTCCACAGATTTTTAAAGGCGTTTAGGTTGAGGGGATTGTGAGCACTGAAAGTCTTCAGATTTGTCTCATGAAGTAGTTCAGTGTGGATTTTGAAATGCGGGTGTGATCATGAGGCTGCTGTACTCGCTAAAAATTGATAATAGTGACTGCATAATAGGTCTTAAAACTAAAACTACATAAAAACCTAGGGATCGAGGGGTTTATTACTTTACAAAGGAAACGGCTACAGGTAAATGCCTCTTATAGCCGCCATCTGCTTTGTTGGCATTAATTATTTAAATTTAAGGCATTTAGCGAATATATTTACATTTAAGGCATTTAGCGAAATCTCTTATCCAGAGCGACTTACAAAAGTGCTTTGCTATTTACCCACGAATAACCTCAGCTAGTTTGAATAGACTAAAAATTCAAAGATACTACTTCTAGGCTGCTGCCCAGAGGAACCCATGGTTGCTAATTGCTGGGACAAGGTAACTAACGACTGTGCATGAGTTATAGCCCTTGCAAGCTAATTTACCCCTTATGTTCTGTGACTTTTTTTTATTCTTCTTAACCTAAGAATTATTAATAAGTAACCATATTCAAAGCATGCACATGTGAATTGGCAGTTCTAGCAGTTATAACAGTAGGGGGGGGGGGGAGCCAGGAACCACTGATGATTCTGAGGTGTTTAAAATGGTAAGGTCTGAGACCTTGGAAAGAGTTATCAGTTTTTGTGGTGTTCAAACTTCTGCATGACCACTCTAAAATCAAAACTAATACAATACAATACAATACTAATACAAAACTAAAGTAATACACTAATCATGCTTACAATATTAAACAACAACATTAAATAATGAATGAATGATAAAAATATCATTCATGTTATGCCTTTTGACCATGTCACTGTGTGGCCATCCCTGGTCAAGAATTGTTTGACTATTTAGATACTGTTCTGATATTCAGATAGAATTAGATATACATGAGCAGGAATTAGATTTACAGGGCAGTAATTTTAATCTCTGCATTTTATTCTCTTTATGTCTTACTGTTTTGTGTCTACATGCATTTTTACTTTACTTAAATGTTGTGAGCTGCAATGTAAATACAACGTTGCTGTCATTATCATCATCATCATCATTCTCATTGTCATGTTTCCCAATCTAAAACAGATTTCCAGTAAACACATCAACATACATCATTTCTACATGAATTATTTACCCCCTCATTATACACAGGCCCTTTCAGCCTCATAACCACACTCTCAGTTCAGTAGCTTGTGACACGGCTCATTGGAATGACATAGATCAGTAAACAGCTTCCGTATATAAAAGCCAAGCGAAGGGAAAATGCATTTTAGCTACAAATCTCTGCTCACACTCACTGAGGGTGTGGGCCAAACAAAGAGGAGCCCAGAGAGAAACTGCTGAATCAGGACATTTGAACGAAATAACAACAATAAACATATCAGGGTGAGGATAATTCATGTACATTACTTTTATCATCCCACACCCTGCCCGCTCTGCCACAAACACACTTTATTTTCTCATAAGTGTGTGTGTGTGTGTGTGTGTGTGTGTTTTCAGCTGATGTCCTAGAGAAAACAATGTTGCTACTTTGTTGGGCTTACTTCAGTATAAGAGAGATTGTTTTCTCAGCTGAGTTGCTAGTTGTTATATGGGAAGCACTTTAAAGCTCATTAATGGTGTAGCCCTGTTCCTCTACATTCAGCTCAGAGACTTTCTCAACCAAAACAGATTCATTCCAATATGTACTAATTGCTTCTAACTGGTGCAGACTGCTACATAAAGCATGTTGTGGGAATTAATGAAAAGAAATCCAGATGTGTGAGTTTGTAGCTCCAAGCTTAACCTACTTAGTATATTTTATATCAAAGTTTATTTCATTGTTGCACATTGTTGCAATGATTGCAGTAGACTGAGTCTTACAGAAAATGACAATCAATGTTGAAGTATTACCAAAAGTGTCATGGCTTGTTAGGCCAGACCAAGATGGAACGAACACTCGCAGAGATGGATTCAAAGCAAGCAGATTTATTAACAAAAAGCAGATAACAAGAAGGGAGCAGGTGAGGCAAAATGTACCTTAGAAAAGCTTACTTAGAAAGCTTCAAGGTTCAAATAACCATCAGAGGGAATGGAATGTAACTTTGAATTATTAGCTGCAGCAATCTACAAGTCCTGTGGACAGATGAAGTCTGAGCAATGGCATGTTTGAAGAAAAAAGGGTGCAGAATTTCATTCAAAGAAAACTTCTCCAACTGTTAAGGGGAGTGGATGGATCATGCTTTGGACATGCGTTGCAGCCAGTGGCACGGGGGACCTTTCACTGGTAGAAGGAAGGGAATTGATTCAATTACATACCAGCAATTTAGGAAGCAAACATCACACCATCTGTATATAAAAAAGCTGAAGATGAAAATGGGTTAGCTTCTCTAGCACAAACCCAATAATCTGTAATTTACAGTGGCCTACCTCAATAGGTGTAAGCTAAAGGTTTTGCTATGGTCCTCACAGTCTCCTGGCCTAAACATCATAGAACATCTTTGACAAGAGGTCAGTAGAGTAGAAATGTTAAGACCTAGAAGGGAAGAATTGGTGAAAACCCCTCAAACAAGAAATGAAATACTCTAAGATAGCTACAAAAAGTCAGAGTGTTAACAGGGAGTGTTAAGTACTGGCCATGCAGAATGCCCAAACTTTTGCCTCTGGCCCTTTTTCTTTTTTTTGTCATTTTAAAACTGTAAAAGACAGAACTAAAATAATCTTGCTTAAAATATTACAGATGTGTGTCATCTTGAACTTTATGCCTTTTGGAAATTGAGTCATCTCTTACTCACTTGGTTAATTACAGAAACAGAAATGTACAGAAAGGGATGCCCAAAGATTGCCTAAAACTGTATAACATCATCAGTTTGGACAATATCCCTTTAAATCTCCCTCAAAACTTGTATACAAAGGCCATTACACATTAATGACACACAGCCACATAGCTGGCCAGACATACAACCACAGCAACTGAAACCCTGCGGGATTGCTCCCTTGGCAAGCCCATGTGTTTAGCCTTAGTGTCTGCTGTGAGTCAGTCATGTGTGTCTCTCTGGTAAAAGGCCGCTGGCATGGCAATAAGAACAGACATGAGAGCCATAGACCCTTAGGCCAAGAGAGGCAGAGAGAGAGAGGCAATAATGAGACAATAGACACAGCAAACTGCAAATACACAATGCAGTTTTTAATGTACAACGAATGATCTATTCTACTGTCTTGGAGGGCAAGAACATCTCCCTAGTGTCCACTGAATCAATCTAAACTGACAAGACAAGCAATTAATGCTGATATGTTGAATCAATATCGCTAACTGTGTTGCACAGTGCAAATTTATTAACCTCATTTATTTTCCTAGTTGCTAATTGGCTCTGAAGACATGAACCAGTAGGTGCCTTGAATACATCTGGCAATCCTTGAACTAAACCTTGAACGGCGGCCTTCGCATACGGCCCGACTTCTCAAAAGGCTATAGTGGAATAAAATGGGAGTGTGGGGATGAGTGCGTAGGTGCTGGGCTGGTTATCCACAGATAGTTGCCTTAATGCCACCCTACACATGTAGGCACTGAAGGCTGCGAGACTGTGGCAGTCAGGTTAATTGAAAGAGTGTGGGCGCTGTCAGGGGTCATGGCGATAGTGGCAACCCACAGCTCCAGATAAGCTGGGCTTCATTAAGATAAGACCCCGGCGAGGCCAACTGTGATCAGGGTCCATGACTCCCTCGATAACCACCATCTCTCTCTCTCGCTCTGTGTCTTTCTCTCTGCTCCTCACAAGAGAATCAGCTATAAAAAAAATAATAAAGTATGCCTTCTGAGATCAGCCAGAGTACAATAAGTGAACTAAAGTTTATGAATGATAAATTGAACAGCTGACCTTCAGAGATTTGGGGGTGGACTGTTGGTAAAAGATGATTTTAAAGTAGCTTGTGAAGAAAATGTTACATTTTGAGAGGTGTAAATCAGCAAGATTTTTGTTTGCTGTTGTTTTTCACTCTTAGGCTAAACTCGAACTATGATTTTTTCCCCCTGACCCTCATTATAACATCCTCTATATAAAATGTGTGTGTGGCTCTGCCTTTTCTGTGGCAATACGGTCTTTCGTTTGCATAATCTGTGAACGTCCAAATTATTATTTCTTATATATTATGGTTCTCGCTATAGTGGCTATTGCTTTTAGAAATGGAATCATGGTCAATGTAATTGGATAATTTAATACAAAATTACAAGAACAGACTTCTACACAGTAATAATGTAAGGTAAATAAAAATATACAATGCAAAATAAGTGGCTGCATAAATATTCACCACCTTTCATGTTAGGAACCTCAACAGAGGTCCAGGCAACTGGGGCTAGTAGTCTCACAATTGTGTTAAGTGTTAAGTGATTGTAGTATAAAGTCTGGAAGGTCCAGCCACTGGATAATCAGTAGACCCGGCTACAAATACACCATGAAGACAAAAGAAAAACACAAAGGAAAAGCTTTTTGAAGAATAGAATAGGACATGGGTACCAAAAATATTTCCCAGTTACTGAACTGCTCCCTTGGAGTTCAGTTAAGTCCATTATTAAGAACTGGAAGGAATATGGCACAAGTGTAGATCTACCCAAAGCAGGCCGTCCTCACAAACGGAGTGACCATTCAAGAAGTAGACTAGTGAGGGAGTCAAGACTACTACTGCCCATTACCATGCAGGCTTCAAACCTACAATTCCTCTTACAAATCCTCTAAATAGCCTCTAATATGGATTATGTCAGCATGTATCGGGCAGGACCATGAATTTGAAAATTTAACCTAATATTGGAACTACATTATCATTTGCATAGAATTCTGCTTTGTAGTAAGCTGGACAGCAATGTGCAGAATGACCACCTCTAAATGGCCACCCCACCATTCAAGTATGTGAAAGAAAGTCATGTTTTAAATGACATGGATTTGTCTGGGCAAAGAAATGAAGATCTGGATGTGTTTTGAGTGAACATTATGTAAACTGATCTAGGCAAGTTCATGCTAGGTTTTTTATGCTACTGTCGTTAAACATTATTATTATATTCATAGTTTTCATGGTCTGGGCAGGTGGGGCCCAGTGTAATCTTTTCATGGGGCCAAAAGTCCCCATCAGTGCCCCTGTGTCTCCTGTTGGTCTTTGGTTGTTAATATTAGGTTGTAGCTCACCTCTATAAGGACTTTCCATTGTGCTTTTTAAATGATCTTAACAGGATGCCCACTCCCACGAAGAGTAGCAACAGTCCTAAATTTTCTCCATTTGCATAACAATGGGTGAATGAATACCCCGGCTTTAGCCATACTTTTGTAGAGTTCCCAGCTTCAAGTGTCTTCTCAAAGTTGTTTGCACCGAGGCATGGGTCACACTAACCAGGCTTTGTATAGTATTACTTAATGGAGCTTTTGGTTCACGTTTCTGGCCTGCATTTCTTTATCTTTTTCAAAATAATGTAATATTGACAGGTGAAGTGAATGACATTCTTGATCTTGTTACAATGGCACTTGTCAAAGGAAGGGGTATACATAGTAGGTAGCAAGTGAACAGTCAGTCGTTGAAGTTGATGTGTTGAAATAAAAGAAATGGACGAATGTAAATACAAAATTGCAATGGCTAGCTGACTGCGTCAGAGCATCTCAAAAACGGTCTTGTGGTGTGTCTCCAGAAATGTGCTCAATAAAAGACAATAACAGTATTGAACCATTTGTGTTATTAGTTTAGTTAGATTGTGCTTGTTTCTAATTGTAACTTGGACAATAATCAGACTGCTTTTTATTAGTAATCAATGCAGTACTGTCCTTCTGTCTGGTTTAATGCTGCTGTAAGATCAATGCTGACTAGGTCTCAGCAGACTGAATCGACTGCCCTGGAGCTGCCTGAATGTGCCATTCACCCTCTGGCTGAGCCAGAGAATCCCACACTCCACACATCCCTTTAATAAGACCTTTGCATTCTGCATACTTTGCAGACTTTTACCAAAATCATTACTACCAACATAACTAATTACATATTCATAACATAACAATCATAAATCTTCATTTCCCTGATAAGATCTCTGACATTAATTGGTGTTTTTCAGGGGTAGACCTGAAAGTGACCTTGTTTTAGGGTCACTTCTATTCCTGTTGAAATCAGAAGTTTACATACACTATATAAAAAGACACATATGCATTTTGCTCATAGTCTGACATAATTGTTTCCAGTTTTAGGTCAATTACGCTAAAGTTTAAAAAAAACAAAGATTACTATGCCTTTAAACAATTTGGAACAGCCCAACTTGGGACATGATGTCATGTCTTTGGAAGCTCCTGATAGGTCTATTGGCAACATCTGAGTTAATTAGAGACACACCTGGATGTATTTTAAGGCACACCTGAAACACATGGCTTCTTTGTGTAACATCATGGGAAAGTCTGCACAAGTCTGGCTCATCCTTGGGTGAGATAGGAAAGCCCAACCATCACACTGCTCAGAAAGGAGACAGGTTCTGTGTCCCAGAGATGAACATGCATTGGTCTGAAATGTGCCCAAATCAACCCAAGAACAAAAGCAATAGACCTTGTGAAGATGCTGCCTGAAGCTGGGTAGAGTGTGTCATTATCCATGGTGAAACGAGTACTGTATCCACATGGGCTGAAAGGCCACTCATCCAGGAAGAAGTCATTACTCCAAAAGAAACATAAAAAAGACAGATTAATGTTTGCAAATGCACACAGGGACACAACCTTAATTTTTGGAGACATGTCCTGTGGTCTGACGAGACTAAAATTGAACTGTTTGGCCAAAATGACCATTGTTACGTTTGGAGGAAAAAGGGGGAAGCTTGCAAACCTGAGAACACCATTCCAACTGTGAAACACGGGGGTGGCAGCATCATGTTGTGGGGTTGTTTTATAGGAGGGACTGGTGCACATCACAAAATAGATAGCATCATGAATAAAGAACATTATGTGGAAATACTGAGCAATGAGCAATACTAAGCAACATCTCAAGACATCAGCCAGGAAGTTAAAGCTTGGGAGCAAATGGGTCTTCTAAATGGACACAAAGTGGCTTAAGGAGAACAAAGTCAATGTTTTGGAGTGGCCATCACAAAGCTCTGATCTCAATCCTATTGAAAATGTATGGGCAAAACTGAAAAGGCATGTGCGAGCAAGGCGGCCTACAAACATGACTCAGTTACACCAGTTCTGTCAGGAGGAATAGGCCAAAATTCTTGCCCAAGCTTGTGGAAGGATATCCAAAACATTTGACCCAAGCCATACAGTTTAGGGGCAATAGTACCAAATACTAATTCAATGTATTTCAACTTTTGACTTTGAGGAAAGTAATAAAAATTGCCTTTAAAAATTCCCTCTCATTATTCTGGCATTAAGCAAATAGAAATAATTTTGGTAATCCTAATTGACCTAAACGGGAAAAGTTTATTCTAAATTCATGTCAGACAGTGAGAAGAAAATGCACATGTGTCTTTTTATATAGTGTAAACTTCTGGTTCCAAATGTATATGCAGTTTAATCAGTCAATTATGTGTAAGTAGTGCAGTACAGTGCAGTGCATACAACCATGCAGATACGGTCCAGCAGCTTTAGGTAATCTTCACATCAACCATCAGAATGGAGAAAATGTGATCTGATGGTGTTATTGTTGGTGCCAGATGGGTTGGCCTGGGTATTCCTAGAACTGCTAATCCCCTGAGATTTTCAGTTCAACAGCCTTTAGAGTTTACTCAGAATGGTGGAATAAAGAAAACATGACTGTATCATTTCTGGACGTTCTTCAAAAGAATAGGTTTCATTCAAGACTTGCATGTCAATTTCTTAATCCTAAAGCATTGGCATTGCAATGTTTATTTCATAAAGACCAAACAGCAGAATATGGGATTGCATTTTAAATTGTAACTATAAATATAAAATATATTTATAGAATTGAATTTTGTTAATATATGGTTAGTAAAAGTTTTCTCAGATAACCAAACTTACCCTGCCAGCTTGATAAACATATCATTGGGCAAGTTGAGCCAAAAGAGGTGTTTTATTCCTGTCTCAAACTTTCTTGGATATAGGTCATAAAAAAACAAGCTCCACTACTCTCACCCTAGTCCACTGGTAATTGTCTATCTTAGCCATGACTTTCTTACTGCCACTAAAACCTGCAGCTCCAAGACGTCTGTTCACAGTTGAAACTAAGACCTGGTCCAGTGTTATGCTTTGCAGCAAGGTATTGTCAAGTAAGCCGTCTATCACACAAGCTGTCGACTCTCAGAAACTTGTCTTCTGATGCAGTTGCGGATTTGAGTCGGTCCAACCTCTTTCGTTTTCTCCAGTTTTCACAAGCCTTTTGACGGCGTAGGAAACTGTACTGTCCTTTCTCTAAAAGGTATAGGTAAAGGTGCATGTATTTGTCACACTGTACAGCGAAATGTGTCCTCTGCCTTTAACCCATCTGTGGTAGTGAACACACACACACACACACTAGTGAACTAGGGCCAGTGAGTACACACACACCCAGAGCAGTGGGCAGCCAACTCCAGCGCCCGGGGAGCAGAGAGGGTAAAGGGCCTTGCTCAAGGGCCCAACAGTGCAAGCATGCCGAGCCCGGGAATCGAACCCACAACCCTGTTATCGATAGCCCGGTGCTCTAACCACTGAGCCATCCACTAAAAGAAAGTGCTTCATTTCTAAGGGTCTTTTTCCAGTTTCCGTTATGAGCAATCTGAACTTGCAATGATAAAATACTGTGGTCAAGAGTGCAGTAACACAGTCTATTCAACACTGATTTTATAGCTGACCATTGACCATGTACAGTTTCTGGGTATTCACTGGACTTGAAATGCTTAAATGTAAAAAACTAAATGGGGCTAATTGAAAACTTTTGAATGGTAGTGTACAAATATTTCATTTGGACACACATATTCGGTTAGTAACTTTGCTACCTCACCACTAGTATTTATTTTTACAACCACCAGTTAGCCTTTTCAGTGCACATTTACACAGACTATCTGAACCACCATGAGACAGTGAGAGCTGAATGAGAAAAGCTCAGTACAAGTGATCAAATGTACTGTACTAAGATACAAAGATATGGTAGCGATTTCAATATTGGAATGATAATAATGACCCATTTTCACATTTATCTATGAATAATATATTGGCTGTGAACACTGCAGTAGATGAAACTGGAGTGCACATTGACGGCTGGGCATGGGCTGAATATAGAAGGAGTTCAAAAGTTCAGGAGTTCATCAGAAATGGAGAACGCACTCTCTCAGGGCCTGGCTCAGGGGATCTACAGCACAGGACTGAAACTAGTGGAGACAGGACATAGAAGGCAGCGGATATGAAAACAGGGTAAACTAATGAGACGGTAGGCAAGCAGTGATTTAAAAAGATCAGAGAGGTGCCTCGGTTGCCTGTGAAATCCACTCGACATGCTCAAATCATTTCTTTCTCAAATTACGCTGCTTGGTGTGTGTGTGTGTGCAGAGGGATGAGAGGGCAGATTATGAAGGTGTGAGTCAGGGAGTTACAGCTGATTTCTGCTGCTCTTGGAGAGCGAAAGCATCACGAGGCAAAACCACATTCTCCATGCACTGCACTGTCACATTTCATACACACACACACACACACACACACACACACACACACACAACTGCCTCCCCCACTCTCTCTCTCTCTTACACACTAACACACAGCACAGTTTGTCCATATTTTACCACATTTCCTGATAATTCAGCCTCTGAATCATAACTCAGCCTCATCTATATAGCTGTGGAATACGTACACAATAACTTTCAAACCACCTGCCTAATTTTGTGTAGGTCCTGCTGGTGTCACCACAACAGCTCCGACTTGTTGTTTATAATGAGCTGAATCGACCCTTTCTCAAAATAGAGTACATCATTGTGTGGTAAAGTATCTGGAAGCCATCCAGTTTGAAAAATTAGCAAGCCTTTATAAAGCACCCTCCCCCTTCCCCCCCAACTTTGATTTTTAGCTCATTTTCTTTTCTCAATACACAAAATATGTGATGTTTACTTTGGGCTGGGACAGCTGTATCATTATCACTGTTGCTGATTCATCAGAGTTGAAGGAAAAAAAAAAGCTCTGTAGTGCTGCCACACAGTTCAAATGCTCAACTGATGGCACATCTATTTTTCTAAAAACTTTTCCAACACAATTTCTGAAGCATGTCAATCCTGCTGTTTTTAGCCATCTGCATGGATCCAAGAGGAGAGAAATATTTAATAAAACATGTAAGGCTTTCTAATCTAATTTTTTTTTAAAGATGTCTTTACTTATAACTGTTTTATTGTCTGTACTAAATAAAAAATATATATAACAGCTGCTTAGTAACTTTATAAATAAGAAATGGGCAAAATAATACCAATATTAAACTTCTTTACCCAAATAATGAGTAGGCTTAAGTCTCCTAAAAACAACACATGGGCTCCAATCACTACGGCCCGGAGTTTGCAAGTTCAAATCCCGAGCAATGCCACTTTGCCATCAGCAGCCGGAGTCCGAGAGAGCACAACTGACCTTGTTCTTTCTGGGTGGGTAGATGTTGAGCAATATTTTGCTATGGTGGTCGGCACAGGTGTCCGTTAGCTGGTGCGGTGGAGCTGGTGACCTGGTGCTTTCCTCCAAGCGTGTCCGCTGCTGGACATATTTGAAGTTTGAAAAGAGGTGGTGGCTAGCTTTGCATGCCTCAGAGGACTCCCTCTAGTGTCAGGAGCATTGCTAGTGCTAGGGGGAGCTACGAGCGGTTGGGTTAACTGACAGTACCAAATTTAGAAGAAATACTTAAGCATAACTAAAATGGACAACAATGTCTTAAATAAGGTAAAAGCGGTGTAAATAGCCTCTTGTATGTTCAAATAGCCTCCTCTTTAGTAATGTATTTTCTGGTTGTGGAGTTAAATTAACCGCTATCACAAAACAGTGTCTCAGGCATCAGACACTATATTTATAAACATTTCATGTAAAACCTTTTTGAGGAAGCTTAAAGACAATTCTTTAGACATCTGGTTTCCGTCAGCACTACTGTAAACAATTCTGACTCGGTTATGTTCTCCAGAGCAGAACATTTCACATCAAACCAATGTGAACAAGTTTGTTTACATCTCAACCATTTAATTAAGCAGACATTTTTCAAAATTCAACAAACTTCAGACCATTTAGTTGATGGAAATGAGATTACCCCTGTTCTTCCCTGGGTTCCCTACTAACTGAAAAATGTATGAAAACACACGCACACACATGCCAGCATCAGCACTGACTTGATTATATCCCTATCAGATCTTTCCCACTGCTGTCCTCTTTCTCCATTTCACAAACCATCTGTCAGGAGAAATCGCTCAGATGAGGCGGCACCCACGGCACAGCTGATAGTGGAGGGATAAGACATAATCTAACTCCAAACTGCTAGGATAAACCTCGTGAAAGCTTCCCTATCAAACCCTGTTATGGCTTACTCTTTCTCTGGTCAAATCTCTCCATCTCTCTCTCTCTCTGTAACACATATACACATGCACACAAAGACGGTGGCACCCGTGGTTGCATTTGACGGACAGGTCTGTCTCAGGCAGCAGAGGAAGGCTTCAGAATTCTAATGAAGGACAGCTGAAGCACTTTGCTGCACTTAGACTCCAACGCTGCAGTCAGGCCTACAAATCACTCCCACACACACTTACATCTTACATACATACATACATACATACATACATACATAAAAATGCATGTGCGCGCACACTTACGGAGAGTGAGGTATTAATGCCATAAGAGAGGGAGAGAGAGTGTTACGGAGGAAAAACCATGTTTATTGATTTCAAGCAAAGTGACTCTTAATCTAAAGATCACGATTTGATGAGCATGAAACTTCAGTGTCTTTCAACCAGGCGTTTTTACCTGGTTATTTACTGGCAATTTAAATACAACCTGTAAATGTACATGCACTAGAACTAGTACAGATTATTAGCAGTACAGTTGATCCTTGGCGGCCTCGTGTGAAGTGAAGCTGAGCGATTGTAGGGAAAAAAACGTGAATAGGATTTTTTCACATGATTCTAAAGTAGCAAAATCTGTATGCACAAGTGGCTGCTTCTGGGCAAAAGCGTCGCAGCATGGCTGGCAACGCTTGATTCAAAAAAATAGAGGAGCTGATGGTCGTTCATTCTGAGGACGTTTCGTCGTGTTTATGGGGAATTTCACATGCGTCCGTTAAAATTCTGTTTAAAGCCTGCAAATTTAAATGATACAAAACCCAGCAAAAGCAAAAATTATATTTAATTAATTAAAAACTTTCACAGGCCTTAGGCTGGTGGGTAGGCTTAACACACACATGTCTGAACACACTTTCAGGCCGCCGCCCACAGGCCCAAATAAGGACTTCCTGTTTGTTCCTGTTCATTTGTGTTGATTGATGTTCAGTTGGGTTCGTTCACGATTCATTGTCTGTTCATGTGTTTCACCTGGGACTGGGAGTACTTAAGGAGCGTTATGCCCTTTGTTCACTGCTGTGGATTGACTCTACTGGAATCTCTGTGATGCTTGGGGAGTCCTCAAACGTTACCGGCGTGTTCAGGTCAGCTCTAGTTTTGCGGTCCATGTTCAGGAGAGATTCTCTGTCCGACTCGAGAGGCAAGCGAGGTACGTTCGCTTTCTGCTCAGGTTCCAAGGCGACCTACGTTCTAGGCAGTACTCTGCATGTTCAGGTTAGGTTGGCCTTGCTTTCTAGTCTGGCAGCTGGCTCTCCAGTTACCCCTGTGTGTTTGCGATGTCTGATTTGTCACGTTTTGGTTCTGTTCATGGTTTTGCCCACGTTGATGCACTTCGCTTTTCGTATACTTTTTGTTTTGCATTTGGTAAATAAAGTATCTTGCTATGATTTCCATCTCGGCGAGTGTTCATCCCTTCAGGTCTGGTCGTACATGACACACACAACATTCAAACACAGCATTTAATTACATTACAGAATCATTAGCAGAGGTGGGTAGTTTATACTAATAATCTGAAGCAATGTGAAAGTAATATTATTGTCCAGAGCAAAGACAATTCAATGAGGAGACCTCCTCAATATCTCCAGCAATGAAATCAGATAGAAAGGCAAAGCAGTTCTTTAGCATGAGTCTCCTGCTGCTCAACTGTGTCTCCTGATACACCTCAGTATCTCCTTTTGAGTTTAACTACAGATCTCAAACATCTCATTATGCTCAGATCTGCCAAAATAACACTCATTTACTGAACACAGGAGTCTCAATGGGAACTTAACCAATCAACGAGTTCCTGTTTTATTTAAGTCATTTTATTCACCTTAATGGTTGCACGTCTAGCAAGAATATGCATTCATGATTTTCCAGTATCCTTGATCACATAAATCGTTATCTCTCACCGGAAGCCCAGATAACCAAACTGAAGCTCTCTTATTTGAGACACATTATCAGAAAAAACAATTATGCTCAGAACATTTAATAGTTAAAAAAAAGAGGATGACCAGAGACGCAAGGCCATAAACAGAGAAATCATGAATGAGCTATTAATAAACCTGAAGATACAAACAGAGGGCAGGATGTTTTGGAGATTAATATGATTTTTTTTTTTTACTATGCAGCATTATTTCTGTTCAAGAAATTAAAGGTAAAGGAATAAATGATAAAGCTGGTTGGACAGTTGTCTGTATTAATTAAACTGAATGTGTTTAACTCGGGTTTGTTTTAAATAAATAAAAATGGAGTCTTATGATAATAAATCAAGACAAGAGATCTTTTATTTATGTCGCATTTGTTTTTTATTGTCTATTGCTATACATCCAGCTTCTATCAGCATAAAAACTGAAGTGTGTTTGATGTAAAAACCTTGATTACAAGTCACACAGTAAAAGCAGAGTATTATAAAGTATGGAATACCCAGGAAAGTATAGCTCCATCACAATGTTCTTGAGCATATGGAACTGAATAAATGTAACTAGTTACTACACACCTGTAACCACCAGCTGCATTAGCCAAAATTTTAATAAGTGCCAATCACACTTTAGGAATAAACTTTCACTGCTAAATAGAACCCAATTTAATATTTAATCATCACACTTACAGCTGACTGAAGAAACATCCATGCCACTTGTCAATGAGTGAGAAACACACTGAGTAATGTTTTACAGAAGACTTCACACTCCATCAACACAATGTTTAGCACGGCCACCAAAGACAGAAAATTCTTTCTTTTCATTCAATCTCCCCCCACCCCATTACACTCCTATGTAGAGGAAGTCACAGTCATTTGGATTAAAAGGGTACATTTATTAAAATAGACCACAGACAATCTTGTGGGAGTGGACAATTTAGAACTTCCAAGAAAATGACCACCAGGTACACTTCTGCAATCTAATATTTTTATTGATTGCAATCATTGATTGTTACTGTTTTATATAGGTAGAAGTAAAAAAAAAAACAAGTCTTTTAAAATGTTTGCTTCACGTTTAGATTATAATATTTTCCTCAAGACAGCAGGTCCTCTTCTTAGCAACAGCAGGTACATTCACTCACAGCACTCTGTTGTACGTTTATTCTGAATGGTTGATGAACGAAGTGGGTGTACAAACTTTCCTCAAAGAATCCCTTTGCATGATGGTTCCTAAAGGATCTAATATAATATATAAGGCTAATATATTTGGATCCAACTATGAGGAACTTGACTACAATAAAACGTAGGTCTTAACCCTGATGCTGGCCTACAAAGCCAAGAATGGATCAGCCCCTCTATACTTGATGGCAGTGGTCAAAAGCAGATCAGTACCAAGAGCCCTTCCTGCTTCAACTTCAGCTCAGCTCGACATGGCATCCTTTAAGATCCACGGAAGACAAGTGTCCAGACTTTTTTTCTGTCCTGCACGGAAGTGGTGGAAAAAACTTTCCCTGGGTGTCTGAGTCGCTTGCTGCCTTCAAACACAGACTGAAGACCCACCTCTTCCAAGAGTGTAGTGTTGAGTATTGTGGTCTCCATACTGGCTTTTGCATTTAGTAGAATCTTAGCTTAAAGGCATCTTTTGGATCCTAGTCTATATGGTTCCCCTTTAATAACCTTTTTTTAAACATTCCTTAAAACATCTTGAAAGGTTTCTCCACAGTTCCAAGTTGAGGTTCCTAAAGAATCTTGCCATTTTAACAGTGCGGTAATGAGTGTAGAAGCTAGTGTACAACTGAATGAAGCTAGTTCCATTTTCAGTAACCATAACAGCACAAATGTTATAATTGGCATGAAAATATCTAAATAAATATCGATTTACCCTAATATAAAGTGAGAGGTACAAAACCTATTTAAAATAGCCCACGAAAGTGACACCCCTGCTTAAGGGCCTGCAGTACAAAAATTTGCTTTAGTTTCAGAAGCAAAATAAGTAGGTTGAGCCGTAATGCTGCATTCAAAAGCCCTGATGCACTTTTCCATGCTTCCTCCTTGTTGGGGTGGTATAACCCACAAATTAAGCCTCACAGAATCACAGTGACTGCGGCTGATAGAAGCTGTTCAAACAAGGAAAGGAAATTTATAAACCAGTCACCTCAGAAAAGAAAAACAAGCACAACTACATTATTGACCGAATCGTCCTGCTGTGGGAAATGCAAGTTTAATTTAATGTCTCTTAACCTCATCACAGTGCCCTCTGGAGAAATCAATTATTCCTTCACTCACTTTCCAAGTGCCATTTAAAAGAAAGAGGACACTCATTGCTCATTCAGTGACAGCTTTATTAAAAGAAGGACGTCGTATTTACAGACCCCCCACAAGCTCGGAGAGTGAATTAAAGCTTTAACTTTCTTTGTGTTGATAAAAATTAACGTAGGCATTCTAATTTCAGGTGAATAAGTTGTTCACAGAGAGTACAATCAATGTTTTTTAGGCAAATAAAGTTTAGATGAACAATTTAGATGTGTTTTCAGCACCTAACATTCATTCAACTCATTATCTGAAAGAAGAGTAACTGCAAACTTATCCTTACAACTTATCCCATAGATAATTTGTAACAAACTGGTTAACTAGTTGTGACATGCTAAAAAGTGCTGTGTTGCTTTCTAACCTAGGTAAAGGCTTTTTGACCCTTTTTGAACCATATACTAGAGGTTTTCCATTATGGATAAGAACCATTTAACCAGCATTTAGATATTCAAATGATGCTTTGAGTCGTCATCATTCTGTATGGAATCATTGCCTTTACTAAAGAATTCTTGAAATACACTTTTCAATGGTGTAAATACATAAGGAAATTCAGTAGCACTTTTTTGCAGTACAGTAAATATCTAGTATATAATGGGTACTATTATCTGCCTCTTATATAGTTTTTCCTTTGTAATTAATAATTGAATTCTTTATCTGGGGTTTAAACATGCAGGCATGAGTATGGCATTGGGATGTATGGCTGCCAATGCAAATGAGTCACTGGTGACAGCGGGATGACTTCTAAAGTGTATATAGCTTTGCATTTTGCTCAAATTCAGACAAATTCTGCAATACTTATAGAAAGGTGTGTCACAGTATAGCTGGAGAATGGCCCAAAATATACTGTGAAAGCAACCCAAAAGCTTCAAAAGGCAAAGAAATCACTTAAATACCACAGCCAGTCATCTGGCATCAACCCAATTATGCTTTTCACTTACTGGAGACAAAACTGTACACAGAAAGATCCACAAACAAGCAGCAATTGAAGATAGTTGCACTAAAGGCCTGGCAAAACATCTTAACGGAGGAAACTAAGTATTCTGTGATGTCTGTGAGTTCCAGACTTCAGGCAGACTTCACGCTGCAAAAATTTGCATCCAAGTATTGAAAATCTTTATAACTGTTAGTTTTTCCAATTACTTTTTGGCTTGTGAAAATGAAAATGGAGGGACTGTGTGAAAAACGACTAATTTCTTAAAGGGAATATTATTGTGAAATCCCTTGAATTAAAGCTGAAAGTCTATATTGCATTTTTTCTGCTTTAGCTTGTGCCCTGCTCTCCCCTACCAGTAATCTGGTCAATTCTGACTCACAATCTTCAGTATACAAATAAAAAGCCTAAAAGGTGGCTACCACAGTTTAGTGTTGTTCCTGCTGTAACACACCCGATTCAAGTAGAGCCCTAATCATCAAGCCTTTGATAAGCTGATTCTGGTTTGTCAGAGCAGGGAAAACTGCATGCTGTGCCGCAGGCCCCCTGGACTAGCAATACTCGTCCCTGTCCGACATGATGAAAGGGATGCAGATGGTCACATAATGGAATTACGTTACATTCAATTTATTGTAAGAATTCAGCTGAAGCTATTTATAAAACCCTTTATCTGTCAAAGCTGGTCCAAGGCTAAATACACTACATTTCCCTGATGCCCCCGATGCTTGTGCATTTAGCCTGAGGCCTCTGTATGAAATGTGGGTATGATGTGAACAATCAATCAAACTGTTCAACAAGCAAATGACAGAATTATTTAAGGCATAAAAGGTCACTTCTCATGATCAGAGCAAAAATGTCTACATATCTACCATTATATTTACTGTTTTCTATGAATCATCTGTAATTCAGAGAAATTCAGCTTTTTTGAGGGGTTTGTCAGAAATTGCTGTTGTGGAACATACAACACATGAACAGCAGTATGCTCTGTACATCATGCATGCTGTAACATTACCTTTAAAAGACCAATAATACTATTAATAATAATAATGCAATCACACTCTCACTGACAGAATCTGCATTCGGCCCACGTGTGAGTAATGCTGTTGTGCCTGTTATGTAGCAATTGAAAACACAGAACTGCTTAGAATCTTCAGAATTCAACAGAATTAAAAAAAAATACACAGGATGTAGCTATGGAGAAGTGCTGCGTCCTCAGCTGGACATTTGGCACACAAGAGAGAGGAATTCTATGAGATTAATTGTGTTATAGCAGGGATTGTAGATAGAATTAATGCTAGGGACATTAATGTTGATCAATGTAGGAGGTCATAAGTACAGTTCCACTACATTTGGTATTTTTTTTTAACCAAACCCTAAGCAAGATGTTTTCCTTTGTTTCTGTTGGTGTGGGTATTTTTTTATGCTGTTGATATGATGAGTGGAGCATGTCTCTAGCGAGTACGGGTGGAGAGTGCTGCCTTTTGTCTCTACTGGGCGTGCTCTCAATCCATTTTTACTCTATTGTGCAAGCATAACCAAGAAGGCAACATCCATTTTGGCCATCTTTTGACTTCAAAGTTTGAGAATGAGAGTCAATAGGGCCATCATGACATCAAGGTAATCCTATATGCAGTCTATGGTCCGTATACATAAATATTTACATGGCGTTAGCATCTTCCAGCATAGTCCCGCCCAGCTCAAATCCAATACAAGAAATACAAGTGAGCAAAAACCGAGTACATTCTAATTGTCACCCATTCCATCATATTATCATCCTACCACAAATATCCCCTCACATCCCCTCATAATACAACCACAGACCTCAGAAATATTTAAAATTCTCTCCTTATCCAAAGTATCTGAAGATAAGCATGCACTAACTCTATGTAAAACGAGCTCTAAATCAGTCTAATGAGTTTCCTTATTATCTCTATTACTCTAAGAGGGGTTCCCTAAATGAGGTGCAAAGGGCTTGAACTGGTAGGTCTAGAGCACTGGAGAGCCAGACAGTGTTATGCCTCAGACAGACTGTGCAGTGGATTAGGAGCAGAAACAAGGGAATACGTACACTCTTTCTGGTCAGGAGAGATAGAATTAAGAGCAAGGGAGGGTGTATGTTTAAATCCCCACTCATCTCCTAAATATGCTAAATACAAAATCACTTTACACTGAGATAAATGAGGCTTAAACATGGTTTATCTTGCAGGTGAATGCAACAACATCCCCTCATTCCCTCAGTGAATGGTTTTAATTATGAACTACTCATAACACTACTCAATAACACACTGGCTAAAGTCGGAAACAAAAAGTACTGCAGGTGCGACATGTTGGATGTGTATGTAGCTGTTTTCCCATAAATGCTAAGAGACATGGAGCACTTCTACACAATTCTTTCCACTGAAAGTAGCACATAGAAGTAGAAAAACGCAATTAATCATTTTGCATCAAACCCCTTTGTGTACATTACAAAAATAATTAATGCTCAAATAAAAAAAGCATTAAAGAGATGCTTAAGAGATGCTTAAAGGAGCATTAGGTATTTTATTTAAGAAACACAACCTTTAGCAGTGAAGAGGTGCTGAACACAACACCACTGGAACTGGATTTTTCCCCACCTTTGGATCCACCTTTCATTCCCAACCATAAACACAAAGCACAGACCTTAAATCTCTTTCAGAGTGACTTTGCATCTAAATCATACACATACTTCACATGTGCATCTTGGTACAGCAATGGCTTTTTACCTTGATACGTGGTTCTGCACACTATAAAAGTAAGCTACATGATGGTAAAATTAGAAACCCAAATCACTATTTACTGTCTGATAGTTCCATGAGTTTATCAGTCACTGCCTGTGTTATCTATTAGCATTGTTGGCTGCCATAGACCAGTATTATAATATATATTTACTCAATGCTATATGTGTTATATACAAGTGATAAGAATTGATCTACTTCATTCATCATCATTTAAAATGTAAAGTCTGACTGGTTTTCTCCATGTGTCTTTAACCAAACACACAGAAATGGGGTTGAGTATTGGGGTGCTGAAGAGTTTCGCATATAGACTGACAACAGATTAGTGCTCTCAAGATTACAAGGTTAAAAATGGTTTCTCAGGCATATTTTCTATTCTTGTTAAAACAATTATTATAAAAAATTATAATTATTATAAAATAGTTAATTGTGTTCTTCATATTCCACAGTTTGAATTGGTGTTTAAAAAAATTTAAAGGGAGAGTACATTAACCTGTGCTTATTAAAATTAAGTTGTTTTCAGAGAACCACTAAATTGGAAGGTTCATCAAGGTTCTTAAATGTAACTCTTTTACGGTATCACTCTTTCACTTTTTCAGAACTGCGTTGCCAAGGTTGGTAAAGTGCAGCGAATAACACTGCTGACCTCCATGTGGCAATCTGGGGTTCCCTGCCATGTTATATCAATGACAACGTTATACATTTTCTTCTCAAACTCATTTTACAACAGCCAAATCTGACCAAAATGCTTTACTGCGGAAAATCTAAATAAAATGCAAAATATAAAATTTACATTATAGTCATAGGACACACTGCTATAACCCATTCAATGTGCCCTACAAACAATTTAGCAATTTACAGCATTTAGTCTCTGTAACAGCATCTGTCACACAGTGTAAACAGAGCAAAGCAGAAATACAGCATTATCACTGACTGCCCTAGTAAAAAAAAAAGGTATACTTGTAGTCACACATTAATGATCAACACATTTATAGAGTGCTACAATTACACTATTTATGTACTTATTATACTTGAATTCTACAAAAGTATACCTAACTGTGCTAAAATGGAACTATTTTAAGTATAAATCACATTTAGTAAGTATTTGAAATTTTTATTATATGCTGAGCGTATTAGATATGTACTTTAACAGATAAGTTAAATTGTATTTTCCTATAGACAGTCAATCCTGTTCCCAGTCCTAGATTTTGTTCTCTGGTTAATGTAATTCTTTGGAGCCATAGTGAGCACAAACACATAGGGGGTGTAGTCTTGGGGCATGGCTACACACTGATGGTGATTGAAGGATGCCCAGGATGCAAATAGGTGGTGCCAGGAGCCAATGGGAAAGTTGCGAGTTTTGCTCAAATAGGTTGTATTCCACACACAAACCCACTGTATATTATTGAACGGAGCTGGCTCCGTTACTGGTCTTGTTGAGAACCAATAAAATGGAAGATGTTAAATCCAACATCAGTGCAGTTTTTTTTTCTGTGAGCTGTTTTTAAACTTGCATGGGCCAATCATTGTCCATTTGCCAATGGCACCCAATGAACCCTATTATTGTAAGTTGATTCAACTTAAAGATCTGTAAAAATCAAAAGTCACAAATGTTCACCTAAATAAAAACAGTTAAATAATATGTGGGATATATCCAGTTTTACATACAACAGACTCGGAATTATAGTATAAATATGATGGTTTAAGTGTGATTTAATGAATTACTTACTTTACAAAAATGCACAAAAGTCTATTTCAACATAATTATTTTATAAGCATATTAAATGAATCTATTTTTTAACTTAACCAGTGCTTAATTTTAATGTATTTATAAAACATGCTATATTTTAATTGTAAATTAACTTTTTTTCTTCTTTTTTTTCAATAATAAAACTCATAAAACTATATTACTCATAAATCTGGGAATGTTTTAAATACAATGAAGTGCATTTTTTTCACTTGACATTTGATGTCATTGTGTTGACATTAAATGGCACCCATCCTTCTTTCTAGCATTCCATAGGTGGAAGTCATTTGATGTCAAAGAAGGAAATCAACAAGAGATAGAACTATAATTCTGCAACATTTGGCAATACTGCAATTAAATACGGTCATGCCAATAAAGCTTACTGAGCTGATAAGATCCAATGCAATGAATTTTCCATGATGAACATTCCAACACAAAGGCATGCACACAGAACCAGCAATGAGAAATGACATGTTTCCTAGGTATGAATTTCAGTTTACACCCAAATACAGCCATTTAAAATGCATACCTGAAGCATGGCAATTTATGGCAACATTGCTACCTAAGGCAAGGCATTGGAAACCACTTAAGTCAACTGTAAGAGAGGAAATGCTAATCTGAAGTGAGGGGATGCACGCTCCCCACTTCATACGACGCAGAAACAGGAATTCATTTACATAAGTAGAACTAAATTGAAGCTAGAACACAGCTCTACTGACTAACATGAGCAGAAACACACACATTCCGGTACACCGGAGGTGCACATAACAAAACACATCCAATTGTTACGCCTACTTAAAAAACATAGACGAAATACAGGCAATATGAATACAAGGAAGTTATTTAAAAACTATCTATGAACTTGAATTCAAGCAATTATTCTAAACCATGAGCCAAACAGTATGACTTTATGACTTACGCAGTGACTGACATTGAAGATTTCAGTGTTTGATAGGAAGCAAGCCACAGTAGACACACAAATAACTTGTGGAAATTGACAATATGGAACAGTAAAAGTCAGGTCCAAGAAAAAAGTAGCAGAAAAGCAGAAAATCATAACAGGTTTTGCTTATTAAGTACAAACTGTGCATTATTAAAGGCATAGTAGAAATATCAGGGCCTTCTAGGCCTTTAATAGAAGATGAAATATTTCTGTATGAAACATAATAACACACAGTTAAACTCTTTGGTTAAAGATACCCAGTCATAGCAGAATATTATGACCACCCCTGGTTTGGAATGAACTGAGCACATTATCAGCTCCACGTTCCATACAGGAGCACTTTGTATATCTATAATTCCAGACTGTAGTCCATCTGTGTATCTGCATACTTTATAAACCTCCTTTCACCCCTGTTCTTTAATGGTCAAGACCCCACAAGACCCCCACAGAGCAGGTGGTATCTGGGCAGTGGCTCATTCTCAGTACTGCAGTGACACTGACATGGTGGTGGTGGCGTTTTAGTGTGTGTTGCAGTGGTTCAATTGGGTCAGACACAGCAGGGGTCCTAGGGTAATAGGGGGCTAACAAACTATGCAGAGAAACAGATGGACTACAGTCCATGCTCCGATATGGTGTGTGGAGTTGATATTACATGCCCAGTTCATTCCAAACCTGGGGTGGTCATAATATTCTGATATGACTATGTATAATGGATAAATTCTTGAAAGGCCAAGAAACATCCGAGCATATTTTCTCTGTAGTATCTTGGTAGATACAGCTAAGCAAGCTCTCCTATTGGCTAGAATTTAAAAAGCTGAACTGAAGGCCTATCTCAATCAATCAAGTCTGATGAAGTCAGGTTTTAGTCATTGGACAATGACAAACAGAAACGGAAGTCAGATTAATCCTTAATTATTGGTGTACATGTAAACACACAGTTACTGTTAGCTTAGCATTTACTACAACCTGATAAGGATGCTATCAGAAATGAGCGTCAGCACCAAGATGAGATTTTTCCTTCCCCCCATTTCTATCTCACCTATCATGTATTGAGGTGTTCTGACCCCGCTGCCCGCTGCGATGCAGTCCTGCTCTGGAACCCTCATTCTTGACTGCATAGCTGTGCATGTGACTGTTTACCTACATGAACTTTCCCATTTCACTCACACATTCATAATGTATAGTTTGACGTCACATTTGTCACAGTTCTTAATTTACTCTCCAGTGTCAACCAGAGGAGGATGGGTTCCTCTTCTTTGTTTAGGTCTGAGGGAGTTACATTTACATTTACATTTAAGGCATTTTGCAGACGCTCCTATCCAGTGCTTTGCACCAAAAAAAAACCTCAGCTAGTTTGAATAGACTAATAGTTCAAAGATACCTCTAAGCTTTAGACATTACTAAGCACAAGTCAATAAGGTGACCATAGTACTCTGCTATTCGTCCAAGTACTCTCGGAAGAGGTGGTTCTTCAGTCTACGTTTGAAGACAGCGAGCGCTGGACTCTGCCGGACACCCAGAGGAAGCTCGTTCCACTTCGATGCCAGGACAGAAAAAAGCCTGGACGCTTGTCTTCCGTGGATTTTGAGGGATGGCGGGTCGAGCCGAGCCGAGCCGTACTTGAAGCTTGAAGGGCTCTTGGTGCGATTCGGCTTTTGACCATTGCCATCAAGGAGGGGCTGGTCCATTCTTGGCTTTGTAGGCCAGGGTCAGGGTTTTGAATCTGATGCGGGAAGCAGCTACAGGAAGCCAGTGGAGAGAATGCAGCAGTGGAGTGACATGGCTGAATTTAGGAACATTGAAGACGACCCGTGCAGCTGCATTCTGGATGAGTTGCAGGGGCCTGATGGTGCGCAGAGGGAGACCAGCCAGAAGAGAGTTGCAGTAGTCAAGTCTCGAAGTGACAAGAGACTGAACGAGCACCTGGGCGGCCTCTCTAGAGAGAATTCTCCGGATGTTGCACCTTGCCAACGTTGCCATTGGCTTGCTTAATGTAGGCGGGGGCCTGGATATCTATAAAGTAAGTGACAACATCCGTTGTAAAAATTACTATATAAACAAATCATTTAGATTGAATAAATACCATGAAAACAATATCAGCAATAATAATCACAACAGAATATATACACAGCAGAAATATTAGCATTTGTTTAACTGTACAACTGGACAAAATGCCTGTGTTGCTATTAAGCCACTACCTATTTGGCAAAACTAATTCTCACACACACACACAAGACACAAGGTACTCGAGTTTTTATTACAGTCTTTTTACAGTACTTTTACTATCTATTCCACGCCGTCTCTTTCTGTAGCTTCAGACTGCTAGAATACGATCCATCATGTTCCAGTAAACACTAACAGATCTGAGGCAGCGTTTTTGGTGGCGGACGTTCAGGCAGCCTGTAACGCACGCCTTCCTGCAGGTCTAAGGGACAGAGTGCTGTGAATATGATGCAGAAAGGAACAGCAGGTGGTCCTGGCAGGAGATGTCATGCACAGCAAGGCACCGTACATCACACACACGCCAAAAGAACAAAATTTATATAATTGTTCAAGGCCGTTTTTCATGCATTAAAAATGTAAAGCTGGATTGTAGTTAGACTGAGTGATGGGAGCAGAATTGTTTTTGGGAGCCAATGCGCTGTCATAGTTCACTGAGCATTTGCAGTCTCTCTCTCTCTCTCTCTCTCTGCCCCTCTCTCTATCTGTCTTTTTTATTATTCCTTTTGTACAGGAACACCTCAGGCAAGATTCAAACCTGCCGACTCTGTATGCATATACATGTGCTCTCTCTCTCCCTCTCTCTCTCTGAGTCTCCCACTCATTCTCTCACGCACGCCCTTTCTGTAATTATTTACATTTTTATTAGTCTTGTTTCTTCTCCCACTCACTGTTGCTGTTAGGTATTGAATTGAGTTAAATGGGAATT
The DNA here is from genome assembly GCF_030463535.1 of Salminus brasiliensis. Classification (NCBI taxonomy): domain Eukaryota; kingdom Metazoa; phylum Chordata; class Actinopteri; order Characiformes; family Bryconidae; genus Salminus; species Salminus brasiliensis. Next base: position 17,307,438 of record NC_132893.1, on the reverse strand, counting down.
GGACTGCTGTCAAACACTGTGACTGTCATACAAGTGCACACACACACACACACACATACTACCCCTCAGGGAGTGGCTGTGTGATCTAAAAAGAGAGAAAGTACAGTGAAATCCTTCTGAACGCTTGCATTTGCAAATTACATAACTATGGAGAACTTAGTAATCTGTAGCTAATCTTTCACTTACAGGTCTTTGGTTTTAGGATCTAACTACAAAAGTGCAACCATAATAAAAGCGTGCATCAGTTTGTATCAGTTATCTGTATTTTAGTACGAAAACAAATTTACACAAACTAAACCATATGCTAATGTCTGTTTTATGCATTAAATAAAACATAGCATGCCCAAAAAAGAGGAGGGCTTATGTATGTTGCCATTATCTTAGTATGCTAACAAAGTATTAGCATAAATTACCAATATTATTATTAGCAGATGTGGGTAGAGAACTCAAGTAAAAGTATTGTTACTTCAAAATAATTCTTACTCAAGTAAAAGTAGTAATTAAAAATATTGCTTGAGCAAAAGTAAGAAAGAAACATAAAAAAACATAAATAAGTAGGGAGTTACTTTCTCGACCTCACTTAAATTATCAAAATAATTGCAATAAAAAAATACATGTAAGCTATCCATTTGAAAACCCAAATTAGGACTAACGTTTTTATGCTGAAAAAAAGAAGTGCACCCCTGTGTTTTCGTTACAGGCTGCCAGAACCAGCAGTTATGTCATGCTGGGTCTTTTCGACCAGCATAAAAACGTTAGTCCTAATTTGGGTTTTCAAATGGATAGCTTACATTTATTTTTTTTTTGCAATTATTTTGATAATTTAAGTAAAAGTACATTTACATTTACCTCAAAATACACTCAAGTAAAAGTATGAAGTACACTCCTTTACCTAAGGAAATGTAACTGAGTAAATGTAACATGTTACAACCCCCTTTAATTATTTATATAATATTTATATTGTCTTGAGTTTTGACTGTTTATTAAGTGTAGTTACCTCCCACCTTTGTTTACAGAGCCCATTACACAATAAAAATGCAGTTTCCAAATCCTGCCCTGCACAAACTAATTTTAAGGCAGCCCCAAGACACCTACAAATGACATACAATATCCCAGAATTCATATTTTTGTATAGCGTGTTCACTCACTCTCAAAAAGTAAGCATCATTTGCGGACTTCAGGGAGCTGCTATCAATATGCCGGAAAGTCTGGGACCGATGGGATGCTGCTACTAGCATACTAGCATAGATGCTGCTAGCATAGAACCACAAGCATCAATTTTAACATTATTGTACAAGTTTTGACATTTCTGTAAATGTATGTAAATGGTTGCTTTCTACCTCTGGTTAAGATGCCAAATACACAACAGAAATGCAGTAAGAAATGTGTTTAATCCTGTAAGTGAAAGCTGTAAGTATGCTGATAAAAATGGCATGGACATACTTTCCAGTATCCCCCGGAGTTTCTTCTGACCTTTGAAAGATTCTGAAATGCCTCAGAGAAGCCCTAAATTAGGCCCCCTTATGTGTCCTGTTTTAATGATCAAATGCTGCATTTCACTGCAGCATTTATTAGTGTAGCTGTTACCAGCAGGGCGTCAAAGTTGTTTACTGACCAAACCGTCGCATACATACATGACAAATGAGACGTCGCATTTCTAACTCATACGTGACAGGCATGTTTTTGTGTTTGTGTATGTATGTGTGTGTTCAGAAGCTTCTTAGCTTCTTTCCAGCATTCCTAGGCAGTCTCTAATGATGATTTATGGCAGGCCTAGCCTAGCCTAAAGTAGCGCCTCCATCTGTATAATGCATTCCCTCTTACCTCGCCGCTCCCCATTTTCACACTTAGGTGGCCTAATTTCACTCCCTCCTCTTTATTTTACCTCGGGTACAATTCATTGACTCAGACTCTCTTTCTCTCCATCTTGCTTTTGCTCTCTCTATCTGCTGCCTGCACTCCTGGCCCCACTGAACACCTGCTTCTGTTACAGATATTTCTGAGCATTTCTGCCTTCCCCTGGTGTGGCACGCCATCAGCAAACATCAGTTTGTTGCTGAAACACTGATGCAAGGGATCAGACGGCAGGTGTAAACTTTAATAAAGTGCCAGCAGTGGTAAAACCTCAAATTTCACTTCAATTTGGAAACATATGGGATCAGATAAGGATAAGAGAAGTAAAGCTGCGTGACAAGAACAATATAATGTAATTATATATGTCTTGTAGTTTATTAAAAACATAGTGGTGAATCAATAATATGATTTAAAGATAGGCCTGCAGTATCTTAACCAAACTACTTGATTTGTGCAGGATTGATGGAATTCCTTGATTATCAAAAACCCACAGACACTATGATCTGGAACCTGTGATTGGTCAAGATGCCCCCTGGATGATATCAATAATATTAATAACACAAAAAACACAAACTGTGATTAGCTAGAAGCATAGGTGGGAATGGAAGCTCATACATACACCAATGAGCCAAAGCATTATTGCCACTCAAGTGAATAACATTGATTATTCCATATGAACAATGCATGTCCTATTTCAGTCAGGGATATATGTTGGATGGTAACAAAGGAAGGTATGGTAACTTTGGTGAAATAATGACCTGTGGAAAGTAACAGTACAAAATAAGGTAGAAGTAAAGAAGCAGCAGGTGCTGCAGTTAGTTTGAAGGTTAACTGGTTTGGGTCCCTAAAGCCTAATGGCTGTGTTGCAGTTACCCAAGGATGAGGTTGGGTCTTTGAAGTGTGTAAGTGTGAGCGGAGGGGGGTCCACCCGTCTCATCTGAAGGTCCCCAAGCACTGGCTCCGTAGCTGTAAATCTTGAACAATGAGTTGAAGTTCAAACGGGAGGGTAAATAAATGTGAAAGGTTATGATGGAGCCCGTTTCCAGTTCATTCGGCAGGGGATGTGAGTGCTCCTCAGTTCCACCACATTTACTGCCACTGGGACAGGCCCTTGCTCCCTGCTGCTTCTTCTGAAAAACACCCTCCCTAACATATATAGGAATTGTAAGTTCACACATAGTATGCTGTACAGTTCCCACATTGTTGACAGCCATAAATAATGAAATTACGGCTCACACACACAAAACTCTTCGCTATAAGCTATTCAGCAGCATTTATAGTAAAATAAACGTTTCTTCTTCTGCATTTCTAAATATAGAAATGTCAATATTTATGTTTTTATTAATGATAAAGTAAAAAATGTGAAAGAATGAGATTTTAATAAACCTCATAATCCACTAAAACAATGTTTGTATCCATCTTACACTCTGTTTCCTGTACTTTAAATATAATGGGGAATTATTTCTGACTTCATATGAACTTCATTTCGGTCCTAAAGTACTGTATGTTCATCTCAATGCTATTGTGTCCAGATTATAACATCCTCCAGAGCTAATAGTTTTATTGGTATTCAAACCCCTTTAATCAGTTCCTCAGAACCAATCAAATTCCTCAGAAGTAGTACAATAATTAGGCAGTAAAAGCTCATCCCCTGCTATAATGGTCACATCTGTGCTTAAACACAATAATTTAGAAAGTTAGAATGGATATGACAACTGACTTTAACACTTTAGAGCGCTGCATGTTTAACCTACAGTTGCAACTGATTTTTTTTAACGTTTATTAGCAAACCATTCAGCTGTCTTCAATAAACCAATCAAAAAAGAATCATTTAAATAGCTCGACCCAACAAATAAAATAAATGGGTCCCCCAAATTCAACCCAAAATGAAACTTTTAATGACTACTGCAGTCTCAATTATTTAACCCCCTGAATGGAATCCCTCGTAAGATCACACATCTGCAAATCAGGTGGCAAATCAAGTCAGGCATCAGGTGTGCTTGAGATTAAACACATCCAACACCTGGACTGGCTATGAGTTTGTTGGCTATGACATTTGATTGCATGTTAGAAATATGACTAACTCTAGAGAGTTGTACAAATGTGCCGATAAGAGATTATCTTGCAAGGAAAAGGATACAAAAAGAAAGCATAGGCACTGAATGTTCCTAAAGATGCAGCTGGAAGCATTGTTCACTGGTTCACAGAGAAACACTGGCTACACTACATTCTGAATGTGGCAGAATGAGGAAGCCATCACTGGCTATCACCAGATTCACCAGGTGGTCGAAAGCACTCAAATAACTGCATAATACCTGCAGCAAGATCTGCAGCAGAAATAATAAGCCACAGACATTTTGAGATTCTGTTTTATTCTGAGCTAGGAAATAAAACTGGACCTTGTCAGACCTATAGATTAGCAGTATGTCTGGAGGAGGAATTAAGCATACACTAATAAGAGCACTGTACCTACAGTGAATCTGGAGAAAGCCTTTGTTATATTAGTTGTGTTGAGCTATTTCAATTAATCTTGAACATTTGTATATTTGCAAATAATTTATTACAATATAAACAATAACTGGGCCTGTAACCTTTCTCTTTGGTTGACTGCAGGAATAGAATTATTTACAATCCCAAATTAGCACAATTTCTAAACTAAGAATCAATACTAAACACCAAATATTAACAGTCTGGAGTAGTAATGATTTCTTTCATTTCTGCAATAATAAAATTTAATATATTAGGCAAAAACTACATTGACATATTGAGTATAGTACAGTATAGTACTAAAGCATAAATAATGCAATCCTTTATAATAATATAACAAACTAAGCTTCGACTTTCTACTTGATCCATTTCTACAATCTAACTCAATGCAATGTTCCCAAACATAATTAACAGCAATAAACTCTTCTCTTAATCTTGGCTATACAAGACTAAGAGAAGGACCATGCCACCTCCTGCTGTCCCTCAAGCTATTTATATACCCCTGTTTCTCATTTCAACTCCATGTCGAACAAATGTGTTGCACCTCAACCCCTTCTTCTCTCTTTCTTCCATCACTCATCACACCAGAGGCGGGTGCAACGACCTGCTGTTGCAGCTCAGAGCATTGTCCACACCAGCAAAACACTAACTAAACCACTGATCAAGAAACCTAACCTTGACCCATGTGAATCAAATATCAAATTTATAGACCTCTTTCAAATCTTCGGTGTAAATCATACTTGGGACACTTGCATAAGAACCAAGGTCATGAACATTTTCTGTCAGGGTTTCGACCTTATCATAGTACAGGTAAAACTAGTACTAGAACTAGATAAAAAATAATTTCATAATCTTCTGACCAAGGATGCGCATCATTGCTGGCTTTGCTTAATCTCTGTGCGGCATTTAAGACTATAGACCATGAACTGATGCGTCGTCACTATTATCCGAGGATCGCTGGTTTGAATCCTGCTGGCACAATTGGCCTTGCTCTCTCAGGGGCGGATTTATGGCCCTTCCTCCCCACATCATTCCCAGGGCGTCATGTGCCAGTCTTCACCCTCCTGTTGTAAGGGGCATTGCTGGTGATAGGGGGAGTCTTAAAATACATACATAAAGAAAGACTTTCCACACTACCCTGCTTGACATGTTAGTGCACCTAGTTGGAGGGTAGCAGGTAGCAGTACTTGCTCCGAGTCACCCAAAGCATCACTGCATCTTTTAAAACTGCCACTCCAATGAACCATGTACGCTTGGACATCTCAATGATTTGATGTTAGAATAGCCCACTTCTAATGTAAATGAATGCATAGAGGTTTTATTCCAAGCCATTTTGCGCCTTTCCTATTGGTCCATTTATCATGAAATGTTCCTACAATGTAAAAGCCTTCTGGCATTTTCAAATGAAGTTTTTCCTGTGATGATATATCGTGCAACCCTAATGAAAAGCAAGAAAACACAGGGTGATGAAATCAAGCCTTCCAATAACTCGTGCGGAGCAGAGCAGAGCAGGAGGATAATGAGGTGGAATTAACCAACTCGTAATTACGTGCAAGTGAGGTGAATCCTCATGCAGGAAGGAGTGATATGGAGCGAGCCACGGCTAAATTGACCCTGGCATAGCACAATACTGCACAGATTCTCCGACCCCAACAAAGAGATAAACTGGTGGAGGGAGATTGTGAAAAGCAGGAAAAGGAGTGTTTGGGGGGGAACAGAGCGAAAGGACAGACACCAGAAGAGGGGGAGACAAAGACTGGCTGAAAGAACGGCTGAGAGAGAGAGAGAGAGAGACGGGAGGAGGGAGAGACTTCATATCAGTCTCATTACAGTAAATGAGAAACACAAACAGAGCGCGTTGGGGACGAAGCTAATGAGCCCTGAGCGCTGAGGTAATTACATCAAGAATGACACATCATCAATAACTCTGGCCTTTTCCAAGACCTCTACACATACACACACCTGCCTCGTGGTCCCAAAAACAACCTGACAATTACAGATAATTATAATAATAATAATAATAACCACCACCATCATCATCATAGTTCTGCTTCATCTGAACTGTAAATTCATTAGACCTACTTAATGCTAACCTATAGCTGATGGGGTCATCCAACTGCTGTGTCTTCTGGCCTTTTGTGTACTTTAATCTGACACCAAGCAATATGAAAGCTAGTATCCTGATATTTTTGTAAATGTATATTATGCACATATGGAGGAAAAAAGAAAGGTTCTACTGTGAAAATGGTAAATGCTAGCTACTCTAACTACCCTGTTTATTTTGTATGTCAAGAAGTGATCGACATTAAATAAAGTACTGCATGCTAGGTCGATCGCTACAAATATGTAACGCATTTGCATCCTATGCAACACTCAAAATACAGTTCCAGGACAAAGCAAAGTCATGATATTTTATGTTAAAGAATGTTCATCAAAACATCAGGATAGGACTGATCAGTACCTCAGTATCAGTCCGCCCATGCCTAATATCTGCTCTATTAAATGCATTTATATGCATAATTGATATCTAATCAAGTAAAACATGCAAACTTTCCTACTCGAAAAGGAAACGCTTCTGTAAAGCCACTCAAAATGACTAGCTACTGCAACATGAATTCTGCTGCTCTGGTAAAGGTTTGGAATGTGTGACTCCGAGCAAGTCAGACAGTTCCCTGCAATCACATATCACCCCCTGGTGGAAGGCAGAATGCGCCAGCCAGCTCAAGAGGGCTGGAACAGAGAGGGCTCTTTACCGAGCTTTAAGAAACAAACCTAAAGCTTACAGGCTCAGGAGGGGATTGTAAAATGTGGGTCTGCCTGGATGTGCTGTTGTCTATCAGACAGATGCGGTCAGAGTTTTAAGAGGCACTTACAGGCAGGTGGTAGATACTGAAATTTAGATTATGATATTTTCCACAGGCCAATTGCAATATGGTATTATATATCATAAACAATAGTTTCTAATATTAATTTCTTCTTTATATAATATTATTTTCTTCTGTGGTATAATTATTACTAATAAACAATAAATAAATATTTATGTTTATTTATTATTAATTATAGCACAGTTAGTTCCGACCCCACAATGTGATTGCCTATGAGACGTAAGATTGTCAATACTGCATGATAAGCTTGCTAAGTATTGTATGTGGACTTCGCAATGACACCAGCACAAGACAGAAACACCAGCCATAACAAAGCAGCAACATTTTAACTATACATGTAAACTTTCAATTATAGACTGACATCAATTTAAAAATATTAGCCAACATATTTGACATTAGTGCCTTTACTATATTTAATTTGTTACTATAGTATTAATCACAGCGTAAAATCTAAAATGAACCATACATAAGTGCACTAAACACAAACACTGAGGGCAATGGGGGGCATGCATTGAAGTCACGTTCCTGCTGGAACTCACCCCCTGTAGTCAGACTGAGTGGCAAAACACTCAGTGACTCCCGCTGCCACTGAGGTCACATTCCCACTATTGAAATACAAAGCAGGCAAATACGAAACGTTCAGCTTCACATTACATTAATATTTAACAGCTTTGGCAGTGTGTGAAGCAGTGAGCGTAGCCATGGCCATTAATATAACTGTAGCATGTAGCATTGTCTAATGTTTTGGTTTTGATTGTCGATTATGAACTGTTCCTCAGCTATTCTGAATGAAGAACATACTCTAGAATTTTAGCTGTGGGGTAATTTTTTCTGTCCTCTTTATGTTAAATCTAACAATAAACATGATAGCCGAACTGTACGAAACTGTATAATTGCAATAATATACTTGAGGTTTGCACTATAACTGAGCTTTAGCATAAGGTCATGAACACTGTACACCAGTGCAATCATCTCATTATAGCACTCCCTCTCATGTATTATTGCTAAATTTTCCTTAGTTAAGAATGTTGTTTCGAAGATTCACGTGCAGCTTCTCAGAGGCAGACTGACATGCGGACTGTTTATGAACTAGATTGGGCGCCAGATTGGGCAGTTTCCCACCAAATTGACATGGTGGCCTTTTATCAGAACTTGGAAGATCACTGTACAATGAGCAAACACGAGCCTCGCTGCTTTGGTGTACCTAAAGTTGCTGAGGAGATTCGACTCCATGTCTTAGTTAACCTGGCAGAGAGTACATGGTTCTGCTGTTGGAAAATGGAGTGACCAGTGATGCTGCATGGCTTCTAAACACTTAAGTTGAATCATGTTTATTCACTTTTGGGATTGCATAGGGTCATGTGTCCTATCATGAAAAATGCATTTAAAACATACCTTGGGTTGTGCCACACACACACAAATAAAAATCTATAAAATACAAAATTAATATACACATGCAAATTAAAGAATTTTGTCCTTTTTAATTTCTAATTGATTTGTGCATTTTTAAGATGAACATATTATTAGGCCATGATGGTTTGCTTTACTGTTATTGAAATGCCTCTATGTGATGCACTCACACAATGACATTAGTTCATTACCTTGTCAAAATCAAAATAACAGTGCTCTATATGGGGATCTGGGCTTTTTGCATGTAGTAAGTAGTGAGTAGTGAACAGATGTGTAACAGATTGAATGAACAGCTTCGAACACATCTGATACATAAGGATTTCTCAAAAACAAATGCATGTTTGCCACATTTCTGTCATTTCTTGACATCAAAATAAACTGAATGACATCAAATACAAAGTGCAGATACGAACCAGTGGATACCGAATTCAAATCAATGCAAATATTATCTAATTAAATGTGTAATCACAAACGTACATTTGAATAGTGGAGCAAAATGACAGTAGTAACTGTCATATATAAATATGCAACAGTGTTGAAAGATGTTGCTAGTATTTTACAGTTTAACAGCACAGTGCGACAGCAATAGAGAACAATGGCAAAATCTGTGACATGGAACAGTGGATTTCATCCACTTTATATCAGTGTACCTTCCAGACTAACCGATGACCCAAAAAGACGTCCACACATGATGAATAATGACTGAATAATAATGGCAATGTGTATATATGTGTGTGAATGCAGTCTTCATCTCCAAAATGCAGTGATTCATTCCAAACTGGGGAATCTAGTGACTGGTGCCGCGGCAAGTTCCCGGACTCGGACCAGTTGGTCGTGTTTGATTTTAGTCGACCAAACAAACAATCATCAAAGCCTTTCTCGCTTTCCAAGCCAGCAGAGCGGATTCTAATTAATGAGCTGAAATTCGTTAAGCACTTGAATTATGTAACACAGGCAAACACCAAAAACACCCAGGATTCCATGGGCCTCTTCAAAAAGCTTGTCAGGTCTTGTCATACACAGACAAAACCGCTGTTTTATCCTTTACTATTTAAACATTGATTTGTTTCCCTAAAAGCTGCACTTGTGCCAAGGAGAACTGCTCTCCGGCATGAAGAACTGCCACTTAGTACAGACTGTGAATAGGGAATGAAGAAAATCTGTCGATGTTTGGTGTCCCTGAATTAAATGCTTTGCTGGCCAAAGCCAAATGACTAGGAGATTAAAGGCTCGGTACAAAAGAGTTTCACTCAGATGAGGCAGATAAAGCCAATTGATCTTCACGACTGTTACAAAACACATACAAAATACAAACACTATCTCTCATACATATACATACACACACACACACATCGAGACACAGTCACACACAACTAGCTGAACAACAGAACCGTGGCCAGATGCCAAGGACCTTCAGCAAATAAAAATGACAAAAGCAGTCTCTCACAATTAGGCTGATCAGATTATCACCTCAGACTAAAGGCCTCCCACACAATATTAAGTGCTGTCATCTTCAATACTAATGGCTGTCATGGCTGTCAGGATGGTGGGGTCGTGTTTGGATGGCTTGGCAGCGCCGCCTGTGCAGCGTTTTATGAATACAGATGTTATTCTACCATGTTCAACTATGCTAAAATGATGCATGCCACAATCAGTGCTCAATTTGAGGAAGGATGGGCACTGACAATTACAGAAACATTATAAAAATCACCCACCCACACACACACCCATGTAAATATGCTGTTCCCCTTTTCCTTTTCTCTTGCATTAATGTGTGTATGTGATGTCACTTAAGATTATGTTTATTATTATTATGTATATTAATTCTATATTATTATATACCATTATATGCTATTTATATTATATACTATATTATTTAATTCTATATCTATATTTGAGGCAACAGCTCTACCTGATCACTAACTATAATTATGATGTTTTCTGTATACAGATGTTGTCTGTTGTGTTATCGGTGTCAGCCAGAGGAGAATGGGTTCACTTTTTGAGCCTTGGTTGCTCTCAATGTTTCTTCCTCTTGATCTGATCTGGAGGCCGGAGTCATATTTCTGTAAAGTTGCTTTGTGACAACATCTGTTGTGAAAAGCACTACCTAAATTTAAAATATGTTAAATAAATATGTTAAAATGATGTACATCACAGTCGTACTGTTTAAGCTTTTACCAGTTAATCTAAGAAATATATCTGCAAAATGTATATTGTTAAAATGGTGTTTTAACAATACTGTGTAAAATTTTTCAGTTGCAATTGAAGTGAGTGAATGCATACTGCAAATTAGCGTTATTAGCTAATAAGTGCTATAAGTGCTTTCTCCAAATTGAACACAAAATGCCACATTTAATGACCACTACAGCCTCCAAATGATTCACAAGAGTCTTTAGTACTTATTAGAGATTTTTGCTGTTATGACTTCTGGCTGCAATCCTAAGGAAACTTGGCCCATACCTTGTGGCCTCCAGTTCACAAAAATTCTTGCATGATTTGCATGCTGCAGTCACCTTCTTCAAATACTACCAAAACGTATAAGGGCTTGTGCTTCATTTATCCTTCTCCTGACATACAGCTGATCAATGGGCCTAAAAAATCATCGCTCCACAGTGCAGAATCCCAAAACGTCTTTGGCTTATTTATATGGTTTTGAGCAGACTGCAGATGGGTCAGTAGACTTGGGTCAGTAGAGGTGTACAGGCATGGAGACCCAGTGGTTGGTTACGTGCCTTACTGTGCAAACTGAAACCTCAGTGCCTGCTGCCACCACATCCTGTTAAAGCTCTTCAGCCGGTGAGCGCTTCCTTATTCTGCCATGTCCAGGTAGTGTAGCCAGTGTTGCCCTCGTCTTACCACCTGATTTGCATGTGTGCTCTTTTGAAGAATTGAATAATTTTGATTGAAAATGTAGCTATTTAATGCAGTGCAACTGTAGCAAAGTAATCAAGTTCTCTTCTAAGTTAAGCTATAATGGCTATGGCAGAAATCATGAGAATTACTAGTATTACTAGAAAGATAATATATATATATATATATATATATATATATATATATATATATATATATATATATATTACTAATTACTATCTTATTAAACAAAGAATGAATGCTTTAAAGATATACCAGTCTGACAGCCTGGCAAGGAAATTACTGATGTATTCTTGATGGCAGTGTTTATGGTCAGTTAATATTAGTGGTTAATTCAGTTTATCCAAAAAAGTGTAATACACACTTTCTGAAGTAACATTGTATTGTCACATTGAAACAAATATAGATTTGTTAGGAAGTGTATTTTAGAAATTGAATTTTTCTCACATCAACTTTGTGTAGCTAAATGTAAAAGATCTGTGATACTCTAATTTGTTTTTCTCAGCTTCAGAAGATTATATCATTATATGACATTACAGTGGAAATAATCTGCATTACACACTATTTAATGAGGGGAATAAGGTCAAACAGCTGAAGATGGATTTTGACTTGTTTTTAAACAATTTGATTGTGGAAAATTGAGATTGTGTAGCTATGATGCCATTCGGAAATATTAAAAAGTACGCTAAAGAGCAGACAAACAGGATTTTCTGAATATAAATGCCATGTTAAAATCATGTATAGTATAAATAATTGAAAACACTGAACATCTGAATATTAATGTTATTATACTATGTGAAACTATGTTAAAAGGCTGCATATAAGCTGAAAAGTTAATTCATTTATGTATGGATTGGTCAGGCCCTCGTTATCGCACCGTCCCCTGGGGTGATCCCAAGCCGCCGCCCACAGGCCCAAATATGGACTTCTGCCTTAGTTTCGTCATGTTTGTGTTCATGTGTGTTTGGTTCTTTTCACGTGTGTCGACTCATGTTTCAGTCCCAATTGTTCTTTGTCCTTTTGTTAGGTTCATGTGTTTCACCTGGGACTGGGGGTACTTAAGGAGACTCAACACCATGGTTCAGTGCCAAGAATTGTATCGTTTGGAACCTTGAGGTTGCCCGAGAGGTTACCCGTGTGTTAAAGGCCAGCTTCGGCTCGGTATCCGCGTGCAGGAGCAGGTCACCCTGCTAACCATGTTATCAGCGAGGCTCGCTCGCTCGCTCACTGACAGGATTCACTTGCTACCCACATCCCAGCTAGGCAACCCATGCTCACGGCAGCACACTGTCGTTCTAGGTTTGGTCGGCCTTGCCATTTTCGCTTAGTGGCTGGTCCCCCAGCTCTCCCCTCTTTTGTCTGTATAGTGGCGGTCCAGCGCAATTTAAGGTAACCCCTGTTCAACCCAGTCTCTGCCTGCAGGATTTCTTTCGTGTCCCCTTTTGTTTTTCCCCCCTGTGCTTGCCGTACATGCCAGCTTAGCTCCCGGTTCCTCCCAGTCCCAGGTTTGTTTGGTTTTGCCCTCTTGTTTGTCACGTTTGTGTTGTGTTCAAATTTGTACCCAGTAGTTGCTGCTTCTTTTGCCTCGTTTTGCCCTTTTATGTGACCTTGGTTTTGGTTAATAAACAATTAGCTTTGATTCCATCTCTGCAAGTGTTCATCCCTCTGTGTCTGGCCTAGAACGCCATGACAGAATTGGAACAGCACCCTGTTTTAAAGCTATTTTTAAAAAAAGGCAACTCAAATCCAAGAAAATCACTAGAAAGAAATTATATGATCATTTTAAAGCTATGTTTGTTGTATATTGTAGTGAAAAAAATCCTTATAGACTTTCCTTCACCATCTATGAGGTCAAATGGTTCAATAGAGCAAATCAGATTTTCAGCTCCAGGAAACAAAATCAAACAGTCCATATAGACAAACGGGGATTAGCACTTCATACCCCACGCACTCGTGCTTTACCCAAACACACATGCTCTCATGAGACATGCTGTGAGTGGTAGCAAAACACAGTGCTTTTAATAATCTTGTGTGTTTTTGCATCACTAAGAAAGGGACCAGAGCTACGCAATGTAATGCTTAAGGTTTTCTTACTAAATAAGCTTATCATTTCCCTTTCTATATATTCAGCAGAATGAAAAAATGAAATACTGTCTATCACACATCTGTGCAGTATAATCCTGGCACCAATCTTAACCATTGATTTCAGTCAGAGGCTTAAATACAAAGTTGTTGAAAACTTTCCGATAAATCCTCATATTACAGACATCCTCATATTATTAAGTTTCTTATCAAAGTAACTCACTCCAAGCCCAACATTTCACTGTTTGGCCAAACAAAGAGGAGTGAGTAGCTAATTAAACAATACCTAAATTAAGCTCCATGTTTATTCAGTTCAGTCTGGGTGGCAGACAGTTCATCTGATACTAAAGTACCACATCTGTTCACAATTTTTAGACTGACTTACTACTTAACAATGACTGTTTATTCAAGATCAGGTGCAAAAAACACAAACAATAAGCCCTTATTATCCTCTGTTTACCATGTTGCATTATCCTCAGTGATTATGATTTTATTAGGATAGAAGGATTTTCTTTCTGTAGCTTCACAGTCTTATGCAAAAGCTTGGGCACCCATGGCCAAATTACACATTCTAAAATATTGTATTAACTGAGACGTAAACACAATCTCTGTGGATAATCAAACAAAACACTGTTTTCAAATAAAGTAACTCTTATTTTGAACATAAAATCAATAAAAATCCAAATCATCGATGTGGCCTGTGTATATGTTCGATAGCCCCCACTAGGCTGAGTTATTATATATTTATTTACAATTGATAAATCAGGCCTGATAAATGTCACCAATTGTAGGTAGGAACAAGTTCAATCATTTTTTTTCAAACCTGTATGTATTCTCTGACTCTTCAGTGCTTCTACTATCACTCCAACCATTAGATTCTGTAACTAACTATCTAAAGACCTAAAACAAAGGAAATCGATGCATGCATTTTAGGCTTGTGGTTTCACCCGTGTGGACTGTTAAGACATGGTGAAAATGGAAAAAACAAAAAAAAACAAAAAACACTTGGAGAACCTGCCAACAATTAGAGCTTAGCAATAATTCAGAACATACCTCATACACAAATGTGTTGTCAAAATCTGTCTAAAAAGCTTAAAATGTGCTTTTAGATGCTCAATGTTTTTTATTTGCATTAAAAAGATTGCATCTCACTGTTTGAACATGTGGATCCCATTGTATGTTAAAAACATCATAAAAACAAATTTGCAGCAGGTACCAGTGTTAACCTGGTTGACCAACAAGGAAATAATTAGCGGAGCTGAATTCTAAAATCTCACTTAAGCTCTTAATAATCCCCACATTAAGTAAAATACAGGCAGCCACAAATATACACTAAACTGTTACAGAATAAATGTGCATTGCTTGAAGACCTCCTCTAAGTTGGATGAGGCTGTAAGATTCAAAAGATTTCACGACCAAAAATACAGAAATACAAACAAAGTCAAAGGAAAAGCCAATGCTGAGGACCGAGGACAACATTATTATTATTATTATTTTCAATAACTATCATCCATGGATGCAGGATATTTAAAACAAGCACAAAATGAGTCAGGGAAAACATCAAAGTTGCCCTAGATAGCGGCATTCAAACGTCTCTGCTGCTGAGTGCGTTTGCACACAGAACATGTATGTCATTGTTGGCTCCAATCTGCTCAAACCCATATAAATAAGCCACAGGAGTTAAAGGGTTCAGTTCCTTGGAGGGAAACAAAATTTTTCGGGCCTATGAATCAGCGGTAGAGGAAGAATGAAGCACCTTGCATACAGTGAAACATGGTGGAAGCTCGGTGATGCTCAGTGGGGCTGGTACTGGTGGTGGAAACCTATAGTGTGTGCAAGGGCAAAATGGATTCTGTGAGGAATCATTGGACCTTCCAACAAGACAATGATCCCATACACACCTCAAAGTCCACCAAGGCTTGGTTTCAGAAGACATCCAAGATGATTCTGGAGTGGTCATTACAGTTGCCTGACTGGAACTTATATCATCTTTGGTGGGATTTGTAGACGGCGGCAAACCCAAGAATATTAGTGAACTACTAATAAGGGGCCATTGCCCATGAGGAATGCTCACAGAAGCTGCTGTCCGGCTATGGTTTGCAGCAGGTCATGACAGCAAAAGGGTGCACTACTTGACCAAGCTAATTGACCAACTGAGATCTTTATCATTATAGGGTATAGGGTGTGCTTTAGATTGAGTTTGATGGCTTTGATGGTCAACTAGTTTGTCAGTGAGCTTGTCGTCCAGCATGACCAAGGTGGTTGACCAAAATGACCGGGGTGGTGGACCAGCATGGCCAGAATGACCACACTGGTAACCCATTAAACTCATTAAATGAAACCCATTAAATGAAAACATGCGCTACAAACCATCTTAACCAGCTTGCTTACCGGCACAGGTTTTGACCACCTTGACCATCAAGGACCAGCTTATACCATCTAAAACCAGCTAGCAGCAAACTGCTAGCTACATAGGTACTACAGGGATTACAGTGCAAATGTCAGACCCTTTTATACAGTTAAAACTGTCATGTATTTTTAGGAGATATTTTTGAGAAGATCATATATAATAGAATATGCCTGCATTACAGAGGGAAAAATCAAAGGAAAACAGAGAAGGATCCAGAGAAATTGACCCTAAGCTAAAACTTTGTAGACTGTCCCCACCAGATTCCACTGATGTTTACAATTTTGCATAATTCTGTGGTTGATCTAGTCAGTCAAAGGGTTTTGATGTGAAATGGTTAATTGCATAAATTACACATTTTATTATCCTAAACCACCCAATGACCTACACTGGAGAGGTGAATATGTAATGGTGTAACGGTGATAATGGTGATAACAAAACTATGGCAAATCACAAAGTGGCAAAAATAAAAGTTACCTTTGGGGACTAATTTGTCTACCTCTCCACCATATAAAAGTTGTAAAACAACGTCTCAGGCATCAGGCAGTGGACTTGTTCTTTTTTTCTTTTTGAACATTAATAAATGTATTTGGGACTGCTTGAATAGTGGGAAGAAGAAAATGCTTCTGACTTCTGTGACTGAATTTTACAATAACAAAATGTAATAAAGGTAAAAGAAAAGAAGAAAATGAAAAAATAAACCATACAAAAATGTTGAAGTTATTGTCCTTAATAACTGAAAATGAGCTGATGATTTTGAATTAATGAATGAAATAAAATGAGCAAAAGTCTTCTGTTAAAGCTTTGTGTTCAGTGTTTATCTGTGTAGTTTTGTACATTGTTAAAGACATTTCTATCCTCTCATGTGCTCTTCACATGTTATTAATAATGCATCGTCTTCCAGGGAGTAGGTAGCAGATCCATCAGACCACAGCGTCCATTTCTTTGATTTGAGAAACAAATGTTTTTGTAATATGAAGCATCACCCATCAGCCAGTAGATTACATCAACCCAGTGCTTTAAAATCCATTATGGAAATAAACATTAGCATTTACATAAACCATGCATAATAAATGCATCATCTTGTCGAGAAAATTATTACAGAGCATAAAAGACTAGTCTGAAGTAGCGCACCATTTAGGGAATAATAATTAGTTGTGGTGTGAATGGAAAATTGGCATGGCCAGCTCTGATTTTCTTGTTATCTGGCACAAAGACTCCATCTGTGGAGGGAGAATGGTTGGCGTTGCAGATTTCAAAAATGTTCTGTTTGGTGTCTTTTGCCTAAACATATACGGAAAATGCTTCCCATACATAAAGGGTTTCTATGACCAATATGAATGCACTGTGGTAAGTAGACCAAAGCATGTCATGTAAGGCACTTTTAATTAATAAATAAATAAATAAATAAATAAATAAATAAATATATATAAATTATTATTATTATTATTATTATTATTATTTAATCATTGTCTGAAATTTTTAACAAAGTTCCATTACTCCTCTTCTTCAGTCTACTGCCATTTCATAATCTAGTAGAAACTACAAAGTTAGCTATGCGATTTCTTAGTTAACAGTCTTATGCAAATGTTTGGGGTTTTTCAGTCACATGTAAATAAAAATAAGAGAGCAAATCCCCTAAACATTGTCTAGACACTGGGGGGGAATGTATTTACTGTGCCAATAATTTGCATATGGCACGTCATTTTTTCAATGTGGTCTGGTGGTTTTTCCATCTGCTGTGAGAAGAACATTAGTAAGGTCAGGGTGTTGGATAATCACCACCCCACCTCATCCTAAACTCCACCATCATTGCAGGGAACATAGTGTCACTGCTCTGCAACTCAATGCTGGGGAGCTTTATACCCATCAAGCCCACTTCTGGCATTAGGTGTGGAGCCAATAGGTTAATGTTTATCTGCTCCAGAGAGTCCTATTGTGTTTTCCATATTTCTCTGTGTCAGCAATGGGTGTAACCTAAGCTTTAGTAGAGCTCAGTAACACTGAGATTAAGAACTGATCAGCACAGCGATTTATCAGTCTACTCAGGCTTTAATAGAGCTCAGTAACACAGATTTAGAACTGATCAGCACAGTGATTTATCAGTCTACTCATGCTTTAGTAGAGCTCAGTAACACTGAGATAAATAACCGATCAGCACAGTGATTTATCAGTCTACTCAGGCTTTAATAGAGCTCAGTAACACTGAGATTTAGAACTGATCAGTGCAGTGGTTTATCAGTCTACTCAGGCTTTAATAGAGCTCAGTAACACTGAGATAAATAACTGATCAGCACAGTGATTTATCAGTCTACTCATGCTTTAGAAGAGCTCAGTAACACTGAGATAAATAACCGATCAGCACAGTGATTTATCAGTCTACTCAGGCTTTAATAGAGCTCAGTAACACTGAGATTTAGAACTGATGAGCACAGTGATTTATTAGTCTACTCATGCTTTAGTAGAGCTCAGTAACACTGAGATAAATAACCGATCAGCACAGTGATTTATCAGTCTACTCAGGCTTTAGTAGAGCTCAGTAACACAGATAAATAACCGATCAGCACAGTGATTTATCAGTCTACTCAGGCTTTAATAGAGCTCAGTAACACTGAGATAAATAACCGATCAGCACAGTGATTTATCAGTCTACTCAGGCTTTAATAGAGCTCAGTAACACTGAGATTTAGAACTGATCAGCACAGTAATTTATCAGTCTACTCAGGCTTTAATAGAGCTCAGTAACACTGAGATAAATAACTGATCAGCACAGTGATTTATCAGTCTACTCAGGCTTTAGCAGAGCTCAGTAACACTGAGATAAATAACTGATCAGCACAGTGATTTATCATTCTACCCATGCTTTAGTAGAGTTCAGCAACACTCAGATAAATAACTGATCACAGTGATTTATCAGTAAGCAAGGCCCTTCACCCTCTCTGCTCCCCGGGTGCTGGAGATGGCTGCCCACCGGTCCGGGTGTGTGTGTGCTCACTGCCCCTAGTTCAATAGTGTGTGTGTGTGCGTGTTCACCACCACGGACGGGTCAAATGCAGAGGACACATTTTGCTATACAGTGACAAGTACTTGCCCCTTTACAGTTTAAATAATCATTCTATATTAATTGCAGTCTGATGAAAAGACACAGTAGTGCATATGCACAGTAATGTATATGCATTATTTACAGTAGATAAGTCATTCATCATTGCATGGCACAGTTACATGTTATGCTTTACTAACATTATTTCTTTTCATTGAAGCAAGAGCTAATTTAACAAAAGACACATGCTAGCAAGACACAACCTATACAGATACAAATCTTGTAGTAACAGTAGGCTGGTCCAACAGTACATCAGTACCATCATCATGAAATAAACTACACAACCACAAGGACTACATTAACCTGCATAACAAATGGGCCTTTATTCACATAATTCATAATTGAGCCTCCAGAGAACAAGCATGCAAGATAAAAGGGGAAAACAGGACCACTGAGACCCTTAGGTAACTCTCCTTAACGCCATTCAGTAAATCAACTTTGTATATGCCGCCATCTACTGGAGCATATGAGACAGCACCAACATGTATAGTGCTGATGCACACAGGCTGATGCACACAAGTCTAAATATGACCCTTACAAGCAAACACAAAGTACAGGTCATTAAAGATTGTGACACTGCAGTTTAATTGCGGTTAAGGGCTTGCGTTTGATTTTGTCCTCACAGTCCAATTATGATGTATGTTAGGTCTATGTCCTAAAAGAGCCATACTTATTATTATTATTTTTATTTATTTTTTTTACATTTGTACAGCTATTTTCCAAACTCTGTCTCTCCCTCAGATTCAAAATGACAGTGCATTTAAGGCTTCTGTATGTAAGTGAGCAATGTTATGATTGGCTGCCCTGTGTGGTGGTGCCTTATTCATAAATCAGTCAAGGCCTCCTTACAACTGTGAGAATGGCAGGAGCCGAACAGGCTGTTTTGGCAGACAAATTCTCACACATTGAGCAAATACTTTCAAAAGTAAATGCTACAGTGGTTAGAATGCTGGGTTTCTGATCACAAAGTTGCATGTTATGGAGCTGCAAGTTATGGACCCTTTAGTTAGACCATGAACATCTCTGCTCCAGCGGCACCACAGCATGGCTGACCTTGCACTCTGACCCTGGCTTTGTAATCTGGAATATGTGATGACAAAAAGTTTTACTGTAAGTTTAATGACAGTAGAGTAAAAATAGCTCTAAAAGAAAATATATAATAAATCAATAAAAGGTTTATGTATAGATGAATGTTTAACTGAAAGAATATTGTGCTTCCCTATAGTTTTCATTCAGTTTTTGGTTCACATTTCTTTGTATTGTGATTTTTACAACTATTGTTATCACAAAGCAACTTTACGGAATCAGGAATCAGTCAGAGGACAAGAGATCAACAAGACAAAAACCTAAGCCCCCCCCCAAAAAAAACAAAAAAACAAAGCAAACCTTGGGAGGAACCAAGACTCTCAAGGATGGACCCATCTTCTTCTGGTCTGAACTGTTTAAAAATCATTGATAAAAGTCACAGAACCACTGCATAAGACTAACAATCATGATATAATAATCTTAATATAGTATAACTTCATATAATGACAGTAGTGATGGTAAAAATAATGAGAGTAATGGTGGTAATATTAATAGTGGCACATAGTTGTGCCCAACTTAAATGTACTGTAATATTTGACTGAATATTTTATGATGACCACAAGTGCACCAAACCCTAAACCTTAATGTTCAGCATTAGATCGCTGCATGACTGTTGACTTTAAAATGAAGTACAGATGGCTACTGTTCCATCAGTGGTTAATGACTATTCGTAACGTAGGTAGCTAATTTCTCAAATTGTAAGAGAGTTTTAATAATGAAAAGATTGATTTTGTGAAATGGTTTTGACTTTTACTGTACCTAAAAATTATATTTACTATTCAAAGTCTTTAATAACATCTGTGCTTCTGAGACACAGACAGAAGACTTGTATTTTGAAATGTGGCGCTGAGCACTGCACCGGAAGTTACAGTCCTAGTCCAGTCCTAGTGGCAAGCATGAATGAACCTATGGTATTAAAACTGCTGGAATGTTATTAGAACTCTACTGACTGAAAACAGTTGGGATTTCAACCTGCAGGGTCAAATCCCTGGTTGCATATATTCAGAAAACCTTTGCTGTTTTCCACATGTGCATGCCATGGGCGATGGGATATTTTAGGGGTACTTTCCAAATGCGACCAGAGCCAAAAATGATAGCCAAAATTGAATAGAATATAGGTTAGCAAATAATGAGGGAGACTAACTAAACCACATATGTATATATATATTTTCATGTGGGTGACCATTTGATTTAGACACGAGTTCAAAAACCTTAGGTGGGTAATGGGACACTTTGGTTGTTTTTGTTTGTTTGTTTGTTTTTGTTCATTAAACTAGTGTTAAGTGATATGGTAAAAATACTATATCACAATATTTATACTATATATTTAAACACGCCATACACAATATTTCACAATACATGTAATCACAGACTAAATATCAGTTGCTACAGGTGCTTATAAACCACTATTCAGATACTCTCCTGTACTGAATAGTGAGTGATTTTTATTCAACATCTGCTGCTTTTCTTCTAATTTAACCAACTAATTACACTGTTTGTAATGAAATGTGCAGTTGATCAGTGTTTATTAAACACTAACATTATCCTCAATATGCTTAGAAAGCATAGTTTGGGGTCAGTGGTAGCTCAGCGGTTAGAGCACCGGGCTCTTGATGGTTGTGGGTTTGAAACCCGGGCTCGAGCCAAATTCTATCAGTGTCCAACACTAATGGTAAATATGGTATCACAATTTATGGTAACAAAATTTATCAAGATATGATGAAATATTGTTATATTACTGAGCTCTACATTTAACATTTACATTTTAAATTTTAGCAGATTGGAACAACTAAACAGCTTGAACTGTGCATTACAGACTCTGTTACTGTTCAACACAAATGGTCTTTGGTGCTTATTTAAGATCAGTTTAAGACTGGTCTATGAGCCACACTTTGCACCTTATAAAAAAAAGTTTGATTTGGCCTACCAAAAAGTTACCCTTGCACTCGTACTATCCAACCCACAGTCGCAAATAAACAGTTGAAAAGCAGACACAGATGTGGTATTTTTTTAATTAACTCTTTACCACAGTTTACAATACTTTAGCAGTTACTTACCCTGCAGTGGGTGTTCTCTAAATGTTCATACGGGACAGTTCTGCTACCACATCCACTAAGCAAACTTGTAAAGTCAATCACACAATGTAAACAGGATATGCAAACTAATTGATAAGATTTGTTGCCATTGATTTTTTTTTTTTTTTTTTGTAATGTCAATCAGTAGCATCAGTTGCTTGTAGAAACTCTACATCAGTACACAGCAAAACAGCCGACATGCCACCAGGTGCCTCCTCCTATGCTGTCCTGTCCTTCCTTCCACAATGACACCTTGAGACAGTCACTAGGTGGTCACAAAGTGGTTGTATGTAGGGTTGTTAGGACAACTGTTGTAGGTATTGTCTATGGAACTTTGAGAATCAGGTCCCTGGAAAACAGCCTGTGGTCTAGGTCATAAAGTCTGTCTCATATTTCATGCTGGAAAGAAAACAGAACAGCTCTCTTTATGCTATGGCAACCGCTTAGTTGCCCTCTTCCATCTTGGTCACTACAGCGTTATATTTTTTTCTGCTAGTATTGCTTGTGTACCAAAGCAAGGTATCCATTTGTGAGTCAGTGTTATATTGCCCATTTGTGTTGTTCAGAAATGCTTGGAGGACATCCAGCGGGCTTTGGCTGAAGGCTGCTCAAACCACCTGCAGTGCAAGCTGCTAGACAGACGGATACAGTGTGAGAATTGGCTTAAAGGACAGGAGCAATCAAAAGCACCACCCTCAAAGCATGATTCACCACAGACTGCAGAGAAGGAGGAAGGTGATACCTGTCTGCCAACCGAAGTGTCCCTTTACTCCTGTAAAGGGTCGTTACCTGCTGGCCACGGAGAATAAAGCAGCAGGGGGCATAGTGGATGGTGACCAGGCTTTCAGCTTTGTTCGCATACTTGCTGATTGACACCACAACATGACCAGCAAAGCCTGTTTGTTTGGAAGAGAGCACAGATACTGCCATCACTGTGCCATGTTTGGGCTGTACTTATGTCCAGTACTGTGGGCAGAGGTGCGCAAATGAGGCATGGAAGCAGTACCATTGCTGGGAATGCCCAGCTGACTCTGAGCTGCTGGCCCTTGGAGTGCTGGTGCATCTGGCCTTGCGAGTGAATCTGAAAGCTAGGCTAAAGGGAGGTCCAGAAGGTGAGGGAGGTTAGTGATTGGTCTGGGACAGCCTATGTCAGCAGTGACTTAAGAGATAAGGTAAATCTGTCTGGAGAGCTCAGTCAGATCTAAGTGAAGGAGGATCAAGTTGTTACCATAGAAGATCATACTTGGGCATCTATAGCTTGCTGCCACATGTGGTCAGCTTATGCTTCCTTTTGGCTTACCATTGTGGTTCTCCATGAACAGCTGAAAGAGGTAAAGCTTTTATCAGAAACATGGACATGGCCATGAGCAGGAAGGAGGAGGAAGTCAGCACTGGGGTACAGAGCAGAACACACTGGGAGCTACACTTCTGAGACACATGATGCAACTGCAGTGTAACGCTCTAGCTGTGACAGCAATGATCGTCAAAGGTCAGAAACAGCATGTGTTCACAGACTTGTTTTAGTCTCCTTTGTTTTTAAGGGTCAATCACAAGACACTAAAACTCATACTCAATATTTTAAACTATTTCAATAGCTGCCAAAAAGGCTCATTTCCCCCAAACTCTAAAGCCTGTACACACTGATTCACATATTACAGATTAGTTTAATCTTCCAGGCAAAACTTACAGATGCTTTACATACGGATGTCATGCAATGTGCTCATTTAGAAAAAAAATCACACTATCATTTACTCAATTAGTTATTACACACACTGAGCTGCCTCCCAGTAGCATCACAGTGGTGCCACAAGAGCCATTAAAGCCAGAGGAGAACAATAACTGTGGCAACTGGGGCACTGTTAACCTCTATGATGGACACCTTCGACCATCTAATACAGTCTAGACCACGACATCTCGCTAGTGTCATCCAAGCCAGGCTAGGTTAAGAAGAATAGTGCACAAACACGACTACAAAAATCCAATACCTGACCACTGATTAAGGGCTAGGAGTACGAGACAAATTGTTAAAGGGTAAACTACACTGTAAATCTACAAAGTGTACAGACAAGGTGTGTGTGTGCACAGCGTATATGAATACATAGTGTTAAACTATACAGTCACTGAGCATCTCATTAATGCAGTGATCTAATCAGCCAGTTGTATGGCAACAGTGGAATACATAGTATCATGCAGATAGAGGCCAGCATCTCCAGCTACTGTTCATGTCATCTCCTAGAATTATTCGTAGACCAGTCTCTAGAGTTTACTCAACAGAGAGAGGTCAACAGAGAATGGCCAGACTGGGTCAAGCTGGCAGAAAGGCTTCTGTAACTCAGACTATACAGTATCTCTGGTGAGCAGAAACGCATCTCAGAATACACAATACA
This sequence comes from Salminus brasiliensis, assembly GCF_030463535.1. Classification (NCBI taxonomy): domain Eukaryota; kingdom Metazoa; phylum Chordata; class Actinopteri; order Characiformes; family Bryconidae; genus Salminus; species Salminus brasiliensis. Next base: position 17,282,791 of record NC_132893.1, on the reverse strand, counting down.
GTGAACAGTGAGGCTGGGTTGCAACAGCAGAGGACCACACGCAGGGTTCTGCATTTGTCTTCCAAGAACAGAAAGCTGAGGCTGCATACCTCTAGCATGATGATGCACCATGTCACAAAGCAATAGTCATATCAAGTGTTCTTTACAGATCCTCCCAGTCACCGGAGCTGAATGTTCAAGGTCAAGGCTCACAGATAGCCTCAGAACCAAAAATCATGTGTTTGGTTAAACTCCAGTGATTAAGTACTGGCTAATTTCCACATTGCACGCTTTCTAAAATGGCATACGTCACAGAAATTAATGATATGTTGTGCAGAGCTTTTGTTTCTGAAGCATTCTTAGCAAACCTCAACCTGACAGGGTAATGGAACAGAACAAACATAGAGAGCTAGAGAGCTCCAACAACTGTGGGTTGTAAGGGTTACTGCTCTATTCATTCTAACTGAAGGCTAAATGCATGGGTCACTTTTCTTTTCTCCAGGAAGACAAAAACCTAGCAGTGCAGTCCCGGTGGGGAAGTCCGAATTGTCCCCATTCTCAGTCTGCTCAACCATTCCTGCCGTCCTGACACCACAATCTCCTTCAGTCTGGGTCTCCAGGTTCCTCTGCTTCAGGATTTGCTGAGTCTTGTAATAAAACTATTGCCTGAAGAGTTGAAGTCCTCAAAAGGTTACATCACAGAAGACTGAGCACATGAAGTGATCGGTGTGTGTGTGTGTGTGTGGGGGGGGGGGGTTCTAAAGAAAACCTCAATTATAGTTTTTACCACTACTTAACCATGACAGATATTACATAAAAGACGTGTAGGTTAACAAGTTGCTTTAAATAATACGTGACTATTTGCATTGCAACATCAAGTGTGTCACCACCACTGTAAACACTTCAAAACTCTCTGAAATTACTTGAATAACGCATTACAATTAAATCGAGTGAATCAGTGGATTTTCTGTTTTGGTGCCTTCTTACCTAAATATATATATATATATATATATGCTTTGTTGGCCATGTGTGGTGAAGATAACTCTGTTTTTCAGGCCAGTGCAGATATGCATGTTTTTTTAGTCATCCTGTGATTGTCCAATCACAGAGAAGAGATTCGTAGAGAAGAGTGCAGATACTGCAGCACCATTGCACCAAGCTTTAGAACTCCTGGAAAGCGACAGAGTAGGTGAGATAGACATGATGCTGTTGGAAATGAGAACGTTTCTACATTGGATTTTACATAGCCATAGCAGTAATTAGAGATGGAAGAATTGACTGGGCTGAAAATCAGCCGATGCAGATACACAGGCAGATATGCCACAGCAATTCGCAGATCATTTAGCAGATCTTGAAACTGGTGAAATCGAATGATCCATATGAGCTCTGTGCCAAGTCACAGGACCCTGCAGTTTCTTGTTTAACCTCTAGACGGCAATACAGACCTCAGCCCATTGAATCTGCTGTTTGAAATTCGCATACTTGTAAAACTAACATGCCTCGTAGGGGAAGCAGAGTAAAGACTCCACTAACCGGATACCACTATCGACAGTCCACCACTCAGTCTAGTACAGTGAGCATCAGAAGGTTGATTGGTATCTGTGATTGGATGATCAAACATGAAAAAGGAAATAAAGGAAAGCAGTCAAGGAAATAATTTCTGGTCTGAATGCACTGTGCTCATAAGTGTGTGGTTGTTTTTTGGGGTTTTTTGAATGGATCATTATTTAAAGTAGCAAATAATGTTTGTTTATTTCTCTCTGGCTGTTCGATGAGGCCTCAAGGGTCTTAAAGGAAGATGGAGAGCTAGCTGGCACAACGGCACGGGTGTATGCTACCATGGGTGAGAACAGCACATACTAAAGGTTATTTAAAGGAAAGACTGAATGAAGATAGTATATCTCTGGGGAATTTCAGAGGGACCTTAAAAGGGCTATATAAAATACTATAATCAATGCTGTTGTTGTTATTATTATTATTATTATTATTATTATTATAGAGACATGCATACATGATCTCTGATGGAAAATGTTAACACTAAAAACATTAAATAAATAAGCACACACACACTTACAAACTGCAGGGTAACATTTAACAGAAAAGGGGTCATATTTAGTGGTGTCCATTAAAACAACCACCACAAACAAAACCCTGAGCACAATAAGGGGTTTTCTCTTTATGGTTGTGATTATTGTAATTTGTTATTTACATGGATGTGTGTTAATGAAAGTAAATTATTATAAATTATGTTTTATTATGTCATTACTGTCATGAAAGGGACTGGAGGCAGGCTGCATCTCATTTGTAAATGTAGTGCTCATGCTGTGCATTGACAGTACTAGGGAAGACAGTGTGGAGTTGGGCCCAACAGCTCTTTAAAAGTAAGACCTGACGTGTCTTCAGTCCAGAGTAAAACTTATACAGTTTCAGAATGAAAAAATAAGTTAAAGTGCAGCTGTGTCAGTTTAATGTCTGTGTTAAAGATCTAGAGTAGAGAGTTTTCTTTTTAGGGACAACAATGATAGAGGTGTTTGGTGTAGGTATACCACTGCTAGCTGCAATATTGCTGGGGTTTTTGCATGGTTCAGGGTTACTGCTGGGTTGAGAATAGTCTGGCAGTTAACTATATGAAGCCAACACGGGGGCTCATGCCTGACCATTGATAAAGAGCTGTATGATGGCGCAGAAAACAACATCCTTGGGGGAGGGGGTGATTGGGACACCACAGTTATTGCTATTTAAAATGCCTGAAATTAAAATAAGGTGCAGCACATCAGCTGCAAGTGACTGAAAGATGGACTGTTGGGGACTTCTCTACACATCTTGTGGTCTGCCCTGGGGTTGGAGTTGCTAGGATGGCCTGACCTGGCCATGTAGGCAGTTGAATGTTCATTTTATTGAAGATTGGAAGATTAATAGTGCATGTTTGCAGACAAGCTATTTTCCTGGAAAACCACACGGCACAAAGCAGAGTTCGGCAAAATGCCCTTGCGACCTGGAATCTAGATAAAAAAAAGAAGCTAGTTGCTGTTACAACCAACCATTATGAAAGTGGTGCAGTTTCTGAAGTAGCAATGGGTGCAGTATTTTGGGATCAGTGTTATCTAGCATTGGAAGTGCAAATATTAAATTACTGTTAACTGTTTAAGGTGTTCCGTTTATCATAGCCTGAATTAAGCAGTTTATCTTTACGGTGAGTTATGTCGGTTAAACATGTTACTTATTTAAGCCGTTGTACTGAACCTGATTCTAATTCTATGCATTTGAAGTTTCTGACAAAAAACTTGCATTTCTATTGTTTACATTTTACTAATGATTTTCTTCAGTATTATTATTTTCATCATTATTAATATTATGTTAAGTTATTACCATCTCTCTATCTCTCAATATTGTTCAAATTAAGAACAGATGTCCATATGTATATGTCAAAGACAAAGGTTTTCATGGAGAGTTCTTTTTTTGGAAAAATAGTGCATAACACATCACCATTCAGCCAAAATATATTATTTCTTGATTTATTATTTATCGAACAGCCCTAATGTACAATTCTCTTTCATGGTCTTGCATAATCCTACTTTTTCATTTAAATACCTAGACCTTATCTTTCTTTTTTGGCATCTTCCAACCCTGCAGACTAGACAAGCAGACAGTCTGCTCTGCAAGTAATCCCCAGAACCCCTGGCATCTCCTCTCCCTCCAGTGCAACCCTCACTGTGAGGAGCTCCAGGAAATGGAGGCCCACTTACACAGAGCTGTGTACCATCATCTTCCTCTCACTTACCAATTCGGCTCACACATCCTATTATCCAGAATGGAGCTGTAATGCATTCATAGCAAATAATTGGACTCCCTGTGGCACACACTGCTCTCTCTTTACTGTTGGTCATACTGAACACTAACTAAGGCATTCAGCACTGCCGCTTAGCTCTCCAATGCTGGAGAGACACTGCCCTGAATCTGGTGCATTAGAACAGGTAGAAAGAGTGGAGTTTCAAAACTGCTGATATACCCCGGGTGAGCCATTAGGAGAGGTATTTTTAAACGAGCTAGCAAAAGCATACCCAACCAGTGTATTAGCACACCTTGTATGCACACTCATTACCTGTTTTATCATGCTAAATACTGCGTACAGTTACACGACCCATCATTAGACACATCTACCAAAATGTTGACATCCAGTTGAAGACAATTAAAATGTTCCTGCAAAATGTGGGTTATTTATCCTGATTATCCTTGATTGCATTTGTTTGGTTGCCAGATTACTCAGAGGTCAGTGACACACCACCAACACATCTTACCTTGTCTGTATCAGTACAGTGCTGAGAATGATCTAAAGAATATTTGGTCAATTATGTTTTTTTTTTTTTTTTTTTTATTTAATATTCATTACTTATTTTAACTTTCAGTTGTCTTTAAATTTGTGCATTAGAAATAGTTTTATTTAAATTCATTTAGCTTTTAATTTACTTAGTTTCCTTTTTGATATTTCTCATATTTTACTGTATGATTGTTCTTTCAAAATCTTACTTTGATCCTTTTTTTTCGAGAATAGACGTTTTCACATTGTCATTTTTAAATTTTAGCTCCAAATTCTCGTTTTATTTGTGCCAGTTCTGTTTAATTATCTTTTATTAATATTTGTGTATCTCAATAGTAATTAATATATGTATATCTTACTCTTTAAATCTTAGTTTGATCTTTTTATCAAATAATTTACTCTTAATCTTCTATCTTGATTTTCATTGTACTGTTTTTAATTTGTTTATTTACCTTCATTCCTTTTAAATAAAATATTTAAAATAAAATATTTTTTTCTCTTTCAATCTTCGTTTATTGTAAAAACTGGTACATTTAAAATGAGGGACACTGTATTTTCCGAGTAAAAAAAAAATTTGATAGATTGATTGATTAATTGATTGTATTTTGTTTTAACGGCCTCCAAGAATTTAATGAAAAATGAAGAATTCAACTCCCACAAAACATTAAGAGATGAGAAGTCAGGCTCCAGTTTCTAACCTTCTGTTAGCCCAAGCGGTCAGTGCGGTAATCCAGGCAGTAAATGGTGCTTACCTTTTCTTGTGTGAGATGAGCAGAATATCTAGATCCTGCTTTAGTTCTAATGGCAGTGGCTCTGGATAAAAAAACGCCAGCCAAAATAAAAAAAAGATTATGCTAATGTACTTAATGTTTGTTATTCAAGAAACATTCGCTACCATACAGTCATCAACTAAAAAAAGATCTAGACAGTTACTCTTGTTTCTAGTGAGTGTTTTGATCTGGTAATTAAGAGCTAAAATGGTTTTAATTTTACCGTTAACAGTTATCTGGAGAGCTAGCACTAGCCGCTTAGCATCTGTTGGCAGCTACATTAGCTAACTAGCATATGAAGAGCTGATCAAATGTAACTAGCTCACTGGATATGGGTTGTTTCTCATCATTTATTACTGAACTGACAGTGAATCAACATGTCTGAATGATTGGTAGTTAAAGTACAGCAATCTGTCTTTGTCAAGTGAAAGTAACAGTAACAGCAGTGAACTTTGGTGGGATTGGGAGCAATAAAACCAGAGAAGCACAAAAGAAGGTGAGAGGATGTCAGACACTGTTCTTTGGATAAAATGTCATTTATTGACCAGACTGATCCAAACGACCTGACCACAAGTGGGAAACCTGTCACTGCTGCCTCCAACCTCATAACGTTACTAAATGTTACCAGCTGTTTATGGACTGTGAACGGTTAAGAAACTGCAAATCTCCTAAAGCTCACTGACATTTCATTTATTATAGATCATCTGTCAGTGACCAATAGGGACAACTACAACATCCAGTATGAGCATATGTTTACAGCAGTCTGTTTCTTGATTGTTCAGCAAACAGAAAAAAAAAGAATGACGAGCAAAGAGGCAGAACTTAAAATAAATACATACAATAAAAAAAAAATCCTGAAAATTTAAGTTTGGCTTGCCACAATATGGGTGGATAATTTAACATCTGTTTAAGAACGATTTCTTCATTTATGGTAAAAGCATACTCACAGCACAGTCCTTGTGTGTCTGAGACTCAAGAATTAATAGGCAGTTGAGAATGGTGACGGTCCCAAAAACTTTGCTCTGACATCTATGGGATATAATAGACTTAAATCTGTGATTTAACTGTAAAGTTAAAATGAGAAGTTCATGTATCAGTAGGGAGCTAAACCACTGCACGGCCAAATTAAACTGGAGGGAGAAATGATTTGGTTTATAGTAATGATGTTGGTAGAATAGACTCTTGCCTAATAAAGTTTATATAATAAGACTGATGTCCAGTCAACACAGACTGGGACAGGTGGACTCCAAATGAGTTCTAGACACAAATATCTCAATGTCAGGCAAAGCAAACAGGAGGAACCTAACCAGAATTTGGTGCGTCAGAGCAAAAGATCTGAATACTAGTTTTATTCATAATTAAATAAATGCTATTTTTAGCTAAAATATGTAAATATTCTCATTACACCAGCTGACAAACCTTTTAGATCTGACCAATCATATTAAAGTGGATTATCTGCTCTCTAAACTGTACCTTGACTTGAAAATACAACCAGACTGGAAATATTTGGGGGACAGTTTATTGACAGTAAAAGTAAATAGGTAGAAATAAGATAAGGCAGGAGGTGAAGACAATTTCATAATTTGGTCAGAAGCCAAGTCTGCTGCTATGGTTTCCAGATTAAATTAACTCTGTACCAGTTCCGTTACAGGAGGAGCTCAACATCTAGAAAAATGGAGCTCAGCTCATATAAAGGCCCAGGATGAGTTAAATGATCATAACTGATCACTTATTCCAGAGGCAGTGGATTAGCCATGACATACTTGGATGCTAGGCTAATGTTGGAACATGTTTAGAACATGGTAGGACCGTTGGTTCATTTACATGCGCCTATGCTCACTGAATGGACGTCGCTGTAATTTTGATCCCAGTGACCAAATTATGAAATTGAAAAATTTTGATTTTTTTTTTATTTTTATTATTATTATTGCTCAAAGCTTCCAGCCGTGTGCATTACATTTACGTTATTGTACACATCTTTGCCAAGCCCATCTAAACTCTGCCCCTTACCTGAAGGCGGAGTTCTCTGAGCTTTTGGTTTAGTGCCTAATTGCTGCATGTTGACTGATCTTTGATCTTCCTGTTCTAGACTGGCTCCAGGTCTAGTTCCCTGGGAGGTTTCACTTCCAGTCCCCCAGGTTTCTCCAAATATGTCTCTCAGAGTCAATCCATTCCCAGCTCCCAGGAGGTGCCCGGTTCCTGTTCTCAGGTCAGTCCTCGTTACTGATAAGTCTGGTTCTAGTGCTCAGAGTCACTCTCATTCCTATTCCTGCTCCCAAGACGTCTCCAGTCTCAGGGCCTCAGAGGTCTCCTGTTCCCATGTCCAGAGTTGATCCATGTCCTCTACCTCGTCCTGCCCCTGTTCCCAGATCCGTCCCTGTGTATTTTACGGTTCCCAAGGTCGCGCCAAAATGGGCGGTTTCGGTTTTTGTGGTTGTCAGCCTGCCTGCTGCCTATTGCGTCTCGTCTTTTTGCAGGAGATGATGAACTCAGACCACAGATGGCAGTCTCACAACCGCCTTCAGGTGAGGCGCTGAGCTTGGAGGGGCTTGGCGGACACATGGCTAGTCCACACCTAAACAAACTGCACACTAAACAATGCCTTGTGCAATGCCTTACTGGGCCAACAGAGGGAGCGACCATAAGAGAAATCAAGGCACTGCCCTTGAAGAACCACATGGGTGGGATGGGCAGCCCTTGGCCCCCAGTTATTCACCTTGGAGGGTGGATTGGAGGATTCTGTTAAGATGGCTCCCTCTTCTGGCCCTGTCAAGAATTGCACAAGGCTACAAGTTATGTGCTTAATGTTTACATGTGAACTGGCCACATGCCTGTCATGCCCCTCTACACTGCTCCCCCTCAGCTGAAGGTGATGAGAATCATTATACCTCCCCTGGTCTGAGCTCACCAGGTCCTGCATAAAGACTGGGCTCTCTGAGTGTTGTGTGGTCTCGCGCTGCGACTGTTTGTTAATAGCCGTTTTAACGCTGGTTTTGTTAAACGTTCCTAGTTCTAAGTTTTGCAGCCTGGCGTAGTCGATTATTTTGAGGTTCTCTAGTTGGTTCTTAGCCTAGTGCTTGTATACAATGAGGTCAATACGTATGTGGACAGTGAACATGTTTTTGTAACATTCAGCATCAATTCTATGGGTCTAACAAACAAACATTCATAATTTGGTCAGAAGCCAAGTCTGGTGCTATGGTTTCCAGATTAAATTAACTCACCAGTACCAGTTCTGTTATAGGAGGAGCTCAACATCTAGAAAAATGGAGCTCAGCTCATATAAATGCCCATCACTTATCCCAGAGGCAGTGGATTAGCCATGACATACTTGAATGCTAGGCTAATGTTGCTAACAGACACTGTCACCAGTGTCTTCTCTTTGTGAATACTCACCCATGAACATTTCTCCACCTGTCTTTTAAATAAATGTGGTTTAGAACATGGTACTGCTGGTTCATTTACATGCGCCTATGCTCACTGAATGGAAGTATTTGGACAGTGAACATGTTTTTGTAACATTCAGCTTCAATTCTATGGGTCTAACAAACAGACATTGATAGACAGCAGCTTTACAGAGATCCGGGTCTGAGCGTCTTTTGAGCAAGCCGATGGCGACAGTGGCAAGGAAAAACTCCCTCAGAGCGAGAGGAAGAAACCTTGAGAGGAACCAAGACTCAAAAGGGGAACCAGTCCTCCTCTGGTTTACACCGGATAGCACCACAGAAACTTTCAGTCGTCTTCTGTGAAATGGCTTTGGAATTCCTAAATGGTAATGCAGGATTTGTTTTGGACCCCTTGAATTACTGATGAATGTTGACTCTTCAGTGACATTCTAATTGCTTCACTGAGATGTTGTACAGGGGCAAAATATCAAGATCTGTCTCACTATCCAAATACTTATGGCCCTCATTGTATAGACATCAAATTAAAATTCTTCCGCTCACGCATCCCGTTTCTCGTCAAGCAGGGTGGATCTTCTTGGTGCAGTTGCAACAGAGGAAGGTCTTTTTAACTGCCTTCCACACCCGCCTGAAAAAGCCTTGCACTCGGTTCTCCTCCTTCTTGGGTTCAGAGCCTGTGTGTTGGAGAACAGAACAAGACGAATCAGTACAATGTAATCTAGAACAATCTAGAACACAGTATAAATGTATCTGAGCACAATACATTGATTCTAAAATCTGGACAACTTTGTTAGCTCGTTAGGTAACCACAGATGCTTCTGGAAGGCTCAAGGCATTGTCCATGAAGCTGAACATTCACCTCAACATCTCAATGATTTTTAGTGTGGAACAAATATCTTCTAGAAAAGTAGTTCTCAAAGTGTTTCCTTCAGATGCTCCAGATCTTTGCTCCAACCAAACTCACAATAAATAGATCTGGACAGTCAATCCCTGAGAATCACTTTGAGGAACACTTTTCCAGAACACCAACCCTCCTCCTGAAGATCTACCTTTCAGCAGTTTCCAACCCAAACCTCACACACCTGATCCAGCTAATCAGGGACTTTTGACACTCATTAGCTGCACCAGTTGTGGTGGAATGGGACTGAGGAGAAACTCTGATGGAAGGTGGATCTCCAGGACCAGGGTTAATCAACAGTGTGTTGTGTTTTATTAGCCTGTGGTGTGTTTACGGTGCCCATGGTTCAGAAGTTAGCTAACCTGTTGCTTCTCTAGGATGCTCCTCATCTCTGGAAACTGTCTCTGGTGGAGCAACAGAAACCACCTGAAGATGTGAAGGGCCCACTCTGTCACAAGGCCCAAGAGTGCAGTCAACCAGACAAGTGGTGCAGTCATCAAGTTCTGCAGGAATCTGGATCTGAGACTGACCGTTATCCTCCACATACTGGTGGACCGCACTAGCAAGAGAGTCAGTCTCTCTCTTGCCTGCTTGGTCCTGTCTGGCAAAGGGAGTGTCACTTAGGATCGATGAGGAACCCTTCGTGCCCCTCAAACTGTTGCTTGGGGAAGATGTGGAGGTTCCCCGGCAGGAGCTGGATGATTCTTCGGAAGCAGAACTGTCCAAGGTGGCACAGTCAGGACTTTGACTCAGTATTGTCTCGAGGACGTCGAGGCGATTTGATGCCTCAGAAACTTCATTTGCCAGAATTACCAGAATTTTGCTGAGGACCTCCAAATTCCTCCTTGTTACAGGCAGCATGATTGAGAATGGGGTGGGACTGTGGGTCCCAGTCAAATCAGGAATGACTTCCGGGAGCTCCCTGGAGGGGAGGGTCTTTTCAAGGGGCACCTCGGGTGTCTCTGCCACAACATCTTCACTGGTTGTGGACGAAGGAGCGGACTTTCCAGAGGTTCTTGAAGTCCTACTCTTGCTCTTCTGAGTTTGCAGCACTGACTGTTCCACCTTCTGTCCTGCAACACCTTTAGCATGTCTTTTGGCTGTTTCTGAAGGACAGGGCTTTCTCCACTTGTTCTGGACAGCCCTGGTGTAGTCCATGTACTGACTAAACTCCTTCCGGGAGCACAGCACCTGAAAGGAAGGCTTAGTTTAGAAGCTTGTATTTTGAGTATGGACCGTTTTGTTTTTTTGGAAGATATACACTAGGCTTGGGTGGTATAACGCTAATACTGTATACCGCAGTAATTAAACTCTGCTTTCTATGAGCCATACAGGCCCTGAAATGTGGCTTTCATATCTGAGCTCATCTCCCTACCTTCTCGTCCTCAGCAACCAGTCCCTGTTTAACCAGGTGCTTTTTCTTCCCTGGACGACTGAAGAACTTCTTCAGGCAGGGATCATGAAGGCTGCTGTAGGTTCCAGGAGTCACATTCATGTAGGGGTCCGACAGGTCGAACCCTGGTGTTTTCTGAACGAGCTGTGGGAACAATTGACACAGTCCATTTAATAAACAGCACCTACAGCGTTACTCTACAAACACTGGGGTTGGATTTCACCTCTGTACATTTACTCATAAAAGGTCCATACAAATCACCCATGAATATTTAAATGTGGGTTTAAAGGTTTTTGTATGAGAAATTGTTAAAGTAATGAACCCTCTATAAATGAGGCCCCAGATCTAAGTCTAATCATCACAGTTCAGAACAAGACCTAGTCACTGTAGACACTTACACTCTCTCCCAGTTTGCCCCTGGAGTACCTCGCCGAAGCTCCATGAGGAGTGCAGCCCTGTGGTTTAGGCAAGGAGCGACCGCTTTTATCCTTGCCCTTATGCGACATCTGGAAAGTGGAGAAAACAGTGTTACTAAACACCATTCAGCTGTTGGAGAAAACTTCACTGCAGTTTGTTGGACTCTCTGATGTTCCTCTGATGTTATTATGTTTACAAAGCAAAGTCAATCTACCAGCTTTGTAATTATTCCTGCAGGATTCCTCTCATTTCTCAAAGTGTGGAGCAGAGCTCAGTATCACACCCTTCCACGTTTGTTCTACTGAACTCAGTCTAATGCATTTCTCATCTGCTGAGCTCTTCACTCTTAACATTCCCTTCACACAGTTTAACAACTTCCTCTCATTCTCTTCCAGATTAATTACTTAATTAGGAATTATGAATGCAGTTATAAATTATATGCCACTTTATTATTATTAATTTATTACTATGTAAATACATGATATATATGTGCAACTGATCCGACGGTTCCCCTAAAAGGATTCTACATTTTCTCCCCATAGGAATGAATGGCGGAATGTTCAGAGATGATGTCACAATGGGCAGCTCTCCCACACCCAGCTGAGAGAACGGGAGCGGTGCCCTTTATCTCCACTGCTCTCCAGTCCTGTCTGGGCATGGAGGAGCTTTTGGACCAAGCATCAATTGGACAAAAGCTTGTGGACAGAGATCTTTTAGCCAAATATATTGAATATAATGGACCAAATATCTCTTGAGCAAAAGTTTTGGCACCCTACATGTTAGTTATAAGTCTGTGGAACATATTAAGCTAGTGAACCAACCGTAATTCTCTAATTAAGGATCAGTTAATGTATTGATGGTAAACACTGTATATTATTAGTAGCTTAACGATTTGTGTTTATAAGCTCTGAGCTCCACTCACATCTTTCTCCTTCTTCTCCTCCATTTCCAGTCTTACTGAAAAGGGGACATCTGTCGCTCACGGTCTCCACGCTGTAATGAGCGCCTCTGACCCGCGCACGCCAAAAAGTACTGGAACATGGTGATGTCACAGTCGACCTGCAGCAAGCCCCGCCCCTTAGTTACCGTTGCTAACCAGCTTCATCAGAATTCTTTATTCTCCAAGCCCCAGTACAAGGAATTTCGAGTAATGAATAAAGGACATAATTATTATTACTATTGTTCATTCTTTATTAACAATGATAGCAATTTTTTAAAAACATTTAAAACTGTACATAACATTATTAATAGTAAATTATTTAAAATGTCTATTCGAGTGTATAATTTTATTTAATAGTTCTTATTAAAACAATACTATATTAAAATTATACCATTTCTTAATTATGAATTTCTACCATTATCATTTATTATTGTTATTGATTTATTAGTAGTAATAACAAGGAGTCTGGTGTGTAATTGAAAACAATTACACAAAATGATTTTAATCATGACAATGCAATAATAATATTATTGTATATTATATATAGTAAAAGTATTAGATATTATTAATTCAATAATAATAACTTATTTATATTTTGTTGTAATGCTGTAACTAATTAATAAAATAAATTAACCACGAATATTATTTATATTATTGTTATTGTTACACAACTATCATGGAAAAGTCATGTCTGTAATACATAAAGGGAGTTATTATTGTTGTCATTAATGCTTTATTAACAATTATAACAGTGGTAATGTTTACATATTTAATTTGCTTAAATGCCTTAACACAAGACAATTAGCCCTGTTAATAAGCAAGGACCTGATCGTTGGCTTCTTCTTCTCAGTCTATGACTGGAGTTGCTGCTGCAGATACGATATCTGACCTGTAGATGCACTGCTGTGTCTTCATGAATCTCTTTACCCTGAACTCTCTCGTTTTTGTTGTGTCAACACCCACAGTATGAGGATGCCTGGACAAAATGACCTTAATGTTTTTTCAGATTGACCCAAAGTGACCATAATGAGTGTAAACAGTCCTCATTTCCCAACGTGAATCCAGTTCAAGATCATAGGATAAGGAGGTAAAACACACTGGCTTCCTAAAACACACTTTAACATGAAGGAAATGGTGTTGCGTTGAAAAAAATCAAGACAGAAGCAAAGAAGAATGACAGATACAACATGGACAAAAGTATTGGGACACTTCCTGGTTCATTGCTTCTTCTAATATGAAGGGTATTAAAACAAGTTTACCCTCTTAACACACTCAGCCCTTTTTTCCATTTTCCATCTGAAATTACATTCTCAAATCTTGAAGCTTAAGAAAACACTTGATCTGCAATGGTCAACATATGATGAAAATCACAAAAAAATTTGAAATCTAGATTTTATAGACCATAAACTGAAGACTGAAGTACACAGTGAACAGGCAGCTTCTCAATGCATCCTTTTGAAATGTTCAAATTTCAGAACCTCTCCAAAATAAAAAGTGAATTAACTGCAGATAAGGGTTTGTGTGTTATCCGCACTTGATGGAAACATCAACTGTTTTTATTTTCCTCCTTGACAAACGTGTCATCCACGTCTTCAAGTGGCTTTTTGAGTTTTATTCCGATTTTTTTATTCTAGTGCCAAACCCAGAGCAATCACTAGAAAATACGATCAAAGAGGCAGGAGGGTCTAGTTTCACCTCTGCTTGTTTTATTAAGTCAGGTTTTGATAGCGCTCACTGCTGTCCGACTCCATCAAACCCTTCACTTTGCCGTTCCAACTCTGCCAAAACCTCATCAAAACAATATTTATTTGGTTTCTGAGTTTGTTTTGAAGCCATTTTATTGATTAATGTTGCTAAATAAATCAGTGTTGCTTCTCACTGTGAGAGTTAGATCACCACCCCACCTTATTCCCAACTCCCGCAACTCATCAAGTACTGGATGGAGCATCATCCATCCTTCCAGAGAACACTGTTCCACTGCGCTACAGCTCAATGCTGGGGGCTTTATACCCCTCTAGCCCACGCCTGGTATTAAGCATGGTGCCAATAGGTTCATATTGATCTGTTCCAGAGTCTCCTATTCTATTAGCAATACATCTGTTGATGTCGCAACGCAGCTTTACAGAAATCCAGTAATGAAACATTAACAAGACAGAGCAAGCCAAAGCCAAACTTTAAGAACCAAGATGCACAAGGGGGGGGCATCATCCTCTGATTAAAAAAAAAACACCACATAAGACTGTAGTAATGCTTAGGTTTACTGATATAGTCAGTAGTAGTGATGGTAAGAATAATGAAAGTAATTTGTCCTCACACAGGGCTGCTTGAATATGCTAGACTAATAGCTACCTAAAAGACTGAAGGCTGTTGAATGTGCTCTCATCTATTATGCAAAACTGAAGGGGGAGAAAAAAAAAAAAAAGAAATAGATAATATAAATAGGTATCAACATTTGGTCAACTCACATGCATATTGGCATTCACAATAATGCACAAACCTTATGCATCTTAACCTAATTATGTCAAAGCTTAAACTTAGGGCTGCATTTCTGTTCACAGGCAATAGGAAAGCATTGGCTGCAATGCATTTTAATTGTAATAGTCTTGTGTGTTGCTACCTGTCGACTAGCTATGAGAGAATGAGACTAATTTGCAGCTAATGCCAATGACATTCATACATTGTTTTAAAGGAGAAACATTTTAGTTTGCTATGTCAGCAATGTTGCAACACATTAACGTTAAGTGACTTACGGACAAAGATACTCCAAGGCTTAAAATGCCAATAAGATTGTCTCAGTACTACACTGAAGAGCGACCATGCTTGAAAAAACTAAACTTAACTCCTATCCGGCCACTAGGGGGGAGAAAATGAACAGAATACAACACAGGCTTTTCTGTATAAACACCTCTGTGTAACAGTGCACTACTACCACTACCTCTTATACTGCTATTACTACTACCACTACTAGTATTATGACAATTACCATTATTACTACTACCTCTATTATTGCCATTACTACTATCACAAATACTGTTATAATTACAAATTACTACAAACCTGTTACTATTACCATTTACTACTACATTTGCATTTTCTGAAGGAACTACAACAGTGCTTGAAATGTGGCAAGTAGAAAATGTATTTAAAGCATAGCAAAGCAGTAAGGTTCAAAATGGTTGCTAGGGGGTTGATAGGTGGTTGCTATGGTCTTCACAGTGTTTTTTATGTGGTTGCTATAATGTCATAGATGGTTGCTAGGTGGTTGCTATAATGTCATAGATGGTTGCTAGGTGGTTATGGTGTCAAAGGGGTTGCTAGGGGGTTGCTATGTGTTTGTTATGGCATCCTAGGTGGTTGCCTTTGTGGTGCTAGCTGGTTGCTATGGTGGTTGATATGAGGTTACGATGTCTTAAGTTGTTGCTGTGGTGTTGCTAGGCAGTTTTTATGGTGCCATTGTACCAGCCGATTGCCATGGTGTTGCTAGGTGGTTAGTATGGCATCCTAGGTGGTGGCTGTGGTGTGTAATGTGGTGTGTATTCACTACGTAATGAACCTAATCCAACAAATGTTCATGTCAACATTCTGTTTGTGTCAGAAACTCATTTTTAATAAGAAAACAGGGTTTGATTTTTTTTCTATGATTACAATTAACACAAACTGCACTCTGAATAAGCTAATTCTCACACTTTTTGGAAAAAACACAGTGCATCCAATAAGAATGAAACCCTCTACATCTGTTATACAGCAATAAAAACATGGTAGCTTACAGAAAGCACTGATGGATTCTACACACTGATCTGATTTAATGCGTACAGAATAAAGAGGCATGCACTTTGGAGGCAGATTTACATGAGTAAAGACATTCAGTCTATTCACATTCTGCTAGGGGGTCTGTGAGTAGAACTGGATTAGAAATGTTGTCCTGATCAATATTATTGAGGATTATATAGACTTAAAACCATATGAAAACCTCTCAGTCTTAATGAATGACACTAGTAGGTACTCAGATTTAATGTAAGGAATTAAAACAGAACATAAAACCAAGCTCCGATCTGAAAAGCCAACAGGCGTGATCTCAGCTTTTAAAAACATTAAGGTAGTGCTTAACCTAATGAAACCAGTCCATTCTGGCTAGAGACACAAAACAGTTTCTCACCCTGACCCAAGTATACTGCCTAAGGGTCTGATTCAGAACCCTCAACTCATCACACAAGCTGTACGCTTTCATGGACTCGAAGAATACGTTGTAATACAGCATGAGGTTCAGTATGGTTTCTATCTAGCGCATTGTCCTCAATGCAATTAAAATCCCCCAAAACAAAAAAGTCCTCAGGACAAAAACTCTGCAGAGCAGTATTAACAATATTCATAAAAAGAACCCAAATAGCTAAAAAATCTCCCCGTCCCATTCTTTTCTCCAGACAACCTCATTAACAGGATCGCTGTGTGTTTCTTGAACAAACAAGATATCTATACCCTTTCTCAAAAAGGGTCTCAAATCCATCATCACTGAGCTCCTGCACAGTGAACTGCTCTTCACCTTATTTCCTCAATAATGTCTGAACCGATATGAATTATACTGTATGAATTATTTAGGGTCAGGAAAGTGGTCATCAACCATGACACCTTTCACATTCTTAGTTCTTGTGCTGCTTACTACTTTGGAAAGATCAAACTGTTCCTCAGCAAAACTATGACTTCCTAACTCTGACATGTCACTGTCCAAGTACTAGAATCATTGCCAAGTGCTTTTGTGTTTTTATCCCCTGGAAGCTCCCTGTGTCCTCCTTGTTCTTTTCCCAGTCCTAGTCCGCTTCGGTTTTCTTTTTCCCGGCACCCTAAAGAGTGTTTATTCAGCTACGGCATCAGTATCCATACCCTCTCCCTCCACCAAACTAGCAGCAGCTTCCTCACCTTGACCAGCAGCAGCCACAGTTTCAGTAGGATCAGGTTTCAGAACTCTCCTGACTACTCCTCACCAAAAGGCTCAGCAACTGCACCCCCACCTCAGCCTGTACCTGACCTTTTAAAACAGTAGTCCCCTCTGTGGCATCAGCCCTCAAGACTCAACCTCTCCTCTAGACCCACCCAGCCACAGTAGGTTCAGGCACAGGAACCGCCTCCACCCCTGCATCTGTACCGGCTGGGTGCTCTCCATTTTCAGTGAAAATATCGCAAAATATCCTCATCCACGTCAAAAGGACATGAATGCCTCACATGCCCCTTCGGTCCACACCTAAAACATGTCATGTGGATAGTGGTAGCATAAACATCAGAGTCAAATCCGTGGATTTTAAATTTAAAGTTCACGTTCAGATCTGCAGCTCCATTATTTAAAACCATGTTAACTTGTCACCTACAGCAGATAACATGACGCCATCTCCAAGCAGCTTGATGTTCCTGTGACTACAGTTGCACATATTATTCAGAAATTTAAGATCCACTGTAGCCAACCTCCCTGGACATGGATGTAGGAGGAAAATTAATGACAAAAGAGACGGATAATACGAAAGATAACAAAAGAGCACAGAAAAACTTCTACAGGGATTAACGGTGAACTTCAAGCTCAAGGAACAACAGTGGTCATCTCCCATTAAGTCCACTTGGCTCAAACAATGACGGATGCTGCGATCTGACAAGGACAACACCATTGTTGAAAACAAATCATAAAAAAAAGCCAGACTGGAATTTGCCAAACTACATGTTGACAAGCACCAAAGAATGTCCTATGGACAGATGATACAGAAATGTAACTTTTTGCCAAGGCACATCAGCTCAATGTTCACAGACTGAAATTAAGCACATCAAGAAAAGTCATCAAGAACCACTCTACTGAAACATGGAGGAGGTTTTGTTATGTTCTAGGGCTGCCTTGCTGCATCTGGCACATAGTGTCTAGAATCTGTGCAGAGTACAATGAAATCTCAACACTATCAAGGGATTCTAGAGAAAAATGTGCTGCCCAGTGTCAGAAAGCTTGGTCTCAGTTGCAGGTCATGGGTCTTGCAACAGGATAATTACCCAAAACACAGCTAAAAACACCCAAGAATGGCTAAGAGGAAAACACTGGCCTATTCTGAAGTGGCCTTCTATGAGCCCTGACCTAAATCCTATTGAGCATCTTTGGAAGGAGCTGAAACATACCATCTGGAAAAGGCACCCTTCAAACCTGAGACAACTGGAGCAGTTTGCACACAAGAAGTGGGCCTAAATACCTGCTGAGAGGTGCAGAAGTCTCATTGACAGTTACAGTAATCATTTGATTGCAGTGATTGCCTCAAAAGGTTGTGCAACAAAAAATTAAGTTAAGGGTACAATCATTGTTGTCCAGGCCTGTTTCATGAGTTTATTTTTTAAAATAATTCTGTTGAGGCATGCTTCAAAATCAGTGTCAAAATCAATTCAAATTTCTGTGACCATTGTGGGTTCTTCTTTCATTAACCGAGGGGTTCCAACAATTTTGTCCATGTGTGTAACACTGCAGACTGAGCACATCCCTGTCCGATACCCATAGGGACTGTAAAAGGAGCACATGAACCACTGTCCACTTTAAGCACACTTTCAGTGTCACTATACAGAACCTTCATCATGGCTATGAACCCTGGGTTGAAGTTCTCCAGACTTAGGAGGGTCAGGACGGCTCTCCTACAGCCCAGGCGAAGCTTCCCCTCAGTAACACTGACCCATAGTACCTAAAGTACATCCTGACCCAAAACTGACCAAAATTCTATTATTGATCATTATTCTTTTTCTTCATTTATCTTTATTATTTTAATAGCAGTAATAGTAGTTTTCATTCTGTTGAGAGAGAGAGAGAGAGAGAGATTTCACCTGATCTCGATGTGTGTTTAGAGTGGAACATGGATGGAAAATCAGAATCAAACCTGGACTAAAGAAATGAGAGTTCTCACACACACACACACACACACACACACACCCACACACACACACACACACACACACACACACACACACACCATCAGTGCAGTCCTCCTCTAATGTCTCTACTTGTGTTCAGAGGCCTGTGATCTCACACTGGACCCAAACACAGCGCACACACGTCTCTCTCTGAGTGAGGGGAATAGAAAGGTGGTGTGTGGAGAGGAGCTGCAGTTGTATCCTGATCATCCAGAGAGGTTTGATGAGTGCCGGCAGGTGATGAGTAGAGTCTGACTGGAGGCTGTTACTGGGAGGCTAAGTGGAGTGGGGAGGAGCTGCTGTAGCTTTAACTTATAAAACCATCAGCAGGAAAGGAGGGGAAATCAGACTGCAGATTTGGACTGAATGAATGAGTCCTGGAGTCTGAGCTGCTCTGACAAAGGTTTCTCTGTTCATCACAATTATAACAGAACTGATCTCCCTCCTCCTCCCTCCAGTTGAAGGAGAGTAGGAGTATATGTGGACTGTCTGGCCGGCACTCCTTCCTTTTACAGTGTCTCCTCTGATACACACACTCAACACCACATTCACTCAACCCCTATACGCAGGGATTAGTGTTTATTATTATGGCTCCTCAGTGAGTCTGTAGAATAACCCTGTGTGTGTGTTAGAGAGAGAGAGAGAGAGAGAGAGAGAGAAAAAGAGAGAAAGAGAGAGAGAGAGAGAGAGAGAGAGAGAGAAAGAGAGAGAAATAGAGAACGTGTGTGAAAGAGAGAGATAAGATCTTTATTAAGAATAAAAACAGATTCAGGTTTTATTTGAAGGTAAACAACTCATTTAATCTGTGTTTAATCTTTTAGAGACATCTTTATTTTAAATGAGAAAAACATTATAATTGTCATGGCATGTATGGCCAGACAAGACAGGATGAACACTCTCACTAAGCAAGCCTCGTGAGCTGGGATCGCCAAGGAGAATGAGTAGGAAGCGACGCAACGCTCTTTCCTCTTGAACCAGACTAGGTTATCTCTCAAACCAGATCAGAACACTAACCTTGTAAGGGGTAGCTCTAGGGCAAGGCCTCCTCCTTGGAGGCCCAGAGTCACGCCAGCCAGTAATTGAGCCCGATTTACTACACTCAAGCACTCAGATCCAGTGCTGCTGGATCTTTGACTCTGCTTGAGTGCTTGTATCAGCCACATTCTCAAGTAGAAGGCTGAGTGGGTCTCACTCTCCTTTGTGTGTTCCTCCTGTGTTTGTTCCCATCTGTCTGAACTCCAAGTTTTCCCCTCGAGTTCCCTGTATCTGTGCAGTGTGCACGCGTGTTAGCACACATACATTTGTTTTTGTTTTCAGCACAGTTGTCTCATCGGTGAACTTTATGATGTTGTTAGAACTGTGTTTTGCAGCACAGTCATGAGTCAGCAGGGTGAACGGCAGAGGACTCTGAATACTGGGGCACCCCGGAGCAGGGTACTGTGTGATTGTGCTGGAGATGCTGTCCCCAAACCGGACTAACTGGGGCCTCCCCGTCAGGAAGTCCAGGATCCAGTTGCAGAGGGGGGTGTTGAGGCCCAGCAAGCTTAACATCCTGATGAGATTCTGTGGGATGATGGTCTTGAATGCTGAACTGAAGTCTGACATAGGTGTCCTTCTCCAGGTGGGTAAGGGAGAGATGAAGGGTGGTGGTGATGGCATTGTCCGTGGAGCAGACTGCAGGGGGTCCAATGAAGAGGGCAGTTGGGTCTTGATATTCCTCATGACTAGCCTCTTGAAGCACTTTTTGATAATGGGCGTTAGAACAACGGGACAGTAGTCATTGAGGCAGGACACTGTGGACTTCTTCGGCAAGGGGACGATGGTGGTGGTCTTGAGGCACGTTGGGACAGTGGAGCTGTCCCCGTTGAAGATCTCCTCCGTGAGAACATCTGTCAACCGGTCTGCACAGTCTCTGAGCACTCAGCCGGGGATATTGTCTGGTCCTGCATCTTTCTGTGGGTTGACTCTTCAGGGCATCAGGGAGGAAGGCATCACTGTCAATAGACGCTGGCATTGTCCTGTAGTTTGTGTTGCCTGAAAGCCCTGCCACATGCGCCGCGTATCACCAGTGTCCTTGAAGTGGCTGTGGATTCTCTGGGCGTGTGCGCTTTGCCTCTTGGATGGCTCGTGACAATTTGGCTCTTGCTTTCCTCAGGGCCACCGTGTCACCCTCTCTGAAGGCTGAGTCGCGGGTCCTCCGAAGCGCACACACCTCAGCAGTCATCCATGGCTTCTGGTTTGGGCGTGTGGTAATGGTCTTTGAGACAGTGACATCATCAATACACTTGCTGATGAAGCCAGTGACT
This sequence comes from Salminus brasiliensis, assembly GCF_030463535.1. NCBI lineage: Eukaryota > Metazoa > Chordata > Actinopteri > Characiformes > Bryconidae > Salminus > Salminus brasiliensis. The sequence continues at coordinate 17,261,448 of NC_132893.1, read as the reverse complement.
GATTCACACAACAGCTAGTACCATTTTCCTTTGCAAATTTAAGATGAGTTTCATGAACATCTTTACTTCTTCTATCAAACACACCTGACCTAACCTCCTTGGACTGTATGTCTAAACTTTTTCCCGAACAAAATTGGCAGAAATACTCTCCAGAGAAGCTCTCAACAAAACCTGTGATGCCGTATCTGCCACCACAGCTTGAACTGTGCCTTTCACTGACTGCCCAAGCAGAGGAACAAAAACACCATCTTGTTCTAGAGTTGAGAAGTCATGCAAAAGAGGGTCCAACCCTTCATATCCTTCATAACATTTTACATCACCTTTGCACAACACAGCCAAGTAGATTGAGGACAATGCTGAGTGAGATCATGGGGATAAATTGCCTAAAATCCATCCTCTGTGAGTTTCCTAGTGAATTGCATATTTCAAAGTCATCCAAATATAAAGTTAGTGAAATTCTTAAAGCTTCATCTGACAAGAAGCTGTTTTTTTTTGCCTTCCATCTCTTCAATGGCAATGTTAGGAGTGATTGCAACTACATCCAATTTAAAATGAATGAATGTGGGTTGTGCTTTCTGTTTTTGTGGGACTCAAAAGTTCCATACACTGAAAATGACAACCAGAAAACACACAACACACAGTTTCACTTCTCTTTAGATGTGTATTTATATGAGCAAAACAATCCCTTTCAGAAGAAAGCTCGGCACATGCACACAAATGACAACTAAAGGTGGTCAACTGAACTTCCTCTGGACCAAAATAGGTTGCTTGCATTCGACGAAATGAATCAAGAGAGTTCCATGTCTTAAAACTGCATGGACAGTTTAAATAAGTGCCAGGTTAACGCTGGCTCCGGCCATAATGGCTGCGCTGCAGATTGTAATGTTTCAATAAATGAGACCTCCACAATCTTTACATTCCCACATTTCTTCTGATCTTTACATCTCAGTGTGTTCAGTCAGTTCTGTATAGTTTTTAACATGAAGTAAAAATAGATTTACCACTGAAATGTGACAATCCCACACCAGCTAAACCCTCTCAAACACCTGCAAACAGAAAAGAAACAAGAAATAAGCAATCATTTTCCTGGACCTATTGGTCATAAACAGCTTTTCTAAAATAACAGCAAACTGATTTATCCATGAATAATGAATGGTGAACCAACACAACGGAACATGAATCAACAGAAATGAACTCACAGGAACTGGAAGTGACGAAGATGTCCTTATTTGGGCAGCGCGGGATCACCCCGGGTGAGGGCGCGATACAGAATGACACTTTAGATGAACGCTTACATCTAATCTCCTAAAAAGCCACATCATGTTCAGTATTTTGATAAAAGGCGCGGCCATTGCAAATACTGCAATTGTTTTTAATCACACCTGAAAATAATCCCACTTAACACATTGAAGACTTTTCTTAACTTATCTAGGAAGAGCATATCAGCTTTCGTTTTTGCACTAGCTATCTAGCACTTCTGCAGTGCAACATTAGCTACCACACAACACTTCCTCCACACTAAATACGAAGCGAATCCACGGAAAGGTCTCAGCCACCCTTACCCTATATTCATAGGGTCTATTTAAAAACATTAAAAAATCTGAGAGACAGACAGAATAATGGTAGGTTAGCTAGTTAACGTTAATTTTTAAACCTAACCATATAGGACCATTAGCATGCCAGATACTACATTCTGTTGCATCATACCCATCTTCGTCCCACTGAAGTAATAATATTAAGTCATTTTTAGGGAAAGAAAGCAGTTGCATTAAGCTATGAGTACAATAAATAGTAAGGTATGGTAGAAAAGCTTGTTTATTTGAGTTAAAGAAACACTATGCGTTTATGTTTAGATGCAAAACATTATGAAAAAATGCTGGTATGGCTCATGTTGTTAATGTCAAACCAACAGCCAGTCAAAACCCTTTTTGAGTGTTCTACACTCCCCAGGGTCACAACACCCCCATACTACTGCCTAGACAATGCATCAGCAACTACATTTTCACAACCTTTCTTGTTCTGAACAATAAAATCTTCACCATCAAGAACATCAAGAATCATCTCATCAGTCTTCAGCTGATATTGTGGTCTATATAGAGCACTACTGCCAAAACACTCAACCCCATATAAAGTGTTGCAAAGCTAATAAGAGTGCTAAGCTTCCTTCTCAGTGGTTCTATACATGATCTGAGATTTCTTCGATTTCTATGAAAAATAACAAACTGGATGGTCAACACCTCGAGAGTCTTCTTGAAGGAGGACAGCTCCAGCCCCAGATGCACCAGCATCAACTTCCAGCTTAAAGAGTTGAGTGTAGTCAGGAGTCATTAGAACATGGGTTCTATAAAGGAGAAAGCACAACTGGAAGGTTTGTAGCCTCAAGAGGGCGCACTTCACCTTAGCCCACCTTCTTACCAACCTAGGATACTCTAGCTTTCCCAAACTCACATTTAGCGAGATTAAGTGTGAGGAAAGCTTTCAGAAAGCGCTCAAACACATTTCGGAGGATTGCCACATGTTCATTTCAACTCTGATAGACCACCACATCCAGACATGCTTCACAATTGTCTACATTAGCTAGAATGTTCCACATGAGACGTTAGAAGGTAGCAGGAGCCTTTTGTAACCCAAATGGCATTACGGAATACTGCAAAAAGAGATCTGGTGTGACAAAAGCAGATATATTTTATTTAAGACAACTTACCCTATTAGCAGATCCACCTCCATCAACACATCTTTCTGAAAACTCTGCACATAGGGCAGAACCTGGTACACTTCCCATGTTTTGGTTCTCCAAAGTGATTTTTTCCCCCCATTGCCTTCTTGTCAAAACAGATTTTATGTTGGATTGGGAAGTGGTGAGTAAGGCTTTAGAGTTCACAGGCTTGCAGCAACTTTCCTCAGATAGAGCTAACGTAATCCAGCACATTCAGTGATCTCTTCATCCTCAGTAATGATTTTCTCCCTCAGAAGGTTTAAGTGACCCTGCACCATATGACCACAATTCAGCTGTGAAGGGCTCCAATTTAACAAGGTTTAAGAATATAAAATGCTTTCAGAACAAGCAAACATTTTTATATTAAGCGTATAGTCTAAGTGCAAACTATACATTGCACAATCATTAAACTGCATTAGGCCAACAAAATTAACATCATTTACATGCAAAATAAACCATGATAACATAGGCTGTTCTAGGCTTTTATTATTTAAAGAATATCCAATCAAACTAACTGTAATCTAATCAAAACAAATTAAATAGGCTATAGGCTGGTGCAAATGCTTAGGTTGCTGGAAACGAATAACACTATTAAACATTAATTCTGCATTTAGGAAACTTGATATAAAAAAAAATTAATTACAAACCAGTCAACGTTTATCAGGCTAAAGGATTTCGGGACAGGTTGACGCCAGGCCCGTCCCGCTGGCTACGCACAGCGCTGCAAGCTTTTTTACAATCACAGTGTGATTTGTTACTTTGCTATATTGTGGTTATCACACCATAGCTTTATATAAAATAAAAAACATTTAAAAAAAACGTTGGCCTACGTCACAGACCATTTGCTTGAGCCTGACCCGACAAGGCCTGAGAAAAGTGGTGAGAAATCTCTGCCTGACCCGGTCCTAGTTTGGGTTGGGCATCAGGTTGGGCTCTGATTCAGGCAGAGAATCTGAACTCTAACATCAACTAACTTTAATTGTAACTAAGAGGCAAATACTTTTAGGATGAATGTGCAGCTTTTAATCCCTTTTTTGAATATCTTTAGAACCAGCAGCAGTTATGAGTAAAAAACATTGTTTACATGATGTTTATTAACTCAAGTAAAACCAAAACAGACTAAAACCCAGAGCATTTGTCACAGAATGTTAATTGACAATTGGTTGCATAACAGTTATGAATTACTTCAGTTAACTACATTTTCATGTATTTGTTTATCCTTTCTGTAATATGCTCATCTTGCACTGCATTTAGACCATACATTAACTATACTAATACTATGCTTTTGGCCAACATCTAACGTAAGCTTTGAGGTCGACATTTAGGGAAGGTAGGATGAGAACCATATATCAAAAATGTAATGTAGTTCATGACAGTCATGAAAAAACAAATGACAGCTTGTAAACAGAAGAATTGATAAATATGTAGAATTCACACTTGATGTGCATGTTGAAATGAACTGAAACTAAAGAAAAATGGGAGGGTGCAGGTAGATTGTCTCTCTGAAGCTATGAGTTGTATGGTCATCTCATCTGACAGTAAACAAAGAATTATTCAGGGGTTCTTTAGTAAAGGTAAACCAGCTCAATATTGTTCTTATATAGTTCTCTGCCTGCTTAAATGATCCACCACTATTATTCCTAAAGTTGTTCATTTTAAGAATCTTTTTTAGAGAAGAGAGGGTTCTGAACACCGGATGATAAACTCTCTGAAATAAAACAATTTGGACAAAGGCAGCTTAGTTTTTGTTTGAACTTAACTGTGTCTAACCTAAAAGAACTAAGCATGACACTAAATAATGAATGGAGGGTCTTACCTAACTACTTGAAAAACTGGATTCAGGGATCGAACCTGCAACCTTGTGGTCACAAGGCTGCTTCTCTAACCTTCAGTCCACAGCTAATAGAACAAATTAGATCAACGTGTCCTTTTTTCTGGTTTTACCCCTCACAATAATACCAATAATATTTGATAATATTATAACTTATTATATAACTCCCTAATCAAAAACAATCAAAAACCCCAAAGGAAATGTGGTATTTGTGGTAGAGAATCAGAAACAAATCTAGTCAAAAAGGTTAAACTATAGAGTGCAGGCCACACTTCATGGTCTGGCCGGTCAGGTAACGTTAATGGAAAGGAGGAGGAGTCCAGAGGTAGCTGGTCAACTTGATTATAAGCCATCCTCCAACACCAGCTCAGCCAATCAACACAAAGTCTAGTGTGCTTGCTGAGATGACCGAGACTATTACATAGCAAATTGAACGAGGGAGCTCAGAAAAGTTAGGGGAAACAAGAGAACACAAATGTAGACCACGCCACCCCTCAGTTTAAACCTGGAGCAAAGGGGAGCTCCCTGTAAAGAAGTCTCATAACAGGTTTAGAAAAATACAAATATTTTATTATGGGAATTGTAAAACCACTGTCAGTTTGGTTTCATTTAATGAAATTAATATTAAAAACTTCTCTTTGAGTCTGCTCAACTTGTGGAAGCCGGACAACAAACGAAGAATATTCAGTCTCTCACACACACACACACACACACACACACACACACACACACACACACACACGTGATTACATTCCAATTAGAGATAAAACTACACCCGCCGATCCACAGCAATCTCACACTACAAATGTTGACCACACTAGTGAACACCCCCAATTTTACATCTGTTCCAATTGGTATCCCGACCTCACAACTGGGAAATATTTTTATTAAAATAAAAAGACTTAAACACATTATAACATTTAAAAAAAAAAAAAAAAAAAGATAAGGTGCATATCGAATAAAAACTTACCTCCTGTACACTGTTCGGCATAGCACCAATGGAACACCAATGAAAAGAGGAACATACCAACTCAGAGGGGTAACTGTACAATTTAGGCTCTCAGCCGTTTAATCCTGAACATTGAGCCTGGTTTCCACACACATGTTGCAATATACAACATTGACCTACTTCAGCCACATTTAAAAAATGATGTCCTATCGACAAGGTTGTAGGCTCGATTCTTGGGCTCGGCAAGCTGCCACTGTTGGGTCCCTTGAGCAAGGCCCTTTACCCTCTCTGCTCTCCGGGCGCTGGAGTTGGCTGCCCACCACTCTGGGTGTGTGTGTACTCACGTTAGCAGCAGTCTCGGAGCCACAAGTGACTAGCAGCAGTAACTACAGAAGCCATAGGTGGCCAGCAGCAGTAATTAAAAACTATAGGTGGTTAGCAGCAGTAGCTAAAAGCTGCACTCAACTGGTGCAAACAGCTATGGGTTTAGTTAAATGCCCAGTAGATACAACACCACCGTAAAAGGTAAACAAACCAACTCTAACAGAGCCACTGCCGTCGGTTAGCAGCTGAGCATGTGTTTGTGTAGCCAATGCAACCAGTTAGCTGCTGCCAAAGTAGGAAACCCAGTGCCTTATCGGTACCTGTCCCTCGCTATATAAGCAGAAAGACCACTTAATCACTAGCTAGAGATATTATATTAATTTACATTAATATACATCATTACATTAATTGGGGTGTCAATTGTAATGGGCACTTTAAGAGGTACAAGGAGTGTGATGAAGTGGACGCACCAAGAACTGTGGACAAAGTGGTTTAGCAATTGCCTAATTATCTAAGGCTGTGGACAGGGCACTATAATGGGCACTATAAGCATTATAACAGGGAGTGTGATAAAGTAGACTCACCAAAAACTGTGGAGGTAAAAGCCTTATGAAGTAATGAAGTTCGTGTCCATTTCCGAATCATAGAGGGCTGTGGAAAAAAGGGAATCTGGGCAGGCGACTGTAATGGGCATTATAAGCAGCATCACATAGTGTAATGAACTAGACTCACCAAGAACTGTGGGTGATAGCCTTATTAATGAAGTTTGTAGCAACTTTCAAATCATCGAGGTCTGTGGACAGAACAGAATCTGGGCAGTCGATTGTAAAAGACATTGTAAGCGGGTATAACTGGGACTGTTATGAAGTAGGCTCACCAAGAACTGAGGAGGTGGTTGGTGAAAGCCTCATTAATGAAGTTTGTAGCCACTTCCGAATCAAGGAGGGCTGTGGACAGAAGAGATTCTGGGCAGTCGACTGTAATAGGCACTGTTAGTGCTATAAAATGGAGTGTGATGAACTGACCAAGAACAGCAGATGAAATTGTTTATGAACTCCAAAATGATCTATGGCTGTGGAAAGAAGAGCATCTGGCCAGTCGATTGTACATGGCAGAATAAGCGGTATAACAGGGAGTGTGATAAAGTGGACTCACCAAGAACTGTGGATAATGTTGATGATAGCCTCATTAATAAAGTTTGAAGCCACTCTAGGATCATCAAAGGCTGTGGACAGAAGAGAATCCAGGCAGTCGATTGTAAAGGGCAATTTAAAAGGTACAAGGAGGAGTGTGATGAAGTGGACTCACCAAGAGGGGGAGGTTGGTGAAAGCCTCATTAATGAAGTTTGTAGCCACTTCTGAATCAAAAAGAGCTGTGTACAGAAGAGAATCTGGGCAGTCGATTGTAATGGGCACTGTAAGTGCTATAAAATGGAGTGTGATGAAATGGACTCACCAAGAAAAGTGGATGAGGTTGGTAAAAGCCTCATTAATGAAGTTCAAAGCCACTTCCGAATCACAGAGGGCTGTGGACAGATGAGCATCTGGGCAGGCCATTGTAATGGTAACTGTGATGAGAGAGACTCACCAAGAACTGTGGAAGGGGTTGGTGATAGCCTCATTAATGAAGTTTGTAGCCACTCCTGAAACATTGAGGGCTGTGGACAGAAGAGAATCTGGGCAGTGAATTCTAATAAGTGGAGTAAGTGGTGCAACAGAGTGAGTCATGAATTAGACTCACCAAAGACTCTGATGTTGGTGTAAGCCTCCTTAATCAAGCTGCTCCCAAGTCAGTAAGAGGTAAGGATAAAATAATCTGGGCAGTTGAGTGTAATAGGAACTGTTACACCAGCTTACCCCGAAACCAACCTCAACAACAGTAACAGTGAGCATGGAGTTCATTTCAACACACTCCCTGTTACTGTTGTTGTGGGGTTGGTTTCGGGGTAAGCTGGTTGGAGCCTTCCAATGGCAAAACTTCCTCAAACCTGGCATTCAGCATCACACTGTCAGTACATGGATGTGTCTAAATGTTTTAGTTAATAATAAGCAGGTTTCCAGACTTATGTCTATATAGTGAATACACAAGGCATGTGAGTTTATGCAAGCTATATTGTTGTGAACTGTACAGACACCTATGGTCAACATGTCCTCAAAATGACATTTTAAATAAATCTCTTAAATTTGGTAAAAACGCCACACATCATGACATAGTTTTGGCTAGATCAATGAAAACCAGTGCCATTTTCACTCAACTGACCAAAGAGGACAAAACAAAAAAAAAAAAACAAAAAAAAAAAAAAAAAAAAAAAATAGGGCTAGTGCACCACATAAAATACAGCATGTTTCAAATGGCCAAGTACAACATATCATGAGTACGGCCAGACCAAAAGGGATGAACACTCGCAGAGATGGATACATAGCAAGCGGGTTTATTAAACAAAACAAGCATAAACACAAGGAGTATGAAACACGTGAGCAGCAACTAGGAGTAAAACAAGAAACAGAACCAGAGCGTGACAACCAAAATGGATAACAACAAACCTGGGACTGGGAGGAGCTGGGAGCTGAGCTGAGCTAGAATTAAAGGAATACAAAGGGGGAAAAACAAAGAGGGAACCTGAAAGAAAACCTACAAGCAGAGCCTGGGCTACGGGGCATTAAAGTAAACAGAGGCTAGAGACGCGCTCTATAAACAAAAGAGGAGTAGCTGGGGAACCAGCCACTAGACCAGACGGCAAGGCCGACCTAACCTGAATAAGCAGCGTGCTGCCGTGAACGTGGATCGCCTGGAAACCTGGACAGGAAGCGAGCGTGTCTCACTTGCCATGAGAGTTGATGGGAGACCTACTCCTAAACTTGAGTTGAGAACTAGAGCTGACCTGAATACACCGGTAACGTGTGAGGAACCTCAGGGCGTCCTAGAGATTCCAAATGAGTCAATTCTCGGCAGAGAACAAAGATGATTGAGTGGACAGGGCAATGCTCGCAAGAACGTCCTAGCACTGCATAACCCGAGTCATATTTTTGTACAATGCTGTAATTTTACTTAATCCTCCAGCGTCAGCATGCCAACCAGCCAGAATTAAAGGAAGATCCTGGTGGTCAGACACCCCCTGGTCATTGAGGACTCACTTGCAGTCATTTTATGAGACAATGGGGTAAACAGGAAGTGGCAAGACTCTCCATAAACTGGCTCCGAGATAAGCCTCTTTTATACAACACATCTCTATAAATAGCTATTCAAATATCCATAATTACAAAGATGGTTAACACTGGGCAGTGTAAAAAAAATTACCAATACCTGCATGTTTATTAAAGCAACACAACAGAAATGGTCCAGAAGATAAGTGTAGGAAGTCAATTCAGTCTAATCACAGATTAATGATTAAAATCAACTCATCTACAGGCGAAACAGCAGCACTGAAGGTGGACTGGATGATTCAAATAAGAAGCTGGGAAAAGTAAGGCTAATTTGAACAACACTGAGAATAAATGAGATAATTGTTCTTCCTTTAATGGATTATTGTTGGTTATTATTATTATCACAATGCACTTTGTAAAAGTAACTGTCCTTTTGAAACAGACCTGACGTTTTACTTTTGTGTTTTCGGGGGTGTTTACTTAGCCTGCCATCCATATCCCACCTTTACAGAGTGTCCGACTCGGGTCATCTCAGCGTAAATCGTGACAATGTAAATAGAGAAGTTCAAAAAACATGTTAGTCTATGTTGGGATGAAGGTTTGGTAATGTAGTAACACCTCACCTTAAATGTAGTGTGAAGAGAAATGGCTGAAACAGCAGCAGTGTTTGTAGAGGTGTTGGAGGAGCTTTAGTGAGTCGTGGCTGTTTAGTAAAGCTGGTCGCGTGCTGTGCTGCTGGAAAGCAGGTGACGTCACAATCTGAGCAGGATGAGAAGGAAGTTCTAGAGCGCGAGCTCTCACAGCCTCATTTTATGATCACATGGAAGTTCATGAAGACAGTAAACCACCACAAATACACCTTCAATAATAGACTAATAAAGTAGATTATAATTATCACCAATAATATTTCTATCATATTTAAACACATAATTTCACTTTATGAACACATTTATTTATTCAACTGTGTTTTAGCTGCTTGTTTAACCGCTCCTGGACTTCACTATAAATACAGCACAACATAAAATAATCTTTTCCCAGGATGAAAGCTGAGGGAAAAGTGAAAAAGCAATGAAATACAGTTTGTTCAGTGATGTGGTGCAATTATTGGAAAGAGGTGAAGGTAATAATACAGTTTATTGGGAAGAAATTATAAATGGTGGAAATGCATTCAGTAGGGTGAATCTTCTTGGAGCATTTATTGAGTTTATGTTAATATGAATATAAATTAATTCATTTAATAATAATTCATAAATTAATAATGAAGCAGACTCCACTCTGATGGCATCTTTAAAATCAGGCACTTGATTTCAGCTGTCTTTTTCTGTGCGTTTCTTAATACATTTCCAAAATACAGAACAGAATTTTTGCAGATATAATGGATTGGAAAATGGAGCTCTGCAAGACGGTGCATCTCCAGTAGCACGGTTGAAGTCCGCTGTTCTAGACCCTGCAGTGAATTAAGGTTCATTTATGGACCAAAAGTCACGGCTCAAACTGACAAGATTGTCCAGAACCTGAGAAAAATTGATTTGTGTGGGATAAAAAAAAATAAAAGTAAAAAAGTAAAATGCTGGATTTGCTGAATCTGCAGACTGGAGCGGACCTGTTGCTTCTGTTAAAAGCTCCTTAAGTACGACTTTGTAGATAATCGAGTCTGCTTTATTTCAGTGAGGTTGAATAGGAAGATTTTTAAAAGTGGTCTTCAATAGGTGTTCACCGTCATTTCTGTCTGATTTGAGGATTTTAACCTTGTCACGAAAGGTGCCCTACAATACATCAATTACTAGCTCTGACTCTGAACTTGTGTTCATTCAGTTGTTTGGGAATCTGGATCTCAGGCTGAGATTTACCTTGAATGGTCAGATGCAGAGCAATAGTACGAGAATCAGATACACTTCCTTCTCTGTAAAACCTCAGAAAACTCAAAACTGTTGTTGTAACCAATTACCTAAGACAATTAAGTTCTCTAATATGTTTAAGTAAACTTAACAAAATACATTGAGTACTTTTTTTCTAAACGTAAATTTATATGAACTTAATATTTAATTGTAAAATTTCTAGTTCTACATACTACATTATATTTAGTAAGCGCTACATAATTAAAATACATTCCACCAACTGAACCATGACAAAAAATATATGATGGTACAAAACTTAATGCTTTTAGGAAAATCTACAAAAAAGATGTGTGTCGGGGGGTGGCGAGAGTGAGCTATGGAGTAGACGTGTTTTCCTAGGCTCCTCGAAACTTTCAGTTTAAAACATCGCATTTAGGCACTTTTGGACCGAGAAAACGTGATTTTATCTACTTTAAACGGTGGAACAGTGTTACCATCACACTCAAGCGAGGGAGAATGGCTGGTAAGGCAACGAAAACCCGAAACACAGCTACTCCGGCTCCAAGGCCTGGTGCCGCCGGCTCATCCTCGGACCAGCGTGACGACCCGGCTCCCGCGGACGCGGCGATAGCGCGGGAAACTAGCGCTTTCAGAGCCGAACTTCTCGCGACGCTCCGCGAAGATATTGGAGGTATAATCAAGTCAGAAATTAGAAGTGTTCTGGAGAAGGAGATGGCGGGGCTCAGAACTGACATTAATACTGTCAGAATTGAACTGCAGTCCTATCAGACCATGGTCGCCGCGGACCTAACCACGCTAAAGAACACAACCGGTGAGATGGAGCGAAGCCTGTCAACTTGCACAGATGATATTGTGATTCTACAACAGGAAGTGGCTCTTCTCAAGTCCCAGTCAAAGCTACTAGAAAATAAATGTGAAGATCTAGAAGCGAGGTCGAGAAGAAACAATATCAGGATTGTGGGTCTGCCGGAGAGTCAGGCTAGCTCCACGGCGGCCGTCTCGGCGTTGCTGCAAAAGGCGCTTGGCCTCACAGAGGCGCCAACGCTGGACAGATCTCATCGCTCCCTGGCGCCAGCGCCGAGTCGGGGCGAGCAACCCCGCGCTGTTGTGGCCCGTCTACACTACTTTCGAGACTGTGCTCCGCCTGGCCAGGGAAAAACAACGGATCAAGTTAGATGGGATGACTATCTCAATCTACCCGGACTACACAGCGCGGGTGGCAAGGGCTCGGGCAGGCTACAATGCAGTGAGACTACGGCTTCGTGGCGTTGAGGGGGTCCGGTACGGCATCCTGTACCCATCTCGCTTTCGGATAACTTATAACAACCAGGAGAGGATTTTCTCTACACCGGAGGAGGCCCAGTCCTACGTTACGGAGAACATTTCGGCCACCAGGTCGCCTCCTAAGGTTTGATGACTGGGTCGCTTATGGCGCTAAGCGCCGGTGATAGCTCGTGCCAAGATGCTGTTTCGGTCGCCGTGTGCGCTCGTATATGCGGGTGGGTTTGGTTGGAATAGTTTAAGCACTGTCCGCGTGTGTGCGGTGGTCTGACACAAAGCACGGTCAGCTCGGTTTACAATAGCATGTTTGACTATGTGCCGTATTGGCTCAAATGAATATGTTCTGAGGGCCCTGGTGTGTGTGTGTGTCAAGGGTAGCCCACCTAGGTACTTTATGTGTGGGTATAGCCTCGAGTTAGGTGAGGCCAGAGCGACCTGGGAGTTTAGTACAGGTCAGCTGAGGGACCCAAAGCATTTTCTGTTTTTCCGTTTTTTTTTGTCTGCACACCTTTTTCGAATGTACCTACTGCCTTATTTTATATTATCCAGTTTGACTATACTTTCATATTTCTTTACAATATCTTGGGGCTATGGTTAATACCTTAGGTTCAATTAGATTTATCAGTTGGAACATTAAAGGGATTCAGAACCCCATTAAGCGCAGCAGGGTTTTTACACATCTAAAGTCAATGAATCCAGACATTATATACCTCCAGGAGACTCACCTCCGGACTAGCGAACATGATAGGTTAAAGAAAGGCTGGATTGAGCGGATATTTCATTCCAAATATGGAGACAGGTCAAGGGGAGCTGCAATATTAATAAAGAGGGGGGTTCCATTTGTACCCACCAATGTATTTTCGGATAATAATGGCAGATTTATTATTGTATCAGGCAAATTGTTTGGCAACCTTGTGGTGTTGGTGAATGTCTATGGCCCCAATTGGGATAACCCTGAGTTTTTCTCTCACCTCGTAGAGAAACTCCCTGACCTCAATCTACACCTGCTAATACTAGGCGGAGATTTCAACTGTGTACTACAGCCAGAATTGGATAAATCCAGTCCTGGCCTAGGCAGATCCGTTTCTAAATCAGGTGCTACGATATTATCATTCATGCAATCCTATAAAATGTTTGATCCCTGGCGCCACGCCAATCCTACTACTAAGCAGTTTTCGTTCTTTTCGCCGGTCCACCTTTCATATTCAAGAATTGACTATTATTTGATTGACCATAGGGTTATGTCTTGGGTGTCTGACTGTCAGTATCACAGTATAGTGATTTCGGACCATTCTCCAGTCCAGATGGATGTGGCGTTTCCAGGTAGCCCCATTTTTCAACGATCCTGGCAACTCGATCCTCTCTTACTGACATATAGTTCATTCAAAAAGTTCATAGCTGAACAAATTGATTTCTTTCTGGAAACCAACAGTACCCCTGAAATGTCATCTACAACTATATGGGAATCACTTAAAGCTTATCTAAGGGGACAGATCATTTCATATGCTGCTCACAAGAACAAAGAACGCATTAAGCGCACCACAGAGTTAATTCAACAAATAGCAGATATTGATAGAAGATTGGCCGGTAACGCTATGCCCAACTTATTTAAAGAACGCCTATTGTTGCAAACAGAATTAAACACTCTTTCAATTAGACAGACGGAACGTACACTATTAAAAACGAAACAGACGTATTATGAACACAGTGAAAGGGCAGGAAAATTATTATGTCATCAACTTAAACAAACAGCTGCATCCAGTGCAATCCCCGAAATTCGTATCACACCCAACTCCACTTCCACACATCCCGAAACCATTAACGATCAATTCAGGTCATATTATACTAAACTTTACACATCACAGTCTACCAACACAATAGACATCGAAACATTCCTTGATGGTCTAGAAGTCCCAAGGATTAATGTAGAAGATCAAAGTATGTTGGATGCACCCATAACAGAGGAAGAAATCCTACAAGCAATAAGCTTCATGCAGAGTGGAAGGGCGCCTGGCCCTGACAGCTTCCCCATAGAATTTTACAGAGCTTTTTCTTCCAAACTGGCACCCTTTCTCACCACATTGTTTAAGGAGATAACTACAACAAAGAGTTTGCCTCCTACAATGACTCAAGCGACGATCATAGTCATACCAAAGAAAGACAAAGATCCACTAGATTGCAGCTCATATCGTCCTATTAGTCTTTTATGCTGTGACTACAAAATCCTTACTAAGGTACTGTCTCGCCGTCTTGAAACTATAATACCCAAGATAGTTGACCCTGACCAAACAGGCTTCATCCCAGGTAGGCAATCGTTCTACAATATGCGACGATTGCTTAACATACTCCATTCTCCCCATATATCCCATCAGCCAGAAGTGATACTTTCTCTGGACGCAGAGAAAGCCTTCGACCGGGTCGAATGGAACTATTTGTTTACAGTGCTAGATAAATTCGGGTTTGGCCCATCTTTCACCACATGGGTTAAAATCCTGTATTCTACTCCAACAGCTACTGTTCGTACAAATTCTACTAGATCAGAATATTTTCCACTCCATAGAGGGACTCGTCAGGGTTGTGGCCTTTCCCCATTTTTATTCGACCTTGCAATTGAACCATTGGCTATAGCATTGAGAAACCAGAGGGACATAGTAGGTGTCAGTAGGAACCAAACAATACACAAAGTATCGTTATATGCCGATGATCTTTTATTGTTCATATCTGACCCACTAGAATCTATTCCCAGGCTCATAGACATATTACAACAATTTGGAAGACTATCAGGCTATAAATTAAATTTTTCAAAAAGTTTACTTTTTCCCATAAACCAGCAAGCAGCATCTATTGACTACAGCAAATTCCCTTTTAAATTAGAACGCCACTTTTTCACCTATTTGGGTGTCAACGTCACACAATCGTATGAAGGCCTTTATGACCACAATTTTAAAAAACTTTTAGAACGTACTAAACAAGATTTGCAAAGATGGTCACGGCTTCCCATTACACTGGCAGGCCGAGTAAATATAGTTAAAATGACAGTACTTCCGCGATTTTTGTATCTATTTCAGATGATTCCGATTCTGTTAACCAAGTCTTGGTTCAACACTCTGAATAGCTACATCACTACATTTATCTGGAGTAACTCCCCTCCACGCATTAAAAGGAACTACCTGGAGAGGGCGAAATGCAAAGGGGGGTTAGGTTTGCCTAATTTTCTATTCTATTACTGGGCTGCTAACATCTCTAAGTTGAATTACTGGTTGTCAGTGCGGGAACATAACCAAGGCCCAATATGGGCTACCATGGAACTTGCATCCAATCCACGGCTTTCACCTGTCTCCCTGCTTAGTTGTGCCTTGCCTGCTGGCCTATGCTTTCAAAATTTGAGCCCGATTATTAGGAATTCTCTTAAAATATGGTTTCAATTTAGAAAACACTTTCATTTTAACCAAGCAATTGTTTTCTTTCCATTAATAGACAACCACTTGTTCCCCCCTTCCCAAACAGATACTGCTTTTAAAGTATGGCACAGAAACGGTCTTGTATTTTTTAGTGACTTATATATGGAAGGCACATTTGCCTCCTTTGATGCATTGCAGAGTAACCACAATATCCCTAAGAATCATTTTTTCAGATACCTTCAGGTGCGTAGTTTTGCAAAAAAACACCTCCCATTCCCTTCCATACCACCCAAAAATGCAGTAGACTTAATTTTGGAATTAGATCCATACGGCAAAGGGGCCATATCAAAAATCTATCAGTCAATCCAGGACATTAGTCCCCCTACTAGTGAGGTCATGAAACAAGCATGGGAGGAGGACTTGGAAATTGTGCTTTCTGAGGAGACCTGGCAACATAGTTTGAACCGTATACATACCACCTCCCTCTGCATTAGACACGGACTTATTCAATTTAAAATTATTCATAGACTACATTATTCAAATGCAAAACTAGCCATAATCTTTCCTGGAATTAATCCAGGGTGTCCAAGATGCCATCACTGTCCAGCTACTTTAGGTCATATGTTCTGGTCATGCAACTTACTAACAGTTTTCTGGGAGAAGATCTTTGAAGCAGTCTCCTATATATGTGGTCGGACAGTGGATCCTAACCCCACAATTGCGGTTTTTGGGGTGTCTCCATTGGGGGAACAGTTCACCGCCCTCCAGTCAAACACTATGGCATTTGCCACACTGATGGCCCGGAGATTGATTCTCCGGGAGTGGAAATCAGTGAAACCCCCCTCTTTCAAACAATGGGTCAGAGAAGTACTGGCAATGATCCCACTGGAGAAGATGAGGTATAATCAGACTGGTAACCGAGCTAAATTTATTAAAACCTGGGCTCCTTTTGTAGAATTTGTGGATAGTATATCTTTAGTTTGATACACCCTGCTGCAACTGTCTTATTCATATATATGGCCAACAAGTTTTAGGGTAGTTTAACTAGTCTAAGATATGAACAAATTTGTATAGTCCCCAGTTCAGAACAACACAGGGCAGATAAAGTGTTTATTTCTCACGTGTGTAGGTCCTTTTTTTTTTTTTTTCCCTCCTCGTATCCTTTGTATAATTCTGTGTGTATATAATTAACTATAGATACATGCTTGTGGCTGAGTTATTCATAGACACAGATGATGTATAGTTTATATGTTTCTGTACAGGTGCACTTTATATACACTTTTATATTTCGTTTTATGTAATTGCTTTGGGGGGGGTGGGGTGGGATTGTAAGGGCTTGTTTCTTGTAACTTTGTCTTTCAATGAAAATCTATAAATAAAATTATAAAAAAAATAAAAAAAAAAGATGTGTGTCAAACGCCAAATCTATCCTAGTCAAGATCATTTCAGCCAATAAATGAAAAACGTAAACCTAGGTTATTAAACACTTATAAAACTGTCTGCCATTCCCAATGCATTAACAATTGTTCTTAGAGCTTGAATTATATTTTATAATTAAATATTTCAGAGCACAACAGATGTGAAAACAAGAAAAACATTATCTGCAGGAACACAAAAGCAACAAAAGAGCACTTATCTTCCCTAGAACATAATTTATACCTACATAGCGGTCTTGAAAAAAAAAAAAAAAAAAAAAAAAATCAATACATGTATAATCTTAACACAACCTCCTTGTTCATACACTCACTGCCCACTAGATCAACTCCACTGACCTTATAGGAGCACTTTGTAGTTCTAGAATTCCAGACTGTATCCATCTGCTTCACTGCATACTCAGTTAGCCTCCATTCACCTTGTTCTTTAATAGGCAGGACCCCACAGGACCACCAAAGCAGGTAGTATTTGGGTGCTCGGTCATTCTCAGCACTGCAGTGACACTGACTAACACGGTGGCAGGGGTGATTGTAGGCCTAGAGGTTTAGGGGTGTCAGTGTTTGGGGAAACACTGGAAAGACAACAACCAACAAAAAAAAAAAAGAAAAACCTTAGTTTACAAATGTATTAAGACATTTTATTAAAAGTAAAATATATATATACACACACTATTTTACCTCACTGTCCATCTATAACACCAATTATAATAATCTGTTATCAATAATATTATGATCATCAACAGCATATGACCAAGATCATGTTGGCCTTACTTTCTCCTTTGAACCTTTTTTCTGGAAAAAGAAATTAATATCTATAGCTGACTGGCTGACCACACAGAGTTACGTTATATCTCTTCAAATCTCATCATTCTGTAAAATTAATTAGCTAATACACATACAGACAAGCACTATTCTAGCACTTATCAGCAGTCCATATTTCTGATTCACACATATTTCTTTTGTTATTGTTAGCTAGGAGTGACTTTTTTCATTTAGCCGGCTAATGATGAAGGTGGTCTGTTTACTGTTTAAAAAGGAGTGAAAGAAGTTATAGCTACCGTGCCATTGGTTGGCCTGTGTGTTATTAAAGGTAATGTGTTGGTTCTGAATAATAAAGTACAAAAATTTTTCTTTGCAAAACCTACTAGATACACAAGTCAAATACAGCCCTGACACACAGAGAAAGAGAAGCTGGGATCATACCATTTTGCAAGACAAGAGGAGGGGGGCTGCTTTCATTGTTAAAATAATTGGTTTAACCATACAATCCCTATGGTTTTAACATTTCCAGCTTGTCAGAGACAAATTAATGTTAAAAGAAATAATGTTTTTTTTTGCTTTAATCTTTAGGGGTGCTAGGAATCAATTTAGGGCTAGCTACGCCCATCAAACTCTGGACACAAAAGGGGGGCGACAGACATTCATGGTTGTGTGAGATTTCAGCCTGAGCTCCTGTCTGAAGAAACGTAGGAAACAGTGGAGGTAAAACGTCAAAGATTACAGGAGAATTATAGTCAGGAGGGTATGGGTTGAACGTTATCATACTGTCTCACTCACCCTCCCCCACTTACACTCTAAATCACTCACACTTTACTCACTCTCGCTCACAAACTCTTTTGCACTCACTTGCTGTCACCCTCACACTTACTCAGTTTCACTTACTCACACACTCACTCGCGCATTAGAGGTTGCGCAACTTTTCGATTTTTTGAATTACAGTTTTTCTCAATTGTTTACACACAAATACTGGTACTTGAAACACAATGACCACAACATGTAACTCATGCACCCACCCCCTGAACCAATTCTGCTAAACTACAAGCACAATTCCTGCTTTACACTCAGATTGCAGTTCTAAAACACACTTTTTTCAAAACACTACACACAATTGTCATGAAGAAAATCTCTTGTTTTCACAAGGAACACACTGTTCTTCAAAACTCTAAAGTTAATTGCCCTACTATGCACACTGACTCCTCACATGGGCAAACACTTAACACACGTTTACACTTAGCAATCAGAGCTTTAGCATAAAAGGGCAACAGACGAGCTCTTCTGTTTTGGAGCAATGGATGCCAACGTTGGAAACAGAGGCAGAGCCAGAGGAGTGAGAGTAAGAGGAGGACGATGGGGAGGCCGAGGACGAGAAGGCCAAGGACCATAATTTCTGATGATATCCGAGCCACTTTGGTTGACCATGTGGTCAACCATGGTCTAACAATGAGGGAGGCTGGGCAAAGAGTACAGCCAAATTTGAGCAGGTACACTGTAGCATCCATCATCCGGACTTTCCGCAATGAGAAGAGGTAAGAAATCTACTCTCACTAGAAAACTGCAGTACTGCATATCAATACAGTACTCAATGAGTACAGTAGTACAGTATTGCCTGTGGACTGTTCTGTAGGATATTGTGTTTCTAGTATTTGGGAAATGTATTCCTACTTTGTATTCCTATACAGTATTTACAGTACTGTACTTTGTATTGCAGAACTGAAAGATTACCAACACAAGGTGGACGGGGACGTCTTCTGTCTCCTGAACAGGAAACAGAGATCATGAACATGGTTCTAGAAAATAACAGCATTACCTTACAGCAAATACAAAGATAAATAATAGAAAACTATGAGATATTTCAGAATATTGAAAGGGTAAGCTTATCAACGCTTGACTGTCTTGCGCAGAAATAATTTGAGGATGAAGCAGGTCTACAGGGTGCCATTTGATCGCAATTCTGAAAGAGTCAAAGAATTGCGATATAACTATGTGCAAGTACGTCCTATACATTCCCACAATTGATGCATACTGTCAACATAGCATAAGTTATACATATTTCTTTTTATTATATTGTAATCATAATGATTGTCCTTCACAATAGTGACCGCTCCATGTCTACTTATGATATTGTCATGTGTGTTTCAGAGAGTCCTTGAGCTGGAGGTGGCTGCAGTGGAGCACCAGTTCATCTTCATTGATGAGGTTGGATTCAACCTCACAAAAAGACGAAGGAGGGGAAGGAATATCGTCGGCCAGCGTGCCATTGTTGAAGTCCCTGGCCAGCGCGGAGGGAACATCACAATGTGTGCAGCGATGACCCACCATGGCGTCATCCATCACCATGCTACCCTTGGCCCCTACAACACTGCCCATCTGATCACATTCCTGGACACCCTACACAACACACTCATTCCACCAGATCAGATAGACGGCCCAGAGCAGCTCAGGTACGTTGTCATTCAACAATGATGTAAAGTCTAGTGGGAGAAGAGACAATAACAGCATAGTATTCAAAAGAGGAAATGTCAAGATTAGAAAAAGAGAGCGGGGTGAAGCGCCATAAAGGAGAGAGGAGCAAACCTGTGCCACCGCCCCTGCCAGTCCTTTGTGGAGAGTGGGGGAAAAAGCAAAGGCGGACGACAAGGCGGCTAGAGTTGCAGAGTTGTCTGGGGTGATCCATGTCTCTGTCAGAGCCAGGAAGTTTACAGACCGAGCAGAAGCAAAAGCTGAAATGAAATCTGCCTTCTGCACTGCAGAGTGGCAATTCCAGAATCCCCAAGTTACAAACAATACAATAATAATAATAATAATAATAATTTAAGCCTGTTTTTGCTGGTTGCAGCTTAGAGAGCAACAGAAGCTGAAAGTTGAGAGTATTAATAAAATAAACAATAATACACAATAACAGATCAAATTAAAAGGCTGAACTTCAGTAAAAGCTGGTTTAAACCTGTATATTTCCAAATGTTTATTTAAGGTGAAAATGGAGCTGTCTACTAATGTACACAAAGATGACATCACAAAGATACATGTGTATTTTGGTAGCGGAGCATTCTGTCTCTGACTTCAGTTTTCGGATGTAACAAATATCATTTCTTGGGTTTATTCAGGATACAAATGTCTGAAACTTGTGAATGTGTTTGAGTCATTACTCATCTGGTAAGAGCTCTGAAAAGAACTAAATCTGAGCTCCTGTGTGGAAATCAGTGCAGAGGAACAGCATGAAGCACAACTGCAGTGTGTGTGTGTAGGTTTGAGGTTTCACTCACTTTGGGTCAGAGGTCACAACTTCCCTGCTGAAATCAGGAGGACGCTCCATGGACTGGTCACTCTTCATAGACACACAGCTGGGCTCTGGAGAAACTGCTCTTTGTGTTTCAGTCCTGTTAACATTAAACACAGTGAAAACTGCAGCATTTATACACTGAACTCTAACACACAACACATTTAAAGAGCTTTACTCTCAAAACAGTAGTTTACTGAGTGCAGTAATGTACCAAGACTCAGAGCTTCCTCCTCCACTGCTGAAGCGTGGAGGCTTCTCTATGGACCAGTCACTCTTCACAGACACAGTGCCGGGGGCTGGAAATGCTGCTCTCTTCACCCTGAAAACAGCTGATTCATGATGATCCATGATGAGAGTAAAGTGTGGAGTAATGACTTCCTTTACTAAAACTCATTCAACACATAGAACACCAAGAGCCTGCATTGATAGATTCAGTGATAAATTAGCTGATATCTTTGAGAAATTGATGAACAAATGGATATAAATTGTATGTGGCTTTAATATTGCTATTGAAACTGACAACAGATTTTATTAGTAAAAGATTCAGCAACAGTCCGTGTCTTGTTATAATAATTAAGTGCAATATATTCACAAACACAATTAAGAGCAAAATAGAAGCAGGATCAGTCTTCATGTCTTTTCAATCTTTCAAATTTGTTAAAAATAGGTCAAACTTGTGTAAACTGACACATCACAAACAAAACTGGAGCTAAAAAGCCTGTGGCATTTTTTTCTTCACATTCATGGTACCAAATCTAAATAAAATGAAAAAGATTTATGCATGAATAATTTTGAATTACCATAGGGATTGTTAATGTAAAAAGTAAATTACAAACACTTCTAAGCTGAAAACAATACAAAGGAATATTATTTACCAGTGGTGGGTTAATCTCCTCTAATCCTGAGTTAGTTTATAGTAGTGGTGGGTAGGGGTGTGTGATATTGACAAAAAAAAAATTAATAACCCACCACTGCTATAAACTAACTCACTATTAGAAGAGATTAACCCACCACTGCTGTAAACTAACTCCCTATTAGTTTACAGCAGTGGTGGGTTAATCTCCTCTAATAGGGAGTTAGTTTACAGCAGTGGTGGGTTAATCTCCTCTAATAGGGAGTTAGTTTATAGGAGTGGTGGGTTAATCTCCTCTAATCATGATTTAGTTTATAGCAGCGGTGGGTTATATATATATATATATATATATAAAATTTACAGAGATATTTATATTAGTAGTAGTAGTATATTACATCATATTCTTGCATACTATTGTATTACTTAAACATTTCATTAAGTATAATATAAAGGAGCAGGATTAAAAACACTAACATCGCTTTGCTTTAAGGTCAGTTTGAACAGAAAACAGAAACGCGTCTCTTTCAGCAGCGCGCTGTTTTTATCTTCCCAGCTCTTACAAAACCCACAATAAACACTGATGTACTTTAAACTGGAACAAACTGCACTTTAAACTGGAACAAACTGCACGACTGTGATCGATAAATAAGAGTAGCGTTGGAGTGTCAGCTTGTTAGAGCTGTTACAGGCTCTTACAACAATATTGTACATTTGGACCCGTTTTCACAATCTCTCTCTCTCTCTCTCTGCGAATAGATGGTGGGGGCAGAGCCACTGTCAGGCTTACAGCTGTTAAGACTTTTCAGACAAGCTGCTCTCTAAAACTCTCAGCGGTGGGTTCACCAGAAGAAGGAAGACCAGTGTTCTCACCGTTCTGGTCTGAGCTGATCTGAACAGGTTTAGGAAAGGAAGCCATGCCCATCTGTAACTTACTGTATCTGCAGAGGTCTTTTCATACTGTTCCTCATTAATACATGTTATTTATGTATTTATTTTGTATATTTTATCACTGTACTATAATATAAAGTTTTTTTTCCTTAAATGCAGTTAATTTAATGAACTCTCATCAATTAAAATGTCAATGAAATAGATCATATTTATTGGAACATCAGTGAGTATCTGAGAAACTAAAACTATTCTGAATACTGAATTCCCAATACTTCTGTTCTGTCCAAACACAACAGCCTCTAAATTATTAATTTAATATGCAAATACATATTTATTTACAATATCCTCTTTTTACATCTGAAATGCTCCTCTGTTCATCTACAAGCCTGATGCTTCATATAGCCAACACTACTTAGCAGCACAGACCCTGTTTACTCTTAACACAAGCTCTAGTCCTCCTGATCCACAACTAAACCTCCACTAAACTGTTCTTCAAATTAAACCATAATCAGATCAACAGAAACAACAGTTTGCGCTTTAAAAATACTTATGTATCATTATTAATATTTATTAATAAACAATTATAATTCTTCTATATCGGATGCATTTTAACTGCTGAAACGAGTTCAGGGTGAACATTGATTAGATCACAAGCTCCAAGTTTCCCAAAGGAAGCACAAGCCCCTCAATTACCATAAATACACACACAAACTCAACCATTGCTCCGACACAGGCAAGTCACACACATGAACACCATTCCAAAAATCTAATCACCATTATCTTCTGAAAGGGGCTGGAGCTGTAGAGATGTGCCATGTTCTTCTTGCTGATCAGAGAGGAAGGTACACTGCCTCCATCTAGTGTCCTTGGGAAGTAACTACATGATATTTATTATACACATATATAATCTCTCACATGGTGTTTATCATGTGCACTTACAACAACGAGCTAAAGCATTATGACCATCTGCCTAATATGCTATTGGTCCTCCATGTACTACCAAAGCAGCTTCTACAAAACCTCTGATGGTGGTATTTGTCATAGTTGGTACAAACACGTTTATTGGGTTTTGATGGGTTTTTTTTTTGCTATTTTTGGGGCTTTAAAAAGAAAGATTTTTTTCCTTTGGTTATTCAAATAAACTGTTTTCCCAATTATGATAAACTAATGTTTTAAATATTAAATGTTAAAATTTAGATGACTGGTCTTACTGTGGACCAGGGGTGCGGCTTGGGTTCAGTGTGGTTGCAGGTTTTCATTCCAGCCCAGCAGACACACATGTGAACAGTTGCTTGAAGACTCACCAGTTGATTAAACCAGTGGGATCAGGCGTGATGTTGGTTGTTTAAAATTAAAAGCTGCAGCCAGAGCTTTATCGGCCCTTTGCGGATTAGACTGCACATCCCTGCTGTAGACAATGAAATCATTTTTGATGTCTTTATCCATTAAAAAGCACAAAAAGGTATTTAGGATTATCATTTTTATCAACTTGAACTGTATCATGGTATCAAAGGGTTCATACCTGCATTTAATAGCTTGAATGACAGATAACTATATAATCATTTATAATTAAAAACAGCCATCTGGTATTTCTATACTGAGAGACTGGACAGAAAATAATAACTGGATTAAAACGAAATATGAACATTTAAGTAATGTTTGAGGTACGTCTGGGGACACATTTCATTTACCGGCAGTAATTATATTTTGTGTCACTGAAAAAAGTAGTTACTTTTTAGTCTGGAACATCACAGTTCTTGTCAAAGATTTAGGTTTCAGCCATTTAATTACAGTTCTGTCTTTTATAAACCGTGCATTATATGGATGAAGCAGCAAATAATTTATTGTGCACTTTGAAGGGAATAGGGAACCATTTGAATGTGGCTATTTGTCATCAGTAGGACATTTAAGCACCATTTAGGTTTTAAATGCTATTACATCAGAAATTATTCTAAAAATGTCTTCAGCAGAAAGGTTTAAAGGAAAGCTGCTGTCCCAACATAAACTCAAATTATCTTAGGTAATAGGAGCAAAATATTAGTGGTCACTACCCACACTGATACACTTAGTCCCAAGTTCACTTTCAGACTTTTTAAACCGTGTGAGTGAACCTGAAATCTATAAGCCATAAAACTAGGCTCTTCAGCAGAGGTAAAATTTACGGCTACTTTACTGTATTGAGGTAAATTAGCTGAAATCTCAGACAGCAATGAGAAGGATGTTAAGATTGATGCTAATTATTTTTACCAACATTTAGTAATCCTTCTTAGTCACTTAAATCAGCTAGTATATGCTCTTTCTTCTCATAAGCTTTTGAAATGTTCAGTAATTTAGTCAGTTCTAGACCTACACCTTAATTTGACCAGTTTAAGGTAAATGTTAAATCTTACCTAATTACCCATACATTATTAGTCATATTCCAAGTTTAATAAGCAATTTATGAAAAACTAACCAGAAAAGTTTGGGTCTAAATGTTAGCATGAACAGCTAAACTGATCAAGATTAGGGCTTTATTTCCATTTTTTTATTTTTTCAAACAGGCTTGCAAAATGGGCAGCGAAATGTATTTTAACACTTTTGACAATCTTGGCAGCTGAATGGCACATCTAGGCTGGACGGTTACGTGTTGCATTAATAAAACAAACACACAATCAAATATTGACCTTATTGAACTTGAGTGAATGTAAACTGCAGCGGTGTTAAGTGTGCAGTTTCTGTGGCAGGTACGTGGAAACATGGCATTCATATGTTCCACTGAAAATGAAACTATCACTATATAAATAATTTAAATAATAATTATTTAATTGTTTAATTAAACTTTTTTTCTGATAATACTGCCTTGAAATCATGCTTTGTTGTAGTGAAAGAAAAAAGAAAACCCACAATGGTCAAAGAAATAACTTGAATCTGACAAAAGTAATAAATAAAAAGGTTGTGAAAATTAACCAATGAAAATGCAATATTTATTTTGAACCATGCTTCAACAGAATTATTTAAAAAAAAAAATAAACTCATGAAACAGGCCTGGACAGAAATTATGGTACCCTTAACTTAATATTTTGTTGCACAACCTTTTGAGGCCATGACTGCAATCAAACAATTCCTGTAACTGTCAATGAGACTTCTGCCCCTCTCATCAGGTATTTAGGCCCACTCCTCATGAGCAAACTGCTCCAGTTGTCTCAGGTTTGAAGGATGCCTTTTCCAGATGGCATGTTTCAGCTCCTTCCAAAAATGCTCAATAGGATTTAGGCCAGGGCTCATAGAAGGCCACTTCAGAATAGTCCAATGTTTTCCTCTTAGCCATTCTTGGGTGTTTTTAGCTGTGTTTTGGGTCATTATCCTGTTGCAAGACCCATGACCTGCAACTGAGACCAAGCTTTCTGACACCGGGCAGCACATTTCTCTCTAGAACCCCTTGATAGTCTTGAGATTTCATTGTACCCTGCACAGATTCAAGACAACCTGTGCCAGATGCAGCAAGGCAGCCCTAGAACATAACAGAGCCTCCATGTTTCACAGTAGGGACAGTGTTCTTTTCTTGATATGCTTCATTTTTCCATCTGTGAACATGGAACTTTTTGCCAAGGCACATCAGCTCTATTTTTGTATCATCTACCCATAGGACATTTTCCCAGAAGCTTTGGGGCTTGTCAACATGTAGTTTGGCAAATTCCAGTCTGGCTTTATGATCCGTTTTAAGAATTGTGTCCTCCTTGATCGTCTCCAATGAAGTCCACTTTGGCTGAAACAACGACAGATGGTGCAATCTGACACTAAAGGTGAACTTCAAGCTCAAGAAACATCAATCTCTTTGAAAGTTTTTCTGGGCTCTTTTGTTACCATTTGTATTGTCCGTTTCTTTGATTTGTCATCAATTTTCCTCCTGCGGCCATGACCAGGGAGGTTGGCTACAGTCCCATGGATCTTAAATTTCTGAATAATATGTGCAACTGTAGTCACAGGAACATCAAGCTGCTTGGAGATGGTCTTATAACCTTTACATTTATCATGCTTGTCTATAATTTTCTTTCTAATCTCCCAAGACAACTCTTTCCTTCGCTTCCTCTGGTCCATGTTGAGTGTGGTACACACCATGTCACCAAACAGCACAGTGACTACCTGCAGCCCTATGTATAGGCCCACTGACTGATTACAAGATTGTAGACACCTGTGATGCTAATTAGTGGACACACCTTGTTTTAACATGTCCCTTTGGTCACATTATTTTCAGGGGTACCATCATTTGTGTCCAAACCTGCTTCATGAGTTTACTTTTTCAAATAATTCTGTTGAAGCATGGTTCAAAATCAATGTCGAATTTATTTGTACATTTTCATTGAATCTGCCAAAAGTAATAAATAAAAATTCTTATTTCTAAGTTATTTCTGTGGTTTTTCTTTCATTAACCGAGGAGTACCAACAATTTGGTCCATGTGTGTATATGGGGCTACCAGAGCCTCCTCTATTGAGTGGCATGAATCATTTACTATACTTGGATTCAGGCATGTTGATCAAGGTTTTAAGGTAAATGCCTGAGCATACATTTCGAAATCTAGAAATGCAAGACCACCATCTGACTTACACCTCTGTAAAGCAGATGATTTAATTCAAGGTCATTTACCATTCCAAATATACATGGATAATACCTGTATCCGAATAGTTTTATAGGCAGGGACAAAGGAATCATAACTATAGAAATTCAGTCTAGGCAGAATATTAATTTTTACCACTACAATCCTGGAGTGCAGCGAGGTAGAGTGTCCAATTGAGTATCTATTTTAATTTGTTCTAGTATACTAATGAAATTTTAGAGGACAGTTACTCACTGAGGGACACACATCTACCCCCAAATACCTAAAGTGGTCCACCACTGGATTATAAGTGGGTAGCATGCTTTGGTCTAACTGAAAATTTAAGGGGAGAAGTGAAGATTTATCTCAGTTTATCTTGTGGCCTGACATTTTTAAGCAGAGGTAGAATTGAATCTGTTGATTTATCTAAAAAAGAACAAAACCTTGTGGCACAAACTGAAATATGATGTTGAGCATCCTTTACTATAATGGGGGAGCTAAGAATAAAATCGCACACTACTTGAGCTAGGGGTTCCAGCGATATAGTGAAAAGAAGGGCTGAACAAAAAAGGGACATTCTTGACATGTGTCCTTTTCTAGAAGAAAAGTTAAGGAACATTTAATACTCATAAAAACCTTTGCAGATGGGTTTGCATCTAATTTTTCGATCAATGGTCTTAATGGCCTACTGGAGAATGGCCTACTGTGTCTTGGAAGTGTCCTGAGTGAATAATGTGCAGGAGAAGATGAAATGTTATCAGTCGACAAACGCAACTTTATGAAACCAGTTTGATCACAGCGGATCATTTCAATCACAAGTAATTCTAAGCATCTGGCCAATACCCTAGCAAATCATTTTATGTCAGCATTTATAAGAGATACTGGGCAACAACTACTGCAAAAAGTTGGGCTCCATTTAAGAGACAGAGGGTCTCTTTCAATTCTAGCGGAGAAATATCCTGATCTAAATAAGAAGCCTAGTCAGTGGACAATTGAGGCAAATCTAAGGAATGGAAAATGGGGGCAATATTTAAGGTTTGCATTAAATAAATCATGTAAATTAATTACCTGCACACTATCCAGTTGCCTACCCTGGCGTCCTGTCTGTTTCAGAGTGGTGTCCAGAAGTGGGATTTACAGTAGAACCTTCAACAATGAAAACACTGCCCTGCCCTGAGAAGCTGTCCTTGATGAGGTTAAAGAACTGAAAACCTTGCACCAGTTAGTGGAGGTGAAAACCGGCTGTGGAGGTGGAGGAGCCCTCTGCTTTTCCAGGCCATGCCGACGGCCCAATGCCCTCTCCGGTGCGGGAGTGGGGACAACATCCCTCTGTCCCCCAATGCCGGTAGTGTTGGATTTAAGATGGCCAGCGTTGGAGGAGTTCATGGGCAGCCTCCAGCCTCCTCTTCCATCAGTGGAGTTTGGACTGCCTCTACAACAGCAGCAGTCAAGCTTGATGACCACCGTGCAGAGTCTGGAGATATCGCTCCTCCACGATCTGCAAGTTCCCCCAGAGTAAACACAGACACAAACACAAATGACGGTCAGTGTGACCGAGTACTGTACAGTAACACAGGGAGCAGAGAGCACATGGATCACAACTGGCTCATAAAGAAGACCGAGCTGATATTAAAGACTATAAAGTAGAACAGCTGCTCAACGGTCTGTGTTGAATCACGTCTCGAGCTTCTAAAGCTGAACCGCATCAAAACAAAAATAAAATATAAATATAGAGAATGTGGAGGATGGGATTACTGCGTTTAAAGGTCACTGCTTTTAGCCATTCAACATGGTCACAGGTAGATCACTGACCTTTCAATTCTAAATCCAGTGGAACTGCAATATTAATCAATAAAAACGTCCCTTTTGTTATGACCGTCAGATGCAGATCCATATGGGCTTATATGCTCTCTTCTCTCCTGTACATAAGACACACTCCTGAACTGATTCTTTTTTTAGACAAAAAGCTTGTTCCTTTAGCGAGTACTTGAGTATCAGACAATATTAATATCTAATCATCAGACTACTGCAAAACAATTCCATCATTTGATGAAGATATGTCAGGTGTCAAGTCTGAAATATCCACATCGTACACATCCTCATTTTTCTTACACTTCTGTTGTGCTCTTGTGGAAACCATCTGAAGCGCCACTGCATTTCCTGACATAGCTGTTTCTAGCTACCTGATCTGAGAATGAATTCCGAGCAGATATTGCACCCCAATAGTTGCAGGATTAGGTACAATTGGAGCAGCAGGATATACTGCTGCATTTACCGCTCTCAGAGGACTATTCTGCGAGTGGTGAGCCTGAAACATCCACTGTTAGATTTGTATTGTATTTCATGGAGGGGTATTGACCCCTCCATGAGTACTGAAACTGTTGCACCAGAGTCAACCAAAACAGAACTCATTTCCCAGCAAATCCTTACATTTATACTGGGTTCCTCGCTGGGTTTCAAAATCCTCTTTACAGACTGTCTACATTTTCACCCACCTTATCCTATTCAGCATAGTCTAATTCTGGAACTGAACTCAGGTTATTACTGCTCTGATCTTCTATATCTATTCTGCTGATCCCGCATTTGTCTTCTGCTGTGTTGCCACTTTCCTGATCTGCACGCTCTACAAAACAGTCTGATTTCCCACAATTAAAACAAGCACATTCTCTCCTACCTTCAATCTCGCCTGCTCCAGAGTGCCCTGCCTCAGTCCGGCAGTACATTAACTGAGCTTGTAACAATGTCTCCTTATGTATTAATTTCACGTGTATAGTCTGAACTCCGCTCCCTTGTCTTAGAACCTTCGAAGTCTCTAATTTCAACAGCCCTGACATTTATTTCCAAAACCTTGCTTTAAAATCTTAGAATTTTCTAAAAAAAAAAAAGTCAGATTCCTTTACAAAACTCTGTGTTGAACAGTACTAAGAATTATATATCCTAAAATCTTATCTTAGAATCTTCCAATTTAAAACAAATCTGGATCCAGTAAAAAAAAATCCCAGTTCAGACAACTGTGAGACTCAAATTATCTTAAGGCAATGCTTTAGACTTCTTCGTCCTTTGAGCCCAAATCACTGCAAAAAGTCTATGGCCTAAAACAAACTATAAATGAATTATTAACAAATTCAAATATCAAAGGGATCCGGGTTAAAGTAACCTGAAGGTCTAAGAATACGGCGTCTCGTCTCCTCCCGTTTATTCTAAATTCCTAAGGCAAGCGGTCTAATTAATTTACTTAGTGACCTCGGGTACAGAGTCTCGGAGTCAGTAGAGCGCCTGAATGGACTCAGAATCACTCATTGGGATGACGGCGGCCGCCTCTGTCGGTTTTTGATCCTGTCTCTGAAAACTCTGGACCCAGAGGAATATTGGGATCTCAGTGGAACCTCCAGAACTGTGGTAGTGGGATTTGCTTCTCCGCACTTAAAGAATCAACTCGATCAGTCAGTCTTAGGAATGTAGAGAAACACTTTAATCCTGCAGTAAACGTAACGCCGGTGGAAGACTTCAGAACTGCATCTGACAAAAATAAAACCTTGCCGTACAGCGTTACACTTTTTACACCCCACAAATACACTATGAACGAGCACTACGTGAAATTCACACACTTACTGGTTTTCAATTGTTCTTTTGATTTGCTGAAGCGCTGGTTTTCACCTTTGACATCCTATGCTGATCATGCTGGTTACACGTATTGCTCTGTTCAAAACTACCCATACCAGAATCTTTGTCTAGCTGTTCACTAAACAAGACTGTGAAACAGTGCCTGAAAATCTGTCTGCAGTTTGGAAGAGCCTTTTCTCTAAATGAATGATCTATATACAGCCCGATGATGAACAACAACCTCCACTCCCTCTACCATTGGAAAAATGTCTTAAAGGATCTGTTTATTGATAAAAGGTTTACATCTTTTGAACTCCTCAATCTTGTTCAAAAGGTGCTGGCTAAGACTAGAGGCTTAGACTAAGGCTTAGATTACTTAAAGGGAAAGAAAACCCCTCCTACCTAAAACTGGGTTAGAGCTTTAAGTTCATCATAAATGCAAAAAGGCTCCGTTTCCAGGGGTCTGTGTGAACCGATTTTATGACCCTCACCAACGTAAGGAACAGACCTACACCCTTGATTAAGTTTCACAGAGATCTGGTGAACTAAGGTGGCTCACTTCAGACGGACATGTACTGGCTTAAGCAGGTTGGAGGTTTGGAGTCTGACTCTTTAAGGCTGTGGACAGGTGTCTTTTATACAGATAACGAGGTCAAACAGGTGCCATTATTACAGATAATGAGTGGAGGACAGAAGAGCTTCTTAAAGAAGTTACAGGTCAGTGAGAGTCAGAAATCATGCTCGTTTGTGGGTGACCAAATACTTATTTTCCACCATAATTTACAAATAAATTCTTTAAAAATCCTACAATGTGTTTCCTGGACTTATTTCTCATTTTGTCTCTCATAGTTTAAGTGTACCTATGGGGCAGTGGTGGCTCAGCGGTGAGAGCGTCGGGATATCGATAACAGGGTTGTGGGTTCGATTCCCAGGCTCGCCACAAGCTGCCACTGTTGGGCCCTTGAGCAAGGCCCTTTACCCTCTCTGCTCCCCGGGCGCTGGAGTTGGCTGCCCACCACTCTCGGTGTATGTGTACTCACTGCCCCTAGTGTGTGTGAGTGTGTGTTCACTACCAGATGGGTTAAATGCGGAGGACACATTTCGCTGTACAGTGACAAATATGTGAACCTTTACCTTTAGAATTACAGAGCAGTATTTCAGACAGTATCTCAGATGTGTGTATTTATTCACACACACGGCTAAGATACTGTCTGAAATACAGTCTGAGTGACACTGATCTATTACTTTTTATTATAAGCAGAAAAGTGACAATAAATGGGTGGAATCAAGTAAATCATGTAAATCACTCACCTGCCAACTATGCAGTTGACTAACCTGACAGTGTGACTGGGAAGGTCTAGTCAGTCCTGGCACCTTCTTGATGTTCCCGGAGAGAGAGATGGACCCCAGGCAGCTCAGGTGACGCTCATCTCTGTGTTAGAGGACTGGGGACAGCTGAAATCTCTCCCAGTTCTCTACGAAGTCAGTGCAGACAGACCTGTCCCGCAGCCAGCAGTGGAGCGAGAAGAGCTGAGGAAACTGCTCGCTCACTCATCGGTAAGTGGGCAGGGGTCCAAAGACGATGAACTTGGTGTCTGGCAAATGGCAGTGCTTCTTCAGGGCCACGCTGCATCAGGCGGAGAATAGTGGAGAATGATGGTGCCACCTGGTGACGTCCAGGACACTGGCACCTGAAAAACCGGAGACCGTGGCATTACTCTTTAGGGTCAATGGAGACGATGACCCTCTGTGTCCGCCGCGCCGGCAGAGCTGGAATTTAGCACAAATTTAGCACATATCCACAGAATTACACCATCCACACTAACCTAAAACAGCTCAGTAGCGTGAAACATGTGAAGAAAGAACAGAAACCATGAAGATTCAGTAATGCATAGATAAATACTGAAGCTACATTGCTAAGGAGAACGCTAGCATAGCAACAGAACTAAGCCATTCCCAAACTAAATGAACAGCAGCTTACTTTGTCACAGACTCAAAATTAAAGGCGCCCACAGACACACAGATTGAGCAGTTTCTAAAGCTCAGTCTTCCAGAGGAGCTACAGAGCTCGATCACACCGGCTCGCTTGCCCGGCACCTGCGGCACCAGCTGGGCCTACCTGCGTCAGCCCAGCTGCCACCTACCAGTCCGACCAGCAGGCCCCGCTCCCACCACCACCCATGCTAGACCAGCGGCACACCCTCTTACCACTGCTTACTGTCTAATGACCATGTTAAAACCTAAATGGACTCTTAGTGGTAATATTAATAGTGGCAGAAAGACATTAGCCATCAATACTCATTACTCTAAACATCACTGCCATGACTATGTTAAGTTATACTACACCATGATTAATATATTATGATGAGAAAAGTTCAACAGCATAGATGGTTTGGTAACTTATCAATAATTTATAAATAGTTCTGACCAGAGGAGGATGGGTCCCCCTTTTAGTCTTTTCTCCCAAGGTTTCTTCCTCCAGCTCAGAGGGAGTGTTTCCCTTGCCACTGCTGCCGCTGGCTTGCTCACTTGGGGTCGTGGATGCTTCATGTCATGTGATTTAGTTTTTTTTCTGTCTTTTACTAATTACTAATTATGTTAACAGTTGTAAAAAGTGCTAAACAAATAAATTTTGACATGATGTTACAATTAGCACCTTTTTGATGTTCCTGGAGAGAATAATGTCCCAGGAGGCTGGGGTGATGATTATTTCTGCGGTAGAGGACCAGACGCTCCAGAATTCAGCGCTGATGCACCAATAAACAGCAGTTGATCCTGGTGCCTGTCAAATGGTGTCCAGAAACAATAGTGAAGAACGATATTGCTGAAGCAGCCTGACAGCATACAGGACACGGGCACCTGGGGGGGGGGAAAGAAAGAAAAAAAAAAAAAAAGGAGATTGTGGTGTTACTCGTTGAGAACTTTTCAGTGTTTTGAACTAGAATCTCCAACAATGAGACCACCTTGAGTTGTTGATGGAGCAGGAGAAAGAAGAGCTGAGGAACTCGAACTGCTAAGCAGAAGTGAAAACCAACTGTGGTGGAGAAGCCCTTGGCTTTTTTTCTGGCCACGCTGACGCTCCAGGGTCCCTTTCCAGTGTGGAAGTGGAGACGACTACCATGTGTCCATCTTCCATCGGTGCAGTTTGGACTGCCTCTACAACAGCAGCTGGATGTGCCGGTCAAGTTTGGCGACCTCCCTGCAGAGCGTCTGGAGCGCTTCCTCAGTGTCAAATCCAAATACAAGGCAAATGGGATGTAATACAACAGGTGTAAAAATGAATATCTGTAAGGAATTTCAGTTCAGGCCTTTTCCAAGTACAACTGTACAGGGCACCAAAACAATAACAATTTGGCAATCTGCTTCAACCACATCCTTCTGGAAGGAAAATCTGATTTTGACCAGAATAACAATACACTTTTTAACTAGGTCTAATAAAATATGTAAAATACTGATGGGGTCATCTTCCAGTGAGGGGTCTACAGCATTAAGAGATACACTGCTGGAGACATTAATTGTAGGCCAGTTATTTTTTGTACGGTCAAAGGAATTTCCTTCCAGTAATTCTGTAACTTCACACACAACCAGAACACATGTAGAACTGTGCTCACTTCAGCAAAGCATTTAAAACACATGTTTAAAGTATTAGGGAATCTACTGTGCAGGTGGACAGGGGTAAAGAAAAAGGTCCAATTTCCAATATCCGAGACCCCAGACCTCATCAAACGTCAATCCTAGATCCCTCTCCCAAGTTCGTTTCAATGGGTCATAACATGAGTCCATGTTGGATAAAGTAATGTAAAGGGGTGAGATTCTACTTTGAGCTGTTTGAGGTAAGCTGTGTCCAATTCATTTAGTTGAAATCTAAACATGCCACTTTTCTGACAGGACTGGTTAAGTGTCTGATTTGAAGAAAATGATAAAGCTCAGTATTAGAGAGTCCAGAAAGTGCTTCGAGTCGTTCAAATTAGTTTAAAACTCCTGCTGTAAATAAACTGGAAAAATCCTCTATGCCCCTTAGTGTCCAATTACTAAGCCCAATGTCCCCAAGCTGAGGGGGTAGATCTGGATTCAAGGTGAGTGGTGACTATAAAGAGATACAATTAGAGACTTTAATATATTTTCTAGCATCTCTCCAAGAAAGCAACATATTGTACACTACAAAGTTATCAGAGAGAGACGGTATTTTGTCAAAATTATAAATAAATGGTAGGGAAGATCTAGGATGACGTGTGATGAAGTCAGTGGTAGCTGACTCCTCACCAGTCCATACACAGTAGAGACTTGTGACTCTGACATGTTCCCTACCTGGTGATCCTGAGGAAATGAGGGCGCTGGTGAGTGGGTGTTCAAGGAGCCGGCAGGATCCACGGTTAACATGGAGGGAGGAAAACACACAACCAATAACCCTAGGATATACACATAAATCCAGGTAGCATAATTTACAGGTATTCATCAATATGGCCATAAACACAAATAATAATTGCATCCTCTGGTGAACGGTCCTTCACGTCCACTTAAAGCCACGCCATCACCACCACAACATGAGCATTTCTATACTGACCCACAATGAGTCTAATCTATTTGAAAAACAACTACATCTGTTCTGCCTGTGTTGCCCAGAAATATAATTGCAGAGATTAATCCGAGGTGAAGTGTGAATAAAGACAGGTGTAAAAACGGAGTAAAAGTTTAAGCAGCATCTCCGACCCGGTCACATGCCACACCACCCAATAAGATTTTGAAAGCAGATTCTCTTTTGTTGGTTGTTTATTGGTGTTTATGTGAAATAAATATTTTATATATTCTAAATGTAGATCCACAGACCAGCGGCTTTTTCACAGTTGTTAGAGCAGAGTAAGAGTTTTGCTACACAGAAAGGGTAAGTGAGGAGAAATCATTCAAAAGGTAAATAGGTGCTGAGCACAGATCATCATGGTCCAGTTGACCACTATGATCCTGGAGTGCAGCGAGGTAGGCAAGAGAGTCCAATTTAGTATCTATTTTAATTTGCTCCAGTATACAACTGAAATTTTTGAGGGCAGTCACTCACTGAGGGACACACGTCTACACCCAAATACCTAAAGTGGTCCACCACTGGAATATAAGTGCGGCAAAAAAGTATTTGGTCAGTTGTGCAAGTTCTCCTACTTAGAACGATGAGAGAATTTTTATCATCACACCTCATTATCTGTCCACAGCCTCAGTCAGACTCCAAACTTAACCATGGCCAAGACCAAACAGCTGTCGAAGGAGACCAGGAAAAAAATTGTAGACCTGCACCAGGCTGAGAAGAGTGAATCAACAATACAGATATAAAATTAACAATAAAATAGAAAATTTGTGGAGTGAGTTGAAAGTCTGTTTCCCAGTGACAGACATCACTGCTCTAGAGGAGATCTGCATGGAGGAATGGGCCAAAATACCAGCTACAGTGTGTGCAAACCTGGTCAAGACTTACAGGAAACGTTTGACCTCTGTCATTGCCAAAAAAGGTTATGTTACAAAGTATTGAGATGAACTTTTGTTATTGACTAAATACCATAATTTACAAATAAATTCTTTAAAAATCAGACTGATTTCCTGGATTTTTTTCTCATTTGTCTCTCATAGTTGAAGTGTACCTATGATAAATTACAGACCTCTCTCATCTTTCTAAGTAGGAGAACTTGCACAATAAGTGTCTGACAATACTTTTTTGCCCCACTGTAAGTGGGTAGCATACTTTGATCTAACGTGCAGGAGATGATAAAATGTTATCAGCCGCCAAACGCGACTTAATGAAACCAGTTTGATCACAGTGGATGGAATGAGTAAGGTCCATAATTCCCCCATTTCACATCACCTAGGAAACCGCTGGATGGGGAAGTAAAGATTGAAATCCCGCCTCCCTCAATGTCTTCCTTGTAAGTATCAGACAATATTAATCTGATCATCGGACTGCTGCAAAACAATTCCATCATTTGATGAAGATATGTCAGGTGTCAAGTCTGAAATATCCACATTGTACACATCCTTATTTTTCTTACACTGCTGTTGTGCTCTTGTGGAAACCATCTGAGGCACTACTGCACTTCCTGACATAGGTGTTTCTAGCCACCTGATCGGAGAATGATTCCCAGCAGATATTGCACCCCAATAGTTGCAAGATTAGGTACAATTGGAACAACAGGATATACTGCTGCATTTACCGCTCTCAGAGGACTATTCACCAGTGAATATTCACATGGAACAATGGCTTCATTTTACAAAAAGGAATTTATCATTTTGGATAACCCTTCTTCTGCTTCCTCCCTGAGCATGGTAAGACCAATCAGATGTTTTGCTTGCACTTCCCTCTGCCCTGTCTAGGGAAATATGTGATTCACTTGTTCTCTAAATAACTGTCTCTGTCCTTCATCCAAGACTACATGAGCGGCTGCAAACTGATCGTCATAGTACACATAAGATACTGATATTGTGGTACAAAAGATAGCAGCTGAAACAATATGTTCATACATATCACCATCTGGAGACAAATAAAACCATGTAAAAATGGAGGATTTCAACCTTTGACAGAGCTCCATGTGACGCATCAGGTTCTCTGCTCTGTCAGATCCCAAGAATATTCTACTGGGCCTATTTTAAGTGGAAATCTCCCTATACTAGAACTAGCAGCAGAAAAACCTGAATCTGTACATTGTAGGTTTAGACTGAAAGCTCCTAATAAGTCACGTCCTAGTAAATTCAAAGGGTTTACTAGGACTGTACTGACGGATATGGGTACTGACTCCTTCAGAAGTACCTGAGTAAACCTAAATGGAATTCATCTCCCAGCATCCTTACGTTTAAACTGGGTTCCTTGCTGTTTCAAAATCCTCTTTACAGACTGTCTAAATTTTTTTCCCCACCTTACCCTATTCCGCATAGTCTGGTTCTGTAACTGTGAACTCAGGTTATCGCTGCTCTGACCTTCTAGATGTATTTTGCTGATCTCGCGTACGGCTTCTGCTGTGTTGCCACTTTCCTGATCTGCACGCTCTACAAAACAGGAGAGAATGTGCTTGTTTTAATGGTGGGAAATCTTAAATCTCGCCTGCTCCAAAGTCCCCTGCCTTAGTCCTGCAGTACATTAACTGAGCTTGTAAAAATGTCTCCTGAAGCCATCCATCTCCACTAAGTTCTTCTCTCCATGTTTCTCATGAGCCACTAAATCAGAGTAATCCTCGTCTTCCCAGCCAATGCAAGTTTGTTTTGCTTGAATGTCTGTTGAGAGGACAATGCAGCTAGAGACAGATATAAACTAGTTAAAAAAAAAAAAAAAAAAAAAAAATATAAATATATATATATATATATATATATATATATATATATATATATATATATATATATATATATATATATATATATATATATATATATATGGATCCCTATACATCCCTTTTCTCTAGGTTGAAAAGTACTGCGAATTAAACATCCTACAATCTTTTCTTAAACTTCGTCCTTTGAGTCCGGATCGCTGCAAAAGGTCAATGGCCTAAAACAAATTTAAAAATGAAAATATCAAAGGGATCCGGGTTAAAGTAACCTGAAGGTCTAAGAATACGGCGTCTTGTCTCCTCCTGTTTATTCTAAAATCATAAGATGGCGGCCGCCTCTGTCCGTTTCTGATCCCGTCTCTGAAAACTCTGGACCCAGGGGAATATTGGGATCTCGGTGGAACCTCCAAAACTGTGGTAGTGGGATTTGCTTCTCTGCACTTAAAGATTCAACTCGATCAGTCAGCCTTAGAAATGTAGAGAAACACTTTAATCCTGCAGTAAACGTAACGCCGTTGGAAGGCTTCAGAAATTGGTCTGACAAAAAAAATAAATAAATAATAAATAAAAAAAAACTTGCTGTACAGTCAGTTACACTGAAATGAAATGTTCAGTCGACAAATTCAACTTCATGAAACCAGTTTGATCACAGTGCATCATTTCAATCATGAATAATTCTAAGCATCTGGCCAATACCCTAGCAAATCATTTCATGTCAGCATTTATAAGAGATACTGGGCGACAAATATTGCAACAAGTTGGGTTCCATTTAAGTAATAATGAGATTAAAGTTGTATTAACATCCTTATGAAATAGACCTTTATCTAGGGAGTAATTCATCATTTCTAACAATAAAGTTCCCAATTCTGCCCAGAAGAATAAAATAAATTTGTCAGGGATGTCGTCCGATCTAGGTGACTTCCCTTTTTTCATCTGACAGTGGGTCTCTTTCAATTCTAGTGGAGAAATATCCTGATCTAAATAAGATGCCTAGTCAGTGGACAACTGTGGCAAATCTAAGGAATGGAAAATAGGGGCAATATTTAAGGTTTGCATTAAATAAATCATGTAAATTAATTACCTGCACACTATCCAGTTGCCTACCCTGGCGTCCGTCCTGTCTGTTTCCTGACTGGGTTTTACAGTAGAACCTTCGACCTTCAGGTGAGGTTGAAGAACTGATGACCTCGCACCAGTTATTTGAGGTGAAAATCGGCTGCTGTGGTGGATGAGCCCTCTGCTTTTCCAGGCCACGCCGACGACCCAATGCCCTCTCCGGTGCGGGAGTGGGGACAACAACCCTCTGTCCGCCATGCTGATAGTGCTGGATTTAAGATGGCCAGCGTTGGAGGAGTCATGGGCAGCCTCCAGCCTCTTCTTCTGTCTGAGGAGTTTGGACTGCCTCTACAACAGCAGCAGTCAAGCTTGATGTCCTCCTTGCAGAGAGTCTGGAAATATCACTCCTCCACGATCGCCAAGTTCCTCCAGAGTAATCACAGACACAAACGACGGTCAGTGTGACCGAGTACTGTACAGTAACACAGGGAGCAGAGAGCACATGGATCACAACTGGCTCATAAAGAAGACAAAGCTGATATTAAAGACTATAAAGTAGGACGATCGCTCAACAGTCCGTGTTGAATCACGTCTCGAGCTTCTAAAGCTGAACCGCACTGAAACAAAAAAAATATATAAATATAGAAAATATGTAGGATAGGATTACTGCGTTTAAATGTTACTGCTTTTAGCCATTCAACATGATCACAGGTAGATCACTGACCTTTCATTCTAAATCCATTGGAGCTGCCATATTAATCAATATAAACGTCCCTTTTGTTATGACAGACAGATGCAGATCCATATGGGCTTATATTCTCTCTTCTCTCCTGTACATAAGACACACTCCTGAACTGATGAACTGTGCAACAGTTTCAGTACTTATGGAAGGGTCAGTACCCATATCCATCAGTATGGACACAATTCTGAGTCAACCAAAACAGAACTCATTTCCCAACTCATTAAAATATCAAAGGGATCCAGGTTAAAGTAAACTGAAGGTCTATGAATATGGCGTTCCGTCTACTCCCGTTAATTCTAAAGTCGTAAGACAAGCGTTCTAATTAATTTACTTACAGTCACCTCAGGTACAGAGTCTCGGAGTCAGTAGAGCACCTGAATTGACTCAGAATCACTCATTGGGATGACGGCAGCCGCCTCTGCCGGTTTCTGATCCTGTCTCTGAAAACTCTGGACCCAGAAGAATATTGGGATCTCGGTGGAACCTCCAAAACTGTGGTAGTGGGATTTGCTTCTCCGCGCTTAAGGAATCAACTCGATCAGTTAGTCTTAGGAATGTAGAGAAACACACTTTCGGCTTCAGAAATTACCTGTATTTTTACAGTTAAAGTTTTAAGTTCATCATAAATACAGAAACCCTCAGGTTCCGGGGGGTCCTGTGTGAACTGATTTTATGACCCCCACCAATGTAATAAACAGACCTACACCCTTAATTTAGTTTCACAGAGATCTAGTGAAGGTGGTTCACTTCAGACGGGTCTGGACATGTACTGGCTGAAGCAGGTTGGAGGTTTGGAGTCTGACTGTTTGAGGCTGTGGACAAGTGTCCTATACAGATAACGAGGTTAAACAGGTGTCATTAATACAGGTAATGAGTGGAAGAAAGAAGAGCTTCTTAAAGAAGTTACAGGTCTGTGAGAGCCAGAAATCTTGCTTGTTTGTGGGTGACCAAATACTTATTTTCCACCATAATTTACAAATAAATTCTTTAAAAATCCTACAATGTGATTTAATTTTTTCATTTTGTTTCTCATAGTTCAAGTTTACTTATGGTGCAAATTACAGACCAGTATTCCAGACAGTATCTCAGATGTGTGTGTGTGTGTGTGTATATATATATATATACACACACACACACACACACACACACACACACACACACACACACACACACACACACACGTTCCTCCGTGAGTAAAAAGAAACGCAAACGACGGTCAGTGAGAGAGTACTGTACAGTAACACCGGGAGCAAAAAGCACAAGGATCACAACAGCTGGCTCAGATAAAGACGACAAAGCTGATGTTAAAGACTATAAAGTACGTTCGAGTCAGAGGAACTAATTCCATGTCTCTATTGACATTTACAGCTACAAGTGATCGGTCTCAAAATTTGTTTCATTCTGATTGGAGCAACATTGTCAAGTCTAGAACGGA
This sequence comes from Salminus brasiliensis, assembly GCF_030463535.1. Lineage (NCBI taxonomy): Eukaryota > Metazoa > Chordata > Actinopteri > Characiformes > Bryconidae > Salminus > Salminus brasiliensis. The sequence goes on along the minus strand of NC_132893.1, from coordinate 17,220,001 downwards.
GCCCAGCCTGCAGATCATGTGTTACATGCTCTAGATCTTTGGGTGAAATGGGAAGGAGATGGAGAAATCTGAAAGGTTCATAAAACAGTAGCTGTCGAGCATTTACAATAAAAGCAGTAGTTCAATAAACACCAGGGTGTTGACTAAGAATAAATTTAGCACATATCCACAAAATTAAACCATCCATACTAACCTTAAACAGCTCAGTAGCGTGAAACATGTGAAGAAATAAGAGCAAACCATGAATATTCAGTAATACATATGTAAATACTGAAGCTACATTGCTAAGGAGAAAGCTAGCATAGCAACAGAACTAAGCCATTCCCAAACTAAATAAACAGCAGCTTACTTTGTCTCTCAGACTCAAAATTAAAGGCACCCACAGTCACACAGCTTGAGCAGTTTCTAAAGTTCAGTCTTCCAGAGGAGCTACAGAGCTCGCTCACACCAGCTCATTCACCCTGCACACTGCTGCAAGACCACGCTGCTGCTTTACAGCGGAGGCTCCTGATTGGCTGAGACTCCGCATTATATACTGACCTAATGTATATACTGAACATAATGGTTCAGAGTTCACAGCAACACATTTACAGTCATTGCTCTGGAAGCAGGGGATAAGGCGTGAGACCTCAGCAGCTTTATATCTAAATATATTACTGAACTCATTTCATATGAAACCCTTACAAGTATTAAAGCAGCAGTAGGTGGAGGATCCATCTGTCCAATGTATTTATTGAATGGTGGTAAAATATTGTAGATAACACTCCTCATCTATATGTTTAAAACGCATTATAATTCAGTTTAAAATAGTGCATTCCTTACACTGGACTAAGACAAGGCTGGCAGAATTCGTTTAACACAGCGTAAAGGACAGGGGCGAAAGTCTTTTTCAGAACCGTGTGCAGAAGCGTGTGGCAGTGTTCCTTCGGGACCTCGCTGCGTCGGGAGGAAAATAGTAAAGTATGGTGGTGCCAAAGAGTCATGCTGCCACAACACCAAGAGAAGCCGCATGGCGACGTCCAGGACACGGGCAGCTGGAAAACAGGAGACAGTCGAGTTAATCTTTAAGGTCGATACCTTTAAGTGTTTTACAGAAGATCTCCAGGACGGTGTTCTCACTGTTGAGGAGCTGTCCTCTGTGACAGAGCATGTGAAGCAGAAAATCTGAGGACCTCGGATTGGCTAGGAGGGGTGAAAAAAAACGGCCGTGGTGGTGGAGGAGCCCTCAGCTTTTGCCAGCCACGCTGACACCACCAGGCTCTCAGAGGTGGGAGTGGTGCAGACAACCCTCTGTGTCCGCTGCACCGGTGGTGCTAGAATTAAGACTGCCTAATTGAAGGAATAACATGCACATATAATTTAAAAACAGTCACCTTCACTTTTTTGAGATTCTCTACATTAATCTCAAATCCAGGCACAAATAAAAATGCATTCACACTAATTAATTAATATGATTTTGCTGCAGACTTCGCAGTGCGCAACGACAGTATATATACACTATAATAGTTGGAGACTTTAATATTCATTTAGAAAAAGCAGACTTAGATTCTTAGACTATCACACAAAATGTAACTAGACCCACACATTACTGTAATCATACCCTAGATTTAGTCCTGACCCTGGGTGTTAGCATTTATAATCTAAATATTCTCTCTCAAAAGTCAGTAATACCAGACCATTATCTAATCTCCTTTGAGCTACATCTTAGGCAAAATGTTAATTTGTCCCCGACACTGTCTAAAGTGTGCAATAACCCCAATGACAGCTGTACAGTTTACCTCCCAGATCATCCTTAGCTTACACGCTGTCAGACCAAACAGAGCTAAATTAACAAAAGATCTAGAAAATACCCTACGATCAACCCTAGACAAAGTAGCACCGTTTAAAAGAAAAATGACGAGGCAAAAAAGGCTCATATCGTGGTACAGTAATCAAACTCGTACCTTAAAACAAACAGTGCGGAAACTAGAGCGTAAATAGCGGACGACCAGACTAGGTGTTCCACTCTGCGTGGAAGGACAGCCTTAGTCAATATAGAAAGGCACTCATTAAAGCTCACAGCGTATTTTTCGTATTATTCTTACTGATCGAGAAAAACAAAAACAATCTTTTTAGTGAAACCTCTAAACTTACTAAAAGCCAGGCAGATACTCAACCCCAGATTCCAGCTTCTTTAACCAGTCATGTTTTTATGGACTATTTTTAGTTTCCATTGTTATGCAGATGACACAGCTCTATATATCAGCCAAACCTGATAAATTTAGATTACAGAAAATGTAATCTGTGTAAAGGATATAAAACTCTGGATGTCACATAACTTCCTTTTTCTTAACAGTGAAAAAATCCTTTTAGGTCTGTTATGGAAAATTATATTATAACCACATTATAATTTTATGTTGACTCTCAATAGATTCATTTAAAATCCACGCTTAGCCTGGTGATAGTATGTGCTAACTATAATCATGTGGCCTTGTAACTGCCTGTACGGCATATGTTAAATCTCTCTTCTCTTTCCATGAAACACTATTGTTTTTCCTAGCATAGATTACAGCTGCATTGGGAGTGCACCTGATGTATTTACAGCCTATCTTGACCTGCTAGTAACCTCTCAACCTGGACAATGTGTCCTCTCAGGCGCCAGCACTCTGATCTATGGGTCACAGCGACCTGAACAATGTATCTCTTCAGACGTCAGTGTGGCACGCACACCCTCTCCTCCTCCCTTTTCTCAACTTCCTAATCTATACTATAAATATGTATGTTGAATGTTTTTACCTCAGTCTGCACTGTGGTTTTGAACTGCTAACAGACTCAATAAAACTTTGCTACTCAATGCATATTCTTGTCTGCCTTATCGATTCTTGACAGAATTCCACGACAGGTCCAAAAGACACTAGAAATAAACTATTAGACTTAATGTTAGACTTGGCTGATGCTTCCATTATTCCTGGTCTAGCAGCTAAAAATCTTGGTCTTATTCAACTCAGATTTATCATTTGAGCAACATATAGCCAATATTAGTAGGACAGCCTTTATGCATCTTAGTAACATCGCCAAACTAAGAAACTCCTCATCTCTACAGGATGCAGAAAAGCTAGTACACGCTTTTATTACCTCAAGGCTAGATTACTGTAATGCACTTTAGGTTGCTCCAGCAGGAACCTCAAAGTTCAGCTGGTTCAAAATGCTGCAGCCAGGGTCCTTACTAAAACTAGAAAATTTGACCATATCATTCCAGTTCTATAAGCACTTCATTGGCTCCCAGTTAAATTCTATATTAAATACAAAATTCTTCTATTAACATATAAAGCCCTACATGGCCTCGCTCCTGAGTACTTGCGGGATCTTATTACATATTATGAACAATCAAGAATACTTAGATTAGGATGCTGGTTTCTTACTCGTTCCCAAAATTCAGAAAGCCTCAGCAGGGGGAAGAGCCTTTTCTTATCAAGACCCCCAACTATGAACTAACCTTCCAGATAAAGTTCACACTCTGATACTGCTCAACGTTCTCTGCTCTCCATAAACCCTCTCAGAACTAACTCTCTCTCTTTACCTTCTCAGAGTAAATGGCCACCCAGCCTGACCTGCTGGAAGATTGCCCGCTGAGGTCCCCTCTACCTGCGTCAGACCAGCCACCACCTACCAGTCCGACCAGCAGGCCCCGCTCCCACCACCACCCATGCCAGACCAGCGGCACACCCACCTACCACTGCTACTTGTCTAATGACCATGTTAAAACCTAAATGGACTCGTAACTATCTGCCACTATTAATATCACCACTATTAGCCATCAATACTCTCATTACTCTAAACATCACTGCCATGACTATGTTAAGTTATACTTATTATATTATGATAACAGTTCAACAGTATAGATGGTTTGGTAGCATCATTAATTTATAAATAGTTCTGACCAGAGGAGGATGGGTCCCCCTGGTGAGTCTTGGTTCCTCTCAAGGTTTCTTCCTCCAGCTCGGAGGATTTTTTTTTTTCTTGCCATTGCTGCCGCTGGCTTGCTCACTTGGAGTCGTGGATCCTTCATGTCATGTGATTTAGTTTTTTTTCTGTCTTTTACTAATTACTAATTATGTAAAGCTGCTTTGTGACAAGTTGTAAAAAGTGCAAAACAAAAATTTGACTTACAATTAGCACCTTTTTGATGTTCCTGGAGAGAATGATGGGTCCCAGGAGGCTGGGGTGAAGCTGGGGGGGGCGATTTTGTTGAAGCTTACAGGACAGGGGCACGCTCTGTTTTAAGCAGTCACTTTTCAAATGTGTCAATTCCCCGGTCCCACTGTAGACCAGAGCATAACGAGCTGAATATAAACGGACATATGAACTAAAAGATTGTGGCGGAAAGTGTAAGGAAAGACCCCATTACAATGATCCGAGACCCCAGACCTCATCATCAAACGTCAATCCTAGATCCCTCTCCCAAGTTAGTTTCAATGAGTCATAAAATGAGTCCATGTTGGATAAAGTAATGTAAAGGGGTAAGATTCTACTTTCTGAGCTGTTCAAGGTAAGCTGTTCCTCCAAAATCCTCTATGCCCCTTAATGTCCAATTACTAAGCCCAACGTCCCCAAGCTGAGGGGGCAGATCTGGATTCAAGGTGAGTGGTGACCATAGAGAGATACAATTAGAGACTATATATTATCTGGACTATATATTATATTATAATATATTTTCTAGCATCTCTCCAAGAAAGCAACGTATCGTACACTACAAAGTTATCAGAGAGAGAGATGGTATTTTGTCTAAATTATAAATAAATTGTAGGAAAGTTAGGGATCTAGGATGACGTGGTAGCTGACTTATACACCAGCCCATACACAGTAGCGACTTGTGACTGACATCACCTACCTGGTGAACCTAGGGGAATGTGGGTCGTCTTCTAGGAGCCGGCAGGCTCCACGGTTAACCTAGAAGGGGGAAAAACACAACCAATAACCCTAGGATATACATAATTCCAGCTAGCATAATTTTCCGGTATAAATCAATATGGCCATAAACACATAAATAATAATTGTATATAAGAAGTACAACAGGTGGCGCTGAGGCCTTGTTGTACAAAGTGTGTGCAGTCTAGCTCTTGTGTGTTGTGTTTTTGTTGTGTGTACTTTTTCCATATTTGCACCAATTCAACATTAAATATCACTGGAACTTACCTGGAAGTGTTTGGCTTCAATTGTCCATCACGTCCACTAAAAGCCACGCCATCACCATCACAACATGAGCATTTCTATACTGACCCACAATCAGTCTAATCTATTTGAAAACCAGCTACACATCTGTTCTGCCTGTGTTGCCCAGAAATATAAACTCCGATTTGGTAAGGATTTACCCCCTAGATTTGTAGGGTTTAGAAGGGTGGATTTTAATCTGGGCTTTTTATTATCCCAAATAAATCTGCTTATTAATTGATTTTCCTTTTTAAAAAATATGAGGTCAACTGACAAGGCAGGTTTAGAAATAAATAAAGTAATCTAGGTAAAATGCTCATCTTGATTACACTAATTCTGGCAAAACAAAGTGTGGTTCAGGTCAGGGGTAATTGTTATCCCAAGGCATCTAAAGCCAGTATTTGTCAACTGGAATGGTAAATTTAGCTTAATATAATCCGGGACATTCAGCTGAATAGCTGTAGACCTGATGAAATTGATTTTATAGCCAGACAGCACACTATAATTAGTGATGAAGTTCCTGATTTCAGGAACAGACGTCACTGGATTCTTTAAATATAGAAGTATATCGTCTGAGATACGATGGTCTGCTTCTCCCACTAAAACACCTGAAATAATGAAACTAGATGTAAATGTGTTCAGCAAGAAGTTCTATTAGTAGAGCAAAATGCAATGCTGAAAGAGAGTAGCCTTCTCTGCAGTGTCTTCTAATTGGAAAAATATCAGATATAAAACAGTTTGTGCTAATAGAGGCTGTGGGCTCTAAATACAACAATTTGACTATATTTATAAAATTATTCCCCAATATGATTTTCTCCAGTAGAGCAAAAAGAAAATTCCACTCAACCCTGCTGAACACTTTCTCAGCATCTAAGGAAACAATTAAAGTAGGTACTTTCTTTTGGTAATAAGATTTATAATATTATGAAGGTGGTGAACGTTATCAGATCCATATCTGGATTTAATGAATCCCATCTGATCGGGTTTAATGATGTATGGAAGAAATGTTTCGGGGAGACAGTGCTTTAGTTAGAATTGTGTAATCCACATTAAGTAGACTAATGGGTCGATAGGAAGCACATTCTGTTGAGTTTGTCCTTTTTTAACAGCAGACCATTTGAATTTTCTTCAAGATTATTATTAATCATGGGCATAAAAATGGGTCAAAAATCTGACCAAAATGTATTGTAAAACTCGACTGGATAGCAGTCAGGGCCAGGTGCTTTTCCTGAGGGCATGGCCCTGCTAACATCCCAGATCTCCTCTGCTACAGTCTGAAGTGTAAAGCCATTTAAAAAAAGAAAGGATCATTAATTATGTGAGGGTGGGAGGAAATCTCACCAGAAGGAGTTTTAATAGCTTTTATAGATTGTTCAGTCGGTTGTAATTAAGCTGGTGAGCTAATAAACCACTGAGTTTATTTCTGTTTAAAAAAGTAACCACTTAGAAATATAATGAGTGCATTCAGGGTTAAGTTTTAATTTAGCTTTTACTAGCAGGGACCAATTTGTATCAGACTGTTTGTGTTCTAGTTGCAGTTTCTCAGCTTCCAAACGTTTTTGTCAAATAACCTCGCAAAGTGTCTTTGAGAATGTCCCATTTAACTGCACTGGTAACTGGAGAGTTGCAGTTGTATTGTCAATAATCTGTTATTCTCTTTAACATGGAAACAAAACACTTTATTTAGTAAATGTGTGTTAAATCTCCACTGAGGTTTTTAATGCTGTTACATTTAGAGGAACATAAACCGAGATGGAGTGTGAATAAAGACAGGTGTAAAAACGGAGTAAAGGTTTAAGCAGGTCACTTGCCACACCCCTCAATTTTTTGAAACCCAAGATTTTGAAAGCAGATTCTTTCTCTCTAAAAGAAGATTTTGTGGGAACAAATCTTTATTGGTTTTTAGACTATGTGAAATAAATACTTTATATATTCTAAATGTAGATCCACAGACCAGCAGCTTTTTCACAGCTCTTAGAGCACAGAGTAAGAGTCTTTAGCTACACAGAAAGGGTAACTGAAAGCCCACTAGATTTGTTAGATAATCTGACAGAAAAGAAAAACTAGAATCTCTTGGATTTGGAGCGCAAACTGAAATAAAGGCATTTTCCCCATTTCTTACTTCTGTTGTAATGTGTGTTATTCTTCATCCCTTCCTTCAATTAACATCATTATCTCCCAATTCCTTCAAGATAAGACCTTCTTTAGTTATGGTCTGGCTGCTGACTAGGTCAATTTGCTTCTTATGCAACTGCAAATAACTACAGTCCATCCCTCTTACTACCGCAGAATAAACAGAATGAGTAAGGTCCATAATTCCCCCCATTTCAAATCACCTTAGAACCACTGGAAAGAAGAGTAAAGAGTGAAATCCCACCTCCCTCAAGGTCTTCCTCACTGTGGTAAAAGCACTGCGTTTCTTGGCAGTTGTTAGACAAAAATTCGGTAAGAAACTCAGGTGTGTGCGCCGCTCCACGTAGGATGACCGGAACACCTGCACTCCCTTAGTATGGGATCCTGGTCATTATACTGGAGCAGTTTAAATAAGACGACGGTTTTCCGTGATCCATCGAGACCCTGGAGTAAACGCAATGACCTCGCACCACTTCAAACTCCACCCGGTGGGACAGTAGCCAAACTTTGAGCTGCTTCTTGATAAAACTGTTAGGGTCGCCTTTCTCTGCACCCTCCAGGACAACGAGAACGCACATGTTCAGTCAACCCCGGTCCTGCAGATCAAACAAACCGTTTGAGAGTGTCCAAACGATCTGAAGTTTATTCTGCTCCCTTTGCTCGCCCATGAGATCATCCTGAAATGTAGACGTGTGCGTAAATTCTTCCCGCATTGCTGAGAGCCCCGCCATGATGGTCTTCTCCAGAGCACCAGAGGATCCACCATGTTGGATTAAGGCAAGGAGGAGACAGATATGATATTTTCTGCTGGTGATGAGTTTGGAGTAAAAGGCAGAGGTTTCCTGCTGAGAAACATTAACTGCACCGGTAATCAAAAAGAGTCAATAAAATAAGACCAAACTATCAGGATCTCTAGCCAGCTGCAACCGAGCAGTCATGTGAATCCCCCTAACGAAGTTTTCTGACACTACAATTACAAACCATGCGGGGGACAAACACAGTATCTCAGACAAACCCTGCAGTATGGAGACCATGAGGGACACCAATATATTACTTTTTAAAACAAGCAGAGAAATGACAGAATAAATGATTATTAAATTCAATAAATCATGTAAATGAATTACCTGCCCACTATCCAGTTGTCTACACTGGGGTCCTGTCTTTTTCTGACTGGTGTCCAGAAGTGTGTGGCAGTGCTCCTTTAGGGCTTCACTGCATCGGGCAGAGAAGAGTGGAGAATGATGGTACTGAAGACATCTAGCGACGTCCAGGACTCCTGGAGAAGGAGAAAAAGAGATTGAGGAGTTACTCTTTGGTCCCGATACTAAACTGTTTTACAGTAGAACCTTCAACAACGAAAACATTGCCCTGATGAGTTGTCCTCAGTGAGGGTGCAGGTGAAGAGCTGAGGACCTCGCACCAGTTAGTTGAGGTGAAAACTGTGGTGTAGAGGAGCCCTCTGCTTTTCCAGGTCACGCCAACGGCCCCAGGTCTTCTCCGGTGCGGGAGTGGAGAAAAAAACCCTCTGTGTCTGTCACACCGGTACTGCTGGATTTAAGATGACCAGCGGTGGAGGAGTCACAGGGAGCATCCAGCCTCGTCTTCCCTCAGTGGAGTTTGGACTGCCTCTACAACAGCAGCAGTCAAGCTTGATGACCTCCTTGCAGAGCGCCTGGAGATATCACTCCTCCGCAGTCACCAAGTTTCTCGAGAGTAAACAATTGGCTCAGATGAATACAGAGCTGATAAAGATTATAAAGTAGAACGTCTCGAGCTAAACCGCATCGAAACAAAAATAAAATAGAGAATGTGGAGGATGGGATTACTGCGTTTAAAGGTCACTGCTTTTAGCCATTCAACATGGTCACAGGTAGATCACTGACCTTTCATTCTAAATCCAGTGGAACTGCAATATTAATCAATAAAAACATCCCTTTTGTTATGACCGTCAGATGCAGATCCACATGGGCTTATATGCTCTCTTCTCTCCTGTACATAAGACACACTCCTGAACTGATTCTTTTTAGACAAAAAGCTTCTTCCTTTAGTGAGTACTTGAATATTAGACAATATTAATATCTGATCATCAGACTGCTGCAAAACAATTCTATCATTTAATGAAGATATGTCAGATGTCAAGTCTGAAATATCCACATCGTACACATCCTCATTTTTCTTACACTTCTGTTTTGATGTTGCAGAAACCATCTGAAGCACTACTGCATTTCCTGACATAGCTGTTTCTAGCCACCACAGCCGGCTCAGGTGAAGCTCATCTCTGTGTTAGAAGACCGGACACAGCCAAAAGCTCTGCCAGTTCTCTACAAAGTCAGCGCAGACGGACCTGTTCCACAGCCAGCAGTGAAGAGAGAAGCTGAGGAAACTGCTTGTTCACTCATCGTTAAGTGGTCAGGGGGTAGGAGACCATGATCCTGGTGTCTTTCTGAACAGTGTCCAGAAGCGTACGGCAGTGCTTCTTCAGGGCCACGCTGCATCAGCTGGAGAACAGTGGAGAACGATGGTGCCAAAGCCACCTGGCGACGTCCAGGACACGGGCACCTGGAAAACAGGAGACTATGGCATTACTCTTTAGGATCAATACTTTACAGTGTTTTACAAAAGAGGAACTTGAACCAGTTAGCAGAGGTGAAAACCGGCTGTGGTGGTGGAGTCCTCTGCTTTTCCCAGCCACACTGAATAACTGTAGAGCTGCCAAAATTGATTTTATAGCCAGACAGCACACTACAATTAGTAAAGTTTCTGATTTCAGGAACAGACGTCACTGGATTCTTTAAATATAGAAGTATATGGTCTGCAAATAATGAGATACGATGGTCTGCTTCTCCCACTAAAACTCATATAATGAAACTAGATGTAAATGTGTTCAGCAAGAAGTTCTATTAGTAGAGCAAAATGAAATGCTGAAAGAAAGTAGCCTTGTCTGCAGAGTCTTCTAATTGGAAAAATATATCAGATATAAGACAGTTTGTGTTAATGGAGGCTGTGGGGTCTAAATACAACAATTTGACTATATTTATAAAATTATTCCCCAATAGGAGTTTCTCCAGTAGTGCAAAAAGAAAATTCCACTCAACCCTGCTGAACGCTTTCTCAGCATCTAAGGAAACAATTAAAGTAGGTATTTTCTTTTGGTAAGAAGATTTATAATATTACGAAAGGTGGTGAACGTTATCAGATCCATATCTGGATTTAATGAATCCCATCTGATCAGGTTTAATGATGTATGGAAGAAATGTTTCGGGGAACAGTCGGGGAGACAGTGCTTTAGTTAGAATTGTGTAATCTACATTAAGTAGACTAATGGGTCGATAGGAAGCACATTCTGTTGGGTTTTTTGTCCTTTTTTAACAGCAGAACATTTGAATTTTCTTCAAGATTATTATTAATCATGGGCATAAAAATGGGGCAAAAATCTGACCAAAACTTCTTGTAAAATTCGACTGGCTAGCAGTCAGGGACAGGTGGTTTTCCTGAGGGCATGGCCCTGATAGCATCCCAGATCTCCTCTGGTGTAAAGGGGGCATTCAAAAAAGTCTGATCAAGTCTGAGACTCTAGAGAGAGAAATGTTATCCAAGTAATTTGATCTATCCAAATGTGAACTGCTACAGTCTGAAGTGTAAAGCCATTTAAAAATGAAAGGATCATTAATTATTCGAGGGTGGTAGGAAATCTCACCAGAAGGAGATTTAAGAGCTTTTATAGATCATTTAGTCTGTTGTAATTAAGCTGGTGAGCTAATAAACTACTGGCTTTATTTCCAAACTCATAGTATTTCTGTTTAGAACAAAGTAATAACTTGTAAATTGGTCTCTGCTAGTAAATGCTAAATTAAATCTTAACCTTGAATACACTCTTCATATTTCTATCAGACTGTGTTTGTGTTCTAGTTGCTGCATCTCAGCTTTCAAACTTTTTTTTTGGTTTTCGGCTCTGAGTTTTTTCTGGAGAGACGCACAAGAGATCAAATGACCTCACAAAGTGTCTTTGAGGGCGTCCCATTTAACTGCACTGGTAACTGGAGAGTTTCAGTTGTCTTGTCAATAATCTGTTATTCTCTTTAACATGGAAACAAAACACTTCTTTATTTAGTAAATGTGTGTTAAATCTCCACTGAGGTTTTTAATGCTGTTAAATTTAGTGTGACCTCCAAATACACTGGACTGTGGTTAGATTAAAAAACAATTTGACAGGCCTTTAACATATGTATACAGTTAGTAGGAATAAGAAAGTAATCCAGTCTTGAATAGGAGCCATGGGGATGAGAGTACATGCCACTCTGAGCCAAAGCTTTCACGTGTAAAACTTCAGCAACAGGTCAGTGTAGAAGCACAAGGTTGACCCATTATGAGAGACTGAAAGTTTATTCAGCGCAGTTCGTAAAATGACCAGGACTTCTAGACCGGTATGTTTAAGCCTGTTCAATTTCAATGGGCAGAACACCCGTGGTAAGATTCATCCAGGAGGGTATCTGGTGTTGGAGGAACTCTGCCAGGGGCACATTGCCCTCTGCATTTTCCAGCAAAACGAAAAAATGTGGACCGTTTTTTTGTGACTTGGGCTTCATGGTTGTTTAGAGAGTTTTCACCCGACAAGTTTTCAACCTCATCCAATCTGCCTTCTGTGACCTACGATACAGCTCCTTCACACACTTTGGGTGAAGCAGCCTGTCACTAAAGGAGCGTCCCAGTGCTGTCAGAGTCTCATGCATGGGGTGCAAGCTGTGCTCCCTGCACTCCAAAGAACCTTAATCTCCTCAGTAGGTAGAGTCTGCTCTGGCCGTTCTTGTAGAGTGCAGCAGTGTTAACTGACCAGTCCAGTTTGTTGTTTAGATGAACACCCAGGTATTTGTAAGAGTTCACTCTCTCCATGTTCATAGCCTGGATGTTCACTGATGGAGGGGGGTGTCTGCACCTGCGGAAATCCACCAGCAGTTCTTTAGTCTTTCCTGCGTTTATCTGAAGGTGGTTCAGCAGACAGCAGTCCACAAAGTCCTGAATAAGTTCTCTGTACTCGCTGTCCTCCTCATTGGGGGGGGCGACGATCACGAAAGAGCTCTGTGTAGAAGACAGATGACAGCATCATCCACCCAGACACCAGACTGGTAGGCAAACTGAAGAGAGTCCATGGATGGGCTCACCAGAGGGCGGATGTGTTTCAAAGACCAGCCTCTCCAGTGATTTTATCAGATGAGAAGCCAGTGCCACCAGCCTGTAGCTGTTTAGGTCCTTTGGGTGCTGTGGGCACAGGTAGCACACAAGATGTTTTCAACAACTGGGGTACTCTTCCCAATTTCAGCCTCATGGTCACAGCATGATGGTAGTGCTACTGAGTGGGGATACAGCAGGGTGTCTGTGTAGGGGGAGGGCTAGGTGATTGATCAAATCTGTTGAAAAATAGATTGAGTTCTTTCACCTACTTTTGGTCCCCCACCACCTTGGAGTTGGACTGATATGGTTTTAAGGCCTTTCCAAACTCCTGACATCGTTCTGCTGTAACTGTAATTCAAGCTTCTTCCTGTAGCTGGAATTCCCCTCCCTGATCTTCCCTCTCAGTTCCTTTAGCATAGCTTCCAGCTCATCCTTATCACCAGATCTGAAGGCCCTATTTTTCTCTTTTAGGAGAGCCGTTATATCTGGATTAAGCCATGGCTTGTTGTTGGAAAAACACCGAACAGTCCTGGTGGGCACGGTGTTATCCAGAGCCTTCATTAACAGTGATGTGCCCCGAGTTACACCATCTATCATTCACAAATACTGCCAGTCTGCCTCCCTTCCTCTTACCACTCTCCTCAGTCCTGGCCGCCTGAATGAGGTGAAAGCAGTCTATAGATACGTGCATGTCTGGAGACAGCATGGTTAGCCATGTCTCTGAACACCATGATGCTACACTCCCAGTATTCCCTCTGACATCGCGTTAGTACAGTTAGCTCGTTCATCTTATTGGAGGAGCAATCTCACATTCCTTATAACTACAGAGGGAAGAACGGCCTTGTAGCGTCTCCTCAGGGCACGACACAGAGCTCCAACCCGGCTCCCATGCGGGGGACAGACACCGTCTCCATACTGCAGGGTTTGTCTGAGATACTATGAGGGACACTGATATATTACTTTTTAAATCAAGCAGAGAAATGACAGAATAAATTATTTTAAAATCCAGTAAATCATGTAAATTAATACCTGCCCACTATCCAGTCATCCATCCTGGGGTCCTGTCTTTTTCCGAGAGGTGTGTGGCAGTGCTTCTTCAGGGCCTCACTGCATCGGGCAGAGAAAAGTGGAGAATGATGGTACCGAAGCCACCTGGCCATGTCCAGCACTCTTGGGGGTGAAAAAAAAATAAAAATTGAGGCGTTACTCTTCGGCCCCGCTACTTTCCCTTTTGTAAAGGGTTTTACAGAAGAAGAATCTTTTACAGAAGAATCTCCGAAAATGAAAACAGTTGTCCTCGCTGAGGGAGCAGGTGAAGTCGAAGAACTGATAACCTCACGCCAGTAAGTTGTGGTGAAAACCGGCTGTGGTGGTGGAGGAGCCCTCTGCTTTTCCAGGTCACGCCGACAGCCCCAGGCCTGCTCCAGTGCGGGGGTGGAGACAACAACCCTCTGTGTCCACCACGCCGGTAGTGCTGGATTTAAGATGACCAGCATAGGAGGAGTCACGGGCAGCCTCCAGCCTCGTCTTCTGTCGGAGCTCTGACTACCTCCACAACAGCAGCAATCGGGCTTGATGACCTCCTTGCAGAGCTCCTGTAGAGCTCTCTCTTCCGCAGTGTTTAAGTTTCCGAGAGTAAACACAGACAAACAAACAACGGTCAGTGAGACAGAGTACTGTACAGTAACACAGGGAGCAGAGAGCACAAGGATCACAACAACTGTCTCAGATAAAGACGACAAAGCTGATATTAAAGACTATAAAGTAGGACGGTCACTCAACTGTCCGTGTCCAATCACATCGCATTTTAAAAGCAGAACCACATCAAAACAAATAAAATATTTACTGATCCAATATCATTCATCCTGAGACCAGAAATGTTTTGGAATTTTGTCAACAAAAAATGGTAAGTCATTAGTCTCAGTTTAGTTATTCTCAGAAGCATCATCAATTCTTTGTAACCTCAATTTATAGTAGAGCAAATAAATCTTTGCTTTTCCAATATTTTGCATCAAGTCTGTATCTTCCCCCTGCATCCCTTTCCTGCCTAGGGAAATATGTGATTCACCTGTTCTATAAACAACTGTATTAGTTTGTAGCCATGCATTTAGTCTTGGATGAAGGACAGTCATAGTGCACATAAGATACTGATATTGTTTCAGCTGCTATCTTTTGTGCCACGATATGTTCATACATATCAACACCATCTGGAGACAAATAAAACAATGTAAAAATGGAGGATTTCAACCTCTGACAGAGCTCCATGTGACGCATCAGGTTCTCTGCTCTGTCAGATCCCAAGAATATTCTACTGGGTCTATTTTAAGTGGAAATCTCCCTATACTAGGACTAGCAGCAGAAAAACTGAATCTGTACATTGTAGGTTTAGACTGAAAGCTCCCAATAAGTCACGTCCTAGTAAATTCACAGGGCAATGTGTGGTGACTAGAAACCGGTGTTTACTGTTCTATTACCCAATTTCACCTTCACAGCACTGCAGAAATGTTCTGTGAGTGGTAAGCCTGAAACATTCACTGTTAGAATTGGGTTTGTACTGACGGATATGGGTACTGAAGTTTCTAAGTCTTCCTAACTGTGAGACTCAAATGATCTTAAGGCAATGCTTTAAACATCTTCATCCTTTGAGTCTGGATCGCTGCAAAAATATAAACAGTATTAAATTAAATATCCTAAAATCTTGTCTTAGAAACTTCGAATTTTAATAAATTTGGATCTCTGAAAAATTCTCTGGTTTAAACAAGAGTCAAAATATTCAAAGACAATATCTTAATCTTCCAATTTAAAACAAATCTGGATCCCAAGAAATTTCCAGTTCAGACAACTGTGAGACTGAAATGATCTGAAGACAATGCTTAATTATTAATTAATTAATTAATTAATATACTTAGTCACCTCGGGTACAGAGTCTCGGAGTCAGTAGAGCGCCTGAATTGACTCAGAATCACTCATTGGGATGACGGCGGCCGCCTCTGTCGGTTTCTGATCCTGTCTCTGAAAACTCTGGACCCAGAGGAATATTGGGATCTCGGTGGAACCTCCAAAACTGTGGTAGTGGGATTTGCTTCTCTGCACTTAAAGAATCAACTCGATCAGTCAGTCTTAGGAATGTAGAGATACACTTTAATCCTGCAGTAAACGTAACGCCGGTGGAAGACTTCAGAACGGAGTCTGACAACAAAAAAAAAAAAAAAAAAACTTGTCGAACAGTCAGTTACACTGAAATCTTGTTCAAAAGGTGCTGGCTAAGACTGCTTAGATTACTTAAAGGGAAAGAAAACCCCTCCTACCTAAAATTGGGTGCAGTGGTAAATTTAATACTACTTGGCAACCTGTCTTGACTTAAATAGACAATATGGACTCTGGCTTAATGGATTAATTGGCTGCTTAGCACCCAGTCTGAAATCTATTTCACTATTTAAATTCTGCAGTAATTTAAATTTACTCTTACCCTTTGGACACGTGTATGTGCTTTTATAGCTTCATATTCAGAAATTACCTGTATTTTTACAGTTAGAGCTTTAATCATAAATACAAAAAGACTCAGCTTCCAGGGGACCCTGTGTGAACTGATTTTATGACCCCCACCAATGTAATAAACAGACCTACACCCTTGATTTAGTTTCACAGAGATCTAGTGAATTAAGGTAGTTAGCAGTCATAACTTCATTGACAATGACTGCTTTAGGGGCTAGAGATCATATATTTAACAGCCCAAATTCAATGCAGAACAGATTGTACTCTGAAAGATGGAAGAATGTATATAAATTCTAATAAGATTTATAAAGCAGATTTTTCCGACGTTACAATTACAAACCATGACACTGATATTACTTTTTAATACAAGCAGAAAAGTGACAATAAATGGGTGGAATCAAGTAAATCATGTAAATCACTTCCCTGCTAAATATGCAGATCACTTACCTGACAGTGTGACTGGGAAGGATCAGTCAGTCCTGGCACCTTCTTGATGTTCCTGGAGAAAACGATGAACCCCAGGCGGTTCAGGTGAAGCTCACGCTACACTGCTACACCACGCTGCATCAGGTGGAGAACGACTGTGCCAAATCCACCTGGCAACGTTCAGGACACGAGCACCTAGAAAACAGGAAATCGTAGCATTACTCTTTAGGGTCGATACTTTTCAGTGTTTTACAGAAGAATCTCCAACAGCATGGAGCACTGGGCATTAGAAATATGAGAGCGTTATGGATGAATGATGAATAAGTGAGGAAGAATTGAGGACAGGCTGAGGAATAAAGATTCTGAAATAAACAGAATACATGTACAATATTAAATAAAAGTTCAGAAAGGTTCCAGGTCTATATCGTAGTGCTACTAAATGACTTCATTCAAAGAGATGTGTATACGCTCAACAGGCAGGAGAAACAAAGCTAATAATTACCACTCAAAGCTTCTAGCAAGACACCAGCTTTAACATGCCTCTGACCATTTCCACAGGTTAAACTATGGGGTTTTAGCGCCCCCATAAGGACAAAAAAACGAACAGCAACAGTTCAATAAACACCAGGACGTTGACTAAGAACACAAATTTAGCACAAATCCACAGAATTACATCATCCATACTAACCTAAAACAGCTCAGTAGCGTGAAACATGTGAAGAAACAAAAGAAACCATGAAGATTCAGTAATGCATACAATTCAACATTAAATATCACTGGAACTTACCTGGAAGTGTTTGGCTGTCTCCTTCTGGTAAACGGTCCTTCACGTCCACTTAAAGCCACGCCATCACCACCACAACATGAGCATTTCTATACTGACCCACAATCAGTCTAATCTATTTAAAACCAACTACACATCTGTTCTGCCTGTGTTGGCATAAAAAAATATAAACTCAGATTTGGTAAGGATTTACCCTCTAGATTTTTAGGGTTTAGAAGGGGGGAGAATTTTATTCTGGGATTTTTATTATCCCAAATAAATCTGCTTATTAATTGATTTACCTTATAAAAAAAAAGATGGGGGTCAAATTTTGAAATAAATAATCTAGATAAAATGCTCATCTTCATTACACCAATTCTGCCAAAAAAAGTGTGGTTCAGGTCAGGGGTAATTGTTATCCCAAGGCATCTAAAGCCAGTATTTGTCAACTGGAATGGTAGATATAGTTTAATATAATCCGGGACATTCAGCTGAATAGCTGTAGACCTGCCAAAACTGATTTTATAGCCAGATAGCACACTATAACTAGTGATGAAGTTTCTGATTTCAGGAACAGACGTCACTGGATTCTTTAAATATAGAAGTATATCGTCTGCAAATAATGAGATACGATGGTCTGCTTCTCCCACTAAAACTCCTGATATAATGAAACTAGATGTAAATGTGTTCAGCAAGGAGTTCTATTACTAGAGCAAAATGCAAAATGGTGAAAGAGAGTAGCCTTCTCTGCAGAGTCTTCTAATTGGAAAAATATCAGATATAAGACAGTTTGTGTTAATAGAGGCTGTGGGGTCTAAATACAACAATTTGACTATATTTATAAAATTATTCCCCCAATACAATTTTCTCCAGTAGAGCAAAAAGAAAATTCCACTCACACTTTCTCAGCATCTAAGGAAACTATTAAAGTAGGTTTTTTCTTTTGGTAAGAAGATTTATAATATTACGAAGGTGGTGAACGTTATCAGATCCATATCTGGATTTAATGAATCATCTGATCAGGTTTAATGATGTATGGAAGAAATGTTTCCAGTCTGGGAGACAATGTAGATTACACAATTCTAACTAAAGCACTAAGTAGACTAATGGGTCGATAGGAAGCACATTCTGTTGGGGTTTTGTCCTTTTTTAAACAGCAGAACATTAGAATTTCTCAAGATTATTATTAATCATGGGCATAAAAATGGGGCATAAATCTGACCAAAACTTCTTGTAAAATTTGACCGGATAGCCGTCAGGGCCAGGTGCTTCTCCTGAGGGCATGGCCCTGATAGCAACCCAGATCTCAGTAATTTGATTTTTCCAAATGTGAACTGCTACAGTCTGAAGTGTAAAACCATTTAAAAAAGAAAGGATCATTAATTATGCGAGGGTGGTAGGAAATCTCACCAGAAGAAGTTTTAATAGCTTTTATAGATCGTTCAGTCTGTTGTAATTAAGCTGGTGAGCTAATAAACCACTGGGTTAATTTCCAAACTCATAGTATTTGTTTAGAAAAAGTAACAACTTAGAAATATGAGGAGTGTATTCAAGGTTAAGCTTTAATTTAGCATTTATTAGTAGAGACCAATTTGTATCAGACTGTGTTTGTGTTCTAGTTACAGCGTCTCAGCTTCCAAACTTTTGTTTTTTTTTCTCGAGAGATGCATAAGAGATCAAATGACCTCACAGTGTCTATGAGGATGTCTCATTTAACTGCACTGGTCACTGGAGAGCTGCAGTTGTCTTGTCAATAATCTGTAATTCTCTTTAACATAAAAAACAAAACTCTTCTTTATTTAGTAAATGTGTGTTAAATCTCCACTGAGGTGTTTTTAATGCTGTAAAATTTATCGTGACCTCCAAATATACTGGACTGTGGTTAGATAAAACCAGATTTGACAGGCAAATTTGACAGGCCTTTAACATATGTATACAGTTAGTAGGAATAAGAAAGTAATCCAGTCTTGAATAGGAGCCATGGGGAGGAGAGTAAAATGTAGAATCCTAGTCATGGGATGTAGCTCTCTCCAGATATCTACAAGGCCTGACTGCATACTCATGTCGAAGCACTTTACAATTAACCATAGAGTGAAGAAGACTTGTCCAGACCAGTGTCCAAGACTCAATTAAAATCCCCACCCAGGAACCCAAGAATCTTCCAAAATTCATTAAAAAAAAAAAAACATTAAAATGTGACAAATATTGGGTCATAAGGTGCATATGTATTTAAGAGTGTAATGGGATGTTCAAATATGAAGCCTGTGAGAAAAAATAAATCTGCCTTCTGTATCTTGTTTCTCTGACTCCAGAATGAAGGGAATATTTGTGTGTAGAAGTAAAGCTGTATTCCTCTTTTTAGAGCTAGAAGATGAGGAATAGATCTGACCAACCCAGTCCCTCTCCAGTTTCAAATGTTCCTGGGCAGATAAGGGAGTTTCCTGCAATAAGGCTATGGTAACCTTTTGTTTAAGAAATGTAAGAATTACTCGTGTCTGCACCTCAGCCTCAGTGAGAACAACAATCTAAATATGCAGCAGAATATTAGAAAAACAGGTGAGGAGAGACAAACAAGAGCCATAGACAAATAACCCCACGTCTAATATCAAGAACAATGTAAACAACCACCCTAACCACCCCCTTCCCAGCCCTATCCCCAAACGATAAGGCACACCCTGGGCCCAAAAGGCACCATCGATGTAATGTGGAAGCTTGATGGGGCCATAAATCAACATACTTACCAACCACAAAGTCACAACAGCCACTCCGGGATCACCGCCCCCTCCACCCGCATATTAAATCACTGGTGGGTGTGATTGAAATGCAAAAAAGCAGTTTAACTGAGATACGAGGAAAATAAAGGACAAAAAGGGTTCTGGGTGTGAGAGGTCAAAACCTGTCAGCTATCAGCATTAGTTTATATACTCACATCTCACAGCATCTAGATCCAAATAAAACCCCACCAGTAAAATGAACATTCCACCTCTAAGAATTTACATTAAAGAATGAGTGTTCAGTCCGACTTGTTCCTAAAGAAACCATTCACTGCTCCCAACAAACCTCTGATCGTCCAATGATTAAAACATAAGAAACTCCATTAATTCACTCCTAAATTAAAGCTGAAAGATTTGTGCCTTGCAGATAAAAAAAGTTTATTGATTAAGATGCTGCCAGCAGTCGAGTAAAGACAATGTGGTAATACACAGCTTAAGCTCAGAGCTAGCAGCCAGCTGACTGTGAAATATCACCCCCTGATCTGTTTAATTAATAAATGAGAGACTGAGGCGTTACTCTTTAGTCCCAATGCTTTTAAGTGTTTTACAGTAAAACCTCCAACAATGAAAAAACACCGCCCTGAGGAGCTGTCCTCGGTGAGGGAGCAGGTGAAGAACTGAGGACCTCGCAGCAATTAGAAGTGAAAACCGGCTGTGGTGGTGGAGGAGCTCTCTGCTTTTCCAGGTCCTCTCCGGTGCGGGAGTGGAGATAACCCTCTGTGTCCGCCACGTCAGTAGTGCTGGATTTGAGGTGGCCAGCGTTAGAGGAGTCTCCAGCCTCGTCTTCCGTTGGTGGAGTTTGGACTGCCTCTACAACAGTAGCAGTAAAGCTTGATGACCTCCTTGCAGAGCGCCTGGAGATCTCACTCCTCTGCGGTCACCAAGTACCTCTAGAGTAAAAACAGAGCAACGCAAACGACGATCAGTGAGACAGTACTGTACAGTAACACAGGGAGCAGAGAGCACAAGCATCACAACAACTGTCTCAGATGAAGACAGAGCTGATATTAAAGACTATGAAGTAGAATGGTCGCTCGACGCGCTGTGTCGAATCACGTCTCGAGCATCTAAAGCTAAACCACATCAAAACCAAAAAAAATAGAAATATATAAAATGTGTAGGATGGGATTACTGCATTTAAAGGTCAATGCTTTTAGTCATTCAACATTATAACAGGTAGATCACTGACCTTTCATTCTAAATCCAGTGGAACTGCAATATTAATCAATAAAAACGACCCTTTTGTTATGACAGACAGATGCAGATCCATATGGGCTGATATTCTCTCTTCTCTCCTGTACATAAGACACACTCCTGAACTGATTCTTTTTTTAGACAAAAAGATCCTTCCTTTAGTGAGTACTTGTGAGTATCAGACAATATTAATATCTGATCATCAGACTGCTGCAAAACAATTCCATCAAATGACGAAGATGTGTCAGGTGTCAAGTCTGAAATATCCACATCGTACACATCCTCATTTTTCTTACACTGCTGTTGTGATGTTGTGGAAACCATCTGAAGCACTACTGCACTTCCTGACATAGCTGTTTCTAGCCACCTGATCTGCGAATGAATTCCCAGCAGGGCTTTTCTCAGAGGGCTATTCACCAGTGAAGATTCACATGCAACCATGGTTTCATTTTCCAAAAGGGAATTGATCATTGTGGATAACCCTTCTTCTGCTTCCTGGGACATTGAGCATGATAAAGCCTATCAGCTGTTTTGCTTGCACCACTTTAACCACAGATGCCCCCTTTATTGACCCAATATCATTCATTCTGAGACCAGAAATGTTTTGGAATATTAACAAAAACTGGTAAGTCATTAGTTTCAGTCTCATTATTCTCACTTTGCTACAAACTAAATTTGGATCCCTGAAACTTTTTCTGCGTTAAACAACCCTGAGAATCAAAATATTCCAAGACAATATCTTAAAATAATTTCAGTCTCACAGTTGTCTTCGCTGGGATCCAGATTTGTTTTAAATTGGAAAATTCTAAGATGACGGCGGCTGGAACCTCCAAAACTGTGGTAGTGGGATTTACTTCTCCGAGCTTAAAGAATCAACTCGAAGACTGCTTAGATTACTTAAAGGGAAAGAGAAAAACCCTCCTACTTAAAATTGGGTGCAGTGGTGAATTTAATAATACTTGGCAACCTGTCTTGACTTAAATAGACAATATGGACTATGAGGATTAATTGATTAGCACCCAGTCTGAAATCTATTTCACGATTTAAAATTCTGCAGTCATTTACATTTACGTTCTTACCCTTTGCATTTATTTGGACACTTGTATGTGCTTTTATAACTTCATATTCAGAAATTACCTGTATTTTTACAGTTAGAGTTTTTTTTCCAGGAGACCCTGTGTGAACCGATTTCATGACCCCCACCAATGTAATACAGACCTACACCCTTGATTTAGTTTCACAGAGATCTAGTGAACTAAGGTGGTTCACTTCAGACGGGTCTGGACATGTACTGGCTTAAGCAGAGGTTTGGAGTCTGACTGTTTGAGGCTGTGGACAGGTGTCATACAGATAACAAGACCAAACAGGTGCCATTAATACAGGTAACGAGTGGAGGACAGAAGAGCTTCTTAAAGAAGTTACAGGTCAGTGAGAGCCAGAAATCTTGACTAGTCCAGAAAAACTTATTTTTTTTACAATAATTTACAAATAAATTCTTCATAAATCCTACAAATGTGATTTCCTGGATTTTATTTCTCATTTTGTCTTTCATAGTTGAAGTGAACCTATGATAAATTACAGACCTCTCTCATCTTTCGAAGTAAGAGAACTTGCACAATCAGTGGCTGACTAAATACTTTTTTGTCACACTGTATATTTAACAGCCCAAACTCAATGCAGAACTGCTTATACTCTGAAAGATGAATTTATATAAATTCTAATAAGATTTATAAAGCAGATTTTCCAACGTTACAATTACAAACCATGACCGTCTCAATACTGCAGAATTTGTCTGAAATACTATGACACGGATATTACTTTTTAATACAAGCAGAAAAGTGACAGAATAAATGGGTGGAATCAAGTAAATCATGTAAATCACTTACCTGCCAACTATGCAGTTCACTAACCTGACAGTGTGACTGGGAAGGGTCAGTCAGTCCTGGCCTGGCACCTTCTTGATGCTCCTGGAGAGAACGATGGACCCCAGGCGGCACAGGTGAAGCTCATTTCTGAGGTAGAGGACCAGACGCAACCAAAAGCTCTCCCAGCTGTCCACAAAGACAGAGCAGACGGACCTGTCCCACAGCCAGCAGTGGAGCGAGAAGAGCTGAGGAAACTGCTCCCTCACTGGTCTATAAGTGGTCTTGGGGCTGAAGACGATGATCCTGATGTCTGGCTTTTCCCGAACAGTGTCCAGAAGCCTACGGCAGTGCTTCTTCAGGACCACGCTGCATCAGGAGGAGAACAGTGGAGAACGATGGTGCCAAAGCCACCTGGCAACATCCAGGACACGAGCACCTGGTAAAAAAGGAGAACGTGGTGTTACTCTTTAGGGTGGATACTTTGAGGGTTTTACAGAAGAATCTTCAACAGTGAGAACACCGCCCTGAGGAGTCTTCCTCTGTGCCGGAGCAGGTGAAGAGCTGAGGTCCTTGAACCAGTTAGCAGAGGTGAGAACTTGCTGTGGTGGAAGAGCCCTCTGCTTTTTCCAGCCACACAGACAGTTCCAGGCTCTCTCAGATGCGGGAGTGGAGATGACGACCCTCTGTGTCTGTGGCGCCGGTAGTGTTGGAATTAAGATGGTCACGTTAGAGGAGTCACGGGCAGCCTCCAGCCTCGTCAGCGAAGTTTGACTGCCTCTAAAACAGCAGCTGGATCGACCGTACAAGCTTGACGACCTCCTGGAGAGCTCGTACCTGAGCAGGCGGACAGAAACAGACAGAAACGCAATAACAGGGAGCAGAGAGCACAAGGATTACAACAACTGGCTCAGATAAAGACAAAGCCACAAAAGTGGTACCAAGTTCCCCATTAAAGAGTACAATAGACTTTATTACCTGAATGTGGTCAATGATCACAGTGGTGATGGTTGCAGTGTGTTACAATATTCAAACAGCATGAAATCCTTGTTCACTGTAATTATGATGTTTCACGCATCATTATGCAGTAGAGAGCATGAAAATCAAGGGTAAGATTGATAAACTGAACTGTGAAGTCTGCAGACAAGACAAATCTGCTCAGAGTAGAAACAGAACCTGATGCATGAGCAAAAGCAGTACTTGAACTAGTACATACTGACCTAGTTGCTCCTATAGATCCAGTGGGGGTGGGGAGGGAAACTCCAGACAAGCAGCTCCAGACAGGGAGCTCAGGACATGAGGGGAGAGAGAGAAAAAGATGACGATTAGAACAAGCTTTACGTTTAGTGAGAGACCTGTAGCAGAAATAGTTACAAACACAACCACAATAATAGTGATAAAAAGCCTGTAATCAGAGCAGGACAGAACAGTGGTGAAATGTAATCAGAGCAGGACAGAACACAGAACTGGAGAGTTCTCTGAAAGCTGGTGTTAAAGAGAGAAGTTTATCATCTAGATTTAAAGACTGAGTGTGTGTCTGATTCCCGGATATTAACAGGGAGCTTGTTCCAAAGTTGGGGGCTTTGTAAAAGAACGCTCTTCCTCCTGCACTGTTTTTTCTAATACGTGGGACTGATAATAGGCCAGCATCTTGCGAGCGGAGTGTACGTGGAGGGCTGTAAGGTGTAAGAAGTTCCTCCAGATAATGTGGGGTTTAGAAGTATTTTATGATCTGTACTGAATTTAACAGGTAACCAGTGTAAGGATGAAAGAATTGGACTAATATGATCAGATTTCCTAGCTCAAGTTCGTACCCTGGCAGCAGCATTCTGAACAAGCTGGAGCTTATGAAGAGATTTACCTGAACTTCCTGCAGAAATGTTCTGTGAGTGGTAAGCCTGAAACATCCACTGTTAGAATTGTGTCCCTACTGACGGATAGGGGTACTGAAATTTAAGTGTTTCTTTGCTGCTTTGGACATCTTCGTCCTTTGAGTCCGGATCACGTCAAAAAGTCAATGGTCTAAAACAAATATGAAACTTAAAATATCAAAAGGGATCCGGGTTAAAGTAACCTCAAGGTCTAAGAATATGGCGACCCGTAATTCCTAAGACAAGCGGTCTAATTAATTTACTTAAGGTCACCTCGGGTACAGAGTCTCGGAGTCAGTAGAGCGCCTGAATTGACTCAGAATCACTCATTGGGATGACGGCGGCCGCCTCTGTCAGTTTCTGATCCTGTCTCTGAAAACTCTGGACCCAGAGGAATACTGGGATCTCGGTGGAACCTCCAAAACTGTGATAGTGGGATTTGCTTCTCTGCGCATTGTTTCAAAGTAACAAAACGTACAAGATAAGAACACCAGATTCACCATTTGACATTTTTTGACTGATGGAATTTGGCTTCCCTCTGTAACCCAGCTGTGCTGTGAACACACGTGCCTGGAGCGGTGGGCAAAAGTACGTAAAGGTCTTGCTCAAGACCTGTACTGCTACAGGGTCTGTAATGAACCACAGAGCTTTAGAGAGATTCAGCTAAATCAACATTCTGGGTTGAGGCTACGAAAGAGGAGAGGACTTCCCTCATTGAATAGGACACATTTACTCTGACCCCTCTCCCAGAAGCTGAGCATGCAGTGAGGGGAAGGAGGGTCTAAGATTAAAAACTGTAGATGGAGCAGAAACGTTCTCTAGATGAAAATGGATTTACACTGAAATCAGGAGGATAACACTGATAATCTGGGTCCATGATCATTTACCAGTTTTCCTACTCTTAGGATGGAGGCAGCAGCAGCACAATCCCTGAATATCATTAAGAGCAGTAGTATTAAATGATGGTGTAGCAAAATAATTTATATCAATTCTAATAAGATTTTTAAAGCAGATTTTCTGAAGCTCCAATTATAAACCATGTGGAGGACAGACAGTCTCCATACTGCAGGGTTAGTCTGAGACACTATGAGGGACACTGATTTATTACTGTTTAAAACAAGCAGAGAAATGACAGAATAAATGATGATTAAATCCAGTAAATCATGTAAATCACTCACCTGCCCACTGTCCAGCTCACTGACCTGAACGCCGGACCCAGACCGGACCGGGTGGAGCTCATCTCTGCGGTAGGGGACCGGACACAGCCGAAAGCTCTCCCAGTTCTCTCCACAGTCAGCGTGGACGGACCTGTCCCGCAGCAGCAGTGGAGCGAGAGGAGCTGGGGGAGCGGCTCGCTCACTCGTCGGTAGGAGGGCAGGGGGCTGAAGACGATGATCCTCTCGTCTGGGTTTTTCTGAAGCGGCAGGGCTCCTTCAGGACCTCCGCGTCGGGCCGAGAATAGCGCCAAGGGAACCCGCCCGGCGACGTCCAGCACACGGGCAGCTGGAAAACAGGAGACCGTGGTTCCTCTTTGGGCTCCGAGGACCTCGAACCGGTCAGCAGAGCTGAAAACCGGCGGTGGAGGTGGAGGAGTCCTCGGCTTTTTCAAGGCCACGCGGACGCCCCCACAGGCCCTCTCCGGTGCGGGAGAGGAGACGACGACCCTCCGTGAGACAGAGGACTGTACAGCAGCACAGGGAGCAGAGAGCTCCAGGACCACAGCAGCTGTCTCAGAGGAAGGAGACAGAGCTGAGAGTAAAGGCTGTAAAGGAGGGCCGGTCGCTCGACGCTCTGTGAAGAATCACAGCTCGAGCTTCTAAAGCAGAAGCGCGTCCAAACACGCGCGCAAACATACCGGAGATCACGTGAACGCCGGAAGTGACGCTTCGTTACGCAATCACGTTTCAAGGCGCGTCGGTTCCCCGGTCCCGCTGCAGACCCGAGCAACGAGCTAGCAGTGTGAAGCTAGCAACACTTGGACAGAGTAGCGAACGAAATCCTGTCAAAATAAAAGTCCCTCCTAACCCTGAATACAAATATTTCTGACTCTCTAAACTGAAAATGATAAACTAGTTTAAGAAAACAGTGTTTACAACTATTTAAAAGATTATTAAAAGTAACTCTAATTAATAACTGTAAATAATAACAGATATAAAGGAAAATTGCTTCTATACTGAGTGTTGCTGGGAATAGTTTTTCTTTCTCTGGCATTTTATTAATATAATCTTAATCAGGAAACATAAATCTTTAATAAAAGTGGCATTATGAAGGAAAATATACAGCTTTAGACACTGGCACCATGTTTATCCCGCAATGACAAAGTGAAAACAGAGTTTTCTAATAAATTTCTGCAAAACTAAAATGTTGCAGTGACATAAGTATTCAGACCCTTTACTTAGTACTTAGGTGAAGCACCTTTGGCAGTGATTACAGCCTCCAGTCTTCTTGGGTATGATGCCGCAAGGTTTGCTCACCTGGATTTGGGGATTTTCGGCCTTTCTTCTCTGCAGATCCTCTCCGTAAGGTTGGATGAGGGCGTCGGTGGACAGCTATTCTCAGGGCTCTTCAAAGATTTTAATAAGGTGTAAAGCAGGGCTCTAGTTGTCCACTCTGGAGCATTCACAGAGTCGTCTCTAAGCCACTCCTGTGTTGTGTTGAGTCACTGTCTCGTTGGAAGGTGATCCTTTGCCCCGTCTGAGGTCCTGAGTGCTCTGGACCAGGTTTCCTTTAAGAATATATCTGTACTCCATTCAGCTTTCCCTCAACCCTGACCCAGTCTCCCTGTCCCAGACCCTGAAAAATACCCCCACAGCCTGAAGCTTCACTGAAAGAATGGTGTTGGGCAGGTGAGGAGCAGGAACTGGTTTCCACCAGACATGACTCTTAGAACTGAGGCCAAAAAGTTCAATCCTGGTTGCATCAGACCAGAGAACCTTGTTTCTTATAGTCTGAGGGTCCTTTAGGGGCTCTCCTGTATCTGACCACTCTGCCATAAAGCCCAGATTGGTGGAGAGCTGCAGTGATGGTTGCGCTTCTGGACGTTTCTGTAAACTGGATCTTTTTGAACCAGAGTGACCGTTTGGGTTCTTGGTCACCTCTCTTACCAAGGCCCTTCTCCCCTGATTACTTAGTTTGGTGGGAGGTCAGCGCTAGGAAAAGTGCTGCTTATTCCAGACTCCTTCATTTAAGAGTTGTGTGATAATTATTCAAGCTTATTTAACTTTAAATATCTAATCTACTGAGAATGAGGCCACAGTGTGGGAGTTCACTTCATTTGACAGTAATGGACCCAAAAGAGGAAAAGACAGACACAGATCAGATTTCATTTGAAGGATTAACTAAAAATATTTTATGTACACAAATAAAATATTCATCAAATAACTCCTCACATTCTTTCAATCTTTTTTAAACAAGGACAGAAGTGTTCATGTTGAGCCTCCTCTCGTTGAGCTCTGGCAGCTTCCTCTCTCAGAAACTCCAGCACCTCTGCAGAGTCAGTACGCCTTCTCCTTTTAGCTGCTGGACTTCCTGAGGGGGGACAGGAGGCACTCCTGCTGGTGGAGGGGACTGACTGGCTCACAGGGTCGGACTTGGCACAGGAGGGCGCGTCATCTTCCCCTTTGTAGGCCCCCTCTGTGTCTGAGCCTTTACTGGTTGAGGCCACTGAAGGTTTGCCTCCCAGGATGACATGCACTGCCCCAAACCAGCGCCATGTGGCTGCTGTGGCCTCACCCTGCTCAGTGTCCATCCCTGTAGGGGGACGTCTTAGCTCCTAAAAGACATACATGTGATGGTACAGTGTTGTCCCTATTAGCTGCCTTATGAGGGGTTCAGTGTCCTCATCTGTCCCCAAGTAAAAATATATATAATGAGAACAGCTTGTTAGAGATAGGGTGATTAATAAAGCTGAACTGAACAGACAGTGCTTGCGGTTGTTCACTGAATAAAGATCATTTCAGCTCAGATCCAGTAAATAAGCCAGGTGTAGAGAAGCAGGGGAGCGGGTTCGTCTCTCTAAACTCTACATTTCTAGGACTGCTTTACTGCTCATTGGATCAGATCAGTAATATTAGTGAATCTGAGCGTTTAGGACTTGTGTGCTGCTTCCATCTTTAACACTCTTCCTGGGTGGGATCCTCTCATGTCTTCTTTCGTCTCCTCCGGTTTTTGGACAGGCGGCATGATGGAGCCACAAACCCAGTTTCCGGGTCCCGGAGGAGAGGAGGAGGATCGGTAGGAAAAAGCAGTAAATTTGGGGGTTTCTGGAAGCAGCCCGAGGCTTTTTAACACAGTTAAGGTCAAAGTGCTTCTCAGCTCCTCAGCTCTACTGCGCCACCTGCTGTTCTAATAAAACACTACACCTCCATCGCCTGATTCACTTGTGTTCATCAGCTTCGTCCAGACTGAGACGGGAGCTCCATACAGTGATGTCTGCCTGTGTTTCTTCTCTTCACTGAATGTCATTTTATCTCCATTTAACTGCATGTATTTGATCTGAGTGTGTAACTGCTTTGTTCTCCTCGTAAATAAAAATAGTCACGTTTGATAATATTTGATGATGTGAAAAATCCCCCTGTTTAATCTGCATGTAGACTGAACATCTGCTGAACACAGAAATAAACAGAAACACTTCAGTGTTTTATTAGAGCTCATTTCACATCGTCTCCAGTTAAAACCCTCCAATACGGAGGAGCTTTATCAAGCACTTTTATTCTCTTTAGTCGGTTTGGAAACAACACCTGACCTTCAGAGAGAAACTGCTGCATGTTTTGTTGTGTTTTTAAATGAAAGTCCAGCAGATTCACACAGTTTCTACATTTCTGTTTCATTTCAGTTCATATTTCAGTTCATATTCAGCTCGTTGCTCCCGGGAAAGTGACGCGCCTTGAACGTCATTACGTTCAGTGACGTGCGAAGCGTCACTTCGGGCGATCACGTGATCTCCGGTATTTTGAGCGAGACTCTGAACCGCTGTTTGGATTCGGTTCTTCTTTAGAAGCTCGACTCGTAACAACCTGATTAAATCAACATTAGCGCTTCGTGTTTCCCGCATTAAGTTTGGGCTGTTAAATGTAGGATCTCTAGAAGCTAAAGCAGTCCCTGTCCCTGAGATTATTACTGAAAACCTCCTCAGTTCACTGTGTCTTTGTGAAACGGGGGTTAAACCTAATGAATCATTGCTTTGAATGAATCGACTCCCCCAGGCTTGAACTCCTGCAGTTCTCCTCGCAGGTCTGGTCACAGCAGTGGAGTAGCCTCGGTCTCTGATCCAGTTCTGGACATAAACCCAAAACTCAGGTTCTGAAGTGAAATCGTTTCTAGCGCTGAGTCTGAAAGTGGCAGACTCTTCCCCGGCTTCTAAAAAGCAGCTCTCTCTTCTGTTTATTACAGTCTGTCGTCCTCCTGGACTTTATACACATTCACTGAGTGAATTTGCTGACTTCTTATCAGAGGGAGCTTTCTCCACTGATAAGACTTTAAATGTTGGAGATTTCAATATTCACTTGGAGACTCAGGACCCCTCAGAACTGGTTTAATCAATCTTAGAAGTCCAACTCCGAGATGCAACCATACACACCTAGTTCTGACCCTGGGTATTGAGACAGTCAGCATAGTCAGCATCTCTCAGCCTGACTCCATCTCTGACCACTACCTAACCATGTAGTCTTAAACCAGGAGATCCCCCTGCAGCCTCGCTTTATGAGCAAGCGTACCATAGCAACCTCTACAGCTACTGTCTTTATCAATAACCCTCCAGATTTAACCATCTCCTGCCCATCTCCTCCTCTAGATCCTGAGCATGAAACAGATGATCTGCTGTCTGTGCTCCGCTCTAATCTTGACCATGTTGCATTAATTAGGAAAAGGTCAGTGTCTTGGTATGATGACCGTCTGCGTCCTCTAAAACAGAGAACTCGTATTTACTCTTTATTTGCTGCAGCTGGGCAACATAATCTGTAAACATGGCATTGACTTGACTTTCATTGCCACCCAGCTCTACTTATCCACCTTAATAAAATAACAGCCTGTCTGAAAAACAGAGAGAGGTCTTACTTATTGATCCAAACATGCAAATATTGCTGTAGATTTAGACGGATTCTCAGTCTTACCCAGTAGCACTGTAAAAAGCCTAGGAGCTGTTTCTGACTCTGTTCTCTCGTTTGATGCACACATCTGTTACATGGTTAAAACTGCCTTCTTCCACCTACGTAATATTGCTAAACTGGGTAATGTACTCTCCTTACATCACGCAGAGAAGCTGGTGCAGCATTCATAACTTCTAGATTGGATGACTGTAAAGCTCTTCTGGTTGGAAGTTCATGTAAACCATTAAAAAAAAAAGCTCCAACTAGTTCAGAATGCAGCTGCTCGAGAGCTCACTAGCACACTAATCTACTTCCTTTACAGGCCGGACATCAGTCTGATCTGACCTCTCCTGTAACCTTTTCCTGTGCTCCTCCTAACCCTCTGTGTTTTCCCTCCTTTCCGTTTTCTGTCTCTTTCACATGTACTGAGAAGCCCGGGGCCAACTGCTCCATCCTGGTACCGCCTGACCTGACCTGGCTCTCCACTGCCCTCCTGCCCGCTGTCCTGCTCTGGAGCCTCACATTGACTCATCCTCACCTCCCTGCATGACTCTGCTTCTGACCGTTTACCTGCATGGACTTTATCTCTCTCACTCACATTCTCATCTTGTTTGTCTTGATGCAAAATTGACCTTTTTGTTTAGTTATTGTTTTTATTCCTGTTTTGATTTTTATTATGATCCAGTGTCGACTGGAGGAGGATGGGTTCCCCCTTTCAGTCTTGGTTCCTCATCAGAGAGCATCAGCCATGATATCCGTGTGTGTTTCTGTTCTGTACCACAGTGGGAAAGACGTGAGCAGGATTGTGCTTTCCAGGTTAAACTGATGAACTTCTCCAAAAGCAGACATTCAGAGCTGTGGGAACGTCAGTGTAAATGGACTTGGTCTAAAATGAAGATCCCGATCCTGCTTCTGGACTCACAGCACTGCACATTTTAACCTGACCAGCAAACTGATGGACAGTGACTGCTGGCATGTTTCAGGGCTTGTGAATGATAATTGTCGGCTCTTCACACCCAGTTTCTGAAAGTTTCACTTGTATCTTTTTCCTCCTGAACCTTTTATTTAAGAAAGGACCGACCGTGTTACTTCTACAATTAAGAGTCACAGAACTGCACCAAAGGTAGCAGGGTAGGAGGCTGTGGATCATTGAGGCTGGTAAGAGATGCTCATTTAGGTTCATTAGAAAACTCCTTCTACATTAAACAGCATTAATTACTGCTTTAGTTTATCACCTCAACATATAACTTAAAGCCCACTGACAGCCGTAGATTAGCTACAACTGCTTTCTGAAACCTGGGCTGATTTTTTTACAACATTAAAAGTGAACTTCTGACCCCGTTCATCACACCGTTTATAATATAGTGAAGTTGAGGTCTAGAGCTTTGGGGAGAGAAATAAAGGAACCAGCACAACAGATCTGATCCTCAAGTGAAATCTTTTATTATTTTCAACACAAACAAACAACGGTCAACATCATAAAACTTCAGCGTGAGAGAAGACCAAAATAAACAGAACCGCACATCCCATCTTACTAAATAACCTAGAAAAAGAAAAACACTAAACACAGCGGTCTTACCTCCTCCCTCATAACACAGCAGAAAAGACAAATAATAATAATAAACAAATAAATGACCCTCACCCCGACACTGATGTGACCAGAGCTAGACTACTGACCATCACCATATTTATAGGAAAATAACACAATTACCAGCTAATAACACAATTACCAGCTGGATCAACGTCACCGGCAGAGAGAGGGAGAGAGAGAGAGAGAGAGAGAGAGAGAGAGAGAGAGAGAGAGAGAGAGAGAGAGAGAGAGAGAGAGAGAGAGAGAGAGAGAGAGAGAGAGAGAGAGAGAGAGAGAGAGAGAGAGAGAGAGAGAGAGAGAGAGAGAGAGAGAGAGAGAGAGAGAGAGAGAGAGAGAGAAGAAACAAGACACAAACTGGTCACCAGATGGCAGCACTAACTGTTTCAGCCATACAAAACTTGATGAAACAGATCTTGAAGGAATCTTGAACTTGGGGGTTCATCACCACAATGAGTCTAAACGAGCTCAAACGCTGTGTGATGTGAATCAGTGCAGGACAGCTAATCATTTCTGAAAGATTGAGAATCTTGGTAATGAGCATGGGCGAGCTCTCTAGCTAGAACCTCCCTCCCTGTTTTTTGGTGTTGTGTTATTTTGTGTTGTGGTGTGTTTTGGTGTTGTGTTGTGTTGTGGTGTGTTTTGGTGTTGTGTTGTGTTGTGGTGTGTTTTGGTGTTGTGTTGTGTTGTGGTGTGTTTTGTGTCCTCACAGTGCTGCCGGGCTTCTCCAGGTGAGAAAGAGCTCTGTGTAGAAGACAGATGACAGCATCATCCACCTTGACACCAGACTGGTAGGCACTGAAGAGAGTCCATGGATGGGCTCACCAGAGGGCGGATGTGGTTAAAAGACCAGCCTCTCCAGTGATTTCATCAGATGAGAAGCCAGTACCACCGGCCTGAAGCTGTTGGGTCCTTTGGGTGCTGTGTTTTATGCACAGGTACCACACAAGATGAGGGAAGAACGGCCTTTGTAGCGTCTCCTCAGGGCGCAACAAAGAGCTGAGGACCTC
Organism: Salminus brasiliensis; assembly: GCF_030463535.1. Taxonomy (NCBI): domain Eukaryota; kingdom Metazoa; phylum Chordata; class Actinopteri; order Characiformes; family Bryconidae; genus Salminus; species Salminus brasiliensis. The sequence continues at coordinate 17,186,440 of NC_132893.1, read as the reverse complement.
GCAGCAGTTAGTAGATGTGAAAACTGGCTGTGGTGGTGGAGGAGCCCTCTGCTTTTCCAGGTCCTCTCCGGTGCGGGAGTGGAGATGATAACCCTCTGAGTCCGCTACGTTGGTAGGGCTGGATTTAAGATGGCCAGCGTTAGAGGAGTCTCCAGACTCGTCTTCTGTTGGTGGAGTCTGGACTGCCTCTACAACAATAGCAGTAAAGCTTGATGACCTCCTTGCAGAGCGCCTGGAGATCTCACTCCTCCGCGGTCACCAAGTACCTCCAGAGTAAACACAGAGCAACGCAAACGACGATCAGTGAGACAGTACTGTACAATAACACAGGGAGCAGAGAGCACAAGCATCACAACAACAGTCTCAGATGAAGACAGAGCTGATACAGGAGAGAATAAGACACACTCCTGAACTGATTCTTTTTTTAGACAAAAACGATCCTTCCTTTAGTGAGTACTTGTGAGTATCAGACAATATTAATATCTGATCATCAGACTGCTGCAAAACAATTCCATCATTTGATGATGAAGATATGTCAAGTCTGAAATATCCACATCGTACACATCCTCATTTTTCTTACACTGCTGTTGTGATGTTGTGGAAACCATCTGAAGCACTACTGCATTTCCTGACATAGCTGTTTCTAGCCACCTGATCTGAGAATGAATTCACAGCAGGGCTTTTCTCAGAGGGCTATTCACCAGTGAAGATTCACATGCAACCATGGTTTCATTTTCCAAAAGGGAATTGATCATTGTGGATAACCCTTCTTCTGCTTCCTGGGACATGGGACATTGAGCATGATGAGGCCTATCAGCTGTTTTGCTTGCAGCACTTTAACCAGAGATGCCCCCTTTATTGACCCAATATCATTCATTCTGAGACCAGAAATGTTTTGGAATATCAACAAAAACTGGTAAGTCATTAGTTTCAGTCTCATTATTCTCACTTGGCTACAAACTAAATTTGGATCCCTGAAAAATTCTCTGCTTTAAACAACACTGAGAATCAAAATATTCCAAGACAATATCTTAGTTGTCTTCCCTGGGATCCAGATTTGTTTTCAATTGGGAAATTCTGTGAGACTGAAATTATTTTAAGGCTTTGGACATCTTCGTCCTTTCAGTCCGGATCACTGCAAAAGGTCAGTGGTAGAAAAACACATTTGAAAATTAAAATATCAAAAGGGATCCGGGTTAAAGTAACCTGAAGGTCTAAGAATACGGCGTCTCGTCTCCTCCCGTTTATTCTAAATTCGTAAGGCAAGTGGTCTAATTAATTTACTTAGTCACCTCGGGTACAGAGTGTCGGAGTCAGTAGAGCGCCTGAATTGACTCAGAATCACTCATTGGGATGACGGCGGCCGCCTCTGTCCGTTTCTGATCCTGTCTCTGAAAACTCTGGACCCAGAGGAATATTGGGATCTTGCTGGAACTTAAATAGACAATATGGACTCTGAGGATTAATTGGCTGGTTAGCACCCAGTCTGAAATCTATTTCACCATTTAAAATTCTGCAGCCATTTACATTTACTCTCTTACCCTTTGTGTTTCTTTGGACACTTGTATGAGCTTTTATAACTTCATATTCAGAAATTACCTGTATTTTTACAGTTAGAGATTTAAGTTCATCATAAATACAGAAACACTCAGCTTCCAGGAGACTCTGTGTGAACCGATTTTATGACCCTCACCAATGTAATAAAGAGACCTACACCCTTGATTTAGTTTCACAGAGAGAGCATCTTAAAGAAGTTACAGGTCTGTGAGAGCCAGAAATCTTGTTTGTGGGTGACCAAATACTTATTTTCCACCATAATTTACAAATACATTCTTTAAAAATCCTACAATGTGATTTCCTGTTTTTTTTTTAATGAAAATTACAGACCTCTCTCATCTTTCTAAGTAAGAGAACTTGCAATCAGTGGCTGACTGAATACTTTTTTGCCACACTGTATATTTAACAGCCCAAACACGATGCAGAACTGCTTGTACTGAGGATCTGGGTTAAGGATAATTTACCAGTTTTCCTACACTTAGGATGGCAGCAGCAGCACAATCCCTGAATATTGTGAAGAGCAGTAGTATTAAATGATGGTGTAGTAAAATAATTTATATCAACTCTAATAAGATTTTTAAAGCAGATTTTCTGAAGCTCTAATTATAAACCATGTGAAGGACAGAATCTCCATACTGCAGGGTTAGTCTGAGACACTATGAGGGACACTGATTTATTACTTTCCCCACTATCCAGCTGCCTAATCTAGGGTCCTGTCTTTTTCCGAGTGGTGTCCAGAAGTGTGTGGCAGTGCTCCTTAAGGGCCTCACTGCATCGGGTAGAGAAAAGTGGAGAAAGTTGGCAATGTCCAGGACTCCTGGAGGAAGAAAAAAAAAAAAAAAAAACATTTTAAGGAAAAAGGTGAAGTTGAAGAACTGATAACCTCACGCCAGTACATTTAGATGAAAAGCAGCTGTGGTGGTGGAGGAGCCCTCTGCTTTTCCAGGCCACGACGACGGCCCCAGGCCCTCTCTGGTGCAGGAGTGGAGACAACAACCCTCTGTGTCCGCCATGCCGGTAGTGCTGGATTTAAGATGACCATCGTTGGAGGAGTCACGAACAGACTCCAGCCTCGTCTTCCGTTGGAGTTTGGACTGCCTCTACAGCAGCAGCAGTCAAGCTTGATGATCTCCTTGCAGAGCATCTGGAGATCTCGCTCCTCCGCGGTCACCAAGTTACTCCAGAGTAAACACAGACAAACGCAAACAACGGTCAGCGAGACAGAGTACCGTACAGTAACACAGGGAGCAGAGAGCACAAGCATCACAACAACTGTCTCAGATAAAGACGACAGCTGATATTAAAGACTATAAAGTAGGCCCTCAACTGTTCGTGTCAAATCAGTTTTAAAAGCAGATAGAATAGGATAGAATTACTGCGTTTATATGTAAATTATTTTAGGCAATCAACATGGTCACAGGTAGACACAGGACATTGAGCATGGTAAGGCCCATCAGCTGTTTTGCTTGCTGGGGGGGGATAAATATATCTCTATCTATAGCAGATACCTTTATACTTAATAAAGCGCTACTAATCAAAACTGTAACTATGTATTAATGTCACGTGTATAGTCTAAACTCTTTGGGTATTATAAACCCCCTTGTCTTAGAACCCTCAAAATGTCTAATTTGAATAGCCCTGAAAAACATTTATTTCCAAAACCTTGCTTCAGAATCTTTCAATTTTCTAAAAAATAAGTGGAGATCCCTTTACAAAATTCCCTAGGTTGAACAGTAATGAATAATTAAATGTCCTAAAAACTTCATTTGTAATAAATTTGGATCCCTGAAAATAAAACTATTTCAAGACAATATCTTAGAATCTTTCTAGAATCTTAGAATTTAAAACAAATCTGGATCCTGAGAAATTCCCAGTTCAGACCACTGTGAGACTGAAATGATCTTAAGGCAATGCTTTGGACATCTTCATCCTTTGAGTCCGGATAGCTGCAAAAAGTCAGTGGCCTAAAACGAATGTTAAAATTAAAATATCAAAAGGGATTCGGGTTAAAGTAACCTGGAGGTCTAAGAATACAGCGTCCGTCTCCTCCTGTTTATTCTAAATTCGTAAGGCCTAATTAATTTACACAATCACCTCGGGTACAGAGTCTCGGAGTCAGTAGAGCGCCTGAATGGACTCAGAATCACTCATTGGGATGACGGCGGCCGCCTCTGTCGGTTTTTGATCCTGTCTCTGAAAACTCTGGACCCAGAGGAATATTGGGATCTCTGTGGAACCTCCAAAACTGCGGTAGTGGGATTTACTTCTCCGTGCTTAAAGAATCAACTCGATCAGTCAGTCTTAGGAATGTAGAGAAACACTTTAATCCTGCAGTAAACGTAACGCCGGAGGAAGACTTCAGGACTGCGTCTGAAAAACCTTGCTGTACAGTCAGTTACACTGAAATCTTGTTCAAAAGGTGCTGGCTAAGACTGCTTAGATTACTTAAAGGGAAAGAGGAAAAACCCTCCTACTTAAAATTGGGTGCAGTGGTAAATTTAATACTACTTGGCAACCTGTCTTGACTTAAATAGACAATATGGACTGAGGATTAATTGGCTGGTTAGCTCCCAGTCTGAAATCTATTTCACTATTTAAAATTCAGAAAGCAGTTTTTCCGATGTTATAATTACAAACCATGACAGTCTCAATATTGCAGGATTCATCTGAAATACTATGAGTGACACTGATCTATTACTTTTTAATACAAGCAGAAAAGTGACAGAATAAATGTGTGGAATCAAGTAAATCACTCACCTGCAAACTATGCAGTTCTCCAACCTGACAGTGTGACTGGGAAGGGTCAGTCAGTCCTGGCCTGGCACCTTCTTGATGTTTCTGGAGAGAACAACGGACCCCATGCGGCTCAGGTGAAGCGTATCTCTGTGTTGGAGGACCGGACACAGTTAAAAGCTCTGCCAGTTCTCTACGAACTCAGCGCAGACGGACCTGTCCCGCAGCCAGTAGTGGAGCGAGAGGAGCTGAGGAAATGGCTCTCTCTCTCACTCGTCTGTAAGTGGGCAGGGAGCCAAAGACTATGACCCTGATGTCTGGCTTTTTCTGAACAGTGTCCAGAAGCGTACGGCAGTGCTTCTTCAGGGCCACGCTGCATCAGACGGAGAACAATGGTGCCAGAGCCACCTGGGGACGTCCAGGACACTGGCACCTGGAAAACAGGAGACTGTGGCATTACTCTTTAGGGTCAATACTTTTCAGTGTTTTACAGAAGAATCTCCAACAGTGAGAACACCGCCCTGAGGAGCTGTCCTCGGTGACAGAGCAGGTGAACAGCTGAAGTTCTCGAACCAGTTAGCAGAGGCCAAAACTGGCTTTGGTGGAAGAGTCCTCTGCTTTTCCCAGCCACGCTGACACTTCCAGGTCCTCTCAGGTGCGGGAGAAGAGACGACGACGACGCAGACAGAAACGCAAAGGTCAGTGAGAGAGTACTGTACAGTAACAGGGAGCAGAGAGCACAAGCATCACAACAAGCATGGAGTTCTGGGCATTAGAAATATGACAGCGTTATGGGTGAAGGATGAATAAGTGAGGAAGAATTGAGAACAGACTGATGAATAAAGACTCAAAGCTGATAATTACCACTCAAAGCTTCTAGCAAGACACCAGCTTTAACATGCCTCTGACCGTTTCCACTGGTTAAACTATGGGGTTTTAGCGCCCCCACAAGGACGAAAAGAGGAACAGCAACAGCATCTGAGCAGCAGTTCAATAAACACCAGGACGTTGACTAAGAACACAAATTTAGCACAAATCCACAGAATTACATCATCCATACTAACCTTAAACAGCTCAGAAGCGTGAAACGTGAAGAAATAAACCATGAAGATTCAGTAATGCATAGGTAAATACTTAAGCTACATTGCTAAGGAGATAGCTAGCATAGCAACAGAACTAAGCCATTCCCAAACTAAATGAACAGCAGCTTACTTTGTGTCTCAGACTCTAAATTAAAGGCACCCACAGTCACACAGCTTGAGCAGTTTCTAAAGTTCAGTCTTCCAGAGGAGCTACAGAGCTCGGTCACACCGGCTCGTTCACCCTGCACACTGCTGCAAGACCACGCTGCTGATTGAATACGTGGGACTGATAATAGGCCAGCATCTTGCGAGCGGAGTGTACGTGGAGGGTTGTAAGGTGTAAGAAGTTCCTCCAGATAATGTGGGGTCAGACCATTGAGAGATTAATATTTTAGAAGTATTTTATGATCTGTACTGAATTTAACAGCTAATTAGTGTAAGGATAAAAGAACTGGACTAATATGATCAGATTTCCTAGCTCTAGTTCGTACCCTGGCAGCAGCATTCTGAACAAGCTGGAGCTTATGAAGAGATTTACCTGGGTGGTATACATGGAGGAAAAAGAACAGCATTCCAAGACTAACACACAGTACAGTCTGGTGTCTGTGTGGCCAGTGCGGAATTAAATGTCCTGAATATTTAGATTCTCAGGGTTGTTTAAACCAGAGAATTTTTCAGGGATCCAAATTTATTAAAATTCGAAGTTGCCAAGTCAACTGTGAGACTGAAATGAAGAATACGGCGTCCCGTCTCTTCTAAATGTATAAGGCAAGCGGTCTAATTCATTTACTTACAGTCACCTCGGGTACAGAGTCTCAGAGTCAGTAGAGCGCCTGAATTGACTCAGAATCACTCATTGGGATGACGGCGGCCGCCTCTGTCGGTTTCTGATCCTGTCTCTGAAAACTCTGGACCCAGAGGAATATTGGGATCTTGGTGGAACCTCCAAAACTGCGGTAGTGGGATTGATCTGCGCTTAAATAATCAACTCGGTTGGAGGTTTGGAGTCACAGGTGTACTATACAGATAACGAGGTCAAACAGGTGCCATTAATACAGGTAACAAGTGGAGGACAGAAGAGCTTCAGGTCAGTGAGAGCCAGAAACCTTGACTAGTCCAGAAAAACTTACCATAATTTCCAAATAAATTCTTCATAAATCCTACAATGTGATTTCCTGGATTTTTTTTTTTGTTTGTTTTGTCTCTCATAGTTGAAATGAACCTATGATAAATTACAGACCTCTCATATCTTTCTAAGTAAGAGAACTTGCACAATCAGTGGCTGACTAAATACTTTTTTGCCCCACTGTATATTTAACAGCCCAAACTCAATGCAGAACTGCTTGTACTCGGAAAGATGGAAGAATTTATATAAATTCTAAAAAGATTTATAAAGCAGATTTTCCAACGTTACAATTACAAACCATGACCGTCTCAACACTGCAGAATTTGTCTGAAATACTATGAGTGACACTGATATTACTTTTTAATACAAGCAGAAAAGTGATAGAATAAATGGGTAGAATCAAGTAAATCATGTAAATCACTCACCTGCCAACTATGCAGTTCACTAACCTGACAGTGCGACTGGGAAGGGCCAGTCAGTCCTGGCCTGGCACCTTCTTGATGCTCCTGGAGAGAACGATGGACCCCAGGCGGCACAGGTGAAGTATCATCTCTGAGGTAGAGGACCAGACGCAGCCAAAAGCTCTCCCAGCTGTCCACAAAGACAGAGCAGACGGACCTGTCCCACAGCCAGCAGTGGAGCGAGAAGAGCTGAGGAAACGGCTCCCTTACTGGTCTATAAGTGGTCAGGGGGCTGAAGATGATGATCCTGATGTCTGGCTTTTCCCGAAAAGTGTCCAGAAGCGTACGGCAGTGCTTCTTCAGGACCATGCTGCATCAGGAGGAGAACAGTGTAGAACGATGGTGCCAAAGCCACCTGGCGACATCCAGGAAGCGAGCACCTGGTAAAAAGGAGAACGTGGTGTTACTCTTTAGGGTCGATACTTTGAGGGTTTTACAGAAGAATCTTCAACAGTGAGAACACCGCCCTGAGGAGTCTTCCTCTGTGCCGGAGCAGGTGAAGAGCTGAGGTCCTTGAACCAGTTAGCAGAGGTGAGAACTTGCTGTGGTGGAAGAGCCCTCTGCTTTTTCCAGCCACACAGACAGTTCCAGGCTCTCTCAGATGCGGGAGTGGAGATGACGACCCTCTGTGTCTGTGGCGCCGGTAGTGTTGGAATTAAGATGGTCACGTTAGAGGAGTCACGGGCAGCCTCCAGCCTCGTCAGCGAAGTTTGACTGCCTCTAAAACAGCAGCTGGATCGACCGTACAAGCTTGACGACCTCCTGGAGAGCTCGTACCTGAGCAGGCGGACAGAAACAGACAGAAACGCGATAACAGGGAGCAGAGAGCACAAGGATTACAATAACTGGCTCAGATAAAGACAAAGCCACAAAAGTGGTACCAAGTTACCCATTAAAGAGTACAATAGACTTTATTACCTGAATGTGGTCAATGATCACAGTGGTGATGGTTGCAGTGTGTTACAATATTCAAACAGCATGAAATCCTTGTTCACTGTAATTATGATGTTTCACGCATCATTATGCAGTAGAGAGCATGAAAATCAAGGGTAAGATTGATAAACTGAACTGTGAAGTCTGCAGACAAGACAAATCTGCTCAGAGTAGAAACAGAACCTGATGCTCGAGCAAAAGCAGTACTTGAACTAGTACATACTGACCTAGCTGCTCCTATAGATCCAGTGGGGGTGGGGAGGGAAACTCCAGACAAGCAGCTCCAGACAGGGAGCTCAGGACATGAGGAGAGAGAGAGAAAAAGATGACGATTAGAAGAAGCTTTACGTTTAGTGAGAGACCTGTAGCAGAAATAGTTACAAACACAACCACAATAATAGTGATAAAAAGCCTGTAATCAGAGCAGGACAGAACAGTGGTGAAATGTAATCAGAGCAGGACAGAACACAGAACTGGAGAGTTCTCTGAAAGCTGGTGTTAAAGAGAGAAGTTTTTCATCTAGATTTAAAGACTGAGAGTGTGTCTGATTCCCGGATATTAACAGGGAGCTTGTTCCAAAGTTGGGGGCTTTGTAAAAGAACGCTCTTCCTCCTGCACTGTTTTTTCTAATACGTGGGACTGATAATAGGCCAGCATCTTGCGAGCGAAGTGTACGTGGAGGGCTGTAAGGTGTAAGAAGTTCCTCCAGATAATGTGGGGTTTAGAAGTATTTTATGATCTGTACTGAATTTAACAGGTAACCAGTGTAAGGATGAAAGAATTGGACTAATATGATCAGATTTCCTAGCTCAAGTTCGTACCCTGGCAGCAGCATTCTGAACAAGCTGGAGCTTATGAAGAGATTTACCTGAACTTCCTGCAGAAATGTTCTGTGAGCGGTAAGCCTGAAACATCCACTGTTAGAATTGTGTCCCTACTGACGGATAGGGGTACTGAAATTTAAGTGTTTCTTTGCTGCTTTGGACATCTTCGTCCTTTGAGTCCGGATCACGTCAAAAAGTCAATGGTCTAAAACAAATATGAAACTTAAAATATCAAAAGGGATCCGGGTTAAAGTAACCTCAAGGTCTAAGAATATGGCGACCCGTAATTCCTAAGACAAGCGGTCTAATTAATTTACTTAAGGTCACCTCAGGTACAGAGTCTCAGAGTCAGTAGAGCGCCTGAATTGACTCAGAATCACTCATTGGGATGACGGCGGCCGCCTCTGTCGGTTTCTGATCCTGTCTCTGAAAACTCTGGACCCAGAGGAATATTGGGATCTCGGTGGAACCTCCAAAACTGTGATAGTGGGATTTGCTTCTCTGCGCATTGTTTCAAAGTAACAAAACGTACAAGATAAGAACACCAGATTCACCATTTGACATTTTTTGACTGATGGAATTTGGCTTCCCTCTGTAACCCAGCTGTGCTGTGAACACACGTGCCTGGAGCGGTGGGCAAAAGTACGTAAAGGTCTCGCTCAAGACCTGTACTGCTACAGGGTCTGTAATGAACCACAGAGCTTTAAAGAGATTCAGCTAAATCAACATTCTGGGTTGAGGCTATGAAAGAGGAGAGGACTTCCCTCATTGAATATCACACATTTACTCTGACCCCTCTCCCAGAAGCTGAGCATGCAGTGAGGGGAAGAAGGGTCTAAGATTAAAAACTGTAGATGGAGCAGAAACGTTCTCTAGATGAAAATGGCTTTACACTGAAATCAGGAGGATAACACTGATAATCTGGGTCCATGATCATTTACCAGTTTTCCTACTCTTAGGATGGAGGCAGCAGCAGCACAATCCCTGAATATCATTAAGAGCAGTAGTATTAAATGATGGTGTAGCAAAATAATTGATATCAATTCTAATAAGATTTTTAAAGCAGATTTTCTGAAGCTCCAATTATAAACCATGTGGAGGACAGACAGTCTCCATACTGCAGGGTTAGTCTGAGACACTATGAGGGACACTGATTTATTACTGTTTAAAACAAGCAGAGAAATGACAGAATAAATGATGATTAAATCCAGTAAATCATGTAAATCACTCACCTGCCCACTGTCCAGCTCACTAACCTGAACGCCGGTCGGAGGGCCGGTCGCTCGACGCTCTGTGAAGAATCACAGCTCGAGCTTCTAAAGCAGAACCGCGTCCAAACACGCGCGCAAACATACCGGAGATCACGTGAACGCCGGAAGTGACGCTTCGTTACGCAATCACGTTTCAAGGCGCGTCAGTTCCCCGGTCCCGCTGCAGACCCGAGCAACGAGCTAGCAGTGTGAAGCTAGCAACACTTGGACAGAGTAGCGAACGAAATCCTGTCAAAATAAAAGTCCCTCCTAACCCTGAATACAAATATTTCTGACTCTCTAAACTGAAAATGATAAACTAGTTTAAGAAAACAGTGTTTACAACTATTTAAAAGATTATTAAAAGTAACTCTAATTAATAACTGTAAATAATAACAGATATAAAGGAAAATTGCTTCTATACTGAGTGTTGCTGGGAATAGTTTTTCTTTCTCTGGCATTTTATTAATATAATCTTAATCAGGAAACATAAATCTTTAATAAAAGTGGCATTATGAAGGACAATATACAGCTTTAGACACTGGCACCATGTTTATCCCGCAATGACAAAGTGAAAACAGAGTTTTCTAATAAATTTCTGCAAATTTATTTAAAAAAAGAAAAACTAAAATGTTGCAGTGACATAAGTATTCAGACCCTTTACTTAGTACTTAGGTGAAGCACCTTTGGCAGTGATTACAGCCTCCAGTCTTCTTGGGTATGATGCCGCAAGGTTTGCTCACCTGGATTTGGGGATTTTCGGCCTTTCTTCTCTGCAGATCCTCTCCGTAAGGTTGGATGAGGGCGTCGGTGGACAGCTATTCTCAGGGCTCTTCAAAGATTTTAATAAGGTGTAAAGCAGGGCTCTAGTTGTCCACTCTGGAGCATTCACAGAGTCGTCTCTAAGCCACTCCTGTGTTGTGTTGAGTCACTGTCTCGTTGGAAGGTGATCCTTTGCCCCGTCTGAGGTCCTGAGTGCTCTGGACCAGGTTTCCTTTAAGAATATATCTGTACTCCATTCAGCTTTCCCTCAACCCTGACCCAGTCTCCCTGTCCCAGACCCTGAAAAATACCCCCACAGCCTGAAGCTTCACTGAAAGAATGGTGTTGGGCAGGTGAGGAGCAGGAACTGGTTTCCACCAGACATGACTCTTAGAACTGAGGCCAAAAAGTTCAATCCTGGTTGCATCAGACCAGAGAACCTTGTTTCTTATAGTCTGAGGGTCCTTTAGGGGCTCTCCTGTATCTGACCACTCTGCCATAAAGCCCAGATTGGTGGAGAGCTGCAGTGATGGTTGCGCTTCTGGACGTTTCTGTAAACTGGATCTTTTTGAACCAGAGTGACCGTTTGGGTTCTTGGTCACCTCTCTTACCAAGGCCCTTCTCCCCTGATTACTTAGTTTGGTGGGAGGTCAGCGCTAGGAAAAGTGCTGCTTATTCCAGACTCCTTCATTTAAGAGTTGTGTGATAATTATTCAAGCTTATTTAACTTTAAATATCTAATCTACTGAGAATGAGGCCACAGTGTGGGAGTTCACTTCATTTGACAGTAATGGACCCAAAAGAGGAAAAGACAGACACAGATCAGATTTCATTTGAAGGATTAACTAAAAATATTTTATGTACACAAATAAAATATTCATCAAATAACTCCTCACATTCTTTCAATCTTTTTTAAACAAGGACAGAAGTGTTCATGTTGAGCCTCCTCTCGTTGAGCTCTGGCAGCTTCCTCTCTCAGAAACTCCAGCACCTCTGCAGAGTCAGTACGCCTTCTCCTTTTAGCTGCTGGACTTCCTGAGGGGGGACAGGAGGCACTCCTGCTGGTGGAGGGGACTGACTGGCTCACAGGGTCGGACTTGGCACAGGAGGGCGCGTCATCTTCCCCTTTGTAGGCCCCCTCTGTGTCTGAGCCTTTACTGGTTGAGGCCACTGAAGGTTTGCCTCCCAGGATGACATGCACTGCCCCAAACCAGCGCCATGTGGCTGCTGTGGCCTCACCCTGCTCAGTGTCCATCCCTGTAGGGGGACGTCTTAGCTCCTAAAAGACATACATGTGATGGTACAGTGTTGTCCCTATTAGCTGCCTTATGAGGGGTTCAGTGTCCTCATCTGTCCCCAAGTAAAAATATATATAATGAGAACAGCTTGTTAGAGATAGGGTGATTAATAAAGCTGAACTGAACAGACAGTGCTTGCGGTTGTTCACTGAATAAAGATCATTTCAGCTCAGATCCAGTAAATAAGCCAGGTGTAGAGAAGCAGGGGAGCGGGTTCGTCTCTCTAAACTCTACATTTCTAGGACTGCTTTACTGCTCATTGGATCAGATCAGTAATATTAGTGAATCTGAGCGTTTAGGACTTGTGTGCTGCTTCCATCTTTAACACTCTTCCTGGGTGGGATCCTCTCATGTCTTCTTTCGTCTCCTCCGGTTTTTGGACAGGCGGCATGATGGAGCCACAAACCCAGTTTCCGGGTCCCGGAGGAGAGGAGGAGGATCGGTAGGAAAAAGCAGTAAATTTGGGGGTTTCTGGAAGCAGCCCGAGGCTTTTTAACACAGTTAAGGTCAAAGTGCTTCTCAGCTCCTCAGCTCTACTGCGCCACCTGCTGTTCTAATAAAACACTACACCTCCATCGCCTGATTCACTTGTGTTCATCAGCTTCGTCCAGACTGAGACGGGAGCTCCATACAGTGATGTCTGCCTGTGTTTCTTCTCTTCACTGAATGTCATTTTATCTCCATTTAACTGCATGTATTTGATCTGAGTGTGTAACTGCTTTGTTCTCCTCGTAAATAAAAATAGTCACGTTTGATAATATTTGATGATGTGAAAAATCCCCCTGTTTAATCCGCATGTAGACTGAACATCTGCTGAACACAGAAATAAACAGAAACACTTCAGTGTTTTATTAGAGCTCATTTCACATCGTCTCCAGTTAAAACCCTCCAATACGGAGGAGCTTTATCAAGCACTTTTATTCTCTTTAGTCGGTTTGGAAACAACACCTGACCTTCAGAGAGAAACTGCTGCATGTTTTGTTGTGTTTTTAAATGAAAGTCCAGCAGATTCACACAGTTTCCACATTTCTATTTCATTTCAGTTCATATTTCAGTTCATATTCAGCTCGTTGCTCCCGGGAAAGTGACGCGCCTTGAACGTCATTACGTTCAGTGACGTGCGAAGCGTCACTTCGGGCGATCACGTGATCTCCGGTATTTTGAGCGAGACTCTGAACCGCTGTTTGGATTCGGTTCTTCTTTAGAAGCTCGACTCGTAACAACCTGATTAAATCAACATTAGCGCTTCGTGTTTCCCGCATTAAGTTTGGGCTGTTAAATGTAGGATCTCTAGAAGCTAAAGCAGTCCCTGTCACTGAGATTATTACTGAAAACCTCCTCAGTTCACTGTGTCTTTGTGAAACGGGGGTTAAACCTAATGAATCATTGCTTTGAAAGAATCGACTCCCCCAGGCTTGAACTCCTGCAGTTCTCCTCGCAGGTCTGGTCACAGCAGTGGAGTAGCCTCGGTCTCTGATCCAGTTCTGGACATAAACCCAAAACTCAGGTTCTGAAGTGAAATCGTTTCTAGTGCTGAGTCTGAAAGTGGCAGACTCTTCCCCGGCTTCTAAAAAGCAGCTCTCTCTTCTGTTTATTACAGTCTGTCGTCCTCCTGGACTTTATACACATTCACTGAGTGAATTTGCTGACTTCTTATCAGAGGGAGCTTTCTCCACTGATAAGACTTTAAATGTTGGAGATTTCAATATTCACTTGGAGACTCAGGACCCCTCAGAACTGGTTTAATCAATCTTAGATGTCCAACTCCGAGATGCAACCATACACACCTAGTTCTGACCCTGGGTATTGAGACAGTCAGCATAGTCAGCATCTCTCAGCCTGACTCCATCTCTGACCACTACCTAACCATGTAGTCTTAAACCAGGAGATCCCCCTGCAGCCTCGCTTTATGAGCAAGCGTACCATAGCAACCTCTACAGCTACTGTCTTTATTAATAACCCTCCAGATTTAACCATCTCCTGCCCATCTCCTCCTCTAGATCCTGAGCATGAAACAGATGATCTGCTGTCTGTGCTCCGCTCTAATCTTGACCATGTTGCATTAATTAGGAAAAGGTCAGTGTCTTGGTATGATGACTGTCTGCGTCCTCTAAAACAGAGAACTCGTATTTACTCTTTATTTGCTGCAGCTGGGCAACATAATCTGTAAACATGGCATTGACTTGACTTTCATTGACACCCAGCTCTACTTATCCACCTTAATAAAATATCAGACTGTCTGAAAGACAGAGAGAGGTCTTACTTATTGATCCAAACATGCAAATATTGCTGTAGATTTAGACGGATTCTCAGTCTTACCCAGTAGCACTGTAAAAAGCCTAGGAGCTGTTTCTGACTCTGTCCTCTCGTTTGATGCACACATCTGTTACATGGTTAAAACTGCCTTCTTCCACCTACGTAATATTGCTAAACTGGGTAATGTACTCTCCTTACATCACGCAGAGAAGCTGGTGCAGCATTCATAACTTCTAGATTGGATGACTGTAAAGCTCTTCTGGTTGGAAGTTCATGTAAACCATTAAAAAAAAAGCTCCAACTAGTTCAGAACGCAGCTGCTCGAGAGCTCACTAGCACACTAATCTACTTCCTTTACAGGCCGGACATCAGTCTGATCTGACCTCTCCTGTAACCTTTTCCTGTGCTCCTCCTAACCCTCTGTGTTTTCCCTCCTTTCTGTTTTCTGTCTCTTTCACATGTACTGAGAAGCCCGGGGCCAACTGCTCCATCCTGGTACCGCCTGACCTGACCTGGCTCTCCACTGCCCTCCTGCCCGCTGTCCTGCTCTGGAGCCTCACATTGACTCATCCTCACCTCCCTGCATGACTCTGCTTCTGACTGTTTACCTGCATGGACTTTATCTCTCTCACTCACATTCTCATCTTGTTTGTCTTGATGCAAAATTGACCTTTTTGTTTTGTTATTGTTTTGATTCCTGTTTTGATTTTTATTATGATCCAGTGTCGACTGGAGGAGGATGGGTTCCCCCTTTCAGTCTTGGTTCCTCATCAGAGAGCATCAGCCATGATATCTGTGTGTGTTTTCTGTTCTGTACCACAGTGGGAAAGACGTGAGCAGGATTGTGCTTTCCAGGTTAAACTGATGAACTTCTACAAAAGCAGACATTCAGAGCTGTGGGAACGTCAGTGTAAATGGACTTGGTCTAAAATGAAGATCCCGATCCTGCTTCTGGACTCACAGCACTGCACATTTTAACCTGACCAGCAAACTGATGGACAGGGACTGCTGGCATGTTTCAGGGCTTGTGAATGATAATTGTCGGCTCTTCACACCCAGTTTCTGAAAGTTTCACTTGTATCTTTTTCCTCCTGAACCTTTTATTTAAGAAAGGACCGACCGTGTTACTTCTACAATTAAGAGTCACAGAACTGCACCAAAGGTAGCAGGGTAGGAGGCTGTGGATCATTGAGGCTGGTAAGAGATGCTCATTTAGGTTCATTAGAAAACTCCTTCTACATTAAACAGCATTAATTACTGCTTTAGTTTATCACCTCAACATATAACTTAAAGCCCACTGACAGCCGTAGATTAGCTACAACTGCTTTCTGAAACCTGGGCTGATTTATTTACAACATTAAAAGTGAACTTCTGACCCCGTTCATCACACCGTTTATAATATAGTGAAGTTGAGGTCTAGAGCTTTGGGGAGAGAAATAAAGGAACCAGCACAACAGATCTGATCCTCAAGTGAAATCTTTTATTATTTTCAACACAAACAAACAACGGTCAACATCATAAAACTTCAGCGTGAGAGAAGACCAAAATAAACAGAACCGCACATCCCATCTTACTAAATAACCTAGAAAAAGAAAAACACTAAACACAGCGGTCTTACCTCCTCCCTCATAACACAGCAGAAAAGACAAATAATAATAATAAACAAATAAATGACCCTCACCCCGACACTGATGTGACCAGAGCTAGACTACTGACCATCACCATATTTATAGGAAAATAACACAATTACCAGCTGGATCAACGTCACCGGCAGAGAGAGGGAGAGAGAGAGAGAGAGAGAGAGAGAGAGAGAGAGAGAGAGAGAGAGAGAGAGAGAGAGAGAGAGAGAGAGAGAGAGAGAGAGAGAGAGAGAGAGAGAGAGAGAGAGAGAGAGAGAGGGAGAGGGAGAGGGAGAGAGAGGGAGAGGGAGAGGGAGAGGGAGAGAGAGGAGAAACAGAGAGAGGAGAAACAAGACACAAACTGGTCACCAGATGGCAGCACTAACTGTTTCAGCCATACAAAACTTGATGAAACAGATCTTGAAGGAATCTTGAACTTGGGGGTTCATCACCACAATGAGTCTAAACGAGCTCAAACGCTGTGTGATGTGAATCAGTGCAGGACAGCTAATCATTTCTGAAAGATTGAGAATCTTGGTAATGAGCATGGGCGAGCTCTCTAGCTAGAACCTCCCTCCCTGTTTTTTGGTGTTGTGTTATTTTGTGTTGTGGTGTGTTTTGGTGTTGTGTTGTGTTGTGGTGTGTTTTGGTGTTGTGTTGTGTTGTGGTGTGTTTTGGTGTTGTGTTGTGTTGTGGTGTGTTTTGTGTCCTCACAGTGCTGCCGGGCTTCTCCAGGTGAGAAAGAGCTCTGTGTAGAAGACAGATGACAGCATCATCCACCTTGACACCAGACTGGTAGGCACTGAAGAGAGTCCATGGATGGGCTCACCAGAGGGCGGATGTGGTTAAAAGACCAGCCTCTCCAGTGATTTCATCAGATGAGAAGCCAGTACCACCGGCCTGAAGCTGTTGGGTCCTTTGGGTGCTGTGTTTTATGCACAGGTACCACACAAGATGAGGGAAGAACGGCCTTTGTAGCGTCTCCTCAGGGCGCAACAAAGAGCTGAGGACCTCGCAGCATTTAGTAGATGTGAAAACTGGCTGTGGTGGTGGAGGAGCCCTCTGCTTTTCCAGGTCCTCTCCGGTGCGGGAGTGGAGATGATAACCCTCTGTGTCCGCTACGTTGGTAGGGCTGGATTTAAGATGGCCAGCGTTAGAGGAGTCTCCAGACTTGTCTTCCGTTGGTGGAGTCTGGACTGCCTCTACAACAATAGCAGTAAAGCTTGATGACCTCCTTGCAGAGCGCCTGGAGATCTCACTCCTCCGCGGTCACCAAGTACCTCCAGAGTAAACACAGAGCAACGCAAACGACGATCAGTGAGACAGTACTGTACAATAACACAGGGAGCAGAGAGCACAAGCATCACAACAACAGTCTCAGATGAAGACAGAGCTGATACAGGAGAGAATAAGACACACTCCTGAACTGATTCTTTTTTTTAGACAAAAACGATCCTTCCTTTAGTGAGTACTTGTGAGTATCAGACAATATTAATATCTGATCATCAGACTGCTGCAAAACAATTCCATCATTTGATGATGAAGATATGTCAAGTCTGAAATATCCACATCGTACACATCCTCATTTTTCTTACACTGCTGTTGTGATGTTGTGGAAACCATCTGAAGCACTACTGCATTTCCTGACATAGCTGTTTCTAGCCACCTGATCTGAGAATGAATTCACAGCAGGGCTTTTCTCAGAGGGCTATTCACCAGTGAAGATTCACATGCAACCATGGTTTCATTTTCCAAAAGGGAATTGATCATTGTGGATAACCCTTCTTCTGCTTCCTGGGACATGGGACATTGAGCATGATGAGGCCCATCAGCTGTTTTGCTTGCAGCACTTTAACCAGAGATGCCCCCTTTATTGACCCAATATCATTCATTCTGAGACCAGAAATGTTTTGGAATATCAACAAAAACTGGTAAGTCATTAGTTTCAGTCTCATTATTCTCACTTGGCTACAAACTAAATTTGGATCCCTGAAAAATTCTCTGCTTTAAACAACACTGAGAATCAAAATATTCCAAGACAATATCTTAGTTGTCTTCACTGGGATCCAGATTTGTTTTCAATTGGAAAATTCTGTGAGACTGAAATTATTTTAAGGCTTTGGACATCTTCGTCCTTTCAGTCCGGATCACTGCAAAAGGTCAGTGGTAGAAAAACACATTTGAAAATTAAAATATCAAAAGGGATCCGGGTTAAAGTAACCTGAAGGTCTAAGAATACGGCGTCTCGTCTCCTCCCGTTTATTCTAAATTCGTAAGGCAAGCGGTCTAATTAATTTACTTAGTCACCTCGGGTACAGAGTGTCGGAGTCAGTAGAGCGCCTGAATTGACTCAGAATCACTCATTGGGATGACGGCGGCCGCCTCTGTCCGTTTCTGATCCTGTCTCTGAAAACTCTGGACCCAGAGGAATATTGGGATCTTGCTGGAACTTAAATAGACAATATGGACTCTGAGAATTAATTGGCTGGTTAGCACCCAGTCTGAAATCTATTTCACCATTTAAAATTCTGCAGTCATTTACATTTACTCTCTTACCCTTTGTGTTTCTTTGGACACTTGTATGAGCTTTTATAACTTCATATTCAGAAATTACCTGTATTTTTACAGTTAGAGATTTAAGTTCATCATAAATACAGAAACACTCAGCTTCCAGGAGACTCTGTGTGAACTGATTTTATGACCCCCACCAATGTAATAAACAGACCTACACCCTTGATTTAGTTTCACAGAGAGAGCATCTTAAAGAAGTTACAGGTCTGTGAGAGCCAGAAATCTTGTTTGTGGGTGACCAAATACTTATTTTCCACCATAATTTACAAATACATTCTTTAAAAATCCTACAATGTGATTTCCTGTTTTTTTTTTTAATGAAAATTACAGACCTCTCTCATCTTTCTAAGTAAGAGAACTTGCAATCAGTGGCTGACTGAATACTTTTTTGCCACACTGTATATTTAACAGCCCAAACACAATGCAGAACTGCTTGTACTGAGGATCTGGGTTAAGGATAATTTACCAGTTTTCCTACACTTAGGATGGCAGCAGCAGCACAATCCCTGAATATCGTGAAGAGCAGTAGTATTAAATGATGGTGTAGTAAAATAATTTATATCAATTCTAATAAGATTTTTAAAGCAGATTTTCTGAAGCTCTAATTATAAACCATGTGAAGGACAGAATCTCCATACTGCAGGGTTAGTCTGAGACACTATGAGGGACACTGATTTATTACTTTCCCACTATCCAGCTGCCTAATCTAGGGTCCTGTCTTTTTCCGAGTGGTGTCCAGAAGTGTGTGGCAGTGCTCCTTAAGGGCCTCACTGCATCGGGTAGAGAAAAGTGGAGAAAGTTGGCAATGTCCAGGACTCCTGGAGGAAGAAAAAAAAAAAAAAAACCATTTTAAGGAAAAAGGTGAAGTTGAAGAACTGATAACCTCACGCCAGTACATTTAGATGAAAAGCAGCTGTGGTGGTGGAGGAGCCCTCTGCTTTTCCAGGCCACGACGACGGCCCCAGGCCCTCTCTGGTGCAGGAGTGGAGACAACAACCCTCTGTGTCCGCCATGCCGGTAGTGCTGGATTTAAGATGACCATCGTTGGAGGAGTCACGAACAGACTCCAGCCTCGTCTTCCGTTGGAGTTTGGACTGCCTCTACAGCAGCAGCAGTCAAGCTTGATGATCTCCTTGCAGAGCATCTGGAGATCTAGCTCCTCCGCGGTCACCAAGTTACTCCAGAGTAAACACAGACAAACGCAAACAACGGTCAGCGAGACAGAGTACCGTACAGTAACACAGGGAGCAGAGAGCACAAGCATCACAACAACTGTCTCAGATAAAGACGACAGCTGATATTAAAGACTATAAAGTAGGCCCTCAACTGTTCGTGTCAAATCAGTTTTAAAAGCAGATAGAATAGGATAGAATTACTGCGTTTATATGTCAATTATTTTAGGCATTCAACATGGTCACAGGTAGACACAGGACATTGAGCATGGTAAGGCCCATCAGCAGTTTTGCTTGCTGGGGGGGGATAAATATATCTCTATCTATAGCGGATACCTTTATACTTAATAAAGCGCTACTAATCAAAACTGTAACTATGTATTAATGTCACGTGTATAGTCTAAACTCTTTGGGTATTATAAACCCCCTTGTCTTAGAACCCTCAAAATGTCTAATTTGAATAGCCCTGAAAAACATTTATTTCCAAAACCTTGCTTCAGAATCTTTCAATTTTCTAAAAAATAAGTGGAGATCCCTTTACAAAATTCCCTAGGTTGAACAGTAATGAATAATTAAATGTCCTAAAAACTTCATTTGTAATAAATTTGGATCCCTGAAAATAAAACTATTTCAAGACAATATCTTAGAATCTTTCTAGAATCTTAGAATTTAAAACAAATCTGGATCCTGAGAAATTCCCAGTTCAGACCACTGTGAGACTGAAATGATCTTAAGGCAATGCTTTGGACATCTTCATCCTTTGAGTCCGGATAGCTGCAAAAAGTCAGTGGCCTAAAACGAATGTTAAAATTAAAATATCAAAAGGGATTCGGGTTAAAGTAACCCGAAGGTCTAAGAATACAGCGTCCGTCTCCTCCTGTTTATTCTAAATTCGTAAGGCCTAATTAATTTACACAGTCACCTCGGGTACAGAGTCTCGGAGTCAGTAGAGCGCCTGAATGGACTCAGAATCACTCATTGGGATGACGGCGGCCGCCTCTGTCGGTTTTTGATCCTGTCTCTGAAAACTCTGGACCCAGAGGAATATTGGGATCTCTGTGGAACCTCCAAAACTGTGGTAGTGGGATTTACTTCTCCGTGCTTAAAGAATCAACTCGATCAGTCAGTCTTAGGAATGTAGAGAAACACTTTAATCCTGCAGTAAACGTAACGCCGGAGGAAGACTTCAGGACTGCGTCTGAAAAACCTTGCTGTACAGTCAGTTACACTGAAATCTTGTTCAAAAGGGGCTGGCTAAGACTGCTTAGATTACTTAAAGGGAAAGAGGAAAAACCCTCCTACTTAAAATTGGGTGCAGTGGTAAATTTAATACTACTTGGCAACCTGTCTTGACTTAAATAGACAATATGGACTGAGGATTAATTGGCTGGTTAGCTCCCAGTCTGAAATCTATTTCACTATTTAAAATTCAGAAAGCAGATTTTCCCATGTTATAATTACAAACCGTGACAGTCTCAATGTTGCAGGATTCATCTGAAATACTATGAGTGACACTGATCTATTACTTTTTTAATACAAGCAGAAAAGTGACAGAATAAATGTGTGGAATCAAGTAAATCACTCACCTGCCAACTATGCAGTTCTCCAACCTGACAGTGTGACTGGGAAGGGTCAGTCAGTCCTGGCCTGGCACCTTCTTGATGTTTCTGGAGAGAACAATGGACCCCATGCGGCTCAGGTGAAGCGTATCTCTGTGTTGGAGGACCGGACACAGTTAAAAGCTCTGCCAGTTCTCTACGAACTCAGCGCAGACGGACCTGTCCCGCAGCCAGTAGTGGAGCGAGAGGAGCTGAGGAAATGGCTCTCTCTCACTCGTCTGTAAGTGGGCAGGGAGCCAAAGACTATGACCCTGATGTCTGGCTTTTTCTGAACAGTGTCCAGAAGCGTACGGCAGTGCTTCTTCAGGGCCACGCTGCATCAGACGGAGAACAATGGTGCCGGAGCCACCTGGTGACGTCCAGGACACTGGCACCTGGAAAACAGGAGACTGTGGCATTACTCTTTAGGGTCAATACTTTTCAGTGTTTTACAGAAGAATCTCCAACAGTGAGAACACCGCCCTGAGGAGCTGTCCTCGGTGACAGAGCAGGTGAACAGCTGAAGTTCTCGAACCAGTTAGCAGAGGCCAAAACTGGCTTTGGTGGAAGAGTCCTTTGCTTTTCCCAGCCACGCTGACACTTCCAGGTCCTCTCAGGTGCGGGAGAAGAGACGACGACGCAGACAGAACGGCAAAGGTCAGTGAGAGAGTACTGTACAGTAACAGGGAGCAGAGAGCACAAGCATCACAACAAGCATGGAGTTCTGGGCATTAGAAATATGACCGCGTTATGGGTGAAGGATGAATAAGTGAGGAAGAATTGAGAACAGACTGATGAATAAAGACTCTGAAATAAACAGAATACATGAACAATATTAAATAAAAGTTCAGAAAGGTTCCAGGTCTATATCGTAGTGCTACTAAATGACTTCATTCAGAGAGAGATGTGTATACGCTCAACAGGCAGGAGAAACAAAGCTGATAAATACCACTCAAAGCTTCTAGCAAGACACCAGCTTTAACATGCCTCTGACCGTTTCCACTGGTTAAACTATGGGGTTTTAGCGCCCCCACAAGGACGAAAAGAGGAACAGCAACAGCATCTGAGCAGCAGTTCAATAAACACCAGGACGTTGACTAAGAACACAAATTTAGCACAAATCCACAGAATTACATCATCCATACTAACCTTAAACAGCTCAGAAGCGTGAAACGTGAAGAAATAAACCATGAAGATTCAGTAATGCATAGGTAAATACTTAAGCTACATTGCTAAGGAGATAGCTAGCATAGCAACAGAACTAAGCCATTCCCAAACTAAATGAACAGCAGCTTACTTTGTGTCTCAGACTCTAAATTAAAGGCACCCACAGTCACACAGCTTGAGCAGTTTCTAAAGTTCAGTCTTCCAGAGGAGCTACAGAGCTCGGTCACACCGGCTCGTTCACCCTGCACACTGCTGCAAGACCACGCTGCTGATTGAATACGTGGGACTGATAATAGGCCAGCATCTTGTGAGCGGAGTGTACGTGGAGGGTTGTAAGGTGTAAGAAGTTCCTCCAGATAATGTGGGGTCAGACCATTGAGAGATTAATATTTTAGAAGTATTTTATGATCTGTACTGAATTTAACAGCTAATTAGTGTAAGGATAAAAGAACTGGACTAATATGATCAGATTTCCTAGCTCTAGTTCGTACCCTGGCAGCAGCATTCTGAACAAGCTGGAGCTTATGAAGAGATTTACCTGGGTGGTATACATGGAGGAAAAAGAACACTTGCTACCCACAGTACAGTCTGGTGTCTGTGTGGCCAGTGCAGAATTAAATGTCCTGAATATTTAGATTCTCAGGGTTGTTTAAACCAGAGAATTTTTCAGGGATCCAAATTTATTAAAATGCGAAGTTGCCAAGTCAACTGTGAGACTGAAATGAAGAATACGGCGTCCCGTCTCTTCTAAATGTATAAGGCAAGCGGTCTAATTCATTTACTTACAGTCACCTCGGGTACAGAGTCTCAGAGTCAGTAGAGCGCCTGAATTGACTCAGAATCACTCATTGGGATGACGGCGGCCGCCTCTGTCGGTTTCTGATCCTGTCTCTGAAAACTCTGGACCCAGAGGAATATTGGGATCTCGGTGGAACCTCCAAAACTGCGGTAGTGGGATTTGCATCTCTGCGCTTAAATAATCAACTCGGTTGGAGGTTTGGAGTCACAGGTGTACTATACAGATAACGAGGTCAAACAGGTGCCATTAATACAGGTAACAAGTGGAGGACAGAAGAGCTTCAGG
Source organism: Salminus brasiliensis (assembly GCF_030463535.1). Lineage (NCBI taxonomy): Eukaryota > Metazoa > Chordata > Actinopteri > Characiformes > Bryconidae > Salminus > Salminus brasiliensis. The sequence continues at coordinate 17,162,947 of NC_132893.1, read as the reverse complement.
TCAGTGAGAGCCAGAAACCTTGACTAGTCCAGAAAAACTTACCATAATTTACAAATAAATTCTTCATAAATCCTACAATGTGATTTCCTGGATTTTTTTTATTTTTTGTTTTGTCTCTCATAGTTGAAATGAACCTATGATAAATTACAGACCTCTCATATCTTTCTAAGTAAGAGAACTTGCACAATCAGTGGCTGACTAAATACTTTTTTGCCCCACTGTATATTTAACAGCCCAAACTCAATGCAGAACTGCTTGTACTCGGAAAGATGGAAGAATTTATATAAATTCTAATAAGATTTATAAAGCAGATTTTCCAACGTTACAATTACAAACCATGACCGTCTCAGCACTGCAGAATTTGTCTGAAATACTATGAGTGACACTGATATTACTTTTTAATACAAGCAGAAAAGTGATAGAATAAATGGGTAGAATCAAGTAAATCATGTAAATCACTCACCTGCCAACTATGCAGTTCACTAACCTGACAGTGTGACTGGGAAGGGCCAGTCAGTCCTGGCCTGGCACCTTCTTGATGCTCCTGGAGAGAACGATGGACCCCAGGCGGCACAGGTGAAGTATCATCTCTGAGGTAGAGGACCAGACGCAGCCAAAAGCTCTCCCAGCTGTCCACAAAGACAGAGCAGACGGACCTGTCCCACAGCCAGCAGTGGAGCGAGAAGAGCTGAGGAAACGGCTCCCTTACTGGTCTATAAGTGGTCAGGGGGCTGAAGATGATGATCCTGATGTTTGGCTTTTCCCGAAAAGTGTCCAGAAGCGTACGGCAGTGCTTCTTCAGGACCACGCTGCATCAGGAGGAGAACAGTGTAGAACGATGGTGCCAAAGCCACCTGGCGACATCCAGGAAGCGAGCACCTGGTAAAAAGGAGAACGTGGTGTTACTCTTTAGGGTCGATACTTTGAGGGTTTTACAGAAGAATCTTCAACAGTGAGAACACCGCCCTAAGGAGTCTTCCTCTGTGCCGGAGCAGGTGAAGAGCTGAGGTCCTTGAACCAGTTAGCAGAGGTGAGAACTTGCTGTGGTGGAAGAGCCCTCTGCTTTTTCCAGCCACACAGACAGTTCCAGGCTCTCTCAGATGCGGGAGTGGAGATGACGACCCTCTGTGTCTGTGGCGCCGGTAGTGTTGGAATTAAGATGGTCACGTTAGAGGAGTCACGGGCAGCCTCCAGCCTCGTCAGCGAAGTTTGACTGCCTCTAAAACAGCAGCTGGATCGACCGTACAAGCTTGACGACCTCCTGGAGAGCTCGTACCTGAGCAGGCGGACAGAAACAGACAGAAACGCGATAACAGGGAGCAGAGAGCACAAGGATTACAACAACTGGCTCAGATGAAGACAAAGCCACAAAAGTGGTACCAAGTTCCCCATTAAAGAGTACAATAGACTTTATTACCTGAATGTGGTCAATGATCACAGTGGTGATGGTTGCAGTGTGTTACAATATTCAAACAGCATGAAATCCTTGTTCACTGTAATTATGATGTTTCACGCATCATTATGCAGTAGAGAGCATGAAAATCAAGGGTAAGATTGATAAACTGAACTGTGAAGTCTGCAGACAAGACAAATCTGCTCAGAGTAGAAACAGAACCTGATGCATGAGCAAAAGCAGTACTTGAACTAGTACATACTGACCTAGCTGCTCCTATAGATCCAGTGGGGGTGGGGAGGGCAACTCCAGACAAGCAGCTCCAGACAGGGAGCTCAGGACATGAGGGGAGAGAGAGAAAAAGATGACGATTAGAACAAGCTTTACGTTTAGTGAGAGACCTGTAGCAGAAATAGTTCGAGACACAACCACAATAATAGTGATAAAAAGCCTGTAATCAGAGCAGGACAGAACAGTGGTGAAATGTAATCAGAGCAGGACAGAACACAGAACTGGAGAGTTCTCTGAAAGCTGGTGTTAAAGAGAGAAGTTTATCATCTAGATTTAAAGACTGAGAGTGTGTCTGATTCCCGGATATTAACAGGGAGCTTGTTCCAAAGTTGGGGGCTTTGTAAAAGAACGCTCTTCCTCCTGCACTGTTTTTTCTAATACGTGGGACTGATAATAGGCCAGCATCTTGCGAGCGGAGTGTACGTGGAGGGCTGTAAGGTGTAAGAAGTTCCTCCAGATAATGTGGGGTCAAGACCATTGAGAGATTAATATTTTAGAAGTATTTTATGATCTGTACTGAATTTAACAGGTAACCAGTGTAAGGATGAAAGAATTGGACTAATATGATCAGATTTCCTAGCTCTAGTTCGTACCCTGGCAGCAGCATTCTGAACAAGCTGGAGCTTATGAAGAGATTTACCTGAACTTCCTGCAGAAACGTTCTGTGAGTGGTAAGCCTGAAACATCCACTGTTAGAATTGTGTCCCTACTGAGGGATAGGGGTACTGAAATTTAAGTGTTTCTTTGCTGCTTTGGACATCTTCGTCCTTTGAGTCCGGATCACGTCAAAAAGTCAATGGTCTAAAACAAATATGAAACTTGAAATATCAAAAGGGATCCGGGTTAAAGTAACCTCAAGGTCTAAGAATATGGCGACCCGTAATTCCTAAGACAAGCGGTCTAATTAATTTACTTAAGGTCACCTCGGGTACAGAGTCTCGGAGTCAGTAGAGCGCCTGAATTGACTCAGAATCACTCATTGGGATGACGGCGGCCGCCTCTGTCAGTTTCTGATCCTGTCTCTGAAAACTCTGGACCCAGAGGAATATTGGGATCTCGGTGGAACCTCCAAAACTGTGATAGTGGGATTTGCTTCTCTGCGCATTGTTTCAAAGTAACAAAACGTACAAGACAAGAACACCAGATTCACCATTTGACATTTTTTGACTGATGGAATTTGGCTTCCCTCTGTAACCCAGCTGTGCTGTGAACACACGTGCCTGGAGCGGTGGGCAAAAGTACGTAAAGGTCTTGCTCAAGACCTGTACTGCTACAGGGTCTGTAATGAACCACAGAGCTTTAGAGAGATTCAGCTAAATCAACATTCTGGGTTGAGGCTATGAAAGAGGAGAGGACTTCCCTCATTGAATATGACACATTTACTCTGACCCCTCTCCCAGAAGCTGAGCATGCAGTGAGGGGAAGGAGGGTCTAAGATTAAAAACTGTAGATGGAGCAGAAACGTTCTCTAGATGAAAATGGCTTTACACTGAAATCAGGAGGATAACACTGATAATCTGGGTCCATGATCATTTACCAGTTTTCCTACTCTTAGGATGGAGGCAGCAGCAGCACAATCCCTGAATATCATTAAGAGCAGTAGTATTGAATGATGGTGTAGCAAAAGAATTTATATCAATTCTAATAAGATTTTTAAAGCAGATTTTCTGAAGCTCCAGTTATAAACCATGTGGAGGACAGACAGTCTCCATACTGCAGGGTTAGTCTGAGACACTATGAGGGACACTGATTTATTACTGTTTAAAACAAGCAGAGAAATGACAGAATAAATGATGATTAAATCCAGTAAATCATGTAAATCACTCACCTGCCCACTGTCCAGCTCACTGACCTGAACGCCGGTCGGAGGGCCGGTCGCTCGACGCTCTGTGAAGAATCACAGCTCGAGCTTCTAAAGCAGAACCGCGTCCAAACACGCGCGCAAACATACCGGAGATCACGTGAACGCCGGAAGTGACGCTTCGTTACGCAATCACGTTTCAAGGCGCGTCGGTTCCCCGGTCCCGCTGCAGACCCGAGCAACGAGCTAGCAGTGTGAAGCTAGCAACACTTGGACAGAGTAGCGAACGAAATCCTGTCAAAATAAAAGTCCCTCCTAAACCTGAATACAAATATTTCTGACTCTCTAAACTGAAAATGATAAACTAGTTTAAGAAAACAGTGTTTACAACTATTTAAAAGATTATTAAAAGTAACTCTAATTAATAACTGTAAATAATAACAGATATAAAGGAAAATTGCTTCTATACTGAGTGTTGCTGGGAATAGTTTTTCTTTCTCTGGCATTTTATTAATATAATCTTAATCAGGAAACATAAATCTTTAATAAAAGTGGCATTATGAAGGAAAATATACAGCTTTAGACACTGGCACCATGTTTATCCCGCAATGACAAAGTGAAAACAGAGTTTTCTAATAAATTTCTGCAAAACTAAAATGTTGCAGTGACATAAGTATTCAGACCCTTTACTTAGTACTTAGGTGAAGCACCTTTGGCAGTGATTACAGCCTCCAGTCTTCTTGGGTATGATGCCGCAAGGTTTGCTCACCTGGATTTGGGGATTTTCGGCCTTTCTTCTCTGCAGATCCTCTCCGTAAGGTTGGATGAGGGCGTCGGTGGACAGCTATTCTCAGGGCTCTTCAAAGATTTTAATAGGGTGTAAAGCAGGGCTCTAGTTGTCCACTCAGGAGCATTCACAGAGTCGTCTCTAAGCCACTCCTGTGTTGTGTTGAGTCACTGTCTCGTTGGAAGGTGATCCTTTGCCCCGTCTGAGGTCCTGAGTGCTCTGGACCAGGTTTCCTTTAAGAATATATCTGTACTCCATTCAGCTTTCCCTCAACCCTGACCCAGTCTCCCTGTCCCAGACCCTGAAAAATACCCCCACAGCCTGAAGCTTCACTGAAAGAATGGTGTTGGGCAGGTGAGGAGCAGGAACTGGTTTCCACCAGACATGACTCTTAGAACTGAGGCCAAAAAGTTCAATCCTGGTTGCATCAGACCAGAGAACCTTGTTTCTTATAGTCTGAGGGTCCTTTAGGGGCTCTCCTGTATCTGACCACTCTGCCATAAAGCCCAGATTGGTGGAGAGCTGCAGTGATGGTTGCGCTTCTGGACGTTTCTGTAAACTGGATCTTTTTGAACCAGAGTGACCGTTTGGGTTCTTGGTCACCTCTCTTACCAAGGCCCTTCTCCCCTGATTACTTAGTTTGGTGGGAGGTCAGCGCTAGGAAGAGTGCTGCTTATTCCAGACTCCTTCATTTAAGAGTTGTGTGATAATTATTCAAGCTTATTTAACTTGAAATATCTAATCTACTGAGAATGAGGCCACAGTGTGGGAGTTCACTTCATTTGACAGTAATGGACCCAAAAGAGGAAAAGACAGACACAGATCAGATTTCATTTGAAGGATTAACTAAAAATATTTTATGTACACAAATAAAATATTCACCAAATAACTCCTCACATTCTTTCAATCTTTTTTAAACAAGGACAGAAGTGTTCATGTTGAGCCTCCTCTCGTTGAGCTCTGGCAGCTTCCTCTCTCAGAAACTCCAGCACCTCCGCAGAGTCAGTACGCCTTCTCCTTTTAGCTGCTGGACTTCCTGAGGGGGGACAGGAGGCACTCCTGCTGGTGGAGGGGACTGACTGGCTCACAGGGTCGGACTTGGCACAGGAGGGCGCGTCATCTTCCCCTTTGTAGGCCCCCTCTGTGTCTGAGCCTTTACTGGTTGAGGCCACTGAAGGTTTGCCTCCCAGGATGACATGCGCTGCCCCAAACCAGCGCCATGTGGCTGCTGTGGCCTCACCCTGCTCAGTGTCCATCCCTGTAGGGGGACGTCTTAGCTCCTAAAAGACATACATGTGATGGTACAGTGTTGTCCCTATTAGCTGCCTTATGAGGGGTTCAGTGTCCTCATCTGTCCCCAAGTAAAAATATATATAATGAGAACAGCTTGTTAGAAATAGGGTGATTAATAAAGCTGAACTGAACAGACAGTGCTTGCGGTTGTTCACTGAATAAAGATCATTTCAGCTCAGTTCCAGTAAATAAGCCAGGTGTAGAGAAGCAGGGGAGCGGGTTCGTCTCTCTAAACTCTACATTTCTAGGACTGCTTTACTGCTCATTGGATCAGATCAGTAATATTAGTGAATCTGAGCGTTTAGGACTTGTGTACTGCTTCCTCTATTTGCCGTGGTCTCTGGGAGCACTCAGTGATCTCACTCCTAAATCTTTAACACCTCTTCCTGGGTGGGATCCTCTCATGTCTCCCCCGCTGGAAGCCGCTTCTTTCGTCTCCTCCGGTTTTTGGACAGGCGGCATGATGGAGCCACAAACCCAGTTTCCGGGTCCCGGAGGAGAGGAGGAGGATCAGTAGGAAAAAGCAGTAAATTTGGGGGTTTCTGGAAGCAGCCCGAGGCTTTTTAACACAGTTAAGGTCAAAGTGCTTCTCAGCTCCTCAGCTCTACTGCGCCACCTGCTGTTCTAATAAAACACTACACCTCCATCGCCTGATTCACTTGTGTTCAGCAGCTTCGTCCAGACTGAGACGGGAGCTCCATACAGTGATGTCTGCCTGTGTTTCTTCTCTTCACTGAATGTCATTTTATCTCCATTTAACTGCATGTATTTGATCTGAGTGTGTAACTGCTTTGTTCTCCTCGTAAATAAAAATAGTCACGTTTGATAATATTTGATGATGTGAAAAATCCCCCTGTTTAATCTGCATGTAGACTGAACATCTGCTGAACACAGAAATAAACAGAAACACTTCAGTGTTTTATTAGAGCTCATTTCACATCGTCTCCAGTTAAAACCCTCCAATACGGAGGAGCTTTATCAAGCACTTTTATTCTCTTTAGTCGGTTTGGAAACAACACCTGACCTTCAGAGAGAAACTGCTGCATGTTTTGTTGTGTTTTTAAATGAAAGTCCAGCAGATTCACACAGTTTCCACATTTCTATTTCATTTCAGTTCATATTTCAGTTCATATTCAGCTCGTTGCTCCCGGGAAAGTGACGCGCCTTGAACGTCATTACGTTCAGTGACGTGCGAAGCGTCACTTCGGGCGATCACGTGATCTCCGGTATTTTGAGCGAGACTCTGAACCGCTGTTTGGATTCGGTTCTTCTTTAGAAGCTCGACTCGTAACAACCTGATTAAATCAACATTAGCGCTTCGTGTTTCCCGCATTAAGTTTGGGCTGTTAAATGTAGGATCTCTAGAAGCTAAAGCAGTCCCTGTCACTGAGATTATTACTGAAAACCTCCTCAGTTCACTGTGTCTTTGTGAAACGGGGGTTAAACCTAATGAATCATTGCTTTGAAAGAATCGACTCCCCCAGGCTTGAACTCCTGCAGTTCTCCTCGCAGGTCTGGTCACAGCAGTGGAGTAGCCTCGGTCTCTGATCCAGTTCTGGACATAAACCCAAAACTCAGGTTCTGAAGTGAAATCGTTTCTAGTGCTGAGTCTGAAAGTGGCAGACTCTTCCCCGGCTTCTAAAAAGCAGCTCTCTCTTCTGTTTATTACAGTCTGTCGTCCTCCTGGACTTTATACACATTCACTGAGTGAATTTGCTGACTTCTTATCAGAGGGAGCTTTCTCCACTGATAAGACTTTAAATGTTGGAGATTTCAATATTCACTTGGAGACTCAGGACCCCTCAGAACTGGTTTAATCAATCTTAGATGTCCAACTCCGAGATGCAACCATACACACCTAGTTCTGACCCTGGGTATTGAGACAGTCAGCATAGTCAGCATCTCTCAGCCTGACTCCATCTCTGACCACTACCTAACCATGTAGTCTTAAACCAGGAGATCCCCCTGCAGCCTCGCTTTATGAGCAAGCGTACCATAGCAACCTCTACAGCTACTGTCTTTATTAATAACCCTCCAGATTTAACCATCTCCTGCCCATCTCCTCCTCTAGATCCTGAGCATGAAACAGATGATCTGCTGTCTGTGCTCCGCTCTAATCTTGACCATGTTGCATTAATTAGGAAAAGGTCAGTGTCTTGGTATGATGACTGTCTGCGTCCTCTAAAACAGAGAACTCGTATTTACTCTTTATTTGCTGCAGCTGGGCAACATAATCTGTAAACATGGCATTGACTTGACTTTCATTGACACCCAGCTCTACTTATCCACCTTAATAAAATATCAGACTGTCTGAAAGACAGAGAGAGGTCTTACTTATTGATCCAAACATGCAAATATTGCTGTAGATTTAGACGGATTCTCAGTCTTACCCAGTAGCACTGTAAAAAGCCTAGGAGCTGTTTCTGACTCTGTCCTCTCGTTTGATGCACACATCTGTTACATGGTTAAAACTGCCTTCTTCCACCTACGTAATATTGCTAAACTGGGTAATGTACTCTCCTTACATCACGCAGAGAAGCTGGTGCAGCATTCATAACTTCTAGATTGGATGACTGTAAAGCTCTTCTGGTTGGAAGTTCATGTAAACCATTAAAAAAAAAGCTCCAACTAGTTCAGAACGCAGCTGCTCGAGAGCTCACTAGCACACTAATCTACTTCCTTTACAGGCCGGACATCAGTCTGATCTGACCTCTCCTGTAACCTTTTCCTGTGCTCCTCCTAACCCTCTGTGTTTTCCCTCCTTTCTGTTTTCTGTCTCTTTCACATGTACTGAGAAGCCCGGGGCCAACTGCTCCATCCTGGTACCGCCTGACCTGACCTGGCTCTCCACTGCCCTCCTGCCCGCTGTCCTGCTCTGGAGCCTCACATTGACTCATCCTCACCTCCCTGCATGACTCTGCTTCTGACTGTTTACCTGCATGGACTTTATCTCTCTCACTCACATTCTCATCTTGTTTGTCTTGATGCAAAATTGACCTTTTTGTTTTGTTATTGTTTTGATTCCTGTTTTGATTTTTATTATGATCCAGTGTCGACTGGAGGAGGATGGGTTCCCCCTTTCAGTCTTGGTTCCTCATCAGAGAGCATCAGCCATGATATCTGTGTGTGTTTTCTGTTCTGTACCACAGTGGGAAAGACGTGAGCAGGATTGTGCTTTCCAGGTTAAACTGATGAACTTCTACAAAAGCAGACATTCAGAGCTGTGGGAACGTCAGTGTAAATGGACTTGGTCTAAAATGAAGATCCCGATCCTGCTTCTGGACTCTCAGCACTGCACATTTTAACCTGACCAGCAAACTGATGGACAGGGACTGCTGGCATGTTTCAGGGCTTGTGAATGATAATTGTCGGCTCTTCACACCCAGTTTCTGAAAGTTTCACTTGTATCTTTTTCCTCCTGAACCTTTTATTTAAGAAAGGACCGACCAAAGGTAGCAGGGTAGGAGGCTGTGGATCATTGAGGCTGGTAAGAGATGCTCATTTAGGTTCATTAGAAAACTCCTTCTACATTAAACAGCATTAATTACTGCTTTAGTTTATCACCTCAACATATAACTTAAAGCCCACTGACAGCCGTAGATTAGCTACAACTGCTTTCTGAAACCTGGGCTGATTTATTTACAACATTAAAAGTGAACTTCTGACCCCGTTCATCACACCGTTTATAATATAGTGAAGTTGAGGTCTAGAGCTTTGGGGAGAGAAATAAAGGAACCAGCACAACAGATCTGATCCTCAAGTGAAATCTTTTATTATTTTCAACACAAACAAACAACGGTCAACATCATAAAACTTCAGCGTGAGAGAAGACCAAAATAAACAGAACCGCACATCCCATCTTACTAAATAACCTAGAAAAAGAAAAACACTAAACACAGCGGTCTTACCTCCTCCCTCATAACACAGCAGAAAAGACAAATAATAATAATAAACAAATAAATGACCCTCACCCCGACACTGATATGACCAGAGCTAGACTACTGACCATCACCATATTTATAGGAAAATAACACAATTACCAGCTGGATCAACGTCACCGGCAGAGAGAGGGAGAGAGAGAGAGAGAGAGAGAGAGAGAGAGAGAGAGAGAGAGAGAGAGAGAGAGAGAGAGAGAGGGAGAGAGAGAGGGAGAGAGAGAGAGAGAGAGGGAGAGGGAGAGGGAGAGAGAGAGGGAGAGGGAGAGAGAGGAGAAACAAGACACAAACTGGTCACCAGATGGCAGCACTAACTGTTTCAGCCATACAAAACTTGATGAAACAGATCTTGAAGGAATCTTGAACTTGGGGGTTCATCACCACAATGAGTCTAAACGAGCTCAAACGCTGTGTGATGTGAATCAGTGCAGGACAGCTAATCATTTCTGAAAGATTGAGAATCTTGGTAATGAGCATGGGCGAGCTCTCTAGCTAGAACCTCCCTCCCTGTTGTTTTTTGGTGTTGTGTTATTTTGTGTTGTGGTGTGTTTTGGTGTTGTGTTGTGTTGTGGTGTGGTGTGTTTTGGTGTTGTGTTGTGTTGTGGTGTGTTTTGGTGTTGTGGTGTGTTTTGGTGTGTTGTGTGTCCTCACAGTGCTGCCGGGCTTCTCCAGGTGAGAAAGAGCTCTGTGTAGAAGACAGATGACAGCATCATCCACCTTGACACCAGACTGGTAGGCACTGAAGAGAGTCCATGGATGGGCTCACCAGAGGGCGGATGTGGTTAAAAGACCAGCCTCTCCAGTGATTTCATCAGATGAGAAGCCAGTACCACCGGCCTGAAGCTGTTGGGTCCTTTGGGTGCTGTGTTTTATGCACAGGTACCACACAAGATGAGGGAAGAACGGCCTTTGTAGCGTCTCCTCAGGGCGCAACAAAGAGCTGAGGACCTCGCAGCATTTAGTAGATGTGAAAACTGGCTGTGGTGGTGGAGGAGCCCTCTGCTTTTCCAGGTCCTCTCCAGTGCGGGAGTGGAGATGATAACCCTCTGTGTCCGCTACGTTGGTAGGGCTGGATTTAAGATGGCCAGCGTTAGAGGAGTCTCCAGACTCGTCTTCCGTTGGTGGAGTCTGGACTGCCTCTACAACAATAGCAGTAAAGCTTGATGACCTCCTTGCAGAGCGCCTGGAGATCTCACTCCTCCGCGGTCACCAAGTACCTCCAGAGTAAACACAGAGCAACGCAAACGACGATCAGTGAGACAGTACTGTACAATAACACAGGGAGCAGAGAGCACAAGCATCACAACAACAGTCTCAGATGAAGACAGAGCTGATACAGGAGAGAATAAGACACACTCCTGAACTGATTCTTTTTTTAGACAAAAACGATCCTTCCTTTAGTGAGTACTTGTGAGTATCAGACAATATTAATATCTGATCATCAGACTGCTGCAAAACAATTCCATCATTTGATGATGAAGATATGTCAAGTCTGAAATATCCACATCGTACACATCCTCATTTTTCTTACACTGCTGTTGTGATGTTGTGGAAACCATCTGAAGCACTACTGCATTTCCTGACATAGCTGTTTCTAGCCACCTGATCTGAGAATGAATTCACAGCAGGGCTTTTCTCAGAGGGCTATTCACCAGTGAAGATTCACATGCAACCATGGTTTCATTTTCCAAAAGGGAATTGATCATTGTGGATAACCCTTCTTCTGCTTCCTGGGACATGGGACATTGAGCATGATGAGGCCCATCAGCTGTTTTGCTTGCAGCACTTTAACCAGAGATGCCCCCTTTATTGACCCAATATCATTCATTCTGAGACCAGAAATGTTTTGGAATATCAACAAAAACTGGTAAGTCATTAGTTTCAGTCTCATTATTCTCACTTGGCTACAAACTAAATTTGGATCCCTGAAAAATTCTCTGCTTTAAACAACACTGAGAATCAAAATATTCCAAGACAATATCTTAGTTGTCTTCACTGGGATCCAGATTTGTTTTCAATTGGAAAATTCTGTGAGACTGAAATTATTTTAAGGCTTTGGACATCTTCGTCCTTTCAGTCCGGATCACTGCAAAAGGTCAGTGGTAGAAAAACACATTTGAAAATTAAAATATCAAAAGGGATCCGGGTTAAAGTAACCTGAAGGTCTAAGAATACGGCGTCTCGTCTCCTCCCGTTTATTCTAAATTCGTAAGGCAAGCGGTCTAATTAATTTACTTAGTCACCTCGGGTACAGAGTGTCGGAGTCAGTAGAGCGCCTGAATTGACTCAGAATCACTCATTGGGATGACGGCGGCCGCCTCTGTCCGTTTCTGATCCTGTCTCTGAAAACTCTGGACCCAGAGGAATATTGGGATCTTGCTGGAACTTAAATAGACAATATGGACTCTGAGAATTAATTGGCTGGTTAGCACCCAGTCTGAAATCTATTTCACCATTTAAAATTCTGCAGTCATTTACATTTACTCTCTTACCCTTTGTGTTTCTTTGGACACTTGTATGAGCTTTTATAACTTCATATTCAGAAATTACCTGTATTTTTACAGTTAGAGATTTAAGTTCATCATAAATACAGAAACACTCAGCTTCCAGGAGACTCTGTGTGAACTGATTTTATGACCCCCACCAATGTAATAAACAGACCTACACCCTTGATTTAGTTTCACAGAGAGAGCATCTTAAAGAAGTTACAGGTCTGTGAGAGCCAGAAATCTTGTTTGTGGGTGACCAAATACTTATTTTCCACCATAATTTACAAATACATTCTTTAAAAATCCTACAATGTGATTTCCTGTTTTTTTTTTTAATGAAAATTACAGACCTCTCTCATCTTTCTAAGTAAGAGAACTTGCAATCAGTGGCTGACTGAATACTTTTTTGCCACACTGTATATTTAACAGCCCAAACACAATGCAGAACTGCTTGTACTGAGGATCTGGGTTAAGGATAATTTACCAGTTTTCCTACACTTAGGATGGCAGCAGCAGCACAATCCCTGAATATCGTGAAGAGCAGTAGTATTAAATGATGGTGTAGTAAAATAATTTATATCAATTCTAATAAGATTTTTAAAGCAAATTTTCTGAAGCTCTAATTATAAACCATGTGAAGGACAGAATCTCCATACTGCAGGGTTAGTCTGAGACACTATGAGGGACACTGATTTATTACTTTCCCCACTATCCAGCTGCCTAATCTAGGGTCCTGTCTTTTTCCGAGTGGTGTCCAGAAGTGTGTGGCAGTGCTCCTTAAGGGCCTCACTGCATCGGGTAGAGAAAAGTGGAGAAAGTTGGCAATGTCCAGGACTCCTGGAGGAAGAAAAAAAAAAAAAAAACATTTTAAGGAAAAAGGTGAAGTTGAAGAACTGATAACCTCACGCCAGTACATTTAGATGAAAAGCAGCTGTGGTGGTGGAGGAGCCCTCTGCTTTTCCAGGCCACGACGACGGCCCCAGGCCCTCTCTGGTGCAGGAGTGGAGACAACAACCCTCTGTGTCCGCCATGCCGGTAGTGCTGGATTTAAGATGACCATCGTTGGAGGAGTCACGAACAGACTCCAGCCTCGTCTTCCGTTGGAGTTTGGACTGCCTCTACAGCAGCAGCAGTCAAGCTTGATGATCTCCTTGCAGAGCATCTGGAGATCTCGCTCCTCCGCGGTCACCAAGTTACTCCAGAGTAAACACAGACAAACGCAAACAACGGTCAGCGAGACAGAGTACCGTACAGTAACACAGGGAGCAGAGAGCACAAGCATCACAACAACTGTCTCAGATAAAGACGACAGCTGATATTAAAGACTATAAAGTAGGCCCTCAACTGTTCGTGTCAAATCAGTTTTAAAAGCAGATAGAATAGGATAGAATTACTGCGTTTATATGTAAATTATTTTAGGCATTCAACATGGTCACAGGTAGACACAGGACATTGAGCATGGTAAGGCCCATCAGCAGTTTTGCTTGCTGGGGGGGGATAAATATATCTCTATCTATAGCGGATACCTTTATACTTAATAAAGCGCTACTAATCAAAACTGTAACTATGTATTAATGTCACGTGTATAGTCTAAACTCTTTGGGTATTATAAACCCCCTTGTCTTAGAACCCTCAAAATGTCTAATTTGAATAGCCCTGAAAAACATTTATTTCCAAAACCTTGCTTCAGAATCTTTCAATTTTCTAAAAAATAAGTGGAGATCCCTTTACAAAATTCCCTAGGTTGAACAGTAATGAATAATTAAATGTCCTAAAAACTTCATTTGTAATAAATTTGGATCCCTGAAAATAAAACTATTTCAAGACAATATCTTAGAATCTTTCTAGAATCTTAGAATTTAAAACAAATCTGGATCCTGAGAAATTCCCAGTTCAGACCACTGTGAGACTGAAATGAGGAATATTGGGATCTCTGTGGAACCTCCAAAACTGTGGTAGTGGGATTTACTTCTCCGTGCTTAAAGAATCAACTCGATCAGTCAGTCTTAGGAATGTAGAGAAACACTTTAATCCTGCAGTAAACGTAACGCCGGAGGAAGACTTCAGGACTGCGTCTGAAAAACCTTGCTGTACAGTCAGTTACACTGAAATCTTGTTCAAAAGGGGCTGGCTAAGACTGCTTAGATTACTTAAAGGGAAAGAGGAAAAACCCTCCTACTTAAAATTGGGTGCAGTGGTAAATTTAATACTACTTGGCAACCTGTCTTGACTTAAATAGACAATATGGACTGAGGATTAATTGGCTGGTTAGCTCCCAGTCTGAAATCTATTTCACTATTTAAAATTCAGAAAGCAGATTTTCCGATGTTATAATTACAAACCATGACAGTCTCAATATTGCAGGATTCATCTGAAATACTATGAGCGACACTGATCTATTACTTTTTAATACAAGCAGAAAAGTGACAGAATAAATGTGTGGAATCAAGTAAATCACTCACCTGCCAACTATGCAGTTCTCCAACCTGACAGTGTGACTGGGAAGGGTCAGTCAGTCCTGGCCCGGCACCTTCTTGATGTTTCTGGAGAGAACAACGGACCCCATGCGGCTCAGGTGAAGCGTATCTCTGTGTTGGAGGACCGGACACAGTTAAAAGCTCTGCCAGTTCTCTACGAACTCAGCGCAGACGGACCTGTCCCGCAGCCAGTAGTGGAGCGAAAGGAGCTGAGGAAATGGCTCTCTCTCACTCGTCTGTAAGTGGGCAGGGAGCCAAAGACTATGACCCTGATGTCTGGCTTTTTCTGAACAGTGTCCAGAAGCGTACGGCAGTGCTTCTTCAGGGCCACGCTGCATCAGACGGAGAACAATGGTGCCAGAGCCACCTGGTGACGTCCAGGACACTGGCACCTGGAAAACAGGAGACTGTGGCATTACTCTTTAGGGTAGATACTTTTCAGTGTTTTACAGAAGAATCTCCAACAGTGAGAACACCGCCCTGAGGAGCTGTCCTCGGTGACAGAGCAGGTGAACAGCTGAAGTTCTCGAACCAGTTAGCAGAGGCCAAAACTGGCTTTGGTGGAAGAGTCCTCTGCTTTTCCCAGCCACGCTGACACTTCCAGGTCCTCTCAGGTGCGGGAGAAGAGACGACGACGACGCAGACAGAAACGCAAAGGTCAGTGAGAGAGTACTGTACAGTAACAGGGAGCAGAGAGCACAAGCATCACAACAAGCATGGAGTTCTGGGCATTAGAAATATGACAGCGTTATGGGTGAAGGATGAATAAGTGAGGAAGAATTGAGAACAGACTGATGAATAAAGACTCAAAGCTGATAATTACCACTCAAAGCTTCTAGCAAGACACCAGCTTTAACATGCCTCTGACCGTTTCCACCGGTTAAACTATGGGGTTTTAGCGCCCCCACAAGGACGAAAAGAGGAACAGCAACAGCATCTGAGCAGCAGTTCAATAAACACCAGGACCTTGACTAAGAACACAAATTTAGCACAAATCCACAGAATTACATCATCCATACTAACCTTAAACAGCTCAGAAGCGTGAAACGTGAAGAAATAACAGAAACCATGAAGATTCAGTAATGCATAGGTAAATACTTAAGCTACATTGCTAAGGAGATAGCTAGCATAGCAACAGAACTAAGCCATTCCCAAACTAAATGAACAGCAGCTTACTTTGTGTCTCAGACTCTAAATTAAAGGCACCCACAGTCACACAGCTTGAGCAGTTTCTAAAGTTCAGTCTTCCAGAGGAGCTACAGAGCTCGGTCACACCGGCTCGTTCACCCTGCACACTGCTGCAAGACCACGCTGCTGATTGAATACGTGGGACTGATAATAGGCCAGCATCTTGTGAGCGGAGTGTACGTGGAGGGTTGTAAGGTGTAAGAAGTTCCTCCAGATAATGTGGGGTCAGACCATTGAGAGATTAATATTTTAGAAGTATTTTATGATCTGTACTGAATTTAACAGCTAATTAGTGTAAGGATAAAAGAACTGGACTAATATGATCAGATTTCCTAGCTCTAGTTCGTACCCTGGCAGCAGCATTCTGAACAAGCTGGAGCTTATGAAGAGATTTACCTGGGTGGTATACATGGAGGAAAAAGAACACTTGCTACCCACATTACAGTCTGGTGTCTGTGTGGCCAGTGCGGAATTAAATGTCCTGAATATTTAGATTCTCAGGGTTGTTTAAACCAGAGAATTTTTCAGGGATCCAAATTTATTAAAATTCGAAGTTGCCAAGTCAACTGTGAGACTGAAATGAAGAATACGGCGTCCCGTCTCTTCTAAACGTATAAGGCAAGCGGTCTAATTCATTTACTTACAGTCACCTCGGCTACAGAGTCTCAGAGTCAGTAGAGCGCCTGAATTGACTCAGAATCACTCATTGGGATGACGGCGGCCGCCTCTGTCGGTTTCTGATCCTGTCTCTGAAAACTCTGGACCCAGAGGAATATTGGGATCTTGGTGGAACCTCCAAAACTGCGGTAGTGGGATTGATCTGCGCTTAAATAATCAACTCGGTTGGAGGTTTGGAGTCACAGGTGTACTATACAGATAACGAGGTCAAACAGGTGCCATTAATACAGGTAACAAGTGGAGGACAGAAGAGCTTCAGGTCAGTGAGAGCCAGAAACCTTGACTAGTCCAGAAAAACTTACCATAATTTACAAATAAATTTTTCATAAATCCTACAATGTGATTTCCTGGATTTTTTTTATTTTTTGTTTTGTCTCTCATAGTTGAAATGAACCTATGATAAATTACAGACCTCTCATATCTTTCTAAGTAAGAGAACTTGCACAATCAGTGGCTGACTAAATACTTTTTTGCCCCACTGTATATTTAACAGCCCAAACTCAATGCAGAACTGCTTGTACTCGGAAAGATGGAAGAATTTATATAAATTCTAATAAGATTTATAAAGCAGATTTTCCAACGTTACAATTACAAACCATGACCGTCTCAGCACTGCAGAATTTGTCTGAAATACTATGAGTGACACTGATATTACTTTTTAATACAAGCAGAAAAGTGATAGAATAAATGGGTAGAATCAAGTAAATCATGTAAATCACTCACCTGCCAACTATGCAGTTCACTAACCTGACAGTGTGACTGGGAAGGGCCAGTCAGTCCTGGCCTGGCACCTTCTTGATGCTCCTGGAGAGAACGATGGACCCCAGGCGGCACAGGTGAAGTATCATCTCTGAGGTAGAGGACCAGACGCAGCCAAAAGCTCTCCCAGCTGTCCACAAAGACAGAGCAGACGGACCTGTCCCACAGCCAGCAGTGGAGCGAGAAGAGCTGAGGAAACGGCTCCCTTACTGGTCTATAAGTGGTCAGGGGGCTGAAGATGATGATCCTGATGTCTGGCTTTTCCCGAAAAGTGTCCAGAAGCGTACGGCAGTGCTTCTTCAGGACCACGCTGCATCAGGAGGAGAACAGTGTAGAACGATGGTGCCAAAGCCACCTGGCGACATCCAGGAAGCGAGCACCTGGTAAAAAGGAGAACGTGGTGTTACTCTTTAGGGTCAATACTTTGAGGGTTTTACAGAAGAATCTTCAACAGTGAGAACACCGCCCTGAGGAGTCTTCCTCTGTGCCGGAGCAGGTGAAGAGCTGAGGTCCTTGAACCAGTTAGCAGAGGTGAGAACTTGCTGTGGTGGAAGAGCCCTCTGCTTTTTCCAGCCACACAGACAGTTCCAGGCTCTCTCAGATGCGGGAGTGGAGATGACGACCCTCTGTGTCTGTGGCGCCGGTAGTGTTGGAATTAAGATGGTCACGTTAGAGGAGTCACGGGCAGCCTCCAGCCTCTAAAACAGCAGCTGGATCGACCGTACAAGCTTGACGACCTCCTGGAGAGCTCGTACCTGAGCGGGCGGACAGAAACAGACAGAAACGCGATAACAGGGAGCAGAGAGCACAAGGATTACAATAACTGGCTCAGATAAAGACAAAGCCACAAAAGTGGTACCAAGTTACCCATTAAAGAGTACAATAGACTTTATTACCTGAATGTGGTCAATGATCACAGTGGTGATGGTTGCAGTGTGTTACAATATTCAAACAGCATGAAATCCTTGTTCACTGTAATTATGATGTTTCACGCATCATTATGCAGTAGAGAGCATGAAAATCAAGGGTAAGATTGATAAACTGAACTGTGAAGTCTGCAGACAAGACAAATCTGCTCAGAGTAGAAACAGAACCTGATGCTCGAGCAAAAGCAGTACTTGAACTAGTACATACTGACCTAGCTGCTCCTATAGATCCAGTGGGGGTGGGGAGGGAAACTCCAGACAAGCAGCTCCAGACAGGGAGCTCAGGACATGAGGGGAGAGAGAGAAAAAGATGACGATTAGAACAAGCTTTACGTTTAGTGAGAGACCTGTAGCAGAAATAGTTACAAACACAACCACAATAATAGTGATAAAAAGCCTGTAATCAGAGCAGGACAGAACAGTGGTGAAATGTAATCAGAGCAGGACAGAACACAGAACTGGAGAGTTCTCTGAAAGCTGGTGTTAAAGAGAGAAGTTTATCATCTAGATTTAAAGACTGAGAGTGTGTCTGATTCCCGGATATTAACAGGGAGCTTGTTCCAAAGGTGGGGGCTTTGTAAAAGAACGCTCTTCCTCCTGCACTGTTTTTTCTAATACGTGGGACTGATAATAGGCCAGCATCTTGCGAGCGGAGTGTACGTGGAGGGCTGTAAGGTGTAAGAAGTTCCTCCAGATAATGTGGGGTCAAGACCATTGAGAGATTAATATTTTAGAAGTATTTTATGATCTGTACTGAATTTAACAGGTAATCAGTGTAAGGATGAAAGAATTGGACTAATATGATCAAATTTCCTAGCTCAAGTTCGTACCCTGGCAGCAGCATTCTGAACAAGCTGGAGCTTATGAAGAGATTTACCTGAACTTCCTGCAGAAATGTTCTGTGAGCGGTAAGCCTGAAACATCCACTGTTAGAATTGTGTCCCTACTGACGGATAGGGGTACTGAAATTTAAGTGTTTCTTTGCTGCTTTGGACATCTTCGTCCTTTGAGTCCGGATCACGTCAAAAAGTCAATGGTCTAAAACAAATATGAAACTTAAAATATCAAAAGGGATCCGGGTTAAAGTAACCTCAAGGTCTAAGAATATGGCGACCCGTAATTCCTAAGACAAGCGGTCTAATTCATTTACTTAAGGTCACCTCGGGTACAGAGTCTCGGAGTCAGTAGAGCGCCTGAATTGACTCAGAATCACTCATTGGGATGACGGCGGCCGCCTCTGTCGGTTTCTGATCCTGTCTCTGAAAACTCTGGACCCAGAGGAATATTGGGATCTCGGTGGAACCTCCAAAACTGTGATAGTGGGATTTGCTTCTCTGCGCATTGTTTCAAAGTAACAAAACGTACAAGACAAGAACACCAGATTCACCATTTGACATTTTTTGACTGATGGAATTTGGCTTCCCTCTGTAACCCAGCTGTGCTGTGAACACACGTGCCTGGAGCGGTGGGCAAAAGTACGTAAAGGTCTCGCTCAAGACCTGTACTGCTACAGGGTCTGTAATGAACCACAGAGCTTTAGAGAGATTCAGCTAAATCAACATTCTGGGTTGAGGCTACGAAAGAGGAGAGGACTTCCCTCATTGAATATGACACATTTACTCTGACCCCTCTCCCAGAAGCTGAGCATGCAGTGAGGGGAAGGAGGGTCTAAGATTAAAAACTGTAGATGGAGCAGAAACGTTCTCTAGATGAAAATGGCTTTACACTGAAATCAGGAGGATAACACTGATAATCTGGGTCCATGATCATTTACCAGTTTTCCTACTCTTAGGATGGAGGCAGCAGCAGCACAATCCCTGAATATCATTAAGAGCAGTAGTATTGAATGATGGTGTAGCAAAAGAATTTATATCAATTCTAATAAGATTTTTAAAGCAGATTTTCTGAAGCTCCAGTTATAAACCATGTGGAGGACAGACAGCCTCCATACTGCAGGGTTAGTCTGAGACACTATGAGGGACACTGATTTATTACTGTTTAAAACAAGCAGAGAAATGACAGAATAAATGATGATTAAATCCAGTAAATCATGTAAATCACTCACCTGCCCACTGTCCAGCTCACTAACCTGAACGCCGGTCGGAGGGCCGGTCGCTCGACGCTCTGTGAAGAATCACAGCTCGAGCTTCTAAAGCAGAACCGCGTCCAAACACGCGCGCAAACATACCGGAGATCACGTGAACGCCGGAAGTGACGCTTCGTTACGCAATCACGTTTCAAGGCGCGTCGGTTCCCCGGTCCCGCTGCAGACCCGAGCAACGAGCTAGCAGTGTGAAGCTAGCAACACTTGGACAGAGTAGCGAACGAAATCCTGTCAAAATAAAAGTCCCTCCTAAACCTGAATACAAATATTTCTGACTCTCTAAACTGAAAATGATAAACTAGTTTAAGAAAACAGTGTTTACAACTATTTAAAAGATTATTAAAAGTAACTCTAATTAATAACTGTAAATAATAACAGATATAAAGGAAAATTGCTTCTATACTGAGTGTTGCTGGGAATAGTTTTTCTTTCTCTGGCATTTTATTAATATAATCTTAATCAGGAAACATAAATCTTTAATAAAAGTGGCATTATGAAGGAAAATATACAGCTTTAGACACTGGCACCATGTTTATCCCGCAATGACAAAGTGAAAACAGAGTTTTCTAATAAATTTCTGCAAAACTAAAATGTTGCAGTGACATAAGTATTCAGACCCTTTACTTAGTACTTAGGTGAAGCACCTTTGGCAGTGATCACAGCCTCCAGTCTTCTTGGGTATGATGCCGCAAGGTTTGCTCACCTGGATTTGGGGATTTTCGGCCTTTCTTCTCTGCAGATCCTCTCCGTAAGGTTGGATGAGGGCGTCGGTGGACAGCTATTCTCAGGGCTCTTCAAAGATTTTAATAAGGTGTAAAGCAGGGCTCTAGTTGTCCACTCAGGAGCATTCACAGGGTCGTCTCTAAGCCACTCCTGTGTTGTGTTGAGTCACTGTCTCGTTGGAAGGTGATCCTTTGCCCCGTCTGAGGTCCTGAGTGCTCTGGACCAGGTTTCCTTTAAGAATATATCTGTACTCCATTCAGCTTTCCCTCAACCCTGACCCAGTCTCCCTGTCCCAGACCCTGAAAAATACCCCCACAGCCTGAAGCTTCACTGAAAGAATGGTGTTGGGCAGGTGAGGAGCAGGAACTGGTTTCCACCAGACATGACTCTTAGAACTGAGGCCAAAAAGTTCAATCCTGGTTGCATCAGACCAGAGAACCTTGTTTCTTATAGTCTGAGGGTCCTTTAGGGGCTCTCCTGTATCTGACCACTCTGCCATAAAGCCCAGATTGGTGGAGAGCTGCAGTGATGGTTGCGCTTCTGGACGTCTCTGTAAACTGGATCTTTTTGAACCAGAGTGACCGTTTGGGTTCTTGGTCACCTCTCTTACCAAGGCCCTTCTCCCCTGATTACTTAGTTTGGTGGGAGGTCAGCGCTAGGAAAAGTGCTGCTTATTCCAGACTCCTTCATTTAAGAGTTGTGTAATAATTATTCAAGCTTATTTAACTTTAAATATCTAATCTACTGAGAATGAGGCCACAGTGTGGGAGTTCACTTCATTTGACAGTAATGGACCCAAAAGAGGAAAAGACAGACACAGATCAGATTTCATTTGAAGGATTAACTAAAAATATTTTATGTACACAAATAAAATATTCATCAAATAACTCCTCACATTCTTTCAATCTTTTTTAAACAAGGACAGAAGTGTTCATGTTGAGCCTCCTCTCGTTGAGCTCTGGCAGCTTCCTCTCTCAGAAACTCCAGCACCTCTGCAGAGTCAGTACGCCTTCTCCTTTTAGCTGCTGGACTTCCTGAGGGGGGACAGGAGGCACTCCTGCTGGTGGAGGGGACTGACTGGCTCACAGGGTCGGACTTGGCACAGGAGGGCGCGTCATCTTCCCCTTTGTAGGCCCCCTCTGTGTCTGAGCCTTTACTGGTTGAGGCCACTGAAGGTTTGCCTCCCAGGATGGCATGCACTGCCCCAAACCAGCGCCATGTGGCTGCTGTGGCCTCACCCTGCTCAGTGTCCATCCCTGTAGGGGGACGTCTTAGCTCCTAAAAGACATACATGTGATGGTACAGTGTTGTCCCTATTAGCTGCCTTATGAGGGGTTCAGTGTCCTCATCTGTCCCCAAGTAAAATATATATATAATGAGAACAGCTTGTTAGAAATAGGGTGATTAATAAAGCCGAACTGAACAGACAGTGCTTGCGGTTGTTCACTGAATAAAGATCATTTCAGCTCAGTTCCAGTAAATAAGCCAGGTGTAGAGAAGCAGGGGAGCGGGTTCGTCTCTCTAAACTCTACATTTCTAGGACTGCTTTACTGCTCATTGGATCAGATCAGTAATATTAGTGAATCTGAGCGTTTAGGACTTGTGTGCTGCTTCCTCTATTTGCCGTGGTCTCTGGGAGCACTCAGTGATCTCACTCCTAAATCTTTAACACTCTTCCTGGGTGGGATCCTCTCATGTCTTCTTTCGTCTCCTCCGGTTTTTGGACAGGCGGCATGATGGAGCCACAAACCCAGTTTCCGGGTCCCGGAGGAGAGGAGGAGGATCAGTAGGAAAAAGCAGTAAATTTGGGGGTTTCTGGAAGCAGCCCGAGGCTTTTTAACACAGTTGAAGTCAAAGTGCTTCTCAGCTCCTCAGCTCTACTGCGCCACCTGCTGTTCTAATAAAACACTACACCTCCATCGCCTGATTCACTTGTGTTCAGCAGCTTCGTCCAGACTGAGACGGGAGCTCCATACAGTGATGTCTGCCTGTGTTTCTTCTCTTCACTGAATGTCATTTTATCTACATTTAACTGCATGTATTTGATCTGAGTGTGTAACTGCTTTGTTCTCCTCGTAAATAAAAATAGTCAAGTTTGATAATATTTGATGATGTGAAAAATCCCCCTGTTTAATCTGCATGTAGACTGAACATCTGCTGAACACAGAAATAAACAGAAACACTTCAGTGTTTTATTAGAGCTCATTTCACATCGTCTCCAGTTAAAACCCTCCAATACGGAGGAGCTTTATCAAGCACTTTTATTCTCTTTAGTCGGTTTGGAAACAACACCTGACCTTCAGAGAGAAACTGCTGCATGTTTTGTTGTGTTTTTAAATGAAAGTCCAGCAGATTCACACAGTTTCTACATTTCTGTTTCATTTCAGTTCATATTTCAGTTCATATTCAGCTCGTTGCTCCCGGGAAAGTGACGCGCCTTGGACGTCATTACGTTCAGTGACGTGCGAAGCGTCACTTCGGGCGATCACGTGATCTCCGGTATTTTGAGCGAGACTCTGAACCGCTGTTTGGATTCGGTTCTTCTTTAGAAGCTCGACTCGTAACAACCTGATTAAATCAACATTAGCGCTTCGTGTTTCCCGCATTAAGTTTGGGCTGTTAAATGTAGGATCTCTAGAAGCTAAAGCAGTCCCTGTCACTGAGATTATTACTGAAAACCTCCTCAGTTCACTGTGTCTTTGTGAAACGGGGGTTAAACCTAATGAATCATTGCTTTGAATGAATCGACTCCCCCAGGCTTGAACTCCTGCAGTTCTCCTCGCAGGTCTGGTCACAGCAGTGGAGTAGCCTCGGTCTCTGATCCAGTTCTGGACATAAACCCAAAACTCCGAGATGCAACCATACACACCTAGTTCTGACCCTGGGTATTGAGACAGTCAGCATAGTCAGCATCTCTCAGCCTGACTCCATCTCTGACCACTACCTAACCATGTAGTCTTAAACCAGGAGATCTCCCTGCAGCCTCGCTTTATGAGCAAGCGTACCATAGCAACCTCTACAGCTACTGTCTTTATCAATAACCCTCCAGATTTAACCATCTCCTGCCCATCTCCTCCTCTAGATCCTGAGCATGACACAGATGATCTGCTGTCTGTGCTCCGCTCTAATCTTGACCATGTTGCATTAATTAGGAAAAGGTCAGTGTCTTGGTATGATGACCGTCTGCGTCCTCTAAAACAGAGAACTCGTATTTACTCTTTATTTGCTGCAGCTGGGCAACATAATCTGTAAACATGGCATTGACTTGACTTTCATTGCCACCCAGCTCTACTTATTCACCTTAATAAAATAACAGACTGTCTGAAAGACAGAGAGAGGTCTTACTTATTGATCCAAACATGCAAATATTGCTGTAGATTTAGACGGATTCTCAGTCTTACCCAGTAGCACTGTAAAAAGCCTAGGAGCTGTTTCTGACTCTGTCCTCTCGTTTGATGCACACATCTGTTACATGGTTAAAACTGCCTTCTTCCACCTACGTAATATTGCTAAACTGGGTAATGTACTCTCCTTACATCACGCAGAGAAGCTGGTGCAGCATTCATAACTTCTAGATTGGATGACTGTAAAGCTCTTCTGGTTGGAAGTTCATGTAAACCATTAAAAAAAAAGCTCCAACTAGTTCAGAATGCAGCTGCTAGAGAGCTCACTAGCACACTAATCTACTTCCTTTACAGGCCGGACATCAGTCTGATCTGACCTCTCCTGTAACCTTTTCCTGTGCTCCTCCTAACCCTCTGTGTTTTCCCTCCTTTCTGTTTTCTGTCTCTTTCACATGTACTGAGAAGCCCGGGGCCAACTGCTCCATCCTGGTACCGCCTGACCTGACCTGGCTCTCCACTGCCCTCCTGCCCGCTGTCCTGCTCTGGAGCCTCACATTGACTCATCCTCACCTCCCTGCATGACTCTGCTTCTGACTGTTTACCTGCATGGACTTTATCTCTCTCACTCACATTCTCATCTTGTTTGTCTTGATGCAAAATTGACCTTTTTGTTTAGTTATTGTTTTTATTCCTGTTTTGATTTTTATTATGATCCAGTGTCGACTGGAGGAGGATGGGTTCCCCCTTTCAGTCTTGGTTCCTCATCAGAGAGCATCAGCCATGATATCTGTGTGTGTTTCTGTTCTGTACCACAGTGGGAAAGACGTGAGCAGGATTGTGCTTTCCAGGTTAAACTGATGAACTTCTACAAAAGCAGACATTCAGAGCTGTGGGAACGTCAGTGTAAATGGACTTGGTCTAAAATGAAGATCCCGATCCTGCTTCTGGACTCTCAGCACTGCACATTTTAACCTGACCAGCAAACTGATGGACAGGGACTGCTGGCATGTTTCAGGGCTTGTGAATGATAATTGTCGGCTCTTCACACCCAGTTTCTGAAAGTTTCACTTGTATCTTTTTCCTCCTGAACCTTTTATTTAAGAAAGGACCGACCAAAGGTAGCAGGGTAGGAGGCTGTGGATCATTGAGGCTGGTAAGAGATGCTCATTTAGGTTCATTAGAAAACTCCTTCTACATTAAACAGCATTAATTACTGCTTTAGTTTATCACCTCAACATATAACTTAAAGCCCACTGACAGCCGTAGATTAGCTACAACTGCTTTCTGAAACCTGGGCTGATTTATTTACAACATTAAAAGTGAACTTCTGACCCCGTTCATCACACCGTTTATAATATAGTGAAGTTGAGGTCTAGAGCTTTGGGGAGAGAAATAAAGGAACCAGCACAACAGATCTGATCCTCAAGTGAAATCTTTTATTATTTTCAACACAAACAAACAACGGTCAACATCATAAAACTTCAGCGTGAGAGAAGACCAAAATAAACAGAACCGCACATCCCATCTTACTAAATAACCTAGAAAAAGAAAAACACTAAACACAGCGGTCTTACCTCCTCCCTCATAACACAGCAGAAAAGACAAATAATAATAATAAACAAATAAATGACCCTCACCCCGACACTGATATGACCAGAGCTAGACTACTGACCATCACCATATTTATAGGAAAATAACACAATTACCAGCTAATAACACAATTACCAGCTGGATCAACGTCACCGGCAGAGAGAGGGAGAGAGAGAGAGAGAGAGAGAGAGAGAGAGAGAGAGAGGGAGAGAGAGAGGGAGAGAGAGAGGGAGAGGGAGAGGGAGAGAGAGAGGGAGAGGGAGAGAGAGGAGAAACAAGACACAAACTGGTCACCAGATGGCAGCACTAACTGTTTCAGCCATACAAAACTTGATGAAACAGATCTTGAAGGAATCTTGAACTTGGGGGTTCATCACCACAATGAGTCTAAACGAGCTCAAACGCTGTGTGATGTGAATCAGTGCAGGACAGCTAATCATTTCTGAAAGATTGAGAATCTTGGTAATGAGCATGGGCGAGCTCTCTAGCTAGAACCTCCCTCCCTGTTGTTTTTTGGTGTTGTGTTATTTTGTGTTGTGGTGTGTTTTGGTGTTGTGTTGTGTTGTGGTGTGGTGTGTTTTGGTGTTGTGTTGTGTTGTGGTGTGTTTTGGTGTTGTGGTGTGTTTTGGTGTGTTGTGTTGTTGTGTTTTGGTGTGTTGTGTGTCCTCACAGTGCTGCCGGGCTTCTCCAGGTGAGAAAGAGCTCTGTGTAGAAGACAGATGACAGCATCATCCACCTTGACACCAGACTGGTAGGCACTGAAGAGAGTCCATGGATGGGCTCACCAGAGGGCGGATGTGGTTAAAAGACCAGCCTCTCCAGTGATTTCATCAGATGAGAAGCCAGTACCACCGGCCTGAAGCTGTTGGGTCCTTTGGGTGCTGTGTTTTATGCACAGGTACCACACAAGATGAGGGAAGAACGGCCTTTGTAGCGTCTCCTCAGGGCGCAACAAAGAGCTGAGGACCTCGCAGCATTTAGTAGATGTGAAAACTGGCTGTGGTGGTGGAGGAGCCCTCTGCTTTTCCAGGTCCTCTCCAGTGCGGGAGTGGAGATGATAACCCTCTGTGTCCGCTACGTTGGTAGGGCTGGATTTAAGATGGCCAGCGTTAGAGGAGTCTCCAGACTCGTCTTCCGTTGGTGGAGTCTGGACTGCCTCTACAACAATAGCAGTAAAGCTTGATGACCTCCTTGCAGAGCGCCTGGAGATCTCACTCCTCCGCGGTCACCAAGTACCTCCAGAGTAAACACAGAGCAACGCAAACGACGATCAGTGAGACAGTACTGTACAATAACACAGGGAGCAGAGAGCACAAGCATCACAACAACAGTCTCAGATGAAGACAGAGCTGATACAGGAGAGAATAAGACACACTCCTGAACTGATTCTTTTTTTAGACAAAAACGATCCTTCCTTTAGTGAGTACTTGTGAGTATCAGACAATATTAATATCTGATCATCAGACTGCTGCAAAACAATTCCATCATTTGATGATGAAGATATGTCAAGTCTGAAATATCCACATCGTACACATCCTCATTTTTCTTACACTGCTGTTGTGATGTTGTGGAAACCATCTGAAGCACTACTGCATTTCCTGACATAGCTGTTTCTAGCCACCTGATCTGAGAATGAATTCACAGCAGGGCTTTTCTCAGAGGGCTATTCACCAGTGAAGATTCACATGCAACCATGGTTTCATTTTCCAAAAGGGAATTGATCATTGTGGATAACCCTTCTTCTGCTTCCTGGGACATGGGACATTGAGCATGATGAGGCCCATCAGCTGTTTTGCTTGCAGCACTTTAACCAGAGATGCCCCCTTTATTGACCCAATATCATTCATTCTGAGACCAGAAATGTTTTGGAATATCAACAAAAACTGGTAAGTCATTAGTTTCAGTCTCATTATTCTCACTTGGCTACAAACTAAATTTGGATCCCTGAAAAATTCTCTGCTTTAAACAACACTGAGAATCAAAATATTCCAAGACAATATCTTAGTTGTCTTCACTGGGATCCAGATTTGTTTTCAATTGGAAAATTCTGTGAGACTGAAATTATTTTAAGGCTTTGGACATCTTCGTCCTTTCAGTCCGGATCACTGCAAAAGGTCAGTGGTAGAAAAACACATTTGAAAATTAAAATATCAAAAGGGATCCGGGTTAAAGTAACCTGAAGGTCTAAGAATACGGCGTCTCGTCTCCTCCCGTTTATTCTAAATTCGTAAGGCAAGCGGTCTAATTAATTTACTTAGTCACCTCGGGTACAGAGTGTCGGAGTCAGTAGAGCGCCTGAATTGACTCAGAATCACTCATTGGGATGACGGCGGCCGCCTCTGTCCGTTTCTGATCCTGTCTCTGAAAACTCTGGACCCAGAGGAATATTGGGATCTTGCTGGAACTTAAATAGACAATATGGACTCTGAGAATTAATTGGCTGGTTAGCACCCAGTCTGAAATCTATTTCACCATTTAAAATTCTGCAGTCATTTACATTTACTCTCTTACCCTTTGTGTTTCTTTGGACACTTGTATGAGCTTTTATAACTTCATATTCAGAAATTACCTGTATTTTTACAGTTAGAGATTTAAGTTCATCATAAATACAGAAACACTCAGCTTCCAGGAGACTCTGTGTGAACTGATTTTATGACCCCCACCAATGTAATAAACAGACCTACACCCTTGATTTAGTTTCACAGAGAGAGCATCTTAAAGAAGTTACAGGTCTGTGAGAGCCAGAAATCTTGTTTGTGGGTGACCAAATACTTATTTTCCACCATAATTTACAAATACATTCTTTAAAAATCCTACAATGTGATTTCCTGTTTTTTTTTTTAATGAAAATTACAGACCTCTCTCATCTTTCTAAGTAAGAGAACTTGCAATCAGTGGCTGACTGAATACTTTTTTGCCACACTGTATATTTAACAGCCCAAACACAATGCAGAACTGCTTGTACTGAGGATCTGGGTTAAGGATAATTTACCAGTTTTCCTACACTTAGGATGGCAGCAGCAGCACAATCCCTGAATATCGTGAAGAGCAGTAGTATTAAATGATGGTGTAGTAAAATAATTTATATCAATTCTAATAAGATTTTTAAAGCAAATTTTCTGAAGCTCTAATTATAAACCATGTGAAGGACAGAATCTCCATACTGCAGGGTTAGTCTGAGACACTATGAGGGACACTGATTTATTACTTTCCCCACTATCCAGCTGCCTAATCTAGGGTCCTGTCTTTTTCCGAGTGGTGTCCAGAAGTGTGTGGCAGTGCTCCTTAAGGGCCTCACTGCATCGGGTAGAGAAAAGTGGAGAAAGTTGGCAATGTCCAGGACTCCTGGAGGAAGAAAAAAAAAAAAAAAACATTTTAAGGAAAAAGGTGAAGTTGAAGAACTGATAACCTCACGCCAGTACATTTAGATGAAAAGCAGCTGTGGTGGTGGAGGAGCCCTCTGCTTTTCCAGGCCACGACGACGGCCCCAGGCCCTCTCTGGTGCAGGAGTGGAGACAACAACCCTCTGTGTCCGCCATGCCGGTAGTGCTGGATTTAAGATGACCATCGTTGGAGGAGTCACGAACAGACTCCAGCCTCGTCTTCCGTTGGAGTTTGGACTGCCTCTACAGCAGCAGCAGTCAAGCTTGATGATCTCCTTGCAGAGCATCTGGAGATCTCGCTCCTCCGCGGTCACCAAGTTACTCCAGAGTAAACACAGACAAACGCAAACAACGGTCAGCGAGACAGAGTACCGTACAGTAACACAGGGAGCAGAGAGCACAAGCATCACAACAACTGTCTCAGATAAAGACGACAGCTGATATTAAAGACTATAAAGTAGGCCCTCAACTGTTCGTGTCAAATCAGTTTTAAAAGCAGATAGAATAGGATAGAATTACTGCGTTTATATGTAAATTATTTTAGGCATTCAACATGGTCACAGGTAGACACAGGACATTGAGCATGGTAAGGCCCATCAGCAGTTTTGCTTGCTGGGGGGGGATAAATATATCTCTATCTATAGCGGATACCTTTATACTTAATAAAGCGCTACTAATCAAAACTGTAACTATGTATTAATGTCACGTGTATAGTCTAAACTCTTTGGGTATTATAAACCCCCTTGTCTTAGAACCCTCAAAATGTCTAATTTGAATAGCCCTGAAAAACATTTATTTCCAAAACCTTGCTTCAGAATCTTTCAATTTTCTAAAAAATAAGTGGAGATCCCTTTACAAAATTCCCTAGGTTGAACAGTAATGAATAATTAAATGTCCTAAAAACTTCATTTGTAATAAATTTGGATCCCTGAAAATAAAACTATTTCAAGACAATATCTTAGAATCTTTCTAGAATCTTAGAATTTAAAACAAATCTGGATCCTGAGAAATTCCCAGTTCAGACCACTGTGAGACTGAAATGAGGAATATTGGGATCTCTGTGGAACCTCCAAAACTGTGGTAGTGGGATTTACTTCTCCGTGCTTAAAGAATCAACTCGATCAGTCAGTCTTAGGAATGTAGAGAAACACTTTAATCCTGCAGTAAACGTAACGCCGGAGGAAGACTTCAGGACTGCGTCTGAAAAACCTTGCTGTACAGTCAGTTACACTGAAATCTTGTTCAAAAGGGGCTGGCTAAGACTGCTTAGATTACTTAAAGGGAAAGAGGAAAAACCCTCCTACTTAAAATTGGGTGCAGTGGTAAATTTAATACTACTTGGCAACCTGTCTTGACTTAAATAGACAATATGGACTGAGGATTAATTGGCTGGTTAGCTCCCAGTCTGAAATCTATTTCACTATTTAAAATTCAGAAAGCAGATTTTCCGATGTTATAATTACAAACCATGACAGTCTCAATATTGCAGGATTCATCTGAAATACTATGAGCGACACTGATCTATTACTTTTTAATACAAGCAGAAAAGTGACAGAATAAATGTGTGGAATCAAGTAAATCACTCACCTGCCAACTATGCAGTTCTCCAACCTGACAGTGTGACTGGGAAGGGTCAGTCAGTCCTGGCCCGGCACCTTCTTGATGTTTCTGGAGAGAACAACGGACCCCATGCGGCTCAGGTGAAGCGTATCTCTGTGTTGGAGGACCGGACACAGTTAAAAGCTCTGCCAGTTCTCTACGAACTCAGCGCAGACGGACCTGTCCCGCAGCCAGTAGTGGAGCGAAAGGAGCTGAGGAAATGGCTCTCTCTCACTCGTCTGTAAGTGGGCAGGGAGCCAAAGACTATGACCCTGATGTCTGGCTTTTTCTGAACAGTGTCCAGAAGCGTACGGCAGTGCTTCTTCAGGGCCACGCTGCATCAGACGGAGAACAATGGTGCCAGAGCCACCTGGTGACGTCCAGGACACTGGCACCTGGAAAACAGGAGACTGTGGCATTACTCTTTAGGGTAGATACTTTTCAGTGTTTTACAGAAGAATCTCCAACAGTGAGAACACCGCCCTGAGGAGCTGTCCTCGGTGACAGAGCAGGTGAACAGCTGAAGTTCTCGAACCAGTTAGCAGAGGCCAAAACTGGCTTTGGTGGAAGAGTCCTCTGCTTTTCCCAGCCACGCTGACACTTCCAGGTCCTCTCAGGTGCGGGAGAAGAGACGACGACGACGCAGACAGAAACGCAAAGGTCAGTGAGAGAGTACTGTACAGTAACAGGGAGCAGAGAGCACAAGCATCACAACAAGCATGGAGTTCTGGGCATTAGAAATATGACAGCGTTATGGGTGAAGGATGAATAAGTGAGGAAGAATTGAGAACAGACTGATGAATAAAGACTCAAAGCTGATAATTACCACTCAAAGCTTCTAGCAAGACACCAGCTTTAACATGCCTCTGACCGTTTCCACCGGTTAAACTATGGGGTTTTAGCGCCCCCACAAGGACGAAAAGAGGAACAGCAACAGCATCTGAGCAGCAGTTCAATAAACACCAGGACCTTGACTAAGAACACAAATTTAGCACAAATCCACAGAATTACATCATCCATACTAACCTTAAACAGCTCAGAAGCGTGAAACGTGAAGAAATAACAAACCATGAAGATTCAGTAATGCATAGGTAAATACTTAAGCTACATTGCTAAGGAGATAGCTAGCATAGCAACAGAACTAAGCCATTCCCAAACTAAATGAACAGCAGCTTACTTTGTGTCTCAGACTCTAAATTAAAGGCACCCACAGTCACACAGCTTGAGCAGTTTCTAAAGTTCAGTCTTCCAGAGGAGCTACAGAGCTCGGTCACACCGGCTCGTTCACCCTGCACACTGCTGCAAGACCACGCTGCTGATTGAATACGTGGGACTGATAATAGGCCAGCATCTTGTGAGCGGAGTGTACGTGGAGGGTTGTAAGGTGTAAGAAGTTCCTCCAGATAATGTGGGGTCAGACCATTGAGAGATTAATATTTTAGAAGTATTTTATGATCTGTACTGAATTTAACAGCTAATTAGTGTAAGGATAAAAGAACTGGACTAATATGATCAGATTTCCTAGCTCTAGTTCGTACCCTGGCAGCAGCATTCTGAACAAGCTGGAGCTTATGAAGAGATTTACCTGGGTGGTATACATGGAGGAAAAAGAACACTTGCTACCCACATTACAGTCTGGTGTCTGTGTGGCCAGTGCGGAATTAAATGTCCTGAATATTTAGATTCTCAGGGTTGTTTAAACCAGAGAATTTTTCAGGGATCCAAATTTATTAAAATTCGAAGTTGCCAAGTCAACTGTGAGACTGAAATGAAGAATACGGCGTCCCGTCTCTTCTAAACGTATAAGGCAAGCGGTCTAATTCATTTACTTACAGTCACCTCGGCTACAGAGTCTCAGAGTCAGTAGAGCGCCTGAATTGACTCAGAATCACTCATTGGGATGACGGCGGCCGCCTCTGTCGGTTTCTGATCCTGTCTCTGAAAACTCTGGACCCAGAGGAATATTGGGATCTTGGTGGAACCTCCAAAACTGCGGTAGTGGGATTGATCTGCGCTTAAATAATCAACTCGGTTGGAGGTTTGGAGTCACAGGTGTACTATACAGATAACGAGGTCAAACAGGTGCCATTAATACAGGTAACAAGTGGAGGACAGAAGAGCTTCAGGTCAGTGAGAGCCAGAAACCTTGACTAGTCCAGAAAAACTTACCATAATTTACAAATAAATTCTTCATAAATCCTACAATGTGATTTCCTGGATTTTTTTTATTTTTTGTTTTGTCTCTCATAGTTGAAATGAACCTATGATAAATTACAGACCTCTCATATCTTTCTAAGTAAGAGAACTTGCACAATCAGTGGCTGACTAAATACTTTTTTGCCCCACTGTATATTTAACAGCCCAAACTCAATGCAGAACTGCTTGTACTCGGAAAGATGGAAGAATTTATATAAATTCTAATAAGATTTATAAAGCAGATTTTCCAACGTTACAATTACAAACCATGACCGTCTCAGCACTGCAGAATTTGTCTGAAATACTATGAGTGACACTGATATTACTTTTTAATACAAGCAGAAAAGTGATAGAATAAATGGGTAGAATCAAGTAAATCATGTAAATCACTCACCTGCCAACTATGCAGTTCACTAACCTGACAGTGTGACTGGGAAGGGCCAGTCAGTCCTGGCCTGGCACCTTCTTGATGCTCCTGGAGAGAACGATGGACCCCAGGCGGCACAGGTGAAGTATCATCTCTGAGGTAGAGGACCAGACGCAGCCAAAAGCTCTCCCAGCTGTCCACAAAGACAGAGCAGACGGACCTGTCCCACAGCCAGCAGTGGAGCGAGAAGAGCTGAGGAAACGGCTCCCTTACTGGTCTATAAGTGGTCAGGGGGCTGAAGATGATGATCCTGATGTCTGGCTTTTCCCGAAAAGTGTCCAGAAGCGTACGGCAGTGCTTCTTCAGGACCACGCTGCATCAGGAGGAGAACAGTGTAGAACGATGGTGCCAAAGCCACCTGGCGACATCCAGGAAGCGAGCACCTGGTAAAAAGGAGAACGTGGTGTTACTCTTTAGGGTCAATACTTTGAGGGTTTTACAGAAGAATCT
Organism: Salminus brasiliensis; assembly: GCF_030463535.1. Lineage (NCBI taxonomy): Eukaryota > Metazoa > Chordata > Actinopteri > Characiformes > Bryconidae > Salminus > Salminus brasiliensis. The sequence continues at coordinate 17,129,114 of NC_132893.1, read as the reverse complement.
TCAACAGTGAGAACACCGCCCTGAGGAGTCTTCCTCTGTGCCGGAGCAGGTGAAGAGCTGAGGTCCTTGAACCAGTTAGCAGAGGTGAGAACTTGCTGTGGTGGAAGAGCCCTCTGCTTTTTCCAGCCACACAGACAGTTCCAGGCTCTCTCAGATGCGGGAGTGGAGATGACGACCCTCTGTGTCTGTGGCGCCGGTAGTGTTGGAATTAAGATGGTCACGTTAGAGGAGTCACGGGCAGCCTCCAGCCTCTAAAACAGCAGCTGGATCGACCGTACAAGCTTGACGACCTCCTGGAGAGCTCGTACCTGAGCGGGCGGACAGAAACAGACAGAAACGCGATAACAGGGAGCAGAGAGCACAAGGATTACAATAACTGGCTCAGATAAAGACAAAGCCACAAAAGTGGTACCAAGTTACCCATTAAAGAGTACAATAGACTTTATTACCTGAATGTGGTCAATGATCACAGTGGTGATGGTTGCAGTGTGTTACAATATTCAAACAGCATGAAATCCTTGTTCACTGTAATTATGATGTTTCACGCATCATTATGCAGTAGAGAGCATGAAAATCAAGGGTAAGATTGATAAACTGAACTGTGAAGTCTGCAGACAAGACAAATCTGCTCAGAGTAGAAACAGAACCTGATGCTCGAGCAAAAGCAGTACTTGAACTAGTACATACTGACCTAGCTGCTCCTATAGATCCAGTGGGGGTGGGGAGGGAAACTCCAGACAAGCAGCTCCAGACAGGGAGCTCAGGACATGAGGGGAGAGAGAGAAAAAGATGACGATTAGAACAAGCTTTACGTTTAGTGAGAGACCTGTAGCAGAAATAGTTACAAACACAACCACAATAATAGTGATAAAAAGCCTGTAATCAGAGCAGGACAGAACAGTGGTGAAATGTAATCAGAGCAGGACAGAACACAGAACTGGAGAGTTCTCTGAAAGCTGGTGTTAAAGAGAGAAGTTTATCATCTAGATTTAAAGACTGAGAGTGTGTCTGATTCCCGGATATTAACAGGGAGCTTGTTCCAAAGGTGGGGGCTTTGTAAAAGAACGCTCTTCCTCCTGCACTGTTTTTTCTAATACGTGGGACTGATAATAGGCCAGCATCTTGCGAGCGGAGTGTACGTGGAGGGCTGTAAGGTGTAAGAAGTTCCTCCAGATAATGTGGGGTCAAGACCATTGAGAGATTAATATTTTAGAAGTATTTTATGATCTGTACTGAATTTAACAGGTAATCAGTGTAAGGATGAAAGAATTGGACTAATATGATCAAATTTCCTAGCTCAAGTTCGTACCCTGGCAGCAGCATTCTGAACAAGCTGGAGCTTATGAAGAGATTTACCTGAACTTCCTGCAGAAATGTTCTGTGAGCGGTAAGCCTGAAACATCCACTGTTAGAATTGTGTCCCTACTGACGGATAGGGGTACTGAAATTTAAGTGTTTCTTTGCTGCTTTGGACATCTTCGTCCTTTGAGTCCGGATCACGTCAAAAAGTCAATGGTCTAAAACAAATATGAAACTTAAAATATCAAAAGGGATCCGGGTTAAAGTAACCTCAAGGTCTAAGAATATGGCGACCCGTAATTCCTAAGACAAGCGGTCTAATTCATTTACTTAAGGTCACCTCGGGTACAGAGTCTCGGAGTCAGTAGAGCGCCTGAATTGACTCAGAATCACTCATTGGGATGACGGCGGCCGCCTCTGTCGGTTTCTGATCCTGTCTCTGAAAACTCTGGACCCAGAGGAATATTGGGATCTCGGTGGAACCTCCAAAACTGTGATAGTGGGATTTGCTTCTCTGCGCATTGTTTCAAAGTAACAAAACGTACAAGACAAGAACACCAGATTCACCATTTGACATTTTTTGACTGATGGAATTTGGCTTCCCTCTGTAACCCAGCTGTGCTGTGAACACACGTGCCTGGAGCGGTGGGCAAAAGTACGTAAAGGTCTCGCTCAAGACCTGTACTGCTACAGGGTCTGTAATGAACCACAGAGCTTTAGAGAGATTCAGCTAAATCAACATTCTGGGTTGAGGCTACGAAAGAGGAGAGGACTTCCCTCATTGAATATGACACATTTACTCTGACCCCTCTCCCAGAAGCTGAGCATGCAGTGAGGGGAAGGAGGGTCTAAGATTAAAAACTGTAGATGGAGCAGAAACGTTCTCTAGATGAAAATGGCTTTACACTGAAATCAGGAGGATAACACTGATAATCTGGGTCCATGATCATTTACCAGTTTTCCTACTCTTAGGATGGAGGCAGCAGCAGCACAATCCCTGAATATCATTAAGAGCAGTAGTATTGAATGATGGTGTAGCAAAAGAATTTATATCAATTCTAATAAGATTTTTAAAGCAGATTTTCTGAAGCTCCAGTTATAAACCATGTGGAGGACAGACAGTCTCCATACTGCAGGGTTAGTCTGAGACACTATGAGGGACACTGATTTATTACTGTTTAAAACAAGCAGAGAAATGACAGAATAAATGATGATTAAATCCAGTAAATCATGTAAATCACTCACCTGCCCACTGTCCAGCTCACTAACCTGAACGCCGGTCGGAGGGCCGGTCGCTCGACGCTCTGTGAAGAATCACAGCTCGAGCTTCTAAAGCAGAACCGCGTCCAAACACGCGCGCAAACATACCGGAGATCACGTGAACGCCGGAAGTGACGCTTCGTTACGCAATCACGTTTCAAGGCGCGTCGGTTCCCCGGTCCCGCTGCAGACCCGAGCAACGAGCTAGCAGTGTGAAGCTAGCAACACTTGGACAGAGTAGCGAACGAAATCCTGTCAAAATAAAAGTCCCTCCTAAACCTGAATACAAATATTTCTGACTCTCTAAACTGAAAATGATAAACTAGTTTAAGAAAACAGTGTTTACAACTATTTAAAAGATTATTAAAAGTAACTCTAATTAATAACTGTAAATAATAACAGATATAAAGGAAAATTGCTTCTATACTGAGTGTTGCTGGGAATAGTTTTTCTTTCTCTGGCATTTTATTAATATAATCTTAATCAGGAAACATAAATCTTTAATAAAAGTGGCATTATGAAGGAAAATATACAGCTTTAGACACTGGCACCATGTTTATCCCGCAATGACAAAGTGAAAACAGAGTTTTCTAATAAATTTCTGCAAAACTAAAATGTTGCAGTGACATAAGTATTCAGACCCTTTACTTAGTACTTAGGTGAAGCACCTTTGGCAGTGATCACAGCCTCCAGTCTTCTTGGGTATGATGCCGCAAGGTTTGCTCACCTGGATTTGGGGATTTTCGGCCTTTCTTCTCTGCAGATCCTCTCCGTAAGGTTGGATGAGGGCGTCGGTGGACAGCTATTCTCAGGGCTCTTCAAAGATTTTAATAAGGTGTAAAGCAGGGCTCTAGTTGTCCACTCAGGAGCATTCACAGAGTCGTCTCTAAGCCACTCCTGTGTTGTGTTGAGTCACTGTCTCGTTGGAAGGTGATCCTTTGCCCCGTCTGAGGTCCTGAGTGCTCTGGACCAGGTTTCCTTTAAGAATATATCTGTACTCCATTCAGCTTTCCCTCAACCCTGACCCAGTCTCCCTGTCCCAGACCCTGAAAAATACCCCCACAGCCTGAAGCTTCACTGAAAGAATGGTGTTGGGCAGGTGAGGAGCAGGAACTGGTTTCCACCAGACATGACTCTTAGAACTGAGGCCAAAAAGTTCAATCCTGGTTGCATCAGACCAGAGAACCTTGTTTCTTATAGTCTGAGGGTCCTTTAGGGGCTCTCCTGTATCTGACCACTCTGCCATAAAGCCCAGATTGGTGGAGAGCTGCAGTGATGGTTGCGCTTCTGGACGTCTCTGTAAACTGGATCTTTTTGAACCAGAGTGACCGTTTGGGTTCTTGGTCACCTCTCTTACCAAGGCCCTTCTCCCCTGATTACTTAGTTTGGTGGGAGGTCAGCGCTAGGAAAAGTGCTGCTTATTCCAGACTCCTTCATTTAAGAGTTGTGTAATAATTATTCAAGCTTATTTAACTTTAAATATCTAATCTACTGAGAATGAGGCCACAGTGTGGGAGTTCACTTCATTTGACAGTAATGGACCCAAAAGAGGAAAAGACAGACACAGATCAGATTTCATTTGAAGGATTAACTAAAAATATTTTATGTACACAAATAAAATATTCATCAAATAACTCCTCACATTCTTTCAATCTTTTTTAAACAAGGACAGAAGTGTTCATGTTGAGCCTCCTCTCGTTGAGCTCTGGCAGCTTCCTCTCTCAGAAACTCCAGCACCTCTGCAGAGTCAGTACGCCTTCTCCTTTTAGCTGCTGGACTTCCTGAGGGGGGACAGGAGGCACTCCTGCTGGTGGAGGGGACTGACTGGCTCACAGGGTCGGACTTGGCACAGGAGGGCGCGTCATCTTCCCCTTTGTAGGCCCCCTCTGTGTCTGAGCCTTTACTGGTTGAGGCCACTGAAGGTTTGCCTCCCAGGATGGCATGCACTGCCCCAAACCAGCGCCATGTGGCTGCTGTGGCCTCACCCTGCTCAGTGTCCATCCCTGTAGGGGGACGTCTTAGCTCCTAAAAGACATACATGTGATGGTACAGTGTTGTCCCTATTAGCTGCCTTATGAGGGGTTCAGTGTCCTCATCTGTCCCCAAGTAAAATATATATATAATGAGAACAGCTTGTTAGAAATAGGGTGATTAATAAAGCCGAACTGAACAGACAGTGCTTGCGGTTGTTCACTGAATAAAGATCATTTCAGCTCAGTTCCAGTAAATAAGCCAGGTGTAGAGAAGCAGGGGAGCGGGTTCGTCTCTCTAAACTCTACATTTCTAGGACTGCTTTACTGCTCATTGGATCAGATCAGTAATATTAGTGAATCTGAGCGTTTAGGACTTGTGTGCTGCTTCCTCTATTTGCCGTGGTCTCTGGGAGCACTCAGTGATCTCACTCCTAAATCTTTAACACTCTTCCTGGGTGGGATCCTCTCATGTCTTCTTTCGTCTCCTCCGGTTTTTGGACAGGCGGCATGATGGAGCCACAAACCCAGTTTCCGGGTCCCGGAGGAGAGGAGGAGGATCAGTAGGAAAAAGCAGTAAATTTGGGGGTTTCTGGAAGCAGCCCGAGGCTTTTTAACACAGTTGAAGTCAAAGTGCTTCTCAGCTCCTCAGCTCTACTGCGCCACCTGCTGTTCTAATAAAACACTACACCTCCATCGCCTGATTCACTTGTGTTCAGCAGCTTCGTCCAGACTGAGACGGGAGCTCCATACAGTGATGTCTGCCTGTGTTTCTTCTCTTCACTGAATGTCATTTTATCTACATTTAACTGCATGTATTTGATCTGAGTGTGTAACTGCTTTGTTCTCCTCGTAAATAAAAATAGTCAAGTTTGATAATATTTGATGATGTGAAAAATCCCCCTGTTTAATCTGCATGTAGACTGAACATCTGCTGAACACAGAAATAAACAGAAACACTTCAGTGTTTTATTAGAGCTCATTTCACATCGTCTCCAGTTAAAACCCTCCAATACGGAGGAGCTTTATCAAGCACTTTTATTCTCTTTAGTCGGTTTGGAAACAACACCTGACCTTCAGAGAGAAACTGCTGCATGTTTTGTTGTGTTTTTAAATGAAAGTCCAGCAGATTCACACAGTTTCTACATTTCTGTTTCATTTCAGTTCATATTTCAGTTCATATTCAGCTCGTTGCTCCCGGGAAAGTGACGCGCCTTGGACGTCATTACGTTCAGTGACGTGCGAAGCGTCACTTCGGGCGATCACGTGATCTCCGGTATTTTGAGCGAGACTCTGAACCGCTGTTTGGATTCGGTTCTTCTTTAGAAGCTCGACTCGTAACAACCTGATTAAATCAACATTAGCGCTTCGTGTTTCCCGCATTAAGTTTGGGCTGTTAAATGTAGGATCTCTAGAAGCTAAAGCAGTCCCTGTCACTGAGATTATTACTGAAAACCTCCTCAGTTCACTGTGTCTTTGTGAAACGGGGGTTAAACCTAATGAATCATTGCTTTGAATGAATCGACTCCCCCAGGCTTGAACTCCTGCAGTTCTCCTCGCAGGTCTGGTCACAGCAGTGGAGTAGCCTCGGTCTCTGATCCAGTTCTGGACATAAACCCAAAACTCCGAGATGCAACCATACACACCTAGTTCTGACCCTGGGTATTGAGACAGTCAGCATAGTCAGCATCTCTCAGCCTGACTCCATCTCTGACCACTACCTAACCATGTAGTCTTAAACCAGGAGATCTCCCTGCAGCCTCGCTTTATGAGCAAGCGTACCATAGCAACCTCTACAGCTACTGTCTTTATCAATAACCCTCCAGATTTAACCATCTCCTGCCCATCTCCTCCTCTAGATCCTGAGCATGACACAGATGATCTGCTGTCTGTGCTCCGCTCTAATCTTGACCATGTTGCATTAATTAGGAAAAGGTCAGTGTCTTGGTATGATGACCGTCTGCGTCCTCTAAAACAGAGAACTCGTATTTACTCTTTATTTGCTGCAGCTGGGCAACATAATCTGTAAACATGGCATTGACTTGACTTTCATTGCCACCCAGCTCTACTTATTCACCTTAATAAAATAACAGACTGTCTGAAAGACAGAGAGAGGTCTTACTTATTGATCCAAACATGCAAATATTGCTGTAGATTTAGACGGATTCTCAGTCTTACCCAGTAGCACTGTAAAAAGCCTAGGAGCTGTTTCTGACTCTGTCCTCTCGTTTGATGCACACATCTGTTACATGGTTAAAACTGCCTTCTTCCACCTACGTAATATTGCTAAACTGGGTAATGTACTCTCCTTACATCACGCAGAGAAGCTGGTGCAGCATTCATAACTTCTAGATTGGATGACTGTAAAGCTCTTCTGGTTGGAAGTTCATGTAAACCATTAAAAAAAAAGCTCCAACTAGTTCAGAATGCAGCTGCTAGAGAGCTCACTAGCACACTAATCTACTTCCTTTACAGGCCGGACATCAGTCTGATCTGACCTCTCCTGTAACCTTTTCCTGTGCTCCTCCTAACCCTCTGTGTTTTCCCTCCTTTCTGTTTTCTGTCTCTTTCACATGTACTGAGAAGCCCGGGGCCAACTGCTCCATCCTGGTACCGCCTGACCTGACCTGGCTCTCCACTGCCCTCCTGCCCGCTGTCCTGCTCTGGAGCCTCACATTGACTCATCCTCACCTCCCTGCATGACTCTGCTTCTGACTGTTTACCTGCATGGACTTTATCTCTCTCACTCACATTCTCATCTTGTTTGTCTTGATGCAAAATTGACCTTTTTGTTTAGTTATTGTTTTTATTCCTGTTTTGATTTTTATTATGATCCAGTGTCGACTGGAGGAGGATGGGTTCCCCCTTTCAGTCTTGGTTCCTCATCAGAGAGCATCAGCCATGATATCTGTGTGTGTTTCTGTTCTGTACCACAGTGGGAAAGACGTGAGCAGGATTGTGCTTTCCAGGTTAAACTGATGAACTTCTACAAAAGCAGACATTCAGAGCTGTGGGAACGTCAGTGTAAATGGACTTGGTCTAAAATGAAGATCCCGATCCTGCTTCTGGACTCTCAGCACTGCACATTTTAACCTGACCAGCAAACTGATGGACAGGGACTGCTGGCATGTTTCAGGGCTTGTGAATGATAATTGTCGGCTCTTCACACCCAGTTTCTGAAAGTTTCACTTGTATCTTTTTCCTCCTGAACCTTTTATTTAAGAAAGGACCGACCAAAGGTAGCAGGGTAGGAGGCTGTGGATCATTGAGGCTGGTAAGAGATGCTCATTTAGGTTCATTAGAAAACTCCTTCTACATTAAACAGCATTAATTACTGCTTTAGTTTATCACCTCAACATATAACTTAAAGCCCACTGACAGCCGTAGATTAGCTACAACTGCTTTCTGAAACCTGGGCTGATTTATTTACAACATTAAAAGTGAACTTCTGACCCCGTTCATCACACCGTTTATAATATAGTGAAGTTGAGGTCTAGAGCTTTGGGGAGAGAAATAAAGGAACCAGCACAACAGATCTGATCCTCAAGTGAAATCTTTTATTATTTTCAACACAAACAAACAACGGTCAACATCATAAAACTTCAGCGTGAGAGAAGACCAAAATAAACAGAACCGCACATCCCATCTTACTAAATAACCTAGAAAAAGAAAAACACTAAACACAGCGGTCTTACCTCCTCCCTCATAACACAGCAGAAAAGACAAATAATAATAATAAACAAATAAATGACCCTCACCCCGACACTGATATGACCAGAGCTAGACTACTGACCATCACCATATTTATAGGAAAATAACACAATTACCAGCTAATAACACAATTACCAGCTGGATCAACGTCACCGGCAGAGAGAGGGAGAGAGAGAGAGAGAGAGAGAGAGAGAGAGAGAGAGGGAGAGAGAGAGGGAGAGAGAGAGGGAGAGGGAGAGGGAGAGAGAGAGGGAGAGGGAGAGAGAGGAGAAACAAGACACAAACTGGTCACCAGATGGCAGCACTAACTGTTTCAGCCATACAAAACTTGATGAAACAGATCTTGAAGGAATCTTGAACTTGGGGGTTCATCACCACAATGAGTCTAAACGAGCTCAAACGCTGTGTGATGTGAATCAGTGCAGGACAGCTAATCATTTCTGAAAGATTGAGAATCTTGGTAATGAGCATGGGCGAGCTCTCTAGCTAGAACCTCCCTCCCTGTTGTTTTTTGGTGTTGTGTTATTTTGTGTTGTGGTGTGTTTTGGTGTTGTGTTGTGTTGTGGTGTGGTGTGTTTTGGTGTTGTGTTGTGTTGTGGTGTGTTTTGGTGTTGTGGTGTGTTTTGGTGTGTTGTGTTGTTGTGTTTTGGTGTGTTGTGTGTCCTCACAGTGCTGCCGGGCTTCTCCAGGTGAGAAAGAGCTCTGTGTAGAAGACAGATGACAGCATCATCCACCTTGACACCAGACTGGTAGGCACTGAAGAGAGTCCATGGATGGGCTCACCAGAGGGCGGATGTGGTTAAAAGACCAGCCTCTCCAGTGATTTCATCAGATGAGAAGCCAGTACCACCGGCCTGAAGCTGTTGGGTCCTTTGGGTGCTGTGTTTTATGCACAGGTACCACACAAGATGAGGGAAGAACGGCCTTTGTAGCGTCTCCTCAGGGCGCAACAAAGAGCTGAGGACCTCGCAGCATTTAGTAGATGTGAAAACTGGCTGTGGTGGTGGAGGAGCCCTCTGCTTTTCCAGGTCCTCTCCAGTGCGGGAGTGGAGATGATAACCCTCTGTGTCCGCTACGTTGGTAGGGCTGGATTTAAGATGGCCAGCGTTAGAGGAGTCTCCAGACTCGTCTTCCGTTGGTGGAGTCTGGACTGCCTCTACAACAATAGCAGTAAAGCTTGATGACCTCCTTGCAGAGCGCCTGGAGATCTCACTCCTCCGCGGTCACCAAGTACCTCCAGAGTAAACACAGAGCAACGCAAACGACGATCAGTGAGACAGTACTGTACAATAACACAGGGAGCAGAGAGCACAAGCATCACAACAACAGTCTCAGATGAAGACAGAGCTGATACAGGAGAGAATAAGACACACTCCTGAACTGATTCTTTTTTTAGACAAAAACGATCCTTCCTTTAGTGAGTACTTGTGAGTATCAGACAATATTAATATCTGATCATCAGACTGCTGCAAAACAATTCCATCATTTGATGATGAAGATATGTCAAGTCTGAAATATCCACATCGTACACATCCTCATTTTTCTTACACTGCTGTTGTGATGTTGTGGAAACCATCTGAAGCACTACTGCATTTCCTGACATAGCTGTTTCTAGCCACCTGATCTGAGAATGAATTCACAGCAGGGCTTTTCTCAGAGGGCTATTCACCAGTGAAGATTCACATGCAACCATGGTTTCATTTTCCAAAAGGGAATTGATCATTGTGGATAACCCTTCTTCTGCTTCCTGGGACATGGGACATTGAGCATGATGAGGCCCATCAGCTGTTTTGCTTGCAGCACTTTAACCAGAGATGCCCCCTTTATTGACCCAATATCATTCATTCTGAGACCAGAAATGTTTTGGAATATCAACAAAAACTGGTAAGTCATTAGTTTCAGTCTCATTATTCTCACTTGGCTACAAACTAAATTTGGATCCCTGAAAAATTCTCTGCTTTAAACAACACTGAGAATCAAAATATTCCAAGACAATATCTTAGTTGTCTTCACTGGGATCCAGATTTGTTTTCAATTGGAAAATTCTGTGAGACTGAAATTATTTTAAGGCTTTGGACATCTTCGTCCTTTCAGTCCGGATCACTGCAAAAGGTCAGTGGTAGAAAAACACATTTGAAAATTAAAATATCAAAAGGGATCCGGGTTAAAGTAACCTGAAGGTCTAAGAATACGGCGTCTCGTCTCCTCCCGTTTATTCTAAATTCGTAAGGCAAGCGGTCTAATTAATTTACTTAGTCACCTCGGGTACAGAGTGTCGGAGTCAGTAGAGCGCCTGAATTGACTCAGAATCACTCATTGGGATGACGGCGGCCGCCTCTGTCCGTTTCTGATCCTGTCTCTGAAAACTCTGGACCCAGAGGAATATTGGGATCTTGCTGGAACTTAAATAGACAATATGGACTCTGAGAATTAATTGGCTGGTTAGCACCCAGTCTGAAATCTATTTCACCATTTAAAATTCTGCAGTCATTTACATTTACTCTCTTACCCTTTGTGTTTCTTTGGACACTTGTATGAGCTTTTATAACTTCATATTCAGAAATTACCTGTATTTTTACAGTTAGAGATTTAAGTTCATCATAAATACAGAAACACTCAGCTTCCAGGAGACTCTGTGTGAACTGATTTTATGACCCCCACCAATGTAATAAACAGACCTACACCCTTGATTTAGTTTCACAGAGAGAGCATCTTAAAGAAGTTACAGGTCTGTGAGAGCCAGAAATCTTGTTTGTGGGTGACCAAATACTTATTTTCCACCATAATTTACAAATACATTCTTTAAAAATCCTACAATGTGATTTCCTGTTTTTTTTTTTAATGAAAATTACAGACCTCTCTCATCTTTCTAAGTAAGAGAACTTGCAATCAGTGGCTGACTGAATACTTTTTTGCCACACTGTATATTTAACAGCCCAAACACAATGCAGAACTGCTTGTACTGAGGATCTGGGTTAAGGATAATTTACCAGTTTTCCTACACTTAGGATGGCAGCAGCAGCACAATCCCTGAATATCGTGAAGAGCAGTAGTATTAAATGATGGTGTAGTAAAATAATTTATATCAATTCTAATAAGATTTTTAAAGCAAATTTTCTGAAGCTCTAATTATAAACCATGTGAAGGACAGAATCTCCATACTGCAGGGTTAGTCTGAGACACTATGAGGGACACTGATTTATTACTTTCCCCACTATCCAGCTGCCTAATCTAGGGTCCTGTCTTTTTCCGAGTGGTGTCCAGAAGTGTGTGGCAGTGCTCCTTAAGGGCCTCACTGCATCGGGTAGAGAAAAGTGGAGAAAGTTGGCAATGTCCAGGACTCCTGGAGGAAGAAAAAAAAAAAAAAAACATTTTAAGGAAAAAGGTGAAGTTGAAGAACTGATAACCTCACGCCAGTACATTTAGATGAAAAGCAGCTGTGGTGGTGGAGGAGCCCTCTGCTTTTCCAGGCCACGACGACGGCCCCAGGCCCTCTCTGGTGCAGGAGTGGAGACAACAACCCTCTGTGTCCGCCATGCCGGTAGTGCTGGATTTAAGATGACCATCGTTGGAGGAGTCACGAACAGACTCCAGCCTCGTCTTCCGTTGGAGTTTGGACTGCCTCTACAGCAGCAGCAGTCAAGCTTGATGATCTCCTTGCAGAGCATCTGGAGATCTCGCTCCTCCGCGGTCACCAAGTTACTCCAGAGTAAACACAGACAAACGCAAACAACGGTCAGCGAGACAGAGTACCGTACAGTAACACAGGGAGCAGAGAGCACAAGCATCACAACAACTGTCTCAGATAAAGACGACAGCTGATATTAAAGACTATAAAGTAGGCCCTCAACTGTTCGTGTCAAATCAGTTTTAAAAGCAGATAGAATAGGATAGAATTACTGCGTTTATATGTAAATTATTTTAGGCATTCAACATGGTCACAGGTAGACACAGGACATTGAGCATGGTAAGGCCCATCAGCAGTTTTGCTTGCTGGGGGGGGATAAATATATCTCTATCTATAGCGGATACCTTTATACTTAATAAAGCGCTACTAATCAAAACTGTAACTATGTATTAATGTCACGTGTATAGTCTAAACTCTTTGGGTATTATAAACCCCCTTGTCTTAGAACCCTCAAAATGTCTAATTTGAATAGCCCTGAAAAACATTTATTTCCAAAACCTTGCTTCAGAATCTTTCAATTTTCTAAAAAATAAGTGGAGATCCCTTTACAAAATTCCCTAGGTTGAACAGTAATGAATAATTAAATGTCCTAAAAACTTCATTTGTAATAAATTTGGATCCCTGAAAATAAAACTATTTCAAGACAATATCTTAGAATCTTTCTAGAATCTTAGAATTTAAAACAAATCTGGATCCTGAGAAATTCCCAGTTCAGACCACTGTGAGACTGAAATGAGGAATATTGGGATCTCTGTGGAACCTCCAAAACTGTGGTAGTGGGATTTACTTCTCCGTGCTTAAAGAATCAACTCGATCAGTCAGTCTTAGGAATGTAGAGAAACACTTTAATCCTGCAGTAAACGTAACGCCGGAGGAAGACTTCAGGACTGCGTCTGAAAAACCTTGCTGTACAGTCAGTTACACTGAAATCTTGTTCAAAAGGGGCTGGCTAAGACTGCTTAGATTACTTAAAGGGAAAGAGGAAAAACCCTCCTACTTAAAATTGGGTGCAGTGGTAAATTTAATACTACTTGGCAACCTGTCTTGACTTAAATAGACAATATGGACTGAGGATTAATTGGCTGGTTAGCTCCCAGTCTGAAATCTATTTCACTATTTAAAATTCAGAAAGCAGATTTTCCGATGTTATAATTACAAACCATGACAGTCTCAATATTGCAGGATTCATCTGAAATACTATGAGCGACACTGATCTATTACTTTTTAATACAAGCAGAAAAGTGACAGAATAAATGTGTGGAATCAAGTAAATCACTCACCTGCCAACTATGCAGTTCTCCAACCTGACAGTGTGACTGGGAAGGGTCAGTCAGTCCTGGCCCGGCACCTTCTTGATGTTTCTGGAGAGAACAACGGACCCCATGCGGCTCAGGTGAAGCGTATCTCTGTGTTGGAGGACCGGACACAGTTAAAAGCTCTGCCAGTTCTCTACGAACTCAGCGCAGACGGACCTGTCCCGCAGCCAGTAGTGGAGCGAAAGGAGCTGAGGAAATGGCTCTCTCTCACTCGTCTGTAAGTGGGCAGGGAGCCAAAGACTATGACCCTGATGTCTGGCTTTTTCTGAACAGTGTCCAGAAGCGTACGGCAGTGCTTCTTCAGGGCCACGCTGCATCAGACGGAGAACAATGGTGCCAGAGCCACCTGGTGACGTCCAGGACACTGGCACCTGGAAAACAGGAGACTGTGGCATTACTCTTTAGGGTAGATACTTTTCAGTGTTTTACAGAAGAATCTCCAACAGTGAGAACACCGCCCTGAGGAGCTGTCCTCGGTGACAGAGCAGGTGAACAGCTGAAGTTCTCGAACCAGTTAGCAGAGGCCAAAACTGGCTTTGGTGGAAGAGTCCTCTGCTTTTCCCAGCCACGCTGACACTTCCAGGTCCTCTCAGGTGCGGGAGAAGAGACGACGACGACGCAGACAGAAACGCAAAGGTCAGTGAGAGAGTACTGTACAGTAACAGGGAGCAGAGAGCACAAGCATCACAACAAGCATGGAGTTCTGGGCATTAGAAATATGACAGCGTTATGGGTGAAGGATGAATAAGTGAGGAAGAATTGAGAACAGACTGATGAATAAAGACTCAAAGCTGATAATTACCACTCAAAGCTTCTAGCAAGACACCAGCTTTAACATGCCTCTGACCGTTTCCACCGGTTAAACTATGGGGTTTTAGCGCCCCCACAAGGACGAAAAGAGGAACAGCAACAGCATCTGAGCAGCAGTTCAATAAACACCAGGACCTTGACTAAGAACACAAATTTAGCACAAATCCACAGAATTACATCATCCATACTAACCTTAAACAGCTCAGAAGCGTGAAACGTGAAGAAATAACAAACCATGAAGATTCAGTAATGCATAGGTAAATACTTAAGCTACATTGCTAAGGAGATAGCTAGCATAGCAACAGAACTAAGCCATTCCCAAACTAAATGAACAGCAGCTTACTTTGTGTCTCAGACTCTAAATTAAAGGCACCCACAGTCACACAGCTTGAGCAGTTTCTAAAGTTCAGTCTTCCAGAGGAGCTACAGAGCTCGGTCACACCGGCTCGTTCACCCTGCACACTGCTGCAAGACCACGCTGCTGATTGAATACGTGGGACTGATAATAGGCCAGCATCTTGTGAGCGGAGTGTACGTGGAGGGTTGTAAGGTGTAAGAAGTTCCTCCAGATAATGTGGGGTCAGACCATTGAGAGATTAATATTTTAGAAGTATTTTATGATCTGTACTGAATTTAACAGCTAATTAGTGTAAGGATAAAAGAACTGGACTAATATGATCAGATTTCCTAGCTCTAGTTCGTACCCTGGCAGCAGCATTCTGAACAAGCTGGAGCTTATGAAGAGATTTACCTGGGTGGTATACATGGAGGAAAAAGAACAGCATTCCAAGACTAACACTTGCTACCCACAGTACAGTCTGGTGTCTGTGTGGCCAGTGCGGAATTAAATGTCCTGAATATTTAGATTCTCAGGGTTGTTTAAACCAGAGAATTTTTCAGGGATCCAAATTTATTAAAATTCGAAGTTGCCAAGTCAACTGTGAGACTGAAATGAAGAATACGGCGTCCCGTCTCTTCTAAATGTATAAGGCAAGCGGTCTAATTCATTTACTTACAGTCACCTCGGGTACAGAGTCTCAGAGTCAGTAGAGCGCCTGAATTGACTCAGAATCACTCATTGGGATGACGGCGGCCGCCTCTGCGGGTTTCTGATCCTGTCTCTGAAAACTCTGGACCCAGAGGAATATTGGGATCTTGGTGGAACCTCCAAAACTGCGGTAGTGGGATTGATCTGCGCTTAAATAATCAACTCGGTTGGAGGTTTGGAGTCACAGGTGTACTATACAGATAACGAGGTCAAACAGGTGCCATTAATACAGGTAACAAGTGGAGGACAGAAGAGCTTCAGGTCAGTGAGAGCCAGAAACCTTGACTAGTCCAGAAAAACTTACCATAATTTACAAATAAATTCTTCATAAATCCTACAATGTGATTTCCTGGATTTTTTTTATTTTTTGTTTTGTCTCTCATAGTTGAAATGAACCTATGATAAATTACAGACCTCTCATATCTTTCTAAGTAAGAGAACTTGCACAATCAGTGGCTGACTAAATACTTTTTTGCCCCACTGTATATTTAACAGCCCAAACTCAATGCAGAACTGCTTGTACTCGGAAAGATGGAAGAATTTATATAAATTCTAA
This sequence comes from Salminus brasiliensis, assembly GCF_030463535.1. Lineage (NCBI taxonomy): Eukaryota > Metazoa > Chordata > Actinopteri > Characiformes > Bryconidae > Salminus > Salminus brasiliensis. Next base: position 17,113,456 of record NC_132893.1, on the reverse strand, counting down.
TAAGATTTATAAAGCAGATTTTCCAACGTTACAATTACAAACCATGACCGTCTCAGCACTGCAGAATTTGTCTGAAATACTATGAGTGACACTGATATTACTTTTTAATACAAGCAGAAAAGTGATAGAATAAATGGGTAGAATCAAGTAAATCGTGTAAATCACTCACCTGCCAACTATGCAGTTCACTAACCTGACAGTGTGACTGGGAAGGGCCAGTCAGTCCTGGCCTGGCACCTTCTTGATGCTCCTGGAGAGAACGATGGACCCCAGGCGGCACAGGTGAAGTATCATCTCTGAGGTAGAGGACCAGACGCAGCCAAAAGCTCTCCCAGCTGTCCACAAAGACAGAGCAGACGGACCTGTCCCACAGCCAGCAGTGGAGCGAGAAGAGCTGAGGAAACGGCTCCCTTACTGGTCTATAAGTGGTCAGGGGGCTGAAGATGATGATCCTGATGTCTGGCTTTTCCCGAAAAGTGTCCAGAAGCGTACGGCAGTGCTTCTTCAGGACCACGCTGCATCAGGAGGAGAACAGTGTAGAACGATGGTGCCAAAGCCACCTGGCGACATCCAGTAAGCGAGCACCTGGTAAAAAGGAGAACGTGGTGTTACTCTTTAGGGTCAATACTTTGAGGGTTTTACAGAAGAATCTTCAACAGTGAGAACACCGCCCTAAGGAGTCTTCCTCTGTGCCGGAGCAGGTGAAGAGCTGAGGTCCTTGAACCAGTTAGCAGAGGTGAGAACTTGCTGTGGTGGAAGAGCCCTCTGCTTTTTCCAGCCACACAGACAGTTCCAGGCTCTCTCAGATGCGGGAGTGGAGATGACGACCCTCTGTGTCTGTGGCGCCGGTAGTGTTGGAATTAAGATGGTCACGTTAGAGGAGTCACGGGCAGCCTCCAGCCTCATCAGCGAAGTTTGACTGCCTCTAAAACAGCAGCTGGATCGACCGTACAAGCTTGACGACCTCCTGGAGAGCTCGTACCTGAGCGGGCGGACAGAAACAGACAGAAACGCGATAACAGGGAGCAGAGAGCACAAGGATTACAATAACTGGCTCAGATAAAGACAAAGCCACAAAAGTGGTACCAAGTTACCCATTAAAGAGTACAATAGACTTTATTACCTGAATGTGGTCAATGATCACAGTGGTGATGGTTGCAGTGTGTTACAATATTCAAACAGCATGAAATCCTTGTTCACTGTAATTATGATGTTTCACGCATCATTATGCAGTAGAGAGCATGAAAATCAAGGGTAAGATTGATAAACTGAACTGTGAAGTCTGCAGACAAGACAAATCTGCTCAGAGTAGAAACAGAACCTGATGCTCGAGCAAAAGCAGTACTTGAACTAGTACATACTGACCTAGCTGCTCCTATAGATCCAGTGGGGGTGGGGAGGGAAACTCCAGACAAGCAGCTCCAGACAGGGAGCTCAGGACATGAGGGGAGAGAGAGAAAAAGATGACGATTAGAACAAGCTTTACGTTTAGTGAGAGACCTGTAGCAGAAATAGTTACAAACACAACCACAATAATAGTGATAAAAAGCCTGTAATCAGAGCAGGACAGAACAGTGGTGAAATGTAATCAGAGCAGGACAGAACACAGAACTGGAGAGTTCTCTGAAAGCTGGTGTTAAAGAGAGAAGTTTATCATCTAGATTTAAAGACTGAGAGTGTGTCTGATTCCCGGATATTAACAGGGAGCTTGTTCCAAAGGTGGGGGCTTTGTAAAAGAACGCTCTTCCTCCTGCACTGTTTTTTCTAATACGTGGGACTGATAATAGGCCAGCATCTTGCGAGCGGAGTGTACGTGGAGGGCTGTAAGGTGTAAGAAGTTCCTCCAGATAATGTGGGGTCAAGACCATTGAGAGATTAATATTTTAGAAGTATTTTATGATCTGTACTGAATTTAACAGGTAATCAGTGTAAGGATGAAAGAATTGGACTAATATGATCAAATTTCCTAGCTCAAGTTCGTACCCTGGCAGCAGCATTCTGAACAAGCTGGAGCTTATGAAGAGATTTACCTGAACTTCCTGCAGAAATGTTCTGTGAGCGGTAAGCCTGAAACATCCACTGTTAGAATTGTGTCCCTACTGACGGATAGGGGTACTGAAATTTAAGTGTTTCTTTGCTGCTTTGGACATCTTCGTCCTTTGAGTCCGGATCACGTCAAAAAGTCAATGGTCTAAAACAAATATGAAACTTAAAATATCAAAAGGGATCCGGGTTAAAGTAACCTCAAGGTCTAAGAATATGGCGACCCGTAATTCCTAAGACAAGCGGTCTAATTAATTTACTTAAGGTCACCTCGGGTACAGAGTCTCGGAGTCAGTAGAGCGCCTGAATTGACTCAGAATCACTCATTGGGATGACGGCGGCCGCCTCTGTCAGTTTCTGATCCTGTCTCTGAAAACTCTGGACCCAGAGGAATATTGGGATCTCGGTGGAACCTCCAAAACTGTGATAGTGGGATTTGCTTCTCTGCGCATTGTTTCAAAGTAACAAAACGTACAAGACAAGAACACCAGATTCACCATTTGACATTTTTTGACTGATGGAATTTGGCTTCCCTCTGTAACCCAGCTGTGCTGTGAACACACGTGCCTGGAGCGGTGGGCAAAAGTACGTAAAGGTCTCGCTCAAGACCTGTACTGCTACAGGGTCTGTAATGAACCACAGAGCTTTAGAGAGATTCAGCTAAATCAACATTCTGGGTTGAGGCTACGAAAGAGGAGAGGACTTCCCTCATTGAATATGACACATTTACTCTGACCCCTCTCCCAGAAGCTGAGCATGCAGTGAGGGGAAGGAGGGTCTAAGATTAAAAACTGTAGATGGAGCAGAAACGTTCTCTAGATGAAAATGGCTTTACACTGAAATCAGGAGGATAACACTGATAATCTGGGTCCATGATCATTTACCAGTTTTCCTACTCTTAGGATGGAGGCAGCAGCAGCACAATCCCTGAATATCATTAAGAGCAGTAGTATTGAATGATGGTGTAGCAAAAGAATTTATATCAATTCTAATAAGATTTTTAAAGCAGATTTTCTGAAGCTCCAGTTATAAACCATGTGGAGGACAGACAGCCTCCATACTGCAGGGTTAGTCTGAGACACTATGAGGGACACTGATTTATTACTGTTTAAAACAAGCAGAGAAATGACAGAATAAATGATGATTAAATCCAGTAAATCATGTAAATCACTCACCTGCCCACTGTCCAGCTCACTAACCTGAACGCCGGTCGGAGGGCCGGTCGCTCGACGCTCTGTGAAGAATCACAGCTCGAGCTTCTAAAGCAGAACCGCGTCCAAACACGCGCGCAAACATACCGGAGATCACGTGAACGCCGGAAGTGACGCTTCGTTACGCAATCACGTTTCAAGGCGCGTCGGTTCCCCGGTCCCGCTGCAGACCCGAGCAACGAGCTAGCAGTGTGAAGCTAGCAACACTTGGACAGAGTAGCGAACGAAATCCTGTCAAAATAAAAGTCCCTCCTAAACCTGAATACAAATATTTCTGACTCTCTAAACTGAAAATGATAAACTAGTTTAAGAAAACAGTGTTTACAACTATTTAAAAGATTATTAAAAGTAACTCTAATTAATAACTGTAAATAATAACAGATATAAAGGAAAATTGCTTCTATACTGAGTGTTGCTGGGAATAGTTTTTCTTTCTCTGGCATTTTATTAATATAATCTTAATCAGGAAACATAAATCTTTAATAAAAGTGGCGTTATGAAGGAAAATATACAGCTTTAGACACTGGCACCATGTTTATCCCGCAATGACAAAGTGAAAACAGAGTTTTCTAATAAATTTCTGCAAATTTATTTAAAAAAAGAAAAACTAAAATGTTGCAGTGACATAAGTATTCAGACCCTTTACTTAGTACTTAGGTGAAGCACCTTTGGCAGTGATCACAGCCTCCAGTCTTCTTGGGTATGATGCCGCAAGGTTTGCTCACCTGGATTTGGGGATTTTCGGCCTTTCTTCTCTGCAGATCCTCTCCGTAAGGTTGGATGAGGGCGTCGGTGGACAGCTATTCTCAGGGCTCTTCAAAGATTTTAATAAGGTGTAAAGCAGGGCTCTAGTTGTCCACTCAGGAGCATTCACAGAGTCGTCTCTAAGCCACTCCTGTGTTGTGTTGAGTCACTGTCTCGTTGGAAGGTGATCCTTTGCCCCGTCTGAGGTCCTGAGTGCTCTGGACCAGGTTTCCTTTAAGAATATATCTGTACTCCATTCAGCTTTCCCTCAACCCTGACCCAGTCTCCCTGTCCCAGACCCTGAAAAATACCCCCACAGCCTGAAGCTTCACTGAAAGAATGGTGTTGGGCAGGTGAGGAGCAGGAACTGGTTTCCACCAGACATGACTCTTAGAACTGAGGCCAAAAAGTTCAATCCTGGTTGCATCAGACCAGAGAACCTTGTTTCTTATAGTCTGAGGGTCCTTTAGGGGCTCTCCTGTATCTGACCACTCTGCCATAAAGCCCAGATTGGTGGAGAGCTGCAGTGATGGTTGCGCTTCTGGACGTCTCTGTAAACTGGATCTTTTTGAACCAGAGTGACCGTTTGGGTTCTTGGTCACCTCTCTTACCAAGGCCCTTCTCCCCTGATTACTTAGTTTGGTGGGAGGTCAGCGCTAGGAAAAGTGCTGCTTATTCCAGACTCCTTCATTTAAGAGTTGTGTAATAATTATTCAAGCTTATTTAACTTTAAATATCTAATCTACTGAGAATGAGGCCACAGTGTGGGAGTTCACTTCATTTGACAGTAATGGACCCAAAAGAGGAAAAGACAGACACAGATCAGATTTCATTTGAAGGATTAACTAAAAATATTTTATGTACACAAATAAAATATTCATCAAATAACTCCTCACATTCTTTCAATCTTTTTTAAACAAGGACAGAAGTGTTCATGTTGAGCCTCCTCTCGTTGAGCTCTGGCAGCTTCCTCTCTCAGAAACTCCAGCACCTCTGCAGAGTCAGTACGCCTTCTCCTTTTAGCTGCTGGACTTCCTGAGGGGGGACAGGAGGCACTCCTGCTGGTGGAGGGGACTGACTGGCTCACAGGGTCGGACTTGGCACAGGAGGGCGCGTCATCTTCCCCTTTGTAGGCCCCCTCTGTGTCTGAGCCTTTACTGGTTGAGGCCACTGAAGGTTTGCCTCCCAGGATGGCATGCACTGCCCCAAACCAGCGCCATGTGGCTGCTGTGGCCTCACCCTGCTCAGTGTCCATCCCTGTAGGGGGACGTCTTAGCTCCTAAAAGACATACATGTGATGGTACAGTGTTGTCCCTATTAGCTGCCTTATGAGGGGTTCAGTGTCCTCATCTGTCCCCAAGTAAAATATATATATAATGAGAACAGCTTGTTAGAAATAGGGTGATTAATAAAGCCGAACTGAACAGACAGTGCTTGCGGTTGTTCACTGAATAAAGATCATTTCAGCTCAGTTCCAGTAAATAAGCCAGGTGTAGAGAAGCAGGGGAGCGGGTTCGTCTCTCTAAACTCTACATTTCTAGGACTGCTTTACTGCTCATTGGATCAGATCAGTAATATTAGTGAATCTGAGCGTTTAGGACTTGTGTGCTGCTTCCTCTATTTGCCGTGGTCTCTGGGAGCACTCAGTGATCTCACTCCTAAATCTTTAACACTCTTCCTGGGTGGGATCCTCTCATGTCTTCTTTCGTCTCCTCCGGTTTTTGGACAGGCGGCATGATGGAGCCACAAACCCAGTTTCCGGGTCCCGGAGGAGAGGAGGAGGATCAGTAGGAAAAAGCAGTAAATTTGGGGGTTTCTGGAAGCAGCCCGAGGCTTTTTAACACAGTTGAAGTCAAAGTGCTTCTCAGCTCCTCAGCTCTACTGCGCCACCTGCTGTTCTAATAAAACACTACACCTCCATCGCCTGATTCACTTGTGTTCAGCAGCTTCGTCCAGACTGAGACGGGAGCTCCATACAGTGATGTCTGCCTGTGTTTCTTCTCTTCACTGAATGTCATTTTATCTACATTTAACTGCATGTATTTGATCTGAGTGTGTAACTGCTTTGTTCTCCTCGTAAATAAAAATAGTCAAGTTTGATAATATTTGATGATGTGAAAAATCCCCCTGTTTAATCTGCATGTAGACTGAACATCTGCTGAACACAGAAATAAACAGAAACACTTCAGTGTTTTATTAGAGCTCATTTCACATCGTCTCCAGTTAAAACCCTCCAATACGGAGGAGCTTTATCAAGCACTTTTATTCTCTTTAGTCGGTTTGGAAACAACACCTGACCTTCAGAGAGAAACTGCTGCATGTTTTGTTGTGTTTTTAAATGAAAGTCCAGCAGATTCACACAGTTTCTACATTTCTGTTTCATTTCAGTTCATATTTCAGTTCATATTCAGCTCGTTGCTCCCGGGAAAGTGACGCGCCTTGGACGTCATTACGTTCAGTGACGTGCGAAGCGTCACTTCGGGCGATCACGTGATCTCCGGTATTTTGAGCGAGACTCTGAACCGCTGTTTGGATTCGGTTCTTCTTTAGAAGCTCGACTCGTAACAACCTGATTAAATCAACATTAGCGCTTCGTGTTTCCCGCATTAAGTTTGGGCTGTTAAATGTAGGATCTCTAGAAGCTAAAGCAGTCCCTGTCACTGAGATTATTACTGAAAACCTCCTCAGTTCACTGTGTCTTTGTGAAACGGGGGTTAAACCTAATGAATCATTGCTTTGAATGAATCGACTCCCCCAGGCTTGAACTCCTGCAGTTCTCCTCGCAGGTCTGGTCACAGCAGTGGAGTAGCCTCGGTCTCTGATCCAGTTCTGGACATAAACCCAAAACTCCGAGATGCAACCATACACACCTAGTTCTGACCCTGGGTATTGAGACAGTCAGCATAGTCAGCATCTCTCAGCCTGACTCCATCTCTGACCACTACCTAACCATGTAGTCTTAAACCAGGAGATCTCCCTGCAGCCTCGCTTTATGAGCAAGCGTACCATAGCAACCTCTACAGCTACTGTCTTTATCAATAACCCTCCAGATTTAACCATCTCCTGCCCATCTCCTCCTCTAGATCCTGAGCATGACACAGATGATCTGCTGTCTGTGCTCCGCTCTAATCTTGACCATGTTGCATTAATTAGGAAAAGGTCAGTGTCTTGGTATGATGACCGTCTGCGTCCTCTAAAACAGAGAACTCGTATTTACTCTTTATTTGCTGCAGCTGGGCAACATAATCTGTAAACATGGCATTGACTTGACTTTCATTGCCACCCAGCTCTACTTATTCACCTTAATAAAATAACAGACTGTCTGAAAGACAGAGAGAGGTCTTACTTATTGATCCAAACATGCAAATATTGCTGTAGATTTAGACGGATTCTCAGTCTTACCCAGTAGCACTGTAAAAAGCCTAGGAGCTGTTTCTGACTCTGTCCTCTCGTTTGATGCACACATCTGTTACATGGTTAAAACTGCCTTCTTCCACCTACGTAATATTGCTAAACTGGGTAATGTACTCTCCTTACATCACGCAGAGAAGCTGGTGCAGCATTCATAACTTCTAGATTGGATGACTGTAAAGCTCTTCTGGTTGGAAGTTCATGTAAACCATTAAAAAAAAAGCTCCAACTAGTTCAGAATGCAGCTGCTAGAGAGCTCACTAGCACACTAATCTACTTCCTTTACAGGCCGGACATCAGTCTGATCTGACCTCTCCTGTAACCTTTTCCTGTGCTCCTCCTAACCCTCTGTGTTTTCCCTCCTTTCTGTTTTCTGTCTCTTTCACATGTACTGAGAAGCCCGGGGCCAACTGCTCCATCCTGGTACCGCCTGACCTGACCTGGCTCTCCACTGCCCTCCTGCCCGCTGTCCTGCTCTGGAGCCTCACATTGACTCATCCTCACCTCCCTGCATGACTCTGCTTCTGACTGTTTACCTGCATGGACTTTATCTCTCTCACTCACATTCTCATCTTGTTTGTCTTGATGCAAAATTGACCTTTTTGTTTAGTTATTGTTTTTATTCCTGTTTTGATTTTTATTATGATCCAGTGTCGACTGGAGGAGGATGGGTTCCCCCTTTCAGTCTTGGTTCCTCATCAGAGAGCATCAGCCATGATATCTGTGTGTGTTTCTGTTCTGTACCACAGTGGGAAAGACGTGAGCAGGATTGTGCTTTCCAGGTTAAACTGATGAACTTCTACAAAAGCAGACATTCAGAGCTGTGGGAACGTCAGTGTAAATGGACTTGGTCTAAAATGAAGATCCCGATCCTGCTTCTGGACTCTCAGCACTGCACATTTTAACCTGACCAGCAAACTGATGGACAGGGACTGCTGGCATGTTTCAGGGCTTGTGAATGATAATTGTCGGCTCTTCACACCCAGTTTCTGAAAGTTTCACTTGTATCTTTTTCCTCCTGAACCTTTTATTTAAGAAAGGACCGACCAAAGGTAGCAGGGTAGGAGGCTGTGGATCATTGAGGCTGGTAAGAGATGCTCATTTAGGTTCATTAGAAAACTCCTTCTACATTAAACAGCATTAATTACTGCTTTAGTTTATCACCTCAACATATAACTTAAAGCCCACTGACAGCCGTAGATTAGCTACAACTGCTTTCTGAAACCTGGGCTGATTTTTTTACAACATTTAAAGTGAACTTCTGACCCCGTTCATCACACCGTTTATAATATAGTGAAGTTGAGGTCTAGAGCTTTGGGGAGAGAAATAAAGGAACCAGCACAACAGATCTGATCCTCAAGTGAAATCTTTTATTATTTTCAACACAAACAAACAACGGTCAACATCATAAAACTTCAGCGTGAGAGAAGACCAAAATAAACAGAACCGCACATCCCATCTTACTAAATAACCTAGAAAAAGAAAAACACTAAACACAGCGGTCTTACCTCCTCCCTCATAACACAGCAGAAAAGACAAATAATAATAATAAACAAATAAATGACCCTCACCCCGACACTGATGTGACCAGAGCTAGACTACTGACCATCACCATATTTATAGGAAAATAACACAATTACCAGCTAATAACACAATTACCAGCTGGATCAACGTCACCGGCAGAGAGAGAGAGAGAGAGAGAGAGAGGGAGAGGGAGAGGGAGAGGGAGAGAGAGAGAGAGAGAGAGAGAGAGAGAGAGAGAGAGAGGGAGAGGGAGAGGGAGAGGGAGAGGGAGAGGGAGAGGGAGAGGGAGAGAGGGAGAGGGAGAGGGAGAGGGAGAGGGAGAGAGAGAGGGAGAGAGAGAGGGAGAGAGAGAGAGGAGAAACAAGACACAAACTGGTCACCAGATGGCAGCACTAACTGTTTCAGCCATACAAAACTTGATGAAACAGATCTTGAAGGAATCTTGAACTTGGGGGTTCATCACCACAATGAGTCTAAACGAGCTCAAACGCTGTGTGATGTGAATCAGTGCAGGACAGCTAATCATTTCTGAAAGATTGAGAATCTTGGTAATGAGCATGGGCGAGCTCTCTAGCTAGAACCTCCCTCCCTGTTTTTTGGTGTTGTGTTATTTTGTGTTGTGGTGTGTTTTGGTGTTGTGTTGTGTTGTGGTGTGTTTTGGTGTTGTGTTGTGTTGTGGTGTGTTTTGGTGTTGTGTTGTGGTGTGTTTTGTGTCCTCACAGTGCTGCCGGGCTTCTCCAGGTGAGAAAGAGCTCTGTGTAGAAGACAGATGACAGCATCATCCACCTTGACACCAGACTGGTAGGCACTGAAGAGAGTCCATGGATGGGCTCACCAGAGGGCGGATGTGGTTAAAAGACCAGCCTCTCCAGTGATTTCATCAGATGAGAAGCCAGTGCCACCGGCCTGAAGCTGTTGGGTCCTTTGGGTGCTGTGTTTTATGCACAGGTACCACACAAGATGAGGGAAGAACGGCCTTTGTAGCGTCTCCTCAGGGCGCAACAAAGAGCTGAGGACCTCGCAGCATTTAGTAGATGTGAAAACTGGCTGTGGTGGTGGAGGAGCCCTCTGCTTTTCCAGGTCCTCTCCGGTGCGGGAGTGGAGATGATAACCCTCTGTGTCCGCTACGTTGGTAGGGCTGGATTTAAGATGGCCAGCGTTAGAGGAGTCTCCAGACTCGTCTTCCGTTGGTGGAGTCTGGACTGCCTCTACAACAATAGCAGTAAAGCTTGATGACCTCCTTGCAGAGCGCCTGGAGATCTCACTCCTCCGCGGTCACCAAGTACCTCCAGAGTAAACACAGAGCAACGCAAACGACGATCAGTGAGACAGTACTGTACAATAACACAGGGAGCAGAGAGCACAAGCATCACAACAACAGTCTCAGATGAAGACAGAGCTGATACAGGAGAGAATAAGACACACTCCTGAACTGATTCTTTTTTTAGACAAAAACGATCCTTCCTTTAGTGAGTACTTGTGAGTATCAGACAATATTAATATCTGATCATCAGACTGCTGCAAAACAATTCCATCATTTGATGATGAAGATATGTCAAGTCTGAAATATCCACATCGTACACATCCTCATTTTTCTTACACTGCTGTTGTGATGTTGTGGAAACCATCTGAAGCACTACTGCATTTCCTGACATAGCTGTTTCTAGCCACCTGATCTGAGAATGAATTCACAGCAGGGCTTTTCTCAGAGGGCTATTCACCAGTGAAGATTCACATGCAACCATGGTTTCATTTTCCAAAAGGGAATTGATCATTGTGGATAACCCTTCTTCTGCTTCCTGGGACATGGGACATTGAGCATGATGAGGCCTATCAGCTGTTTTGCTTGCAGCACTTTAACCAGAGATGCCCCCTTTATTGACCCAATATCATTCATTCTGAGACCAGAAATGTTTTGGAATATCAACAAAAACTGGTAAGTCATTAGTTTCAGTCTCATTATTCTCACTTGGCTACAAACTAAATTTGGATCCCTGAAAAATTCTCTGCTTTAAACAACACTGAGAATCAAAATATTCCAAGACAATATCTTAGTTGTCTTCACTGGGATCCAGATTTGTTTTCAATTGGGAAATTCTGTGAGACTGAAATTATTTTAAGGCTTTGGACATCTTCGTCCTTTCAGTCCGGATCACTGCAAAAGGTCAGTGGTAGAAAAACACATTTAATTAATTTACTTAAGGTCACCTCGGGTACAGAGTGTCGGAGTCAGTAGAGCGCCTGAATTGACTCAGAATCACTCATTGGGATGACGGCGGCCGCCTCTGTCCGTTTCTGATCCTGTCTCTGAAAACTCTGGACCCAGAGGAATATTGGGATCTTGCTGGAACTTAAATAGACAATATGGACTCTGAGGATTAATTGGCTGGTTAGCACCCAGTCTGAAATCTATTTCACCATTTAAAATTCTGCAGCCATTTACATTTACTCTCTTACCCTTTGTGTTTCTTTGGACACTTGTATGAGCTTTTATAACTTCATATTCAGAAATTACCTGTATTTTTACAGTTAGAGATTTAAGTTCATCATAAATACAGAAACATTCCAGGAGACTCTGTGTGAACCGATTTTATGACCCCCACCAATGTAATAAAGAGACCTACACCCTTGATTTAGTTTCACAGAGAGAGCATCTTAAAGAAGTTACAGGTCTGTGAGAGCCAGAAATCTTGTTTGTGGGTGACCAAATACTTATTTTCCACCATAATTTACAAATACATTCTTTAAAAATCCTACAATGTGATTTCCTGTTTTTTTTTTTAATGAAAATTACAGACCTCTCTCATCTTTCTAAGTAAGAGAACTTGCAATCAGTGGCTGACTGAATACTTTTTTGCCACACTGTATATTTAACAGCCCAAACACGATGCAGAACTGCTTGTACTGAGGATCTGGGTTAAGGATAATTTACCAGTTTTCCTACACTTAGGATGGCAGCAGCAGCACAATCCCTGAATATTGTGAAGAGCAGTAGTATTAAATGATGGTGTAGTAAAACAATTTATATCAATTCTAATAAGATTTTTAAAGCAGATTTTCTGAAGCTCTAATTATAAACCATGTGAAGGACAGAATCTCCATACTGCAGGGTTAGTCTGAGACACTATGAGGGACACTGATTTATTACTTTCCCCACTATCCAGCTGCCTAATCTAGGGTCCTGTCTTTTTCCGAGTGGTGTCCAGAAGTGTGTGGCAGTGCTCCTTAAGGGCCTCACTGCATCGGGTAGAGAAAAGTGGAGAAAGTTGGCAATGTCCAGGACTCCTGGAGGAAGAAAAAAAAAAAAAAAAAAACATTTTAAGGAAAAAGGTGAAGTTGAAGAACTGATAACCTCACGCCAGTACATTTAGATGAAAAGCAGCTGTGGTGGTGGAGGAGCCCTCTGCTTTTCCGGGCCACGACGACGGCCCCAGGCCCTCTCTGGTGCAGGAGTGGAGACAACAACCCTCTGTGTCCGCCATGCCGGTAGTGCTGGATTTAAGATGACCATCGTTGGAGGAGTCACGAACAGACTCCAGCCTCGTCTTCCGTTGGAGTTTGGACTGCCTCTACAGCAGCAGCAGTCAAGCTTGATGATCTCCTTGCAGAGCATCTGGAGATCTAGCTCCTCCGCGGTCACCAAGTTACTCCAGAGTAAACACAGACAAACGCAAACAACGGTCAGCGAGACAGAGTACCGTACAGTAACACAGGGAGCAGAGAGCACAAGCATCACAACAACTGTCTCAGATAAAGACGACAGCTGATATTAAAGACTATAAAGTAGGCCCTCAACTGTTCGTGTCAAATCAGTTTTAAAAGCAGATAGAATAGGATAGAATTACTGCGTTTATATGTAAATTATTTTAGGCATTCAACATGGTCACAGGTAGACACAGGACATTGAGCATGGTAAGGCCCATCAGCAGTTTTGCTTGCTGGGGGGGGATAAATATATCTCTATCTATAGCGGATACCTTTATACTTAATAAAGCGCTACTAATCAAAACTGTAACTATGTATTAATGTCACGTGTATAGTCTAAACTCTTTGGGTATTATAAACCCCCTTGTCTTAGAACCCTCAAAATGTCTAATTTGAATAGCCCTGAAAAACATTTATTTCCAAAACCTTGCTTCAGAATCTTTCAATTTTCTAAAAAATAAGTGGAGATCCCTTTACAAAATTCCCTAGGTTGAACAGTAATGAATAATTAAATGTCCTAAAAACTTCATTTGTAATAAATTTGGATCCCTGAGAATAAAACTATTTCAAGACAATATCTTAGAATCTTTCTAGAATCTTAGAATTTAAAACAAATCTGGATCCTGAGAAATTCCCAGTTCAGACCACTGTGAGACTGAAATGATCTTAAGGCAATGCTTTGGACATCTTCATCCTTTGAGTCCGGATAGCTGCAAAAAGTCAGTGGCCTAAAACGAATGTTAAAATTAAAATATCAAAAGGGATTCGGGTTAAAGTAACCTGGAGGTCTAAGAATACAGCGTCCGTCTCCTCCTGTTTATTCTAAATTCGTAAGGCCTAATTAATTTACACAGTCACCTCGGGTACAGAGTCTCGGAGTCAGTAGAGCGCCTGAATGGACTCAGAATCACTCATTGGGATGACGGCGGCCGCCTCTGTCGGTTTTTGATCCTGTCTCTGAAAACTCTGGACCCAGAGGAATATTGGGATCTCTGTGGAACCTCCAAAACTGTGGTAGTGGGATTTACTTCTCCGTGCTTAAAGAATCAACTCGATCAGTCAGTCTTAGGAATGTAGAGAAACACTTTAATCCTGCAGTAAACGTAACGCCGGAGGAAGACTTCAGGACTGCGTCTGATAAACCTTGCTGTACAGTCAGTTACACTGAAATCTTGTTCAAAAGGGGCTGGCTAAGACTGCTTAGATTACTTAAAGGGAAAGAGGAAAAACCCTCCTACTTAAAATTGGGTGCAGTGGTAAATTTAATACTACTTGGCAACCTGTCTTGACTTAAATAGACAATATGGACTGAGGATTAATTGGCTGGTTAGCTCCCAGTCTGAAATCTATTTCACTATTTAAAATTCAGAAAGCAGATTTTCCGATGTTATAATTACAAACCATGACAGTCTCAATATTGCAGGATTCATCTGAAATACTATGAGCGACACTGATCTATTACTTTTTAATACAAGCAGAAAAGTGACAGAATAAATGTGTGGAATCAAGTAAATCACTCACCTGCCAACTATGCAGTTCTCCAACCTGACAGTGTGACTGGGAAGGGTCAGTCAGTCCTGGCCCGGCACCTTCTTGATGTTTCTGGAGAGAACAACGGACCCCATGCGGCTCAGGTGAAGCGTATCTCTGCGTTGGAGGACCGGACACAGTTAAAAGCTCTGCCAGTTCTCTACGAACTCAGCGCAGACGGACCTGTCCCGCAGCCAGTAGTGGAGCGAAAGGAGCTGAGGAAATGGCTCTCTCTCACTCGTCTGTAAGTGGGCAGGGAGCCAAAGACTATGACCCTGATGTCTGGCTTTTTCTGAACAGTGTCCAGAAGCGTACGGCAGTGCTTCTTCAGGGCCACGCTGCATCAGACGGAGAACAATGGTGCCAGAGCCACCTGGTGACGTCCAGGACACTGGCACCTGGAAAACAGGAGACTGTGGCATTACTCTTTAGGGTAGATACTTTTCAGTGTTTTACAGAAGAATCTCCAACAGTGAGAACACCGCCCTGAGGAGCTGTCCTCGGTGACAGAGCAGGTGAACAGCTGAAGTTCTCGAACCAGTTAGCAGAGGCCAAAACTGGCTTTGGTGGAAGAGTCCTCTGCTTTTCCCAGCCACGCTGACACTTCCAGGTCCTCTCAGGTGCGGGAGAAGAGACGACGACGACGCAGACAGAAACGCAAAGGTCAGTGAGAGAGTACTGTACAGTAACAGGGAGCAGAGAGCACAAGCATCACAACAAGCATGGAGTTCTGGGCATTAGAAATATGACAGCGTTATGGGTGAAGGATGAATAAGTGAGGAAGAATTGAGAACAGACTGATGAATAAAGACTCAAAGCTGATAATTACCACTCAAAGCTTCTAGCAAGACACCAGCTTTAACATGCCTCTGACCGTTTCCACTGGTTAAACTATGGGGTTTTAGCGCCCCCACAAGGACGAAAAGAGGAACAGCAACAGCATCTGAGCAGCAGTTCAATAAACACCAGGACGTTGACTAAGAACACAAATTTAGCACAAATCCACAGAATTACATCATCCATACTAACCTTAAACAGCTCAGAAGCGTGAAACGTGAAGAAATAAACCATGAAGATTCAGTAATGCATAGGTAAATACTTAAGCTACATTGCTAAGGAGATAGCTAGCATAGCAACAGAACTAAGCCATTCCCAAACTAAATGAACAGCAGCTTACTTTGTGTCTCAGACTCTAAATTAAAGGCACCCACAGTCACACAGCTTGAGCAGTTTCTAAAGTTCAGTCTTCCAGAGGAGCTACAGAGCTCGGTCACACCGGCTCGTTCACCCTGCACACTGCTGCAAGACCACGCTGCTGATTGAATACGTGGGACTGATAATAGGCCAGCATCTTGTGAGCGGAGTGTACGTGGCGGGTTGTAAGGTGTAAGAAGTTCCTCCAGATAATGTGGGGTCAGACCATTGAGAGATTAATATTTTAGAAGTATTTTATGATCTGTACTGAATTTAACAGCTAATTAGTGTAAGGATAAAAGAACTGGACTAATATGATCAGATTTCCTAGCTCTAGTTCGTACCCTGGCAGCAGCATTCTGAACAAGCTGGAGCTTATGAAGAGATTTACCTGGGTGGTATACATGGAGGAAAAAGAACAGCATTCCAAGACTAACACACAGTACAGTCTGGTGTCTGTGTGGCCAGTGCGGAATTAAATGTCCTGAATATTTAGATTCTCAGGGTTGTTTAAACCAGAGAATTTTTCAGGGATCCAAATTTATTAAAATTCGAAGTTGCCAAGTCAACTGTGAGACTGAAATGAAGAATACGGCGTCCCGTCTCTTCTAAATGTATAAGGCAAGCGGTCTAATTCATTTACTTACAGTCACCTCGGGTACAGAGTCTCAGAGTCAGTAGAGCGCCTGAATTGACTCAGAATCACTCATTGGGATGACGGCGGCCGCCTCTGTCGGTTTCTGATCCTGTCTCTGAAAACTCTGGACCCAGAGGAATATTGGGATCTTGGTGGAACCTCCAAAACTGCGGTAGTGGGATTGATCTGCGCTTAAATAATCAACTCGGTTGGAGGTTTGGAGTCACAGGTGTACTATACAGATAACGAGGTCAAACAGGTGCCATTAATACAGGTAACAAGTGGAGGACAGAAGAGCTTCAGGTCGGTGAGAGCCAGAAACCTTGACTAGTCCAGAAAAACTTACCATAATTTACAAATAAATTCTTCATAAATCCTACAATGTGATTTCCTGGATTTTTTTTTTGTTTTGTTTTGTCTCTCATAGTTGAAATGAACCTATGATAAATTACAGACCTCTCTCATCTTTCTAAGTAAGAGAACTTGCACAATCAGTGGCTGACTAAATACTTTTTTGCCCCACTGTATATTTAACAGCCCAAACTCAATGCAGAACTGCTTGTACTCGGAAAGATGGAAGAATTTATATAAATTCTAATAAGATTTATAAAGCAGATTTTCCAACGTTACAATTACAAACCATGACCGTCTCAACACTGCAGAATTTGTCTGAAATACTATGAGTGACACTGATATTACTTTTTAATACAAGCAGAAAAGTGATAGAATAAATGGGTAGAATCAAGTAAATCATGTAAATCACTTACCTGCCAACTATGCAGTTCACTAACCTGACAGTGTGACTGGGAAGGGCCAGTCAGTCCTGGCCTGGCACCTTCTTGATGCTCCTGGAGAGAACGATGGACCCCAGGCGGCACAGGTGAAGTATCATCTCTGAGGTAGAGGACCAGACGCAGCCAAAAGCTCTCCCAGCTGTCCACAAAGACAGAGCAGACGGACCTGTCCCACAGCCAGCAGTGGAGCGAGAAGAGCTGAGGAAACGGCTCCCTTACTGGTCTATAGGTGGTCAGGGGGCTGAAGATGATGATCCTGATGTCTGGCTTTTCCCGAAAAGTGTCCAGAAGCGTACGGCAGTGCTTCTTCAGGACCACGCTGCATCAGGAGGAGAACAGTGTAGAACGATGGTGCCAAAGCCACCTGGCGACATCCAGGAAGCGAGCACCTGGTAAAAAGGAGAACGTGGTGTTACTCTTTAGGGTCAATACTTTGAGGGTTTTACAGAAGAATCTTCAACAGTGAGAACACCGCCCTAAGGAGTCTTCCTCTGTGCCGGAGCAGGTGAAGAGCTGAGGTCCTTGAACCAGTTAGCAGAGGTGAGAACTTGCTGTGGTGGAAGAGCCCTCTGCTTTTTCCAGCCACACAGACAGTTCCAGGCTCTCTCAGATGCGGGAGTGGAGATGACGACCCTCTGTGTCTGTGGCGCCGGTAGTGTTGGAATTAAGATGGTCACGTTAGAGGAGTCACGGGCAGCCTCCAGCCTCGTCAGCGAAGTTTGACTGCCTCTAAAACAGCAGCTGGATCGACCGTACAAGCTTGACGACCTCCTGGAGAGCTCGTACCTGAGCAGGCG
Organism: Salminus brasiliensis; assembly: GCF_030463535.1. Lineage (NCBI taxonomy): Eukaryota > Metazoa > Chordata > Actinopteri > Characiformes > Bryconidae > Salminus > Salminus brasiliensis. Next base: position 17,095,866 of record NC_132893.1, on the reverse strand, counting down.
GACAGAAACAGACAGAAACGCGATAACAGGGAGCAGAGAGCACAAGGATTACAATAACTGGCTCAGATAAAGACAAAGCCACAAAAGTGGTACCAAGTTACCCATTAAAGAGTACAATAGACTTTATTACCTGAATGTGGTCAATGATCACAGTGGTGATGGTTGCAGTGTGTTACAATATTCAAACAGCATGAAATCCTTGTTCACTGTAATTATGATGTTTGATGAGAGCATGAAAATCAAGGGTAAGATTGATAAACTGAACTGTGAAGTCTGCAGACAAGACAAATCTGCTCAGAGTAGAAACAGAACCTGATGCTCGAGCAAAAGCAGTACTTGAACTAGTACATACTGACCTAGCTGCTCCTATAGATCCAGTGGGGGTGGGGAGGGAAACTCCAGACAAGCAGCTCCAGACAGGGAGCTCAGGACATGAGGAGAGAGAGAGAAAAAGATGACGATTAGAAGAAGCTTTACGTTTAGTGAGAGACCTGTAGCAGAAATAGTTACAGACACAACCACAATAATAGTGATAAAAAGCCTGTAATCAGAGCAGGACAGAACAGTGGTGAAATGTAATCAGAGCAGGACAGAACACAGAACTGGAGAGTTCTCTGAAAGCTGGTGTTAAAGAGAGAAGTTTTTCATCTAGATTTAAAGACTGAGAGTGTGTCTGATTCCCGGATATTAACAGGGAGCTTGTTCCAAAGTTGGGGGCTTTGTAAAAGAACGCTCTTCCTCCTGCACTGTTTTTTCTAATACGTGGGACTGATAATAGGCCAGCATCTTGCGAGCGAAGTGTACGTGGAGGGCTGTAAGGTGTAAGAAGTTCCTCCAGATAATGTGGGGTTTAGAAGTATTTTATGATCTGTACTGAATTTAACAGGTAACCAGTGTAAGGATGAAAGAATTGGACTAATATGATCAGATTTCCTAGCTCAAGTTCGTACCCTGGCAGCAGCATTCTGAACAAGCTGGAGCTTATGAAGAGATTTACCTGAACTTCCTGCAGAAATGTTCTGTGAGTGGTAAGCCTGAAACATCCACTGTTAGAATTGTGTCCCTACTGACGGATAGGGGTACTGAAATTTAAGTGTTTCTTTGCTGCTTTGGACATCTTCGTCCTTTGAGTCCGGATCACGTCAAAAAGTCAATGGTCTAAAACAAATATGAAACTTAAAATATCAAAAGGGATCCGGGTTAAAGTAACCTCAAGGTCTAAGAATATGGCGACCCGTAATTCCTAAGACAAGCGGTCTAATTAATTTACTTAAGGTCACCTCGGGTACAGAGTCTCAGAGTCAGTAGAGCGCCTGAATTGACTCAGAATCACTCATTGGGATGACGGCGGCCGCCTCTGTCGGTTTCTGATCCTGTCTCTGAAAACTCTGGACCCAGAGGAATATTGGGATCTCGGTGGAACCTCCAAAACTGTGATAGTGGGATTTGCTTCTCTGCGCATTGTTTCAAAGTAACAAAACGTACAAGACAAGAACACCAGATTCACCATTTGACATTTTTTGACTGATGGAATTTGGCTTCCCTCTGTAACCCAGCTGTGCTGTGAACACACGTGCCTGGAGCGGTGGGCAAAAGTACGTAAAGGTCTTGCTCAAGACCTGTACTGCTACAGGGTCTGTAATGAACCACAGAGCTTTAGAGAGATTCAGCTAAATCAACATTCTGGGTTGAGGCTATGAAAGAGGAGAGGACTTCCCTCATTGAATATGACACATTTACTCTGACCCCTCTCCCAGAAGCTGAGCATGCAGTGAGGGGAAGGAGGGTCTAAGATTAAAAACTGTAGATGGAGCAGAAACGTTCTCTAGATGAAAATGGCTTTACACTGAAATCAGGAGGATAACACTGATAATCTGGGTCCATGATCATTTACCAGTTTTCCTACTCTTAGGATGGAGGCAGCAGCAGCACAATCCCTGAATATCATTAAGAGCAGTAGTATTGAATGATGGTGTAGCAAAAGAATTTATATCAATTCTAATAAGATTTTTAAAGCAGATTTTCTGAAGCTCCAGTTATAAACCATGTGGAGGACAGACAGTCTCCATACTGCAGGGTTAGTCTGAGACACTATGAGGGACACTGATTTATTACTGTTTAAAACAAGCAGAGAAATGACAGAATAAATGATGATTAAATCCAGTAAATCATGTAAATCACTCACCTGCCCACTGTCCAGCTCACTAACCTGAACGCCGGTCGGAGGGCCGGTCGCTCGACGCTCTGTGAAGAATCACAGCTCGAGCTTCTAAAGCAGAACCGCGTCCAAACACGCGCGCAAACATACCGGAGATCACGTGAACGCCGGAAGTGACGCTTCGTTACGCAATCACGTTTCAAGGCGCGTCGGTTCCCCGGTCCCGCTGCAGACCCGAGCAACGAGCTAGCAGTGTGAAGCTAGCAACACTTGGACAGAGTAGCGAACGAAATCCTGTCAAAATAAAAGTCCCTCCTAAACCTGAATACAAATATTTCTGACTCTCTAAACTGAAAATGATAAACTAGTTTAAGAAAACAGTGTTTACAACTATTTAAAAGATTATTAAAAGTAACTCTAATTAATAACTGTAAATAATAACAGATATAAAGGAAAATTGCTTCTATACTGAGTGTTGCTGGGAATAGTTTTTCTTTCTCTGGCATTTTATTAATATAATCTTAATCAGGAAACATAAATCTTTAATAAAAGTGGCATTATGAAGGAAAATATACAGCTTTAGACACTGGCACCATGTTTATCCCGCAATGACAAAGTGAAAACAGAGTTTTCTAATAAATTTCTGCAAATTTATTTAAAAAAAGAAAAACTAAAATGTTGCAGTGACATAAGTATTCAGACCCTTTACTTAGTACTTAGGTGAAGCACCTTTGGCAGTGATTACAGCCTCCAGTCTTCTTGGGTATGATGCCGCAAGGTTTGCTCACCTGGATTTGGGGATTTTCGGCCTTTCTTCTCTGCAGATCCTCTCCGTAAGGTTGGATGAGGGCGTCGGTGGACAGCTATTCTCAGGGCTCTTCAAAGATTTTAATAAGGTGTAAAGCAGGGCTCTAGTTGTCCACTCTGGAGCATTCACAGGGTCGTCTCTAAGCCACTCCTGTGTTGTGTTGAGTCACTGTCTCGTTGGAAGGTGATCCTTTGCCCCGTCTGAGGTCCTGAGTGCTCTGGACCAGGTTTCCTTTAAGAATATATCTGTACTCCATTCAGCTTTCCCTCAACCCTGACCCAGTCTCCCTGTCCCAGACCCTGAAAAATACCCCCACAGCCTGAAGCTTCACTGAAAGAATGGTGTTGGGCAGGTGAGGAGCAGGAACTGGTTTCCACCAGACATGACTCTTAGAACTGAGGCCAAAAAGTTCAATCCTGGTTGCATCAGACCAGAGAACCTTGTTTCTTATAGTCTGAGGGTCCTTTAGGGGCTCTCCTGTATCTGACCACTCTGCCATAAAGCCCAGATTGGTGGAGAGCTGCAGTGATGGTTGCGCTTCTGGACGTTTCTGTAAACTGGATCTTTTTGAACCAGAGTGACCGTTTGGGTTCTTGGTCACCTCTCTTACCAAGGCCCTTCTCCCCTGATTACTTAGTTTGGTGGGAGGTCAGCGCTAGGAAAAGTGCTGCTTATTCCAGACTCCTTCATTTAAGAGTTGTGTGATAATTATTCAAGCTTATTTAACTTGAAATATCTAATCTACTGAGAATGAGGCCACAGTGTGGGAGTTCACTTCATTTGACAGTAATGGACCCAAAAGAGGAAAAGACAGACACAGATCAGATTTCATTTGAAGGATTAACTAAAAATATTTTATGTACACAAATAAAATATTCATCAAATAACTCCTCACATTCTTTCAATCTTTTTTAAACAAGGACAGAAGTGTTCATGTTGAGCCTCCTCTCGTTGAGCTCTGGCAGCTTCCTCTCTCAGAAACTCCAGCACCTCTGCAGAGTCAGTACGCCTTCTCCTTTTAGCTGCTGGACTTCCTGAGGGGGGACAGGAGGCACTCCTGCTGGTGGAGGGGACTGACTGGCTCACAGGGTCGGACTTGGCACAGGAGGGCGCGTCATCTTCCCCTTTGTAGGCCCCCTCTGTGTCTGAGCCTTTACTGGTTGAGGCCACTGAAGGTTTGCCTCCCAGGATGACATGCACTGCCCCAAACCAGCGCCATGTGGCTGCTGTGGCCTCACCCTGCTCAGTGTCCATCCCTGTAGGGGGACATCTTAGCTCCTAAAAGACATACATGTGATGGTACAGTGTTGTCCCTATTAGCTGCCTTATGAGGGGTTCAGTGTCCTCATCTGTCCCCAAGTAAAAATATATATAATGAGAACAGCTTGTTAGAAATAGGGTGATTAATAAAGCTGAACTGAACAGACAGTGCTTGCGGTTGTTCACTGAATAAAGATCATTTCAGCTCAGTTCCAGTAAATAAGCCAGGTGTAGAGAAGCAGGGGAGCGGGTTCGTCTCTCTAAACTCTACATTTCTAGGACTGCTTTACTGCTCATTGGATCAGATCAGTAATATTAGTGAATCTGAGCGTTTAGGACTTGTGTGCTGCTTCCTCTATTTGCCGTGGTCTCTGGGAGCACTCAGTGATCTCACTCCTAAATCTTTAACACTCTTCCTGGGTGGGATCCTCTCATGTCTTCTTTCGTCTCCTCCGGTTTTTGGACAGGCGGCATGATGGAGCCACAAACCCAGTTTCCGGGTCCCGGAGGAGAGGAGGAGGATCAGTCGGAAAAAGCAGTAAATTTGGGGGTTTCTGGAAGCAGCACGAGGCTTTTTAACACAGTTAAGGTCAAAGTGCTTCTCAGCTCCTCAGCTCTACTGCGCCACCTGCTGTTCTAATAAAACACTACACCTCCATCGCCTGATTCACTTGTGTTCATCAGCTTCGTCCAGACTGAGACGGGAGCTCCATACAGTGATGTCTGCCTGCGTTTCTTCTCTTCACTGAATGTCATTTTATCTCCATTTAACTGCATGTATTTGATCTGAGTGTGTAACTGCTTTGTTCTCCTCGTAAATAAAAATAGTCACGTTTGATAATATTTGATGATGTGAAAAATCCCCCTGTTTAATCTGCATGTAGACTGAACATCTGTTGAACACAGAAATAAACAGAAACACTTCAGTGTTTTATTAGAGCTCATTTCACATCGTCTCCAGTTAAAACCCTCCGATACGGAGGAGCTTTATCAAGCACTTTTATTCTCTTTAGTCGGTTTGGAAACAACACCTGACCTTCAGAGAGAAACTGCTGCATGTTTTGTTGTGTTTTTAAATGAAAGTCCAGCAGATTCTCACAGTTTCTACATTTCTGTTTCATTTCAGTTCATATTTCAGTTCATATTCAGCTCGTTGCTCCCGGGAAAGTGACGCGCCTTGAACGTCATTACGTTCAGTGACGTGCGAAGCGTCACTTCGGGCGATCACGTGATCTCCGGTATTTTGAGCGAGACTCTGAACCGCTGTTTGGATTCGGTTCTTCTTTAGAAGCTCGACTCGTAACAACCTGATTAAATCAACATTAGCGCTTCGTGTTTCCCGCATTAAGTTTGGGCTGTTAAATGTAGGATCTCTAGAAGCTAAAGCAGTCCCTGTCACTGAGATTATTACTGAAAACCTCCTCAGTTCACTGTGTCTTTGTGAAACGGGGGTTAAACCTAATGAATCATTGCTTTGAATGAATCGACTCCCCCAGGCTTGAACTCCTGCAGTTCTCCTCGCAGGTCTGGTCACAGCAGTGGAGTAGCCTCGGTCTCTGATCCAGTTCTGGACATAAACCCAAAACTCAGGTTCCTAGTGCTGAGTCTGAAAGAGGCAGACTCTTCCCCGGCTTCTAAAAAGCAGCTCTCTCTTCTGTTTATTACAGTCTGTCGTCCTCCTGGACTTTATACACATTCACTGAGTGAATTTACTGACTTCTTATCAGAGGGAGCTTTCTCTACTGATAAGACTTTAAATGTTGGAGATTTCAATATTCACTTGGAGACTCAGGACCCCTCAGAACTGGTTTAATCAATCTTAGATGTCCAACTCCGAGATGCAACCATGCACACCTAGTTCTGACCCTGGGTATTGAGACAGTCAGCATAGTCAGCATCTCTCAGCCTGACTCCATCTCTGACCACTACCTAACCATGTAGTCTTAAACCAGGAGATCCCCCTGCAGCCTCGCTTTATGAGCCAGCGTACCATAACAACCTCTACAGCTACTGTCTTTATTAATAATCCTCCAGATTTAACCATCTCCTGCCCATCTCCTCCTCTAGATCCTGAGCATGAAACAGATGATCTGCTGTCTGTGCTCCGCTCTAATCTTGACCATGTTGCATTAATTAGGAAAAGGTCAGTGTCTTGGTATGATGACCGTCTGCGTCCTCTAAAACAGAGAACTCGTATTTACTCTTTATTTGCTGCAGCTGGGCAACATAATCTGTAAACATGGCATTGACTTGACTTTCATTGCCACCCAGCTCTACTTATCCACCTTAATAAAATAACAGCCTGTCTGAAAAACAGAGAGAGGTCTTACTTATTGATCCAAACATGCAAATATTGCTGTAGATTTAGACGGATTCTCAGTCTTACCCAGTAGCACTGTAAAAAGCCTAGGAGCTGTTTCTGACTCTGTCCTCTCGTTTGATGCACACATCTGTTACATGGTTAAAACTGCCTTCTTCCACCTACGTAATATTGCTAAACTGGGTAATGTACTCTCCTTACATCACGCAGAGAAGCTGGTGCAGCATTCATAACTTCTAGATTGGATGACTGTAAAGCTCTTCTGGTTGGAAGTTCATGTAAACCATTAAAAAAAAAGCTCCAACTAGTTCAGAATGCAGCTGCTCGAGAGCTCACTAGCACACTAATCTACTTCCTTTACAGGCCGGACATCAGTCTGATCTGACCTCTCCTGTAACCTTTTCCTGTGCTCCTCCTAACCCTCTGTGTTTTCCCTCCTTTCTGTTTTCTGTCTCTTTCACATGTACTGAGAAGCCTGGGGCCAACTGCTCCATCCTGGTACCGCCTGACCTGACCTGGCTCTCCACTGCCCTCCTGCCCGCTGTCCTGCTCTGGAGCCTCACATTGACTCATCCTCACCTCCCTGCATGACTCTGCTTCTGACTGTTTACCTGCATGGACTTTATCTCTCTCACTCACATTCTCATCTTGTTTGTCTTGATGCAAAATTGACCTTTTTGTTTTGTTATTGTTTTTATTCCTGTTTTGATTTTTATTATGATCCAGTGTCGACTGGAGGAGGATGGGTTCCCCCTTTCAGTCTTGGTTCCTCATCAGAGAGCATCAGCCATGATATCTGTGTGTGTTTTCTGTTCTGTACCACAGTGGGAAAGACATGAGCAGGATTGTGCTTTCCAGGTTAAACTGATGAACTTCTACAAAAGCAGACATTCAGAGCTGTGGGAACGTCAGTGTAAATGGACTTGGTCTAAAATGAAGATCCCGATCCTGCTTCTGGACTCACAGCACTGCACATTTTAACCTGACCAGCAAACTGATGGACAGTGACTGCTGGCATGTTTCAGGGCTTGTGAATGATAATTGTCGGCTCTTCACACCCAGTTTCTGAAAGTTTCACTTGTATCTTTTTCCTCCTGAACCTTTTATTTAAGAAAGGACCGACCAAAGGTAGCAGGGTAGGAGGCTGTGGATCATTGAGGCTGGTAAGAGATGCTCATTTAGGTTCATTAGAAAACTCCTTCTACATTAAACAGCATTAATTACTGCTTTAGTTTATCACCTCAACATATAACTTAAAGCCCACTGACAGCCGTAGATTAGCTACAACTGCTTTCTGAAACCTGGGCTGATTTATTTACAACATTAAAAGTGAACTTCTGACCCCGTTCATCACACCGTTTATAATATAGTGAAGTTGAGGTCTAGAGCTTTGGGGAGAGAAATAAAGGAACCAGCACAACAGATCTGATCCTCAAGTGAAATCTTTTATTATTTTCAACACAAACAAACAACGGTCAACATCATAAAACTTCAGCGTGAGAGAAGACCAAAATAAACAGAACCGCACATCCCATCTTACTAAATAACCTAGAAAAAGAAAAACACTAAACACAGCGGTCTTACCTCCTCCCTCATAACACAGCAGAAAAGACAAATAATAATAATAATAAACAAATAAATGACCCTCACCCCGACACTGATGTGACCAGAGCTAGACTACTGACCATCACCATATTTATAGGAAAATAACACAATTACCAGCTAATAACACAATTACCAGCTGGATCAACGTCACCGGCAGAGAGAGGGAGAGAGAGAGAGGGAGAGAGAGAGAGGGAGAGGGAGAGGGAGAGGGGGAGAGGGAGAGGGGGAGAGGGAGAGAGAGAGAGGAGAAACAAGACACAAACTGGTCACCAGATGGCAGCACTAACTGTTTCAGCCATACAAAACTTGATGAAACAGATCTTGAAGGAATCTTGAACTTGGGGGTTCATCACCACAATGAGTCTAAACGAGCTCAAACGCTGTGTGATGTGAATCAGTGCAGGACAGCTAATCATTTCTGAAAGATTGAGAACCTTGGTAATGAGCATGGGCGAGCTCTCTAGCTAGAACCTCCCTCCCTGTTGTTTTTTGGTGTTGTGTTGTGTTATTTTGTGTTGTGGTGTGTTTTGGTGTTGTGTTGTTGTGTTTTGGTGTGTTGTGTGTCCTCACAGTGCTGCCAGGCTTCTCCAGGTGAGAAAGAGCTCTGTGTAGAAGACAGATGACAGCATCATCCACCTTGACACCAGACTGGTAGGCAAACTGAAGAGAGTCCATGGATGGGCTCACCAGAGGGCGGATGTGGTTAAAAGACCAGCCTCTCCAGTGATTTCATCAGATGAGAAGCCAGTGCCACCTGCCTGAAGCTGTTTAGGTCCTTTGGGTGCTGTGTTTTACGCACAGGTACCACACAAGATGAGGGAAGAACGGCCTTGTAGCGTCTCCTCAGGGCGCAACAAATAGCTGAGGACCTCGCAGCAGTTAGTAGATGTGAAAACTGGCTGTGGTGGTGGAGGAGCCCTCTGCTTTTCCAGGTCCTCTCCGGTGCGGGAGTGGAGATGATAACCCTCTGTGTCTGCTACGTTGGTAGTGCTGGATTTAAGATGGCCAGCGTTGGAGGAGTCTCCAGACTCGTCTTCCGTTGGTGGAGTCTGGACTGCCTCTACAACAATAGCAGTAAAGCTTGATGACCTCCTTGCAGAGCGCCTGGAGATCTCACTCCTCCGCGGTCACCAAGTACCTCCAGAGTAAACACAGAGCAACGCAAACGATGATCAGTGAGACAGTACTGTACAATAACACAGGGAGCAGAGAGCACAAGCATCACAACAGTCTCAGATGAAGACAGAGCTGATACAGGAGAGAATAAGACACACTCCTGAACTGATTCTTTTTTTAGACAAAAACGATCCTTCCTTTAGTGAGTACTTGTGAGTATCAGACAATATTAATATCTGATCATCAGACTGCTGCAAAACAATTCCATCATTTGATGATGAAGATATGTCAAGTCTGAAATATCCACATCGTACACATCCTCATTTTTCTTACACTGCTGTTGTGATGTTGTGGAAACCATCTGAAGCACTACTGCATTTCCTGACATAGCTGTTTCTAGCCACCTGATCTGAGAATGAATTCACAGCAGGGCTTTTCTCAGAGGGCTATTCACCAGTGAAGATTCACATGCAACCATGGTTTCATTTTCCAAAAGGGAATTGATCATTGTGGATAACCCTTCTTCTGCTTCCTGGGACATGGGACATTGAGCATGATGAGGCCCATCAGCTGTTTTGCTTGCAGCACTTTAACCAGAGATGCCCCCTTTATTGACCCAATATCATTCATTCTGAGACCAGAAATGTTTTGGAATATCAACAAAAACTGGTAAGTCATTAGTTTCAGTCTCATTATTCTCACTTGGCTACAAACTAAATTTGGATCCCTGAAAAATTCTCTGCTTTAAACAACACTGAGAATCAAAATATTCCAAGACAATATCTTAGTTGTCTTCACTGGGATCCAGATTTGTTTTCAATTGGAAAATTCTGTGAGACTGAAATTATTTTAAGGCTTTGGACATCTTCGTCCTTTCAGTCCGGATCACTGCAAAAGGTCAGTGGTAGAAAAACACATTTGAAAATTAAAATATCAAAAGGGATCCGGGTTAAAGTAACCTGAAGGTCTAAGAATACGGCGACTCGTCTCCTCCCGTTTATTCTAAATTCGTAAGGCAAGCGGTCTAATTAATTTACTTAGTCACCTCGGGTACAGAGTGTCGGAGTCAGTAGAGCGCCTGAATTGACTCAGAATCACTCATTGGGATGACGGCGGCCGCCTCTGTCCGTTTCTGATCCTGTCTCTGAAAACTCTGGACCCAGAGGAATATTGGGATCTTGCTGGAACTTAAATAGACAATATGGACTCTGAGAATTAATTGGCTGGTTAGCACCCAGTCTGAAATCTATTTCACCATTTAAAATTCTGCAGTCATTTACATTTACTCTCTTACCCTTTGTGTTTCTTTGGACACTTGTATGAGCTTTTATAACTTCATATTCAGAAATTACCTGTATTTTTACAGTTAGAGATTTAAGTTCATCATAAATACAGAAACACTCAGCTTCCAGGAGACTCTGTGTGAACTGATTTTATGACCCCCACCAATGTAATAAACAGACCTACACCCTTGATTTAGTTTCACAGAGAGAGCATCTTAAAGAAGTTACAGGTCTGTGAGAGCCAGAAATCTTGTTTGTGGGTGACCAAATACTTATTTTCCACCATAATTTACAAATACATTCTTTAAAAATCCTACAATGTGATTTCCTGTTTTTTTTTTTTAATGAAAATTACAGACCTCTCTCATCTTTCTAAGTAAGAGAACTTGCAATCAGTGGCTGACTGAATACTTTTTTGCCACACTGTATATTTAACAGCCCAAACACAATGCAGAACTGCTTGTACTGAGGATCTGGGTTAAGGATAATTTACCAGTTTTCCTACACTTAGGATGGCAGCAGCAGCACAATCCCTGAATATCGTGAAGAGCAGTAGTATTAAATGATGGTGTAGTAAAATAATTTATATCAATTCTAATAAGATTTTTAAAGCAAATTTTCTGAAGCTCTAATTATAAACCATGTGAAGGACAGAATCTCCATACTGCAGGGTTAGTCTGAGACACTATGAGGGACACTGATTTATTACTTTCCCCACTATCCAGCTGCCTAATCTAGGGTCCTGTCTTTTTCCGAGTGGTGTCCAGAAGTGTGTGGCAGTGCTCCTTAAGGGCCTCACTGCATCGGGTAGAGAAAAGTGGAGAAAGTTGGCAATGTCCAGGACTCCTGGAGGAAGAAAAAAAAAAACAAAACATTTTAAGGAAAAAGGTGAAGTTGAAGAACTGATAACCTCACGCCAGTACATTTAGATGAAAAGCAGCTGTGGTGGTGGAGGAGCCCTCTGCTTTTCCAGGCCACGACGACGGCCCCAGGCCCTCTCTGGTGCAGGAGTGGAGACAACAACCCTCTGTGTCCGCCATGCCGGTAGTGCTGGATTTAAGATGACCATCGTTGGAGGAGTCACGAACAGACTCCAGCCTCGTCTTCCGTTGGAGTTTGGACTGCCTCTACAGCAGCAGCAGTCAAGCTTGATGATCTCCTTGCACAGCATCTGGAGATCTCGCTCCTCCGCGGTCACCAAGTTACTCCAGAGTAAACACAGACAAACGCAAACAACGGTCAGCGAGACAGAGTACCGTACAGTAACACAGGGAGCAGAGAGCACAAGCATCAGAACAACTGTCTCAGATAAAGACGACAGCTGATATTAAAGACTATAAAGTAGGCCCTCAACTGTTCGTGTCAAATCAGTTTTAAAAGCAGATAGAATAGGATAGAATTACTGCGTTTATATGTAAATTATTTTAGGCATTCAACATGGTCACAGGTAGACACAGGACATTGAGCATGGTAAGGCCCATCAGCTGTTTTGCTTGCTGGGGGGGGATAAATATATCTCTATCTATAGCGGATACCTTTATACTTAATAAAGCGCTACTAATCAAAACTGTAACTATGTATTAATGTCACGTGTATAGTCTAAACTCTTTGGGTATTATAAACCCCCTTGTCTTAGAACCCTCAAAATGTCTAATTTGAATAGCCCTGAAAAACATTTATTTCCAAAACCTTGCTTCAGAATCTTTCAATTTTCTAAAAAATAAGTGGAGATCCCTTTACAAAATTCCCTAGGTTGAACAGTAATGAATAATTAAATGTCCTAAAAACTTCATTTGTAATAAATTTGGATCCCTGAAAATTTTAAACAACCCTGAGAATAAAACTATTTCAAGACAATATCTTAGAATCTTTCTAGAATCTTAGAATTTAAAACAAATCTGGATCCTGAGAAATTCCCAGTTCAGACCACTGTGAGACTGAAATGATCTTAAGGCAATGCTTTGGACATCTTCATCCTTTGACTCCGGATAGCTGCAAAAAGTCAGTGGCCTAAAACGAATGTTAAAATTAAAATATCAAAAGGGATTCGGGTTAAAGTAACCTGGAGGTCTAAGAATACAGCGTCCGTCTCCTCCTGTTTATTCTAAATTCGTAAGGCCTAATTAATTTACACAGTCACCTCGGGTACAGAGTCTCGGAGTCAGTAGAGCGCCTGAATGGACTCAGAATCACTCATTGGGATGACGGCGGCCGCCTCTGTCGGTTTTTGATCCTGTCTCTGAAAACTCTGGACCCAGAGGAATATTGGGATCTCTGTGGAACCTCCAAAACTGCGGTAGTGGGATTTACTTCTCCGTGCTTAAAGAATCAACTCGATCAGTCAGTCTTAGGAATGTAGAGAAACACTTTAATCCTGCAGTAAACGTAACGCCGGAGGAAGACTTCAGGACTGCGTCTGAAAAACCTTGCTGTACAGTCAGTTACACTGAAATCTTGTTCAAAAGGTGCTGGCTAAGACTGCTTAGATTACTTAAAGGGAAAGAGGAAAAACCCTCCTACTTAAAATTGGGTGCAGTGGTAAATTTAATACTACTTGGCAACCTGTCTTGACTTAAATAGACAATATGGACTGAGGATTAATTGGCTGGTTAGCTCCCAGTCTGAAATCTATTTCACTATTTAAAATTCAGAAAGCAGATTTTCCCATGTTATAATTACAAACCATGACAGTCTCAATATTGCAGGATTCATCTGAAATACTATGAGCGACACTGATCTATTACTTTTTAATACAAGCAGAAAAGTGACAGAATAAATGTGTGGAATCAAGTAAATCACTCACCTGCCAACTATGCAGTTCTCCAACCTGACAGTGTGACTGGGAAGGGTCAGTCAGTCCTGGCCCGGCACCTTCTTGATGTTTCTGGAGAGAACAACGGACCCCATGCGGCTCAGGTGAAGCGTATCTCTGTGTTGGAGGACCGGACACAGTTAAAAGCTCTGCCAGTTCTCTACGAACTCAGCGCAGACGGACCTGTCCCGCAGCCAGTAGTGGAGCGAAAGGAGCTGAGGAAATGGCTCTCTCTCACTCGTCTGTAAGTGGGCAGGGAGCCAAAGACTATGACCCTGATGTCTGGCTTTTTCTGAACAGTGTCCAGAAGCGTACGGCAGTGCTTCTTCAGGGCCACGCTGCATCAGACGGAGAACAATGGTGCCGGAGCCACCTGGTGACGTCCAGGACACTGGCACCTGAAAAACAGGAGACTGTGGCATTACTCTTTAGGGTCAATACTTTTCAGTGTTTTACAGAAGAATCTCCAACAGTGAGAACACCGCCCTGAGGAGCTGTCCTCGGTGACAGAGCAGGTGAACAGCTGAAGTTCTCGAACCAGTTAGCAGAGGCCAAAACTGGCTTTGGTGGAAGAGTCCTCTGCTTTTCCCAGCCACGCTGACACTTCCAGGTCCTCTCAGGTGCGGGAGAGGAGACGACAACGCAGACAGAACGGCAAAGGTCAGTGAGAGAGTACTGTACAGTAACAGGGAGCAGAGAGCACAAGCATCACAACAAGCATGGAGTTCTGGGCATTAGAAATATGACAGCGTTATGGGTGAAGGATGAATAAGTGAGGAAGAATTGAGAACAGACTGATGAATAAAGACTCTGAAATAAACAGAATACATGAACAATATTAAATTAAAGTTCAGAAAGGTTCCAGGTCTATATCGTAGTGCTACTAAATGACTTCATTCAGAGAGAGATGTGTATACGCTCAACAGGCAGGAGAAACAAAGCTAATAATTACCACTCAAAACTTTTAGCAAGACATCAGCTTTAACATGCCTCTGACCGTTTCCACAGGTTAAACTATGGGGTTTTAGCGCCCCCACAAGGACGAAAAGAGGAAAAGCAACAGCATCTGAGCAGTAGTTCAACAAATACCAGGATGTTGACTAAGAACACATATTTAGCACATATCCACAGAATTACATCATCCATACTAACCTAAAACAGCTCAGTAGCGTGAAACATGTGAAGAAATAACAGAAACCATGAAGATTCAGTAATACATAGGGAAATACTGAAGCTACATTGCTAAGGAGATAGCTAGCATAGCAACAGAACTAAGCCATTCCCAAACTAAATGAACAGCAGCTTACTTTGTGTCTCAGACTCCAAATTAAAGGCACCCACAGTCACACAGCTTGAGCAGTTTCTAAAGTTCAGTCTTCCAGAGGAGCTACAGAGCTCGGTCACACCGGCTCGTTCACCCTGCACACTGCTGCAAGACCACGCTGCTGATTGAATACGTGGGACTGATAATAGGCCAGCATCTTGTGAGCGGAGTGTACGTGGAGGGTTGTAAGGTGTAAGAAGTTCCTCCAGATAATGTGGGGTCAGACCATTGAGAGATTAATATTTTAGAAGTATTCTATGATCTGTACTGAATTTAACAGCTAATTAGTGTAAGGATAAAAGAACTGGACTAATATGATCAGATTTCCTAGCTCTAGTTCGTACCCTGGCAGCAGCATTCTGAACAAGCTGGAGCTTATGAAGAGATTTACCTGGGTGGTATACATGGAGGAAAAAGAACACTTGCTACCCACAGTACAGTCTGGTGTCTGTGTGGCCAGTGCAGAATTAAATGTCCTGAATATTTAGATTCTCAGGGTTGTTTAAACCAGAGAATTTTTCAGGGATCCAAATTTATTAAAATTCGAAGTTGCCAAGTCAACTGTGAGACTGAAATGAAGAATACGGCGTCCCGTCTCTTCTAAATGTATAAGGCAAGCGGTCTAATTCATTTACTTACAGTCACCTCGGGTACAGAGTCTCAGAGTCAGTAGAGCGCCTGAATCGACTCAGAATCACTCATTGGGATGACGGCGGCCGCCTCTGTCGGTTTCTGATCCTGTCTCTGAAAACTCTGGACCCAGAGGAATATTGGGATCTTGGTGGAACCTCCAAAACTGCGGTAGTGGGATTGATCTGCGCTTAAATAATCAACTCGGTTGGAGGTTTGGAGTCACAGGTGTACTATACAGATAACGAGGTCAAACAGGTGCCATTAATACAGGTAACAAGTGGAGGACAGAAGAGCTTCAGGTCAGTGAGAGCCAGAAACCTTGACTAGTCCAGAAAAACTTACCATAATTTACAAATAAATTCTTCATAAATCCTACAATGTGATTTCCTGGATTTTTTTTATTTTTTGTTTTGTCTCTCATAGTTGAAATGAACCTATGATAAATTACAGACCTCTCATATCTTTCTAAGTAAGAGAACTTGCACAATCAGTGGCTGACTAAATACTTTTTTGCCCCACTGTATATTTAACAGCCCAAACTCAATGCAGAACTGCTTGTACTCGGAAAGATGGAAGAATTTATATAAATTCTAATAAGATTTATAAAGCAGATTTTCCAACGTTACAATTACAAACCATGACCGTCTCAACACTGCAGAATTTGTCTGAAATACTATGAGTGACACTGATATTACTTTTTAATACAAGCAGAAAAGTGATAGAATAAATGGGTAGAATCAAGTAAATCGTGTAAATCACTTACCTGCCAACTATGCAGTTCACTAACCTGACAGTGTGACTGGGAAGGGCCAGTCAGTCCTGGCCTGGCACCTTCTTGATGCGAGCACCTGGTAAAAAGGAGAACGTGGTGTTACTCTTTAGGGTCAATACTTTGAGGGTTTTACAGAAGAATCTTCAACAGTGAGAACACCGCCCTAAGGAGTCTTCCTCTGTGCCGGAGCAGGTGAAGAGCTGAGGTCCTTGAACCAGTTAGCAGAGGTGAGAACTTGCTGTGGTGGAAGAGCCCTCTGCTTTTTCCAGCCACACAGACAGTTCCAGGCTCTCTCAGATGCGGGAGTGGAGATGACGACCCTCTGTGTCTGTGGCGCCGGTAGTGTTGGAATTAAGATGGTCACGTTAGAGGAGTCACGGGCAGCCTCCAGCCTCGTCAGCGAAGTTTGACTGCCTCTAAAACAGCAGCTGGATCGACCGTACAAGCTTGACGACCTCCTGGAGAGCTCGTACCTGAGCAGGCGGACAGAAACAGACAGAAACGCAATAACAGGGAGCAGAGAGCACAAGGATTACAATAACTGGCTCAGATGAAGACAAAGCCACAAAAGTGGTACCAAGTTACCCATTAAAGAGTACAATAGACTTTATTACCTGAATGTGGTCAATGATCACAGTGGTGATGGTTGCAGTGTGTTACAATATTCAAACAGCATGAAATCCTTGTTCACTGTAATTATGATGTTTGATGAGAGCATGAAAATCAAGGGTAAGATTGATAAACTGAACTGTGAAGTCTGCCGACAAGACAAATCTGCTCAGAGTAGAAACAGAACCTGATGCATGAGCAAAAGCAGTACTTGAACTAGTACATACTGACCTAGCTGCTCCTATAGATCCAGTGGGGGTGGGGAGGGCAACTCCAGACAAGCAGCTCCAGACAGGGAGCTCAGGACATGAGGGGAGAGAGAGAAAAAGATGACGATTAGAACAAGCTTTACGTTTAGTGAGAGACCTGTAGCAGAAATAGTTAGAGACACAACCACAATAATAGTGATAAAAAGCCTGTAATCAGAGCAGGACAGAACAGTGGTGAAATGTAATCAGAGCAGGACAGAACACAGAACTGGAGAGTTCTCTGAAAGCTGGTGTTAAAGAGAGAAGTTTATCATCTAGATTTAAAGACTGAGAGTGTGTCTGATTCCCGGATATTAACAGGGAGCTTGTTCCAAAGTTGGGGGCTTTGTAAAAGAACGCTCTTCCTCCTGCACTGTTTTTTCTAATACGTGGGACTGATAATAGGCCAGCATCTTGCGAGCGGAGTGTACGTGGAGGGCTGTAAGGTGTAAGAAGTTCCTCCAGATAATGTGGGGTCAAGACCATTGAGAGATTAATATTTTAGAAGTATTTTATGATCTGTACTGAATTTAACAGGTAACCAATGTAAGGATGAAAGAATTGGACTAATATGATCAGATTTCCTAGCTCAAGTTCGTACCCTGGCAGCAGCATTCTGAACAAGCTGGAGCTTATGAAGAGATTTACCTGAACTTCCTGCAGAAATGTTCTGTGAGCGGTAAGCCTGAAACATCCACTGTTAGAGTTGTGTCCCTACTGAGGGATAGGGGTACTGAAATTTAAGTGTTTCTTTGCTGCTTTGGACATCTTCGTCCTTTGAGTCCGGATCACGTCAAAAAGTCAATGGTCTAAAACAAATATGAAACTTAAAATATCAAAAGGGATCCGGGTTAAAGTAACCTCAAGGTCTAAGAATATGGCGACCCGTAATTCCTAAGACAAGCGGTCTAATTAATTTACTTAAGGTCACCTCGGGTACAGAGTCTCAGAGTCAGTAGAGCGCCTGAATTGACTCAGAATCACTCATTGGGATGACGGCGGCCGCCTGTGTCAGTTTCTGATCCTGTCTCTGAAAACTCTGGACCCAGAGGAATATTGGGATCTCGGTGGAACCTCCAAAACTGTGATAGTGGGATTTGCATCTCTGCGCATTGTTTCAAAGTAACAAAACGTACAAGATAAGAACACCAGATTCACCATTTGACATTTTTTGACTGATGGAATTTGGCTTCCCTCTGTAACCCAGCTGTGCTGTGAACACACGTGCCTGGAGCGGTGGGCAAAAGTACGTAAAGGTCTTGCTCAAGACCTGTACTGCTACAGGGTCTGTAATGAACCACAGAGCTTTAGAGAGATTCAGCTAAATCAACATTCTGGGTTGAGGCTACGAAAGAGGAGAGGACTTCCCTCATTGAATATGACACATTTACTCTGACCCCTCTCCCAGAAGCTGAGCATGCAGTGAGGGGAAGGAGGGTCTAAGATTAAAAACTGTAGATGGAGCAGAAACGTTCTCTAGATGAAAATGGCTTTACACTGAAATCAGGAGGATAACACTGATGATCTGGGTCCATGATCATTTACCAGTTTTCCTACTCTTAGGATGGAGGCAGCAGCAGCACAATCCCTGAATATCATTAAGAGCAGTAGTATTAAATGATGGTGTAGCAAAATAATTTATATCAATTCTAATAAGATTTTTAAAGCAGATTTTCTGAAGCTCCAGTTATAAACCATGTGGAGGACAGACAGTCTCCATACTGCAGGGTTAGTCTGAGACACTATGAGGGACACTGATTTATTACTGTTTAAAACAAGCAGAGAAATGACAGAATAAATGATGATTAAATCCAGTAAATCATGTAAATCACTCACCTGCCCACTGTCCAGCTCACTAACCTGAACGCCGGACCCAGACCGGACCGGGTGGAGCTCATCTCTGCGGTAGAGGACCGGACACAGCCGAAAGCTCTCCCAGTTCTCTCCACAGTCAGCGTGGACGGACCTGTCCCGCAGCAGCAGTGGAGCGAGAGGAGCTGGGGGAGCGGCTCGCTCACTCGTCGGTAGGAGGGCAGGGGGCTGAAGACGATGATCCTCTCGTCTGGGTTTTTCTGAAGCGGCAGGGCTCCTTCAGGACCTCCGCGTCGGGCCGAGAATAGCGCCAAGGGAACCCGCCCGGCGACGTCCAGCACACGGGCAGCTGGAAAACAGGAGACCGTGGTTCCTCTTTGGGCTCCGAGGACCTCGAACCGGTCAGCAGAGCTGAAAACCGGCGGTGGAGGTGGAGGAGTCCTCGGCTTTTTCAAGGCCACGCGGACGCCCCCACAGGCCCTCTCCGGTGCGGGAGAGGAGACGACGACCCTCCGTGAGACAGAGGACTGTACAGCAGCACAGGGAGCAGAGAGCTCCAGGACCACAGCAGCTGTCTCAGAGGAAGGAGACAGAGCTGAGAGTAAAGGCTGTAAAGGAGGGCCGGTCGCTCGACGCTCTGTGAAGAATCACAGCTCGAGCTTCTAAAGCAGAACCGCGTCCAAACACGCGCTCAAACATACCGGAGATCACGCGAACGCCGGAAGTGACGCTTCGTTACGCAATCACGTTTCAAGGCGCGTCGGTTCCCCGGTCCCGCTGCAGACCCGAGCAACGAGCTAGCAGTGTGAAGCTAGCAACACTTGGACAGAGTAGCGAACGAAATCCTGTCAAAATAAAAGTCCCTCCTAAACCTGAATACAAATATTTCTGACTCTCTAAACTGAAAATGATAAACTAGTTTAAGAAAACAGTGTTTACAACTATTTAAAAGATTATTAAAAGTAACTCTAATTAATAACTGTAAATAATAACAGATATAAAGGAAAATTGCTTCTATACTGAGTGTTGCTGGTTTTTCTCTGGCATTTTATTAATATAATCTTAATCAGGAAACATAAATCTTTAATAAAAGTGGCATTATGAAGGAAAATATACAGCTTTAGACACTGGCACCATGTTTATCCCGCAATGACAAAGTGAAAACAGAGTTTTCTAATAAATTTCTGCAAAACTAAAATGTTGCAGTGACATAAGTATTCAGACCCTTTACTTAGTACTTAGGTGAAGCACCTTTGGCAGTGATTACAGCCTCCAGTCTTCTTGGGTATGATGCCGCAAGGTTTGCTCACCTGGATTTGGGGATTTTCGGCCTTTCTTCTCTGCAGATCCTCTCCGTAAGGTTGGATGAGGGCGTCGGTGGACAGCTATTCTCAGGGCTCTTCAGAGATTTTAATAGGGTGTAAAGCAGGGCTCTAGTTGTCCACTCAGGAGCATTCACAGAGTCGTCTCTAAGCCACTCCTGTGTTGTGTTGAGTCACTGTCTCGTTGGAAGGTGATCCTTTGCCCCGTCTGAGGTCCTGAGTGCTCTGGACCAGGTTTCCTTTAAGAATATATCTGTACTCCATTCAGCTTTCCCTCAACCCTGACCCAGTCTCCCTGTCCCAGACCCTGAAAAATACCCCCACAGCCTGAAGCTTCACTGAAAGAATGGTGTTGGGCAGGTGAGGAGCAGGACCTGGTTTCCACCAGACACGACTCTTAGAACTGAGGCCAAAAAGTTCAATCCTGGTTGCATCAGACCAGAGAACCTTGTTTCTTATAGTCTGAGGGTCCTTTAGGGGCTCTCCTGTATCTGACCACTCTGCCATAAAGCCCAGATTGGTGGAGAGCTGCAGTGATGGTTGCGCTTCTGGACGTTTCTGTAAACTGGATCTTTTTGAACCAGAGTGACCGTTTGGGTTCTTGGTCACCTCTCTTACCAAGGCCCTTCTCCCCTGATTACTTAGTTTGGTGGGAGGTCAGCGCTAGGAAAAGTGCTGCTTATTCCAGACTCCTTCATTTAAGAGTTGTGTAATAATTATTCAAGCTTATTTAACTTTAAATATCTAATCTACTGAGAATGAGGCCACAGTGTGGGAGTTCACTTCATTTGACAGTAATGGACCCAAAAGAGGAAAAGACAGACACAGATCAGATTTCATTTGAAGGATTAACTAAAAATATTTTATGTACACAAATAAAATATTCACCAAATAACTCCTCACATTGTTTCAATCTTTTTTAAACAAGGACAGAAGTGTTCATGTTGAGCCTCCTCTCGTTGAGCTCTGGCAGCTTCCTCTCTCAGAAACTCCAGCACCTCTGCAGAGTCAGTACGCCTTCTCCTTTTAGCTGCTGGACTTCCTGAGGGGGGACAGGAGGCACTCCTGCTGGTGGAGGGGACTGACTGGCTCACAGGGTCGGACTTGGCACAGGAGGGCGCGTCATCTTCCCCTTTGTAGGCCCCCTCTGTGTCTGAGCCTTTACTGGTTGAGGCCACTGAAGGTTTGCCTCCCAGGATGACATGCACTGCCCCAAACCAGCGCCATGTGGCTGCTGTGGCCTCACCCTGCTCAGTGTCCATCCCTGTAGGGGGACGTCTTAGCTCCTAAAAGACATACATGTGATGGTACAGTGTTGTCCCTATTAGCTGCCTTATGAGGGGTTCAGTGTCCTCATCTGTCCCCAAGTAAAAATATATATAATGAGAACAGCTTGTTAGAAATAGGGTGATTAATAAAGCTGAACTGAGCAGACAGTGCTTGCGGTTGTTCACTGAATAAAGATCATTTCAGCTCAGTTCCAGTAAATAAGCCAGGTGTAGAGAAGCAGGGGAGCGGGTTCGTCTCTCTAAACTCTACATTTCTAGGACTGCTTTACTGCTCATTGGATCAGATCAGTAATATTAGTGAATCTGAGCGTTTAGGACTTGTGTGCTGCTTCCTCTATTTGCCGTGGTCTCTGGGAGCACTCAGTGATCTCACTCCTAAATCTTTAACACTCTTCCTGGGTGGGATCCTCTCATGTCTCCTCCGCTGGAAGCCGCTTCTTTCGTCTCCTCCGGTTTTTGGACAGGCGGCATGATGGAGCCACAAACCCAGTTTCCGGGTCCCGGAGGAGAGGAGGAGGATCAGTAGGAAAAAGCAGTAAATTTGGGGGTTTCTGGAAGCAGCCCGAGGCTTTTTAACACAGTTGAAGTCAAAGTGCTTCTCAGCTCCTCAGCTCTACTGCGCCACCTGCTGTTGTAATAAAACACTACACCTCCATCGCCTGATTCACTTGTGTTCATCAGCTTCGTCCAGACTGAGACGGGAGCTCCATACAGTGATGTCTGCCTGTGTTTCTTCTCTTCACTGAATGTCATTTTATCTACATTTAACTGCATGTATTTGATCTGAGTGTGTAACTGCTTTGTTCTCCTCGTAAATAAAAATAGTCACGTTTGATAATATTTGATGATGTGAAAAACCCCCCTGTTTAATCTGCATGTAGACTGAACATCTGCTGAACACAGAAATAAACAGAAACACTTCAGTGTTTTATTAGAGCTCATTTCACATCGTCTCCAGTTAAAACCCTCCAATACGGAGGAGCTTTATCAAGCACTTTTATTCTCTTTAGTCGGTTTGGAAACAACACCTGACCTTCAGAGAGAAACTGCTGCATGTTTTGTTGTGTTTTTAAATGAAAGTCCAGCAGATTCTCACAGTTTCTACATTTCTGTTTCATTTCAGTTCATATTCAGCTCGTTGCTCCCGGGAAAGTGACGCGCCTTGGACGTCATTACGTTCAGTGACGTGCGAAGCGTCACTTCGGGCGATCACGTGATCTCCGGTATTTTGAGCGAGACTCTGAACCGCTGTTTGGATTCGGTTCTTCTTTAGAAGCTCGACTCGTAACAACCTGATTAAATCAACATTAGCGCTTCGTGTTTCCCGCATTAAGTTTGGGCTGTTAAATGTAGGATCTCTAGAAGCTAAAGCAGTCCCTGTCACTGAGATTATTACTGAAAACCTCCTCAGTTCACTGTGTCTTTGTGAAACGGGGGTTAAACCTAATGAATCATTGCTTTGAATGAATCGACTCCCCCAGGCTTGAACTCCTGCAGTTCTCCTCGCAGGTCTGGTCACAGCAGTGGAGTAGCCTCGATCTCTGATCCAGTTCTGGACATAAACCCAAAACTCTTCTGAAGGTTCTGAAGTGAAATCGTTTCTAGTGCTGAGTCTGAAAGTGGCAGACTCTTCCCCGGCTTCTAAAAAGCAGCTCTCTCTTCTGTTTATTACAGTCTGTCGTCCTCCTGGACTTTATACACATTCACTGAGTGAATCTGCTGACTTCTTATCAGAGGGAGCTTTCTCTACTGATAAGACTTTAAATGTTGGAGATTTCAATATTCACTTGGAGACTCAGGACCCCTCAGAACTGGTTTAATCAATCTTAGAAGTCCAACTCCGAGATGCAACCATACACACCTAGTTCTGACCCTGGGTATTGAGACAGTCAGCATAGTCAGCATCTCTCAGCCTGACTCCATCTCTGACCACTACCTAACCATGTAGTCTTAAACCAGGAGATCCCCCTGCAGCCTCGCTTTATGAGCAAGCGTACCATAGCAACCTCTACAGCTACTGTCTTTATCAATAACCCTCCAGATTTAACCATCTCCTGCCCATCTCCTCCTCTAGATCCTGAGCATGAAACAGATGATCTGCTGTCTGTGCTCCGCTCTAATCTTGACCATGTTGCATTAATTAGGAAAAGGTCAGTGTCTTGGTATGATGACCGTCTGCGTCCTCTAAAACAGAGAACTCGTATTTACTCTTTATTTGCTGCAGCTGGGCAACATAATCTGTAAACATGGCATTGACTTGACTTTCATTGCCACCCAGCTCTACTTATCCACCTTAATAAAATAACAGCCTGTCTGAAAGACAGAGAGAGGTCTTACTTATTGATCCAAACATGCAAATATTGCTGTAGATTTAGACGGATTCTCAGTCTTACCCAGTAGCACTGTAAAAAGCCTAGGAGCTGTTTCTGACTCTGTTCTCTCGTTTGATGCACACATCTGTTACATGGTTAAAACTGCCTTCTTCCACCTACGTAATATTGCTAAACTGGATAACGTACTCTCCTTACATCACGCAGAGAAGCTGGTGCAGCATTCATAACTTCTAGATTGGATGACTGTAAAGCTCTTCTGGTTGGAAGTTCATGTAAACCATTAAAAAAAAAGCTCCAACTAGTTCAGAATGCAGCTGCTCGAGAGCTCACTAGCACACTAATCTACTTCCTTTACAGGCCGGACATCAGTCTGATCTGACCTCTCCTGTAACCTTTTCCTGTGCTCCTCCTAACCCTCTGTGTTTTCCCTCCTTTCCGTTTTCTGTCTCTTTCACATGTACTGAGAAGCCCGGGGCCAACTGCTCCATCCTGGTACCGCCTGACCTGACCTGGCTCTCCACTGCCCTCCTGCCCGCTGTCCTGCTCTGGAGCCTCACATTGACTCATCCTCACCTCCCTGCATGACTCTGCTTCTGACTGTTTACCTGCATGGACTTTATCTCTCTCACTCACATTCTCATCTTGTTTGTCTTGATGCAAAATTGACCTTTTTGTTTAGTTATTGTTTTTATTCCTGTTTTGATTTTTATTATGATCCAGTGTCGACTGGAGGAGGATGGGTTCCCCCTTTCAGTCTTGGTTCCTCATCAGAGAGCATCAGCCATGATATCCGTGTGTGTTTCTGTTCTGTACCACAGTGGGAAAGACGTGAGCAGGATTGTGCTTTCCAGGTTAAACTGATGAACTTCTCCAAAAGCAGACATTCAGAGCTGTGGGAACGTCAGTGTAAATGGACTTGGTCTAAAATGAAGATCCCGATCCTGCTTCTGGACTCACAGCACTGCACATTTTAACCTGACCAGCAAACTGATGGACAGTGACTGCTGGCATGTTTCAGGGCTTGTGAATGATAATTGTCGGCTCTTCACACCCAGTTTCTGAAAGTTTCACTTGTATCTTTTTCCTCCTGAACCTTTTATTTAAGAAAGGACCGACCGTGTTACTTCTACAATTAAGAGTCACAGAACTGCACCAAAGGTAGCAGGGTAGGAGGCTGTGGATCATTGAGGCTGGTAAGAGATGCTCATTTAGGTTCATTAGAAAACTCCTTCTACATTAAACAGCATTAATTACTGCTTTAGTTTATCACCTCAACATATAACTTAAAGCCCACTGACAGCCGTAGATTAGCTACAACTGCTTTCTGAAACCTGGGCTGATTTATTTACAACATTAAAAGTGAACTTCTGACCCCGTTCATCACACCGTTTATAATATAGTGAAGTTGAGGTCTAGAGCTTTAGGGAGAGAAATAAAGGAACCAGCACAACAGATCTGATCCTCAAGTGAAATCTTTTATTATTTTCAACACAAACAACGGTCAACATCATAAAACTTCAGCGTGAGAGAAGACCAAAATAAACAGAACCGCACATCCCATCTTACTAAATAACCTAGAAAAAGAAAAACACTAAACACAGCGGTCTTACCTCCTCCCTCATATAACACAGCAGAAAAGACAAATAATAATAATAAACAAATAAATGACCCTCACCCCGACACTGATGTGACCAGAGCTAGACTACTGACCATCACCATATTTATAGGAAAATAACACAATTACCAGCTAATAACACAATTACCAGCTGGATCAACGTCACCGGCAGAGAGAGAGAGAGAGAGAGAGAGAGAGAGAGAGAGAGAGAGAGAGAGAGAGAGAGAGAGGGAGAGGGAGAGGGAGAGGGAGAGGGAGAGGGAGAGAGAGAGAGGGAGAGAGAGAGAGGAGAAACAAGACACAAACTGGTCACCAGATGGCAGCACTAACTGTTTCAGCCATACAAAACTTGATGAAACAGATCTTGAAGGAATCTTGAACTTGGGGGTTCATCACCACAATGAGTCTAAACGAGCTCAAACGCTGTGTGATGTGAATCAGTGCAGGACAGCTAATCATTTCTGAAAGATTGAGAATCTTGGTAATGAGCATGGGCGAGCTCTCTAGCTAGAACCTCCCTCCCTGTTGTTTTTTGGTGTTGTGTTATTTTGTGTTGTGGTGTGTTTTGGTGTTGTGTTGTGTTGTGGTGTGGTGTGTTTTGGTGTTGTGTTGTGTTGTGTTTTGGTGTTGTGGTGTGTTGTGTTGTTGTGTTTTGGTGTGTTGTGTGTCCTCACAGTGCTGCCGGGCTTCTCCAGGTGAGAAAGAGCTCTGTGTAGAAGACAGATGACAGCATCATCCACCTTGACACCAGACTGGTAGGCACTGAAGAGAGTCCATGGATGGGCTCACCAGAGGGCGGATGTGGTTAAAAGACCAGCCTCTCCAGTGATTTCATCAGATGAGAAGCCAGTACCACCGGCCTG
Source organism: Salminus brasiliensis (assembly GCF_030463535.1). NCBI lineage: Eukaryota > Metazoa > Chordata > Actinopteri > Characiformes > Bryconidae > Salminus > Salminus brasiliensis. The sequence continues at coordinate 17,069,684 of NC_132893.1, read as the reverse complement.
AAGCTGTTGGGTCCTTTGGGTGCTGTGTTTTATGCACAGGTACCACACAAGATGAGGGAAGAACGGCCTTTGTAGCGTCTCCTCAGGGCGCAACAAAGAGCTGAGGACCTCGCAGCATTTAGTAGATGTGAAAACTGGCTGTGGTGGTGGAGGAGCCCTCTGCTTTTCCAGGTCCTCTCCGGTGCGGGAGTGGAGATGATAACCCTCTGTGTCCGCTACGTTGGTAGGGCTGGATTTAAGATGGCCAGCGTTAGAGGAGTCTCCAGACTCGTCTTCCGTTGGTGGAGTCTGGACTGCCTCTACAACAATAGCAGTAAAGCTTGATGACCTCCTTGCAGAGCGCCTGGAGATCTCACTCCTCCGCGGTCACCAAGTACCTCCAGAGTAAACACAGAGCAACGCAAACGACGATCAGTGAGACAGTACTGTACAAGAACACAGGGAGCAGAGAGCACAAGCATCACAACAACAGTCTCAGATGAAGACAGAGCTGATACAGGAGAGAATAAGACACACTCCTGAACTGATTCTTTTTTTAGACAAAAACGATCCTTCCTTTAGTGAGTACTTGTGAGTATCAGACAATATTAATATCTGATCATCAGACTGCTGCAAAACAATTCCATCATTTGATGATGAAGATATGTCAAGTCTGAAATATCCACATCGTACACATCCTCATTTTTCTTACACTGCTGTTGTGATGTTGTGGAAACCATCTGAAGCACTACTGCATTTCCTGACATAGCTGTTTCTAGCCACCTGATCTGAGAATGAATTCACAGCAGGGCTTTTCTCAGAGGGCTATTCACCAGTGAAGATTCACATGCAACCATGGTTTCATTTTCCAAAAGGGAATTGATCATTGTGGATAACCCTTCTTCTGCTTCCTGGGACATGGGACATTGAGCATGATGAGGCCTATCAGCTGTTTTGCTTGCAGCACTTTAACCAGAGATGCCCCCTTTATTGACCCAATATCATTCATTCTGAGACCAGAAATGTTTTGGAATATCAACAAAAACTGGTAAGTCATTAGTTTCAGTCTCATTATTCTCACTTGGCTACAAACTAAATTTGGATCCCTGAAAAATTCTCTGCTTTAAACAACACTGAGAATCAAAATATTCCAAGACAATATCTTAGTTGTCTTCACTGGGATCCAGATTTGTTTTCAATTGGAAAATTCTGTGAGACTGAAATTATTTTAAGGCTTTGGACATCTTCGTCCTTTCAGTCCGGATCACTGCAAAAGGTCAGTGGTAGAAAAACACATTTGAAAATTAAAATATCAAAAGGGATCCGGGTTAAAGTAACCTGAAGGTCTAAGAATACGGCGTCTCGTCTCCTCCCGTTTATTCTAAATTCGTAAGGCAAGTGGTCTAATTAATTTACTTAGTCACCTCGGGTACAGAGTGTCGGAGTCAGTAGAGCGCCTGAATTGACTCAGAATCACTCATTGGGATGACGGCGGCCGCCTCTGTCCGTTTCTGATCCTGTCTCTGAAAACTCTGGACCCAGAGGAATACTGGGATCTTGCTGGAACTTAAATAGACAATATGGACTCTGAGAATTAATTGGCTGGTTAGCACCCAGTCTGAAATCTATTTCACCATTTAAAATTCTGCAGTCATTTACATTTACTCTCTTACCCTTTGTGTTTCTTTGGACACTTGTATGAGCTTTTATAACTTCATATTCAGAAATTACCTGTATTTTTACAGTTAGAGATTTAAGTTCATCATAAATACAGAAACACTCAGCTTCCAGGAGACTCTGTGTGAACTGATTTTATGACCCCCACCAATGTAATAAACAGACCTACACCCTTGATTTAGTTTCACAGAGAGAGCATCTTAAAGAAGTTACAGGTCTGTGAGAGCCAGAAATCTTGTTTGTGGGTGACCAAATACTTATTTTCCACCATAATTTACAAATACATTCTTTAAAAATCCTACAATGTGATTTCCTGTTTTTTTTTTAATGAAAATTACAGACCTCTCTCATCTTTCTAAGTAAGAGAACTTGCAATCAGTGGCTGACTGAATACTTTTTTGCCACACTGTATATTTAACAGCCCAAACACAATGCAGAACTGCTTGTACTGAGGATCTGGGTTAAGGATAATTTACCAGTTTTCCTACACTTAGGATGGCAGCAGCAGCACAATCCCTGAATATCGTGAAGAGCAGTAGTATTAAATGATGGTGTAGTAAAATAATTTATATCAATTCTAATAAGATTTTTAAAGCAAATTTTCTGAAGCTCTAATTATAAACCATGTGAAGGACAGAATCTCCATACTGCAGGGTTAGTCTGAGACACTATGAGGGACACTGATTTATTACTTTCCCCACTATCCAGCTGCCTAATCTAGGGTCCTGTCTTTTTCCGAGTGGTGTCCAGAAGTGTGTGGCAGTGCTCCTTAAGGGCCTCACTGCATCGGGTAGAGAAAAGTGGAGAAAGTTGGCAATGTCCAGGACTCCTGGAGGAAGAAAAAAAAAAACAAAACATTTTAAGGAAAAAGGTGAAGTTGAAGAACTGATAACCTCACGCCAGTACATTTAGATGAAAAGCAGCTGTGGTGGTGGAGGAGCCCTCTGCTTTTCCAGGCCACGACGACGGCCCCAGGCCCTCTCTGGTGCAGGAGTGGAGACAACAACCCTCTGTGTCCGCCATGCCGGTAGTGCTGGATTTAAGATGACCATCGTTGGAGGAGTCACGAACAGACTCCAGCCTCGTCTTCCGTTGGAGTTTGGACTGCCTCTACAGCAGCAGCAGTCAAGCTTGATGATCTCCTTGCACAGCATCTGGAGATCTCGCTCCTCCGCGGTCACCAAGTTACTCCAGAGTAAACACAGACAAACGCAAACAACGGTCAGCGAGACAGAGTACCGTACAGTAACACAGGGAGCAGAGAGCACAAGCATCAGAACAACTGTCTCAGATAAAGACGACAGCTGATATTAAAGACTATAAAGTAGGCCCTCAACTGTTCGTGTCAAATCAGTTTTAAAAGCAGATAGAATAGGATAGAATTACTGCGTTTATATGTAAATTATTTTAGGCATTCAACATGGTCACAGGTAGACACAGGACATTGAGCATGGTAAGGCCCATCAGCTGTTTTGCTTGCTGGGGGGGGATAAATATATCTCTATCTATAGCGGATACCTTTATACTTAATAAAGCGCTACTAATCAAAACTGTAACTATGTATTAATGTCACGTGTATAGTCTAAACTCTTTGGGTATTATAAACCCCCTTGTCTTAGAACCCTCAAAATGTCTAATTTGAATAGCCCTGAAAAACATTTATTTCCAAAACCTTGCTTCAGAATCTTTCAATTTTCTAAAAAATAAGTGGAGATCCCTTTACAAAATTCCCTAGGTTGAACAGTAATGAATAATTAAATGTCCTAAAAACTTCATTTGTAATAAATTTGGATCCCTGAAAATTTTAAACAACCCTGAGAATAAAACTATTTCAAGACAATATCTTAGAATCTTTCTAGAATCTTAGAATTTAAAACAAATCTGGATCCTGAGAAATTCCCAGTTCAGACCACTGTGAGACTGAAATGATCTTAAGGCAATGCTTTGGACATCTTCATCCTTTGACTCCGGATAGCTGCAAAAAGTCAGTGGCCTAAAACGAATGTTAAAATTAAAATATCAAAAGGGATTCGGGTTAAAGTAACCTGGAGGTCTAAGAATACAGCGTCCGTCTCCTCCTGTTTATTCTAAATTCGTAAGGCCTAATTAATTTACACAGTCACCTCGGGTACAGAGTCTCGGAGTCAGTAGAGCGCCTGAATGGACTCAGAATCACTCATTGGGATGACGGCGGCCGCCTCTGTCGGTTTTTGATCCTGTCTCTGAAAACTCTGGACCCAGAGGAATATTGGGATCTCTGTGGAACCTCCAAAACTGCGGTAGTGGGATTTACTTCTCCGTGCTTAAAGAATCAACTCGATCAGTCAGTCTTAGGAATGTAGAGAAACACTTTAATCCTGCAGTAAACGTAACGCCGGAGGAAGACTTCAGGACTGCGTCTGAAAAACCTTGCTGTACAGTCAGTTACACTGAAATCTTGTTCAAAAGGTGCTGGCTAAGACTGCTTAGATTACTTAAAGGGAAAGAGGAAAAACCCTCCTACTTAAAATTGGGTGCAGTGGTAAATTTAATACTACTTGGCAACCTGTCTTGACTTAAATAGACAATATGGACTGAGGATTAATTGGCTGGTTAGCTCCCAGTCTGAAATCTATTTCACTATTTAAAATTCAGAAAGCAGATTTTCCCATGTTATAATTACAAACCATGACAGTCTCAATATTGCAGGATTCATCTGAAATACTATGAGCGACACTGATCTATTACTTTTTAATACAAGCAGAAAAGTGACAGAATAAATGTGTGGAATCAAGTAAATCACTCACCTGCCAACTATGCAGTTCTCCAACCTGACAGTGTGACTGGGAAGGGTCAGTCAGTCCTGGCCCGGCACCTTCTTGATGTTTCTGGAGAGAACAACGGACCCCATGCGGCTCAGGTGAAGCGTATCTCTGTGTTGGAGGACCGGACACAGTTAAAAGCTCTGCCAGTTCTCTACGAACTCAGCGCAGACGGACCTGTCCCGCAGCCAGTAGTGGAGCGAAAGGAGCTGAGGAAATGGCTCTCTCTCACTCGTCTGTAAGTGGGCAGGGAGCCAAAGACTATGACCCTGATGTCTGGCTTTTTCTGAACAGTGTCCAGAAGCGTACGGCAGTGCTTCTTCAGGGCCACGCTGCATCAGACGGAGAACAATGGTGCCGGAGCCACCTGGTGACGTCCAGGACACTGGCACCTGAAAAACAGGAGACTGTGGCATTACTCTTTAGGGTCAATACTTTTCAGTGTTTTACAGAAGAATCTCCAACAGTGAGAACACCGCCCTGAGGAGCTGTCCTCGGTGACAGAGCAGGTGAACAGCTGAAGTTCTCGAACCAGTTAGCAGAGGCCAAAACTGGCTTTGGTGGAAGAGTCCTCTGCTTTTCCCAGCCACGCTGACACTTCCAGGTCCTCTCAGGTGCGGGAGAGGAGACGACAACGCAGACAGAACGGCAAAGGTCAGTGAGAGAGTACTGTACAGTAACAGGGAGCAGAGAGCACAAGCATCACAACAAGCATGGAGTTCTGGGCATTAGAAATATGACAGCGTTATGGGTGAAGGATGAATAAGTGAGGAAGAATTGAGAACAGACTGATGAATAAAGACTCTGAAATAAACAGAATACATGAACAATATTAAATTAAAGTTCAGAAAGGTTCCAGGTCTATATCGTAGTGCTACTAAATGACTTCATTCAGAGAGAGATGTGTATACGCTCAACAGGCAGGAGAAACAAAGCTAATAATTACCACTCAAAACTTTTAGCAAGACATCAGCTTTAACATGCCTCTGACCGTTTCCACAGGTTAAACTATGGGGTTTTAGCGCCCCCACAAGGACGAAAAGAGGAAAAGCAACAGCATCTGAGCAGTAGTTCAACAAATACCAGGATGTTGACTAAGAACACATATTTAGCACATATCCACAGAATTACATCATCCATACTAACCTAAAACAGCTCAGTAGCGTGAAACATGTGAAGAAATAACAGAAACCATGAAGATTCAGTAATACATAGGGAAATACTGAAGCTACATTGCTAAGGAGATAGCTAGCATAGCAACAGAACTAAGCCATTCCCAAACTAAATGAACAGCAGCTTACTTTGTGTCTCAGACTCCAAATTAAAGGCACCCACAGTCACACAGCTTGAGCAGTTTCTAAAGTTCAGTCTTCCAGAGGAGCTACAGAGCTCGGTCACACCGGCTCGTTCACCCTGCACACTGCTGCAAGACCACGCTGCTGATTGAATACGTGGGACTGATAATAGGCCAGCATCTTGTGAGCGGAGTGTACGTGGAGGGTTGTAAGGTGTAAGAAGTTCCTCCAGATAATGTGGGGTCAGACCATTGAGAGATTAATATTTTAGAAGTATTCTATGATCTGTACTGAATTTAACAGCTAATTAGTGTAAGGATAAAAGAACTGGACTAATATGATCAGATTTCCTAGCTCTAGTTCGTACCCTGGCAGCAGCATTCTGAACAAGCTGGAGCTTATGAAGAGATTTACCTGGGTGGTATACATGGAGGAAAAAGAACACTTGCTACCCACAGTACAGTCTGGTGTCTGTGTGGCCAGTGCAGAATTAAATGTCCTGAATATTTAGATTCTCAGGGTTGTTTAAACCAGAGAATTTTTCAGGGATCCAAATTTATTAAAATTCGAAGTTGCCAAGTCAACTGTGAGACTGAAATGAAGAATACGGCGTCCCGTCTCTTCTAAATGTATAAGGCAAGCGGTCTAATTCATTTACTTACAGTCACCTCGGGTACAGAGTCTCAGAGTCAGTAGAGCGCCTGAATCGACTCAGAATCACTCATTGGGATGACGGCGGCCGCCTCTGTCGGTTTCTGATCCTGTCTCTGAAAACTCTGGACCCAGAGGAATATTGGGATCTTGGTGGAACCTCCAAAACTGCGGTAGTGGGATTGATCTGCGCTTAAATAATCAACTCGGTTGGAGGTTTGGAGTCACAGGTGTACTATACAGATAACGAGGTCAAACAGGTGCCATTAATACAGGTAACAAGTGGAGGACAGAAGAGCTTCAGGTCAGTGAGAGCCAGAAACCTTGACTAGTCCAGAAAAACTTACCATAATTTACAAATAAATTCTTCATAAATCCTACAATGTGATTTCCTGGATTTTTTTTATTTTTTGTTTTGTCTCTCATAGTTGAAATGAACCTATGATAAATTACAGACCTCTCATATCTTTCTAAGTAAGAGAACTTGCACAATCAGTGGCTGACTAAATACTTTTTTGCCCCACTGTATATTTAACAGCCCAAACTCAATGCAGAACTGCTTGTACTCGGAAAGATGGAAGAATTTATATAAATTCTAATAAGATTTATAAAGCAGATTTTCCAACGTTACAATTACAAACCATGACCGTCTCAACACTGCAGAATTTGTCTGAAATACTATGAGTGACACTGATATTACTTTTTAATACAAGCAGAAAAGTGATAGAATAAATGGGTAGAATCAAGTAAATCGTGTAAATCACTTACCTGCCAACTATGCAGTTCACTAACCTGACAGTGTGACTGGGAAGGGCCAGTCAGTCCTGGCCTGGCACCTTCTTGATGCGAGCACCTGGTAAAAAGGAGAACGTGGTGTTACTCTTTAGGGTCAATACTTTGAGGGTTTTACAGAAGAATCTTCAACAGTGAGAACACCGCCCTAAGGAGTCTTCCTCTGTGCCGGAGCAGGTGAAGAGCTGAGGTCCTTGAACCAGTTAGCAGAGGTGAGAACTTGCTGTGGTGGAAGAGCCCTCTGCTTTTTCCAGCCACACAGACAGTTCCAGGCTCTCTCAGATGCGGGAGTGGAGATGACGACCCTCTGTGTCTGTGGCGCCGGTAGTGTTGGAATTAAGATGGTCACGTTAGAGGAGTCACGGGCAGCCTCCAGCCTCGTCAGCGAAGTTTGACTGCCTCTAAAACAGCAGCTGGATCGACCGTACAAGCTTGACGACCTCCTGGAGAGCTCGTACCTGAGCAGGCGGACAGAAACAGACAGAAACGCAATAACAGGGAGCAGAGAGCACAAGGATTACAATAACTGGCTCAGATGAAGACAAAGCCACAAAAGTGGTACCAAGTTACCCATTAAAGAGTACAATAGACTTTATTACCTGAATGTGGTCAATGATCACAGTGGTGATGGTTGCAGTGTGTTACAATATTCAAACAGCATGAAATCCTTGTTCACTGTAATTATGATGTTTGATGAGAGCATGAAAATCAAGGGTAAGATTGATAAACTGAACTGTGAAGTCTGCCGACAAGACAAATCTGCTCAGAGTAGAAACAGAACCTGATGCATGAGCAAAAGCAGTACTTGAACTAGTACATACTGACCTAGCTGCTCCTATAGATCCAGTGGGGGTGGGGAGGGCAACTCCAGACAAGCAGCTCCAGACAGGGAGCTCAGGACATGAGGGGAGAGAGAGAAAAAGATGACGATTAGAACAAGCTTTACGTTTAGTGAGAGACCTGTAGCAGAAATAGTTAGAGACACAACCACAATAATAGTGATAAAAAGCCTGTAATCAGAGCAGGACAGAACAGTGGTGAAATGTAATCAGAGCAGGACAGAACACAGAACTGGAGAGTTCTCTGAAAGCTGGTGTTAAAGAGAGAAGTTTATCATCTAGATTTAAAGACTGAGAGTGTGTCTGATTCCCGGATATTAACAGGGAGCTTGTTCCAAAGTTGGGGGCTTTGTAAAAGAACGCTCTTCCTCCTGCACTGTTTTTTCTAATACGTGGGACTGATAATAGGCCAGCATCTTGCGAGCGGAGTGTACGTGGAGGGCTGTAAGGTGTAAGAAGTTCCTCCAGATAATGTGGGGTCAAGACCATTGAGAGATTAATATTTTAGAAGTATTTTATGATCTGTACTGAATTTAACAGGTAACCAGTGTAAGGATGAAAGAATTGGACTAATATGATCAGATTTCCTAGCTCAAGTTCGTACCCTGGCAGCAGCATTCTGAACAAGCTGGAGCTTATGAAGAGATTTACCTGAACTTCCTGCAGAAATGTTCTGTGAGCGGTAAGCCTGAAACATCCACTGTTAGAGTTGTGTCCCTACTGAGGGATAGGGGTACTGAAATTTAAGTGTTTCTTTGCTGCTTTGGACATCTTCGTCCTTTGAGTCCGGATCACGTCAAAAAGTCAATGGTCTAAAACAAATATGAAACTTAAAATATCAAAAGGGATCCGGGTTAAAGTAACCTCAAGGTCTAAGAATATGGCGACCCGTAATTCCTAAGACAAGCGGTCTAATTAATTTACTTAAGGTCACCTCGGGTACAGAGTCTCAGAGTCAGTAGAGCGCCTGAATTGACTCAGAATCACTCATTGGGATGACGGCGGCCGCCTGTGTCAGTTTCTGATCCTGTCTCTGAAAACTCTGGACCCAGAGGAATATTGGGATCTCGGTGGAACCTCCAAAACTGTGATAGTGGGATTTGCATCTCTGCGCATTGTTTCAAAGTAACAAAACGTACAAGATAAGAACACCAGATTCACCATTTGACATTTTTTGACTGATGGAATTTGGCTTCCCTCTGTAACCCAGCTGTGCTGTGAACACACGTGCCTGGAGCGGTGGGCAAAAGTACGTAAAGGTCTTGCTCAAGACCTGTACTGCTACAGGGTCTGTAATGAACCACAGAGCTTTAGAGAGATTCAGCTAAATCAACATTCTGGGTTGAGGCTACGAAAGAGGAGAGGACTTCCCTCATTGAATATGACACATTTACTCTGACCCCTCTCCCAGAAGCTGAGCATGCAGTGAGGGGAAGGAGGGTCTAAGATTAAAAACTGTAGATGGAGCAGAAACGTTCTCTAGATGAAAATGGCTTTACACTGAAATCAGGAGGATAACACTGATGATCTGGGTCCATGATCATTTACCAGTTTTCCTACTCTTAGGATGGAGGCAGCAGCAGCACAATCCCTGAATATCATTAAGAGCAGTAGTATTAAATGATGGTGTAGCAAAATAATTTATATCAATTCTAATAAGATTTTTAAAGCAGATTTTCTGAAGCTCCAGTTATAAACCATGTGGAGGACAGACAGTCTCCATACTGCAGGGTTAGTCTGAGACACTATGAGGGACACTGATTTATTACTGTTTAAAACAAGCAGAGAAATGACAGAATAAATGATGATTAAATCCAGTAAATCATGTAAATCACTCACCTGCCCACTGTCCAGCTCACTAACCTGAACGCCGGTCGGAGGGCCGGTCGCTCGACGCTCTGTGAAGAATCACAGCTCGAGCTTCTAAAGCAGAACCGCGTCCAAACACGCGCGCAAACATACCGGAGATCACGTGAACGCCGGAAGTGACGCTTCGTTACGCAATCACGTTTCAAGGCGCGTCGGTTCCCCGGTCCCGCTGCAGACCCGAGCAACGAGCTAGCAGTGTGAAGCTAGCAACACTTGGACAGAGTAGCGAATGAAATCCTGTCAAAATAAAAGTCCCTCCTAAACCTGAATACAAATATTTCTGACTCTCTAAACTGAAAATGATAAACTAGTTTAAGAAAACAGTGTTTACAACTATTTAAAAGATTATTAAAAGTAACTCTAATTAATAACTGTAAATAATAACAGATATAAAGGAAAATTGCTTCTATACTGAGTGTTGCTGGGAATAGTTTTTCTTTCTCTGGCATTTTATTAATATAATCTTAATCAGGAAACATAAATCTTTAATAAAAGTGGCATTATGAAGGAAAATATACAGCTTTAGACACTGGCACCATGTTTATCCCGCAATGACAAAGTGAAAACAGAGTTTTCTAATAAATTTCTGCAAATTTATTTAAAAAAAGAAAAACTAAAATGTTGCAGTGACATAAGTATTCAGACCCTTTACTTAGTACTTAGGTGAAGCACCTTTGGCAGTGATTACAGCCTCCAGTCTTCTTGGGTATGATGCCGCAAGGTTTGCTCACCTGGATTTGGGGATTTTCGGCCTTTCTTCTCTGCAGATCCTCTCCGTAAGGTTGGATGAGGGCGTCGGTGGACAGCTATTCTCAGGGCTCTTCAAAGATTTTAATAAGGTGTAAAGCAGGGCTCTAGTTGTCCACTCTGGAGCATTCACAGGGTCGTCTCTAAGCCACTCCTGTGTTGTGTTGAGTCACTGTCTCGTTGGAAGGTGATCCTTTGCCCCGTCTGAGGTCCTGAGTGCTCTGGACCAGGTTTCCTTTAAGAATATATCTGTACTCCATTCAGCTTTCCCTCAACCCTGACCCAGTCTCCCTGTCCCAGACCCTGAAAAATACCCCCACAGCCTGAAGCTTCACTGAAAGAATGGTGTTGGGCAGGTGAGGAGCAGGAACTGGTTTCCACCAGACATGACTCTTAGAACTGAGGCCAAAAAGTTCAATCCTGGTTGCATCAGACCAGAGAACCTTGTTTCTTATAGTCTGAGGGTCCTTTAGGGGCTCTCCTGTATCTGACCACTCTGCCATAAAGCCCAGATTGGTGGAGAGCTGCAGTGATGGTTGCGCTTCTGGACGTTTCTGTAAACTGGATCTTTTTGAACCAGAGTGACCGTTTGGGTTCTTGGTCACCTCTCTTACCAAGGCCCTTCTCCCCTGATTACTTAGTTTGGTGGGAGGTCAGCGCTAGGAAAAGTGCTGCTTATTCCAGACTCCTTCATTTAAGAGTTGTGTGATAATTATTCAAGCTTATTTAACTTGAAATATCTAATCTACTGAGAATGAGGCCACAGTGTGGGAGTTCACTTCATTTGACAGTAATGGACCCAAAAGAGGAAAAGACAGACACAGATCAGATTTCATTTGAAGGATTAACTAAAAATATTTTATGTACACAAATAAAATATTCATCAAATAACTCCTCACATTCTTTCAATCTTTTTTAAACAAGGACAGAAGTGTTCATGTTGAGCCTCCTCTCGTTGAGCTCTGGCAGCTTCCTCTCTCAGAAACTCCAGCACCTCTGCAGAGTCAGTACGCCTTCTCCTTTTAGCTGCTGGACTTCCTGAGGGGGGACAGGAGGCACTCCTGCTGGTGGAGGGGACTGACTGGCTCACAGGGTCGGACTTGGCACAGGAGGGCGCGTCATCTTCCCCTTTGTAGGCCCCCTCTGTGTCTGAGCCTTTACTGGTTGAGGCCACTGAAGGTTTGCCTCCCAGGATGACATGCACTGCCCCAAACCAGCGCCATGTGGCTGCTGTGGCCTCACCCTGCTCAGTGTCCATCCCTGTAGGGGGACGTCTTAGCTCCTAAAAGACATACATGTGATGGTACAGTGTTGTCCCTATTAGCTGCCTTATGAGGGGTTCAGTGTCCTCATCTGTCCCCAAGTAAAAATATATATAATGAGAACAGCTTGTTAGAAATAGGGTGATTAATAAAGCCGAACTGAACAGACAGTGCTTGCGGTTGTTCACTGAATAAAGATCATTTCAGCTCAGTTCCAGTAAATAAGCCAGGTGTAGAGAAGCAGGGGAGCGGGTTCGTCTCTCTAAACTCTACATTTCTAGGACTGCTTTACTGCTCATTGGATCAGATCAGTAATATTAGTGAATCTGAGCGTTTAGGACTTGTGTGCTGCTTCCATCTTTAACACTCTTCCTGGGTGGGATCCTCTCATGTCTTCTTTTGTCTCCTCCGGTTTTTGGACAGGCGGCATGATGGAGCCACAAACCCAGTTTCCGGGTCCCGGAGGAGAGGAGGAGGATCAGTAGGAAAAAGCAGTAAATTTGGGGGTTTCTGGAAGCAGCCCGAGGCTTTTTAACACAGTTAAGGTCAAAGTGCTTCTCAGCTCCTCAGCTCTACTGCGCCACCTGCTGTTGTAATAAAACACTACACCTCCATCGCCTGATTCACTTGTGTTCATCAGCTTCGTCCAGACTGAGACGGGAGCTCCATACAGTGATGTCTGCCTGCGTTTCTTCTCTTCACTGAATGTCATTTTATCTCCATTTAACTGCATGTATTTGATCTGAGTGTGTAACTGCTTTGTTCTCCTCGTAAATAAAAATAGTCACGTTTGATAATATTTGATGATGTGAAAAACCCCCCTGTTTAATCTGCATGTAGACTGAACATCTGCTGAACGCAGAAATAAACAGAAACACTTCAGTGTTTTATTAGAGCTCATTTCACATCGTCTCCAGTTAAAACCCTCCAATACGGAGGAGCTTTATCAAGCACTTTTATTCTCTTTAGTCGGTTTGGAAACAACACCTGACCTTCAGAGAGAAACTGCTGCATGTTTTGTTGTGTTTTTAAATGAAAGTCCAGCAGATTCACACAGTTTCTACATTTCTATTTCATTTCAGTTCATATTTCAGTTCATATTCAGCTCTTTGCTCCCGGGAAAGTGACGCGCCTTGGACGTCATTACGTTCAGTGACGTGCGAAGCGTCACTTCGGGCGATCACGTGATCTCCGGTATTTTGAGCGAGACTCTGAACCGCTGTTTGGATTCGGTTCTTCTTTAGAAGCTCGACTCGTAACAACCTGATTAAATCAACATTAGCGCTTCGTGTTTCCCGCATTAAGTTTGGGCTGTTAAATGTAGGATCTCTAGAAGCTAAAGCAGTCCCTGTCACTGAGATTATTACTGAAAACCTCCTCAGTTCACTGTGTCTTTGTGAAACGGGGGTTAAACCTAATGAATCATTGCTTTGAATGAATCGACTCCCCCATGCTTGAACTCCTGCAGTTCTCCTCGCAGGTCTGGTCACAGCAGTGGAGTAGCCTCGGTCTCTGATCCAGTTCTGGACATAAACCCAAAACTCAGGTTCTGAAGTGAAATCGTTTCTAGTGCTGAGTCTGAAAGTGGCAGACTCTTCCCCGGCTTCTAAAAAGCAGCTCTCTCTTCTGTTTATTACAGTCTGTCGTCCTCCTGGACTTTATACACATTCACTGAGTGAATTTGCTGACTTCTTATCAGAGGGAGCTTTCTCCACTAATAAGACTTTAAATGTTGGAGATTTCAATATTCACTTGGAGACTCAGGACCCCTCAGAACTGGTTTAATCAATCTTAGAAGTCCAACTCCGAGATGCAACCATACACACCTAGTTCTGACCCTGGGTATTGAGACAGTCAGCATAGTCAGCATCTCTCAGCCTGACTCCATCTCTGACCACTACCTAACCATGTAGTCTTAAACCAGGAGATCCCCCTGCAGCCTCGCTTTATGAGCAAGCGTACCATAGCAACCTCTACAGCTACTGTCTTTATCAATAACCCTCCAGATTTAACCATCTCCTGCCCATCTCCTCCTCTAGATCCTGAGCATGAAACAGATGATCTGCTGTCTGTGCTCCGCTCTGATCTTGACCATGTTGCATTAATTAGGAAAAGGTCAGTGTCTTGGTATGATGACCGTCTGCGTCCTCTAAAACAAAGAACTCGTATTTACTCTTTATTTGCTGCAGCTGGGCAACATAAACTGTAAACATGGCATTGACTTGACTTTCATTGCCACCCAGCTCTACTTATCCACCTTAATAAAATAACAGCCTGTCTGAAAAACAGAGAGAGGTCTTACTTATTGATCCAAACATGCAAATATTGCTGTAGATTTAGACGGATTCTCAGTCTTACCCAGTAGCACTGTAAAAAGCCTAGGAGCTGTTTCTGACTCTGTTCTCTCGTTTGATGCACACATCTGTTACATGGTTAAAACTGCCTTCTTCCACCTACGTAATATTGCTAAACTGGGTAACGTACTCTCCTTACATCACGCAGAGAAGCTGGTGCAGCATTCATAACTTCTAGATTGGATGACTGTAAAGCTCTTCTGGTTGGAAGTTCATGTAAACCATTAAAAAAAAAGCTCCAACTAGTTCAGAATGCAGCTGCTCGAGAGCTCACTAGCACACTAATCTACTTCCTTTACAGGCCGGACATCAGTCTGATCTGACCTCTCCTGTAACCTTTTCCTGTGCTCCTCCTAACCCTCTGTGTTTTCCCTCCTTTCTGTTTTCTGTCTCTTTCACATGTACTGAGAAGCCCGGGGCCAACTGCTCCATCCTGGTACCGCCTGACCTGACCTGGCTCTCCACTGCCCTCCTGCCCGCTGTCCTGCTCTGGAGCCTCACATTGACTCATCCTCACCTCCCTGCATGACTCTGCTTCTGACCGTTTACCTGCATGGACTTTATCTCTCTCACTCACATTCTCATCTTGTTTGTCTTGATGCAAAATTGACCTTTTTGTTTAGTTATTGTTTTTATTCCTGTTTTGATTTTTATTATGATCCAGTGTCGACTGGAGGAGGATGGGTTCCCCCTTTCAGTCTTGGTTCCTCATCAGAGAGCATCAGCCATGATATCCGTGTGTGTTTCTGTTCTGTACCACAGTGGGAAAGACGTGAGCAGGATTGTGCTTTCCAGGTTAAACTGATGAACTTCTCCAAAAGCAGACATTCAGAGCTGTGGGAACGTCAGTGTAAATGGACTTGGTCTAAAATGAAGATCCCGATCCTGCTTCTGGACTCACAGCACTGCACATTTTAACCTGACCAGCAAACTGATGGACAGTGACTGCTGGCATGTTTCAGGGCTTGTGAATGATAATTGTCGGCTCTTCACACCCAGTTTCTGAAAGTTTCACTTGTATCTTTTTCCTCCTGAACCTTTTATTTAAGAAAGGACCGACCGTGTTACTTCTACAATTAAGAGTCACAGAACTGCACCAAAGGTAGCAGGGTAGGAGGCTGTGGATCATTGAGGCTGGTAAGAGATGCTCATTTAGGTTCATTAGAAAACTCCTTCTACGTTAAACAGCATTAATTACTGCTTTAGTTTATCACCTCAACATATAACTTAAAGCCCACTGACAGCCGTAGATTAGCTACAACTGCTTTCTGAAACCTGGGCTGATTTATTTACAACATTAAAAGTGAACTTCTGACCCCGTTCATCACACCGTTTATAATATAGTGAAGTTGAGGTCTAGAGCTTTGGGGAGAGAAATAAAGGAACCAGCACAACAGATCTGATCCTCAAGTGAAATCTTTTATTATTTTCAACACAAACAAACAACGGTCAACATCATAAAACTTCAGCGTGAGAGAAGACCAAAATAAACAGAACCGCACATCCCATCTTACTAAATAACCTAGAAAAAGAAAAACACTAAACACAGCGGTCTTACCTCCTCCCTCATAACACAGCAGAAAAGACAAATAATAATAATAAACAAATAAATGACCCTCACCCCGACACTGATGTGACCAGAGCTAGACTACTGACCATCACCATATTTATAGGAAAATAACACAATTACCAGCTAATAACACAATTACCAGCTGGATCAACGTCACCGGCAGAGAGAGAGAGAGAGAGAGAGAGGAGAGAGAGAGAGAGAGAGAGAGAGAGAGAGAGAGAGAGAGAGAGAGAGAGAGGGAGAGGGAGAGGGAGAGGGAGAGGGAGAGGGAGAGAGAGAGAGAGGGAGAGAGAGAGAGGAGAAACAAGACACAAACTGGTCACCAGATGGCAGCACTAACTGTTTCAGCCATACAAAACTTGATGAAACAGATCTTGAAGGAATCTTGAACTTGCGGGAGTGGAGATGATAACCCTCTGTGTCCGCTACGTTGGTAGGGCTGGATTTAAGATGGCCAGCGTTAGAGGAGTCTCCAGACTCGTCTTCCGTTGGTGGAGTCTGGACTGCCTCTACAACAATAGCAGTAAAGCTTGATGACCTCCTTGCAGAGCGCCTGGAGATCTCACTCCTCCGCGGTCACCAAGTACCTCCAGAGTAAACACAGAGCAACGCAAACGACGATCAGTGAGACAGTACTGTACAATAACACAGGGAGCAGAGAGCACAAGCATCACAACAACAGTCTCAGATGAAGACAGAGCTGATACAGGAGAGAATAAGACACACTCCTGAACTGATTCTTTTTTTTAGACAAAAACGATCCTTCCTTTAGTGAGTACTTGTGAGTATCAGACAATATTAATATCTGATCATCAGACTGCTGCAAAACAATTCCATCATTTGATGATGAAGATATGTCAAGTCTGAAATATCCACATCGTACACATCCTCATTTTTCTTACACTGCTGTTGTGATGTTGTGGAAACCATCTGAAGCACTACTGCATTTCCTGACATAGCTGTTTCTAGCCACCTGATCTGAGAATGAATTCACAGCAGGGCTTTTCTCAGAGGGCTATTCACCAGTGAAGATTCACATGCAACCATGGTTTCATTTTCCAAAAGGGAATTGATCATTGTGGATAACCCTTCTTCTGCTTCCTGGGACATGGGACATTGAGCATGATGAGGCCTATCAGCTGTTTTGCTTGCAGCACTTTAACCAGAGATGCCCCCTTTATTGACCCAATATCATTCATTCTGAGACCAGAAATGTTTTGGAATATCAACAAAAACTGGTAAGTCATTAGTTTCAGTCTCATTATTCTCACTTGGCTACAAACTAAATTTGGATCCCTGAAAAATTCTCTGCTTTAAACAACACTGAGAATCAAAATATTCCAAGACAATATCTTAGTTGTCTTCACTGGGATCCAGATTTGTTTTCAATTGGAAAATTCTGTGAGACTGAAATTATTTTAAGGCTTTGGACATCTTCGTCCTTTCAGTCCGGATCACTGCAAAAGGTCAGTGGTAGAAAAACACATTTGAAAATTAAAATATCAAAAGGGATCCGGGTTAAAGTAACCTGAAGGTCTAAGAATACGGCGTCTCGTCTCCTCCCGTTTGTTCTAAATTCGTAAGGCAAGCGGTCTAATTAATTTACTTAGTCACCTCGGGTACAGAGTGTCGGAGTCAGTAGAGCGCCTGAATTGACTCAGAATCACTCATTGGGATGACGGCGGCCGCCTCTGTCCGTTTCTGATCCTGTCTCTGAAAACTCTGGACCCAGAGGAATATTGGGATCTTGCTGGAACTTAAATAGACAATATGGACTCTGAGAATTAATTGGCTGGTTAGCACCCAGTCTGAAATCTATTTCACCATTTAAAATTCTGCAGTCATTTACATTTACTCTCTTACCCTTTGTGTTTCTTTGGACACTTGTATGAGCTTTTATAACTTCATATTCAGAAATTACCTGTATTTTTACAGTTAGAGATTTAAGTTCATCATAAATACAGAAACACTCAGCTTCCAGGAGACTCTGTGTGAACCGATTTTATGACCCCCACCAATGTAATAAAGAGACCTACACCCTTGATTTAGTTTCACAGAGAGAGCATCTTAAAGAAGTTACAGGTCTGTGAGAGCCAGAAATCTTGTTTGTGGGTGACCAAATACTTATTTTCCACCATAATTTACAAATACATTCTTTAAAAATCCTACAATGTGATTTCCTGTTTTTTTTTTAATGAAAATTACAGACCTCTCTCATCTTTCTAAGTAAGAGAACTTGCAATCAGTGGCTGACTGAATACTTTTTTGCCACACTGTATATTTAACAGCCCAAACACAATGCAGAACTGCTTGTACTGAGGATCTGGGTTAAGGATAATTTACCAGTTTTCCTACACTTAGGATGGCAGCAGCAGCACAATCCCTGAATATCGTGAAGAGCAGTAGTATTAAATGATGGTGTAGTAAAATAATTTATATCAATTCTAATAAGATTTTTAAAGCAAATTTTCTGAAGCTCTAATTATAAACCATGTGAAGGACAGAATCTCCATACTGCAGGGTTAGTCTGAGACACTATGAGGGACACTGATTTATTACTTTCCCCACTATCCAGCTGCCTAATCTAGGGTCCTGTCTTTTTCCGAGTGGTGTCCAGAAGTGTGTGGCAGTGCTCCTTAAGGGCCTCACTGCATCGGGTAGAGAAAAGTGGAGAAAGTTGGCAATGTCCAGGACTCCTGGAGGAAGAAAAAAAAAAAACAAAACATTTTAAGGAAAAAGGTGAAGTTGAAGAACTGATAACCTCACGCCAGTACATTTAGATGAAAAGCAGCTGTGGTGGTGGAGGAGCCCTCTGCTTTTCCAGGCCACGACGACGGCCCCAGGCCCTCTCTGGTGCAGGAGTGGAGACAACAACCCTCTGTGTCCGCCATGCCGGTAGTGCTGGATTTAAGATGACCATCGTTGGAGGAGTCACGAACAGACTCCAGCCTCGTCTTCCGTTGGAGTTTGGACTGCCTCTACAGCAGCAGCAGTCAAGCTTGATGATCTCCTTGCAGAGCATCTGGAGATCTCGCTCCTCCGCGGTCACCAAGTTACTCCAGAGTAAACACAGACAAACGCAAACAACGGTCAGCGAGACAGAGTACCGTACAGTAACACAGGGAGCAGAGAGCACAAGCATCACAACAACTGTCTCAGATAAAGACGACAGCTGATATTAAAGACTATAAAGTAGGCCCTCAACTGTTCGTGTCAAATCAGTTTTAAAAGCAGATAGAATAGGATAGAATTACTGCGTTTATATGTAAATTATTTTAGGCATTCAACATGGTCACAGGTAGACACAGGACATTGAGCATGGTAAGGCCCATCAGCTGTTTTGCTTGCTGGGGGGGGGATAAATATATCTCTATCTATAGCAGATACCTTTATACTTAATAAAGCGCTACTAATCAAAACTGTAACTATGTATTAATGTCACGTGTATAGTCTAAACTCTTTGGGTATTATAAACCCCCTTGTCTTAGAACCCTCAAAATGTCTAATTTGAATAGCCCTGAAAAACATTTATTTCCAAAACCTTGCTTCAGAATCTTTCAATTTTCTAAAAAATAAGTGGAGATCCCTTTACAAAATTCCCTAGGTTGAACAGTAATGAATAATTAAATGTCCTAAAAACTTCATTTGTAATAAATTTGGATCCCTGAAAATAAAACTATTTCAAGACAATATCTTAGAATCTTTCTAGAATCTTAGAATTTAAAACAAATCTGGATCCTGAGAAATTCCCAGTTCAGACCACTGTGAGACTGAAATGATCTTAAGGCAATGCTTTGGACATCTTCATCCTTTGAGTCCGGATAGCTGCAAAAAGTCAGTGGCCTAAAACGAATGTTAAAATTAAAATATCAAAAGGGATTCGGGTTAAAGTAACCTGAAGGTCTAAGAATACAGCGTCCGTCTCCTCCTGTTTATTCTAAATTCGTAAGGCCTAATTAATTTACACAGTCACCTCGGGTACAGAGTCTCGGAGTCAGTAGAGCGCCTGAATGGACTCAGAATCACTCATTGGGATGACGGCGGCCGCCTCTGTCGGTTTTTGATCCTGTCTCTGAAAACTCTGGACCCAGAGGAATATTGGGATCTCTGTGGAACCTCCAAAACTGTGGTAGTGGGATTTACTTCTCCGTGCTTAAAGAATCAACTCGATCAGTCAGTCTTAGGAATGTAGAGAAACACTTTAATCCTGCAGTAAACGTAACGCCGGAGGAAGACTTCAGGACTGCGTCTGAAAAACCTTGCTGTACAGTCAGTTACACTGAAATCTTGTTCAAAAGGGGCTGGCTAAGACTGCTTAGATTACTTAAAGGGAAAGAGGAAAAACCCTCCTACTTAAAATTGGGTGCAGTGGTAAATTTAATACTACTTGGCAACCTGTCTTGACTTAAATAGACAATATGGACTGAGGATTAATTGGCTGGTTAGCTCCCAGTCTGAAATCTATTTCACTATTTAAAATTCAGAAAGCAGATTTTCCCATGTTATAATTACAAACCATGACAGTCTCAATATTGCAGGATTCATCTGAAATACTATGAGCGACACTGATCTATTACTTTTTAATACAAGCAGAAAAGTGACAGAATAAATGTGTGGAATCAAGTAAATCACTCACCTGCCAACTATGCAGTTCTCCAACCTGACAGTGTGACTGGGAAGGGTCAGTCAGTCCTGGCCCGGCACCTTCTTGATGTTTCTGGAGAGAACAACGGACCCCATGCGGCTCAGGTGAAGCGTATCTCTGTGTTGGAGGACCGGACACAGTTAAAAGCTCTGCCAGTTCTCTACGAACTCAGCGCAGACGGACCTGTCCCGCAGCCAGTAGTGGAGCGAAAGGAGCTGAGGAAATGGCTCTCTCTCACTCGTCTGTAAGTGGGCAGGGAGCCAAAGACTATGACCCTGATGTCTGGCTTTTTCTGAACAGTGTCCAGAAGCGTACGGCAGTGCTTCTTCAGGGCCACGCTGCATCAGACGGAGAACAATGGTGCCGGAGCCACCTGGTGACGTCCAGGACACTGGCACCTGGAAAACAGGAGACTGTGGCATTACTCTTTAGGGTAGATACTTTTCAGTGTTTTACAGAAGAATCTCCAACAGTGAGAACACCGCCCTGAGGAGCTGTCCTCGGTGACAGAGCAGGTGAACAGCTGAAGTTCTCGAACCAGTTAGCAGAGGCCAAAACTGGCTTTGGTGGAAGAGTCCTCTGCTTTTCCCAGCCACGCTGACACTTCCAGGTCCTCTCAGGTGCGGGAGAAGAGACGACGACGCAGACAGAAACGCAAAGGTCAGTGAGAGAGTACTGTACAGTAACAGGGAGCAGAGAGCACAAGCATCACAACAAGCATGGAGTTCTGGGCATTAGAAATATGACAGCGTTATGGGTGAAGGATGAATAAGTGAGGAAGAATTGAGAACAGACTGATGAATAAAGACTCAAAGCTGATAATTACCACTCAAAGCTTCTAGCAAGACACCAGCTTTAACATGCCTCTGACCGTTTCCACTGGTTAAACTATGGGGTTTTAGCGCCCCCACAAGGACGAAAAGAGGAACAGCAACAGCATCTGAGCAGCAGTTCAATAAACACCAGGACGTTGACTAAGAACACAAATTTAGCACAAATCCACAGAATTACATCATCCATACTAACCTTAAACAGCTCAGAAGCGTGAAACGTGAAGAAATAACAGAAACCATGAAGATTCAGTAATGCATAGGTAAATACTTAAGCTACATTGCTAAGGAGATAGCTAGCGTAGCAACAGAACTAAGCCATTCCCAAACTAAATGAACAGCAGCTTACTTTGTGTCTCAGACTCTAAATTAAAGGCACCCACAGTCACACCGCTTGAGCAGTTTCTAAAGTTCAGTCTTCCAGAGGAGCTACAGAGCTCGGTCACACCGGCTCGTTCACCCTGCACACTGCTGCAAGACCACGCTGCTGATTGAATACGTGGGACTGATAATAGGCCAGCATCTTGTGAGCGGAGTGTACGTGGAGGGTTGTAAGGTGTAAGAAGTTCCTCCAGATAATGTGGGGTCAGACCATTGAGAGATTAATATTTTAGAAGTATTTTATGATCTGTACTGAATTTAACAGCTAATTAGTGTAAGGATAAAAGAACTGGACTAATATGATCAGATTTCCTAGCTCTAGTTCGTACCCTGGCAGCAGCATTCTGAACAAGCTGGAGCTTATGAAGAGATTTACCTGGGTGGTATACATGGAGGAAAAAGAACACTTGCTACCCACATGACAGTCTGGTGTCTGTGTGGCCAGTGCGGAATTAAATGTCCTGAATATTTAGATTCTCAGGGTTGTTTAAACCAGAGAATTTTTCAGGGATCCAAATTTATTAAAATTCGAAGTTGCCAAGTCAACCGTGAGACTGAAATGAAGAATACGGCGTCCCGTCTCTTCTAAACGTATAAGGCAAGCGGTCTAATTCATTTACTTACAGTCACCTCGGGTACAGAGTCTCAGAGTCAGTAGAGTGCCTGAATTGACTCAGAATCACTCATTGGGATGACGGCGGCCGCCTCTGTCGGTTTCTGATCCTGTCTCTGAAAACTCTGGACCCAGAGGAATATTGGGATCTTGGTGGAACCTCCAAAACTGCGGTAGTGGGATTGATCTGCGCTTAAATAATCAACTCGGTTGGAGGTTTGGAGTCACAGGTGTACTATACGGATAACGAGGTCAAACAGGTGCCATTAATACAGGTAACAAGTGGAGGACAGAAGAGCTTCAGGTCAGTGAGAGCCAGAAACCTTGACTAGTCCAGAAAAACTTACCATAATTTACAAATAAATTCTTCATAAATCCTACAATGTGATTTCCTGGATTTTTTTTATTTTTTGTTTTGTCTCTCATAGTTGAAATGAACCTATGATAAATTACAGACCTCTCATATCTTTCTAAGTAAGAGAACTTGCACAATCAGTGGCTGACTAAATACTTTTTTGCCCCACTGTATATTTAACAGCCCAAACTCAATGCAGAACTGCTTGTACTCGGAAAGATGGAAGAATTTATATAAATTCTAATAAGATTTATAAAGCAGATTTTCCAACGTCACAATTACAAACCATGACCGTCTCAGCACTGCAGAATTTGTCTGAAATACTATGAGTGACACTGATATTACTTTTTAATACAAGCAGAAAAGTGATAGAATAAATGGGTAGAATCAAGTAAATCATGTAAATCACTCACCTGCCAACTATGCAGTTCACTAACCTGACAGTGCGACTGGGAAGGGCCAGTCAGTCCTGGCCTGGCACCTTCTTGATGCTCCTGGAGAGAACGATGGACCCCAGGCGGCACAGGTGAAGTATCATCTCTGAGGTAGAGGACCAGACGCAGCCAAAAGCTCTCCCAGCTGTCCACAAAGACAGAGCAGACGGACCTGTCCCACAGCCAGCAGTGGAGCGAGAAGAGCTGAGGAAACGGCTCCCTTACTGGTCTATAAGTGGTCAGGGGGCTGAAGATGATGATCCTGATGTCTGGCTTTTCCCGAAAAGTGTCCAGAAGCGTACGGCAGTGCTTCTTCAGGACCATGCTGCATCAGGAGGAGAACAGTGTAGAACGATGGTGCCAAAGCCACCTGGCGACATCCAGGAAGCGAGCACCTGGTAAAAAGGAGAACGTGGTGTTACTCTTTAGGGTCAATACTTTGAGGGTTTTACAGAAGAATCTTCAACAGTGAGAACACCGCCCTAAGGAGTCTTCCTCTGTGCCGGAGCAGGTGAAGAGCTGAGGTCCTTGAACCAGTTAGCAGAGGTGAGAACTTGCTGTGGTGGAAGAGCCCTCTGCTTTTTCCAGCCACACAGACAGTTCCAGGCTCTCTCAGATGCGGGAGTGGAGATGACGACCCTCTGTGTCTGTGGCGCCGGTAGTGTTGGAATTAAGATGGTCACGTTAGAGGAGTCACGGGCAGCCTCCAGCCTCGTCAGCGAAGTTTGACTGCCTCTAAAACAGCAGCTGGATCGACCGTACAAGCTTGACGACCTCCTGGAGAGCTCGTACCTGAGCAGGCGGACAGAAACAGACAGAAACGCGATAACAGGGAGCAGAGAGCACAAGGATTACAACAACTGGCTCAGATGAAGACAAAGCCACAAAAGTGGTACCAAGTTCCCCATTAAAGAGTACAATAGACTTTATTACCTGAATGTGGTCAATGATCACAGTGGTGATGGTTGCAGTGTGTTACAATATTCAAACAGCATGAAATCCTTGTTCACTGTAATTATGATGTTTCACGCATCATTATGCAGTAGAGAGCATGAAAATCAAGGGTAAGATTGATAAACTGAACTGTGAAGTCTGCAGACAAGACTAATCTGCTCAGAGTAGAAACAGAACCTGATGCTCGAGCAAAAGCAGTACTTGAACTAGTACATACTGACCTAGCTGCTCCTATAGATCCAGTGGGGGTGGGGAGGGAAACTCCAGACAAGCAGCTCCAGACAGGGAGCTCAGGACATGAGGAGAGAGAGAGAAAAAGATGACGATTAGAAGAAGCTTTACGTTTAGTGAGAGACCTGTAGCAGAAATAGTTACAAACACAACCACAATAATAGTGATAAAAAGCCTGTAATCAGAGCAGGACAGAACAGTGGTGAAATGTAATCAGAGCAGGACAGAACACAGAACTGGAGAGTTCTCTGAAAGCTGGTGTTAAAGAGAGAAGTTTTTCATCTAGATTTAAAGACTGAGAGTGTGTCTGATTCCCGGATATTAACAGGGAGCTTGTTCCAAAGTTGGGGGCTTTGTAAAAGAACGCTCTTCCTCCTGCACTGTTTTTTCTAATACGTGGGACTGATAATAGGCCAGCATCTTGCGAGCGAAGTGTACGTGGAGGGCTGTAAGGTGTAAGAAGTTCCTCCAGATAATGTGGGGTTTAGAAGTATTTTATGATCTGTACTGAATTTAACAGGTAACCAGTGTAAGGATGAAAGAACTGGACTAATATGATCAGATTTCCTAGCTCAAGTTCGTACCCTGGCAGCAGCATTCTGAACAAGCTGGAGCTTATGAAGAGTTTTACCTGAACTTCCTGCAGAAATGTTCTGTGAGTGGTAAGCCTGAAACATCCACTGTTAGAATTGTGTCCCTACTGATGGATAGGGGTACTGAAATTTAAGTGTTTCTTTGCTGCTTTGGACATCTTCGTCCTTTGAGTCCGGATCACGTCAAAAAGTCAATGGTCTAAAACAAATATGAAACTTTAAAATATCAAAAGGGATCCGGGTTAAAGTAACCTCAAGGTCTAAGAATATGGCGACCCGTAATTCCTAAGACAAGCGGTCTAATTAATTTACTTAAGGTCACCTCGGGTACAGAGTCCTCGGAGTCAGTAGAGCGCCTGAATTGACTCAGAATCACTCATTGGGATGACGGCGGCCGCCTCTGTCAGTTTTCTGATCCTGTCTCTGAAAACTCTGGACCCAGAGGAATATTGGGATCTCGGTGGAACCTCCAAAACTGTGGTAGTGGGATTTGCTTCTCTGCGCATTGTTTCAAAGTAACAAAACATACAAGATAAGAACACCGGATTCACCATTTGACATTTTTTGACTGATGGAATTTGGCTTCCCTCTGTAACCCAGCTGTGCTGTGAACACACGTGCCTGGAGCGGTGGGCAAAAGTACGTAAAGGTCTTGCTCAAGACCTGTACTGCTACAGGGTCTGTAATGAACCACAGAGCTTTAGAGAGATTCAGCTAAATCAACATTCTGGGTGAGGCTATGAAAGAGGAGAGGACTTCCCTCATTGAATATGACACATTTACTCTGACCCCTCTCCCAGAAGCTGAGCATGCAGTGAGGGAAGGAGGGTCTAAGATTAAAAACTGTAGATGGAGCAGAAACGTTCTCTAGATGAAAATGGCTTTACACTGAAATCAGGAGGATAACACTGATAATCTGGGTCCATGATCATTTACCAGTTTTCCTACTCTTAGGATGGAGGCAGCAGCAGCACAATCCCTGAATATCATTAAGAGCAGTAGTATTGAATGATGGTGTAGCAAAATAATTTATATCAATTCTAATAAGATTTTTAAAGCAGATTTTCTGAAGCTCCAGTTATAAACCATGTGGAGGACAGACAGTCTCCATACTGCAGGGTTAGTCTGAGACACTATGAGGGACACTGATTTATTACTGTTTAAAACAAGCAGAGAAATGACAGAATAAATGATGATTAAATCCAGTAAATCATGTAAATCACTCACCTGCCCACTGTCCAGCTCACTAACCTGAACGCCGGTCGGAGGGCCGGTCGCTCGACGCTCTGTGAAGAATCACAGCTCGAGCTTCTAAAGCAGAACCGCGTCAAACACGCGCGCAAACATACCGGAGATCACGTGAACGCCGGAAGTGACGCTTCGTTACGCAATCACGTTTCAAGGCGCGTCGGTTCCCCGGTCCCGCTGCAGACCCGAGCAACGAGCTAGCAGTGTGAAGCTAGCAACACTTGGACAGGAGTAGCGAACGAAATCCTGTCAAAATAAAAGTCCCTCCTAAACCTGAATACAAATATTTCTGACTCTCTAAACTGAAAATGATAAACTAGTTTAAGAAAACAGTGTTTACAACTATTTAAAAGATTATTAAAAGTAACTCTAATTAATAACTGTAAATAATAACAGATATAAAGGAAAATTGCTTCTATACTGAGTGTTGCTGGGAATAGTTTTTCTTTCTCTGGCATTTTATTAATATAATCTTAATCAGGAAACATAAATCTTTAATAAAAGTGGCATTATGAAGGAAAATATACAGCTTTAGACACTGGCACCATGTTTATCCCGCAATGACAAAGTGAAAACAGAGTTTTCTAATAAATTTCTGCAAATTTATTTAAAAAAAGAAAAACTAAAATGTTGCAGTGACATAAGTATTCAGACCCTTTACTTAGTACTTAGGTGAAGCACCTTTGGCAGTGATTACAGCCTCCAGTCTTCTTGGGTATGATGCCGCAAGGTTTGCTCACCTGGATTTGGGGATTTTCGGCCTTTCTTCTCTGCAGATCCTCTCCGTAAGGTTGGATGAGGGCGTCGGTGGACAGCTATTCTCAGGGCTCTTCAAAGATTTTAATAAGGTGTAAAGCAGGGCTCTAGTTGTCCACTCTGGAGCATTCACAGGGTCGTCTCTAAGCCACTCCTGTGTTGTGTTGAGTCACTGTCTCGTTGGAAGGTGATCCTTTGCCCCGTCTGAGGTCCTGAGTGCTCTGGACCAGGTTTCCTTTAAGAATATATCTGTACTCCATTCAGCTTTCCCTCAACCCTGACCCAGTCTCCCTGTCCCAGACCCTGAAAAATACCCCCACAGCCTGAAGCTTCACTGAAAGAATGGTGTTGGGCAGGTGAGGAGCAGGAACTGGTTTCCACCAGACATGACTCTTAGAACTGAGGCCAAAAAGTTCAATCCTGGTTGCATCAGACCAGAGAACCTTGTTTCTTATAGTCTGAGGGTCCTTTAGGGGCTCTCCTGTATCTGACCACTCTGCCATAAAGCCCAGATTGGTGGAGAGCTGCAGTGATGGTTGCGCTTCTGGACGTTTCTGTAAACTGGATCTTTTTGAACCAGAGTGACCGTTTGGGTTCTTGGTCACCTCTCTTACCAAGGCCCTTCTCCCCTGATTACTTAGTTTGGTGGGAGGTCAGCGCTAGGAAAAGTGCTGCTTATTCCAGACTCCTTCATTTAAGAGTTGTGTGATAATTATTCAAGCTTATTTAACTTGAAATATCTAATCTACTGAGAATGAGGCCACAGTGTGGGAGTTCACTTCATTTGACAGTAATGGACCCAAAAGAGGAAAAGACAGACACAGATCAGATTTCATTTGAAGGATTAACTAAAAATATTTTATGTACACAAATAAAATATTCATCAAATAACTCCTCACATTCTTTCAATCTTTTTTAAACAAGGACAGAAGTGTTCATGTTGAGCCTCCTCTCGTTGAGCTCTGGCAGCTTCCTCTCTCAGAAACTCCAGCACCTCTGCAGAGTCAGTACGCCTTCTCCTTTTAGCTGCTGGACTTCCTGAGGGGGGACAGGAGGCACTCCTGCTGGTGGAGGGGACTGACTGGCTCACAGGGTCGGACTTGGCACAGGAGGGCGCGTCATCTTCCCCTTTGTAGGCCCCCTCTGTGTCTGAGCCTTTACTGGTTGAGGCCACTGAAGGTTTGCCTCCCAGGATGACATGCACTGCCCCAAACCAGCGCCATGTGGCTGCTGTGGCCTCACCCTGCTCAGTGTCCATCCCTGTAGGGGGACGTCTTAGCTCCTAAAAGACATACATGTGATGGTACAGTGTTGTCCCTATTAGCTGCCTTATGAGGGGTTCAGTGTCCTCATCTGTCCCCAAGTAAAAATATATATAATGAGAACAGCTTGTTAGAAATAGGGTGATTAATAAAGCCGAACTGAACAGACAGTGCTTGCGGTTGTTCACTGAATAAAGATCATTTCAGCTCAGTTCCAGTAAATAAGCCAGGTGTAGAGAAGCAGGGGAGCGGGTTCGTCTCTCTAAACTCTACATTTCTAGGACTGCTTTACTGCTCATTGGATCAGATCAGTAATATTAGTGAATCTGAGCGTTTAGGACTTGTGTGCTGCTTCCATCTTTAACACTCTTCCTGGGTGGGATCCTCTCATGTCTTCTTTTGTCTCCTCCGGTTTTTGGACAGGCGGCATGATGGAGCCACAAACCCAGTTTCCGGGTCCCGGAGGAGAGGAGGAGGATCAGTAGGAAAAAGCAGTAAATTTGGGGGTTTCTGGAAGCAGCCCGAGGCTTTTTAACACAGTTAAGGTCAAAGTGCTTCTCAGCTCCTCAGCTCTACTGCGCCACCTGCTGTTGTAATAAAACACTACACCTCCATCGCCTGATTCACTTGTGTTCATCAGCTTCGTCCAGACTGAGACGGGAGCTCCATACAGTGATGTCTGCCTGCGTTTCTTCTCTTCACTGAATGTCATTTTATCTACATTTAACTGCATGTATTTGATCTGAGTGTGTAACTGCTTTGTTCTCCTCGTAAATAAAAATAGTCACGTTTGATAATATTTGATGATGTGAAAAACCCCCCTGTTTAATCTGCATGTAGACTGAACATCTGCTGAACGCAGAAATAAACAGAAACACTTCAGTGTTTTATTAGAGCTCATTTCACATCGTCTCCAGTTAAAACCCTCCAATACGGAGGAGCTTTATCAAGCACTTTTATTCTCTTTAGTCGGTTTGGAAACAACACCTGACCTTCAGAGAGAAACTGCTGCATGTTTTGTTGTGTTTTTAAATGAAAGTCCAGCAGATTCACACAGTTTCTACATTTCTATTTCATTTCAGTTCATATTTCAGTTCATATTCAGCTCTTTGCTCCCGGGAAAGTGACGCGCCTTGGACGTCATTACGTTCAGTGACGTGCGAAGCGTCACTTCGGGCGATCACGTGATCTCCGGTATTTTGAGCGAGACTCTGAACCGCTGTTTGGATTCGGTTCTTCTTTAGAAGCTCGACTCGTAACAACCTGATTAAATCAACATTAGCGCTTCGTGTTTCCCGCATTAAGTTTGGGCTGTTAAATGTAGGATCTCTAGAAGCTAAAGCAGTCCCTGTCACTGAGATTATTACTGAAAACCTCCTCAGTTCACTGTGTCTTTGTGAAACGGGGGTTAAACCTAATGAATCATTGCTTTGAATGAATCGACTCCCCCATGCTTGAACTCCTGCAGTTCTCCTCGCAGGTCTGGTCACAGCAGTGGAGTAGCCTCGGTCTCTGATCCAGTTCTGGACATAAACCCAAAACTCAGGTTCTGAAGTGAAATCGTTTCTAGTGCTGAGTCTGAAAGTGGCAGACTCTTCCCCGGCTTCTAAAAAGCAGCTCTCTCTTCTGTTTATTACAGTCTGTCGTCCTCCTGGACTTTATACACATTCACTGAGTGAATTTGCTGACTTCTTATCAGAGGGAGCTTTCTCCACTAATAAGACTTTAAATGTTGGAGATTTCAATATTCACTTGGAGACTCAGGACCCCTCAGAACTGGTTTAATCAATCTTAGAAGTCCAACTCCGAGATGCAACCATACACACCTAGTTCTGACCCTGGGTATTGAGACAGTCAGCATAGTCAGCATCTCTCAGCCTGACTCCATCTCTGACCACTACCTAACCATGTAGTCTTAAACCAGGAGATCCCCCTGCAGCCTCGCTTTATGAGCAAGCGTACCATAGCAACCTCTACAGCTACTGTCTTTATCAATAACCCTCCAGATTTAACCATCTCCTGCCCATCTCCTCCTCTAGATCCTGAGCATGAAACAGATGATCTGCTGTCTGTGCTCCGCTCTGATCTTGACCATGTTGCATTAATTAGGAAAAGGTCAGTGTCTTGGTATGATGACCGTCTGCGTCCTCTAAAACAAAGAACTCGTATTTACTCTTTATTTGCTGCAGCTGGGCAACATAAACTGTAAACATGGCATTGACTTGACTTTCATTGCCACCCAGCTCTACTTATCCACCTTAATAAAATAACAGCCTGTCTGAAAAACAGAGAGAGGTCTTACTTATTGATCCAAACATGCAAATATTGCTGTAGATTTAGACGGATTCTCAGTCTTACCCAGTAGCACTGTAAAAAGCCTAGGAGCTGTTTCTGACTCTGTTCTCTCGTTTGATGCACACATCTGTTACATGGTTAAAACTGCCTTCTTCCACCTACGTAATATTGCTAAACTGGGTAACGTACTCTCCTTACATCACGCAGAGAAGCTGGTGCAGCATTCATAACTTCTAGATTGGATGACTGTAAAGCTCTTCTGGTTGGAAGTTCATGTAAACCATTAAAAAAAAAGCTCCAACTAGTTCAGAATGCAGCTGCTCGAGAGCTCACTAGCACACTAATCTACTTCCTTTACAGGCCGGACATCAGTCTGATCTGACCTCTCCTGTAACCTTTTCCTGTGCTCCTCCTAACCCTCTGTGTTTTCCCTCCTTTCTGTTTTCTGTCTCTTTCACATGTACTGAGAAGCCCGGGGCCAACTGCTCCATCCTGGTACCGCCTGACCTGACCTGGCTCTCCACTGCCCTCCTGCCCGCTGTCCTGCTCTGGAGCCTCACATTGACTCATCCTCACCTCCCTGCATGACTCTGCTTCTGACCGTTTACCTGCATGGACTTTATCTCTCTCACTCACATTCTCATCTTGTTTGTCTTGATGCAAAATTGACCTTTTTGTTTAGTTATTGTTTTTATTCCTGTTTTGATTTTTATTATGATCCAGTGTCGACTGGAGGAGGATGGGTTCCCCCTTTCAGTCTTGGTTCCTCATCAGAGAGCATCAGCCATGATATCCGTGTGTGTTTCTGTTCTGTACCACAGTGGGAAAGACGTGAGCAGGATTGTGCTTTCCAGGTTAAACTGATGAACTTCTCCAAAAGCAGACATTCAGAGCTGTGGGAACGTCAGTGTAAATGGACTTGGTCTAAAATGAAGATCCCGATCCTGCTTCTGGACTCACAGCACTGCACATTTTAACCTGACCAGCAAACTGATGGACAGTGACTGCTGGCATGTTTCAGGGCTTGTGAATGATAATTGTCGGCTCTTCACACCCAGTTTCTGAAAGTTTCACTTGTATCTTTTTCCTCCTGAACCTTTTATTTAAGAAAGGACCGACCGTGTTACTTCTACAATTAAGAGTCACAGAACTGCACCAAAGGTAGCAGGGTAGGAGGCTGTGGATCATTGAGGCTGGTAAGAGATGCTCATTTAGGTTCATTAGAAAACTCCTTCTACGTTAAACAGCATTAATTACTGCTTTAGTTTATCACCTCAACATATAACTTAAAGCCCACTGACAGCCGTAGATTAGCTACAACTGCTTTCTGAAACCTGGGCTGATTTTTTTACAACATTAAAAGTGAACTTCTGACCCCGTTCATCACACCGTTTATAATATAGTGAAGTTGAGGTCTAGAGCTTTGGGGAGAGAAATAAAGGAACCAGCACAACAGATCTGATCCTCAAGTGAAATCTTTTATTATTTTCAACACAAACAAACAACGGTCAACATCATAAAACTTCAGCGTGAGAGAAGACCAAAATAAACAGAACCGCACATCCCATCTTACTAAATAACCTAGAAAAAGAAAAACACTAAACACAGCGGTCTTACCTCCTCCCTCATAACACAGCAGAAAAGACAAATAATAATAATAAACAAATAAATGACCCTCACCCCGACACTGATGTGACCAGAGCTAGACTACTGACCATCACCATATTTATAGGAAAATAACACAATTACCAGCTAATAACACAATTACCAGCTGGATCAACGTCACCGGCAGAGAGAGAGAGAGAGAGAGAGAGAGAGAGAGAGAGAGAGAGAGAGAGAGAGAGAGAGAGAGAGAGAGAGAGAGAGAGAGAGGGAGAGGGAGAGGGAGAGGGAGAGAGAGAGAGAGGGAGAGAGAGAGAGGAGAAACAAGACACAAACTGGTCACCAGATGGCAGCACTAACTGTTTCAGCCATACAAAACTTGATGAAACAGATCTTGAAGGAATCTTGAACTTGCGGGAGTGGAGATGATAACCCTCTGTGTCCGCTACGTTGGTAGGGCTGGATTTAAGATGGCCAGCGTTAGAGGAGTCTCCAGACTCGTCTTCCGTTGGTGGAGTCTGGACTGCCTCTACAACAATAGCAGTAAAGCTTGATGACCTCCTTGCAGAGCGCCTGGAGATCTCACTCCTCCGCGGTCACCAAGTACCTCCAGAGTAAACACAGAGCAACGCAAACGACGATCAGTGAGACAGTACTGTACAATAACACAGGGAGCAGAGAGCACAAGCATCACAACAACAGTCTCAGATGAAGACAGAGCTGATACAGGAGAGAATAAGACACACTCCTGAACTGATTCTTTTTTTAGACAAAAACGATCCTTCCTTTAGTGAGTACTTGTGAGTATCAGACAATATTAATATCTGATCATCAGACTGCTGCAAAACAATTCCATCATTTGATGATGAAGATATGTCAA
This sequence comes from Salminus brasiliensis, assembly GCF_030463535.1. Taxonomy (NCBI): domain Eukaryota; kingdom Metazoa; phylum Chordata; class Actinopteri; order Characiformes; family Bryconidae; genus Salminus; species Salminus brasiliensis. Next base: position 17,036,769 of record NC_132893.1, on the reverse strand, counting down.
GTCTGAAATATCCACATCGTACACATCCTCATTTTTCTTACACTGCTGTTGTGATGTTGTGGAAACCATCTGAAGCACTACTGCATTTCCTGACATAGCTGTTTCTAGCCACCTGATCTGAGAATGAATTCACAGCAGGGCTTTTCTCAGAGGGCTATTCACCAGTGAAGATTCACATGCAACCATGGTTTCATTTTCCAAAAGGGAATTGATCATTGTGGATAACCCTTCTTCTGCTTCCTGGGACATGGGACATTGAGCATGATGAGGCCTATCAGCTGTTTTGCTTGCAGCACTTTAACCAGAGATGCCCCCTTTATTGACCCAATATCATTCATTCTGAGACCAGAAATGTTTTGGAATATCAACAAAAACTGGTAAGTCATTAGTTTCAGTCTCATTATTCTCACTTGGCTACAAACTAAATTTGGATCCCTGAAAAATTCTCTGCTTTAAACAACACTGAGAATCAAAATATTCCAAGACAATATCTTAGTTGTCTTCACTGGGATCCAGATTTGTTTTCAATTGGAAAATTCTGTGAGACTGAAATTATTTTAAGGCTTTGGACATCTTCGTCCTTTCAGTCCGGATCACTGCAAAAGGTCAGTGGTAGAAAAACACATTTGAAAATTAAAATATCAAAAGGGATCCGGGTTAAAGTAACCTGAAGGTCTAAGAATACGGCGTCTCGTCTCCTCCCGTTTGTTCTAAATTCGTAAGGCAAGCGGTCTAATTAATTTACTTAGTCACCTCGGGTACAGAGTGTCGGAGTCAGTAGAGCGCCTGAATTGACTCAGAATCACTCATTGGGATGACGGCGGCCGCCTCTGTCCGTTTCTGATCCTGTCTCTGAAAACTCTGGACCCAGAGGAATATTGGGATCTTGCTGGAACTTAAATAGACAATATGGACTCTGAGAATTAATTGGCTGGTTAGCACCCAGTCTGAAATCTATTTCACCATTTAAAATTCTGCAGTCATTTACATTTACTCTCTTACCCTTTGTGTTTCTTTGGACACTTGTATGAGCTTTTATAACTTCATATTCAGAAATTACCTGTATTTTTACAGTTAGAGATTTAAGTTCATCATAAATACAGAAACACTCAGCTTCCAGGAGACTCTGTGTGAACCGATTTTATGACCCCCACCAATGTAATAAAGAGACCTACACCCTTGATTTAGTTTCACAGAGAGAGCATCTTAAAGAAGTTACAGGTCTGTGAGAGCCAGAAATCTTGTTTGTGGGTGACCAAATACTTATTTTCCACCATAATTTACAAATACATTCTTTAAAAATCCTACAATGTGATTTCCTGTTTTTTTTTTAATGAAAATTACAGACCTCTCTCATCTTTCTAAGTAAGAGAACTTGCAATCAGTGGCTGACTGAATACTTTTTTGCCACACTGTATATTTAACAGCCCAAACACAATGCAGAACTGCTTGTACTGAGGATCTGGGTTAAGGATAATTTACCAGTTTTCCTACACTTAGGATGGCAGCAGCAGCACAATCCCTGAATATCGTGAAGAGCAGTAGTATTAAATGATGGTGTAGTAAAATAATTTATATCAATTCTAATAAGATTTTTAAAGCAAATTTTCTGAAGCTCTAATTATAAACCATGTGAAGGACAGAATCTCCATACTGCAGGGTTAGTCTGAGACACTATGAGGGACACTGATTTATTACTTTCCCCACTATCCAGCTGCCTAATCTAGGGTCCTGTCTTTTTCCGAGTGGTGTCCAGAAGTGTGTGGCAGTGCTCCTTAAGGGCCTCACTGCATCGGGTAGAGAAAAGTGGAGAAAGTTGGCAATGTCCAGGACTCCTGGAGGAAGAAAAAAAAAAAACAAAACATTTTAAGGAAAAAGGTGAAGTTGAAGAACTGATAACCTCACGCCAGTACATTTAGATGAAAAGCAGCTGTGGTGGTGGAGGAGCCCTCTGCTTTTCCAGGCCACGACGACGGCCCCAGGCCCTCTCTGGTGCAGGAGTGGAGACAACAACCCTCTGTGTCCGCCATGCCGGTAGTGCTGGATTTAAGATGACCATCGTTGGAGGAGTCACGAACAGACTCCAGCCTCGTCTTCCGTTGGAGTTTGGACTGCCTCTACAGCAGCAGCAGTCAAGCTTGATGATCTCCTTGCAGAGCATCTGGAGATCTCGCTCCTCCGCGGTCACCAAGTTACTCCAGAGTAAACACAGACAAACGCAAACAACGGTCAGCGAGACAGAGTACCGTACAGTAACACAGGGAGCAGAGAGCACAAGCATCACAACAACTGTCTCAGATAAAGACGACAGCTGATATTAAAGACTATAAAGTAGGCCCTCAACTGTTCGTGTCAAATCAGTTTTAAAAGCAGATAGAATAGGATAGAATTACTGCGTTTATATGTAAATTATTTTAGGCATTCAACATGGTCACAGGTAGACACAGGACATTGAGCATGGTAAGGCCCATCAGCTGTTTTGCTTGCTGGGGGGGGGATAAATATATCTCTATCTATAGCAGATACCTTTATACTTAATAAAGCGCTACTAATCAAAACTGTAACTATGTATTAATGTCACGTGTATAGTCTAAACTCTTTGGGTATTATAAACCCCCTTGTCTTAGAACCCTCAAAATGTCTAATTTGAATAGCCCTGAAAAACATTTATTTCCAAAACCTTGCTTCAGAATCTTTCAATTTTCTAAAAAATAAGTGGAGATCCCTTTACAAAATTCCCTAGGTTGAACAGTAATGAATAATTAAATGTCCTAAAAACTTCATTTGTAATAAATTTGGATCCCTGAAAATAAAACTATTTCAAGACAATATCTTAGAATCTTTCTAGAATCTTAGAATTTAAAACAAATCTGGATCCTGAGAAATTCCCAGTTCAGACCACTGTGAGACTGAAATGATCTTAAGGCAATGCTTTGGACATCTTCATCCTTTGAGTCCGGATAGCTGCAAAAAGTCAGTGGCCTAAAACGAATGTTAAAATTAAAATATCAAAAGGGATTCGGGTTAAAGTAACCTGAAGGTCTAAGAATACAGCGTCCGTCTCCTCCTGTTTATTCTAAATTCGTAAGGCCTAATTAATTTACACAGTCACCTCGGGTACAGAGTCTCGGAGTCAGTAGAGCGCCTGAATGGACTCAGAATCACTCATTGGGATGACGGCGGCCGCCTCTGTCGGTTTTTGATCCTGTCTCTGAAAACTCTGGACCCAGAGGAATATTGGGATCTCTGTGGAACCTCCAAAACTGTGGTAGTGGGATTTACTTCTCCGTGCTTAAAGAATCAACTCGATCAGTCAGTCTTAGGAATGTAGAGAAACACTTTAATCCTGCAGTAAACGTAACGCCGGAGGAAGACTTCAGGACTGCGTCTGAAAAACCTTGCTGTACAGTCAGTTACACTGAAATCTTGTTCAAAAGGGGCTGGCTAAGACTGCTTAGATTACTTAAAGGGAAAGAGGAAAAACCCTCCTACTTAAAATTGGGTGCAGTGGTAAATTTAATACTACTTGGCAACCTGTCTTGACTTAAATAGACAATATGGACTGAGGATTAATTGGCTGGTTAGCTCCCAGTCTGAAATCTATTTCACTATTTAAAATTCAGAAAGCAGATTTTCCCATGTTATAATTACAAACCATGACAGTCTCAATATTGCAGGATTCATCTGAAATACTATGAGCGACACTGATCTATTACTTTTTAATACAAGCAGAAAAGTGACAGAATAAATGTGTGGAATCAAGTAAATCACTCACCTGCCAACTATGCAGTTCTCCAACCTGACAGTGTGACTGGGAAGGGTCAGTCAGTCCTGGCCCGGCACCTTCTTGATGTTTCTGGAGAGAACAACGGACCCCATGCGGCTCAGGTGAAGCGTATCTCTGTGTTGGAGGACCGGACACAGTTAAAAGCTCTGCCAGTTCTCTACGAACTCAGCGCAGACGGACCTGTCCCGCAGCCAGTAGTGGAGCGAAAGGAGCTGAGGAAATGGCTCTCTCTCACTCGTCTGTAAGTGGGCAGGGAGCCAAAGACTATGACCCTGATGTCTGGCTTTTTCTGAACAGTGTCCAGAAGCGTACGGCAGTGCTTCTTCAGGGCCACGCTGCATCAGACGGAGAACAATGGTGCCGGAGCCACCTGGTGACGTCCAGGACACTGGCACCTGGAAAACAGGAGACTGTGGCATTACTCTTTAGGGTAGATACTTTTCAGTGTTTTACAGAAGAATCTCCAACAGTGAGAACACCGCCCTGAGGAGCTGTCCTCGGTGACAGAGCAGGTGAACAGCTGAAGTTCTCGAACCAGTTAGCAGAGGCCAAAACTGGCTTTGGTGGAAGAGTCCTCTGCTTTTCCCAGCCACGCTGACACTTCCAGGTCCTCTCAGGTGCGGGAGAAGAGACGACGACGCAGACAGAAACGCAAAGGTCAGTGAGAGAGTACTGTACAGTAACAGGGAGCAGAGAGCACAAGCATCACAACAAGCATGGAGTTCTGGGCATTAGAAATATGACAGCGTTATGGGTGAAGGATGAATAAGTGAGGAAGAATTGAGAACAGACTGATGAATAAAGACTCAAAGCTGATAATTACCACTCAAAGCTTCTAGCAAGACACCAGCTTTAACATGCCTCTGACCGTTTCCACTGGTTAAACTATGGGGTTTTAGCGCCCCCACAAGGACGAAAAGAGGAACAGCAACAGCATCTGAGCAGCAGTTCAATAAACACCAGGACGTTGACTAAGAACACAAATTTAGCACAAATCCACAGAATTACATCATCCATACTAACCTTAAACAGCTCAGAAGCGTGAAACGTGAAGAAATAACAGAAACCATGAAGATTCAGTAATGCATAGGTAAATACTTAAGCTACATTGCTAAGGAGATAGCTAGCGTAGCAACAGAACTAAGCCATTCCCAAACTAAATGAACAGCAGCTTACTTTGTGTCTCAGACTCTAAATTAAAGGCACCCACAGTCACACCGCTTGAGCAGTTTCTAAAGTTCAGTCTTCCAGAGGAGCTACAGAGCTCGGTCACACCGGCTCGTTCACCCTGCACACTGCTGCAAGACCACGCTGCTGATTGAATACGTGGGACTGATAATAGGCCAGCATCTTGTGAGCGGAGTGTACGTGGAGGGTTGTAAGGTGTAAGAAGTTCCTCCAGATAATGTGGGGTCAGACCATTGAGAGATTAATATTTTAGAAGTATTTTATGATCTGTACTGAATTTAACAGCTAATTAGTGTAAGGATAAAAGAACTGGACTAATATGATCAGATTTCCTAGCTCTAGTTCGTACCCTGGCAGCAGCATTCTGAACAAGCTGGAGCTTATGAAGAGATTTACCTGGGTGGTATACATGGAGGAAAAAGAACACTTGCTACCCACATGACAGTCTGGTGTCTGTGTGGCCAGTGCGGAATTAAATGTCCTGAATATTTAGATTCTCAGGGTTGTTTAAACCAGAGAATTTTTCAGGGATCCAAATTTATTAAAATTCGAAGTTGCCAAGTCAACCGTGAGACTGAAATGAAGAATACGGCGTCCCGTCTCTTCTAAACGTATAAGGCAAGCGGTCTAATTAATTTACTTAAGGTCACCTCAGGTACAGAGTCTCAGAGTCAGTAGAGCGCCTGAATTGACTCAGAATCACTCATTGGGATGACGGCGGCCGCCTCTGTCAGTTTCTGATCCTGTCTCTGAAAACTCTGGACCCAGAGGAATATTGGGATCTCGGTGGAACCTCCAAAACTGTGATAGTGGGATTTGCTTCTCTGCGCATTGTTTCAAAGTAACAAAACGTACAAGACAAGAACACCAGATTCACCATTTGACATTTTTTGACTGATGGAATTTGGCTTCCCTCTGTAACCCAGCTGTGCTGTGAACACACGTGCCTGGAGCGGTGGGCAAAAGTACGTAAAGGTCTTGCTCAAGACCTGTACTGCTACAGGCTCTGTAATGAACCACAGAGCTTTAGAGAGATTCAGCTAAATCAACATTCTGGGTTGAGGCTATGAAAGAGGAGAGGACTTCCCTCATTGAATATGACACATTTACTCTGACCCCTCTCCCAGAAGCTGAGCATGCAGTGAGGGGAAGGAGGGTCTAAGATTAAAAACTGTAGATGGAGCAGAAACGTTCTCTAGATGAAAATGGCTTTACACTGAAATCAGGAGGATAACACTGATAATCTGGGTCCATGATCATTTACCAGTTTTCCTACTCTTAGGATGGAGGCAGCAGCAGCACAATCCCTGAATATCATTAAGAGCAGTAGTATTGAATGATGGTGTAGCAAAATAATTTATATCAATTCTAATAAGATTTTTAAAGCAGATTTTCTGAAGCTCCAGTTATAAACCATGTGGAGGACAGACAGTCTCCATACTGCAGGGTTAGTCTGAGACACTATGAGGGACACTGATTTATTACTGTTTAAAACAAGCAGAGAAATGACAGAATAAATGATGATTAAATCCAGTAAATCATGTAAATCACTCACCTGCCCACTGTCCAGCTCACTAACCTGAACGCCGGTCGGAGGGCCGGTCGCTCGACGCTCTGTGAAGAATCACAGCTCGAGCTTCTAAAGCAGAACCGCGTCCAAACACGCGCGCAAACATACCGGAGATCACGTGAACGCCGGAAGTGACGCTTCGTTACGCAATCACGTTTCAAGGCGTGTCGGTTCCCCGGTCCCGCTGCAGACCCGAGCAACGAGCTAGCAGTGTGAAGCTAGCAACACTTGGACAGAGTAGCGAACGAAATCCTGTCAAAATAAAAGTCCCTCCTAAACCTGAATACAAATATTTCTGACTCTCTAAACTGAAAATGATAAACTAGTTTAAGAAAACAGTGTTTACAACTATTTAAAAGATTATTAAAAGTAACTCTAATTAATAACTGTAAATAATAACAGATATAAAGGAAAATTGCTTCTATACTGAGTGTTGCTGGGAATAGTTTTTCTTTCTCTGGCATTTTATTAATATAATCTTAATCAGGAAACATAAATCTTTAATAAAAGTGGCATTATGAAGGAAAATATACAGCTTTAGACACTGGCACCATGTTTATCCCGCAATGACAAAGTGAAAACAGAGTTTTCTAATAAATTTCTGCAAATTTATTTAAAAAAAGAAAAACTAAAATGTTGCAGTGACATAAGTATTCAGACCCTTTACTTAGTACTTAGGTGAAGCACCTTTGGCAGTGATTACAGCCTCCAGTCTTCTTGGGTATGATGCCGCAAGGTTTGCTCACCTGGATTTGGGGATTTTCGGCCTTTCTTCTCTGCAGATCCTCTCCGTAAGGTTGGATGAGGGCGTCGGTGGACAGCTATTCTCAGGGCTCTTCAAAGATTTTAATAAGGTGTAAAGCAGGGCTCTAGTTGTCCACTCAGGAGCATTCACAGAGTCGTCTCTAAGCCACTCCTGTGTTGTGTTGAGTCACTGTCTCGTTGGAAGGTGATCCTTTGCCCCGTCTGAGGTCCTGAGTGCTCTGGACCAGGTTTCCTTTAAGAATATATCTGTACTCCATTCAGCTTTCCCTCAACCCTGACCCAGTCTCCCTGTCCCAGACCCTGAAAAATACCCCCACAGCCTGAAGCTTCACTGAAAGAATGGTGTTGGGCAGGTGAGGAGCAGGAACTGGTTTCCACCAGACATGACTCTTAGAACTGAGGCCAAAAAGTTCAATCCTGGTTGCATCAGACCAGAGAACCTTGTTTCTTATAGTCTGAGGGTCCTTTAGGGGCTCTCCTGTATCTGACCACTCTGCCATAAAGCCCAGATTGGTGGAGAGCTGCAGTGATGGTTGCGCTTCTGGACGTTTCTGTAAACTGGATCTTTTTGAACCAGAGTGACCGTTTGGGTTCTTGGTCACCTCTCTTACCAAGGCCCTTCTCCCCTGATTACTTAGTTTGGTGGGAGGTCAGCGCTAGGAAGAGTGCTGCTTATTCCAGACTCCTTCATTTAAGAGTTGTGTAATAATTATTCAAGCTTATTTAACTTGAAATATCTAATCTACTGAGAATGAGGCCACAGTGTGGGAGTTCACTTCATTTGACAGTAATGGACCCAAAAGAGGAAAAGACAGACACAGATCAGATTTCATTTGAAGGATTAACTAAAAATATTTTATGTACACAAATAAAATATTCATCAAATAACTCCTCACATTCTTTCAATCTTTTTTAAACAAGGACAGAAGTGTTCATGTTGAGCCTCCTCTCGTTGAGCTCTGGCAGCTTCCTCTCTCAGAAACTCCAGCACCTCTGCAGAGTCAGTACGCCTTCTCCTTTTAGCTGCTGGACTTCCTGAGGGGGGACAGGAGGCACTCCTGCTGGTGGAGGGGACTGACTGGCTCACAGGGTCGGACTTGGCACAGGAGGGCGCGTCATCTTCCCCTTTGTAGGCCCCCTCTGTGGCTGAGCCTTTACTGGTTGAGGCCACTGAAGGTTTGCCTCCCAGGATGACATGCACTGCCCCAAACCAGCGCCATGTGGCTGCTGTGGCCTCACCCTGCTCAGTGTCCATCCCTGTAGGGGGACGTCTTAGCTCCTAAAAGACATACATGTGATGGTACAGTGTTGTCCCTATTAGCTGCCTTATGAGGGGTTCAGTGTCCTCATCTGTCCCCAAGTAAAAATATATATAATGAGAACAGCTTGTTAGAAATAGGGTGATTAATAAAGCTGAACTGAACAGACAGTGCTTGCGGTTGTTCACTGAATAAAGATCATTTCAGCTCAGTTCCAGTAAATAAGCCAGGTGTAGAGAAGCAGGGGAGCGGGTTCGTCTCTCTAAACTCTACATTTCTAGGACTGCTTTACTGCTCATTGGATCAGATCAGTAATATTAGTGAATCTGAGCGTTTAGGACTTGTGTGCTGCTTCCTCTATTTGCCGTGGTCTCTGGGAGCACTCAGTGATCTCACTCCTAAATCTTTAACACCTCTTCCTGGGTGGGATCCTCTCATGTCTCCTCCGCTGGAAGCCGCTTCTTTCGTCTCCTCCGGTTTTTGGACAGGCGGCATGATGGAGCCACAAACCCAGTTTCCGGGTCCCGGAGGAGAGGAGGAGGATCAGTAGGAAAAAGCAGTAAATTTGGGGGTTTCTGGAAGCAGCCCGAGGCTTTTTAACACAGTTAAGGTCAAAGTGCTTCTCAGCTCCTCAGCTCTACTGCGCCACCTGCTGTTGTAATAAAACACTACACCTCCATCGCCTGATTCACTTGTGTTCATCAGCTTCGTCCAGACTGAGACGGGAGCTCCATACAGTGATGTCTGCCTGTGTTTCTTCTCTTCACTGAATGTCATTTTATCTACATTTAACTGCATGTATTTGATCTGAGTGTGTAACTGCTTTGTTCTCCTCGTAAATAAAAATAGTCACGTTTGATAATATTTGATGATGTGAAAAATCCCCCTGTTTAATCTGCATGTAGACTGAACATCTGTTGGACACAGAAATAAACAGAAACACTTCAGTGTTTTATTAGAGCTCATTTCACATCGTCTCCAGTTAAAACCCTCCAATACGGAGGAGCTTTATCAAGCACTTTTATTCTCTTTAGTCGGTTTGGAAACAACACCTGACCTTCAGAGAGAAACTGCTGCATGTTTTGTTGTGTTTTTAAATGAAAGTCCAGCAGATTCACACAGTTTCTACATTTCTATTTCATTTCAGTTCATATTTCAGTTCATATTCAGCTCGTTGCTCCCGGGAAAGTGACGCGCCTTGGACGTCATTACGTTCAGTGACGTGCGAAGCGTCACTTCGGGCGATCACGTGATCTCGGGTATTTTGAGCGAGACTCTGAACCGCTGTTTGGATTCGGTTCTTCTTTAGAAGCTCGACTCGTAACAACCTGATTAAATCAACATTAGCGCTTCGTGTTTCCCGCAATAAGTTTGGGCTGTTAAATGTAGGATCTCTAGAAGCTAAAGCAGTCCCTGTCACTGAGATTATTACTGAAAACCTCCTCAGTTCACTGTGTCTTTGTGAAACGGGGGTTAAACCTAATGAATCATTGCTTTGAATGAATCGACTCCCCCAGGCTTGAACTCCTGCAGTTCTCCTTGCAGGTCTGGTCACAGCAGTGGAGTAGCCTCGGTCTCTGATCCAGTTCTGGACATAAACCCAAAACTCAGGTTCTGAAGTGAAATCGTTTCTAGCGCTGAGTCTGAAAGTGGCAGACTCTTCCCCGGCTTCTAAAAAGCAGCTCTCTCTTCTGTTTATTACAGTCTGTCGTCCTCCTGGACTTTATACACATTCACTGAGTGAATTTGCTGACTTCTTATCAGAGGGAGCTTTCGACTTTAAATGTTGGAGATTTCAATATTCACTTGGAGACTCAGGACCCCTCAGAACTGGTTTAATCAATCTTAGAAGTCCAACTCCGAGATGCAACCATACACACCTAGTTCTGACCCTGGGTATTGAGACAGTCAGCATAGTCAGCATCTCTCAGCCTGACTCCATCTCTGACCACTACCTAACCATGTAGTCTTAAACCAGGAGATCCCCCTGCAGCCTCGCTTTATGAGCAAGCGTACCATAGCAACCTCTACAGCTACTGTCTTTATCAATAACCCTCCAGATTTAACCATCTCCTGCCCATCTCCTCCTCTAGATCCTGAGCATGAAACAGATGATCTGCTGTCTGTGCTCCGCTCTAATCTTGACCATGTTGCATTAATTAGGAAAAGGTCAGTGTCTTGGTATGATGACCGTCTGCGTCCTCTAAAACAAAGAACTCGTATTTACTCTTTATTTGCTGCAGCTGGGCAACATAAACTGTAAACATGGCATTGACTTGACTTTCATTGCCACCCAGCTCTACTTATCCACCTTAATAAAATAACAGCCTGTCTGAAAAACAGAGAGAGGTCTTACTTATTGATCCAAACATGCAAATATTGCTGTAGATTTAGACGGATTCTCAGTCTTACCCAGTAGCACTGTAAAAAGCCTAGGAGCTGTTTCTGACTCTGTTCTCTCGTTTGATGCACACATCTGTTACATGGTTAAAACTGCCTTCTTCCATCTACGTAATATTGCTAAACTGGGTAACGTACTCTCCTTACATCACGCAGAGAAGCTGGTGCAGCATTCATAACTTCTAGATTGGATGACTGTAAAGCTCTTCTGGTTGGAAGTTCATGTAAACCATTAAAAAAAAAGCTCCAACTAGTTCAGAATGCAGCTGCTCGAGAGCTCACTAGCACACTAATCTACTTCCTTTACAGGCCGGACATCAGTCTGATCTGACCTCTCCTGTAACCTTTTCCTGTGCTCCTCCTAACCCTCTGTGTTTTCCCTCCTTTCTGTTTTCTGTCTCTTTCACATGTACTGAGAAGCCCGGGGCCAACTGCTCCATCCTGGTACCGCCTGACCTGACCTGGCTCTCCACTGCCCTCCTGCCTGCTGTCCTGCTCTGGAGCCTCACATTGACTCATCCTCACCTCCCTGCATGACTCTGCTTCTGACCGTTTACCTGCATGGACTTTATCTCTCTCACTCACATTCTCATCTTGTTTGTCTTGATGCAAAATTGACCTTTTTGTTTAGTTATTGTTTTTATTCCTGTTTTGATTTTTATTATGATCCAGTGTCGACTGGAGGAGGATGGGTTCCCCCTTTCAGTCTTGGTTCCTCATCAGAGAGCATCAGCCATGATATCCGTGTGTGTTTCTGTTCTGTACCACAGTGGGAAAGACGTGAGCAGGATTGTGCTTTCCAGGTTAAACTGATGAACTTCTCCAAAAGCAGACATTCAGAGCTGTGGGAACGTCAGTGTAAATGGACTTGGTCTAAAATGAAGATCCCGATCCTGCTTCTGGACTCACAGCACTGCACATTTTAACCTGACCAGCAAACTGATGGACAGTGACTGCTGGCATGTTTCAGGGCTTGTGAATGATAATTGTCGGCTCTTCACACCCAGTTTCTGAAAGTTTCACTTGTATCTTTTTCCTCCTGAACCTTTTATTTAAGAAAGGACCGACCGTGTTACTTCTACAATTAAGAGTCACAGAACTGCACCAAAGGTAGCAGGGTAGGAGGCTGTGGATCATTGAGGCTGGTAAGAGATGCTCATTTAGGTTCATTAGAAAACTCCTTCTACGTTAAACAGCATTAATTACTGCTTTAGTTTATCACCTCAACATATAACTTAAAGCCCACTGACAGCCGTAGATTAGCTACAACTGCTTTCTGAAACCTGGGCTGATTTTTTTACAACATTAAAAGTGAACTTCTGACCCCGTTCATCACACCGTTTATAATATAGTGAAGTTGAGGTCTAGAGCTTTGGGGAGAGAAATAAAGGAACCAGCACAACAGATCTGATCCTCAAGTGAAATCTTTTATTATTTTCAACACAAACAAACAACGGTCAACATCATAAAACTTCAGCGTGAGAGAAGACCAAAATAAACAGAACCGCACATCCCATCTTACTAAATAACCTAGAAAAAGAAAAACACTAAACACAGCGGTCTTACCTCCTCCCTCATAACACAGCAGAAAAGACAAATAATAATAATAAACAAATAAATGACCCTCACCCCGACACTGATGTGACCAGAGCTAGACTACTGACCATCACCATATTTATAGGAAAATAACACAATTACCAGCTGGATCAACGTCACCGGCAGAGAGAGAGAGAGAGAGAGAGAGAGAGAGAGAGAGAGAGAGAGAGAGAGAGAGAGAGAGAGAGAGAGAGAGAGAGAGAGAGAGAGAGAGAGAGAGAGAGAGAGAGAGAGGGAGAGGGAGAGGGAGAGGGAGAGGGAGAGGGAGAGGGAGAGAGGGAGAGGGAGAGGGAGAGGAGAGAGAGAGAGGGAGAGAGAGAGAGAGGAGAAACAAGACACAAACTGGTCACCAGATGGCAGCACTAACTGTTTCAGCCATACAAAACTTGATGAAACAGATCTTGAAGGAATCTTGAACTTGCGGGAGTGGAGATGATAACCCTCTGTGTCCGCTACGTTGGTAGGGCTGGATTTAAGATGGCCAGCGTTAGAGGAGTCTCCAGACTCGTCTTCCGTTGGTGGAGTCTGGACTGCCTCTACAACAATAGCAGTAAAGCTTGATGACCTCCTTGCAGAGCGCCTGGAGATCTCACTCCTCCGCGGTCACCAAGTACCTCCAGAGTAAACACAGAGCAACGCAAACGACGATCAGTGAGACAGTACTGTACAATAACACAGGGAGCAGAGAGCACAAGCATCACAACAACAGGCTCAGATGAAGACAGAGCTGATACAGGAGAGAATAAGACACACTCCTGAACTGATTCTTTTTTTAGACAAAAACGATCCTTCCTTTAGTGAGTACTTGTGAGTATCAGACAATATTAATATCTGATCATCAGACTGCTGCAAAACAATTCCATCATTTGATGATGAAGATATGTCAAGTCTGAAATATCCACATCGTACACATCCTCATTTTTCTTACACTGCTGTTGTGATGTTGTGGAAACCATCTGAAGCACTACTGCATTTCCTGACATAGCTGTTTCTAGCCACCTGATCTGAGAATGAATTCACAGCAGGGCTTTTCTCAGAGGGCTATTCACCAGTGAAGATTCACATGCAACCATGGTTTCATTTTCCAAAAGGGAATTGATCATTGTGGATAACCCTTCTTCTGCTTCCTGGGACATGGGACATTGAGCATGATGAGGCCTATCAGCTGTTTTGCTTGCAGCACTTTAACCAGAGATGCCCCCTTTATTGACCCAATATCATTCATTCTGAGACCAGAAATGTTTTGGAATATCAACAAAAACTGGTAAGTCATTAGTTTCAGTCTCATTATTCTCACTTGGCTACAAACTAAATTTGGATCCCTGAAAAATTCTCTGCTTTAAACAACACTGAGAATCAAAATATTCCAAGACAATATCTTAGTTGTCTTCACTGGGATCCAGATTTGTTTTCAATTGGAAAATTCTGTGAGACTGAAATTATTTTAAGGCTTTGGACATCTTCGTCCTTTCAGTCCGGATCACTGCAAAAGGTCAGTGGTAGAAAAACACATTTGAAAATTAAAATATCAAAAGGGATCCGGGTTAAAGTAACCTGAAGGTCTAAGAATACGGCGTCTCGTCTCCTCCCGTTTATTCTAAATTCGTAAGGCAAGCGGTCTAATTAATTTACTTAGTCACCTCGGGTACAGAGTGTCGGAGTCAGTAGAGCGCCTGAATTGACTCAGAATCACTCATTGGGATGACGGCGGCCGCCTCTGTCCGTTTCTGATCCTGTCTCTGAAAACTCTGGACCCAGAGGAATATTGGGATCTTGCTGGAACTTAAATAGACAATATGGACTCTGAGAATTAATTGGCTGGTTAGCACCCAGTCTGAAATCTATTTCACCATTTAAAATTCTGCAGTCATTTACATTTACTCTCTTACCCTTTGTGTTTCTTTGGACACTTGTATGAGCTTTTATAACTTCATATTCAGAAATTACCTGTATTTTTACAGTTAGAGATTTAAGTTCATCATAAATACAGAAACACTCAGCTTCCAGGAGACTCTGTGTGAACTGATTTTATGACCCCCACCAATGTAATAAACAGACCTACACCCTTGATTTAGTTTCACAGAGAGAGCATCTTAAAGAAGTTACAGGTCTGTGAGAGCCAGAAATCTTGTTTGTGGGTGACCAAATACTTATTTTCCACCATAATTTACAAATACATTCTTTAAAAATCCTACAATGTGATTTCCTGTTTTTTTTTTTAATGAAAATTACAGACCTCTCTCATCTTTCTAAGTAAGAGAACTTGCAATCAGTGGCTGACTGAATACTTTTTTGCCACACTGTATATTTAACAGCCCAAACACAATGCAGAACTGCTTGTACTGAGGATCTGGGTTAAGGATAATTTACCAGTTTTCCTACACTTAGGATGGCAGCAGCAGCACAATCCCTGAATATCGTGAAGAGCAGTAGTATTAAATGATGGTGTAGTAAAATAATTTATATCAATTCTAATAAGATTTTTAAAGCAAATTTTCTGAAGCTCTAATTATAAACCATGTGAAGGACAGAATCTCCATACTGCAGGGTTAGTCTGAGACACTATGAGGGACACTGATTTATTACTTTCCCCACTATCCAGCTGCCTAATCTAGGGTCCTGTCTTTTTCCGAGTGGTGTCCAGAAGTGTGTGGCAGTGCTCCTTAAGGGCCTCACTGCATCGGGTAGAGAAAAGTGGAGAAAGTTGGCAATGTCCAGGACTCCTGGAGGAAGAAAAAAAAAAAAAAAACCATTTTAAGGAAAAAGGTGAAGTTGAAGAACTGATAACCTCACGCCAGTACATTTAGATGAAAAGCAGCTGTGGTGGTGGAGGAGCCCTCTGCTTTTCCAGGCCACGACGACGGCCCCAGGCCCTCTCTGGTGCAGGAGTGGAGACAACAACCCTCTGTGTCCGCCATGCCGGTAGTGCTGGATTTAAGATGACCATCGTTGGAGGAGTCACGAACAGACTCCAGCCTCGTCTTCCGTTGGAGTTTGGACTGCCTCTACAGCAGCAGCAGTCAAGCTTGATGATCTCCTTGCAGAGCATCTGGAGATCTAGCTCCTCCGCGGTCACCAAGTTACTCCAGAGTAAACACAGACAAACGCAAACAACGGTCAGCGAGACAGAGTACCGTACAGTAACACAGGGAGCAGAGAGCACAAGCATCACAACAACTGTCTCAGATAAAGACGACAGCTGATATTAAAGACTATAAAGTAGGCCCTCAACTGTTCGTGTCAAATCAGTTTTAAAAGCAGATAGAATAGGATAGAATTACTGCGTTTATATGTAAATTATTTTAGGCATTCAACATGGTCACAGGTAGACACAGGACATTGAGCATGGTAAGGCCCATCAGCAGTTTTGCTTGCTGGGGGGGGATAAATATATCTCTATCTATAGCGGATACCTTTATACTTAATAAAGCGCTACTAATCAAAACTGTAACTATGTATTAATGTCACGTGTATAGTCTAAACTCTTTGGGTATTATAAACCCCCTTGTCTTAGAACCCTCAAAATGTCTAATTTGAATAGCCCTGAAAAACATTTATTTCCAAAACCTTGCTTCAGAATCTTTCAATTTTCTAAAAAATAAGTGGAGATCCCTTTACAAAATTCCCTAGGTTGAACAGTAATGAATAATTAAATGTCCTAAAAACTTCATTTGTAATAAATTTGGATCCCTGAAAATAAAACTATTTCAAGACAATATCTTAGAATCTTTCTAGAATCTTAGAATTTAAAACAAATCTGGATCCTGAGAAATTCCCAGTTCAGACCACTGTGAGACTGAAATGATCTTAAGGCAATGCTTTGGACATCTTCATCCTTTGAGTCCGGATAGCTGCAAAAAGTCAGTGGCCTAAAACGAATGTTAAAATTAAAATATCAAAAGGGATTCGGGTTAAAGTAACCTGAAGGTCTAAGAATACAGCGTCCGTCTCCTCCTGTTTATTCTAAATTGGTAAGGCCTAATTAATTTACACAGTCACCTCGGGTACAGAGTCTCGGAGTCAGTAGAGCGCCTGAATGGACTCAGAATCACTCATTGGGATGACGGCGGCCGCCTCTGTCGGTTTCTGATCCTGTCTCTGAAAACTCTGGACCCAGAGGAATATTGGGATCTCTGTGGAACCTCCAAAACTGTGGTAGTGGGATTTACTTCTCCGTGCTTAAAGAATCAACTCGATCAGTCAGTCTTAGGAATGTAGAGAAACACTTTAATCCTGCAGTAAACGTAACGCCGGAGGAAGACTTCAGGACTGCGTCTGAAAAACCTTGCTGTACAGTCAGTTACACTGAAATCTTGTTCAAAAGGGGCTGGCTAAGACTGCTTAGATTACTTAAAGGGAAAGAGGAAAAACCCTCCTACTTAAAATTGGGTGCAGTGGTAAATTTAATACTACTTGGCAACCTGTCTTGACTTAAATAGACAATATGGACTGAGGATTAATTGGCTGGTTAGCTCCCAGTCTGAAATCTATTTCACTATTTAAAATTCAGAAAGCAGATTTTCCCATGTTATAATTACAAACCATGACAGTCTCAATATTGCAGGATTCATCTGAAATACTATGAGCGACACTGATCTATTACTTTTTAATACAAGCAGAAAAGTGACAGAATAAATGTGTGGAATCAAGTAAATCACTCACCTGCCAACTATGCAGTTCTCCAACCTGACAGTGTGACTGGGAAGGGTCAGTCAGTCCTGGCCCGGCACCTTCTTGATGTTTCTGGAGAGAACAACGGACCCCATGCGGCTCAGGTGAAGCGTATCTCTGTGTTGGAGGACCGGACACAGTTAAAAGCTCTGCCAGTTCTCTACGAACTCAGCGCAGACGGACCTGTCCCGCAGCCAGTAGTGGAGCGAAAGGAGCTGAGGAAATGGCTCTCTCTCACTCGTCTGTAAGTGGGCAGGGAGCCAAAGACTATGACCCTGATGTCTGGCTTTTTCTGAACAGTGTCCAGAAGCGTACGGCAGTGCTTCTTCAGGGCCACGCTGCATCAGACGGAGAACAATGGTGCCAGAGCCACCTGGTGACGTCCAGGACACTGGCACCTGGAAAACAGGAGACTGTGGCATTACTCTTTAGGGTAGATACTTTTCAGTGTTTTACAGAAGAATCTCCAACAGTGAGAACACCGCCCTGAGGAGCTGTCCTCGGTGACAGAGCAGGTGAACAGCTGAAGTTCTCGAACCAGTTAGCAGAGGCCAAAACTGGCTTTGGTGGAAGAGTCCTCTGCTTTTCCCAGCCACGCTGACACTTCCAGGTCCTCTCAGGTGCGGGAGAAGAGACGACGACGACGCAGACAGAAACGCAAAGGTCAGTGAGAGAGTACTGTACAGTAACAGGGAGCAGAGAGCACAAGCATCACAACAAGCATGGAGTTCTGGGCATTAGAAATATGACAGCGTTATGGGTGAAGGATGAATAAGTGAGGAAGAATTGAGAACAGACTGATGAATAAAGACTCAAAGCTGATAATTACCACTCAAAGCTTCTAGCAAGACACCAGCTTTAACATGCCTCTGACCGTTTCCACTGGTTAAACTATGGGGTTTTAGTGCCCCCACAAGGACGAAAAGAGGAACAGCAACAGCATCTGAGCAGCAGTTCAATAAACACCAGGACGTTGAGTAAGAACACAAATTTAGCACAAATCCACAGAATTACATCATCCATACTAACCTTAAACAGCTCAGAAGCGTGAAACGTGAAGAAATAAACCATGAAGATTCAGTAATGCATAGGTAAATACTTAAGCTACATTGCTAAGGAGATAGCTAGCATAGCAACAGAACTAAGCCATTCCCAAACTAAATGAACAGCAGCTTACTTTGTGTCTCAGACTCTAAATTAAAGGCACCCACAGTCACACAGCTTGAGCAGTTTCTAAAGTTCAGTCTTCCAGAGGAGCTACAGAGCTCGGTCACACCGGCTCGTTCACCCTGCACACTGCTGCAAGACCACGCTGCTGATTGAATACGTGGGACTGACAATAGGCCAGCATCTTGTGAGCGGAGTGTACGTGGAGGGTTGTAAGGTGTAAGAAGTTCCTCCAGATAATGTGGGGTCAGACCATTGAGAGATTAATATTTTAGAAGTATTTTATGATCTGTACTGAATTTAACAGCTAATTAGTGTAAGGATAAAAGAACTGGACTAATATGATCAGATTTCCTAGCTCTAGTTCGTACCCTGGCAGCAGCATTCTGAACAAGCTGGAGCTTATGAAGAGATTTACCTGGGTGGTATACATGGAGGAAAAAGAACACTTGCTACCCACATTACAGTCTGGTGTCTGTGTGGCCAGTGCGGAATTAAATGTCCTGAATATTTAGATTCTCAGGGTTGTTTAAACCAGAGAATTTTTCAGGGATCCAAATTTATTAAAATTCGAAGTTGCCAAGTCAACTGTGAGACTGAAATGAAGAATACGGCGTCCCGTCTCTTCTAAACGTATAAGGCAAGCGGTCTAATTCATTTACTTACAGTCACCTCGGGTACAGAGTCTCAGAGTCAGTAGAGTGCCTGAATTGACTCAGAATCACTCATTGGGATGACGGCGGCCGCCTCTGTCGGTTTCTGATCCTGTCTCTGAAAACTCTGGACCCAGAGGAATATTGGGATCTTGGTGGAACCTCCAAAACTGCGGTAGTGGGATTGATCTGCGCTTAAATAATCAACTCGGTTGGAGGTTTGGAGTCACAGGTGTACTATACGGATAACGAGGTCAAACAGGTGCCATTAATACAGGTAACAAGTGGAGGACAGAAGAGCTTCAGGTCAGTGAGAGCCAGAAACCTTGACTAGTCCAGAAAAACTTACCATAATTTACAAATAAATTCTTCATAAATCCTACAATGTGATTTCCTGGATTTTTTTTTTTGTTTGTTTGTTTTGTCTCTCATAGTTGAAATGAACCTATGATAAATTACAGACCTCTCATATCTTTCTAAGTAAGAGAACTTGCACAATCAGTGGCTGACTAAATACTTTTTTGCCCCACTGTATATTTAACAGCCCAAACTCAATGCAGAACTGCTTGTACTCGGAAAGATGGAAGAATTTATATAAATTCTAATAAGATTTATAAAGCAGATTTTCCAACGTTACAATTACAAACCATGACCGTCTCAGCACTGCAGAATTTGTCTGAAATACTATGAGTGACACTGATATTACTTTTTAATACAAGCAGAAAAGTGATAGAATAAATGGGTAGAATCAAGTAAATCATGTAAATCACTCACCTGCCAACTATGCAGTTCACTAACCTGACAGTGCGACTGGGAAGGGCCAGTCAGTCCTGGCCTGGCACCTTCTTGATGCTCCCGGAGAGAACGATGGACCCCAGGCGGCACAGGTGAAGTATCATCTCTGAGGTAGAGGACCAGACGCAGCCAAAAGCTCTCCCAGCTGTCCACAAAGACAGAGCAGACGGACCTGTCCCACAGCCAGCAGTGGAGCGAGAAGAGCTGAGGAAACGGCTCCCTTACTGGTCTATAAGTGGTCAGGGGGCTGAAGATGATGATCCTGATGTCTGGCTTT
Source organism: Salminus brasiliensis (assembly GCF_030463535.1). Classification (NCBI taxonomy): domain Eukaryota; kingdom Metazoa; phylum Chordata; class Actinopteri; order Characiformes; family Bryconidae; genus Salminus; species Salminus brasiliensis. The sequence continues at coordinate 17,016,641 of NC_132893.1, read as the reverse complement.
TCCCGAAAAGTGTCCAGAAGCGTACGGCAGTGCTTCTTCAGGACCATGCTGCATCAGGAGGAGAACAGTGTAGAACGATGGTGCCAAAGCCACCTGGCGACATCCAGGAAGCGAGCACCTGGTAAAAAGGAGAACGTGGTGTTACTCTTTAGGGTCAATACTTTGAGGGTTTTACAGAAGAATCTTCAACAGTGAGAACACCGCCCTAAGGAGTCTTCCTCTGTGCCGGAGCAGGTGAAGAGCTGAGGTCCTTGAACCAGTTAGCAGAGGTGAGAACTTGCTGTGGTGGAAGAGCCCTCTGCTTTTTCCAGCCACACAGACAGTTCCAGGCTCTCTCAGATGCGGGAGTGGAGATGACGACCCTCTGTGTCTGTGGCGCCGGTAGTGTTGGAATTAAGATGGTCACGTTAGAGGAGTCACGGGCAGCCTCCAGCCTCGTCAGCGAAGTTTGACTGCCTCTAAAACAGCAGCTGGATCGACCGTACAAGCTTGACGACCTCCTGGAGAGCTCGTACCTGAGCAGGCGGACAGAAACAGACAGAAACGCGATAACAGGGAGCAGAGAGCACAAGGATTACAACAACTGGCTCAGATGAAGACAAAGCCACAAAAGTGGTACCAAGTTCCCCATTAAAGAGTACAATAGACTTTATTACCTGAATGTGGTCAATGATCACAGTGGTGATGGTTGCAGTGTGTTACAATATTCAAACAGCATGAAATCCTTGTTCACTGTAATTATGATGTTTCACGCATCATTATGCAGTAGAGAGCATGAAAATCAAGGGTAAGATTGATAAACTGAACTGTGAAGTCTGCAGACAAGACAAATCTGCTCAGAGTAGAAACAGAACCTGATGCTCGAGCAAAAGCAGTACTTGAACTAGTACATACTGACCTAGCTGCTCCTATAGATCCAGTGGGGGTGGGGAGGGAAACTCCAGACAAGCAGCTCCAGACAGGGAGCTCAGGACATGAGGAGAGAGAGAGAAAAAGATGACGATTAGAAGAAGCTTTACGTTTAGTGAGAGACCTGTAGCAGAAATAGTTACAAACACAACCACAATAATAGTGATAAAAAGCCTGTAATCAGAGCAGGACAGAACAGTGGTGAAATGTAATCAGAGCAGGACAGAACACAGAACTGGAGAGTTCTCTGAAAGCTGGTGTTAAAGAGAGAAGTTTTTCATCTAGATTTAAAGACTGAGAGTGTGTCTGATTCCCGGATATTAACAGGGAGCTTGTTCCAAAGTTGGGGGCTTTGTAAAAGAACGCTCTTCCTCCTGCACTGTTTTTTCTAATACGTGGGACTGATAATAGGCCAGCATCTTGCGAGCGAAGTGTACGTGGAGGGCTGTAAGGTGTAAGAAGTTCCTCCAGATAATGTGGGGTTTAGAAGTATTTTATGATCTGTACTGAATTTAACAGGTAACCAGTGTAAGGATGAAAGAATTGGACTAATATGATCAGATTTCCTAGCTCAAGTTCGTACCCTGGCAGCAGCATTCTGAACAAGCTGGAGCTTATGAAGAGATTTACCTGAACTTCCTGCAGAAATGTTCTGTGAGTGGTAAGCCTGAAACATCCACTGTTAGAATTGTGTCCCTACTGACGGATAGGGGTACTGAAATTTAAGTGTTTCTTTGCTGCTTTGGACATCTTCGTCCTTTGAGTCCGGATCACGTCAAAAAGTCAATGGTCTAAAACAAATATGAAACTTAAAATATCAAAAGGGATCCGGGTTAAAGTAACCTCAAGGTCTAAGAATATGGCGACCCGTAATTCCTAAGACAAGCGGTCTAATTAATTTACTTAAGGTCACCTCAGGTACAGAGTCTCAGAGTCAGTAGAGCGCCTGAATTGACTCAGAATCACTCATTGGGATGACGGCAGCCGCCTCTGTCAGTTTCTGATCCTGTCTCTGAAAACTCTGGACCCAGAGGAATATTGGGATCTCGGTGGAACCTCCAAAACTGTGAAAGTGGGATTTGCTTCTCTGCGCATTGTTTCAAAGTAACAAAACGTACAAGACAAGAACACCAGATTCACCATTTGACATTTTTTGACTGATGGAATTTGGCTTCCCTCTGTAACCCAGCTGTGCTGTGAACACACGTGCCTGGAGCGGTGGGCAAAAGTACGTAAAGGTCTTGCTCAAGACCTGTACTGCTACAGGGTCTGTAATGAACCACAGAGCTTTAGAGAGATTCAGCTAAATCAACATTCTGGTTTGAGGCTATGAAAGAGGAGAGGACTTCCCTCATTGAATATGACACATTTACTCTGACCCCTCTCCCAGAAGCTGAGCATGCAGTGAGGGGAAGGAGGGTCTAAGATTAAAAACTGTAGATGGAGCAGAAACGTTCTCTAGATGAAAATGGCTTTACACTGAAATCAGGAGGATAACACTGATAATCTGGGTCCATGATCATTTACCAGTTTTCCTACTCTTAGGATGGAGGCAGCAGCAGCACAATCCCTGAATATCATTAAGAGCAGTAGTATTAAATGATGGTGTAGCAAAAGAATTGATATCAATTCTAATAAGATTTTTAAAGCAGATTTTCTGAAGCTCCAGTTATAAACCATGTGGAGGACAGACAGTCTCCATACTGCAGGGTTAGTCTGAGACACTATGAGGGACACTGATTTATTACTGTTTAAAACAAGCAGAGAAATGACAGAATAAATGATGATTAAATCCAGTAAATCATGTAAATCACTCACCTGCCCACTGTCCAGCTCACTAACCTGAACGCCGGTCGGAGGGCCGGTCGCTCGACGCTCTGTGAAGAATCACAGCTCGAGCTTCTAAAGCAGAACCGCGTCCAAACACGCGCGCAAACATACCGGAGATCACGTGAACGCCGGAAGTGACGCTTCGTTACGCAATCACGTTTCAAGGCGCGTCGGTTCCCCGGTCCCGCTGCAGACCCGAGCAACGAGCTAGCAGTGTGAAGCTAGCAACACTTGGACAGAGTAGCGAACGAAATCCTGTCAAAATAAAAGTCCCTCCTAAACCTGAATACAAATATTTCTGACTCTCTAAACTGAAAATGATAAACTAGTTTAAGAAAACAGTGTTTACAACTATTTAAAAGATTATTAAAAGTAACTCTAATTAATAACTGTAAATAATAACAGATATAAAGGAAAATTGCTTCTATACTGAGTGTTGCTGGGAATAGTTTTTCTTTCTCTGGCATTTTATTAATATAATCTTAATCAGGAAACATAAATCTTTAATAAAAGTGGCATTATGAAGGAAAATATACAGCTTTAGACACTGGCACCATGTTTATCCCGCAATGACAAAGTGAAAACAGAGTTTTCTAATAAATTTCTGCAAATTTATTTAAAAAAAGAAAAACTAAAATGTTGCAGTGACATAAGTATTCAGACCCTTTACCTAGTACTTAGGTGAAGCACCTTTGGCAGTGATTACAGCCTCCAGTCTTCTTGGGTATGATGCCGCAAGGTTTGCTCACCTGGATTTGGGGATTTTCGGCCTTTCTTCTCTGCAGATCCTCTCCGTAAGGTTGGATGAGGGCGTCGGTGGACAGCTATTCTCAGGGCTCTTCAAAGATTTTAATAAGGTGTAAAGCAGGGCTCTAGTTGTCCACTCTGGAGCATTCACAGGGTCGTCTCTAAGCCACTCCTGTGTTGTGTTGAGTCACTGTCTCGTTGGAAGGTGATCCTTTGCCCCGTCTGAGGTCCTGAGTGCTCTGGACCAGGTTTCCTTTAAGAATATATCTGTACTCCATTCAGCTTTCCCTCAACCCTGACCCAGTCTCCCTGTCCCAGACCCTGAAAAATACCCCCACAGCCTGAAGCTTCACTGAAAGAATGGTGTTGGGCAGGTGAGGAGCAGGACCTGGTTTCCACCAGACATGACTCTTAGAACTGAGGCCAAAAAGTTCAATCCTGGTTGCATCAGACCAGAGAACCTTGTTTCTTATAGTCTGAGGGTCCTTTAGGGGCTCTCCTGTATCTGACCACTCTGCCATAAAGCCCAGATTGGTGGAGAGCTGCAGTGATGGTTGCGCTTCTGGACGTTTCTGTAAACTGGATCTTTTTGAACCAGAGTGACCGTTTGGGTTCTTGGTCACCTCTCTTACCAAGGCCCTTCTCCCCTGATTACTTAGTTTGGTGGGAGGTCAGCGCTAGGAAAAGTGCTGCTTATTCCAGACTCCTTCATTTAAGAGTTGTGTGATAATTATTCAAGCTTATTTAACTTGAAATATCTAATCTACTGAGAATGAGGCCACAGTGTGGGAGTTCACTTCATTTGACAGTAATGGACCCAAAAGAGGAAAAGACAGACACAGATCAGATTTCATTTGAAGGATTAACTAAAAATATTTTATGTACACAAATAAAATATTCATCAAATAACTCCTCACATTCTTTCAATCTTTTTTAAACAAGGACAGAAGTGTTCATGTTGAGCCTCCTCTCGTTGAGCTCTGGCAGCTTCCTCTCTCAGAAACTCCAGCACCTCTGCAGAGTCAGTACGCCTTCTCCTTTTAGCTGCTGGACTTCCTGAGGGGGGACAGGAGGCACTCCTGCTGGTGGAGGGGACTGACTGGCTCACAGGGTCGGACTTGGCACAGGAGGGCGCGTCATCTTCCCCTTTGTAGGCCCCCTCTGTGTCTGAGCCTTTACTGGTTGAGGCCACTGAAGGTTTGCCTCCCAGGATGACATGCACTGCCCCAAACCAGCGCCATGTGGCTGCTGTGGCCTCACCCTGCTCAGTGTCCATCCCTGTAGGGGGACGTCTTAGCTCCTAAAAGACATACATGTGATGGTACAGTGTTGTCCCTATTAGCTGCCTTATGAGGGGTTCAGTGTCCTCATCTGTCCCCAAGTAAAAATATATATAATGAGAACAGCTTGTTAGAAATAGGGTGATTAATAAAGCTGAACTGAACAGACAGTGCTTGCGGTTGTTCACTGAATAAAGATCATTTCAGCTCAGTTCCAGTAAATAAGCCAGGTGTAGAGAAGCAGGGGAGCGGGTTCGTCTCTCTAAACTCTACATTTCTAGGACTGCTTTACTGCTCATTGGATCAGATCAGTAATATTAGTGAATCTGAGCGTTTAGGACTTGTGTGCTGCTTCCTCTATTTGCCGTGGTCTCTGGGAGCACTCAGTGATCTCACTCCTAAATCTTTAACACTCTTCCTGGGTGGGATCCTCTCATGTCTTCTTTCGTCTCCTCCGGTTTTTGGACAGGCGGCATGATGGAGCCACAAACCCAGTTTCCGGGTCCCGGAGGAGAGGAGGAGGATCAGTCGGAAAAAGCAGTAAATTTGGGGGTTTCTGGAAGCAGCACGAGGCTTTTTAACACAGTTAAGGTCAAAGTGCTTCTCAGCTCCTCAGCTCTACTGCGCCACCTGCTGTTCTAATAAAACACTACACCTCCATCGCCTGATTCACTTGTGTTCATCAGCTTCGTCCAGACTGAGACGGGAGCTCCATACAGTGATGTCTGCCTGCGTTTCTTCTCTTCACTGAATGTCATTTTATCTCCATTTAACTGCATGTATTTGATCTGAGTGTGTAACTGCTTTGTTCTCCTCGTAAATAAAAATAGTCACGTTTGATAATATTTGATGATGTGAAAAATCCCCCTGTTTAATCTGCATGTAGACTGAACATCTGCTGAACACAGAAATAAACAGAAACACTTCAGTGTTTTATTAGAGCTCATTTCACATCGTCTCCAGTTAAAACCCTCCAATACGGAGGAGCTTTATCAAGCACTTTTATTCTCTTTAGTCGGTTTGGAAACAACACCTGACCTTCAGAGAGAAACTGCTGCATGTTTTGTTGTGTTTTTAAATGAAAGTCCAGCAGATTCACACAGTTTCTACATTTCTGTTTCATTTCAGTTCATATTTCAGTTCATATTCAGCTCGTTGCTCCCGGGAAAGTGACGCGCCTTGGACGTCATTACGTTCAGTGACGTGCGAAGCGTCACTTCGGGCGATCACGTGATCTCCGGTATTTTGAGCGAGACTCTGAACCGCTGTTTGGATTCGGTTCTTCTTTAGAAGCTCGACTCGTAACAACCTGATTAAATCAACATTAGCGCTTCGTGTTTCCCGCATTAAGTTTGGGCTGTTAAATGTAGGATCTCTAGAAGCTAAAGCAGTCCCTGTCACTGAGATTATTACTGAAAACCTCCTCAGTTCACTGTGTCTTTGTGAAACGGGGGTTAAACCTAATGAATCATTGCTTTGAATGAATCGACTCCCCCAGGCTTGAACTCCTGCAGTTCTCCTCGCAGGTCTGGTCACAGCAGTGGAGTAGCCTCGGTCTCTGATCCAGTTCTGGACATAAACCCAAAACTCAGGTTCTGAAGTGAAATCGTTTCTAGCGCTGAGTCTGAAAGAGGCAGACTCTTCCCCGGCTTCTAAAAAGCAGCTCTCTCTTCTGTTTATTACAGTCTGTCGTCCTCCTGGACTTTATACACATTCACTGAGTGAATTTGCTGACTTCTTATCAGAGGGAGCTTTCTCTACTGATAAGACTTTAAATGTTGGAGATTTCAATATTCACTTGGAGACTCAGGACCCCTCAGAACTGGTTTAATCAATCTTAGATGTCCAACTCCGAGATGCAACCATACACACCTAGTTCTGACCCTGGGTATTGAGACAGTCAGCATAGTCAGCATCTCTCAGCCTGACTCCATCTCTGACCACTACCTAACCATGTAGTCTTAAACCAGGAGATCCCCCTGCAGCCTCGCTTTATGAGCAAGCGTACCATAACAACCTCTACAGCTACTGTCTTTATTAATAACCCTCCAGATTTAACCATCTCCTGCCCATCTCCTCCTCTAGATCCTGAGCATGAAACAGATGATCTGCTGTCTGTGCTCCGCTCTAATCTTGACCATGTTGCATTAATTAGGAAAAGGTCAGTGTCTTGGTATGATGACCGTCTGCGTCCTCTAAAACAGAGAACTCGTATTTACTCTTTATTTGCTGCAGCTGGGCAACATAATCTGTAAACATGGCATTGACTTGACTTTCATTGACACCCAGCTCTACTTATCCACCTTAATAAAATATCAGACTGTCTGAAAGACAGAGAGAGGTCTTACTTATTGATCCAAACATGCAAATATTGCTGTAGATTTAGACGGATTCTCAGTCTTACCCAGTAGCACTGTAAAAAGCCTAGGAGCTGTTTCTGACTCTGTCCTCTCGTTTGATGCACACATCTGTTACATGGTTAAAACTGCCTTCTTCCACCTACGTAATATTGCTAAACTGGGTAACGTACTCTCCTTACATCACGCAGAGAAGCTGGTGCAGCATTCATAACTTCTAGATTGGATGACTGTAAAGCTCTTCTGGTTGGAAGTTCATGTAAACCATTAAAAAAAAAGCTCCAACTAGTTCAGAATGCAGCTGCTAGAGAGCTCACTAGCACACTAATCTACTTCCTTTACAGGCCGGACATCAGTCTGATCTGACCTCTCCTGTAACCTTTTCCTGTGCTCCTCCTAACCCTCTGTGTTTTCCCTCCTTTCTGTTTTCTGTCTCTTTCACATGTACTGAGAAGCCCGGGGCCAACTGCTCCATCCTGGTACCGCCTGACCTGACCTGGCTCTCCACTGCCCTCCTGCCCGCTGTCCTGCTCTGGAGCCTCACATTGACTCATCCTCACCTCCCTGCATGACTCTGCTTCTGACTGTTTACCTGCATGGACTTTATCTCTCTCACTCACATTCTCATCTTGTTTGTCTTGATGCAAAATTGACCTTTTTGTTTTGTTATTGTTTTGATTCCTGTTTTGATTTTTATTATGATCCAGTGTCGACTGGAGGAGGATGGGTTCCCCCTTTCAGTCTTGGTTCCTCATCAGAGAGCATCAGCCATGATATCTGTGTGTGTTTTCTGTTCTGTACCACAGTGGGAAAGACGTGAGCAGGATTGTGCTTTCCAGGTTAAACTGATGAACTTCTACAAAAGCAGACATTCAGAGCTGTGGGAACGTCAGTGTAAATGGACTTGGTCTAAAATGAAGATCCCGATCCTGCTTCTGGACTCACAGCACTGCACATTTTAACCTGACCAGCAAACTGATGGACAGGGACTGCTGGCATGTTTCAGGGCTTGTGAATGATAATTGTCGGCTCTTCACACCCAGTTTCTGAAAGTTTCACTTGTATCTTTTTCCTCCTGAACCTTTTATTTAAGAAAGGACCGACCAAAGGTAGCAGGGTAGGAGGCTGTGGATCATTGAGGCTGGTAAGAGATGCTCATTTAGGTTCATTAGAAAACTCCTTCTACATTAAACAGCATTAATTACTGCTTTAGTTTATCACCTCAACATATAACTTAAAGCCCACTGACAGCCGTAGATTAGCTACAACTGCTTTCTGAAACCTGGGCTGATTTATTTACAACATTAAAAGTGAACTTCTGACCCCGTTCATCACACCGTTTATAATATAGAGAAGTTGAGGTCTAGAGCTTTGGGGAGAGAAATAAAGGAACCAGCACAACAGATCTGATCCTCAAGTGAAATCTTTTATTATTTTCAACACAAACAAACAACGGTCAACATCATAAAACTTCAGCGTGAGAGAAGACCAAAATAAACAGAACCGCACATCCCATCTTACTAAATAACCTAGAAAAAGAAAAACACTAAACACAGCGGTCTTACCTCCTCCCTCATATAACACAGCAGAAAAGACAAATAATAATAATAAACAAATAAATGACCCTCACCCCGACACTGATGTGACCAGAGCTAGACTACTGACCATCACCATATTTATAGGAAAATAACACAATTACCAGCTAATAACACATTTACCAGCTGGATCAACGTCACCGGCAGAGAGAGAGAGAGAGAGAGAGAGAGAGAGAGAGAGAGAGAGAGAGAGAGAGAGAGAGAGAGAGAGAGAGAGAGAGAGAGAGAGAGAGAGAGGGAGAGGGAGAGGGAGAGAGAGAGAGAGAGGGAGAGAGAGAGAGGAGAAACAAGACACAAACTGGTCACCAGATGGCAGCACTAACTGTTTCAGCCATACAAAACTTGATGAAACAGATCTTGAAGGAATCTTGAACTTGGGGGTTCATCACCACAATGAGTCTAAACGAGCTCAAACGCTGTGTGATGTGAATCAGTGCAGGACAGCTAATCATTTCTGAAAGATTGAGAATCTTGGTAATGAGCATGGGCGAGCTCTCTAGCTAGAACCTCCCTCCCTGTTGTTTTTTGGTGTTGTGTTATTTTGTGTTGTGGTGTGTTTTGGTGTTGTGTTGTGTTGTGGTGTGGTGTGTTTTGGTGTTGTGTTGTGTTGTGGTGTGTTTTGGTGTTGTGGTGTGTTTTGGTGTGTTGTGTTGTTGTGTTTTGGTGTGTTGTGTGTCCTCACAGTGCTGCCGGGCTTCTCCAGGTGAGAAAGAGCTCTGTGTAGAAGACAGATGACAGCATCATCCACCTTGACACCAGACTGGTAGGCACTGAAGAGAGTTCATGGATGGGCTCACCAGAGGGCGGATGTGGTTAAAAGACCAGCCTCTCCAGTGATTTCATCAGATGAGAAGCCAGTACCACCGGCCTGAAGCTGTTGGGTCCTTTGGGTGCTGTGTTTTACGCACAGGTACCACACAAGATGAGGGAAGAACGGCCTTTGTAGCGTCTCCTCAGGGCGCGACAAAGAGCTGAGGACCTCGCAGCATTTAGTAGATGTGAAAACTGGCTGTGGTGGTGGAGGAGCCCTCTGCTTTTCCAGGTCCTCTCCGGTGCGGGAGTGGAGATGATAACCCTCTGTGTCCGCTACGTTGGTAGGGCTGGATTTAAGATGGCCAGCGTTAGAGGAGTCTCCAGACTCGTCTTCCGTTGGTGGAGTCTGGACTGCCTCTACAACAATAGCAGTAAAGCTTGATGACCTCCTTGCAGAGCGCCTGGAGATCTCACTCCTCCGCGGTCACCAAGTACCTCCAGAGTAAACACAGAGCAACGCAAACGACGATCAGTGAGACAGTACTGTACAATAACACAGGGAGCAGAGAGCACAAGCATCACAACAACAGTCTCAGATGAAGACAGAGCTGATACAGGAGAGAATAAGACACACTCCTGAACTGATTCTTTTTTTAGACAAAAACGATCCTTCCTTTAGTGAGTACTTGTGAGTATCAGACAATATTAATATCTGATCATCAGACTGCTGCAAAACAATTCCATCATTTGATGATGAAGATATGTCAAGTCTGAAATATCCACATCGTACACATCCTCATTTTTCTTACACTGCTGTTGTGATGTTGTGGAAACCATCTGAAGCACTACTGCATTTCCTGACATAGCTGTTTCTAGCCACCTGATCTGAGAATGAATTCACAGCAGGGCTTTTCTCAGAGGGCTATTCACCAGTGAAGATTCACATGCAACCATGGTTTCATTTTCCAAAAGGGAATTGATCATTGTGGATAACCCTTCTTCTGCTTCCTGGGACATGGGACATTGAGCACGATGAGGCCTATCAGCTGTTTTGCTTGCAGCACTTTAACCAGAGATGCCCCCTTTATTGACCCAATATCATTCATTCTGAGACCAGAAATGTTTTGGAATATCAACAAAAACTGGTAAGTCATTAGTTTCAGTCTCATTATTCTCACTTGGCTACAAACTAAATTTGGATCCCTGAAAAATTCTCTGCTTTAAACAACACTGAGAATCAAAATATTCCAAGACAATATCTTAGTTGTCTTCACTGGGATCCAGATTTGTTTTCAATTGGGAAATTCTGTGAGACTGAAATTATTTTAAGGCTTTGGACATCTTCGTCCTTTCAGTCCGGATCACTGCAAAAGGTCAGTGGTAGAAAAACACATTTGAAAATTAAAATATCAAAAGGGATCCGGGTTAAAGTAACCTGAAGGTCTAAGAATACGGCGTCTCGTCTCCTCCCGTTTGTTCTAAATTCGTAAGGCAAGCGGTCTAATTAATTTACTTAAGGTCACCTCGGGTACAGAGTGTCGGAGTCAGTAGAGCGCCTGAATTGACTCAGAATCACTCATTGGGATGACGGCGGCCGCCTCTGTCCGTTTCTGATCCTGTCTCTGAAAACTCTGGACCCAGAGGAATATTGGGATCTTGCTGGAACTTAAATAGACAATATGGACTCTGAGGATTAATTGGCTGGTTAGCACCCAGTCTGAAATCTATTTCACCATTTAAAAATCTGCAGCCATTTACATTTACTCTCTTACCCTTTGTGTTTCTTTGGACACTTGTATGAGCTTTTATAACTTCATATTCAGAAATTACCTGTATTTTTACAGTTAGAGATTTAAGTTCATCATAAATACAGAAACACTCAGCTTCCAGGAGACTCTGTGTGAACTGATTTTATGACCCCCACCAATGTAATAAACAGACCTACACCCTTGATTTAGTTTCACAGAGAGAGCATCTTAAAGAAGTTACAGGTCTGTGAGAGCCAGAAATCTTGTTTGTGGGTGACCAAATACTTATTTTCCACCATAATTTACAAATACATTCTTTAAAAATCCTACAATGTGATTTCCTGTTTTATTTAATGAAAATTACAGACCTCTCTCATCTTTCTAAGTAAGAGAACTTGCAATCAGTGGCTGACTGAATACTTTTTTGCCACACTGTATATTTAACAGCCCAAACACAATGCAGAACTGCTTGTACTGAGGATCTGGGTTAAGGATAATTTACCAGTTTTCCTACACTTAGGATGGCAGCAGCAGCACAATCCCTGAATATCGTGAAGAGCAGTAGTATTAAATGATGGTGTAGTAAAATAATTTATATCAATTCTAATAAGATTTTTAAAGCAAATTTTCTGAAGCTCTAATTATAAACCATGTGAAGGACAGAATCTCCATACTGCAGGGTTAGTCTGAGACACTATGAGGGACACTGATTTATTACTTTCCCCACTATCCAGCTGCCTAATCTAGGGTCCTGTCTTTTTCCGAGTGGTGTCCAGAAGTGTGTGGCAGTGCTCCTTAAGGGCCTCACTGCATCGGGTAGAGAAAAGTGGAGAAAGTTGGCAATGTCCAGGACTCCTGGAGGAAGAAAAAAAAAACAAAACATTTTAAGGAAAAAGGTGAAGTTGAAGAACTGATAACCTCACGCCAGTACATTTAGATGAAAAGCAGCTGTGGTGGTGGAGGAGCCCTCTGCTTTTCCAGGCCACGACGATGGCCCCAGGCCCTCTCTGGTGCAGGAGTGGAGACAACAACCCTCTGTGTCCGCCATGCCGGTAGTGCTGGATTTAAGATGACCATCGTTGGAGGAGTCACGAACAGACTCCAGCCTCGTCTTCCGTTGGAGTTTGGACTGCCTCTACAGCAGCAGCAGTCAAGCTTGATGATCTCCTTGCAGAGCATCTGGAGATCTCGCTCCTCCGCGGTCACCAAGTTACTCCAGAGTAAACACAGACAAACGCAAACAACGGTCAGCGAGACAGAGTACCGTACAGTAACACAGGGAGCAGAGAGCACAAGCATCACAACAACTGTCTCAGATAAAGACGACAGCTGATATTAAAGACTATAAAGTAGGCCCTCAACTGTTCGTGTCAAATCAGTTTTAAAAGCAGATAGAATAGGATAGAATTACTGCGTTTATATGTAAATTATTTTAGGCATTCAACATGGTCACAGGTAGACACAGGACATTGAGCATGGTAAGGCCCATCAGCTGTTTTGCTTGCTGGGGGGGGATAAATATATCTCTATCTATAGCAGATAACCTTTATACTTAATAAAGCGCTACTAATCAAAACTGTAACTATGTATTAATGTCACGTGTATAGTCTAAACTCTTTGGGTATTATAAACCCCCTTGTCTTAGAACCCTCAAAATGTCTAATTTGAATAGCCCTGAAAAACATTTATTTCCAAAACCTTGCTTCAGAATCTTTCAATTTTCTAAAAAATAAGTGGAGATCCCTTTACAAAATTCCCTAGGTTGAACAGTAATGAATAATTAAATGTCCTAAAAACTTCATTTGTAATAAATTTGGATCCCTGAAAATAAAACTATTTCAAGACAATATCTTAGAATCTAAAACAAATCTGGATCCTGAGAAATTCCCAGTTCAGACCACTGTGAGACTGAAATGATCTTAAGGCAATGCTTTGGACATCTTCATCCTTTGAGTCCGGATAGCTGCAAAAAGTCAGTGGCCTAAAACGAATGTTAAAATTAAAATATCAAAAGGGATTCGGGTTAAAGTAACCTGAAGGTCTAAGAATACAGCGTCCGTCTCCTCCTGTTTATTCTAAATTCGTAAGGCCTAATTAATTTACACAGTCACCTCGGGTACAGAGTCTCGGAGTCAGTAGAGCGCCTGAATGGACTCAGAATCACTCATTGGGATGACGGCGGCCGCCTCTGTCGGTTTTTGATCCTGTCTCTGAAAACTCTGGACCCAGAGGAATATTGGGATCTCTGTGGAACCTCCAAAACTGTGGTAGTGGGATTTACTTCTCCGTGCTTAAAGAATCAACTCGATCAGTCAGTCTTAGGAATGTAGAGAAACACTTTAATCCTGCAGTAAACGTAACGCCGGAGGAAGACTTCAGGACTGCGTCTGAAAAACCTTGCTGTACAGTCAGTTACACTGAAATCTTGTTCAAAAGGGGCTGGCTAAGACTGCTTAGATTACTTAAAGGGAAAGAGGAAAAACCCTCCTACTTAAAATTGGGTGCAGTGGTAAATTTAATACTACTTGGCAACCTGTCTTGACTTAAATAGACAATATGGACTGAGGATTAATTGGCTGGTTAGCTCCCAGTCTGAAATCTATTTCACTATTTAAAATTCAGAAAGCAGATTTTCCCATGTTATAATTACAAACCATGACAGTCTCAATATTGCAGGATTCATCTGAAATACTATGAGCGACACTGATCTATTACTTTTTAATACAAGCAGAAAAGTGACAGAATAAATGTGTGGAATCAAGTAAATCACTCACCTGCCAACTATGCAGTTCTCCAACCTGACAGTGTGACTGGGAAGGGTCAGTCAGTCCTGGCCCGGCACCTTCTTGATGTTTCTGGAGAGAACAACGGACCCCATGCGGCTCAGGTGAAGCGTATCTCTGTGTTGGAGGACCGGACACAGTTAAAAGCTCTGCCAGTTCTCTACGAACTCAGCGCAGACGGACCTGTCCCGCAGCCAGTAGTGGAGCGAAAGGAGCTGAGGAAATGGCTCTCTCTCACTCGTCTGTAAGTGGGCAGGGAGCCAAAGACTATGACCCTGATGTCTGGCTTTTTCTGAACAGTGTCCAGAAGCGTACGGCAGTGCTTCTTCAGGGCCACGCTGCATCAGACGGAGAACAATGGTGCCAGAGCCACCTGGTGACGTCCAGGACACTGGCACCTGGAAAACAGGAGACTGTGGCATTACTCTTTAGGGTAGATACTTTTCAGTGTTTTACAGAAGAATCTCCAACAGTGAGAACACCGCCCTGAGGAGCTGTCCTCGGTGACAGAGCAGGTGAACAGCTGAAGTTCTCGAACCAGTTAGCAGAGGCCAAAACTGGCTTTGGTGGAAGAGTCCTCTGCTTTTCCCAGCCACGCTGACACTTCCAGGTCCTCTCAGGTGCGGGAGAAGAGACGACGACGACGCAGACAGAAACGCAAAGGTCAGTGAGAGAGTACTGTACAGTAACAGGGAGCAGAGAGCACAAGCATCACAACAAGCATGGAGTTCTGGGCATTAGAAATATGACAGCGTTATGGGTGAAGGATGAATAAGTGAGGAAGAATTGAGAACAGACTGATGAATAAAGACTCAAAGCTGATAATTACCACTCAAAGCTTCTAGCAAGACACCAGCTTTAACATGCCTCTGACCGTTTCCACTGGTTAAACTATGGGGTTTTAGTGCCCCCACAAGGACGAAAAGAGGAACAGCAACAGCATCTGAGCAGCAGTTCAATAAACACCAGGACGTTGAGTAAGAACACAAATTTAGCACAAATCCACAGAATTACATCATCCATACTAACCTTAAACAGCTCAGAAGCGTGAAACGTGAAGAAATAAACCATGAAGATTCAGTAATGCATAGGTAAATACTTAAGCTACATTGCTAAGGAGATAGCTAGCATAGCAACAGAACTAAGCCATTCCCAAACTAAATGAACAGCAGCTTACTTTGTGTCTCAGACTCTAAATTAAAGGCACCCACAGTCACACAGCTTGAGCAGTTTCTAAAGTTCAGTCTTCCAGAGGAGCTACAGAGCTCGGTCACACCGGCTCGTTCACCCTGCACACTGCTGCAAGACCACGCTGCTGATTGAATACGTGGGACTGACAATAGGCCAGCATCTTGTGAGCGGAGTGTACGTGGAGGGTTGTAAGGTGTAAGAAGTTCCTCCAGATAATGTGGGGTCAGACCATTGAGAGATTAATATTTTAGAAGTATTTTATGATCTGTACTGAATTTAACAGCTAATTAGTGTAAGGATAAAAGAACTGGACTAATATGATCAGATTTCCTAGCTCTAGTTCGTACCCTGGCAGCAGCATTCTGAACAAGCTGGAGCTTATGAAGAGATTTACCTGGGTGGTATACATGGAGGAAAAAGAACACTTGCTACCCACATTACAGTCTGGTGTCTGTGTGGCCAGTGCGGAATTAAATGTCCTGAATATTTAGATTCTCAGGGTTGTTTAAACCAGAGAATTTTTCAGGGATCCAAATTTATTAAAATTCGAAGTTGCCAAGTCAACTGTGAGACTGAAATGAAGAATACGGCGTCCCGTCTCTTCTAAACGTATAAGGCAAGCGGTCTAATTCATTTACTTACAGTCACCTCGGGTACAGAGTCTCAGAGTCAGTAGAGTGCCTGAATTGACTCAGAATCACTCATTGGGATGACGGCGGCCGCCTCTGTCGGTTTCTGATCCTGTCTCTGAAAACTCTGGACCCAGAGGAATATTGGGATCTTGGTGGAACCTCCAAAACTGCGGTAGTGGGATTGATCTGCGCTTAAATAATCAACTCGGTTGGAGGTTTGGAGTCACAGGTGTACTATACGGATAACGAGGTCAAACAGGTGCCATTAATACAGGTAACAAGTGGAGGACAGAAGAGCTTCAGGTCAGTGAGAGCCAGAAACCTTGACTAGTCCAGAAAAACTTACCATAATTTACAAATAAATTCTTCATAAATCCTACAATGTGATTTCCTGGATTTTTTTTTTTGTTTGTTTGTTTTGTCTCTCATAGTTGAAATGAACCTATGATAAATTACAGACCTCTCATATCTTTCTAAGTAAGAGAACTTGCACAATCAGTGGCTGACTAAATACTTTTTTGCCCCACTGTATATTTAACAGCCCAAACTCAATGCAGAACTGCTTGTACTCGGAAAGATGGAAGAATTTATATAAATTCTAATAAGATTTATAAAGCAGATTTTCCAACGTTACAATTACAAACCATGACCGTCTCAGCACTGCAGAATTTGTCTGAAATACTATGAGTGACACTGATATTACTTTTTAATACAAGCAGAAAAGTGATAGAATAAATGGGTAGAATCAAGTAAATCATGTAAATCACTCACCTGCCAACTATGCAGTTCACTAACCTGACAGTGCGACTGGGAAGGGCCAGTCAGTCCTGGCCTGGCACCTTCTTGATGCTCCCGGAGAGAACGATGGACCCCAGGCGGCACAGGTGAAGTATCATCTCTGAGGTAGAGGACCAGACGCAGCCAAAAGCTCTCCCAGCTGTCCACAAAGACAGAGCAGACGGACCTGTCCCACAGCCAGCAGTGGAGCGAGAAGAGCTGAGGAAACGGCTCCCTTACTGGTCTATAAGTGGTCAGGGGGCTGAAGATGATGATCCTGATGTCTGGCTTTTCCCGAAAAGTGTCCAGAAGCGTACGGCAGTGCTTCTTCAGGACCATGCTGCATCAGGAGGAGAACAGTGTAGAACGATGGTGCCAAAGCCACCTGGCGACATCCAGGAAGCGAGCACCTGGTAAAAAGGAGAACGTGGTGTTACTCTTTAGGGTCAATACTTTGAGGGTTTTACAGAAGAATCTTCAACAGTGAGAACACCGCCCTAAGGAGTCTTCCTCTGTGCCGGAGCAGGTGAAGAGCTGAGGTCCTTGAACCAGTTAGCAGAGGTGAGAACTTGCTGTGGTGGAAGAGCCCTCTGCTTTTTCCAGCCACACAGACAGTTCCAGGCTCTCTCAGATGCGGGAGTGGAGATGACGACCCTCTGTGTCTGTGGCGCCGGTAGTGTTGGAATTAAGATGGTCACGTTAGAGGAGTCACGGGCAGCCTCCAGCCTCGTCAGCGAAGTTTGACTGCCTCTAAAACAGCAGCTGGATCGACCGTACAAGCTTGACGACCTCCTGGAGAGCTCGTACCTGAGCAGGCGGACAGAAACAGACAGAAACGCGATAACAGGGAGCAGAGAGCACAAGGATTACAACAACTGGCTCAGATGAAGACAAAGCCACAAAAGTGGTACCAAGTTCCCCATTAAAGAGTACAATAGACTTTATTACCTGAATGTGGTCAATGATCACAGTGGTGATGGTTGCAGTGTGTTACAATATTCAAACAGCATGAAATCCTTGTTCACTGTAATTATGATGTTTCACGCATCATTATGCAGTAGAGAGCATGAAAATCAAGGGTAAGATTGATAAACTGAACTGTGAAGTCTGCAGACAAGACAAATCTGCTCAGAGTAGAAACAGAACCTGATGCTCGAGCAAAAGCAGTACTTGAACTAGTACATACTGACCTAGCTGCTCCTATAGATCCAGTGGGGGTGGGGAGGGAAACTCCAGACAAGCAGCTCCAGACAGGGAGCTCAGGACATGAGGAGAGAGAGAGAAAAAGATGACGATTAGAAGAAGCTTTACGTTTAGTGAGAGACCTGTAGCAGAAATAGTTACAAACACAACCACAATAATAGTGATAAAAAGCCTGTAATCAGAGCAGGACAGAACAGTGGTGAAATGTAATCAGAGCAGGACAGAACACAGAACTGGAGAGTTCTCTGAAAGCTGGTGTTAAAGAGAGAAGTTTTTCATCTAGATTTAAAGACTGAGAGTGTGTCTGATTCCCGGATATTAACAGGGAGCTTGTTCCAAAGTTGGGGGCTTTGTAAAAGAACGCTCTTCCTCCTGCACTGTTTTTTCTAATACGTGGGACTGATAATAGGCCAGCATCTTGCGAGCGAAGTGTACGTGGAGGGCTGTAAGGTGTAAGAAGTTCCTCCAGATAATGTGGGGTTTAGAAGTATTTTATGATCTGTACTGAATTTAACAGGTAACCAGTGTAAGGATGAAAGAATTGGACTAATATGATCAGATTTCCTAGCTCAAGTTCGTACCCTGGCAGCAGCATTCTGAACAAGCTGGAGCTTATGAAGAGATTTACCTGAACTTCCTGCAGAAATGTTCTGTGAGTGGTAAGCCTGAAACATCCACTGTTAGAATTGTGTCCCTACTGACGGATAGGGGTACTGAAATTTAAGTGTTTCTTTGCTGCTTTGGACATCTTCGTCCTTTGAGTCCGGATCACGTCAAAAAGTCAATGGTCTAAAACAAATATGAAACTTAAAATATCAAAAGGGATCCGGGTTAAAGTAACCTCAAGGTCTAAGAATATGGCGACCCGTAATTCCTAAGACAAGCGGTCTAATTAATTTACTTAAGGTCACCTCAGGTACAGAGTCTCAGAGTCAGTAGAGCGCCTGAATTGACTCAGAATCACTCATTGGGATGACGGCGGCCGCCTCTGTCAGTTTCTGATCCTGTCTCTGAAAACTCTGGACCCAGAGGAATATTGGGATCTCGGTGGAACCTCCAAAACTGTGAAAGTGGGATTTGCTTCTCTGCGCATTGTTTCAAAGTAACAAAACGTACAAGACAAGAACACCAGATTCACCATTTGACATTTTTTGACTGATGGAATTTGGCTTCCCTCTGTAACCCAGCTGTGCTGTGAACACACGTGCCTGGAGCGGTGGGCAAAAGTACGTAAAGGTCTTGCTCAAGACCTGTACTGCTACAGGGTCTGTAATGAACCACAGAGCTTTAGAGAGATTCAGCTAAATCAACATTCTGGTTTGAGGCTATGAAAGAGGAGAGGACTTCCCTCATTGAATATGACACATTTACTCTGACCCCTCTCCCAGAAGCTGAGCATGCAGTGAGGGGAAGGAGGGTCTAAGATTAAAAACTGTAGATGGAGCAGAAACGTTCTCTAGATGAAAATGGCTTTACACTGAAATCAGGAGGATAACACTGATAATCTGGGTCCATGATCATTTACCAGTTTTCCTACTCTTAGGATGGAGGCAGCAGCAGCACAATCCCTGAATATCATTAAGAGCAGTAGTATTAAATGATGGTGTAGCAAAAGAATTGATATCAATTCTAATAAGATTTTTAAAGCAGATTTTCTGAAGCTCCAGTTATAAACCATGTGGAGGACAGACAGTCTCCATACTGCAGGGTTAGTCTGAGACACTATGAGGGACACTGATTTATTACTGTTTAAAACAAGCAGAGAAATGACAGAATAAATGATGATTAAATCCAGTAAATCATGTAAATCACTCACCTGCCCACTGTCCAGCTCACTAACCTGAACGCCGGTCGGAGGGCCGGTCGCTCGACGCTCTGTGAAGAATCACAGCTCGAGCTTCTAAAGCAGAACCGCGTCCAAACACGCGCGCAAACATACCGGAGATCACGTGAACGCCGGAAGTGACGCTTCGTTACGCAATCACGTTTCAAGGCGCGTCGGTTCCCCGGTCCCGCTGCAGACCCGAGCAACGAGCTAGCAGTGTGAAGCTAGCAACACTTGGACAGAGTAGCGAACGAAATCCTGTCAAAATAAAAGTCCCTCCTAAACCTGAATACAAATATTTCTGACTCTCTAAACTGAAAATGATAAACTAGTTTAAGAAAACAGTGTTTACAACTATTTAAAAGATTATTAAAAGTAACTCTAATTAATAACTGTAAATAATAACAGATATAAAGGAAAATTGCTTCTATACTGAGTGTTGCTGGGAATAGTTTTTCTTTCTCTGGCATTTTATTAATATAATCTTAATCAGGAAACATAAATCTTTAATAAAAGTGGCATTATGAAGGAAAATATACAGCTTTAGACACTGGCACCATGTTTATCCCGCAATGACAAAGTGAAAACAGAGTTTTCTAATAAATTTCTGCAAATTTATTTAAAAAAAGAAAAACTAAAATGTTGCAGTGACATAAGTATTCAGACCCTTTACCTAGTACTTAGGTGAAGCACCTTTGGCAGTGATTACAGCCTCCAGTCTTCTTGGGTATGATGCCGCAAGGTTTGCTCACCTGGATTTGGGGATTTTCGGCCTTTCTTCTCTGCAGATCCTCTCCGTAAGGTTGGATGAGGGCGTCGGTGGACAGCTATTCTCAGGGCTCTTCAAAGATTTTAATAAGGTGTAAAGCAGGGCTCTAGTTGTCCACTCTGGAGCATTCACAGGGTCGTCTCTAAGCCACTCCTGTGTTGTGTTGAGTCACTGTCTCGTTGGAAGGTGATCCTTTGCCCCGTCTGAGGTCCTGAGTGCTCTGGACCAGGTTTCCTTTAAGAATATATCTGTACTCCATTCAGCTTTCCCTCAACCCTGACCCAGTCTCCCTGTCCCAGACCCTGAAAAATACCCCCACAGCCTGAAGCTTCACTGAAAGAATGGTGTTGGGCAGGTGAGGAGCAGGACCTGGTTTCCACCAGACATGACTCTTAGAACTGAGGCCAAAAAGTTCAATCCTGGTTGCATCAGACCAGAGAACCTTGTTTCTTATAGTCTGAGGGTCCTTTAGGGGCTCTCCTGTATCTGACCACTCTGCCATAAAGCCCAGATTGGTGGAGAGCTGCAGTGATGGTTGCGCTTCTGGACGTTTCTGTAAACTGGATCTTTTTGAACCAGAGTGACCGTTTGGGTTCTTGGTCACCTCTCTTACCAAGGCCCTTCTCCCCTGATTACTTAGTTTGGTGGGAGGTCAGCGCTAGGAAAAGTGCTGCTTATTCCAGACTCCTTCATTTAAGAGTTGTGTGATAATTATTCAAGCTTATTTAACTTGAAATATCTAATCTACTGAGAATGAGGCCACAGTGTGGGAGTTCACTTCATTTGACAGTAATGGACCCAAAAGAGGAAAAGACAGACACAGATCAGATTTCATTTGAAGGATTAACTAAAAATATTTTATGTACACAAATAAAATATTCATCAAATAACTCCTCACATTCTTTCAATCTTTTTTAAACAAGGACAGAAGTGTTCATGTTGAGCCTCCTCTCGTTGAGCTCTGGCAGCTTCCTCTCTCAGAAACTCCAGCACCTCTGCAGAGTCAGTACGCCTTCTCCTTTTAGCTGCTGGACTTCCTGAGGGGGGACAGGAGGCACTCCTGCTGGTGGAGGGGACTGACTGGCTCACAGGGTCGGACTTGGCACAGGAGGGCGCGTCATCTTCCCCTTTGTAGGCCCCCTCTGTGTCTGAGCCTTTACTGGTTGAGGCCACTGAAGGTTTGCCTCCCAGGATGACATGCACTGCCCCAAACCAGCGCCATGTGGCTGCTGTGGCCTCACCCTGCTCAGTGTCCATCCCTGTAGGGGGACGTCTTAGCTCCTAAAAGACATACATGTGATGGTACAGTGTTGTCCCTATTAGCTGCCTTATGAGGGGTTCAGTGTCCTCATCTGTCCCCAAGTAAAAATATATATAATGAGAACAGCTTGTTAGAAATAGGGTGATTAATAAAGCTGAACTGAACAGACAGTGCTTGCGGTTGTTCACTGAATAAAGATCATTTCAGCTCAGTTCCAGTAAATAAGCCAGGTGTAGAGAAGCAGGGGAGCGGGTTCGTCTCTCTAAACTCTACATTTCTAGGACTGCTTTACTGCTCATTGGATCAGATCAGTAATATTAGTGAATCTGAGCGTTTAGGACTTGTGTGCTGCTTCCTCTATTTGCCGTGGTCTCTGGGAGCACTCAGTGATCTCACTCCTAAATCTTTAACACTCTTCCTGGGTGGGATCCTCTCATGTCTTCTTTCGTCTCCTCCGGTTTTTGGACAGGCGGCATGATGGAGCCACAAACCCAGTTTCCGGGTCCCGGAGGAGAGGAGGAGGATCAGTCGGAAAAAGCAGTAAATTTGGGGGTTTCTGGAAGCAGCACGAGGCTTTTTAACACAGTTAAGGTCAAAGTGCTTCTCAGCTCCTCAGCTCTACTGCGCCACCTGCTGTTCTAATAAAACACTACACCTCCATCGCCTGATTCACTTGTGTTCATCAGCTTCGTCCAGACTGAGACGGGAGCTCCATACAGTGATGTCTGCCTGCGTTTCTTCTCTTCACTGAATGTCATTTTATCTCCATTTAACTGCATGTATTTGATCTGAGTGTGTAACTGCTTTGTTCTCCTCGTAAATAAAAATAGTCACGTTTGATAATATTTGATGATGTGAAAAATCCCCCTGTTTAATCTGCATGTAGACTGAACATCTGCTGAACACAGAAATAAACAGAAACACTTCAGTGTTTTATTAGAGCTCATTTCACATCGTCTCCAGTTAAAACCCTCCAATACGGAGGAGCTTTATCAAGCACTTTTATTCTCTTTAGTCGGTTTGGAAACAACACCTGACCTTCAGAGAGAAACTGCTGCATGTTTTGTTGTGTTTTTAAATGAAAGTCCAGCAGATTCACACAGTTTCTACATTTCTGTTTCATTTCAGTTCATATTTCAGTTCATATTCAGCTCGTTGCTCCCGGGAAAGTGACGCGCCTTGGACGTCATTACGTTCAGTGACGTGCGAAGCGTCACTTCGGGCGATCACGTGATCTCCGGTATTTTGAGCGAGACTCTGAACCGCTGTTTGGATTCGGTTCTTCTTTAGAAGCTCGACTCGTAACAACCTGATTAAATCAACATTAGCGCTTCGTGTTTCCCGCATTAAGTTTGGGCTGTTAAATGTAGGATCTCTAGAAGCTAAAGCAGTCCCTGTCACTGAGATTATTACTGAAAACCTCCTCAGTTCACTGTGTCTTTGTGAAACGGGGGTTAAACCTAATGAATCATTGCTTTGAATGAATCGACTCCCCCAGGCTTGAACTCCTGCAGTTCTCCTCGCAGGTCTGGTCACAGCAGTGGAGTAGCCTCGGTCTCTGATCCAGTTCTGGACATAAACCCAAAACTCAGGTTCTGAAGTGAAATCGTTTCTAGCGCTGAGTCTGAAAGAGGCAGACTCTTCCCCGGCTTCTAAAAAGCAGCTCTCTCTTCTGTTTATTACAGTCTGTCGTCCTCCTGGACTTTATACACATTCACTGAGTGAATTTGCTGACTTCTTATCAGAGGGAGCTTTCTCTACTGATAAGACTTTAAATGTTGGAGATTTCAATATTCACTTGGAGACTCAGGACCCCTCAGAACTGGTTTAATCAATCTTAGATGTCCAACTCCGAGATGCAACCATACACACCTAGTTCTGACCCTGGGTATTGAGACAGTCAGCATAGTCAGCATCTCTCAGCCTGACTCCATCTCTGACCACTACCTAACCATGTAGTCTTAAACCAGGAGATCCCCCTGCAGCCTCGCTTTATGAGCAAGCGTACCATAACAACCTCTACAGCTACTGTCTTTATTAATAACCCTCCAGATTTAACCATCTCCTGCCCATCTCCTCCTCTAGATCCTGAGCATGAAACAGATGATCTGCTGTCTGTGCTCCGCTCTAATCTTGACCATGTTGCATTAATTAGGAAAAGGTCAGTGTCTTGGTATGATGACCGTCTGCGTCCTCTAAAACAGAGAACTCGTATTTACTCTTTATTTGCTGCAGCTGGGCAACATAATCTGTAAACATGGCATTGACTTGACTTTCATTGACACCCAGCTCTACTTATCCACCTTAATAAAATATCAGACTGTCTGAAAGACAGAGAGAGGTCTTACTTATTGATCCAAACATGCAAATATTGCTGTAGATTTAGACGGATTCTCAGTCTTACCCAGTAGCACTGTAAAAAGCCTAGGAGCTGTTTCTGACTCTGTCCTCTCGTTTGATGCACACATCTGTTACATGGTTAAAACTGCCTTCTTCCACCTACGTAATATTGCTAAACTGGGTAACGTACTCTCCTTACATCACGCAGAGAAGCTGGTGCAGCATTCATAACTTCTAGATTGGATGACTGTAAAGCTCTTCTGGTTGGAAGTTCATGTAAACCATTAAAAAAAAAGCTCCAACTAGTTCAGAATGCAGCTGCTAGAGAGCTCACTAGCACACTAATCTACTTCCTTTACAGGCCGGACATCAGTCTGATCTGACCTCTCCTGTAACCTTTTCCTGTGCTCCTCCTAACCCTCTGTGTTTTCCCTCCTTTCTGTTTTCTGTCTCTTTCACATGTACTGAGAAGCCCGGGGCCAACTGCTCCATCCTGGTACCGCCTGACCTGACCTGGCTCTCCACTGCCCTCCTGCCCGCTGTCCTGCTCTGGAGCCTCACATTGACTCATCCTCACCTCCCTGCATGACTCTGCTTCTGACTGTTTACCTGCATGGACTTTATCTCTCTCACTCACATTCTCATCTTGTTTGTCTTGATGCAAAATTGACCTTTTTGTTTTGTTATTGTTTTGATTCCTGTTTTGATTTTTATTATGATCCAGTGTCGACTGGAGGAGGATGGGTTCCCCCTTTCAGTCTTGGTTCCTCATCAGAGAGCATCAGCCATGATATCTGTGTGTGTTTTCTGTTCTGTACCACAGTGGGAAAGACGTGAGCAGGATTGTGCTTTCCAGGTTAAACTGATGAACTTCTACAAAAGCAGACATTCAGAGCTGTGGGAACGTCAGTGTAAATGGACTTGGTCTAAAATGAAGATCCCGATCCTGCTTCTGGACTCACAGCACTGCACATTTTAACCTGACCAGCAAACTGATGGACAGGGACTGCTGGCATGTTTCAGGGCTTGTGAATGATAATTGTCGGCTCTTCACACCCAGTTTCTGAAAGTTTCACTTGTATCTTTTTCCTCCTGAACCTTTTATTTAAGAAAGGACCGACCAAAGGTAGCAGGGTAGGAGGCTGTGGATCATTGAGGCTGGTAAGAGATGCTCATTTAGGTTCATTAGAAAACTCCTTCTACATTAAACAGCATTAATTACTGCTTTAGTTTATCACCTCAACATATAACTTAAAGCCCACTGACAGCCGTAGATTAGCTACAACTGCTTTCTGAAACCTGGGCTGATTTATTTACAACATTAAAAGTGAACTTCTGACCCCGTTCATCACACCGTTTATAATATAGAGAAGTTGAGGTCTAGAGCTTTGGGGAGAGAAATAAAGGAACCAGCACAACAGATCTGATCCTCAAGTGAAATCTTTTATTATTTTCAACACAAACAAACAACGGTCAACATCATAAAACTTCAGCGTGAGAGAAGACCAAAATAAACAGAACCGCACATCCCATCTTACTAAATAACCTAGAAAAAGAAAAACACTAAACACAGCGGTCTTACCTCCTCCCTCATATAACACAGCAGAAAAGACAAATAATAATAATAAACAAATAAATGACCCTCACCCCGACACTGATGTGACCAGAGCTAGACTACTGACCATCACCATATTTATAGGAAAATAACACAATTACCAGCTAATAACACATTTACCAGCTGGATCAACGTCACCGGCAGAGAGAGAGAGAGAGAGAGAGAGAGAGAGAGAGAGAGAGAGAGAGAGAGAGAGAGAGAGAGAGAGAGAGAGAGAGAGAGAGAGAGAGAGAGAGAGAGAGAGAGGGAGAGGGAGAGGGAGAGAGAGAGAGAGAGGGAGAGAGAGAGAGGAGAAACAAGACACAAACTGGTCACCAGATGGCAGCACTAACTGTTTCAGCCATACAAAACTTGATGAAACAGATCTTGAAGGAATCTTGAACTTGGGGGTTCATCACCACAATGAGTCTAAACGAGCTCAAACGCTGTGTGATGTGAATCAGTGCAGGACAGCTAATCATTTCTGAAAGATTGAGAATCTTGGTAATGAGCATGGGCGAGCTCTCTAGCTAGAACCTCCCTCCCTGTTGTTTTTTGGTGTTGTGTTATTTTGTGTTGTGGTGTGTTTTGGTGTTGTGTTGTGTTGTGGTGTGGTGTGTTTTGGTGTTGTGTTGTGTTGTGGTGTGTTTTGGTGTTGTGGTGTGTTTTGGTGTGTTGTGTTGTTGTGTTTTGGTGTGTTGTGTGTCCTCACAGTGCTGCCGGGCTTCTCCAGGTGAGAAAGAGCTCTGTGTAGAAGACAGATGACAGCATCATCCACCTTGACACCAGACTGGTAGGCACTGAAGAGAGTTCATGGATGGGCTCACCAGAGGGCGGATGTGGTTAAAAGACCAGCCTCTCCAGTGATTTCATCAGATGAGAAGCCAGTACCACCGGCCTGAAGCTGTTGGGTCCTTTGGGTGCTGTGTTTTACGCACAGGTACCACACAAGATGAGGGAAGAACGGCCTTTGTAGCGTCTCCTCAGGGCGCGACAAAGAGCTGAGGACCTCGCAGCATTTAGTAGATGTGAAAACTGGCTGTGGTGGTGGAGGAGCCCTCTGCTTTTCCAGGTCCTCTCCGGTGCGGGAGTGGAGATGATAACCCTCTGTGTCCGCTACGTTGGTAGGGCTGGATTTAAGATGGCCAGCGTTAGAGGAGTCTCCAGACTCGTCTTCCGTTGGTGGAGTCTGGACTGCCTCTACAACAATAGCAGTAAAGCTTGATGACCTCCTTGCAGAGCGCCTGGAGATCTCACTCCTCCGCGGTCACCAAGTACCTCCAGAGTAAACACAGAGCAACGCAAACGACGATCAGTGAGACAGTACTGTACAATAACACAGGGAGCAGAGAGCACAAGCATCACAACAACAGTCTCAGATGAAGACAGAGCTGATACAGGAGAGAATAAGACACACTCCTGAACTGATTCTTTTTTTAGACAAAAACGATCCTTCCTTTAGTGAGTACTTGTGAGTATCAGACAATATTAATATCTGATCATCAGACTGCTGCAAAACAATTCCATCATTTGATGATGAAGATATGTCAAGTCTGAAATATCCACATCGTACACATCCTCATTTTTCTTACACTGCTGTTGTGATGTTGTGGAAACCATCTGAAGCACTACTGCATTTCCTGACATAGCTGTTTCTAGCCACCTGATCTGAGAATGAATTCACAGCAGGGCTTTTCTCAGAGGGCTATTCACCAGTGAAGATTCACATGCAACCATGGTTTCATTTTCCAAAAGGGAATTGATCATTGTGGATAACCCTTCTTCTGCTTCCTGGGACATGGGACATTGAGCACGATGAGGCCTATCAGCTGTTTTGCTTGCAGCACTTTAACCAGAGATGCCCCCTTTATTGACCCAATATCATTCATTCTGAGACCAGAAATGTTTTGGAATATCAACAAAAACTGGTAAGTCATTAGTTTCAGTCTCATTATTCTCACTTGGCTACAAACTAAATTTGGATCCCTGAAAAATTCTCTGCTTTAAACAACACTGAGAATCAAAATATTCCAAGACAATATCTTAGTTGTCTTCACTGGGATCCAGATTTGTTTTCAATTGGGAAATTCTGTGAGACTGAAATTATTTTAAGGCTTTGGACATCTTCGTCCTTTCAGTCCGGATCACTGCAAAAGGTCAGTGGTAGAAAAACACATTTGAAAATTAAAATATCAAAAGGGATCCGGGTTAAAGTAACCTGAAGGTCTAAGAATACGGCGTCTCGTCTCCTCCCGTTTGTTCTAAATTCGTAAGGCAAGCGGTCTAATTAATTTACTTAAGGTCACCTCGGGTACAGAGTGTCGGAGTCAGTAGAGCGCCTGAATTGACTCAGAATCACTCATTGGGATGACGGCGGCCGCCTCTGTCCGTTTCTGATCCTGTCTCTGAAAACTCTGGACCCAGAGGAATATTGGGATCTTGCTGGAACTTAAATAGACAATATGGACTCTGAGGATTAATTGGCTGGTTAGCACCCAGTCTGAAATCTATTTCACCATTTAAAAATCTGCAGCCATTTACATTTACTCTCTTACCCTTTGTGTTTCTTTGGACACTTGTATGAGCTTTTATAACTTCATATTCAGAAATTACCTGTATTTTTACAGTTAGAGATTTAAGTTCATCATAAATACAGAAACACTCAGCTTCCAGGAGACTCTGTGTGAACTGATTTTATGACCCCCACCAATGTAATAAACAGACCTACACCCTTGATTTAGTTTCACAGAGAGAGCATCTTAAAGAAGTTACAGGTCTGTGAGAGCCAGAAATCTTGTTTGTGGGTGACCAAATACTTATTTTCCACCATAATTTACAAATACATTCTTTAAAAATCCTACAATGTGATTTCCTGTTTTATTTAATGAAAATTACAGACCTCTCTCATCTTTCTAAGTAAGAGAACTTGCAATCAGTGGCTGACTGAATACTTTTTTGCCACACTGTATATTTAACAGCCCAAACACAATGCAGAACTGCTTGTACTGAGGATCTGGGTTAAGGATAATTTACCAGTTTTCCTACACTTAGGATGGCAGCAGCAGCACAATCCCTGAATATCGTGAAGAGCAGTAGTATTAAATGATGGTGTAGTAAAATAATTTATATCAATTCTAATAAGATTTTTAAAGCAAATTTTCTGAAGCTCTAATTATAAACCATGTGAAGGACAGAATCTCCATACTGCAGGGTTAGTCTGAGACACTATGAGGGACACTGATTTATTACTTTCCCCACTATCCAGCTGCCTAATCTAGGGTCCTGTCTTTTTCCGAGTGGTGTCCAGAAGTGTGTGGCAGTGCTCCTTAAGGGCCTCACTGCATCGGGTAGAGAAAAGTGGAGAAAGTTGGCAATGTCCAGGACTCCTGGAGGAAGAAAAAAAAAACAAAACATTTTAAGGAAAAAGGTGAAGTTGAAGAACTGATAACCTCACGCCAGTACATTTAGATGAAAAGCAGCTGTGGTGGTGGAGGAGCCCTCTGCTTTTCCAGGCCACGACGATGGCCCCAGGCCCTCTCTGGTGCAGGAGTGGAGACAACAACCCTCTGTGTCCGCCATGCCGGTAGTGCTGGATTTAAGATGACCATCGTTGGAGGAGTCACGAACAGACTCCAGCCTCGTCTTCCGTTGGAGTTTGGACTGCCTCTACAGCAGCAGCAGTCAAGCTTGATGATCTCCTTGCAGAGCATCTGGAGATCTCGCTCCTCCGCGGTCACCAAGTTACTCCAGAGTAAACACAGACAAACGCAAACAACGGTCAGCGAGACAGAGTACCGTACAGTAACACAGGGAGCAGAGAGCACAAGCATCACAACAACTGTCTCAGATAAAGACGACAGCTGATATTAAAGACTATAAAGTAGGCCCTCAACTGTTCGTGTCAAATCAGTTTTAAAAGCAGATAGAATAGGATAGAATTACTGCGTTTATATGTAAATTATTTTAGGCATTCAACATGGTCACAGGTAGACACAGGACATTGAGCATGGTAAGGCCCATCAGCTGTTTTGCTTGCTGGGGGGGGATAAATATATCTCTATCTATAGCAGATAACCTTTATACTTAATAAAGCGCTACTAATCAAAACTGTAACTATGTATTAATGTCACGTGTATAGTCTAAACTCTTTGGGTATTATAAACCCCCTTGTCTTAGAACCCTCAAAATGTCTAATTTGAATAGCCCTGAAAAACATTTATTTCCAAAACCTTGCTTCAGAATCTTTCAATTTTCTAAAAAATAAGTGGAGATCCCTTTACAAAATTCCCTAGGTTGAACAGTAATGAATAATTAAATGTCCTAAAAACTTCATTTGTAATAAATTTGGATCCCTGAAAATAAAACTATTTCAAGACAATATCTTAGAATCTAAAACAAATCTGGATCCTGAGAAATTCCCAGTTCAGACCACTGTGAGACTGAAATGATCTTAAGGCAATGCTTTGGACATCTTCATCCTTTGAGTCCGGATAGCTGCAAAAAGTCAGTGGCCTAAAACGAATGTTAAAATTAAAATATCAAAAGGGATTCGGGTTAAAGTAACCTGAAGGTCTAAGAATACAGCGTCCGTCTCCTCCTGTTTATTCTAAATTCGTAAGGCCTAATTAATTTACACAGTCACCTCGGGTACAGAGTCTCGGAGTCAGTAGAGCGCCTGAATGGACTCAGAATCACTCATTGGGATGACGGCGGCCGCCTCTGTCGGTTTTTGATCCTGTCTCTGAAAACTCTGGACCCAGAGGAATATTGGGATCTCTGTGGAACCTCCAAAACTGTGGTAGTGGGATTTACTTCTCCGTGCTTAAAGAATCAACTCGATCAGTCAGTCTTAGGAATGTAGAGAAACACTTTAATCCTGCAGTAAACGTAACGCCGGAGGAAGACTTCAGGACTGCGTCTGAAAAACCTTGCTGTACAGTCAGTTACACTGAAATCTTGTTCAAAAGGGGCTGGCTAAGACTGCTTAGATTACTTAAAGGGAAAGAGGAAAAACCCTCCTACTTAAAATTGGGTGCAGTGGTAAATTTAATACTACTTGGCAACCTGTCTTGACTTAAATAGACAATATGGACTGAGGATTAATTGGCTGGTTAGCTCCCAGTCTGAAATCTATTTCACTATTTAAAATTCAGAAAGCAGATTTTCCCATGTTATAATTACAAACCATGACAGTCTCAATATTGCAGGATTCATCTGAAATACTATGAGCGACACTGATCTATTACTTTTTAATACAAGCAGAAAAGTGACAGAATAAATGTGTGGAATCAAGTAAATCACTCACCTGCCAACTATGCAGTTCTCCAACCTGACAGTGTGACTGGGAAGGGTCAGTCAGTCCTGGCCCGGCACCTTCTTGATGTTTCTGGAGAGAACAACGGACCCCATGCGGCTCAGGTGAAGCGTATCTCTGTGTTGGAGGACCGGACACAGTTAAAAGCTCTGCCAGTTCTCTACGAACTCAGCGCAGACGGACCTGTCCCGCAGCCAGTAGTGGAGCGAAAGGAGCTGAGGAAATGGCTCTCTCTCACTCGTCTGTAAGTGGGCAGGGAGCCAAAGACTATGACCCTGATGTCTGGCTTTTTCTGAACAGTGTCCAGAAGCGTACGGCAGTGCTTCTTCAGGGCCACGCTGCATCAGACGGAGAACAATGGTGCCAGAGCCACCTGGTGACGTCCAGGACACTGGCACCTGGAAAACAGGAGACTGTGGCATTACTCTTTAGGGTAGATACTTTTCAGTGTTTTACAGAAGAATCTCCAACAGTGAGAACACCGCCCTGAGGAGCTGTCCTCGGTGACAGAGCAGGTGAACAGCTGAAGTTCTCGAACCAGTTAGCAGAGGCCAAAACTGGCTTTGGTGGAAGAGTCCTCTGCTTTTCCCAGCCACGCTGACACTTCCAGGTCCTCTCAGGTGCGGGAGAAGAGACGACGACGACGCAGACAGAAACGCAAAGGTCAGTGAGAGAGTACTGTACAGTAACAGGGAGCAGAGAGCACAAGCATCACAACAAGCATGGAGTTCTGGGCATTAGAAATATGACAGCGTTATGGGTGAAGGATGAATAAGTGAGGAAGAATTGAGAACAGACTGATGAATAAAGACTCAAAGCTGATAATTACCACTCAAAGCTTCTAGCAAGACACCAGCTTTAACATGCCTCTGACCGTTTCCACTGGTTAAACTATGGGGTTTTAGCGCCCCCACAAGGACGAAAAGAGGAACAGCAACAGCATCTGAGCAGCAGTTCAATAAACACCAGGACGTTGACTAAGAACACAAATTTAGCACAAATCCACAGAATTACATCATCCATACTAACCTTAAACAGCTCAGAAGCGTGAAACGTGAAGAAATAACAAACCATGAAGATTCAGTAATGCATAGGTAAATACTTAAGCTACATTGCTAAGGAGATAGCTAGCATAGCAACAGAACTAAGCCATTCCCAAACTAAATGAACAGCAGCTTACTTTGTGTCTCAGACTCTAAATTAAAGGCACCCACAGTCACACAGCTTGAGCAGTTTCTAAAGTTCAGTCTTCCAGAGGAGCTACAGAGCTCGGTCACACCGGCTCGTTCACCCTGCACACTGCTGCAAGACCACGCTGCTGATTGAATACGTGGGACTGATAATAGGCCAGCATCTTGTGAGCGGAGTGTACGTGGAGGGTTGTAAGGTGTAAGAAGTTCCTCCAGATAATGTGGGGTCAGACCATTGAGAGATTAATATTTTAGAAGTATTTTATGATCTGTACTGAATTTAACAGCTAATTAGTGTAAGGATAAAAGAACTGGACTAATATGATCAGATTTCCTAGCTCTAGTTCGTACCCTGGCAGCAGCATTCTGAACAAGCTGGAGCTTATGAAGAGATTTACCTGGGTGGTATACATGGAGGAAAAAGAACACTTGCTACCCACAGTACAGTCTGGTGTCTGTGTGGCCAGTGCAGAATTAAATGTCCTGAATATTTAGATTCTCAGGGTTGTTTAAACCAGAGAATTTTTCAGGGATCCAAATTTATTAAAATGCGAAGTTGCCAAGTCAACTGTGAGACTGAAATGAAGAATACGGCGTCCCGTCTCTTCTAAATGTATAAGGCAAGCGGTCTAATTCATTTACTTACAGTCACCTCGGGTACAGAGTCTCAGAGTCAGTAGAGCGCCTGAATTGACTCAGAATCACTCATTGGGATGACGGCGGCCGCCTCTGTCGGTTTCTGATCCTGTCTCTGAAAACTCTGGACCCAGAGGAATATTGGGATCTCGGTGGAACCTCCAAAACTGCGGTAGTGGGATTGATCTGCGCTTAAATAATCAACTCGGTTGGAGGTTTGGAGTCACAGGTGTACTATACAGATAACGAGGTCAAACAGGTGCCATTAATACAGGTAACAAGTGGAGGACAGAAGAGCTTCAGGTCAGTGAGAGCCAGAAACCTTGACTAGTCCAGAAAAACTTACCATAATTTACAAATAAATTCTTCATAAATCCTACAATGTGATTTCCTGGATTTTTTTTATTTTTTGTTTTGTCTCTCATAGTTGAAATGAACCTATGATAAATTACAGACCTCTCATATCTTTCTAAGTAAGAGAACTTGCACAATCAGTGGCTGACTAAATACTTTTTTGCCCCACTGTATATTTAACAGCCCAAACTCAATGCAGAACTGCTTGTACTCGGAAAGATGGAAGAATTTATATAAATTCTAATAAGATTTATAAAGCAGATTTTCCAACGTTACAATTACAAACCATGACCGTCTCAGCACTGCAGAATTTGTCTGAAATACTATGAGTGACACTGATATTACTTTTTAATACAAGCAGAAAAGTGATAGAATAAATGGGTAGAATCAAGTAAATCATGTAAATCACTCACCTGCCAACTATGCAGTTCACTAACCTGACAGTGTGACTGGGAAGGGCCAGTCAGTCCTGGCCTGGCACCTTCTTGATGCTCCTGGAGAGAACGATGGACCCCAGGCGGCACAGGTGAAGTATCATCTCTGAGGTAGAGGACCAGACGCAGCCAAAAGCTCTCCCAGCTGTCCACAAAGACAGAGCAGACGGACCTGTCCCACAGCCAGCAGTGGAACGAGAAGAGCTGAGGAAACGGCTCCCTTACTGGTCTATAAGTGGTCAGGGGGCTGAAGATGATGATCCTGATGTCTGGCTTTTCCCGAAAAGTGTCCAGAAGCGTACGGCAGTGCTTCTTCAGGACCACGCTGCATCAGGAGGAGAACAGTGTAGAACGATGGTGCCAAAGCCACCTGGCAACATCCAGGAAGCGAGCACCTGGTAAAAAGGAGAACGTGGTGTTACTCTTTAGGGTCAATACTTTGAGGGTTTTACAGAAGAATCTTCAACAGTGAGAACACCGCCCTAAGGAGTCTTCCTCTGTGCCGGAGCAGGTGAAGAGCTGAGGTCCTTGAACCAGTTAGCAGAGGTGAGAACTTGCTGTGGTGGAAGAGCCCTCTGCTTTTTCCAGCCACACAGACAGTTCCAGGCTCTCTCAGATGCGGGAGCGGAGATGACGACCCTCTGTGTCTGTGGCGCCGGTAGTGTTGGAATTAAGATGGTCACGTTAGAGGAGTCACGGGCAGCCTCCAGCCTCGTCAGCGAAGTTTGACTGCCTCTAAAACAGCAGCTGGATCGACCGTACAAGCTTGACGACCTCCTGGAGAGCTCGTACCTGAGCAGGCGGACAGAAACAGACAGAAACGCAATAACAGGGAGCAGAGAGCACAAGGATTACAATAACTGGCTCAGATAAAGACAAAGCCACAAAAGTGGTACCAAGTTCCCCATTAAAGAGTACAATAGACTTTATTACCTGAATGTGGTCAATGATCACAGTGGTGATGGTTGCAGTGTGTTACAATATTCAAACAGCATGAAATCCTTGTTCACTGTAATTATGATGTTTCACGCATCATTATGCAGTAGAGAGCATGAAAATCAAGGGTAAGATTGATAAACTGAACTGTGAAGTCTGCAGACAAGACAAATCTGCTCAGAGTAGAAACAGAACCTGATGCTCGAGCAAAAGCAGTACTTGAACTAGTACATACTGACCTAGCTGCTCCTATAGATCCAGTGGGGGTGGGGAGGGAAACTCCAGACAAGCAGCTCCAGACAGGGAGCTCAGGACATGAGGAGAGAGAGAGAAAAAGATGACGATTAGAAGAAGCTTTACGTTTAGTGAGAGACCTGTAGCAGAAATAGTTACAAACACAACCACAATAATAGTGATAAAAAGCCTGTAATCAGAGCAGGACAGAACAGTGGTGAAATGTAATCAGAGCAGGACAGAACACAGAACTGGAGAGTTCTCTGAAAGCTGGTGTTAAAGAGAGAAGTTTTTCATCTAGATTTAAAGACTGAGAGTGTGTCTGATTCCCGGATATTAACAGGGAGCTTGTTCCAAAGTTGGGGGCTTTGTAAAAGAACGCTCTTCCTCCTGCACTGTTTTTTCTAATACGTGGGACTGATAATAGGCCAGCATCTTGCGAGCGAAGTGTACGTGGAGGGCTGTAAGGTGTAAGAAGTTCCTCCAGATAATGTGGGGTTTAGAAGTATTTTATGATCTGTACTGAATTTAACAGGTAACCAGTGTAAGGATGAAAGAATTGGACTAATATGATCAGATTTCCTAGCTCAAGTTCGTACCCTGGCAGCAGCATTCTGAACAAGCTGGAGCTTATGAAGAGATTTACCTGAACTTCCTGCAGAAATGTTCTGTGAGCGGTAAGCCTGAAACATCCACTGTTAGAATTTTGTCCCTACTGACGGATAGGGGTACTGAAATTTAAGTGTTTCTTTGCTGCTTTGGACATCTTCGTCCTTTGAGTCCGGATCACGTCAAAAAGTCAATGGTCTAAAACAAATATGAAACTTGAAATATCAAAAGGGATCCGGGTTAAAGTAACCTCAAGGTCTAAGAATATGGCGACCCGTAATTCCTAAGACAAGCGGTCTAATTAATTTACTTAAGGTCACCTCGGGTACAGAGTCTCGGAGTCAGTAGAGCGCCTGAATTGACTCAGAATCACTCATTGGGATGACGGCGGCCGCCTCTGTCGGTTTCTGATCCTGTCTCTGAAAACTCTGGACCCAGAGGAATATTGGGATCTCGGTGGAACCTCCAAAACTGTGATAGTGGGATTTGCTTCTCTGCGCATTGTTTCAAAGTAACAAAACGTACAAGACAAGAACACCAGATTCACCATTTGACATTTTTTGACTGATGGAATTTGGCTTCCCTCTGTAACCCAGCTGTGCTGTGAACACACGTGCCTGGAGCGGTGGGCAAAAGTACGTAAAGGTCTTGCTCAAGACCTGTACTGCTACAGGGTCTGTAATGAACCACAGAGCTTTAGAGAGATTCAGCTAAATCAACATTCTGGGTTGAGGCTACGAAAGAGGAGAGGACTTCCCTCATTGAATATGACACATTTACTCTGACCCCTCTCCCAGAAGCTGAGCATGCAGTGAGGGGAAGGAGGGTCTAAGATTAAAAACTGTAGATGGAGCAGAAACGTTCTCTAGATGAAAATGGCTTTACACTGAAATCAGGAGGATAACACTGATAATCTGGGTCCATGATCATTTACCAGTTTTCCTACTCTTAGGATGGAGGCAGCAGCAGCACAATCCCTGAATATCATTAAGAGCAGTAGTATTGAATGATGGTGTAGCAAAATAATTGATATCAATTCTAATAAGATTTTTAAAGCAGATTTTCTGAAATTCCAGTTATAAACCATGTGGAGGACAGACAGTCTCCATACTGCAGGGTTAGTCTGAGACACTATGAGGGACACTGATTTATTACTGTTTAAAACAAGCAGAGAAATGACAGAATAAATGATGATTAAATCCAGTAAATCATGTAAATCACTCACCTGCCCACTGTCCAGCTCACTAACCTGAACGCCGGTCGGAGGGCCGGTCGCTCGACGCTCTGTGAAGAATCACAGCTCGAGCTTCTAAAGCAGAACCGCGTCCAAACACGCGCGCAAACATACCGGAGATCACGTGAACGCCGGAAGTGACGCTTCGTTACGCAATCACGTTTCAAGGCGCGTCGGTTCCCCGGTCCCGCTGCAGACCCGAGCAACGAGCTAGCAGTGTGAAGCTAGCAACACTTGGACAGAGTAGCGAACGAAATCCTGTCAAAATAAAAGTCCCTCCTAAACCTGAATACAAATATTTCTGACTCTCTAAACTGAAAATGATAAACTAGTTTAAGAAAACAGTGTTTACAACTATTTAAAAGATTATTAAAAGTAACTCTAATTAATAACTGTAAATAATAACAGATATAAAGGAAAATTGCTTCTATACTGAGTGTTGCTGGGAATAGTTTTTCTTTCTCTGGCATTTTATTAATATAATCTTAATCAGGAAACATAAATCTTTAATAAAAGTGGCATTATGAAGGAAAATATACAGCTTTAGACACTGGCACCATGTTTATCCCGCAATGACAAAGTGAAAACAGAGTTTTCTAATAAATTTCTGCAAAACTAAAATGTTGCAGTGACATAAGTATTCAGACCCTTTACTTAGTACTTAGGTGAAGCACCTTTGGCAGTGATTACAGCCTCCAGTCTTCTTGGGTATGATGCCGCAAGGTTTGCTCACCTGGATTTGGGGATTTTCGGCCTTTCTTCTCTGCAGATCCTCTCCGTAAGGTTGGATGAGGGCGTCGGTGGACAGCTATTCTCAGGGCTCTTCAAAGATTTTAATAAGGTGTAAAGCAGGGCTCTAGTTGTCCACTCTGGAGCATTCACAGGGTCGTCTCTAAGCCACTCCTGTGTTGTGTTGAGTCACTGTCTCGTTGGAAGGTGATCCTTTGCCCCGTCTGAGGTCCTGAGTGCTCTGGACCAGGTTTCCTTTAAGAATATATCTGTACTCCATTCAGCTTTCCCTCAACCCTGACCCAGTCTCCCTGTCCCAGACCCTGAAAAATACCCCCACAGCCTGAAGCTTCACTGAAAGAATGGTGTTGGGCAGGTGAGGAGCAGGACCTGGTTTCCACCAGACATGACTCTTAGAACTGAGGCCAAAAAGTTCAATCCTGGTTGCATCAGACCAGAGAACCTTGTTTCTTATAGTCTGAGGGTCCTTTAGGGGCTCTCCTGTATCTGACCACTCTGCCATAAAGCCCAGATTGGTGGAGAGCTGCAGTGATGGTTGCGCTTCTGGACGTTTCTGTAAACTGGATCTTTTTGAACCAGAGTGACCGTTTGGGTTCTTGGTCACCTCTCTTACCAAGGCCCTTCTCCCCTGATTACTTAGTTTGGTGGGAGGTCAGCGCTAGGAAAAGTGCTGCTTATTCCAGACTCCTTCATTTAAGAGTTGTGTGATAATTATTCAAGCTTATTTAACTTGAAATATCTAATCTACTGAGAATGAGGCCACAGTGTGGGAGTTCACTTCATTTGACAGTAATGGACCCAAAAGAGGAAAAGACAGACACAGATCAGATTTCATTTGAAGGATTAACTAAAAATATTTTATGTACACAAATAAAATATTCATCAAATAACTCCTCACATTCTTTCAATCTTTTTTAAACAAGGACAGAAGTGTTCATGTTGAGCCTCCTCTCGTTGAGCTCTGGCAGCTTCCTCTCTCAGAAACTCCAGCACCTCTGCAGAGTCAGTACGCCTTCTCCTTTTAGCTGCTGGACTTCCTGAGGGGGGACAGGAGGCACTCCTGCTGGTGGAGGGGACTGACTGACTCACAGGGTCGGACTTGGCACAGGAGGGCGCGTCATCTTCCCCTTTGTAGGCCCCCTCTGTGTCTGAGCCTTTACTGGTTGAGGCCACTGAAGGTTTGCCTCCCAGGATGACATGCACTGCCCCAAACCAGCGCCATGTGGCTGCTGTGGCCTCACCCTGCTCAGTGTCCATCCCTGTAGGGGGACGTCTTAGCTCCTAAAAGACATACATGTGATGGTACAGTGTTGTCCCTATTAGCTGCCTTATGAGGGGTTCAGTGTCCTCATCTGTCCCCAAGTAAAAATATATATAATGAGAACAGCTTGTTAGAAATAGGGTGATTAATAAAGCTGAACTGAACAGACAGTGCTTGCGGTTGTTCACTGAATAAAGATCATTTCAGCTCAGTTCCAGTAAATAAGCCAGGTGTAGAGAAGCAGGGGAGCGGGTTCGTCTCTCTAAACTCTACATTTCTAGGACTGCTTTACTGCTCATTGGATCAGATCAGTAATATTAGTGAATCTGAGCGTTTAGGACTTGTGTGCTGCTTCCTCTATTTGCCGTGGTCTCTGGGAGCACTCAGTGATCTCACTCCTAAATCTTTAACACTCTTCCTGGGTGGGATCCTCTCATGTCTTCTTTCGTCTCCTCCGGTTTTTGGACAGGCGGCATGATGGAGCCACAAACCCAGTTTCCGGGTCCCGGAGGAGAGGAGGAGGATCAGTAGGAAAAAGCAGTAAATTTGGGGGTTTCTGGAAGCAGCCCGAGGCTTTTTAACACAGTTAAGGTCAAAGTGCTTCTCAGCTCCTCAGCTCTACTGCGCCACCTGCTGTTGTAATAAAACACTACACCTCCATCGCCTGATTCACTTGTGTTCATCAGCTTCGTCCAGACTGAGACGGGAGCTCCATACAGTGATGTCTGCCTGTGTTTCTTCTCTTCACTGAATGTCATTTTATCTCCATTTAACTGCATGTATTTGATCTGAGTGTGTAACTGCTTTGTTCTCCTCGTAAATAAAAATAGTCACGTTTGATAATATTTGATGATGTGAAAAATCCCCCTGTTTAATCTGCATGTAGACTGAACATCTGCTGAACACAGAAATAAACAGAAACACTTCAGTGTTTTATTAGAGCTCATTTCACATCGTCTCCAGTTAAAACCCTCCAATACGGAGGAGCTTTATCAAGCACTTTTATTCTCTTTAGTCGGTTTGGAAACAACACCTGACCTTCAGAGAGAAACTGCTGCATGTTTTGTTGTGTTTTTAAATGAAAGTCCAGCAGATTCACACAGTTTCTACATTTCTATTTCATTTCAGTTCATATTTCAGTTCATATTCAGCTCGTTGCTCCCGGGAAAGTGACGCGCCTTGAACGTCATTACGTTCAGTGACGTGCGAAGCGTCACTTCGGGCGATCACGTGATCTCCGGTATTTTGAGCGAGACTCTGAACCGCTGTTTGGATTCGGTTCTTCTTTAGAAGCTCGACTCGTAACAACCTGATTAAATCAACATTAGCGTTTCGTGTTTCCCGCATTAAGTTTGGGCTGTTAAATGTAGGATCTCTAGAAGCTAAAGCAGTCCCTGTCACTGAGATTATTACTGAAAACCTCCTCAGTTCACTGTGTCTTTGTGAAACGGGGGTTAAACCTAATGAATCATCGCTTTGAACGAATCGACTCCCCCAGGCTTGAACTCCTGCAGTTCTCCTCGCAGGTCTGGTCACAGCAGTGGAGTAGCCTCGGTCTCTGATCCAGTTCTGGACATAAACCCAAAACTCAGGTTCTGAAGTGAAATCGTTTCTAGTGCTGAGTCTGAAAGAGGCAGACTCTTCCCCGGCTTCTAAAAAGCAGCTCTCTCTTCTGTTTATTACAGTCTGTCGTCCTCCTGGACTTTATACACATTCACTGAGTGAATTTGCTGACTTCTTATCAGAGGGAGCTTTCTCCACTGATAAGACTTTAAATGTTGGAGATTTCAATATTCACTTGGAGACTCAGGACCCCTCAGAACTGGTTTAATCAATCTTAGATGTCCAACTCCGAGATGCAACCATACACACCTAGTTCTGACCCTGGGTATTGAGACAGTCAGCATAGTCAGCATCTCTCAGCCTGACTCCATCTCTGACCACTACCTAACCATGTAGTCTTAAACCAGGAGATCCCCCTGCAGCCTCGCTTTATGAGCAAGCGTACCATAGCAACCTCTACAGCTACTGTCTTTATTAATAACCCTCCAGATTTAACCATCTCCTGCCCATCTCCTCCTCTAGATCCTGAGCATGAAACAGATGATCTGCTGTCTGTGCTCCGCTCTAATCTTGACCATGTTGCATTAATTAGGAAAAGGTCAGTGTCTTGGTATGATGACCGTCTGCGTCCTCTAAAACAGAGAACTCGTATTTACTCTTTATTTGCTGCAGCTGGGCAACATAATCTGTAAACATGGCATTGACTTGACTTTCATTGACACCCAGCTCTACTTATCCACCTTAATAAAATATCAGACTGTCTGAAAGACAGAGAGAGGTCTTACTTATTGATCCAAACATGCAAATATTGCTGTAGATTTAGACGGATTCTCAGTCTTACCCAGTAGCACTGTAAAAAGCCTAGGAGCTGTTTCTGACTCTGTCCTCTCGTTTGATGCACACATCTGTTACATGGTTAAAACTGCCTTCTTCCACCTACGTAATATTGCTAAACTGGGTAATGTACTCTCCTTACATCACGCAGAGAAGCTGGTGCAGCATTCATAACTTCTAGATTGGATGACTGTAAAGCTCTTCTGGTTGGAAGTTCATGTAAACCATTAAAAAAAAAGCTCCAACTAGTTCAGAACGCAGCTGCTCGAGAGCTCACTAGCACACTAATCTACTTCCTTTACAGGCCGGACATCAGTCTGATCTGACCTCTCCTGTAACCTTTTCCTGTGCTCCTCCTAACCCTCTGTGTTTTCCCTCCTTTCTGTTTTCTGTCTCTTTCACATGTACTGAGAAGCCCGGGGCCAACTGCTCCATCCTGGTACCGCCTGACCTGACCTGGCTCTCCACTGCGCTCCTGCCCGCTGTCCTGCTCTGGAGCCTCACATTGACTCATCCTCACCTCCCTGCATGACTCTGCTTCTGACTGTTTACCTGCATGGACTTTATCTCTCTCACTCACATTCTCATCTTGTTTGTCTTGATGCAAAATTGACCTTTTTGTTTAGTTATTGTTTTGATTCCTGTTTTGATTTTTATTATGATCCAGTGTCGACTGGAGGAGGATGGGTTCCCCCTTTCAGTCTTGGTTCCTCATCAGAGAGCATCAGCCATGATATCTGTGTGTGTTTTCTGTTCTGTACCACAGTGGGAAAGACGTGAGCAGGATTGTGCTTTCCAGGTTAAACTGATGAACTTCTCCAAAAGCAGACATTCAGAGCTGTGGGAACGTCAGTGTAAATGGACTTGGTCTAAAATGAAGATCCCGATCCTGCTTCTGGACTCACAGCACTGCACATTTTAACCTGACCAGCAAACTGATGGACAGGGACTGCTGGCATGTTTCAGGGCTTGTGAATGATAATTGTCGGCTCTTCACACCCAGTTTCTGAAAGTTTCACTTGTATCTTTTTCCTCCTGAACCTTTTATTTAAGAAAGGACCGACCGTGTTACTTCTACAATTAAGAGTCACAGAACTGCACCAAAGGTAGCAGGGTAGGAGGCTGTGGATCATTGAGGCTGGTAAGAGATGCTCATTTAGGTTCATTAGAAAACTCCTTCTACATTAAACAGCATTAATTACTGCTTTAGTTTATCACCTCAACATATAACTTAAAGCCCACTGACAGCCGTAGATTAGCTACAACTGCTTTCTGAAACCTGGGCTGATTTATTTACAACATTAAAAGTGAACTTCTGACCCCGTTCATCACACCGTTTATAATATAGTGAAGTTGAGGTCTAGAGCTTTGGGGAGAGAAATAAAGGAACCAGCACAACAGATCTGATCCTCAAGTGAAATCTTTTATTATTTTCAACACAAACAAACAACGGTCAACATCATAAAACTTCAGCGTGAGAGAAGACCAAAATAAACAGAACCGCACATCCCATCTTACTAAATAACCTAGAAAAAGAAAAACACTAAACACAGCGGTCTTACCTCCTCCCTCATATAACACAGCAGAAAAGACAAATAATAATAATAAACAAATAAATGACCCTCACCCCGACACTGATGTGACCAGAGCTAGACTACTGACCATCACCATATTTATAGGAAAATAACACAATTACCAGCTAATAACACAATTACCAGCTGGATCAACGTCACCGGCAGAGAGAGAGAGAGAGAGAGAGAGAGAGAGAGAGAGAGAGAGAGAGAGAGAGAGAGAGAGAGAGAGAGAGAGAGAGAGAGAGAGAGAGAGAGAGAGAGGGAGAGAGAGAGGAGAGAGAGAGAGGAGAAACAAGACACAAACTGGTCACCAGATGGCAGCACTAACTGTTTCAGCCATACAAAACTTGATGAAACAGATCTTGAAGGAATCTTGAACTTGGGGGTTCATCACCACAATGAGTCTAAACGAGCTCAAACGCTGTGTGATGTGAATCAGTGCAGGACAGCTAATCATTTCTGAAAGATTGAGAATCTTGGTAATGAGCATGGGCGAGCTCTCTAGCTAGAACCTCCCTCCCTGTTGTTTTTTGATGTTGTGTTATTTTGTGTTGTGGTGTGTTTTGGTGTTGTGTTGTGTTGTGGTGTGTTTTGGTGTTGTGTTGTTGTGTTTTGGTGTTGTGTTGTTGTGTTTTGGTGT
Source organism: Salminus brasiliensis (assembly GCF_030463535.1). Classification (NCBI taxonomy): domain Eukaryota; kingdom Metazoa; phylum Chordata; class Actinopteri; order Characiformes; family Bryconidae; genus Salminus; species Salminus brasiliensis. The sequence continues at coordinate 16,973,484 of NC_132893.1, read as the reverse complement.
GTTGTGTGTCCTCACAGTGCTGCCGGGCTTCTCCAGGTGAGAAAGAGCTCTGTGTAGAAGACAGATGACAGCATCATCCACCTTGACACCAGACTGGTAGGCACTGAAGAGAGTCCATGGATGGGCTCACCAGAGGGCGGATGTGGTTAAAAGACCAGCCTCTCCAGTGATTTCATCAGATGAGAAGCCAGTACCACCGGCCTGAAGCTGTTGGGTCCTTTGGGTGCTGTGTTTTATGCACAGGTACCACACAAGATGAGGGAAGAACGGCCTTTGTAGCGTCTCCTCAGGGCGCAACAAATAGCTGAGGACCTCGCAGCATTTAGTAGATGTGAAAACTGGCTGTGGTGGTGGAGGAGCCCTCTGCTTTTCCAGGTCCTCTCCGGTGCGGGAGTGGAGATGATAACCCTCTGTGTCCGCTACGTTGGTAGGGCTGGATTTAAGATGGCCAGCGTTAGAGGAGTCTCCAGACTCGTCTTCCGTTGGTGGAGTCTGGACTGCCTCTACAACAATAGCAGTAAAGCTTGATGACCTCCTTGCAGAGCGCCTGGAGATCTCACTCCTCCGCGGTCACCAAGTACCTCCAGAGTAAACACAGAGCAACGCAAACGACGATCAGTGAGACAGTACTGTACAATAACACAGGGAGCAGAGAGCACAAGCATCACAACAACAGTCTCAGATGAAGACAGAGCTGATACAGGAGAGAATAAGACACACTCCTGAACTGATTCTTTTTTTAGACAAAAACGATCCTTCCTTTAGTGAGTACTTGTGAGTATCAGACAATATTAATATCTGATCATCAGACTGCTGCAAAACAATTCCATCATTTGATGATGAAGATATGTCAAGTCTGAAATATCCACATCGTACACATCCTCATTTTTCTTACACTGCTGTTGTGATGTTGTGGAAACCATCTGAAGCACTACTGCATTTCCTGACATAGCTGTTTCTAGCCACCTGATCTGAGAATGAATTCACAGCAGGGCTTTTCTCAGAGGGCTATTCACCAGTGAAGATTCACATGCAACCATGGTTTCATTTTCCAAAAGGGAATTGATCATTGTGGATAACCCTTCTTCTGCTTCCTGGGACATGGGACATTGAGCATGATGAGGCCTATCAGCTGTTTTTGCTTGCAGCACTTTAACCAGAGATGCCCCCTTTATTGACCCAATATCATTCATTCTGAGACCAGAAATGTTTTGGAATATCAACAAAAACTGGTAAGTCATTAGTTTCAGTCTCATTATTCTCACTTGGCTACAAACTAAATTTGGATCCCTGAAAAATTCTCTGCTTTAAACAACACTGAGAATCAAAATATTCCAAGACAATATCTTAGTTGTCTTCACTGGGATCCAGATTTGTTTTCAATTGGAAAATTCTGTGAGACTGAAATTATTTTAAGGCTTTGGACATCTTCGTCCTTTCAGTCCGGATCACTGCAAAAGGTCAGTGGTAGAAAAACACATTTGAAAATTAAAATATCAAAAGGGATCCGGGTTAAAGTAACCTGAAGGTCTAAGAATACGGCGTCTCGTCTCCTCCCGTTTATTCTAAATTCGTAAGGCAAGCGGTCTAATTAATTTACTTAGTCACCTCGGGTACAGAGTGTCGGAGTCAGTAGAGCGCCTGAATTGACTCAGAATCACTCATTGGGATGACGGCGGCCGCCTCTGTCCGTTTCTGATCCTGTCTCTGAAAACTCTGGACCCAGAGGAATATTGGGATCTTGCTGGAACTTAAATAGACAATATGGACTCTGAGAATTAATTGGCTGGTTAGCACCCAGTCTGAAATCTATTTCACCATTTAAAATTCTGCAGTCATTTACATTTACTCTCTTACCCTTTGTGTTTCTTTGGACACTTGTATGAGCTTTTATAACTTCATATTCAGAAATTACCTGTATTTTTACAGTTAGAGATTTAAGTTCATCATAAATACAGAAACACTCAGCTTCCAGGAGACTCTGTGTGAACTGATTTTATGACCCCCACCAATGTAATAAACAGACCTACACCCTTGATTTAGTTTCACAGAGAGAGCATCTTAAAGAAGTTACAGGTCTGTGAGAGCCAGAAATCTTGTTTGTGGGTGACCAAATACTTATTTTCCACCATAATTTACAAATACATTCTTTAAAAATCCTACAATGTGATTTCCTGTTTTTTTTTTAATGAAAATTACAGACCTCTCTCATCTTTCTAAGTAAGAGAACTTGCAATCAGTGGCTGACTGAATACTTTTTTGCCACACTGTATATTTAACAGCCCAAACACAATGCAGAACTGCTTGTACTGAGGATCTGGGTTAAGGATAATTTACCAGTTTTCCTACACTTAGGATGGCAGCAGCAGCACAATCCCTGAATATCGTGAAGAGCAGTAGTATTAAATGATGGTGTAGTAAAATAATTTATATCAATTCTAATAAGATTTTTAAAGCAAATTTTCTGAAGCTCTAATTATAAACCATGTGAAGGACAGAATCTCCATACTGCAGGGTTAGTCTGAGACACTATGAGGGACACTGATTTATTACTTTCCCCACTATCCAGCTGCCTAATCTAGGGTCCTGTCTTTTTCCGAGTGGTGTCCAGAAGTGTGTGGCAGTGCTCCTTAAGGGCCTCACTGCATCGGGTAGAGAAAAGTGGAGAAAGTTGGCAATGTCCAGGACTCCTGGAGGAAGAAAAACAAAAAAAAAACAAAACATTTTAAGGAAAAAGGTGAAGTTGAAGAACTGATAACCTCACGCCAGTACATTTAGATGAAAAGCAGCTGTGGTGGTGGAGGAGCCCTCTGCTTTTCCAGGCCACGACGACGGCCCCAGGCCCTCTCTGGTGCAGGAGTGGAGACGACAACCCTCTGTGTCCGCCATGCCGGTAGTGCTGGATTTAAGATGACCATCGTTGGAGGAGTCACGAACAGACTCCAGCCTCGTCTTCCGTTGGAGTTTGGACTGCCTCTACAGCAGCAGCAGTCAAGCTTGATGATCTCCTTGCAGAGCATCTGGAGATCTAGCTCCTCCGCGGTCACCAAGTTACTCCAGAGTAAACACAGACAAACGCAAACAACGGTCAGCGAGACAGAGTACCGTACAGTAACACAGGGAGCAGAGAGCACAAGCATCACAACAACTGTCTCAGATAAAGACGACAGCTGATATTAAAAGACTATAAAGTAGGCCCTCAACTGTTCGTGTCAAATCAGTTTTAAAAGCAGATAGAATAGGATAGAATTACTGCGTTTATATGTAAATTATTTTAGGCATTCAACATGGTCACAGGTAGACACAGGACATTGAGCATGGTAAGGCCCATCAGCAGTTTTGCTTGCTGGGGGGGGATAAATATATCTCTATCTATAGCGGATACCTTTATACTTAATAAAGCGCTACTAATCAAAACTGTAACTATGTATTAATGTCACGTGTATAGTCTAAACTCTTTGGGTATTATAAACCCCCTTGTCTTAGAACCCTCAAAATGTCTAATTTGAATAGCCCTGAAAAACATTTATTTCCAAAACCTTGCTTCAGAATCTTTCAATTTTCTAAAAAATAAGTGGAGATCCCTTTACAAAATTCCCTAGGTTGAACAGTAATGAATAATTAAATGTCCTAAAAACTTCATTTGTAATAAATTTGGATCCCTGAAAATAAAACTATTTCAAGACAATATCTTAGAATCTTTCTAGAATCTTAGAATTTAAAACAAATCTGGATCCTGAGAAATTCCCAGTTCAGACCACTGTGAGACTGAAATGATCTTAAGGCAATGCTTTGGACATCTTCATCCTTTGAGTCCGGATAGCTGCAAAAAGTCAGTGGCCTAAAACGAATGTTAAAATTAAAATATCAAAAGGGATTCGGGTTAAAGTAACCTGAAGGTCTAAGAATACAGCGTCCGTCTCCTCCTGTTTATTCTAAATTCGTAAGGCCTAATTAATTTACTTACAGTCACCTCGGGTACAGAGTCTCGGAGTCAGTAGAGCGCCTGAATGGACTCAGAATCACTCATTGGGATGACGGCGGCCGCCTCTGTCGGTTTTTGATCCTGTCTCTGAAAACTCTGGACCCAGAGGAATATTGGGATCTCTGTGGAACCTCCAAAACTGTGGTAGTGGGATTTACTTCTCCGTGCTTAAAGAATCAACTCGATCAGTCAGTCTTAGGAATGTAGAGAAACACTTTAATCCTGCAGTAAACGTAACGCCGGAGGAAGACTTCAGGACTGCGTCTGAAAAACCTTGCTGTACAGTCAGTTACACTGAAATCTTGTTCAAAAGGGGCTGGCTAAGACTGCTTAGATTACTTAAAGGGAAAGAGGAAAAACCCTCCTACTTAAAATTGGGTGCAGTGGTAAATTTAATACTACTTGGCAACCTGTCTTGACTTAAATAGACAATATGGACTGAGGATTAATTGGCTGGTTAGCTCCCAGTCTGAAATCTATTTCACTATTTAAAATTCAGAAAGCAGATTTTCCGATGTTATAATTACAAACCATGACAGTCTCAATATTGCAGGATTCATCTGAAATACTATGAGCGACACTGATCTATTACTTTTTAATACAAGCAGAAAAGTGACAGAATAAATGTGTGGAATCAAGTAAATCACTCACCTGCCAACTATGCAGTTCTCCAACCTGACAGTGTGACTGGGAAGGGTCAGTCAGTCCTGGCCCGGCACCTTCTTGATGTTTCTGGAGAGAACAACGGACCCCATGCGGCTCAGGTGAAGCGTATCTCTGTGTTGGAGGACCGGACACAGTTAAAAGCTCTGCCAGTTCTCTACGAACTCAGCGCAGACGGACCTGTCCCGCAGCCAGTAGTGGAGCGAAAGGAGCTGAGGAAATGGCTCTCTCTCACTCGTCTGTAAGTGGGCAGGGAGCCAAAGACTATGACCCTGATGTCTGGCTTTTTCTGAACAGTGTCCAGAAGCGTACGGCAGTGCTTCTTCAGGGCCACGCTGCATCAGACGGAGAACAATGGTGCCAGAGCCACCTGGTGACGTCCAGGACACTGGCACCTGGAAAACAGGAGACTGTGGCATTACTCTTTAGGGTAGATACTTTTCAGTGTTTTACAGAAGAATCTCCAACAGTGAGAACACCGCCCTGAGGAGCTGTCCTCGGTGACAGAGCAGGTGAACAGCTGAAGTTCTCGAACCAGTTAGCAGAGGCCAAAACTGGCTTTGGTGGAAGAGTCCTCTGCTTTTCCCAGCCACGCTGACACTTCCAGGTCCTCTCAGGTGCGGGAGAAGAGACGACGACGACGCAGACAGAAACGCAAAGGTCAGTGAGAGAGTACTGTACAGTAACAGGGAGCAGAGAGCACAAGCATCACAACAAGCATGGAGTTCTGGGCATTAGAAATATGACAGCGTTATGGGTGAAGGATGAATAAGTGAGGAAGAATTGAGAACAGACTGATGAATAAAGACTCAAAGCTGATAATTACCACTCAAAGCTTCTAGCAAGACACCAGCTTTAACATGCCTCTGACCGTTTCCACTGGTTAAACTATGGGGTTTTAGCGCCCCCACAAGGACGAAAAGAGGAACAGCAACAGCATCTGAGCAGCAGTTCAATAAACACCAGGACGTTGACTAAGAACACAAATTTAGCACAAATCCACAGAATTACATCATCCATACTAACCTTAAACAGCTCAGAAGCGTGAAACGTGAAGAAATAACAAACCATGAAGATTCAGTAATGCATAGGTAAATACTTAAGCTACATTGCTAAGGAGATAGCTAGCATAGCAACAGAACTAAGCCATTCCCAAACTAAATGAACAGCAGCTTACTTTGTGTCTCAGACTCTAAATTAAAGGCACCCACAGTCACACAGCTTGAGCAGTTTCTAAAGTTCAGTCTTCCAGAGGAGCTACAGAGCTCGGTCACACCGGCTCGTTCACCCTGCACACTGCTGCAAGACCACGCTGCTGATTGAATACGTGGGACTGATAATAGGCCAGCATCTTGTGAGCGGAGTGTACGTGGAGGGTTGTAAGGTGTAAGAAGTTCCTCCAGATAATGTGGGGTCAGACCATTGAGAGATTAATATTTTAGAAGTATTTTATGATCTGTACTGAATTTAACAGCTAATTAGTGTAAGGATAAAAGAACTGGACTAATATGATCAGATTTCCTAGCTCTAGTTCGTACCCTGGCAGCAGCATTCTGAACAAGCTGGAGCTTATGAAGAGATTTACCTGGGTGGTATACATGGAGGAAAAAGAACACTTGCTACCCACAGTACAGTCTGGTGTCTGTGTGGCCAGTGCAGAATTAAATGTCCTGAATATTTAGATTCTCAGGGTTGTTTAAACCAGAGAATTTTTCAGGGATCCAAATTTATTAAAATGCGAAGTTGCCAAGTCAACTGTGAGACTGAAATGAAGAATACGGCGTCCCGTCTCTTCTAAATGTATAAGGCAAGCGGTCTAATTCATTTACTTACAGTCACCTCGGGTACAGAGTCTCAGAGTCAGTAGAGCGCCTGAATTGACTCAGAATCACTCATTGGGATGACGGCGGCCGCCTCTGTCGGTTTCTGATCCTGTCTCTGAAAACTCTGGACCCAGAGGAATATTGGGATCTCGGTGGAACCTCCAAAACTGCGGTAGTGGGATTGATCTGCGCTTAAATAATCAACTCGGTTGGAGGTTTGGAGTCACAGGTGTACTATACAGATAACGAGGTCAAACAGGTGCCATTAATACAGGTAACAAGTGGAGGACAGAAGAGCTTCAGGTCAGTGAGAGCCAGAAACCTTGACTAGTCCAGAAAAACTTACCATAATTTACAAATAAATTCTTCATAAATCCTACAATGTGATTTCCTGGATTTTTTTTATTTTTTGTTTTGTCTCTCATAGTTGAAATGAACCTATGATAAATTACAGACCTCTCATATCTTTCTAAGTAAGAGAACTTGCACAATCAGTGGCTGACTAAATACTTTTTTGCCCCACTGTATATTTAACAGCCCAAACTCAATGCAGAACTGCTTGTACTCGGAAAGATGGAAGAATTTATATAAATTCTAATAAGATTTATAAAGCAGATTTTCCAACGTTACAATTACAAACCATGACCGTCTCAGCACTGCAGAATTTGTCTGAAATACTATGAGTGACACTGATATTACTTTTTAATACAAGCAGAAAAGTGATAGAATAAATGGGTAGAATCAAGTAAATCATGTAAATCACTCACCTGCCAACTATGCAGTTCACTAACCTGACAGTGTGACTGGGAAGGGCCAGTCAGTCCTGGCCTGGCACCTTCTTGATGCTCCTGGAGAGAACGATGGACCCCAGGCGGCACAGGTGAAGTATCATCTCTGAGGTAGAGGACCAGACGCAGCCAAAAGCTCTCCCAGCTGTCCACAAAGACAGAGCAGACGGACCTGTCCCACAGCCAGCAGTGGAACGAGAAGAGCTGAGGAAACGGCTCCCTTACTGGTCTATAAGTGGTCAGGGGGCTGAAGATGATGATCCTGATGTCTGGCTTTTCCCGAAAAGTGTCCAGAAGCGTACGGCAGTGCTTCTTCAGGACCACGCTGCATCAGGAGGAGAACAGTGTAGAACGATGGTGCCAAAGCCACCTGGCAACATCCAGGAAGCGAGCACCTGGTAAAAAGGAGAACGTGGTGTTACTCTTTAGGGTCAATACTTTGAGGGTTTTACAGAAGAATCTTCAACAGTGAGAACACCGCCCTAAGGAGTCTTCCTCTGTGCCGGAGCAGGTGAAGAGCTGAGGTCCTTGAACCAGTTAGCAGAGGTGAGAACTTGCTGTGGTGGAAGAGCCCTCTGCTTTTTCCAGCCACACAGACAGTTCCAGGCTCTCTCAGATGCGGGAGTGGAGATGACGACCCTCTGTGTCTGTGGCGCCGGTAGTGTTGGAATTAAGATGGTCACGTTAGAGGAGTCACGGGCAGCCTCCAGCCTCGTCAGCGAAGTTTGACTGCCTCTAAAACAGCAGCTGGATCGACCGTACAAGCTTGACGACCTCCTGGAGAGCTCGTACCTGAGCAGGCGGACAGAAACAGACAGAAACGCAATAACAGGGAGCAGAGAGCACAAGGATTACAATAACTGGCTCAGATAAAGACAAAGCCACAAAAGTGGTACCAAGTTCCCCATTAAAGAGTACAATAGACTTTATTACCTGAATGTGGTCAATGATCACAGTGGTGATGGTTGCAGTGTGTTACAATATTCAAACAGCATGAAATCCTTGTTCACTGTAATTATGATGTTTCACGCATCATTATGCAGTAGAGAGCATGAAAATCAAGGGTAAGATTGATAAACTGAACTGTGAAGTCTGCAGACAAGACAAATCTGCTCAGAGTAGAAACAGAACCTGATGCTCGAGCAAAAGCAGTACTTGAACTAGTACATACTGACCTAGCTGCTCCTATAGATCCAGTGGGGGTGGGGAGGGAAACTCCAGACAAGCAGCTCCAGACAGGGAGCTCAGGACATGAGGAGAGAGAGAGAAAAAGATGACGATTAGAAGAAGCTTTACGTTTAGTGAGAGACCTGTAGCAGAAATAGTTACAGACACAACCACAATAATAGTGATAAAAAGCCTGTAATCAGAGCAGGACAGAACAGTGGTGAAATGTAATCAGAGCAGGACAGAACACAGAACTGGAGAGTTCTCTGAAAGCTGGTGTTAAAGAGAGAAGTTTTTCATCTAGATTTAAAGACTGAGAGTGTGTCTGATTCCCGGATATTAACAGGGAGCTTGTTCCAAAGTTGGGGGCTTTGTAAAAGAACGCTCTTCCTCCTGCACTGTTTTTTCTAATACGTGGGACTGATAATAGGCCAGCATCTTGCGAGCGAAGTGTACGTGGAGGGCTGTAAGGTGTAAGAAGTTCCTCCAGATAATGTGGGGTTTAGAAGTATTTTATGATCTGTACTGAATTTAACAGGTAACCAGTGTAAGGATGAAAGAATTGGACTAATATGATCAGATTTCCTAGCTCAAGTTCGTACCCTGGCAGCAGCATTCTGAACAAGCTGGAGCTTATGAAGAGATTTACCTGAACTTCCTGCAGAAATGTTCTGTGAGCGGTAAGCCTGAAACATCCACTGTTAGAATTTTGTCCCTACTGACGGATAGGGGTACTGAAATTTAAGTGTTTCTTTGCTGCTTTGGACATCTTCGTCCTTTGAGTCCGGATCACGTCAAAAAGTCAATGGTCTAAAACAAATATGAAACTTGAAATATCAAAAGGGATCCGGGTTAAAGTAACCTCAAGGTCTAAGAATATGGCGACCCGTAATTCCTAAGACAAGCGGTCTAATTAATTTACTTAAGGTCACCTCGGGTACAGAGTCTCGGAGTCAGTAGAGCGCCTGAATGGACTCAGAATCACTCATTGGGATGACGGCGGCCGCCTCTGTCGGTTTCTGATCCTGTCTCTGAAAACTCTGGACCCAGAGGAATATTGGGATCTCGGTGGAACCTCCAAAACTGTGATAGTGGGATTTGCTTCTCTGCGCATTGTTTCAAAGTAACAAAACGTACAAGACAAGAACACCAGATTCACCATTTGACATTTTTTGACTGATGGAATTTGGCTTCCCTCTGTAACCCAGCTGTGCTGTGAACACACGTGCCTGGAGCGGTGGGCAAAAGTACGTAAAGGTCTTGCTCAAGACCTGTACTGCTACAGGGTCTGTAATGAACCACAGAGCTTTAGAGAGATTCAGCTAAATCAACATTCTGGGTTGAGGCTATGAAAGAGGAGAGGACTTCCCTCATTGAATATGACACATTTACTCTGACCCCTCTCCCAGAAGCTGAGCATGCAGTGAGGGGAAGGAGGGTCTAAGATTAAAAACTGTAGATGGAGCAGAAACGTTCTCTAGATGAAAATGGCTTTACACTGAAATCAGGAGGATAACACTGATAATCTGGGTCCATGATCATTTACCAGTTTTCCTACTCTTAGGATGGAGGCAGCAGCAGCACAATCCCTGAATATCATTAAGAGCAGTAGTATTGAATGATGGTGTAGCAAAATAATTTATATCAATTCTAATAAGATTTTTAAAGCAGATTTTCTGAAATTCCAGTTATAAACCATGTGGAGGACAGACAGTCTCCATACTGCAGGGTTAGTCTGAGACACTATGAGGGACACTGATTTATTACTGTTTAAAACAAGCAGAGAAATGACAGAATAAATGATGATTAAATCCAGTAAATCATGTAAATCACTCACCTGCCCACTGTCCAGCTCACTAACCTGAACGCCGGTCGGAGGGCCGGTCGCTCGACGCTCTGTGAAGAATCACAGCTCGAGCTTCTAAAGCAGAACCGCGTCCAAACACGCGCGCAAACATACCGGAGATCACGTGAACGCCGGAAGTGACGCTTCGTTACGCAATCACGTTTCAAGGCGCGTCGGTTCCCCGGTCCCGCTGCAGACCCGAGCAACGAGCTAGCAGTGTGAAGCTAGCAACACTTGGACAGAGTAGCGAACGAAATCCTGTCAAAATAAAAGTCCCTCCTAAACCTGAATACAAATATTTCTGACTCTCTAAACTGAAAATGATAAACTAGTTTAAGAAAACAGTGTTTACAACTATTTAAAAGATTATTAAAAGTAACTCTAATTAATAACTGTAAATAATAACAGATATAAAGGAAAATTGCTTCTATACTGAGTGTTGCTGGGAATAGTTTTTCTTTCTCTGGCATTTTATTAATATAATCTTAATCAGGAAACATAAATCTTTAATAAAAGTGGCATTATGAAGGAAAATATACAGCTTTAGACACTGGCACCATGTTTATCCCGCAATGACAAAGTGAAAACAGAGTTTTCTAATAAATTTCTGCAAATTTATTTAAAAAAAGAAAAACTAAAATGTTGCAGTGACATAAGTATTCAGACCCTTTACTTAGTACTTAGGTGAAGCACCTTTGGCAGTGATTACAGCCTCCAGTCTTCTTGGGTATGATGCCGCAAGGTTTGCTCACCTGGATTTGGGGATTTTCGGCCTTTCTTCTCTGCAGATCCTCTCCGTAAGGTTGGATGAGGGCGTCGGTGGACAGCTATTCTCAGGGCTCTTCAAAGATTTTAATAAGGTGTAAAGCAGGGCTCTAGTTGTCCACTCAGGAGCATTCACAGAGTCGTCTCTAAGCCACTCCTGTGTTGTGTTGAGTCACTGTCTCGTTGGAAGGTGATCCTTTGCCCCGTCTGAGGTCCTGAGTGCTCTGGACCAGGTTTCCTTTAAGAATATATCTGTACTCCATTCAGCTTTCCCTCAACCCTGACCCAGTCTCCCTGTCCCAGACCCTGAAAAATACCCCCACAGCCTGAAGCTTCACTGAAAGAATGGTGTTGGGCAGGTGAGGAGCAGGAACTGGTTTCCACCAGACATGACTCTTAGAACTGAGGCCAAAAAGTTCAATCCTGGTTGCATCAGACCAGAGAACCTTGTTTCTTATAGTCTGAGGGTCCTTTAGGGGCTCTCCTGTATCTGACCACTCTGCCATAAAGCCCAGATTGGTGGAGAGCTGCAGTGATGGTTGCGCTTCTGGACGTTTCTGTAAACTGGATCTTTTTGAACCAGAGTGACCGTTTGGGTTCTTGGTCACCTCTCTTACCAAGGCCCTTCTCCCCTGATTACTTAGTTTGGTGGGAGGTCAGCGCTAGGAAGAGTGCTGCTTATTCCAGACTCCTTCATTTAAGAGTTGTGTAATAATTATTCAAGCTTATTTAACTTGAAATATCTAATCTACTGAGAATGAGGCCACAGTGTGGGAGTTCACTTCATTTGACAGTAATGGACCCAAAAGAGGAAAAGACAGACACAGATCAGATTTCATTTGAAGGATTAACTAAAAATATTTTATGTACACAAATAAAATATTCATCAAATAACTCCTCACATTCTTTCAATCTTTTTTAAACAAGGACAGAAGTGTTCATGTTGAGCCTCCTCTCGTTGAGCTCTGGCAGCTTCCTCTCTCAGAAACTCCAGCACCTCTGCAGAGTCAGTACGCCTTCTCCTTTTAGCTGCTGGACTTCCTGAGGGGGGACAGGAGGCACTCCTGCTGGTGGAGGGGACTGACTGGCTCACAGGGTCGGACTTGGCACAGGAGGGCGCGTCATCTTCCCCTTTGTAGGCCCCCTCTGTGGCTGAGCCTTTACTGGTTGAGGCCACTGAAGGTTTGCCTCCCAGGATGACATGCACTGCCCCAAACCAGCGCCATGTGGCTGCTGTGGCCTCACCCTGCTCAGTGTCCATCCCTGTAGGGGGACGTCTTAGCTCCTAAAAGACATACATGTGATGGTACAGTGTTGTCCCTATTAGCTGCCTTATGAGGGGTTCAGTGTCCTCATCTGTCCCCAAGTAAAAATATATATAATGAGAACAGCTTGTTAGAAATAGGGTGATTAATAAAGCTGAACTGAACAGACAGTGCTTGCGGTTGTTCACTGAATAAAGATCATTTCAGCTCAGTTCCAGTAAATAAGCCAGGTGTAGAGAAGCAGGGGAGCGGGTTCGTCTCTCTAAACTCTACATTTCTAGGACTGCTTTACTGCTCATTGGATCAGATCAGTAATATTAGTGAATCTGAGCGTTTAGGACTTGTGTGCTGCTTCCTCTATTTGCCGTGGTCTCTGGGAGCACTCAGTGATCTCACTCCTAAATCTTTAACACCTCTTCCTGGGTGGGATCCTCTCATGTCTCCTCCGCTGGAAGCCGCTTCTTTCGTCTCCTCCGGTTTTTGGACAGGCGGCATGATGGAGCCACAAACCCAGTTTCCGGGTCCCGGAGGAGAGGAGGAGGATCAGTAGGAAAAAGCAGTAAATTTGGGGGTTTCTGGAAGCAGCCCGAGGCTTTTTAACACAGTTAAGGTCAAAGTGCTTCTCAGCTCCTCAGCTCTACTGCGCCACCTGCTGTTGTAATAAAACACTACACCTCCATCGCCTGATTCACTTGTGTTCATCAGCTTCGTCCAGACTGAGACGGGAGCTCCATACAGTGATGTCTGCCTGTGTTTCTTCTCTTCACTGAATGTCATTTTATCTACATTTAACTGCATGTATTTGATCTGAGTGTGTAACTGCTTTGTTCTCCTCGTAAATAAAAATAGTCACGTTTGATAATATTTGATGATGTGAAAAATCCCCCTGTTTAATCTGCATGTAGACTGAACATCTGTTGGACACAGAAATAAACAGAAACACTTCAGTGTTTTATTAGAGCTCATTTCACATCGTCTCCAGTTAAAACCCTCCAATACGGAGGAGCTTTATCAAGCACTTTTATTCTCTTTAGTCGGTTTGGAAACAACACCTGACCTTCAGAGAGAAACTGCTGCATGTTTTGTTGTGTTTTTAAATGAAAGTCCAGCAGATTCACACAGTTTCTACATTTCTATTTCATTTCAGTTCATATTTCAGTTCATATTCAGCTCGTTGCTCCCGGGAAAGTGACGCGCCTTGGACGTCATTACGTTCAGTGACGTGCGAAGCGTCACTTCGGGCGATCACGTGATCTCGGGTATTTTGAGCGAGACTCTGAACCGCTGTTTGGATTCGGTTCTTCTTTAGAAGCTCGACTCGTAACAACCTGATTAAATCAACATTAGCGCTTCGTGTTTCCCGCAATAAGTTTGGGCTGTTAAATGTAGGATCTCTAGAAGCTAAAGCAGTCCCTGTCACTGAGATTATTACTGAAAACCTCCTCAGTTCACTGTGTCTTTGTGAAACGGGGGTTAAACCTAATGAATCATTGCTTTGAATGAATCGACTCCCCCAGGCTTGAACTCCTGCAGTTCTCCTCGCAGGTCTGGTCACAGCAGTGGAGTAGCCTCGGTCTCTGATCCAGTTCTGGACATAAACCCAAAACTCAGGTTCTGAAGTGAAATCGTTTCTAGCGCTGAGTCTGAAAGTGGCAGACTCTTCCCCGGCTTCTAAAAAGCAGCTCTCTCTTCTGTTTATTACAGTCTGTCGTCCTCCTGGACTTTATACACATTCACTGAGTGAATTTGCTGACTTCTTATCAGAGGGAGCTTTCGACTTTAAATGTTGGAGATTTCAATATTCACTTGGAGACTCAGGACCCCTCAGAACTGGTTTAATCAATCTTAGAAGTCCAACTCCGAGATGCAACCATACACACCTAGTTCTGACCCTGGGTATTGAGACAGTCAGCATAGTCAGCATCTCTCAGCCTGACTCCATCTCTGACCACTACCTAACCATGTAGTCTTAAACCAGGAGATCCCCCTGCAGCCTCGCTTTATGAGCAAGCGTACCATAGCAACCTCTACAGCTACTGTCTTTATCAATAACCCTCCAGATTTAACCATCTCCTGCCCATCTCCTCCTCTAGATCCTGAGCATGAAACAGATGATCTGCTGTCTGTGCTCCGCTCTAATCTTGACCATGTTGCATTAATTAGGAAAAGGTCAGTGTCTTGGTATGATGACCGTCTGCGTCCTCTAAAACAAAGAACTCGTATTTACTCTTTATTTGCTGCAGCTGGGCAACATAAACTGTAAACATGGCATTGACTTGACTTTCATTGCCACCCAGCTCTACTTATCCACCTTAATAAAATAACAGCCTGTCTGAAAAACAGAGAGAGGTCTTACTTATTGATCCAAACATGCAAATATTGCTGTAGATTTAGACGGATTCTCAGTCTTACCCAGTAGCACTGTAAAAAGCCTAGGAGCTGTTTCTGACTCTGTTCTCTCGTTTGATGCACACATCTGTTACATGGTTAAAACTGCCTTCTTCCATCTACGTAATATTGCTAAACTGGGTAACGTACTCTCCTTACATCACGCAGAGAAGCTGGTGCAGCATTCATAACTTCTAGATTGGATGACTGTAAAGCTCTTCTGGTTGGAAGTTCATGTAAACCATTAAAAAAAAAGCTCCAACTAGTTCAGAATGCAGCTGCTCGAGAGCTCACTAGCACACTAATCTACTTCCTTTACAGGCCGGACATCAGTCTGATCTGACCTCTCCTGTAACCTTTTCCTGTGCTCCTCCTAACCCTCTGTGTTTTCCCTCCTTTCTGTTTTCTGTCTCTTTCACATGTACTGAGAAGCCCGGGGCCAACTGCTCCATCCTGGTACCGCCTGACCTGACCTGGCTCTCCACTGCCCTCCTGCCTGCTGTCCTGCTCTGGAGCCTCACATTGACTCATCCTCACCTCCCTGCATGACTCTGCTTCTGACCGTTTACCTGCATGGACTTTATCTCTCTCACTCACATTCTCATCTTGTTTGTCTTGATGCAAAATTGACCTTTTTGTTTAGTTATTGTTTTTATTCCTGTTTTGATTTTTATTATGATCCAGTGTCGACTGGAGGAGGATGGGTTCCCCCTTTCAGTCTTGGTTCCTCATCAGAGAGCATCAGCCATGATATCCGTGTGTGTTTCTGTTCTGTACCACAGTGGGAAAGACGTGAGCAGGATTGTGCTTTCCAGGTTAAACTGATGAACTTCTCCAAAAGCAGACATTCAGAGCTGTGGGAACGTCAGTGTAAATGGACTTGGTCTAAAATGAAGATCCCGATCCTGCTTCTGGACTCACAGCACTGCACATTTTAACCTGACCAGCAAACTGATGGACAGTGACTGCTGGCATGTTTCAGGGCTTGTGAATGATAATTGTCGGCTCTTCACACCCAGTTTCTGAAAGTTTCACTTGTATCTTTTTCCTCCTGAACCTTTTATTTAAGAAAGGACCGACCGTGTTACTTCTACAATTAAGAGTCACAGAACTGCACCAAAGGTAGCAGGGTAGGAGGCTGTGGATCATTGAGGCTGGTAAGAGATGCTCATTTAGGTTCATTAGAAAACTCCTTCTACGTTAAACAGCATTAATTACTGCTTTAGTTTATCACCTCAACATATAACTTAAAGCCCACTGACAGCCGTAGATTAGCTACAACTGCTTTCTGAAACCTGGGCTGATTTTTTTACAACATTAAAAGTGAACTTCTGACCCCGTTCATCACACCGTTTATAATATAGTGAAGTTGAGGTCTAGAGCTTTGGGGAGAGAAATAAAGGAACCAGCACAACAGATCTGATCCTCAAGTGAAATCTTTTATTATTTTCAACACAAACAAACAACGGTCAACATCATAAAACTTCAGCGTGAGAGAAGACCAAAATAAACAGAACCGCACATCCCATCTTACTAAATAACCTAGAAAAAGAAAAACACTAAACACAGCGGTCTTACCTCCTCCCTCATAACACAGCAGAAAAGACAAATAATAATAATAAACAAATAAATGACCCTCACCCCGACACTGATGTGACCAGAGCTAGACTACTGACCATCACCATATTTATAGGAAAATAACACAATTACCAGCTGGATCAACGTCACCGGCAGAGAGAGAGAGAGAGAGAGAGAGAGAGAGAGAGAGAGAGAGAGAGAGAGAGAGAGAGAGAGAGAGAGAGAGAGAGAGAGAGAGGAGAGGGAGAGGGAGAGGGAGAGGGAGAGAGGGAGAGGGAGAGGGAGAGAGAGAGGGAGAGAGAGAGAGGAGAAACAAGACACAAACTGGTCACCAGATGGCAGCACTAACTGTTTCAGCCATACAAAACTTGATGAAACAGATCTTGAAGGAATCTTGAACTTGCGGGAGTGGAGATGATAACCCTCTGTGTCCGCTACGTTGGTAGGGCTGGATTTAAGATGGCCAGCGTTAGAGGAGTCTCCAGACTCGTCTTCCGTTGGTGGAGTCTGGACTGCCTCTACAACAATAGCAGTAAAGCTTGATGACCTCCTTGCAGAGCGCCTGGAGATCTCACTCCTCCGCGGTCACCAAGTACCTCCAGAGTAAACACAGAGCAACGCAAACGACGATCAGTGAGACAGTACTGTACAATAACACAGGGAGCAGAGAGCACAAGCATCACAACAACAGTCTCAGATGAAGACAGAGCTGATACAGGAGAGAATAAGACACACTCCTGAACTGATTCTTTTTTTAGACAAAAACGATCCTTCCTTTAGTGAGTACTTGTGAGTATCAGACAATATTAATATCTGATCATCAGACTGCTGCAAAACAATTCCATCATTTGATGATGAAGATATGTCAAGTCTGAAATATCCACATCGTACACATCCTCATTTTTCTTACACTGCTGTTGTGATGTTGTGGAAACCATCTGAAGCACTACTGCATTTCCTGACATAGCTGTTTCTAGCCACCTGATCTGAGAATGAATTCACAGCAGGGCTTTTCTCAGAGGGCTATTCACCAGTGAAGATTCACATGCAACCATGGTTTCATTTTCCAAAAGGGAATTGATCATTGTGGATAACCCTTCTTCTGCTTCCTGGGACATGGGACATTGAGCACGATGAGGCCTATCAGCTGTTTTGCTTGCAGCACTTTAACCAGAGATGCCCCCTTTATTGACCCAATATCATTCATTCTGAGACCAGAAATGTTTTGGAATATCAACAAAAACTGGTAAGTCATTAGTTTCAGTCTCATTATTCTCACTTGGCTACAAACTAAATTTGGATCCCTGAAAAATTCTCTGCTTTAAACAACACTGAGAATCAAAATATTCCAAGACAATATCTTAGTTGTCTTCACTGGGATCCAGATTTGTTTTCAATTGGGAAATTCTGTGAGACTGAAATTATTTTAAGGCTTTGGACATCTTCGTCCTTTCAGTCCGGATCACTGCAAAAGGTCAGTGGTAGAAAAACACATTTGAAAATTAAAATATCAAAAGGGATCCGGGTTAAAGTAACCTGAAGGTCTAAGAATACGGCGTCTCGTCTCCTCCCGTTTGTTCTAAATTCGTAAGGCAAGCGGTCTAATTAATTTACTTAAGGTCACCTCGGGTACAGAGTGTCGGAGTCAGTAGAGCGCCTGAATTGACTCAGAATCACTCATTGGGATGACGGCGGCCGCCTCTGTCCGTTTCTGATCCTGTCTCTGAAAACTCTGGACCCAGAGGAATATTGGGATCTTGCTGGAACTTAAATAGACAATATGGACTCTGAGGATTAATTGGCTGGTTAGCACCCAGTCTGAAATCTATTTCACCATTTAAAAATCTGCAGCCATTTACATTTACTCTCTTACCCTTTGTGTTTCTTTGGACACTTGTATGAGCTTTTATAACTTCATATTCAGAAATTACCTGTATTTTTACAGTTAGAGATTTAAGTTCATCATAAATACAGAAACACTCAGCTTCCAGGAGACTCTGTGTGAACTGATTTTATGACCCCCACCAATGTAATAAACAGACCTACACCCTTGATTTAGTTTCACAGAGAGAGCATCTTAAAGAAGTTACAGGTCTGTGAGAGCCAGAAATCTTGTTTGTGGGTGACCAAATACTTATTTTCCACCATAATTTACAAATACATTCTTTAAAAATCCTACAATGTGATTTCCTGTTTTATTTAATGAAAATTACAGACCTCTCTCATCTTTCTAAGTAAGAGAACTTGCAATCAGTGGCTGACTGAATACTTTTTTGCCACACTGTATATTTAACAGCCCAAACACAATGCAGAACTGCTTGTACTGAGGATCTGGGTTAAGGATAATTTACCAGTTTTCCTACACTTAGGATGGCAGCAGCAGCACAATCCCTGAATATCGTGAAGAGCAGTAGTATTAAATGATGGTGTAGTAAAATAATTTATATCAATTCTAATAAGATTTTTAAAGCAAATTTTCTGAAGCTCTAATTATAAACCATGTGAAGGACAGAATCTCCATACTGCAGGGTTAGTCTGAGACACTATGAGGGACACTGATTTATTACTTTCCCCACTATCCAGCTGCCTAATCTAGGGTCCTGTCTTTTTCCGAGTGGTGTCCAGAAGTGTGTGGCAGTGCTCCTTAAGGGCCTCACTGCATCGGGTAGAGAAAAGTGGAGAAAGTTGGCAATGTCCAGGACTCCTGGAGGAAGAAAAAAAAAACAAAACATTTTAAGGAAAAAGGTGAAGTTGAAGAACTGATAACCTCACGCCAGTACATTTAGATGAAAAGCAGCTGTGGTGGTGGAGGAGCCCTCTGCTTTTCCAGGCCACGACGATGGCCCCAGGCCCTCTCTGGTGCAGGAGTGGAGACAACAACCCTCTGTGTCCGCCATGCCGGTAGTGCTGGATTTAAGATGACCATCGTTGGAGGAGTCACGAACAGACTCCAGCCTCGTCTTCCGTTGGAGTTTGGACTGCCTCTACAGCAGCAGCAGTCAAGCTTGATGATCTCCTTGCAGAGCATCTGGAGATCTCGCTCCTCCGCGGTCACCAAGTTACTCCAGAGTAAACACAGACAAACGCAAACAACGGTCAGCGAGACAGAGTACCGTACAGTAACACAGGGAGCAGAGAGCACAAGCATCACAACAACTGTCTCAGATAAAGACGACAGCTGATATTAAAGACTATAAAGTAGGCCCTCAACTGTTCGTGTCAAATCAGTTTTAAAAGCAGATAGAATAGGATAGAATTACTGCGTTTATATGTAAATTATTTTAGGCATTCAACATGGTCACAGGTAGACACAGGACATTGAGCATGGTAAGGCCCATCAGCTGTTTTGCTTGCTGGGGGGGGATAAATATATCTCTATCTATAGCAGATAACCTTTATACTTAATAAAGCGCTACTAATCAAAACTGTAACTATGTATTAATGTCACGTGTATAGTCTAAACTCTTTGGGTATTATAAACCCCCTTGTCTTAGAACCCTCAAAATGTCTAATTTGAATAGCCCTGAAAAACATTTATTTCCAAAACCTTGCTTCAGAATCTTTCAATTTTCTAAAAAATAAGTGGAGATCCCTTTACAAAATTCCCTAGGTTGAACAGTAATGAATAATTAAATGTCCTAAAAACTTCATTTGTAATAAATTTGGATCCCTGAAAATAAAACTATTTCAAGACAATATCTTAGAATCTAAAACAAATCTGGATCCTGAGAAATTCCCAGTTCAGACCACTGTGAGACTGAAATGATCTTAAGGCAATGCTTTGGACATCTTCATCCTTTGAGTCCGGATAGCTGCAAAAAGTCAGTGGCCTAAAACGAATGTTAAAATTAAAATATCAAAAGGGATTCGGGTTAAAGTAACCTGAAGGTCTAAGAATACAGCGTCCGTCTCCTCCTGTTTATTCTAAATTCGTAAGGCCTAATTAATTTACTTACAGTCACCTCGGGTACAGAGTCTCGGAGTCAGTAGAGCGCCTGAATGGACTCAGAATCACTCATTGGGATGACGGCGGCCGCCTCTGTCGGTTTTTGATCCTGTCTCTGAAAACTCTGGACCCAGAGGAATATTGGGATCTCTGTGGAACCTCCAAAACTGTGGTAGTGGGATTTACTTCTCCGTGCTTAAAGAATCAACTCGATCAGTCAGTCTTAGGAATGTAGAGAAACACTTTAATCCTGCAGTAAACGTAACGCCGGAGGAAGACTTCAGGACTGCGTCTGAAAAACCTTGCTGTACAGTCAGTTACACTGAAATCTTGTTCAAAAGGGGCTGGCTAAGACTGCTTAGATTACTTAAAGGGAAAGAGGAAAAACCCTCCTACTTAAAATTGGGTGCAGTGGTAAATTTAATACTACTTGGCAACCTGTCTTGACTTAAATAGACAATATGGACTGAGGATTAATTGGCTGGTTAGCTCCCAGTCTGAAATCTATTTCACTATTTAAAATTCAGAAAGCAGATTTTCCCATGTTATAATTACAAACCATGACAGTCTCAATATTGCAGGATTCATCTGAAATACTATGAGCGACACTGATCTATTACTTTTTAATACAAGCAGAAAAGTGACAGAATAAATGTGTGGAATCAAGTAAATCACTCACCTGCCAACTATGCAGTTCTCCAACCTGACAGTGTGACTGGGAAGGGTCAGTCAGTCCTGGCCCGGCACCTTCTTGATGTTTCTGGAGAGAACAACGGACCCCATGCGGCTCAGGTGAAGCGTATCTCTGTGTTGGAGGACCGGACACAGTTAAAAGCTCTGCCAGTTCTCTACGAACTCAGCGCAGACGGACCTGTCCCGCAGCCAGTAGTGGAGCGAAAGGAGCTGAGGAAATGGCTCTCTCTCACTCGTCTGTAAGTGGGCAGGGAGCCAAAGACTATGACCCTGATGTCTGGCTTTTTCTGAACAGTGTCCAGAAGCGTACGGCAGTGCTTCTTCAGGGCCACGCTGCATCAGACGGAGAACAATGGTGCCAGAGCCACCTGGTGACGTCCAGGACACTGGCACCTGGAAAACAGGAGACTGTGGCATTACTCTTTAGGGTAGATACTTTTCAGTGTTTTACAGAAGAATCTCCAACAGTGAGAACACCGCCCTGAGGAGCTGTCCTCGGTGACAGAGCAGGTGAACAGCTGAAGTTCTCGAACCAGTTAGCAGAGGCCAAAACTGGCTTTGGTGGAAGAGTCCTCTGCTTTTCCCAGCCACGCTGACACTTCCAGGTCCTCTCAGGTGCGGGAGAAGAGACGACGACGACGCAGACAGAAACGCAAAGGTCAGTGAGAGAGTACTGTACAGTAACAGGGAGCAGAGAGCACAAGCATCACAACAAGCATGGAGTTCTGGGCATTAGAAATATGACAGCGTTATGGGTGAAGGATGAATAAGTGAGGAAGAATTGAGAACAGACTGATGAATAAAGACTCAAAGCTGATAATTACCACTCAAAGCTTCTAGCAAGACACCAGCTTTAACATGCCTCTGACCGTTTCCACTGGTTAAACTATGGGGTTTTAGCGCCCCCACAAGGACGAAAAGAGGAACAGCAACAGCATCTGAGCAGCAGTTCAATAAACACCAGGACGTTGACTAAGAACACAAATTTAGCACAAATCCACAGAATTACATCATCCATACTAACCTTAAACAGCTCAGAAGCGTGAAACGTGAAGAAATAACAAACCATGAAGATTCAGTAATGCATAGGTAAATACTTAAGCTACATTGCTAAGGAGATAGCTAGCATAGCAACAGAACTAAGCCATTCCCAAACTAAATGAACAGCAGCTTACTTTGTGTCTCAGACTCTAAATTAAAGGCACCCACAGTCACACAGCTTGAGCAGTTTCTAAAGTTCAGTCTTCCAGAGGAGCTACAGAGCTCGGTCACACCGGCTCGTTCACCCTGCACACTGCTGCAAGACCACGCTGCTGATTGAATACGTGGGACTGATAATAGGCCAGCATCTTGTGAGCGGAGTGTACGTGGAGGGTTGTAAGGTGTAAGAAGTTCCTCCAGATAATGTGGGGTCAGACCATTGAGAGATTAATATTTTAGAAGTATTTTATGATCTGTACTGAATTTAACAGCTAATTAGTGTAAGGATAAAAGAACTGGACTAATATGATCAGATTTCCTAGCTCTAGTTCGTACCCTGGCAGCAGCATTCTGAACAAGCTGGAGCTTATGAAGAGATTTACCTGGGTGGTATACATGGAGGAAAAAGAACACTTGCTACCCACAGTACAGTCTGGTGTCTGTGTGGCCAGTGCAGAATTAAATGTCCTGAATATTTAGATTCTCAGGGTTGTTTAAACCAGAGAATTTTTCAGGGATCCAAATTTATTAAAATGCGAAGTTGCCAAGTCAACTGTGAGACTGAAATGAAGAATACGGCGTCCCGTCTCTTCTAAATGTATAAGGCAAGCGGTCTAATTCATTTACTTACAGTCACCTCGGGTACAGAGTCTCAGAGTCAGTAGAGCGCCTGAATTGACTCAGAATCACTCATTGGGATGACGGCGGCCGCCTCTGTCGGTTTCTGATCCTGTCTCTGAAAACTCTGGACCCAGAGGAATATTGGGATCTCGGTGGAACCTCCAAAACTGCGGTAGTGGGATTGATCTGCGCTTAAATAATCAACTCGGTTGGAGGTTTGGAGTCACAGGTGTACTATACAGATAACGAGGTCAATCCATTAATACAGGTAACAAGTGGAGGACAGAAGAGCTTCAGGTCAGTGAGAGCCAGAAACCTTGACTAGTCCAGAAAAACTTACCATAATTTACAAATAAATTCTTCATAAATCCTACAATGTGATTTCCTGGATTTTTTTTATTTTTTGTTTTGTCTCTCATAGTTGAAATGAACCTATGATAAATTACAGACCGCTCATATCTTTCTAAGTAAGAGAACTTGCACAATCAGTGGCTGACTAAATACTTTTTTGCCCCACTGTATATTTAACAGCCCAAAACTCAATGCAGAACTGCTTGTACTCGGAAAGATGGAAGAATTTATATAAATTCTAATAAGATTTATAAAGCAGATTTTCCAACGTTACAATTACAACCATGACCGTCTCAGCACTGCAGAATTTGTCTGAAATACTATGAGTGACACTGATATTACTTTTTAATACAAGCAGAAAAGTGATAGAATAAATGGGTAGAATCAAGTAAATCATGTAAATCACTCACCTGCCAACTATGCAGTTCACTAACCTGACAGTGTGACTGGGAAGGGCCAGTCAGTCCTGGCCTGGCACCTTCTTGATGCTCCTGGAGAGAACGATGGACCCCAGGCGGCACAGGTGAAGTATCATCTCTGAGGTAGAGGACCAGACGCAGCCAAAAGCTCTCCCAGCTGTCCACAAAGACAGAGCAGACGGACCTGTCCCACAGCCAGCAGTGGAACGAGAAGAGCTGAGGAAACGGCTCCCTTACTGGTCTATAAGTGGTCAGGGGGCTGAAGATGATGATCCTGATGTCTGGCTTTTCCCGAAAAGTGTCCAGAAGCGTACGGCAGTGCTTCTTCAGGACCACGCTGCATCAGGAGGAGAACAGTGTAGAACGATGGTGCCAAAGCCACCTGGCAACATCCAGGAAGCGAGCACCTGGTAAAAAGGAGAACGTGGTGTTACTCTTTAGGGTCAATACTTTGAGGGTTTTACAGAAGAATCTTCAACAGTGAGAACACCGCCCTAAGGAGTCTTCCTCTGTGCCGGAGCAGGTGAAGAGCTGAGGTCCTTGAACCAGTTAGCAGAGGTGAGAACTTGCTGTGGTGGAAGAGCCCTCTGCTTTTTTCCAGCCCACACAGACAGTTCCAGGCTCTCTCAGATGCGGGGAGTGGAGATGACGACCCCTCTGTGTCTGTGGCGCCGGTAGTGTTGGAATTAAGATGGTCACGTTAGAGGAGTCACGGGCAGCCTCCAGCCTCGTCAGCGAAGTTTGACTGCCTCTAAAACAGCAGCTGGATCGACCGTACAAGCTTGACGACCTCCTGGAGAGCTCGTACCTGAGCAGGCGGACAGAAACAGACAGAAACGCAATAACAGGGAGCAGAGAGCACAAGGATTACAATAACTGGCTCAGATAAAGACAAAGCCACAAAAGTGGTACCAAGTTCCCCATTAAAGAGTACAATAGACTTTATTACCTGAATGTGGTCAATGATCACAGTGGTGATGGTTGCAGTGTGTTTACAATATTCAAACAGCATGAAATCCTTGTTCACTGTAATTATGATGTTTCACGCATCATTATGCAGTAGAGAGCATGAAAATCAAGGGTAAGATTGATAAACTGAACTGTGAAGTCTGCAGACAAGACAAATCTGCTCAGAGTAGAAACAGAACCTGATGCTCGAGCAAAAGCAGTACTTGAACTAGTACATACTGACCTAGCTGCTCCTATAGATCCAGTGGGGGTGGGGAGGGAAACTCCAGACAAGCAGCTCCAGACAGGGAGCTCAGGACATGAGGAGAGAGAGAGAAAAAGATGACGATTAGAAGAAGCTTTACGTTTAGTGAGAGACCTGTAGCAGAAATAGTTACAGACACAACCACAATAATAGTGATAAAAAGCCTGTAATCAGAGCAGGACAGAACAGTGGTGAAATGTAATCAGAGCAGGACAGAACACAGAACTGGAGAGTTCTCTGAAAGCTGGTGTTAAAGAGAGAAGTTTTTCATCTAGATTTAAAGACTGAGAGTGTGTCTGATTCCCGGATATTAACAGGGAGCTTGTTCCAAAGTTGGGGGCTTTGTAAAAGAACGCTCTTCCTCCTTGCACTGTTTTTTCTAATACGTGGGACTGATAATAGGCCAGCATCTTGCGAGCGAAGTGTACGTGGAGGGCTGTAAGGTGTAAGAAGTTCCTCCAGATAATGTGGGGTTTAGAAGTATTTTATGATCTGTACTGAATTTAACAGGTAACCAGTGTAAGGATGAAAGAATTGGACTAATATGATCAGATTTCCTAGCTCAAGTTCGTACCCTGGCAGCAGCATTCTGAACAAGCTGGAGCTTATGAAGAGATTTACCTGAACTTCCTGCAGAAATGTTCTGTGAGCGGTAAGCCTGAAACATCCACTGTTAGAATTTTGTCCCTACTGACGGATAGGGGTACTGAAATTTAAGTGTTTTCTTTGCTGCTTTGGACATCTTCGTCCTTTGAGTCCGGATCACGTCAAAAAGTCAATGGTCTAAAACAAATATGAAACTTGAAATATCAAAAGGGATCCGGGTTAAAGTAACCTCAAGGTCCTAAGAATATGGCGACCCGTAATTCCTAAGACAAGCGGTCTAATTAATTTACTTAAGGTCACCTCGGGTACAGAGTCTCGGAGTCAGTAGAGCGCCTGAATGGACTCAGAATCACTCATTGGGATGACGGCGGCCGCCTCTGTCGGTTTCTGATCCTGTCTCTGAAAACTCTGGACCCAGAGGAATATTGGGATCTCGGTGGAACCTCCAAAACTGTGATAGTGGGATTTGCTTCTCTGCGCATTGTTTCAAAGTAACAAAACGTACAAGACAAGAACACCAGATTCACCATTTGACATTTTTTGACTGATGGAATTTGGCTTCCCTCTGTAACCCAGCTGTGCTGTGAACACAACGTGCCTGGAGCGGTGGGCAAAAGTACGTAAAGGTCTTGCTCAAGACCTGTACTGCTACAGGGTCTGTAATGAACCACAGAGCTTTAGAGAGATTCAGCTAAATCAACATTCTGGGTTGAGGCTATGAAAGAGGAGAGGACTTCCCTCATTGAATATGACACATTTACTCTGACCCCTCTCCAGAAGCTGAGCATGCAGTGAGGGGAAGGAGGGTCTAAGATTAAAAACTGTAGATGGAGCAGAAACGTTCTCTAGATGAAAATGGCTTACACTTACACTGAAATCAGGAGGATAACACTGATAATCTGGGTCCATGATCATTTACCAGTTTTCCTACTCTTAGGATGGAGGCAGCAGCAGCACAATCCCTGAATATCATTAAGAGCAGTAGTATTGAATGATGGTGTAGCAAAATAATTTATATCAATTCTAATAAGATTTTTAAAGCAGATTTTCTGAAATTCCAGTTATAAACCATGTGGAGGACAGACAGTCTCCATACTGCAGGGTTAGTCTGAGACACTATGAGGGACACTGATTTATTACTGTTTAAAACAAGCAGAGAAATGACAGAATAAATGATGATTAAATCCAGTAAATCATGTAAATCACTCACTCAGCTCACTAACCTGAACGCCGGTCGGAGGGCCGGTCGCTCGACGCTCTGTGAAGAATCAAAGCTCGAGCTTCTAAAGCAGAACCGCGTCCAAACACGCGCGCAAACCATACCGGAGATCACGTGAACGCCGGAAGTGACGCTTCGTTACGCAATCACGTTTCAAGGCGCGTCGGTTCCCCGGTCCCGCTGCAGACCCGAGCAACGAGCTAGCAGTGTGAAGCTAGCAACACTTGGACAGAGTAAGCGAACGAAATCCTGTCAAAATAAAAGTCCCTCCTAAACCTGAATACAAATATTTCTGACTCTCTAAACTGAAAAATGATAAACTAGTTTAAGAAAACAGTGATTACAACTATTTTAAAAGATTATTAAAAGTAACTCTAATTAATAACTGTAAATAATAACAGATATAAAGGAAAATTGCTTCTATACTGAGTGTTGCTGGGAATAGTTTTTTCTTTCTCTGGCATTTTATTAATATAATCTTAATCAGGAAACATAAATCTTTAATAAAAGTGGCATTATGAAGGAAAATATACAGCTTTAGACACTGGCACCATGTTTTACCCGCAATGACAAAGTGAAAACAGAGTTTTCTAATAAATTTCTGCAAATTTATTTAAAAAAAGAAAAACTAAAAATGTTGCAGTGACATAAGTATTCAGACCCTTTACTTAGTACTTAGGTGAAGCACCTTTGGCAGTGATTACAGCCTCCAGTCTTCTTGGGTATGATGCCGCAAGGTTTGCTCACCTGGATTTGGGGATTTTCGGCCTTTCTTCTCTGCAGATCCTCTCCGTAAGGTTGGATGAGGGCGTCGGTGGACAGCTATTCTCAGGGCTCTTCAAAGATTTTAATAAGGTGTAAAGCAGGGCTCTAGTTGTCCACTCTGGAGCATTCACAGGGTCGTCTCTAAGCCACTCCTGTGTTGTGTTGAGTCACTGTCTCGGTTGGAAGGTGATCCTTTGCCCCCGTCTGAGGGTCCTGAGTGCTCTGGACCAGGTTTCCTTTAAGAATATATCTGTACTCCATTCAGCTTTCCCTCAACCCTGACCCAGTCTCCCTGTCCCAGACCCTGAAAAATACCCCCACAGCCTGAAGCTTCACTGAAAGAATGGTGTTGGGCAGGTGAGGAGCAGGAACTGGTTTCCACCAGACATGACTCTTAGAACTGAGGCCAAAAAGTTCAATCCTGGTTGCATCAGACCAGAGAACCTTGTTTCTTATAGTCTGAGGGTCCTTTAGGGGCTCTCCTGTATCTGACCACTCTGCCATAAAGCCCAGATTGGTGGAGAGCTGCAGTGATGGTTGCGCTTCTGGACGTTTCTGTAAACTGGATCTTTTTGAAACCAGAGTGACCGTTTGGGTTTCTTGGTCACCTCTCTTACCAAGGCCCTTCTCCCCTGATTACTTAGTTTGGTGGGAGGTCAGCGCTAGGAAGAGTGCTGCTTATTCCAGACTCCTTCATTTAAGAGTTGTGTAATAATTATTCAAGCTTATTTAACTTGAAATATCTAATCTACTGAGAATGAGGCCACAGTGTGGGAGTTCACTTCATTTGACAGTAAATGGACCCAAAAGAGGAAAAGACAGACACAGATCAGATTTCATTTGAAGGATTAACTAAAAATATTTTATGTACACAAATAAAATATTCATCAAATAACTCCTCACATTCTTTCAATCTTTTTTAAACAAGGACAGAAGTGTTCATGTTGAGCCTCCTCTCGTTGAGCTCTGGCAGCTTCCTCTCTCAGAAACTCCAGCACCTCTGCAGAGTCAGTACGCCTTCTCCTTTTAGCTGCTGGACTTCCTGAGGGGGGACAGGAGGCACTCCTGCTGGTGGAGGGGACTGACTGGCTCACAGGGTCGGACTTGGCACAGGAGGGCGCGTCATCTTCCCCTTTGTAGGCCCCCTCTGTGGCTGAGCCTTTACTGGTTGAGGCCACTGAAGGTTTGCCTCCCAGGATGACATGCACTGCCCCAAACCAGCGCCATGTGGCTGCTGTGGCCTCACCCTGCTCAGTGTCCATCCCTGTAGGGGGACGTCTTAGCTCCTAAAAGACATACATGTGATGGTACAGTGTTGTCCCTATTAGCTGCCTTATGAGGGGTTCAGTGTCCTCATCTGTCCCCAAGTAAAAATATATATAATGAGAACAGCTTGTTAGAAATAGGGTGATTAATAAAGCTGAACTGAACAGACAGTGCTTGCGGTTGTTCACTGAATAAAGATCATTTCAGCTCAGTTCCAGTAAATAAGCCAGGTGTAGAGAAGCAGGGGAGCGGGTTCGTCTCTCTAAACTCTACATTTCTAGGACTGCTTTACTGCTCATTGGATCAGATCAGTAATATTAGTGAATCTGAGCGTTTAGGACTTGTGTGCTGCTTCCTCTATTTGCCGTGGTCTCTGGGAGCACTCAGTGATCTCACTCCTAAATCTTTAACACCTCTTCCTGGGTGGGATCCTCTCATGTCTCCTCGCTGGAAGCCGCTTCTTTCGTCTCCTCCGGTTTTTGGACAGGCGGCATGATGGAGCCACAAACCCAGTTTCCGGGTCCCGGAGGAGAGGAGGAGGATCAGTAGGAAAAAAGCAGTAAATTTGGGGGTTTCTGGAAGCAGCCCGAGGCTTTTTTAACACAGTTAAGGTCAAAGTGCTTCTCAGCTCCTCAGCTCTACTGCGCCACCTGCTGTTGTAATAAAACACTACACCTCCATCGCCTGATTCACTTGTGTTCATCAGCTTCGTCCAGACTGAGACGGGAGCTCCATACAGTGATGTCTGCCTGTGTTTCTTCTCTTCACTGAATGTCATTTTATCTCCATTTAACTGCATGTATTTGATCTGAGTGTGTAACTGCTTTGTTCTCCTCGTAAATAAAAATAGTCACGTTTGATAATATTTGATGATGTGAAAAATCCCCCTGTTTAATCTGCATGTAGACTGAACATCTGTTGGACACAGAAATAAACAGAAACACTTCAGTGTTTTATTAGAGCTCATTTCACATCGTCTCCAGTTAAAACCCTCCAATACGGAGGAGCTTTATCAAGCACTTTTATTCTCTTTAGTCGGTTTGGAAACAACACCTGACCTTCAGAGAGAAACTGCTGCATGTTTTGTTGTGTTTTTAAATGAAAGTCCAGCAGATTCACACAGTTTCTACATTTCTATTTCATTTCAGTTCATATTTCAGTTCATATTCAGCTCGTTGCTCCCGGGAAAGTGACGCGCCTTGGACGTCATTACGTTCAGTGACGTGCGAAGCGTCACTTCGGGCGATCACGTGATCTCGGGTATTTTGAGCGAGACTCTGAACCGCTGTTTGGATTCGGTTCTTCTTTAGAAGCTCGACTCGTAACAACCTGATTAAATCAACATTAGCGCTTCGTGTTTCCCGCAATAAGTTTGGGCTGTTAAATGTAGGATCTCTAGAAGCTAAAGCAGTCCCTGTCACTGAGATTATTACTGAAAACCTCCTCAGTTCACTGTGTCTTTGTGAAACGGGGGTTAAACCTAATGAATCATTGCTTTGAATGAATCGACTCCCCCAGGCTTGAACTCCTGCAGTTCTCCTCGCAGGTCTGGTCACAGCAGTGGAGTAGCCTCGGTCTCTGATCCAGTTCTGGACATAAACCCAAAACTCAGGTTCTGAAGTGAAATCGTTTCTAGCGCTGAGTCTGAAAGTGGCAGACTCTTCCCCGGCTTCTAAAAAGCAGCTCTCTCTTCTGTTTATTACAGTCTGTCGTCCTCCTGGACTTTATACACATTCACTGAGTGAATTTGCTGACTTCTTATCAGAGGGAGCTTTCGACTTTAAATGTTGGAGATTTCAATATTCACTTGGAGACTCAGGACCCCTCAGAACTGGTTTAATCAATCTTAGAAGTCCAACTCCGAGATGCAACCATACACACCTAGTTCTGACCCTGGGTATTGAGACAGTCAGCATAGTCAGCATCTCTCAGCCTGACTCCATCTCTGACCACTACCTAACCATGTAGTCTTAAACCAGGAGATCCCCCTGCAGCCTCGCTTTATGAGCAAGCGTACCATAGCAACCTCTACAGCTACTGTCTTTATCAATAACCCTCCAGATTTAACCATCTCCTGCCCATCTCCTCCTCTAGATCCTGAGCATGAAACAGATGATCTGCTGTCTGTGCTCCGCTCTAATCTTGACCATGTTGCATTAATTAGGAAAAGGTCAGTGTCTTGGTATGATGACCGTCTGCGTCCTCTAAAACAAAGAACTCGTATTTACTCTTTATTTGCTGCAGCTGGGCAACATAAACTGTAAACATGGCATTGACTTGACTTTCATTGCCACCCAGCTCTACTTATCCACCTTAATAAAATAACAGCCTGTCTGAAAAACAGAGAGAGGTCTTACTTATTGATCCAAACATGCAAATATTGCTGTAGATTTAGACGGATTCTCAGTCTTACCCAGTAGCACTGTAAAAAGCCTAGGAGCTGTTTCTGACTCTGTTCTCTCGTTTGATGCACACATCTGTTACATGGTTAAAACTGCCTTCTTCCATCTACGTAATATTGCTAAACTGGGTAACGTACTCTCCTTACATCACGCAGAGAAGCTGGTGCAGCATTCATAACTTCTAGATTGGATGACTGTAAAGCTCTTCTGGTTGGAAGTTCATGTAAACCATTAAAAAAAAAGCTCCAACTAGTTCAGAATGCAGCTGCTCGAGAGCTCACTAGCACACTAATCTACTTCCTTTACAGGCCGGACATCAGTCTGATCTGACCTCTCCTGTAACCTTTTCCTGTGCTCCTCCTAACCCTCTGTGTTTTCCCTCCTTTCTGTTTTCTGTCTCTTTCACATGTACTGAGAAGCCCGGGGCCAACTGCTCCATCCTGGTACCGCCTGACCTGACCTGGCTCTCCACTGCCCTCCTGCCTGCTGTCCTGCTCTGGAGCCTCACATTGACTCATCCTCACCTCCCTGCATGACTCTGCTTCTGACCGTTTACCTGCATGGACTTTATCTCTCTCACTCACATTCTCATCTTGTTTGTCTTGATGCAAAATTGACCTTTTTGTTTAGTTATTGTTTTTATTCCTGTTTTGATTTTTATTATGATCCAGTGTCGACTGGAGGAGGATGGGTTCCCCCTTTCAGTCTTGGTTCCTCATCAGAGAGCATCAGCCATGATATCCGTGTGTGTTTCTGTTCTGTACCACAGTGGGAAAGACGTGAGCAGGATTGTGCTTTCCAGGTTAAACTGATGAACTTCTCCAAAAGCAGACATTCAGAGCTGTGGGAACGTCAGTGTAAATGGACTTGGTCTAAAATGAAGATCCCGATCCTGCTTCTGGACTCACAGCACTGCACATTTTAACCTGACCAGCAAACTGATGGACAGTGACTGCTGGCATGTTTCAGGGCTTGTGAATGATAATTGTCGGCTCTTCACACCCAGTTTCTGAAAGTTTCACTTGTATCTTTTTCCTCCTGAACCTTTTATTTAAGAAAGGACCGACCGTGTTACTTCTACAATTAAGAGTCACAGAACTGCACCAAAGGTAGCAGGGTAGGAGGCTGTGGATCATTGAGGCTGGTAAGAGATGCTCATTTAGGTTCATTAGAAAACTCCTTCTACGTTAAACAGCATTAATTACTGCTTTAGTTTATCACCTCAACATATAACTTAAAGCCCACTGACAGCCGTAGATTAGCTACAACTGCTTTCTGAAACCTGGGCTGATTTTTTTACAACATTAAAAGTGAACTTCTGACCCCGTTCATCACACCGTTTATAATATAGTGAAGTTGAGGTCTAGAGCTTTGGGGAGAGAAATAAAGGAACCAGCACAACAGATCTGATCCTCAAGTGAAATCTTTTATTATTTTCAACACAAACAAACAACGGTCAACATCATAAAACTTCAGCGTGAGAGAAGACCAAAATAAACAGAACCGCACATCCCATCTTACTAAATAACCTAGAAAAAGAAAAACACTAAACACAGCGGTCTTACCTCCTCCCTCATAACACAGCAGAAAAGACAAATAATAATAATAAACAAATAAATGACCCTCACCCCGACACTGATGTGACCAGAGCTAGACTACTGACCATCACCATATTTATAGGAAAATAACACAATTACCAGCTGGATCAACGTCACCGGCAGAGAGAGAGAGAGAGAGAGAGAGAGAGAGAGAGAGAGAGAGAGAGAGAGAGAGAGAGAGAGAGAGAGAGAGGAGAGGGAGAGGGAGAGGGAGAGGGAGAGGGAGAGAGGGAGAGGGAGAGGGAGAGAGAGAGGGAGAGAGAGAGAGGAGAAACAAGACACAAACTGGTCACCAGATGGCAGCACTAACTGTTTCAGCCATACAAAACTTGATGAAACAGATCTTGAAGGAATCTTGAACTTGCGGGAGTGGAGATGATAACCCTCTGTGTCCGCTACGTTGGTAGGGCTGGATTTAAGATGGCCAGCGTTAGAGGAGTCTCCAGACTCGTCTTCCGTTGGTGGAGTCTGGACTGCCTCTACAACAATAGCAGTAAAGCTTGATGACCTCCTTGCAGAGCGCCTGGAGATCTCACTCCTCCGCGGTCACCAAGTACCTCCAGAGTAAACACAGAGCAACGCAAACGACGATCAGTGAGACAGTACTGTACAATAACACAGGGAGCAGAGAGCACAAGCATCACAACAACAGTCTCAGATGAAGACAGAGCTGATACAGGAGAGAATAAGACACACTCCTGAACTGATTCTTTTTTTAGACAAAAACGATCCTTCCTTTAGTGAGTACTTGTGAGTATCAGACAATATTAATATCTGATCATCAGACTGCTGCAAAACAATTCCATCATTTGATGATGAAGATATGTCAAGTCTGAAATATCCACATCGTACACATCCTCATTTTTCTTACACTGCTGTTGTGATGTTGTGGAAACCATCTGAAGCACTACTGCATTTCCTGACATAGCTGTTTCTAGCCACCTGATCTGAGAATGAATTCACAGCAGGGCTTTTCTCAGAGGGCTATTCACCAGTGAAGATTCACATGCAACCATGGTTTCATTTTCCAAAAGGGAATTGATCATTGTGGATAACCCTTCTTCTGCTTCCTGGGACATGGGACATTGAGCACGATGAGGCCTATCAGCTGTTTTGCTTGCAGCACTTTAACCAGAGATGCCCCCTTTATTGACCCAATATCATTCATTCTGAGACCAGAAATGTTTTGGAATATCAACAAAAACTGGTAAGTCATTAGTTTCAGTCTCATTATTCTCACTTGGCTACAAACTAAATTTGGATCCCTGAAAAATTCTCTGCTTTAAACAACACTGAGAATCAAAATATTCCAAGACAATATCTTAGTTGTCTTCACTGGGATCCAGATTTGTTTTCAATTGGGAAATTCTGTGAGACTGAAATTATTTTAAGGCTTTGGACATCTTCGTCCTTTCAGTCCGGATCACTGCAAAAGGTCAGTGGTAGAAAAACACATTTGAAAATTAAAATATCAAAAGGGATCCGGGTTAAAGTAACCTGAAGGTCTAAGAATACGGCGTCTCGTCTCCTCCCGTTTGTTCTAAATTCGTAAGGCAAGCGGTCTAATTAATTTACTTAAGGTCACCTCGGGTACAGAGTGTCGGAGTCAGTAGAGCGCCTGAATTGACTCAGAATCACTCATTGGGATGACGGCGGCCGCCTCTGTCCGTTTCTGATCCTGTCTCTGAAAACTCTGGACCCAGAGGAATATTGGGATCTTGCTGGAACTTAAATAGACAATATGGACTCTGAGGATTAATTGGCTGGTTAGCACCCAGTCTGAAATCTATTTCACCATTTAAAAATCTGCAGCCATTTACATTTACTCTCTTACCCTTTGTGTTTCTTTGGACACTTGTATGAGCTTTTATAACTTCATATTCAGAAATTACCTGTATTTTTACAGTTAGAGATTTAAGTTCATCATAAATACAGAAACACTCAGCTTCCAGGAGACTCTGTGTGAACTGATTTTATGACCCCCACCAATGTAATAAACAGACCTACACCCTTGATTTAGTTTCACAGAGAGAGCATCTTAAAGAAGTTACAGGTCTGTGAGAGCCAGAAATCTTGTTTGTGGGTGACCAAATACTTATTTTCCACCATAATTTACAAATACATTCTTTAAAAATCCTACAATGTGATTTCCTGTTTTATTTAATGAAAATTACAGACCTCTCTCATCTTTCTAAGTAAGAGAACTTGCAATCAGTGGCTGACTGAATACTTTTTTGCCACACTGTATATTTAACAGCCCAAACACAATGCAGAACTGCTTGTACTGAGGATCTGGGTTAAGGATAATTTACCAGTTTTCCTACACTTAGGATGGCAGCAGCAGCACAATCCCTGAATATCGTGAAGAGCAGTAGTATTAAATGATGGTGTAGTAAAATAATTTATATCAATTCTAATAAGATTTTTAAAGCAAATTTTCTGAAGCTCTAATTATAAACCATGTGAAGGACAGAATCTCCATACTGCAGGGTTAGTCTGAGACACTATGAGGGACACTGATTTATTACTTTCCCCACTATCCAGCTGCCTAATCTAGGGTCCTGTCTTTTTCCGAGTGGTGTCCAGAAGTGTGTGGCAGTGCTCCTTAAGGGCCTCACTGCATCGGGTAGAGAAAAGTGGAGAAAGTTGGCAATGTCCAGGACTCCTGGAGGAAGAAAAAAAAAACAAAACATTTTAAGGAAAAAGGTGAAGTTGAAGAACTGATAACCTCACGCCAGTACATTTAGATGAAAAGCAGCTGTGGTGGTGGAGGAGCCCTCTGCTTTTCCAGGCCACGACGATGGCCCCAGGCCCTCTCTGGTGCAGGAGTGGAGACAACAACCCTCTGTGTCCGCCATGCCGGTAGTGCTGGATTTAAGATGACCATCGTTGGAGGAGTCACGAACAGACTCCAGCCTCGTCTTCCGTTGGAGTTTGGACTGCCTCTACAGCAGCAGCAGTCAAGCTTGATGATCTCCTTGCAGAGCATCTGGAGATCTCGCTCCTCCGCGGTCACCAAGTTACTCCAGAGTAAACACAGACAAACGCAAACAACGGTCAGCGAGACAGAGTACCGTACAGTAACACAGGGAGCAGAGAGCACAAGCATCACAACAACTGTCTCAGATAAAGACGACAGCTGATATTAAAGACTATAAAGTAGGCCCTCAACTGTTCGTGTCAAATCAGTTTTAAAAGCAGATAGAATAGGATAGAATTACTGCGTTTATATGTAAATTATTTTAGGCATTCAACATGGTCACAGGTAGACACAGGACATTGAGCATGGTAAGGCCCATCAGCTGTTTTGCTTGCTGGGGGGGGATAAATATATCTCTATCTATAGCAGATAACCTTTATACTTAATAAAGCGCTACTAATCAAAACTGTAACTATGTATTAATGTCACGTGTATAGTCTAAACTCTTTGGGTATTATAAACCCCCTTGTCTTAGAACCCTCAAAATGTCTAATTTGAATAGCCCTGAAAAACATTTATTTCCAAAACCTTGCTTCAGAATCTTTCAATTTTCTAAAAAATAAGTGGAGATCCCTTTACAAAATTCCCTAGGTTGAACAGTAATGAATAATTAAATGTCCTAAAAACTTCATTTGTAATAAATTTGGATCCCTGAAAATAAAACTATTTCAAGACAATATCTTAGAATCTAAAACAAATCTGGATCCTGAGAAATTCCCAGTTCAGACCACTGTGAGACTGAAATGATCTTAAGGCAATGCTTTGGACATCTTCATCCTTTGAGTCCGGATAGCTGCAAAAAGTCAGTGGCCTAAAACGAATGTTAAAATTAAAATATCAAAAGGGATTCGGGTTAAAGTAACCTGAAGGTCTAAGAATACAGCGTCCGTCTCCTCCTGTTTATTCTAAATTCGTAAGGCCTAATTAATTTACACAGTCACCTCGGGTACAGAGTCTCGGAGTCAGTAGAGCGCCTGAATGGACTCAGAATCACTCATTGGGATGACGGCGGCCGCCTCTGTCGGTTTTTGATCCTGTCTCTGAAAACTCTGGACCCAGAGGAATATTGGGATCTCTGTGGAACCTCCAAAACTGTGGTAGTGGGATTTACTTCTCCGTGCTTAAAGAATCAACTCGATCAGTCAGTCTTAGGAATGTAGAGAAACACTTTAATCCTGCAGTAAACGTAACGCCGGAGGAAGACTTCAGGACTGCGTCTGAAAAACCTTGCTGTACAGTCAGTTACACTGAAATCTTGTTCAAAAGGGGCTGGCTAAGACTGCTTAGATTACTTAAAGGGAAAGAGGAAAAACCCTCCTACTTAAAATTGGGTGCAGTGGTAAATTTAATA
Source organism: Salminus brasiliensis (assembly GCF_030463535.1). Taxonomy (NCBI): domain Eukaryota; kingdom Metazoa; phylum Chordata; class Actinopteri; order Characiformes; family Bryconidae; genus Salminus; species Salminus brasiliensis. Next base: position 16,936,586 of record NC_132893.1, on the reverse strand, counting down.
CTACTTGGCAACCTGTCTTGACTTAAATAGACAATATGGACTGAGGATTAATTGGCTGGTTAGCTCCCAGTCTGAAATCTATTTCACTATTTAAAATTCAGAAAGCAGATTTTCCCATGTTATAATTACAAACCATGACAGTCTCAATATTGCAGGATTCATCTGAAATACTATGAGCGACACTGATCTATTACTTTTTAATACAAGCAGAAAAGTGACAGAATAAATGTGTGGAATCAAGTAAATCACTCACCTGCCAACTATGCAGTTCTCCAACCTGACAGTGTGACTGGGAAGGGTCAGTCAGTCCTGGCCCGGCACCTTCTTGATGTTTCTGGAGAGAACAACGGACCCCATGCGGCTCAGGTGAAGCGTATCTCTGTGTTGGAGGACCGGACACAGTTAAAAGCTCTGCCAGTTCTCTACGAACTCAGCGCAGACGGACCTGTCCCGCAGCCAGTAGTGGAGCGAAAGGAGCTGAGGAAATGGCTCTCTCTCACTCGTCTGTAAGTGGGCAGGGAGCCAAAGACTATGACCCTGATGTCTGGCTTTTTCTGAACAGTGTCCAGAAGCGTACGGCAGTGCTTCTTCAGGGCCACGCTGCATCAGACGGAGAACAATGGTGCCAGAGCCACCTGGTGACGTCCAGGACACTGGCACCTGGAAAACAGGAGACTGTGGCATTACTCTTTAGGGTAGATACTTTTCAGTGTTTTACAGAAGAATCTCCAACAGTGAGAACACCGCCCTGAGGAGCTGTCCTCGGTGACAGAGCAGGTGAACAGCTGAAGTTCTCGAACCAGTTAGCAGAGGCCAAAACTGGCTTTGGTGGAAGAGTCCTCTGCTTTTCCCAGCCACGCTGACACTTCCAGGTCCTCTCAGGTGCGGGAGAAGAGACGACGACGACGCAGACAGAAACGCAAAGGTCAGTGAGAGAGTACTGTACAGTAACAGGGAGCAGAGAGCACAAGCATCACAACAAGCATGGAGTTCTGGGCATTAGAAATATGACAGCGTTATGGGTGAAGGATGAATAAGTGAGGAAGAATTGAGAACAGACTGATGAATAAAGACTCAAAGCTGATAATTACCACTCAAAGCTTCTAGCAAGACACCAGCTTTAACATGCCTCTGACCGTTTCCACTGGTTAAACTATGGGGTTTTAGCGCCCCCACAAGGACGAAAAGAGGAACAGCAACAGCATCTGAGCAGCAGTTCAATAAACACCAGGACGTTGACTAAGAACACAAATTTAGCACAAATCCACAGAATTACATCATCCATACTAACCTTAAACAGCTCAGAAGCGTGAAACGTGAAGAAATAACAAACCATGAAGATTCAGTAATGCATAGGTAAATACTTAAGCTACATTGCTAAGGAGATAGCTAGCATAGCAACAGAACTAAGCCATTCCCAAACTAAATGAACAGCAGCTTACTTTGTGTCTCAGACTCTAAATTAAAGGCACCCACAGTCACACAGCTTGAGCAGTTTCTAAAGTTCAGTCTTCCAGAGGAGCTACAGAGCTCGGTCACACCGGCTCGTTCACCCTGCACACTGCTGCAAGACCACGCTGCTGATTGAATACGTGGGACTGATAATAGGCCAGCATCTTGTGAGCGGAGTGTACGTGGAGGGTTGTAAGGTGTAAGAAGTTCCTCCAGATAATGTGGGGTCAGACCATTGAGAGATTAATATTTTAGAAGTATTTTATGATCTGTACTGAATTTAACAGCTAATTAGTGTAAGGATAAAAGAACTGGACTAATATGATCAGATTTCCTAGCTCTAGTTCGTACCCTGGCAGCAGCATTCTGAACAAGCTGGAGCTTATGAAGAGATTTACCTGGGTGGTATACATGGAGGAAAAAGAACACTTGCTACCCACAGTACAGTCTGGTGTCTGTGTGGCCAGTGCAGAATTAAATGTCCTGAATATTTAGATTCTCAGGGTTGTTTAAACCAGAGAATTTTTCAGGGATCCAAATTTATTAAAATGCGAAGTTGCCAAGTCAACTGTGAGACTGAAATGAAGAATACGGCGTCCCGTCTCTTCTAAATGTATAAGGCAAGCGGTCTAATTCATTTACTTACAGTCACCTCGGGTACAGAGTCTCAGAGTCAGTAGAGCGCCTGAATTGACTCAGAATCACTCATTGGGATGACGGCGGCCGCCTCTGTCGGTTTCTGATCCTGTCTCTGAAAACTCTGGACCCAGAGGAATATTGGGATCTCGGTGGAACCTCCAAAACTGCGGTAGTGGGATTGATCTGCGCTTAAATAATCAACTCGGTTGGAGGTTTGGAGTCACAGGTGTACTATACAGATAACGAGGTCAAACAGGTGCCATTAATACAGGTAACAAGTGGAGGACAGAAGAGCTTCAGGTCAGTGAGAGCCAGAAACCTTGACTAGTCCAGAAAAACTTACCATAATTTACAAATAAATTCTTCATAAATCCTACAATGTGATTTCCTGGATTTTTTTTATTTTTTGTTTTGTCTCTCATAGTTGAAATGAACCTATGATAAATTACAGACCTCTCATATCTTTCTAAGTAAGAGAACTTGCACAATCAGTGGCTGACTAAATACTTTTTTGCCCCACTGTATATTTAACAGCCCAAACTCAATGCAGAACTGCTTGTACTCGGAAAGATGGAAGAATTTATATAAATTCTAATAAGATTTATAAAGCAGATTTTCCAACGTTACAATTACAAACCATGACCGTCTCAGCACTGCAGAATTTGTCTGAAATACTATGAGTGACACTGATATTACTTTTTAATACAAGCAGAAAAGTGATAGAATAAATGGGTAGAATCAAGTAAATCATGTAAATCACTCACCTGCCAACTATGCAGTTCACTAACCTGACAGTGTGACTGGGAAGGGCCAGTCAGTCCTGGCCTGGCACCTTCTTGATGCTCCTGGAGAGAACGATGGACCCCAGGCGGCACAGGTGAAGTATCATCTCTGAGGTAGAGGACCAGACGCAGCCAAAAGCTCTCCCAGCTGTCCACAAAGACAGAGCAGACGGACCTGTCCCACAGCCAGCAGTGGAACGAGAAGAGCTGAGGAAACGGCTCCCTTACTGGTCTATAAGTGGTCAGGGGGCTGAAGATGATGATCCTGATGTCTGGCTTTTCCCGAAAAGTGTCCAGAAGCGTACGGCAGTGCTTCTTCAGGACCACGCTGCATCAGGAGGAGAACAGTGTAGAACGATGGTGCCAAAGCCACCTGGCAACATCCAGGAAGCGAGCACCTGGTAAAAAGGAGAACGTGGTGTTACTCTTTAGGGTCAATACTTTGAGGGTTTTACAGAAGAATCTTCAACAGTGAGAACACCGCCCTAAGGAGTCTTCCTCTGTGCCGGAGCAGGTGAAGAGCTGAGGTCCTTGAACCAGTTAGCAGAGGTGAGAACTTGCTGTGGTGGAAGAGCCCTCTGCTTTTTCCAGCCACACAGACAGTTCCAGGCTCTCTCAGATGCGGGAGTGGAGATGACGACCCTCTGTGTCTGTGGCGCCGGTAGTGTTGGAATTAAGATGGTCACGTTAGAGGAGTCACGGGCAGCCTCCAGCCTCGTCAGCGAAGTTTGACTGCCTCTAAAACAGCAGCTGGATCGACCGTACAAGCTTGACGACCTCCTGGAGAGCTCGTACCTGAGCAGGCGGACAGAAACAGACAGAAACGCGATAACAGGGAGCAGAGAGCACAAGGATTACAATAACTGGCTCAGATAAAGACAAAGCCACAAAAGTGGTACCAAGTTCCCCATTAAAGAGTACAATAGACTTTATTACCTGAATGTGGTCAATGATCACAGTGGTGATGGTTGCAGTGTGTTACAATATTCAAACAGCATGAAATCCTTGTTCACTGTAATTATGATGTTTCACGCATCATTATGCAGTAGAGAGCATGAAAATCAAGGGTAAGATTGATAAACTGAACTGTGAAGTCTGCAGACAAGACAAATCTGCTCAGAGTAGAAACAGAACCTGATGCTCGAGCAAAAGCAGTACTTGAACTAGTACATACTGACCTAGCTGCTCCTATAGATCCAGTGGGGGTGGGGAGGGAAACTCCAGACAAGCAGCTCCAGACAGGGAGCTCAGGACATGAGGAGAGAGAGAGAAAAAGATGACGATTAGAAGAAGCTTTACGTTTAGTGAGAGACCTGTAGCAGAAATAGTTACAGACACAACCACAATAATAGTGATAAAAAGCCTGTAATCAGAGCAGGACAGAACAGTGGTGAAATGTAATCAGAGCAGGACAGAACACAGAACTGGAGAGTTCTCTGAAAGCTGGTGTTAAAGAGAGAAGTTTTTCATCTAGATTTAAAGACTGAGAGTGTGTCTGATTCCCGGATATTAACAGGGAGCTTGTTCCAAAGTTGGGGGCTTTGTAAAAGAACGCTCTTCCTCCTGCACTGTTTTTTCTAATACGTGGGACTGATAATAGGCCAGCATCTTGCGAGCGAAGTGTACGTGGAGGGCTGTAAGGTGTAAGAAGTTCCTCCAGATAATGTGGGGTTTAGAAGTATTTTATGATCTGTACTGAATTTAACAGGTAACCAGTGTAAGGATGAAAGAATTGGACTAATATGATCAGATTTCCTAGCTCAAGTTCGTACCCTGGCAGCAGCATTCTGAACAAGCTGGAGCTTATGAAGAGATTTACCTGAACTTCCTGCAGAAATGTTCTGTGAGCGGTAAGCCTGAAACATCCACTGTTAGAATTTTGTCCCTACTGACGGATAGGGGTACTGAAATTTAAGTGTTTCTTTGCTGCTTTGGACATCTTCGTCCTTTGAGTCCGGATCACGTCAAAAAGTCAATGGTCTAAAACAAATATGAAACTTGAAATATCAAAAGGGATCCGGGTTAAAGTAACCTCAAGGTCTAAGAATATGGCGACCCGTAATTCCTAAGACAAGCGGTCTAATTAATTTACTTAAGGTCACCTCGGGTACAGAGTCTCGGAGTCAGTAGAGCGCCTGAATGGACTCAGAATCACTCATTGGGATGACGGCGGCCGCCTCTGTCGGTTTCTGATCCTGTCTCTGAAAACTCTGGACCCAGAGGAATATTGGGATCTCGGTGGAACCTCCAAAACTGTGATAGTGGGATTTGCTTCTCTGCGCATTGTTTCAAAGTAACAAAACGTACAAGACAAGAACACCAGATTCACCATTTGACATTTTTTGACTGATGGAATTTGGCTTCCCTCTGTAACCCAGCTGTGCTGTGAACACACGTGCCTGGAGCGGTGGGCAAAAGTACGTAAAGGTCTTGCTCAAGACCTGTACTGCTACAGGGTCTGTAATGAACCACAGAGCTTTAGAGAGATTCAGCTAAATCAACATTCTGGGTTGAGGCTATGAAAGAGGAGAGGACTTCCCTCATTGAATATGACACATTTACTCTGACCCCTCTCCCAGAAGCTGAGCATGCAGTGAGGGGAAGGAGGGTCTAAGATTAAAAACTGTAGATGGAGCAGAAACGTTCTCTAGATGAAAATGGCTTTACACTGAAATCAGGAGGATAACACTGATAATCTGGGTCCATGATCATTTACCAGTTTTCCTACTCTTAGGATGGAGGCAGCAGCAGCACAATCCCTGAATATCATTAAGAGCAGTAGTATTGAATGATGGTGTAGCAAAATAATTTATATCAATTCTAATAAGATTTTTAAAGCAGATTTTCTGAAATTCCAGTTATAAACCATGTGGAGGACAGACAGTCTCCATACTGCAGGGTTAGTCTGAGACACTATGAGGGACACTGATTTATTACTGTTTAAAACAAGCAGAGAAATGACAGAATAAATGATGATTAAATCCAGTAAATCATGTAAATCACTCACCTGCCCACTGTCCAGCTCACTAACCTGAACGCCGGTCGGAGGGCCGGTCGCTCGACGCTCTGTGAAGAATCACAGCTCGAGCTTCTAAAGCAGAACCGCGTCCAAACACGCGCGCAAACATACCGGAGATCACGTGAACGCCGGAAGTGACGCTTCGTTACGCAATCACGTTTCAAGGCGCGTCGGTTCCCCGGTCCCGCTGCAGACCCGAGCAACGAGCTAGCAGTGTGAAGCTAGCAACACTTGGACAGAGTAGCGAACGAAATCCTGTCAAAATAAAAGTCCCTCCTAAACCTGAATACAAATATTTCTGACTCTCTAAACTGAAAATGATAAACTAGTTTAAGAAAACAGTGTTTACAACTATTTAAAAGATTATTAAAAGTAACTCTAATTAATAACTGTAAATAATAACAGATATAAAGGAAAATTGCTTCTATACTGAGTGTTGCTGGGAATAGTTTTTCTTTCTCTGGCATTTTATTAATATAATCTTAATCAGGAAACATAAATCTTTAATAAAAGTGGCATTATGAAGGAAAATATACAGCTTTAGACACTGGCACCATGTTTATCCCGCAATGACAAAGTGAAAACAGAGTTTTCTAATAAATTTCTGCAAATTTATTTAAAAAAAGAAAAACTAAAATGTTGCAGTGACATAAGTATTCAGACCCTTTACTTAGTACTTAGGTGAAGCACCTTTGGCAGTGATTACAGCCTCCAGTCTTCTTGGGTATGATGCCGCAAGGTTTGCTCACCTGGATTTGGGGATTTTCGGCCTTTCTTCTCTGCAGATCCTCTCCGTAAGGTTGGATGAGGGCGTCGGTGGACAGCTATTCTCAGGGCTCTTCAAAGATTTTAATAAGGTGTAAAGCAGGGCTCTAGTTGTCCACTCTGGAGCATTCACAGGGTCGTCTCTAAGCCACTCCTGTGTTGTGTTGAGTCACTGTCTCGTTGGAAGGTGATCCTTTGCCCCGTCTGAGGTCCTGAGTGCTCTGGACCAGGTTTCCTTTAAGAATATATCTGTACTCCATTCAGCTTTCCCTCAACCCTGACCCAGTCTCCCTGTCCCAGACCCTGAAAAATACCCCCACAGCCTGAAGCTTCACTGAAAGAATGGTGTTGGGCAGGTGAGGAGCAGGAACTGGTTTCCACCAGACATGACTCTTAGAACTGAGGCCAAAAAGTTCAATCCTGGTTGCATCAGACCAGAGAACCTTGTTTCTTATAGTCTGAGGGTCCTTTAGGGGCTCTCCTGTATCTGACCACTCTGCCATAAAGCCCAGATTGGTGGAGAGCTGCAGTGATGGTTGCGCTTCTGGACGTTTCTGTAAACTGGATCTTTTTGAACCAGAGTGACCGTTTGGGTTCTTGGTCACCTCTCTTACCAAGGCCCTTCTCCCCTGATTACTTAGTTTGGTGGGAGGTCAGCGCTAGGAAGAGTGCTGCTTATTCCAGACTCCTTCATTTAAGAGTTGTGTAATAATTATTCAAGCTTATTTAACTTGAAATATCTAATCTACTGAGAATGAGGCCACAGTGTGGGAGTTCACTTCATTTGACAGTAATGGACCCAAAAGAGGAAAAGACAGACACAGATCAGATTTCATTTGAAGGATTAACTAAAAATATTTTATGTACACAAATAAAATATTCATCAAATAACTCCTCACATTCTTTCAATCTTTTTTAAACAAGGACAGAAGTGTTCATGTTGAGCCTCCTCTCGTTGAGCTCTGGCAGCTTCCTCTCTCAGAAACTCCAGCACCTCTGCAGAGTCAGTACGCCTTCTCCTTTTAGCTGCTGGACTTCCTGAGGGGGGACAGGAGGCACTCCTGCTGGTGGAGGGGACTGACTGGCTCACAGGGTCGGACTTGGCACAGGAGGGCGCGTCATCTTCCCCTTTGTAGGCCCCCTCTGTGGCTGAGCCTTTACTGGTTGAGGCCACTGAAGGTTTGCCTCCCAGGATGACATGCACTGCCCCAAACCAGCGCCATGTGGCTGCTGTGGCCTCACCCTGCTCAGTGTCCATCCCTGTAGGGGGACGTCTTAGCTCCTAAAAGACATACATGTGATGGTACAGTGTTGTCCCTATTAGCTGCCTTATGAGGGGTTCAGTGTCCTCATCTGTCCCCAAGTAAAAATATATATAATGAGAACAGCTTGTTAGAAATAGGGTGATTAATAAAGCTGAACTGAACAGACAGTGCTTGCGGTTGTTCACTGAATAAAGATCATTTCAGCTCAGTTCCAGTAAATAAGCCAGGTGTAGAGAAGCAGGGGAGCGGGTTCGTCTCTCTAAACTCTACATTTCTAGGACTGCTTTACTGCTCATTGGATCAGATCAGTAATATTAGTGAATCTGAGCGTTTAGGACTTGTGTGCTGCTTCCTCTATTTGCCGTGGTCTCTGGGAGCACTCAGTGATCTCACTCCTAAATCTTTAACACCTCTTCCTGGGTGGGATCCTCTCATGTCTCCTCCGCTGGAAGCCGCTTCTTTCGTCTCCTCCGGTTTTTGGACAGGCGGCATGATGGAGCCACAAACCCAGTTTCCGGGTCCCGGAGGAGAGGAGGAGGATCAGTAGGAAAAAGCAGTAAATTTGGGGGTTTCTGGAAGCAGCCCGAGGCTTTTTAACACAGTTAAGGTCAAAGTGCTTCTCAGCTCCTCAGCTCTACTGCGCCACCTGCTGTTGTAATAAAACACTACACCTCCATCGCCTGATTCACTTGTGTTCATCAGCTTCGTCCAGACTGAGACGGGAGCTCCATACAGTGATGTCTGCCTGTGTTTCTTCTCTTCACTGAATGTCATTTTATCTACATTTAACTGCATGTATTTGATCTGAGTGTGTAACTGCTTTGTTCTCCTCGTAAATAAAAATAGTCACGTTTGATAATATTTGATGATGTGAAAAATCCCCCTGTTTAATCTGCATGTAGACTGAACATCTGTTGGACACAGAAATAAACAGAAACACTTCAGTGTTTTATTAGAGCTCATTTCACATCGTCTCCAGTTAAAACCCTCCAATACGGAGGAGCTTTATCAAGCACTTTTATTCTCTTTAGTCGGTTTGGAAACAACACCTGACCTTCAGAGAGAAACTGCTGCATGTTTTGTTGTGTTTTTAAATGAAAGTCCAGCAGATTCACACAGTTTCTACATTTCTATTTCATTTCAGTTCATATTTCAGTTCATATTCAGCTCGTTGCTCCCGGGAAAGTGACGCGCCTTGGACGTCATTACGTTCAGTGACGTGCGAAGCGTCACTTCGGGCGATCACGTGATCTCGGGTATTTTGAGCGAGACTCTGAACCGCTGTTTGGATTCGGTTCTTCTTTAGAAGCTCGACTCGTAACAACCTGATTAAATCAACATTAGCGCTTCGTGTTTCCCGCAATAAGTTTGGGCTGTTAAATGTAGGATCTCTAGAAGCTAAAGCAGTCCCTGTCACTGAGATTATTACTGAAAACCTCCTCAGTTCACTGTGTCTTTGTGAAACGGGGGTTAAACCTAATGAATCATTGCTTTGAATGAATCGACTCCCCCAGGCTTGAACTCCTGCAGTTCTCCTCGCAGGTCTGGTCACAGCAGTGGAGTAGCCTCGGTCTCTGATCCAGTTCTGGACATAAACCCAAAACTCAGGTTCTGAAGTGAAATCGTTTCTAGCGCTGAGTCTGAAAGTGGCAGACTCTTCCCCGGCTTCTAAAAAGCAGCTCTCTCTTCTGTTTATTACAGTCTGTCGTCCTCCTGGACTTTATACACATTCACTGAGTGAATTTGCTGACTTCTTATCAGAGGGAGCTTTCGACTTTAAATGTTGGAGATTTCAATATTCACTTGGAGACTCAGGACCCCTCAGAACTGGTTTAATCAATCTTAGAAGTCCAACTCCGAGATGCAACCATACACACCTAGTTCTGACCCTGGGTATTGAGACAGTCAGCATAGTCAGCATCTCTCAGCCTGACTCCATCTCTGACCACTACCTAACCATGTAGTCTTAAACCAGGAGATCCCCCTGCAGCCTCGCTTTATGAGCAAGCGTACCATAGCAACCTCTACAGCTACTGTCTTTATCAATAACCCTCCAGATTTAACCATCTCCTGCCCATCTCCTCCTCTAGATCCTGAGCATGAAACAGATGATCTGCTGTCTGTGCTCCGCTCTAATCTTGACCATGTTGCATTAATTAGGAAAAGGTCAGTGTCTTGGTATGATGACCGTCTGCGTCCTCTAAAACAAAGAACTCGTATTTACTCTTTATTTGCTGCAGCTGGGCAACATAAACTGTAAACATGGCATTGACTTGACTTTCATTGCCACCCAGCTCTACTTATCCACCTTAATAAAATAACAGCCTGTCTGAAAAACAGAGAGAGGTCTTACTTATTGATCCAAACATGCAAATATTGCTGTAGATTTAGACGGATTCTCAGTCTTACCCAGTAGCACTGTAAAAAGCCTAGGAGCTGTTTCTGACTCTGTTCTCTCGTTTGATGCACACATCTGTTACATGGTTAAAACTGCCTTCTTCCATCTACGTAATATTGCTAAACTGGGTAACGTACTCTCCTTACATCACGCAGAGAAGCTGGTGCAGCATTCATAACTTCTAGATTGGATGACTGTAAAGCTCTTCTGGTTGGAAGTTCATGTAAACCATTAAAAAAAAAGCTCCAACTAGTTCAGAATGCAGCTGCTCGAGAGCTCACTAGCACACTAATCTACTTCCTTTACAGGCCGGACATCAGTCTGATCTGACCTCTCCTGTAACCTTTTCCTGTGCTCCTCCTAACCCTCTGTGTTTTCCCTCCTTTCTGTTTTCTGTCTCTTTCACATGTACTGAGAAGCCCGGGGCCAACTGCTCCATCCTGGTACCGCCTGACCTGACCTGGCTCTCCACTGCCCTCCTGCCTGCTGTCCTGCTCTGGAGCCTCACATTGACTCATCCTCACCTCCCTGCATGACTCTGCTTCTGACCGTTTACCTGCATGGACTTTATCTCTCTCACTCACATTCTCATCTTGTTTGTCTTGATGCAAAATTGACCTTTTTGTTTAGTTATTGTTTTTATTCCTGTTTTGATTTTTATTATGATCCAGTGTCGACTGGAGGAGGATGGGTTCCCCCTTTCAGTCTTGGTTCCTCATCAGAGAGCATCAGCCATGATATCCGTGTGTGTTTCTGTTCTGTACCACAGTGGGAAAGACGTGAGCAGGATTGTGCTTTCCAGGTTAAACTGATGAACTTCTCCAAAAGCAGACATTCAGAGCTGTGGGAACGTCAGTGTAAATGGACTTGGTCTAAAATGAAGATCCCGATCCTGCTTCTGGACTCACAGCACTGCACATTTTAACCTGACCAGCAAACTGATGGACAGTGACTGCTGGCATGTTTCAGGGCTTGTGAATGATAATTGTCGGCTCTTCACACCCAGTTTCTGAAAGTTTCACTTGTATCTTTTTCCTCCTGAACCTTTTATTTAAGAAAGGACCGACCGTGTTACTTCTACAATTAAGAGTCACAGAACTGCACCAAAGGTAGCAGGGTAGGAGGCTGTGGATCATTGAGGCTGGTAAGAGATGCTCATTTAGGTTCATTAGAAAACTCCTTCTACGTTAAACAGCATTAATTACTGCTTTAGTTTATCACCTCAACATATAACTTAAAGCCCACTGACAGCCGTAGATTAGCTACAACTGCTTTCTGAAACCTGGGCTGATTTTTTTACAACATTAAAAGTGAACTTCTGACCCCGTTCATCACACCGTTTATAATATAGTGAAGTTGAGGTCTAGAGCTTTGGGGAGAGAAATAAAGGAACCAGCACAACAGATCTGATCCTCAAGTGAAATCTTTTATTATTTTCAACACAAACAAACAACGGTCAACATCATAAAACTTCAGCGTGAGAGAAGACCAAAATAAACAGAACCGCACATCCCATCTTACTAAATAACCTAGAAAAAGAAAAACACTAAACACAGCGGTCTTACCTCCTCCCTCATAACACAGCAGAAAAGACAAATAATAATAATAAACAAATAAATGACCCTCACCCCGACACTGATGTGACCAGAGCTAGACTACTGACCATCACCATATTTATAGGAAAATAACACAATTACCAGCTGGATCAACGTCACCGGCAGAGAGAGAGAGAGAGAGAGAGAGAGAGAGAGAGAGAGAGAGAGAGAGAGAGAGAGAGAGAGAGAGGGAGAGGGAGAGAGAGAGAGGGAGAGGGAGAGGGAGAGGGAGAGAGGGAGAGGGAGAGGGAGAGAGAGAGGGAGAGAGAGAGAGGAGAAACAAGACACAAACTGGTCACCAGATGGCAGCACTAACTGTTTCAGCCATACAAAACTTGATGAAACAGATCTTGAAGGAATCTTGAACTTGCGGGAGTGGAGATGATAACCCTCTGTGTCCGCTACGTTGGTAGGGCTGGATTTAAGATGGCCAGCGTTAGAGGAGTCTCCAGACTCGTCTTCCGTTGGTGGAGTCTGGACTGCCTCTACAACAATAGCAGTAAAGCTTGATGACCTCCTTGCAGAGCGCCTGGAGATCTCACTCCTCCGCGGTCACCAAGTACCTCCAGAGTAAACACAGAGCAACGCAAACGACGATCAGTGAGACAGTACTGTACAATAACACAGGGAGCAGAGAGCACAAGCATCACAACAACAGTCTCAGATGAAGACAGAGCTGATACAGGAGAGAATAAGACACACTCCTGAACTGATTCTTTTTTTAGACAAAAACGATCCTTCCTTTAGTGAGTACTTGTGAGTATCAGACAATATTAATATCTGATCATCAGACTGCTGCAAAACAATTCCATCATTTGATGATGAAGATATGTCAAGTCTGAAATATCCACATCGTACACATCCTCATTTTTCTTACACTGCTGTTGTGATGTTGTGGAAACCATCTGAAGCACTACTGCATTTCCTGACATAGCTGTTTCTAGCCACCTGATCTGAGAATGAATTCACAGCAGGGCTTTTCTCAGAGGGCTATTCACCAGTGAAGATTCACATGCAACCATGGTTTCATTTTCCAAAAGGGAATTGATCATTGTGGATAACCCTTCTTCTGCTTCCTGGGACATGGGACATTGAGCACGATGAGGCCTATCAGCTGTTTTGCTTGCAGCACTTTAACCAGAGATGCCCCCTTTATTGACCCAATATCATTCATTCTGAGACCAGAAATGTTTTGGAATATCAACAAAAACTGGTAAGTCATTAGTTTCAGTCTCATTATTCTCACTTGGCTACAAACTAAATTTGGATCCCTGAAAAATTCTCTGCTTTAAACAACACTGAGAATCAAAATATTCCAAGACAATATCTTAGTTGTCTTCACTGGGATCCAGATTTGTTTTCAATTGGGAAATTCTGTGAGACTGAAATTATTTTAAGGCTTTGGACATCTTCGTCCTTTCAGTCCGGATCACTGCAAAAGGTCAGTGGTAGAAAAACACATTTGAAAATTAAAATATCAAAAGGGATCCGGGTTAAAGTAACCTGAAGGTCTAAGAATACGGCGTCTCGTCTCCTCCCGTTTGTTCTAAATTCGTAAGGCAAGCGGTCTAATTAATTTACTTAAGGTCACCTCGGGTACAGAGTGTCGGAGTCAGTAGAGCGCCTGAATTGACTCAGAATCACTCATTGGGATGACGGCGGCCGCCTCTGTCCGTTTCTGATCCTGTCTCTGAAAACTCTGGACCCAGAGGAATATTGGGATCTTGCTGGAACTTAAATAGACAATATGGACTCTGAGGATTAATTGGCTGGTTAGCACCCAGTCTGAAATCTATTTCACCATTTAAAAATCTGCAGCCATTTACATTTACTCTCTTACCCTTTGTGTTTCTTTGGACACTTGTATGAGCTTTTATAACTTCATATTCAGAAATTACCTGTATTTTTACAGTTAGAGATTTAAGTTCATCATAAATACAGAAACACTCAGCTTCCAGGAGACTCTGTGTGAACTGATTTTATGACCCCCACCAATGTAATAAACAGACCTACACCCTTGATTTAGTTTCACAGAGAGAGCATCTTAAAGAAGTTACAGGTCTGTGAGAGCCAGAAATCTTGTTTGTGGGTGACCAAATACTTATTTTCCACCATAATTTACAAATACATTCTTTAAAAATCCTACAATGTGATTTCCTGTTTTATTTAATGAAAATTACAGACCTCTCTCATCTTTCTAAGTAAGAGAACTTGCAATCAGTGGCTGACTGAATACTTTTTTGCCACACTGTATATTTAACAGCCCAAACACAATGCAGAACTGCTTGTACTGAGGATCTGGGTTAAGGATAATTTACCAGTTTTCCTACACTTAGGATGGCAGCAGCAGCACAATCCCTGAATATCGTGAAGAGCAGTAGTATTAAATGATGGTGTAGTAAAATAATTTATATCAATTCTAATAAGATTTTTAAAGCAAATTTTCTGAAGCTCTAATTATAAACCATGTGAAGGACAGAATCTCCATACTGCAGGGTTAGTCTGAGACACTATGAGGGACACTGATTTATTACTTTCCCCACTATCCAGCTGCCTAATCTAGGGTCCTGTCTTTTTCCGAGTGGTGTCCAGAAGTGTGTGGCAGTGCTCCTTAAGGGCCTCACTGCATCGGGTAGAGAAAAGTGGAGAAAGTTGGCAATGTCCAGGACTCCTGGAGGAAGAAAAAAAAAACAAAACATTTTAAGGAAAAAGGTGAAGTTGAAGAACTGATAACCTCACGCCAGTACATTTAGATGAAAAGCAGCTGTGGTGGTGGAGGAGCCCTCTGCTTTTCCAGGCCACGACGATGGCCCCAGGCCCTCTCTGGTGCAGGAGTGGAGACAACAACCCTCTGTGTCCGCCATGCCGGTAGTGCTGGATTTAAGATGAC